>NC_141696.1:557422032-558672032 GCF_964263255.1 Lissotriton vulgaris | reverse complement strand
TCGCAAAAGCCTATTTTGCATGATTTGAAATGTATGAAACATTCGCATCTTAAGGAATCGCAAATACTTGTTATTCCCTAATTTGCCATAGCATTTAAGGAATCGCAATTTTGCGATTCCTTAAATGCTATGTATAAAGCTTTTAAGAATAGCGGTTTGAGGTTTAGGAATCGCAAATTACCACCAACTTGTAGGTGGTGGCAATTTTTCGATTTCTTGTAAATATACACAATTGTGCATTTGTGAGGCATGTATGTGCGCCATATGCACACACATGTAATTTACAGGGGTGCAGCAGGGTGTCCTTGAGACACCCCTGCACCCTTGCAATAATTCTCAAATTGCGATTAGCAAATTGCGAATTTACAATTTGAGAATTATTTGGAAATCATTCCTATGGGCCTCCTGGCCCATAGGAATGCATTGGAAATTATTCCTTAATTGCGAATTTGCAAAATGCGAATTCGCAATTAAGGAAGCTTAAGGAATCGATAAAAAATAGCGATTTTCTTCATACATACCATTTTGTGATTCCTAAATAGCGATTCCTTAAAAATCGCTATTTAGGAATCGCAAATCGGAACTATGATACATATGGCCCTTAATCCCTGTTTGGTTTGATGCATCATGGGGAACCTGAATACACTTTCATCAGGAGCTGGGAAATCTGAGAACTTGAGTAAAACATGTGGCACAGCAATTCCCAGTCCATGATCTTCGCTTCTACCAGAGTTCCCTCTAGAGGAAATTCCCATATCGGAAAACTCTTACTGTATACCATCATGATATGTAGCAAAACCATTCAACTATGGGTCTCTTCAGCTTGGGAAGATAGCATCTGCAACATCTTGCTTCAGTTAACTCTAAGCCCGAATCATCTTCAAGGCGAGTTACATCACTTATAAAGTCTTCAACAATAAGATCCCAGCTTACCTGGCAAACAAATTTGCCATATTGGGTAGACCGCACCAGACCAGGATCCTGGATAACACAAGATTGGAGACAAAATATCCTAAAAAAGAAAAAGCAGTAGGCTACCCTTCTCTGTTCATGGACCCAGGATCTGGATCAGCTTTCCTATTGATATCAATTATATGATTCAGAAAATAAACTGAAGACGTTCTGCTTCAAGGAGCACTACTCCTGATCCCAGTTGCTTCCCTTGATCTTCCCCCAATAATTTTGTCTTTCTGACAGCCATGCCCTCTGCTCAGTGCCCCAGTGGTTTCTAGCTAGGTTTACGCTCTACAAACACCAACTCATTAAGAACACAAAATAATACTGACATCTGTCTGCTGAAGACTTCCACCAAAATGTTTTCTTTGACCACTAGATGAACAACAAATTATTTAATGAGTGTCTTGAGTGCCTAAAACAATTACCGCATAGCTTACTTGCACATGTTGGGCAATCTCAGTTCTTAACCCTAACTCATGTAGTATACTGCCATGGTATTATCAAGGAGGACCTGCACAGCGTTTCCCTGGATTGAATGAAAGAGGGGGAAATCACATGGCTAATTTGATAGCCCTTGACTGGGGTATATAATCTGATAGACTTCTAGCCACAGAATCCTTACCTTTTGCATTTCCCCAGGCGTCCGACTGGATCCAGAAGATTTTTTGTAAGCAGTACCCCGGCGCTCCCTTAGCTGGCATTGATCGGCTCCACGTCCATCATCTGCATTGTCTGATCCTGAAGTGATGTTGCGGTACCTATATAGGCATCCCCCAGGCTCGCTGACGTCAGTGCTTTTCTTTCCGCGCCAGCCACTGTTGATCCGGAGAAGAGCTACCCCTCTGTCGCTTTTTGAAAGGCTTTTTTTAACATTTTGTCAACTGTTTGTGAGGTCTTACCTACTTGTGTGTCGAGATGTCTTTGCGCAAGTTGGTTTTTAAGTCCTGCGGCACATGTCCCCGCCCATTTTCGGTGACTGACCTGTACCTTGTCTGTGGTGCCTGGGTGGCGCGACCACAATACCAAGTCATGCTCCAATTGCTGGGCCATGGCTTTGAGGAAGTAGTCCCTGAAGCGGCTAGCAGACTGGCACACAACACTGCAGAGGTAGAGGTCCCAGTCGAGAGGTAGGCCCTGGGATCGTTTGTGGAACCCCAAAGTCTTCTTCGTCCCATTCAAAGTCCTTGGGACACTGGGGTAGGAGGTACAATAAAAAGAGCAAGAAGTCGAAGCGCTCTTCGACTTCTTCCCGGTCGATGAGACTATGGAGCCTCTACATTCTCAGTTTCATTCCCCGGAACGTGCACATGGGCCGGCTCCGTACCTCCCCGAATTACCGAAGGCCAGAGCGACCACCCAACTGAAAGAGTTCTATAAGGTCATGCATCTGATATTTATGTGGCCCAAGCCCGTTGATATGCCTTTGGACCCCATGAGGTTGGAAGGGGCCCCATTGGTTCCACGCTGATGGCTCCTGTGGGGCCCCAGGGATCCATTCATGGGGCTTGTTGTGCTATCTTGACCTGCGACGATGCCGATGATCTCAGCCCTGTCTAGCGGCACTATCCACACAGAGCTGGATTGGCGTCGGCAGACGTTGACTCAGACGCTGGGAGGACCTTTGCCTCCTAGGTCGTAGTCCGAGCCTTATTTTTGTGGGATAGGCCTCAGGGAAGACTGGAGGGGTCACTGAACCCTTTAGAATACCAGCTGTATGAGGAAGACAGTGTGTGGACTGGTGCAAGCAACAAATCACAATAACCCTGGAAAATATCCACGGTAGGGAACCAGGTGCTTTGGAGCCTCAAGGGTGAGCTGGTCTCCAGACAGAACCGGTATACACAACACAAAAAAAGCCACCCAAGCGATTTATTATATTTTCAAATCTATCACATTATGAAATGTATTCATGTTATACTAGCCTGCTCCTAGACATGCACACAAATGTGATGGGATGTCCTCACACCTCACCAGGTGCCATGCTTCATTATAGGACTCCCCGCACTCTTCAAAAACCCATTTTATGAAAAGTGGACCTATGCCCTGAAATCAAGGAGGCACTTATTACTGAATACTGATCAGTGAAAAATATAAACCTTTCTAAACCAATGTGGTAATCCAGTCTGACCTTTATACCATATGTAATGCTTGGTATTAAACACTAAACGTGGAGAATAGGGGAGCTAGTACCCTAGCCCCATTAAACTGCCAACAAGTTTCTGCCTAGTCGCTCAACAGAGTCCATGGCATTCTTCAGGACTACATTGGATACTGTGTCACTGGTCTAACCTTGGTCGCCACCCTACGTTACTAGGTACCTGCAAGACATTAATCACTAACGTATGTTACAAACATATAGGCTGATAATTCAGAACCAAGCATCCTTCAATTCTATGTAGACATCAAATGCATGCGGTTTAGGTGTGACTCTGCACTCATGTATCACACACATCTCAAATGTGTCATGCTGTGGTATATATGTTACTATCACTCTAGGTGCTGTATGGTTTCAGTCATGTCACAAGTTGTGTGTAGCGCCGAAATAGAGCCGGCACCCACGATCTGAGTAAGAGAGTTATTTAAGTGATTCCGGGTCCATACTGGCACCTGGGACATAGTATTCACCAGAAAGAGCGTTCTCGAAGGTAAGTAACTTTTTCATTAGGTTCGTGATAATTGTCCCAAACCTGTAGTTGTGCAAACCTGGAAAAGGGCAATTCTGCGTGCAGGGCTCAAGTCCTAAAAATAGAAGCGGTGGGGGCTCACTAGTTTAGGCACAATGGGTGTGACATCACTGCGTGACATCACAACAGGAGACTTTGCATGGGGCACCACAGGAAGCGGCATCACAAACCATGACCTCACAGGTAATGACATCAGATATTAAGACCTCACATATGTTTAGCAGGTCTATCATGAGTACATTTAAGCGTAGTACAATATTTAACAAATTAGACCTTTCATTGGGGTTGTGCCAAAATATTGACGCAACTCAACGCAAAATCTCGACTTCCTCAACTTATACATTTTTTTTTTAAACCCTCCCACAAAGAAATAGGCAACAAGGAGAAACGTGGCAGTAAATCTGTTTTTCTTAATTTTTGCAGTGTTTGTATTTTAAAATATCATGGTTTTAAGGCACCTGCCGCAGAGATCCTTGTGTGCCAGCAAAATCTCAGGGAATAATAATAATAATAATAATATAACTCTGGTGGATAACGTATTAGCTGGAGAGAGATTTGTTTTGCCTTGTGGCTAGTCCTAGTTTTGAATTAAAGTAGCATAGAGGGTTAATATGTCTCCTGCAAAGCACATTACGTAACATGCAGATGACCGCAGTGGCCTAGCAAGGTCAGGTGGTAACCGGTGCAAAAAAATTCTTGTCACCCCCCGCTTGACAAAATGACAAAAATATGTGTTTAAAACACATATTTTTGACATTTTATCACCCCCCCTCAGTGATGACACCCTAGGCAGCCCACACCCAACGCATCCCACTTCCTACGCCACTGGATGACAGCGATACTTTCGTTACTTGCAGTTCATAAATTGTTATCCTTCTAATGTAGCATAGTGAGATACGAAGGACAAATGGTTCCTACACCTTGTAACCCTTACTGTCTTATGCATCCCATCCTTTATATTGATGTTTACACATATAATTTGTCAATGTATAATCTGTGTGTGTGATGTAAACACTATGACACTCTGCATTGGGATGAGTGATGCTAAAGCGCTATAAAAGAAATAAAACAATATTTTGGTGTTTAAATGATTTGTGTAACTACTGGTGCGGCCAACACATCTGACATACTTACATGTGTATGACTATCTTATAAACATGGACTGAACAAAGTCAAAAGAATTTCTCTCTTAAGTACCTGTGAAGTGATAAGATGTGAGCCTTTGTTTCCCCTCCATTCTCCCTATAGCTTCCAGCCGAAATACTCCAACAAAAAACTCCAACAAAAATAGGTGTAAAGGCCCCTTAACTCCAGCTTTTATTATGGGCAAAGCTGTAATCTGATAAGCCTCTTCCCTGCCTGCACGTTGCTGGTCGGAACAAAAGCAGACAACATGCAAGCGCTGCTGAGTGTACTGGTGTCAGAAAATTACACCGGGATAAGTTCAGCATATTTCTGTTAATTCCGGGAGAACTGGGAACGGAACATGGCAACTCTGCTGAAAGTAAATGGTGCCTACCTTCTGAAAATAGTGGGTAGACAGCATCTACCCTCGACTTGAGCCGTGTCTACGTGACTTATTGAATACCTTCTCCAGATCCAGTACCAAAATAGCTGCGATTGGCCCATGCATTGCATACGCATCCTTATCCCATCAGAAGAACAAGTTACTTACCTTTGTTAATGCTCTTTCTGTTGTATACTCTATGTAATCTAAGATTCCTCACCACCCTGCACCTCCCCATTCTGTGGAATGCTCCCTTTTTCCATCTACAAACTAGAGATGTGCACATGGTACATTTGGGCCAAGGGCGTGGAGAGGGTTAACAATGAAACTGATGTTAACGTGCAGGGGTGGGCTGTAGCTCCTCGCCACTTCCCGGACGGAATGAAGTCAGCACAGAGCTGCACTGCATCTCCTATCGATGCACAGGAGTAATTCTGTTAAAATGCTGTTTAAATCTTCCGAATCAGGTCTGGCGCCTGGGTCTTTTCTAAATGTGAGGAGTTTGTAGTTAGAGTATCCACTAGAAATAGCATTACCTTCGGTAAGTAACTTGTTCGTTATATTCACAGCTTGGAAAGACACTGTTCAGAGTAACAACCAACACTGTAAATGTGTTTGGGCTAGAGGATGCTTGTAATTAACTAATTTTTTCCAACTGAAGAGTATTTCTATCCAGACACAAAATGCTCCTCGCAATCTTTGATTCACCAGATGTATTCTAAAATCGTTAAACGGATCCAGAAGTCTCATTTAGCATCAACGTGAAGGCGCTGTCATAGATTCACTAGGATGTGACCAGACCTCCGGAAGACTACAAGCAAAGGTTTTCTGGTGACCCTATCATTTGGCAAAGTAGAGTAAAGGAATACATTCGAAATAGAGTGCATATGAGCGGCGAGATTATGTGCCAGCTTGTGGAGCTGCAATGAATTAAAAAAAAATACATAAGGAAAGATTAATTTTTTGTTTTGTTTTTATTTCCCTTAGTGTTCATTTCTTGAACTAGAATATTTAGATTCAATTACAATGGGTCAAAAAAGTCTAAGGTTTAGATTTTGGTATGTTGTCCCAAAGAAAGAATTGCTTTACACTCTTCTTATGAGAAACTTAAACCAGTGTTTCTCTCCAGGGTAAGATGTATGGTTACAGATGAAAAACATATGCCTAAACTGTGTCTTTTAACAGCTTTTTAATGGCTTCCCATTTGGCATATATCCAGCAGCTGTTTAAGGAGGGGCTCGTTAATGTTGCTCAGAAACAGAGGCTCTAACTGGCACAAAATCATGATCAAGTTATTAAAGTGGAAGTGTTGAAATGTGCATTGAATTAATTTTTTATTGACAAAAATAAACTACATTACTCATGGGCATTAGTCGCTGGAGTGATGATATTAGGAAAATAAACATGTTTCACAGCGATTTAGCATTAAAATTACCATTAATTTGACCCTTGCTGAATGAGCTCAATTAGATTTCAGAGCGAGCCTTCTAGATGAAACAGCGATTAATGACAGCCATCGAAAACAATTTTGAACTCTATCAGTATAATTCAGGAGGGTAAATTTAATATGATAATTTATCTAGCCGAACTGTAGCCGCATAGCTGGAAAGAATGCAAATACGTGACCCTTTCCTTGTGTTTTCAAGGATGCTGGGCACATGGATTTATCAGTTCCATTAAAGAACTTTGGGGAACTTTGGAATTTCAGCAATTGATCCCTTGGAGGCAGATAAGCAAAACCGAGCTCATACTGGGGCCATTCTGGTCTGCAGATTCCATAATTTACTTCTGCTACCAGTCTGACAGCAAGGCGCAAATAACTGTTATAATAACGTCGACTGGAGTTGTGGAGGACAGCATTTTAATGTAGTAAAATATTCCCCGTGGGGTTGTTTCTGCTACCGTACAACAGCAGCCACACAGTTGCTACAGTAGTCTCTTAATTGATTCGTTTAATTAGCAAGAAGAGATGAAGCTTATGTGCATTATGTTGCCATCTGATATCTCGGGGGTTGCTTAGAGTGAACCTTTGTGCTGCTACTCATCTTTAGGTTTGCCTCGGGATACGTAAATCACATTTACAGGGTAAAATCATTCACGAATAATACCATATCACCGCTACAGGAGTCTACTTTTTAACAAAATGCAATCATGTTTCTTTTCAGAACATTTACTTGATGGCTTATGTTATTCACACAAGCCAAGTCAGATCATTCTTGGCTTGGTCATAATCTTTGCCACAAAATCCTGTTTCGTTTCCTTAATGTTAAGTAGGATTCCTTATATCCGCAGTGTATTTTTTTCTTGATTTTACAGCTGAAACATTCTTTTAAACAAGTAGATATATTTTACTTCTTGTTGAATGATTGCAACATACACTGCTTCATATTTTGTATAATTTCCTTCATTAAGGAAAGAGAGGATTTTATAAGTAAAGGCTCTTAATTATTTATTTATTTTTACCGCCTGAGCTTATAATGGTATGTGCTCAGCTTTGGCAATTGAACCCTCACGGTGTGAGGAGTTTTACTCGTTGATTATTGCTGACTAGTACGTATTGGTCATCCGCTGACGACATAAAACCGATGCATTAAATACTTCCCGTGCTCCCAGACAGCACATTTATTTGTGAAAGAAGACGATGGGGCTTCAAGTTCTGCAATTTGTTTTTACCACAAAGTGGTGCCCAAATTGTTGTTTGAAAACCGTATTGCCTTCATAAGCCTCTCCATTCGTGTCCTTTTATTAGCCATTTTCTCGGTTTCGGGATTGCTTTTAAGAAAATATGTGCGGAAAAGAAAGACTTGCTCATGTCATTTTTCTCCTCATACTTGCCTTATCTCTTTGTTCTTTTATTTTAGCAAAGTGATACAGGAATCTTTGCTGTTTCTTAATGCGGTTATATTCTCTAGTAGTGTGAGAATCTTACATTTTCATGTCGGACAAGCAGGACATGTCTTAATCGTATTAATGTTTTTCTTATTGAAACTTGAGGTTTCTCAAAACTGTGGTATTTCTTGCAGAAAGGCTTTTAATACTCGTGGACAAACAAATGAATGTGCAATAGCAATTAGTGATTAGCACGATGTCTTTATTACAGGCTAAGGCATCCAACCTGGAATCACTTCCAAATTAAAACATGCATTGGCCAAGCCAAAAGGTCTCGCCTATGCAAGAGCTATTGGCTTTGCCAATATGTTTCTGCAATGTTGTACACCAGAGTGGCTGCTGTTGAGCATGACAAAAAATTAGTAGGGTATAGGAGAATGATGTGGAGTGGAGTGGAGTGTTATGGAGTGTTGTGGTGTATGTTAAGTTGAGAGGAGCGAAGTGGAGTGTCATGGAGTAGCGTACAGTGTTTGAGTGTTCTGTAGGGAGTATAGGGTAGTAAAGTAAAAGGGCATAGAGTTGAGTGGCATAGAGTGGAGTACAGTGTCAGTTGAGTAGAGTGGCATAATGTCTTGTGAAGTGGTGTAGAGCAGAGTAGAGTGACGTAGAGGGTGTTGCGTAGAGTGTTGTAGAGTAGAGTGGAGTTCAGTCGATGAGATTGTCATAGAGTGGAGTGGTATAGAGTAGAGTAGTGTGTCATAGAATTGAGTGGAGTAATGTGGTATGGAGTTGCATAGGAGTTGTGTAGAGTCGTAGGGTGGAGTAGTGTTCTAGAATGGCATAGAGTGGAGTAGAGTGTCAGTGGAGCAGAGTTTATTGGAGTAGAGCATCATAAAGTGGAGTATTGTGGAGTAAAGTGTTGTAGAGTGTAGTGTCGTAAAGTGGCCTAGAGTGAAGTGGTGTAAAGTACAGTGATGCAGAGTAGATTGGCTTAGAGTGCTGTGGCGTAGAGTGTATTGGTTTTAAGTAAAGTGGTGTAGTGTGCATTGTCGTAGATTGCAGTGATGTAGAGTAGCGTAGAGTGCAGTGGCATAGAGAAGAGCGCAGCTGGGTAAGTGACGCAGAGTAGAGTGGAATTGAGTTCAGTGGCAGACAGTGCAGTGCTGCACAGTAGAGTGTTGTAGAGTGCAGTGGTGTAGAGTAGTGCAGAGTAAAGTGACAGTGTGATTTTCTAGTATAGAGTGCAGTGTTCTAAAGTATAGTGGCGTACTGTGCAATGTTGCAGAGTAAAGTGACGTAGATAAAGTGCAGTGACATAGAGTGCATTGGTTTTAACTTAAATGGTGTAGAGTGCATTTGCATAGAGTGCAGTAACGTAGAGTAGTGTAGAGTGCAGTGGCATTGAGTAGAGTGGTGCAGAGTAGAGTGAAGTGGTGTAGACTGGAGTGGTGCGGGTTTAGACTGGATTGGTGCAGGGTAGAGTGGAGTGGTTGAGAGTAGTGGCATAGTGCTGTGTTGCTCATTGGAGTGGTGTCAAGTGGTGCAAAGTGGAGTGGCCTAGTCTGGCGTGGTGTAGAATGCAGTGTCGTATAGTGCTGTGGTGCACAGGAGATTAGAGTGGCTTGGAGTGCATTGGCATAGGGTGGTGCAGAGTAGAGTAGAGGGGAGTGGGGTAACGCGGAGTATGCATGGTATGATAGCGTACTGCTATTACAGATAACACATCTAGTTTAAATGACCATTACGTTTGCACTCCGATACAGTTTTACTGATAAAAGTATTCAGTGTACAAACTATAATTAATTTACAGACATTTAAATATTGTTGCTAAGAAAATAAATACTGTCTGTACAGCCTTCCTCAAGCAGGCTCTACTAGACAACATGATTGTTACCTAAATCACCTCACTTTGAAGTCCGAGAAAGAAAAATAAACACCAAGCTCCTTGGAAGACACTGCCTGACATTTTACCTCTTTCTTTGAATGACTGCAAATGTGACCAGATAAGAGCAACATTTAAAGGCCTGTTTACAGAAAGCGTGTTTGTGGAACAATAAGTAAACAAGGTTTGGGTAACTGGAGGGACAAACTCGAGCTGGACAGCCTAAAGCAAATAAAGCCAGCAAATAGAAACCCAGAAAATGTGAGTTACAAACCACAAAGCCAATGGTGCGCAATGGGTGAAATGCATTCCTAGGTTACATTTCTGAATGTCTCCAAGGTGTCTTTAGCAAAACTGACAGCTGCACTGCCTGGTAGGTTGTGACCTAAAAAGGCATAACCCAGCAATTACAATTGTTGTGTCAGCAAAGTAAATACAACAAAGAGGACACACTTGCCGTAGTCTAACAAAGGACTACTAGAGCCCCTTCAACACACCCTATAGTAACTTTAATGAGACAATGTAAACATCCATGAAATGCCATTGCCTCGATAGATAGCCCATTCAAGCTATTACAAACCAAAATAAACACATGGAACACAATGACTGAAGGGGGCTGACTCAAAGCCTGCTCTCTGTTTATAGTTGTTCAGTGTTTTGGAGAATTGATGACATGATGCCCTTCAAATTGTCTACAGCCAGACCTAAAAATGATTATCCTTCTGTAGAACTATAATGTGAGCAGCCTCTCAACAAACAACAGTGCGAGCACACTTGAATGATAAGTGAATAAAGGACAAGGATGAAAAAGAGCAGACGTATGTGGAATGAAGAGTAAAATCTGGGCAGTCCCACTTCACCCCCTTCCTCATTCTTGCGTTTATCTATAAGGCCGACTTCAAGGCCCGACTTGCTGTCCGGGTTTTGCAGAGGGCCAGAACACCAGTCGCGCTTCAGTCGAGTTGGTTTTCCAGGTCGCCGCTGCTCCCTGCTCCCGTTGTTTTCGGCTCTACATGTGGACTGCTTGGCGCTATCAGCGGAGGAGCAGAGTGTTGCCGCTCGGGCGCTGCTTGAGCTGTTGGAGGTCCGCGGCTTCTTGGTGTCCGCGATTACCACCTCGGGCGTTTTGCTGGATGGCGCACAGCGGACTGGGAGCGGACTAAGAGAGGAGAGACGAGGCTGTGTGGAACTGCCAGATGTTTCTGACCAGTGGTAGGAGCGAGTGGAAGGATTGGACTGGATTAAGACCGTATGGCGTGGTGAATGGTGAGGCACAGACACCGGCGGCCGATAGGAGGCTTGGGGGTCGGACCAACATTAGGGTCTACAGCGGGTTGAGCTAGGTGGGGCAGACAGGACTGCGCTACTTACCAGCTCCCTGACCCCTGTTCTCCTGCTCCCCTGCTCCTCCGCTCCTCATTTGTCGCTCTCTCCCTGGCCTCTTCCCTCGACCTGCATAGCACTGTGGCAGTCTTCGGCATCCTTCCACCTCCTCCCGCTCCCGAGCACTCGCACCCGCTTCTTCGCAGCTTGTGATACCAGAAACACTCTGTTAGATTGTGCGGGAAATACAGAGCACAGAGCGGGCAGCGAGGGGGGGGCACGGGGGGACCACGTGGAGCCCCGCTTCAGCTGCTTCAAACCGCTATAGTGGGGCAAATGTTAAAGTTGAAGTCAAAATCACGCTAGCACCAGCTGGATTGTGGGAGCTGTAGGCAGGAAGCTCTCTACTGACTGGGGAACCCTAAAGCCCACTTTTTGTATTCTACATAGTGCCACGGACATTTTGACTAACTGCGCTATCGCCCTATTATCACTGTTGGCTACAAAAAACCCAAAACTCAAATCTTAATATTTTAAATCTTAAATCCATAACCTGAACCCAAGCACCAGTGGGAACTCTGGGACCTGTTTAAACTCTGGGATTTTTAGATCTTGGATCTCAGAGATTAACTCCTACTAATTGCTGCCCAGCCCCAAGCTTGAAAAGGCGCAAAGAGGAAGGAGCATATGAGAACAATATATCAAATCAATAAAAATGCGAACAAGAACCTCTGCGCAGCTGCAAAACTCCCATCAGCCGCATAAGACTGCTAAACGACAGAAAGCGAAAATGTTATATCCCAAAGAAGGCAGACAAGGGAATCAGACTCAATCTCAACCTGAGGGAAAATCCAAGGGGCATGAAGAGCCTGAGATGATTACATCGGACAGGTCTTGTAACACCTTGATACACCTGTCAAAAAAACCTCAAGAATCTCATAAGAGAGCACAACAAGGACATTTCTCGACATTAGTTAATCGGAACAGTTGTGATATCAGAGACACTGGCAACATAAGAGATTATTTTAAGCAACCTATTAAAGAAGCTATAATGTTCACTCCTGAAATCCCCCTCAAGAGTTTTGAGAGCTTAAAATCCTGTATCCAATGTGAAGAATCACAGGCAAGCACACTCACTGCTGTTAATCTCTACCCAGAAATTAAAATTCATGGGAGACTTTCAGCCCCAGTAAAAACAACTCCTTCCCTGCCTCAAAGAGCATCCCAGGAAAATCATCTGGATAACCTGCAAAACAAAAACTTAACTCTGAGTGTGCCTAGATCGTCTGACAGTACCTCCGACTAACTGAAGCTAGTCGGGGCGAATCAAGAACCAGCCGAGCGGCTGGTGCCCGTGGACCCGCGAAAGTACGAAGTCCCCGTCCCCATTCACGACTCAGCGCATATTATACCAGAATCTCCAATCTGGATTTCGTCTACCAGTTCAGCGAGCTTTACATCCCAGCACATAAGCCTGTTGGGCTCATCGCCCATTAAAATAAATATAATAGAACCTAATGGCATACGACAGCCAGGCATCCAAACGCTCAAGTTTAATTTCCCACTACCCACCTCTACACCAACTGCAGTACCCTGTGAGCAAATGTCAGATCCCTATTTGAAAGACCCTACCAGACTTGTGCCAGGGACTGTCTATTTAATACTCCCCTAGTGTCCACAAATAACAGTAGAACCAGCCAAGATGATTTAAATCCACAGCTAAATTCACAACAAAATTTAAATGAAACAAATAAAAGAAAGCAAACGCCCATAACCAGTACCTCTATAAACTTAAACCGAACTCCCCTACATTGTCAAAATAATACCAGTGACTCTCTAAATTCTGAACTCCGGTTCAGGGAGCCATGTTATACTCCCACCACTCACAAAGTTGAGATGCTCCTCTCTGATACCGACTGTGTACCCCTGCTGCCGCTACCGCTGGTAGGTGTCGTTCATGTGCTTCTGTGCCACTGAGCCCCGTTTTTGCTCTGTGCCATGCGTCTTTCCTCCCTTTGTGCCCCTTTTACTTCTGTGCCCGCTTCCTGCTGTATCACTCGTTTTCCACCCTTGTTGTTGTGCCCACTCTGCCTTCTGTACCTCTGTTTCCTTGCCGCTGCACCCCGCGCCCGCCCCCTGCCCACTCGCTGCTACCGCCTGCTCCTCCCTCCCGCCTCCCCATATATGCCAGACGGTGCGCGGTGAGGTGAGTGAACCCTTACCCTCATGGTAGGTCGCTCCCCCTCCACGCAGTGCTGACTGTGTACCCCTGCTGCCTCTACCGCTGGTAGGTGCTGTTTATTTGCTTCTGTGCCACTGGGCCCCGCTTTTGCTCTGTGCCACGCGTCTTCCCCCTTTTTGTCCCTTTTACTTCTGTGCCCGCTTCCTGCTGTATCGCTCGTTTTTCCTGTTGTTGTACCCACTCTGCCTTCTGTACCTCTTGTTTCCCAGCGGCCCCCCCCTGCCTACTTGCTGCTCCCGCCTCCAGCCTCTCGCCTGCCTCCCGCCTCCCCATATATGCCAGACGCTGCGCGGCCGCGCCGCTGGCTCCCCTAAGGCAAGCCCGTCTGCGCCCGTCCGCGCCTGAAGTGTGCCCAGCGCCAGGACCCAGCGAATGCCTCAATACCAGACTCCGCTACGATGCCAGCACCCTCCATGCACTCAATGCCGGCCGAAACCACACCTGCTTCCGGGCCACCCCAAAACGGACCCACGAACCACTCTCCTGCCGCACCTGCAGTTTCACCTGCACTGCATTCTTCTCAACACCCGTTCCGCACACAAACACGCCGTCGAGCTCTGGGATCTGCTTGACACCTCCGCTCCAGACGTGGCCTTCCTGACCGAGGCCTGATGGAACGACTCCTCGGCACCCGACATCGCCATAGCCATCTTGTACTGCTACAAAATCACCCGCAGGTATCGCGCCAATGGAATCAGAGGAGGAATAGCCATCCTCCACAAGTCCACCCTCAAGGTTCCCACCCACGCAGAAGACACCCTCAACACCGCCGAACACCTGCACTTCCGGATCCACATCGACCCCAACAGCACCCTCAGAGGAACACTCATCTACAGACCCCCGGGGGTTCAGTTCAGAGACGCCACCGCCGACCTCGCCAGCTCCCACGCACTCACCTCCACGGACTACATCCTCCTCGGGACCTCATTTTCCACGTTGAGAACAACAACGACGCCAAATCCGCCACCCTGATCAACAACCTCGCCAACCTCCGCCTCAGACAACTAGTCACAGCACCCACCCATGCCGCCGGCCACACTCTGGACCCCGTCTTCTCCATAAGCACCAACGTCGCCTTCGACCACACCACCGAACTCCACTGGACTGACCACAGCTGCATCCATTTCACCTTCAAGAAACCAACCACGCACCACCGCACCCAACAGCTGCCTCGCCGATGCTGGAGCAAAGTCACCAAAGACCAGCTGACCGCCACCCTCACCCAGAACCCACCCACCGACCCCATCAACCCAGACGCCGCAGCCCGCAACCTCAGACAGTGGATCGACGACTGCGCCAACACCCTCACCACGCTCAAGAAACCCTCCAACAGCCACACCAGCAAGAGAGCCACCTTGTTCACTGACGAACTCTAGACCTCCAAACGTGCATGCCGTAAACTGGAGAAGATATGGCTCCATGAAAGCACACTGGACCACCAGGCAGCCCACAAGGACGCCACCCGCAGACATCACCACCTCATCAGAGTTGCCAAGAGATCCTCCTTCAAAGACCGCCTGGACAACAACGCACACGACCGCAAAGAGCACATCTGAAAGAGACACGTTAGTGATAGATTCCTTACCTTAGAATATCCCCAGGTGTCAGACTGGATCCGAAAAGTTTTGCGTAGCAGTACCCTTGCGCGTCGGCAGGCGTCGTCTGCGGCTCCGCGTCCGTCGTAGGCGTCGTGGGCGCCGTGATGACGTCGTCGGAGTACTTAGACGCCGCCTCCGCGTGCTGACGTCAGTTCTTCTTTTTTTTCCGCGCCAGCCAGCGCAGATCTGGAAAGAGCAGTTCCCTAGTCACTTTTTGACTAAACTTTTGTGATCTTTTTTGATCCATTTCGAAGTCTTTACGACTCCGACGGTGCCGTTAGGGATGCCCGGCTTCAAGCATTGCGACAAGTGTGACCATACCATGTCGGTCACGGATCCCCACCGGTTGTGCCTGATGTGTTTGGGCGTCGACCATGATGACGAGGCCTGCTCCGACTGTCGGGCCCTCTCGAGGAAGGCCAGGCGGGAGCGGTCCCGCAGGCGACTCGAGATCCGCCAGTCGGCCCGCGCCGTGTGAGGTCCTGGTCCCGGTCCCACGAGAGGTCGAGGGACAGGTCGCGGGGACGTAGCCGTCACAGCTCCGGGAGTCGGCGCCACTCCTCCGGGTCCAAGTCGTCAGGTAAGAAGCATAAGAAGTCGAAGAGACATCATCGCTCTTCGACTCCCCCCGACGCTCGCGCGACGCGGCCGGGGGTTCGGGTGACACCGCCCACGCGGCTCCTCGTGAGTCACGGGCGCCGCGTTCGGCCCCATACCCCCCGGTCCCTGGGCTGAACGCGACGCCGGAGGAGATCGAGCGCTTCCTCATGGCCATGAGGTCCCTTTCTCCTCCGACGGGTTCCGCGGCGCCTTCGGGCCCAGTGAACCCGTCTGGGGGCCCTAGTGGGTCGGGGGCTATGACCCCGACGCCGTCGGGTGCTTCGGCCTCGACGCCGCCGGCGCCTTCGGGCCCGGCGCCGCAGGGCTCCACGATCCCGACGCCGCCGCTGCCCTCGGGCTCGGCGCCGCAGGGTACAGTGGCCCCGGCGTCGTCGGTGCCTTCGGGCCCAGCGCCGCAGGGCACCGCTGGGCCCTCGTCGGGCGATGGATCGTCACCGGTGGACCTTACGACCCCCCCCGGCGTCGGTCCGTGTGGTGTCCCCTCCGGCGCCGTCCTTGGGCGGCGCCGTCCCCGATGCCTCCTCTCACTGGGTTCCGACGTCGGGTCGACGCCTGCCGGCGCCGCTCTCGACGCCGTTCGGAGAATTTCAATTCTATGAACCCACCCCATTCACTTATGACCCTGAATCTCAGGAGATGGGGGACGAGGAGAATTGGGAGGGGTCTGAGGACCCTCTGACAAGGGAATGTCAGTCTAACATGGACTGGACAGGAGACCTTGGGGAGGCCAGTGGCCTGGACACCTCTCCAGACACTGGATTTGTCTCTCCTCCTACCGTGGCTTTGGAGGAGGGCGCGACATATAGTGTGGTGTTGATGAGGGCTGCTAAGGCCTTGGGCCTTGAGCTCCCCGTGGCGGCCGTGAGGACTAACCTCCTCACTGAGGTCCTTAAGCTGCAGTCATGCTCCATGGAGCCTCTGCTGCCGTTTAATGAGGCCTTGACGGACGTTCTTTTGGGCACTTGGTCCATGCCCGCTACAGGTTCGCCTGTAGATAGGAACGTGGCCAGACGCCACCGCCCGGCCCCGGGCGACCCATGTTTCCTGTCCACCCACCCCACCCCCGAGAGTCTGGTTATCCAGGCCTCTAACTCCCAGACTGCCTTCCCGACGGCTCCCCCCGATCGGGAATCCAAGAGGTACGAGGCCTATGGCAAGAAGGTGTTCTCGTCCCTTAGCTTGGGACTGCGGTCTTCCAACACCGCATGCCTCTTGGGCCGTTATACCCACTCTCTGTGGGAAACGGTGGCGGAAGTGCTGCCAGAGTGTCCGTTGGAGGTACGGGCCAAACTCAGCCAAGCCCTACTGGAGGGCCGGGACGCAGCGAAGTATTCAATCAGGTGCGGACTGGATACTACTGACTCGCTGGGCAGAGCGATGGCTACGACGGTGGCGATACGACGCCACGTCTGGCTGAGGTCCGCCAACTTCTCGGCAGACGTCCAGAATACACTCATGGACATGCCGTTCGATGGCCGTCGGCTCTTTGGCGACAAGGCAGACCACGCGCTTGAGCGCTTTAAGGACTCCAGGGCTACGGCCAAGTCCTTGGGCCTCCCGGCCCCGCGCCAGCCTTTCGCTCCTTTCGTGGCCAAGGAAGGGGCGTCCCCACGCGTGCCGCAAGCCACTCGCCGCAAACTGTCGTCCAGCGCGGCGGCGGCCGTAGAAACCGCCGTGGAAGCGGTCGGGGGAACAAGCGGAGCCAGTCCACACCTGCCCCCGCAGCATCCGCCTCTAAACCCTCCTAGTCCGTGCTTTTCGGCCCATGTGACGCCAGTGGGAGGCAGGGTTCGCCATCACCACTCTCACTGGCGCACAGTCACTTCGGACAGGTGGGTGCTGCAGATCGTCCGAAGGGGCTACTCCCTCCCCATCCTCCCCGCTCTGCGAACTGACTTGTAGGGATAGGGACTCTCTTGCAGGTTACGAGTTGTTGTGCACCAGTTGTCAGTGTCTTTAATGGCTCTGCTCTTCTGGGGTGGAAAGTCGTGTCAGAACTGACATCAGCATGCAGGGGCGGCATCTAAGTAGACACTGCGACGTCATCCCGGGGACCACGACGCCGACGACGGACGTGGAGTCGATCGACGTGCAGGGGTACTGCTAAGAAAAAATTCTCCGGATCCAGTCTGACGCCTGGAGGTAATTGTAAGGTAAGGAATCTATACTTAACATATGTCTATTACTTTGTTACCGAAGGTAAGCAACTTGTTCTTTACCGCAAAACACACCTCAATTTGTCAGTCAAAGTTCTGCGCAACAATCAGTATCTTTGTTTTAAAATCGCTGTTTGCCATTGACTTGGTCGACTTCGTAATTGTTGCCCTGTTAAGTTTTATTTAATTCTGAAGAATGGATGCTTAATCTGCCAGAGAGGGCTGTAACCACTGACCAGCAAATAGAGGTGGATAAGTCATTGAAATCTCGAGCCAAGCTGGAGCATGAAGCCTGGCTCTGTCTCATCCCAAGGTCCTGTTGAAACGTCTAGCCCATAACAAGCTGAGCTTTATGTGATTGCCGTAGAGTGGATTGCCATTCAGTATAGTAGTGTAGAGTGAAGTGGCATAGTGTAGATTGGAGTGATGCAGAGTGGAATAGTATACACTTTAGTGGCGTACAGTGCAGTGCTGTACAGTGGAATAGAGTAAAATGTACTTGCGTACAGTGGAAGAGCCTATAGTGAAGTGCGGTAAAGTGGAGTATGGTAGAGTGTAGTGGCGTACAGAGGAACATTGTACTGTGCAGAGAGATAGAGTGGAGTGGAGTGGTGTAGAGTGGAGTTGAGTTTTGAGAAATAGCTTACTGTAGAGTGGAGTGAGGTACAGTGTGGTGGTGTAGAATGGAATTGCACACAGTGGAATAGCGTAGAGTGTTGTGTCATAGAGTGAAGTTGCATACAGCAGAATAGCATACAGTGGAGGGTTGTGCACTGAAGTGGCGTACAGTGTAGTATAATACAATGGATAGAGTGGAGTATTATAGGGCAGAATAATGTAGACTGTAGTAGCATACAGTGGAATGACATACAGTGAAGTAGCATATAATGGAGTGTGGTAGAGTGGAATATTGTTGAATGTAGTGGCCTACAGTGGAGTGTCATAGAGTTAAGTGCCATAAAGTGGAATAGTATAGAGTGGAGTGACGTAGAGTTGAGTGTTGTACAGTGGAATAGTGTAGACTGTGGTAATGTACAGTGGAGTGGCATACAGTGGAGTGATGTTCAGTATAATGTGAAAGAGACAATTAGTTATAGATTCCTTACCTTAGAACTACCCCAAGGCATCAGACATGATACGGAAGGTTTTTCGTCAGTAGTACCCCTGCGCGTCGAAAGGTGGCGTCGGTCGGCTCTGCGTTCGTCTTTGGCGTCATGGTCACCGGGATGACATTGCGGTAGATACTTAGACGCCGCCCTCGCGTGCTGATGTCAGTACTTTCTTTTTCCACGCCAGCCAGTGCAGATCCGGAGAGAGCAGTACCTCCAGTCACTTTTTGACTGACTTTATAACGACTTTTGTGAACACCGTTTTTGAGACTTCGACTCCTGGTGCACATCAGGGATGCCCGGCTTCAAGGATTGCGGCTCCTGCTGCCTGCTGATGTTGGTGACGTTTCTTCAATGCGTGTACCTGTTTTGCCTGGAGCGCGACCACGATCCCAAGTCATGCTCCGACTGCCGGATCATGAATCCGAAGTCTTTGCGGGAGGGGTCCGAAAGCTTCTCGAGACCCTGCAGTCATCTCTGCTCCGTTCGAGGTCCCGGTCGCGGAGCCACCACCAATCTTCTTCAAAGACTTCGCACTCCTTAGGTAAGTCGAAGCACAAGAAGAAGTTGAAGAAGCATAGTCGCTCTTTGACTTCTCCCCGTTGGTCGGCCGACGCGGCGAGGGATGCGGGTGGTGCCCCTCCCGCAGCTCTGCGTGTTGAGCCCGAAGGGTCGACTCTGAGTTTCTCTCCCTTCCTGGGACCCGAAGTGGCCCCTGCCAAGCTGTGCACCTTTTACGAAGCAATGCCTTCCATTCTTAGGCAGCTCAACTCCGCTGGTGCCCCTTCGGGCCCCGCAGACTTGGCTGCTGGCCCTGGGCCTTCGGCGGCTCCGGCACAGCAGGGTTCCCTTGAATCCAGGCCTGGATCCGGTTTGGTGCCGGTCGACCTGATTACACCTCCCCGGCGAGATTCCATCGGCACCACTTCCGCAGCCGATAACGGTTTTGTCCCCAGCTGGCGTCGACTCTGTCCTCCGCCCTGACCTGGACACGGAGCCGGACCGGCCACGACTGACGCCGGATCTGGTGCAGATGGGTACCTTTGTGCCCTTGTTCTACCCTTGTGCTCCAATCAGCCAAGATTGGCAGCCAGAGGAGGGTGATGAGGACTGGGAGGGGTCTGAAGACCCCCTGACTGGACTCGAGAGAGGAACTGGGGAAAGCCAGTGGTCTAGATACTGCCCCAGACCGTGGCAAGTTGTCTTCTTCTACTGTTGCTACTTAGGAGGGAGCTTCTTATGAAGTGGTGTTGCGTAGGGCGGCCGAGTCTCTCAACCTCGAGCTACCTACGGTGGCAGTCAGGACTAACCCCTTGACAGAGGTGCTTCAGCCGCAAGTGAGCACTTCGGAGCCCCTGCTGCCGTTTAATGAAGCCCTAACCGACATCCTTTTAGGTACCTGGTCCAGGCCCAACTCGGGCTTCTGTGGATAGTAATATTGCCTGACAACACCGGCGACCCCACTTTCCTCTCCTAACACCCCACCCCTGAGAGTTTGGTGGTCCAAGCCTACACGTCCAAAAGCCATTCCCTAACGCACCACCTGATAGAGAATCCAAAAAGCAGCACCATCTTGGGAAGAAGATGTTTTCTTCCTCCAGCTTGGGACTGCGGTCGGTAAACACTGCATGTTGAGCCGTTATACCCACTCTGTGTGGGATATGGTGGCACAGGTACTGCCCCAGTGCCTGGAAGAGGCCCAGGCCGTACTCTCCTGTAGGAAGGGGGAGGCTCTAGTTGGCGCAGTGCAACACTAGCGACAAGCAGGGACTCTCTCTTCCTCGTCAGGGCTGAGGGTTACCTTCCAGACAACCTCTGCTTACCCTCTAGGTAGTGTGGCTTAAGCAGTCGTAGGCTAATCTTTGGGGCACATAGGGTTAAACACTTGCAACAGTACACCTTTACAACCAACCCACCACACAACGAGACCAGACCGTATTCTTGTAAAAATATATATCTTTATATAGATTTTAAGCAGGATTGGGAATACAGTCAATAACTTTATGAAGACGGTTGCAAGTTACTTAATTCGGGTTACCACAGTTCTTATTGCAGTTCTCTTGAGGCCCGTAGGCCGGTGTTACTCAAAGTTCTTGTGGAGCCGGCGGCTTCCAAGGGATCTGTCCCACGTCGCGTTGCCTTCCCGGGGTCGCTGATCGTTGCGGCTCTTCGGCCGAGCAGGTCACTGGTCGTCCGGGGCAGCGGTGTTCTGTGGCGGCAGGGTCCTTTCCTCGTCGTCCGCTCCGACCCTGGAGGCGGTGGCTGTGCGGTGGTGACAAGTGGCAGTACGGTCCCCAAGTGCAAGACGTACCCAGCCAAATGTCGGTGCAGCTGTGGGCTCACAGCTGGGCTGTCGGGCAGGCTTACCGACCTTGCGGATTCTCGTAGGGCAATTGTCCGTCTTTGCAGGTGAGTGGCTGCTCGTTGTGCAGTCACCTCGAGAGCTCGGACCGGACGGGTCCTCCTTTGCTTTGCTCTCGGGCTCCCGGTGCAGTTGCGGTCACGGTGTTCGGGCCAGCGGCGGCTGGTCCTTACTTTGCTTCCGCTGTTGCTTTGGGCCCTGGTCACGGTGGTCGGGAGGTCGTTGATGCCTTAGAGGAGATTCCTCCGTCAGTGCTGCGGCGATGGTCAGCACCCGCAGTCGCTTTCTTCCAAGGGGGTAGCGTCCACTGGTCCTGGGACGCTGGTCAGGGGGCAAGTTCAGTTGCAAGCCCTTGGAGATCTCTTTTGCAGAGTTTGGCACAAGTAGCACAAAAGTCTTTTCGTAGTCTTTTTGTCTTCCTCTCCTTCAGCAGCAAGGCACCAGACACAGGCAAGAGTCAGCACCCTTCCTTGTCTCTCACGGTCCTTCTCGTAGGGCAGAGTCTTTCTGTGGCCCAAACCGGATCTAATTTTCAAGGAGCAGGGCTCCTTCTTTTATAGGCCACTTCTTTTGTTCTCGCAGGCCAGGGGGGCCTTTTGCATAGCCACTCTCAGTTCTGGAGTACCCCCGCGGGTGTACTCCGGCTTCTGCTTTCAGTGTGAGGGGCAGGCACATCAGACGCCCCACAGGAGGTGGAGCCAGCATTGTCCGGACAGGGGTGGCCAGAGTACCTTGTTGATGGGGGCTTCGCCCTTCCTGGGCCAGGTGCCGGCAGAGTCATCCGCCGCTCCCCAGGAGGGTGGAGCCAGCATTGTGGTGGCCGAGCACAGTGACAGTTCGAGTCAAGAGGCACTCCTACCTCCCACTAGGGTGTAATCTGCGCATTCGCCACCTGTCATCCCTCCAGCCCTGTCACTCACACATCCCAGACAGTCAGATACACATACCAGCAGAGGCGGCTGAAATGGTTACGCAAGCAAAGGCTAACTTTCTAAAAGTAGCATTTGCAAACCCAGGATATTAAAATAAACTTGACTACAAGAAATATCTTATCATCCTGAGTTCAGGCATACTAAACATGACTCGCTACCATGCTCCTTGAGCCTGCGGGGATTATAGGGTGTAATAATCCTCGCAGCTCAGTCTGGCCTAATGGAGCAGGTAGCCTTCAATAGTGAAATACGGTCTTCGTTGTAAGTCACTACTAGGACATGCCACGCATCTCAGGGCTTGTCCTACCTTGCACCTACAACGCACCCTGCCCGCAGGCCTACCTTAGGGGTGACTAATATGTAGTCAAGGGAAGGGTCGATGCTGGCAAGTGGGGACACTTGCCCAGCGAGCGTGACAGTACGAGACCGCACGCGGGTTCTGCGGTCGCAGTTCCCAGACACATCTTTACGGCTGCTTCGGTGGGTGGCGCAACCAGCGCTGCAGGCCCACCAGCAGTATTGGCATCTACAAGCCCCGGCACTCTCTCGTGCACTTTACTAGGGACTAACAGTAAATCCAATGCACCAATCATGGATACCAATCGTATGTACAATTTACAGTAGGGAGCACTTGCACTGCGGCACGGATCAGCCATGGTGCAGTGCCCTGAGTATCGGAAAACCAGCAAAACATCAGAGGCACATCAGCAAAAAGTGGAAGGGAGACTCACGCCAAGGTGCCAGGTCTAACATCTCCCGTGCAGTTTCCGAGGGGAGAGACGCAGCGAAGTTTACCATATGCTGTGGACTGGACACCAGTGACTCGTTCGGCAGGACAATTTCAAGGTCGGTAGCCCTTCGACGCTATGTCTGGCTGAGAACGACTGGCTTGTCTGGGGATGTCCAAGCTACCCTTATGGACATGCCCTTTGATTTCCGTTGCCTGTTCGGGGACAAGGCAGACATCACACTAGAGCGCTTCAAGGACTCACGGGCTATGGCCACCGCTCACCACTCACCCTGCCCAGTCTCCTTTTCGCCCCTTTCGTGGCTACGGAAGGGGTCCCCAACCACGTTCCACCCAGGGCCACAGGCCGGTGCAAGCTGTTCAGCCCCTGTGCGGCTGGGGATGTGGGAACCGCTGTTGCAGGTCTGGGGGCCAACGAGCGGGCCAGTCCACCACTGCCCCCTCTGCAGCAGCCCCCAAACCCTCCTAGTCCGACCGACTTTCCAGAGCCACCAATCGCCAGTGGGCGTCTGGATTCGCCATCACCTCACCCACTGGCGTAAAAATAAGTCAGACAAGTAGGTTTTGCAGGTAGTCCGAAGGGGCTACTCCCTCCCCTTCAAGTCTTCAACCCCAGCCATGCCACCTCAGTACCATCGCATGTCGGAGGATCAACTGGCCCTTCTCCAACAGGAGTTATGGCTCTGTTGTCCAAGGGAGCCATCAAGCGAGTTCCTGCCCCAGAAGTAGGTCATGGTTGCTACTCCCACTACTTTCTGGTGCTCAAGAAGGACAAAGGCCTGCGTCCTATCTTGGATCTCAGGAACGTTAATCGCTTCCTACGGAAGGAGAACTTCAAAATGTTGACACTAGCTCAGGTCCTGTCTTCCTTCAACCCTGGAGACTAGCGTTGGACTTGCAGGACGCCTATTTTCCCATCCCCTTGCTGCCGGCCTACCGGCTCTATTTGCGGTTTACTGTAGGCCACGAGGATGTTCAGTTTACTGTGCTCCCCTTTGGCCTTACCAGCGCCCCTCTGGTGTTCACGAAGGTGATGGCGGTGATCGCAGCTCATCTGCGCAGATCAGGGTTTCCAGTCCTCCCCTGTCTCGACGACTGGCTGTTGAAGGCCGGCTCACCCCATGCTATCATCTCCCTCCTCCAGACCACGGCCGACCTCCTGCATTCGCTGGGGTTCTCCATCAATGTGCTGAAGTCACACCTGACTCCCTCTCAGAAGCTCCTCTTCATCGGATCGGTTCTGGACACGATCCAGTTTCGGTCTATCCTCCCGAACAGCGAGTCTGTGATATTCGGGCTAGGAGTCGAATCTTTCAGCCTCTATCCTGGGTTTCGGTCAGGATGACCCTCCAGCTACTGGGCCTGATGGCCTCCTGCATCCTGCTGGTGGGCCAAGCCAGATGGCATATGCGGGCTCTGCAATGGGACCTGAAGTTCCAGTGGGCACAACATCAGGGGAACCTGTCTGATTGCGTCCAGATCTCGAAGGAGCACTGCATACCAATTGAAGTGGTGGCTAACGAACCACGATTGGGTCGATGGCATATCCCTCTCCCTTCCCCAACAGCGTTTACAGTGATGACAGATACATCACTTCTGGGATGGGGCGGCCACATGGGGGTGGCGGAGATCAGAGGCCTCTGATCTACGACGGAGTCCGGGTTCCACATCAACCTTCTTGAGCTTCGGGCAATTTGTCTTGCACTCTGAGCATTCTTTCCCTCTGTCCGGGGAAGAGTAGTGCAGGTGTTCACAGACAACACCACAGCCATGTGGTACTACAACAACAGGAAGGGGCTGGGTCGGAGACCCTATGTCAGGAGGCTCTCCATCTCTGGACATGGCTGGAACATCAGGGCTTATTCCTGGTGGTTCAACACCTGGCAGGTTCGCTTAACGCCAGGGCAGACAAACTCAGCTGCAGGTGCATGATGGATCACGAATAGCGTCTTCACTCGGAGGTGGTGCAAGGTCTCTTTCAACAGTGGGGAGAGCCTTGGTTAGATCTATTCGCCACCGAAGAGAACATGCAATGTCAGCAATTCTGCATGTTAGAATTTCCAAGGCAGCACTCGCTCAACCACACTTTTTGTCGCGAGTGGAGTTGCAGTCGTCTATATGCCTTTCTACCTATACCACTTCAGCCCAGAGTGCTGAACAAGGTCAGGCGCAACCGGGCTCAAGTCATTCTTGTGGCTCTGGTTTGGGCATGAAGATTCTGGTATTCCGAGCTATTACACATGGCCATCGATTCCCCAATCTGACTGCCTCTTCGGGAGGATCTTCAGTCGCAGCAGCAGGGGATGGTGCTCCACCCGAACCTGTCCAGCCGCCACCTCCTTGCGTGGAGATTGAGAGGCAACAGTTGATAACATCACAGCCTTCGGGAGGAAGGTCGAAAGCTATCTTGGCAGCCAAGCGTCCCTCCACTAAGAATTTATAGGCCTGCAGATGGAACAAATTTGTGGCCTGGTGCACAGCAATGGCTGTGGTTCCCCTTTCCGTCCCTTTTTCTGAGGTGCTCATGTTCCTCCTTTCTTTGGCCCAGCAGGGCTCTGCTCTGGGCACACTAAAAGGCTACCTCTCGGCCATTTAAGCCTTTCTTAGGCTTCCTGATCAGCCTTCTCTTTTCAAGTCCCCTGTTGTAATTTGCTTCCTTAAGGGCATTACTCATGTTTTTCCTCCGGTTCCCTTCGTAATGCCCCAGTGGGTCTTGAACTTGGTTCTTGCATATCTTATGTGCACTCCCTTTGAGCCGCTACATAACTGTCCTCTCAGGCTTCTGACTTTGAAAACTGCCTTTCTGGTGGCCATCACCTCTACGCACAGGGTGAGTGAGCTCCAAAATCTTTCCTCTAAACCTCCTTTACTGACTGTTCATCCGGACAAGGTTGTCCTTCGAACTCGTCCTTCCTTCCTTCCCAAAGTGGGTACTCCTTTCCATATTGGATAGACCATCACTTTGCCCACCTTCTTTCCGCCTCTGCATCCTTCCAAAGAAGTAGAGAGGCTCCATTATCTGGATCCAAAGCGTGTGCTTTCCTTTTACTTGGATGACCAGCTCTTTGTTGGATTTGTGGGCGCCAAAAAAGGTCAGACCATGCACAAACCAACCATTTCTAGATGGGTTGTTTTCTGCATCAAAGCTTGTTATTCCTTGGCAAAGAACAAGCCACCAGTGGGGTTGCGTGCCCATTCCACCAGGGCAACGACCACTACCACTGCTTTGGGGCATGGAGTCCCCCTTAATGACATCTGTCAGACATCTATGAGGGCAGCGCTGCACATGTTCACAAGACACTACTACCTGGACAGCCAAGTCCGGAGAGAAGGCTTCTTTGGCCGTTCTGTTATTCATGACTTTCTGGTGTGAACTTGGTTTGCAGACTCACCTCCGTAGTTGGTATTGCTGTGGTATCTATCCTAAAGTAAGAAATATATAACTGTATATTCCGATGCAGAAGTTACTTACCTTCGGTAACGATATATCTGTAAGAAACATAGGTTACTTTTAGATTCCTTACTGCCCCACCCATCCTCCCCGTTCTGGGAACTGACTTCTAGGGATAAAGATTTCCTTTCAGGACCCTAGTTTTGTGCACCAGTGGTCAGAGTCTTGCATGGCGCTGCGCTTCTGGCGTGGAAGTCATGTACAGAACTGACGTCAGCGTGCGAGGGCGGTATTTAAGTAGCTACCGCTATGTCATCCTGGCCACCTCGACGCCAACGACGAACCTGGTGCCGACCGATATCACCTTTCGACGTGCAGGGGTACCGCTGATGAAAAACTTTCCGGAAGTAGTCTGATGCCTGGGGGTAATTCTAAGGTAAGGAATCTATAACAAACCTGTGTTTTTTACAGATATATCATTACCGAAGTAAAGTAACTTGTTCAACAGTCTTCATGAGGGCCCCAAAAACCTGCATCTGGGGGAGAGTCACAGTCTAACAAAGGTAAAGGCAAAAATAAACCTTGGTGGTACTTGTGTAAAGTAAAGACCAATTGGACAAGAGATGATGATTGTCCAAAAGCGAAGGAAAATCCACCTACCACCACTGCCCCTAAGACAACTGTGCCCCCTAGCCTAAGTGCAAGTTGTGGTACGGGGAACAAGGGATTAGTCGGGTTAACCTTGGGCTCTGAGATGGGTTCTGACCCAGTTAGAACTCCAGCTCAGGCTGTGCTTGTCTGTGATGGTGTCATGGACCTTGGCACCTTATTTGTCAGTCCCAGTAATCTGGGCAAATACAGACAACAGCCTTTAATCAATGGTAAGGAGGCCATGGCATACAGGGACACAAGTACAAGTGTCACTATGGTGACAGAGAATCTTGTGACCTCTGGCTAAATCATACTTGGTGAAATGTACCAAGTGACCAATGCTAACAATGTCAGTACTGACCATTCCTTGGCAGTTGTTAATTTCAGCTAGGGAGGGGTAACTGGTCCTAATGAAGTTGTGGTTAGCTCAGACCTTCCAGTGGAGTGTTTGTTGGGCAGTGATTTGGAAACTTCAGCTTGGGCTGAGGTAGAACTAAGGACTCATGCGGCAATGCCGGGCATCACTGCAGATGTGTTTGCTGTGACCAGGTCACAGGCCAAACTGACTAACACTGAGGAAGCCCTGGATCCTGGAACAATGGACCAAGTGCCTTCCAACAGAAGGAGCAGAAGGGGTAAGGTTGTTTCTTCCCCCCAGACTCGGAGTGAGGATCAGTCTTTTGAGGGAGATGATCTTAGTTCCTGTGAAGGAACTTTCTCAGATGAACTTGAACCTGATCAGGCTGAGTTATTGGGGACAGGGGGCTCTTCCAGGACAGACTTGAGTTTGTAGCAGTAAACCTGTCCCTCTCTTGAACCCCTCAGCTTCTGCTGGGAGTGTCCCTGTATCCCATAGGATCTATTGGGATGAGGGACTCCTACACTCAGAGGGTAGAGACCCCCACCCTGATGCCACCAGGAGGTTGGTCATGCCTCTGACGTTTAGGGACTTCCTACTCACATTGGTACATGGCATTCCCTTACACAATGGTTGCTGCTGACCAGAGGCACATTTCTGTCCTCCTGCTGCTGAGCCAAGCTTGAGCAGGGGAAGGCAGAACAATAGGCATCCTGTCACAGGGAGGTGTGACCACCTCCCAGACAAATTTAGTGTATTAGACCTGGGTGGCTGCACTTGTCAGTGACTAAAAGTCTGCATGAGGAGCACATTTTGTGTCCCTTTGCATAGTCCCGTTCAAACCAGTCCTGGGAGCCGTTGGCTCCCGCTCTGGTGCAAAACTGGACAAAGGACATGGGAGTAATTCTCCCCACTGTCCAGACCCTCCCCTGGGAGGGTCCCCTGAATTTGTCCAACCCTCTCCTATGGGTACAAAAAGGCTTACCTGGCTGTATGACCCTAGATTCGACGTGGACAAGATTCTTAACACGAAACCACTGACCCTTGACTGTCTGGACACTCTGGACTATGCTGGACTTCGATTGAGCCTGACTTTGTCTCCCTCTCAGTCCAAAGCATCGTCTTTGCCAGTGCACCATACTGGAGCATCAAGGACAACTGAAGACATCTAGCTTGGAATGAAGGAGTCACTCCCCTGCATCCGCAGGCACCACCTCACTACTGACCGGTCTGCTGGTACTGAGCTCCTACAAACTCCATGGGCTCCAGCAACACAAGAGGTGGGTACCTACGTGCCTCGAGGTCCGAGCTGCCCTCTTACCAAGTTTGATGTCAGAATCTCTCGCTGGGACTACAATACCCATACTCCTGTGCTCGGCGTTCATATGCAAGTTCATATGCTTGTTGGTGTTTCCCGAACAAGTGCACTGGGCTCCGAGTAGCCCCAACCCTGGCACCATTTTCTACCAAGAACTCCTGCCTCCTCACACCGAGTGCTCCGTGGGCTGCTGTTTGGCGAAATCGCTCGAGGTCCTTTCACGACTCCTGTGGATCCGGCCTGTGAGTCCACTTGAGGGTCAACTTTACCTCTATTGGGCTTTCCTGTATGCTCCAGACCTGCTCTGACTCCCCTTGCTTTGCTGAGTCTCCTGGACCTTGCTGGTCCGAACCGTAATCTTCTTTGACCTTCCCAGTGGATTGCCATTGCCAAGGTTTATTGGTGCTCTCGCCGGACACCGACCCCTCAGCACTCTACATCCTTCGTGGGACAGCTAGTATCCAGCTCCTGGTTGTCCTGGACGTCTCCTGGTCCCTGTGGCTGCAGAGTCAAGAACCCCCTCGACGCACCTGAAGCACCAGACATCGGTAGGCCTTCGTCTACCGAGCCCCTGGTCACTCCTGAGTGATCCAGACTCTGTCCCCTCTGCTTTCAGGTACTCTTCGACTGGATTCCAATGGACTCTTTTCTTCCTTCCAGCAGTGGCTCTTCTTCAAAGTCCTCCATTGAGCTCGACTGCGATTTCCTACGCCACTTCAGACCTATGCCCCCGTCTCCCCAGGGATAGGTAACTCTGGTACTACAGTATCCATGGGTGGTCCACTAGAAAGGGTCCTTAAACTTTAAAACTTCAACTGCAACTTCCCCATAGAATTGTACAGAGCACACGGTTGTGTTCCCACACTGCACACGTTCTATGTGGGATCCCTACTACTGCTCCACTATAGCTAACGCTGCTAACAGCCTAAAAAGTATATTTCAGATCCTGGATAATATTATACATCCTGACTGCGTCAAGAACTCCATTCCCCCATCTCAAACTCTCTGTGACAACCTTGCTCAGTTTTTTTACCGACAAAATTGAGACCATCATCAACAATCTGGCAACGCCCCCGTCACATATCCACCCAACCCCCCCCCGGAGTTGGTTCCACCAACCTTGATCCTCCGAGGCCAGCGTGCCCTCCTATGAATAGTCTCCTGGCTTTCCCCCTGATCTCTCAAGCAGAATTTGAGAAATTGGCACTGGGCATCACTTCGAAATTGGCACTGGGCATCACTTCGGGATCTCCCCTTGACCCTTTGCCTCCGAAAATCTGGAAAGCATGCGGGCACGAGTTATTCCACACCCTCCGGATGATCTGCAATCAATCTCTCAGCTGTGGTCTCGTTCCCATCCCCTGGAAGCAAGCGCTCATCACCCCGCTACTAAAGAAACCTACGCTGAATCCAGATTGCTTGTCCAACTTCCGCCCCATATCACTTCTGCCATTTCCGGTAAAGGTGCTTGAACGTTGGGTCAGCAATTGCCTCTCAACCCACCTCGAGCAGCACCACGTTCTGGACGAATTCCAATTTGGTTTTCGCCCAGCCCATGGCACTGAAACTGCAGTGCTCACTGCCATGGAAGAGCTTCGAATGCGTGCAGACAGGGGCCAAGCAGTGGCCTTGATTTTATTAGACCTGTCTGCCGCATTCGATACTGTCAATCATGGGACCTTGCTTGAGAGGCTGAGAGAGGCAGGGATCGATGGTACGGCCCTGCTCTGGTTTCATTCATATCTCAGTGACAGAAAACAGGCTGTATCCCTTCCCCCTTTCCAATCGGTCTTCTCCCCTGTCCCTCACGGTGTTCCCCAGGGCTCCGCCATCAGTCCGATTCTCTTTAATGTTTACTTGAAACCACTGGTCACTTTAATTAAAGCGCACAATATGGCCACAGTAAACTATGCGGACGATACCCAGCTCCTTTTCTCTTGGGAGGGCTAAGATTCCATCTCCTTAGAAGCCTTCCATAACTGTCTAAGAGACACCGCAGACTGGTTGCACCGGAACTCCCTCCAGTTTAACTCCTCGAAAACCGAGGTTCTGTTCTGTCCCGCGAGCCGCATACCCCGCCCTCTGCCTGCTGAGTTCTGGCCCCCGGAAAACTCTAACAACTCGCCACCTGTTACCAGTGTTCGCAATTTGGGCGTCATGCTAAATCACCAACTGAGCATGGAAACGCAGGTTTCAAGAACAGTCGCCACCTGCTCAGCCCTTATGCGCTCACTGCGCAAAGTCCTGCCTCTACTACCACCTTCAGCCCGAGCATTGATAGTCAGGTGCACTATTCTTAGTCGCCTTGACTACTGTTATGCCCTCCTGTTTGAATCCCCTGCGACACTGCTGGACAGACTCCAACGAGTTCAGTCGGCAGCAGCCAAACTGGCTCTTGGTTGGACCAGGAGATCCTCGGCCACCGCTGCCCTGGCCGAGCTGCACTGGCTGCCTTTGAAGCAACGCATTGCCTTCAAAGCCCTTTGCTTGGTCTTCAAGGCACTACACGGTGCAGGACCTAGACCTCTTCAACGTCTGTTCTCGTGGTACATCCCCACCAGGTCCGCACTTAGGTCCGCAAGCGCCTGCCTTGTGAAAGTACCCAGATGCAAGAAGGCCAGGACTGGGGGAAGATCCTTCAGAGTAGCTGCGGCCAAGCTTTGGAACAGTCTGCCTGCCGATATTCGCCAAATCCCTCATCTCCTACCCTTTAGGAAGCGAATCAAAACATGGCTCTTCCCTCCACCCCTCTAAGCCCGCTCGCCCATAGTTCACCCCCCCCGCCTAAAAACCCAGGAGTAGCTACCAGCGCCAGGATACCTGCCAGGTGACAGCTGCGCTCTATAAATGTTTTAAATAAATAAATAAATAATTCCTTGGGTTCCCAGTGATTATATGTCCTATAGACACCATCTTGAGTTGAGTCGTAGTTCTTATACCACTATTTTAGTATATGGTTTGGTCTCCCCCTGGGGCCCACTGTGTAGTAGTGCTATTTACTGTCATTTATGTGCTTAAGTATTGTGTGCTTTGTGATTATCTCCATATAGGAGATACTCTGTCATACTTGAGAGTGTTAAATTAATAAATACATATTTTTATAACTACTGTATTTTTCTCCTTTGATTTAACCAGTAGTATAAAGTTGCTTTCTGGTAAACCAAGCTGCTTACCATTCTTTCAGGACTAAGACTGAAGGCTGCTCTCCACAGCTACCACTTGGATAGCTTTCTAATGTTATCTTTGACCTCTTAAAACTCCATAAGGGTTATTTGGACTGGCGCAAGGTGCCCACTTTAATTAGTGGATAGCAATACCAGGCCAACTTCTCACAGTAGGTGTAAATAGTGGTAAAGTTCTAAGTGTTAAAATGCGTAATAATATATTATACCACTGTAACTTTGTGGTATACTGTTTTTTTTTAGTTTTTTTTTTAACATTGTTTTTATTGCAGATCCAGAATTCACAGGTATGATACTTTCCTAAGCACGTTACTTTGCCATAAACAATAACAGTTAGTAGCTCGGGCGATCCGTCTACACAGCCAATAGGCCCACAACCCGGAGGTCGTGCGGCGTCAAGCAGTTCTTCGCCCCTCTCATCAGCCCCTGAGCATTTTAAAGTCTTGTGCTATTATTTCTGCAGTCTGCTTTTACATTTTACTCCCCTTCCCCCCCCCAAACCCCGCTCCTTCCCAAACTACCCAACTCCCTCCACCCCCTTTTCCTTCACCCAATGCCTACTTCTACGCCTGGAATCGCAGTCTGTGTACTTGTATGACCGCAGTCAGGAGGAACCTGTCATTTACAAAGCTTGTGTGCCTGGTGTGTTAGTGGGCTCTTCAGTTTCTGAGTCAGCGGGTTCCTCTTCTCCCTCCCCAGTGCCATCCCGAAGCGCTTGTACCATCGCTTTCCATGCTGTCGCCCTTTCCATCGCCCTTTCGTCAGCAGTGCGTCGGGCTAGTTGGTATCTAATTGTGCTTTCGCACGCCACCCATTTAAGACACTCAGTATACCATCGCTTATATGTGGGCCCTTTTTTGATTTCCTAGTGATTTCTCTTTTAGCCAGTATCAACCCCATATCTATAAATTTACTAGTTATCTTATTCTTAGGTGTGTGTGGGAACCAGTGTAACATCCCTACCGCTTTAGTGTATTGCAGCTCCCTATCCGTAGCGTTGTTCAATGCCTCTCCAATCTCCCGCCAGTAGTCTCATAAATGCTGACAATCCCATAGCATGTGTCCCAAATCCACCTCCGCTAAGCTGCATCTGGGCAAGCTGCATTAATCACTCCAAAGTATTTCCCAATTTTCCCCGGTGTGAGGTAGGCACTATGAACAATATAGAAATGTATCAATTGAAACCTTGCATTTCTCGTGCTCTTCCGTGCTCGTTTCAGCAGCTGCGCCCAAGTAGTGTCAGGAATCCCCATCTGGAGATCCCGCTCCCACTTGGCCTTCAGCTTCAGCAGTGGTTTTAATGTTTCTCGCAGCATTCGAGAGTATAGACAGGACACAGCTTTATAAGTGCCAGCTGCCATCATCGTATATTGGCAAGCCATGGGCTCCTGCAATCCTTCTCCCCAATGCGCCTGCATGGCTCTGATCACAGCAGTATGCATCAAATAGTCTCCTCTCGGCAGATCGAAACTATCTTGCAAGGCCTGGAATGGGAGCAGTACCCCGTCCTCATATAAGTCACCTAACATTTGTAGTCCTGCATCCTCCCATCTCTGCAGCCGTGACCAGTCTCCTCCGTGGGGGAGTGCTGTCACCATACCCAGCGGTATCTCTGGTGCGTACATACGTCGTATTCCTGCCCTCCTCCGCGCACAATTCCAACAAAGCCTAAATGTCTGCTCCTCAGTGGTGAGATCTCTGAGGCGGAGCTTCTGCTGCAGTGTGATGTAGGCCAGCACATGCCTGGGGGTGCCCCCTTCCCTTTCTATTTCCGGGCCTCGATACACCCTCGCCACCTCCTGTGTAAAGACCTGCAACTGAGCCGCCAAGTAGTAAAACTCAAAATCCGGCACTGCCATACCTCCCTCTTCCTTGGGTCTAGGCAACGTGTCTAATGCTATTCTGCGTCTGCTTCTGCCCCATAGGAAGGATATCAGCAAAGATCTTAACTGCCGAAAGATCGAGCCCGGAATCAACACCGGCAACGTGCGGAAATAGTAAAGGAGACGCGGTAGTGCTATCATTTTAATCAATGAAATACGGCCTGTCAACGAGAGCGGGAGAGTGACCCAGAAGGTCATGCTTCCCTTCAATGCTCTGATACATCGGCCTACATTGCCCTCTGGCATATCCGCTGCCGAATGATATATATAGACTCCTAGGTATTTCAGACATGTAGGCTCCCATTTGAGTAACTGGAGATTATCAGGCCGCTCCCCCCCCCCCCCCTTGTCGTAGCGGGAATAAGCAGGATTTGGCCCAGTTAACCTTTGAGCCTGAAAGCCTGCCGAAGAGTTCTAGAAGTCTTTCTGCCCCCTTCAGCTCTCCATCCGCGTTCTCCAGAAACAGTAAAAGGTCATCCGCGTATAGCGAAATGGCCTGTGGGTTCCCCCCGTATACTAGGCTTTTGAAATAACGCCCCGCCCGTGCTTCCGCTGCAAACGGCTTCATCACCAGTGCGAACAGCAGAGGGGATAGCGAGCACCCCTGTCTAGTGCCACGACCCACATGATACTGGCTCGAGATCAAGGAGCCTATCCTGACTCGTGCTTTCGCCGAAGTGTATAACACTTTGGTCCAGCCAATATACTTATCCTCCAGGCCGAATCGTCGCATTACCCTATAAAGGTAGTCCCATTCCAGACTATCAAAGGCCTTCTCGATAGCAATTGATACCACCAAAGGCATGCTTGTTCCCGGCATAGGGTCCCCGAGTAGCCGTATCAGTCTGCGTATATTAATGGTAGTGTTCCGCGCTGGGATGAAGCCGGATTTATCCCTATGGACCAGCTCCGTCATGTGGCTCAGCAGTCTATTGGCCAAGATTTTGCTCAGGATTTTATAGTCCGGCGTCAGCATGGATAACGGACGATAGGAGGAAATTTTTTTACTCTCCCTGCCTGGTTTCAGCAGCGGGATCATTAGAGCTTCGCGCATGGAGTAAGGCAGCTTCCCTTTCGATCTAGCTTCATTGTAGACCGCCTGGAGTCTCGGAGCTAAGTTCGCCAGGTATTTACTGTAAAACTCTAAGGGCAAGCGGTCTAACCCTGGGGTTTTGTTTCGGGCCATCTGCTTCACCGCGCTCCCTATCTCCCCTAGTGTAATGTCTTTACCCAGGTCGTCTGCTTGTTCCTGTTCCAGCCGCGGCAATTGCAGTCCCTCCAAAAAGGTGTCAGTCTCATATTCCTGGCCTTCCGTCCCGCTCTCATATAACCTGTCATAGTACTCCCGGAACCTATCCAGTATTTCAGCTTGGGTATTGTAGGTGTCTTCCCCCCACCCCCCCCTCTACCTCAACCGCCAAGATCGGGAGGCTACGCCTAGTCGGGATAGCTAGCCAGGCAAGCATCGTTCCCGCCTTGTCCCCCTCGGCATGCGCCTTCGTCAGGTAGACCTTATAATCAAAGCTCTGCAGCCTTTCCATCTCAACCGCAACTGCCTCTTTGGCCTTACTAACCACTTCTTGGAGCTCGGGATGATTAGGGCGCGCCATCTCAGCTTTTCGCAGCTCCCTCTCGACCCTATCTAGGTCGTCTAAGAGCGTTTTGCGGACTCCCGCATAGGCCCCTATACAATGGCCCCGATGACAACCTTGAAGGCATCCTATTCCATCGCCCTGGAGGACGTAGTGTCAGTATTCTCATCGAATTACTGTGTAATTCTCTCTCCCAGAGCTTCCCTGAACAGTAAATCGTCAAGGGTATCTGGGCGTAACTGCCAGGTCGGGACTCGAGAGACCTCAGTCATCCAGTTAAGTGTCAACAGTAAGGGGTTGTGGTCAGACAACGTACGGGTCAAGTATTCATCATTCGCCACAGAAAAAGTTACGAGCGAGGAGCACAGAAATACGTCCAACCGGACATAAAGATCGTGTATACTGGAGTAAAATGAATAGTCCCTCACTGTGGGGAGCAATGCCCTCCAAGCGTCCACTAATTCCCATCTCTCCTGCCAGTCTAACCTACGCTTCGCTAGCCTATGCGCCGGTGATGCTCTTAGTGGTGGGTGGGACCTGTCTAATGTGGTGTCCGCCACTGAATTGAAATCTCCTCCCATGACGATAGGACCTGCTAAGTAACTCGCCAGTGTGCCTGAAAGTTTCGTCAGAGAAGCTGACTGATCAATATTAGGCGAGTATAGGCTACACAGTGCTATGTCCCTGCCCCTGAGTTCCCCGTCTATGGCCCGAATCTGCCCTCCGGGTCTATTAGTTATCTGTTCACTCGGAAGGGAACCCCCGCCCGAATCCATATCAGCGCCCCTCATGCGAAGGCAGAGTATGTAGTGTTGTATAGTTGTCCTCTCCACCTGCGCTATGCCCTCCTGGTTTGTCAGATGTGTTTCCTGCAATATTGCAATTTGAACTCCTCTACGGACCAAGTAAGCATGCACCTTGTGTCTCCTTGCCATAGTATGCAGCCCCCGCACATTCCAGGTCACACATTTCAGCGCTCCAATGCTAGCCATAGTCTCTCACTAACCAATGCACAATATCAGCAGTTTGCATCCAGGCGCGTAAGGCATTTTCCCCTTGATTCGTCCCCCCCCCATGCAACAGTTCCCCAATCCCCCCCCCCCCCTCGCCACGAGCCCCCCCAACTACTCTCGGCCTCCTCCCCCCCAGAACAGGACCCACCTTTACAAAAGTAGCTCCCATCCAAACTACAACAAATGGGACAACTATCCCAATCGCCAACCCTTTACTCCGCAGTCTCCACTACGGTGGCCTTAGGGGCCAACAGGGCGTGACACATCTCCGAGGGTGGCTATCACAATCCCGTCCCCTCCGCCCCACAACCCCTACAAAATTTCACTCACGAGTCTCCGTTTTCTGCTCCATAGTTTTGGCATCTGGGGGTTCCCGGTCCCCCATGGTTTTCATGGTCTTCGTATAAACCAGTTCTGCCCGCCGTACCTCTCAAGCTTCTATAATTTCTTCCGAGGTTTGGGGTGTCACCACCGGGCCCTTGGCACCACCAAATTCTGAGAGGTCTGTTTCCGAGCCTGTAGCCTGGTCCTCAGAGTTTGAACCCTTACAGGATTGATTACGCGCCGTCCCCGACAAGTCCACCACCGCTTGTAGTGCTGCCTTCCTCTCTTCCTCCGTCTGTGATGGTGTTGGCTTCTTAGTCCTTTGTCTGCGCTTTCGGAGCCGTTGTGATTTCCTGATCGGATGTCTCCGCTGCTCCTCCTCAGCTCTGACTTGTGCTCCGTCCGTCCCGGCCTTGTAGGTGTCCCACCACGCCCAGGCATCTGCGGATGTGGGGAAAAAGAGTGTTTTGTCGTCTACCACGACTCGTAGCTTGGCCGGAAAGAGTAGTGAATACTTGATACCCTCCACCCGCAGCTCACGCTTGAGAGACAAGAAGGAGGCCCGCAGTTTTTGCGTTTCAAAGGTGAAGTCCGGGAACAATGTTACGTTGTTGTTGTCCACCTGAAAGGGGCCCTCTTCCCTGGCCCTCTGCAGCAGCCAGTCCCTGTCCTTATAGTGCAACAGTTTTATCACCACCAGAGAGGCAGAAGGCCCGGGGCGGGAGGTCTGGCCGGGACCCGGTGCGCCCGCTCTAGCGTGAAGCCTGATCGGATGTCTCCGCTGCTCCTCCTCAGCTCTGACTTGTGCTCCGTCCGTCCCGGCCTTGTAGGTGTCCCACCACGCCCAGGCATCTGCCGATGTGGGGAAAAAGAGTGTTTTGTCGTCTACCACGACTCGTAGCTTGGCGGGAAAGAGTAGTGAATACTTGATACCCTCCACCCGCAGCTCACGCTTGAGAGACAAGAAGGAGGCCCGCAGTTTTTTGCGTTTCAAAGGTGAAGTCCGGGAACAATGTTACGTTGTTGTTGTCCACCTGAAAGGGGCCCGCTTCCCTGGCCCTCTGCAGCAGCCAGTCCCTGTCCTTATAGTGCAACAGTTTTATCACCACCGGACGAGGCGGAAGGCCCGGGGCTGGAGGTCCGGCCGGGACTCGGTGCGCCCGCTCTAGCGTGAAGAAAGGTGAAAGTCCTTCTGGCGCCACTTCTGTTCACAACCAATTGTCCAGAAATCTCACCATATCGTCACCCTCTTTTTTCTCTGGAAGGCCGACCAAGCGTACGTTATTACGCCTACTGCGATTTTCAGCGTCCTCCGCTCGCCGTTCCCGCGCCAGTATTCGGTCTAGAGCGTCCCCCAAGCGCCCTTCCATAGATTTATGTTCAGGTACTATCTCTTGCAGGGTGACCTCTGTGCTCTTGACTCTATCCTTCAATTTATCGTGATCTGTGCGTAGGAGTCCCAATCCTGTTGCGACATGAGCTATATCTTGTCGTAGAGCTTCCTTCGTAGCCGTGATAGCTTCCAATATACGGTCTTGCATTTGTTGTAATTCTGTAGGGCCTTGTTCCGCACCCTCTGTCGTCTCCGAGCTAGCGGCTCCGTCCCCTTTTCCTTTTGTCTTCCCCATCGCGCCTGGTTCGGCTGGCGGCGGCCTCTGTCTTGATTTCTCAGAAAGTGGGGGGAGGGGGGCTCTCTCACCGTTGCAAGATGATGGCTCAACTGTTCAGTTATAAACTCCTGGCGGCCCCACAAATTCCAGGCTCCGAGTTCCTGTCAGTCCCCACTGTCCCAGCCTCTGATCAGCACACTGTACCTAGGGATAACCAGATCAGGGATGGCTCCTTATCAGTCCTGTTCGTTTGGGGCTAGTCAGCCGCTGCGCCCTATGCCTCCCTTCAAGCTTTGCTGTGACCACGTTCTGCCAGGGAATAGGGGTTGCGCTATCCCTACTAGCCCATTGCCATGCTCATCTCCGATGCTCATTGGGGCCTTTGCCTGAGTATGGCCACGTCTGCCGCTGCCCTCTGATCAGCACTCTCAGCCCCTCAGACCCATCACCTCCAGTACTGCTAATCGTGGGCACTCGACTCTCATGCAGCTCCTCCTTTCATAATCGGGTGTCCCCGCTTACCCTCATCCTCCTCCACAGCCTCTCCTAGGTGTCACGGGCCTGCGTTTCAGTTTCGTTTCCCCCTCGACACCTTTTAGATCGTTCACCGGTCTCCCACATCGTCCGCTGTAGAGGGGCAGTTCCAAACATTCATCCGCTCTGACACAGGGCTACTGGTGTCCCGACCCCATAAAGCCTGCGCTCCTCTCAGGGCTCTGAGGTCTCGTAGCGCTATGCGTGTCCGACCTTGTGCTCTCTATAGGCCTGTGCTGTGCGCAAATGGCGGTGTCTCCAGATTCCCGGCTGCACCCCGGTTGCGTCACGCTGGGCAGGTCGCTTCTCCGCTGCCTACAAGGAATCCCTTCACTCGCCAGCATTTCGTGTGCGGCGCTCCGATCTCTCCTGGCCTCCCCAGTTCACTCGCGCTGCCGGTTCCTCAGCTATCGTCTCCCGGGTCCGCCACCATCTTACTTTTGCTCCCGAAGAGGCCCAACAGCCTCCGTCTGATGCCTCCCGGCGAACGTGATGGGGTTCTATCCGCTGTCTCCGCCGCCGCAGCTACTCAGCACGACTTTCGGCGGTGCCCTGTGTGTTGTTGGTGCACTCGCGGAGTAGAACGGCGAGTCTCTGTAGCATTCAAGTGCGCCGGCTCGGTTTCAGTCCGCCATCTTAGGACGATTCCTCTCGCTCTGCGGACGGTGCTTCAGATCGGATTTCCAAGCTGTAGAGCGGCTATTTTCTGAAGCCCTGGGGTCCCGTCGCCCCACCGATGCTCTCGCCCACCAGAGCGCTCTTGGCCACCGGATTACGTGCCGTTTTCCAGGATATTAGCTGGGATTGTGCGCGGAGCTACGGGCTCACGCTGCCTACTTCCTCGGCATCCAAGCCACGCCTCCCCTTTGTGGTATACTGTTGTACATGCTGATGATAAAGTCAGAATGTGATTGGCTAATGGGTGTCTTTACAAAACGTAAAAAGGCAGGTATGTAGTTTTCAGCACACTTTTGCTGCAGTCTGGGTTATTGGCTTATATATAGGTTACGTATTAATTTTTATAGTGGGTCCCTACCTATTAGTGATAATAGAGAAATGTATTTATACATTTCAATCCAGAAGTTTAGGTACAACTGGGCATTCTTTTTTTTTTTTTTTTAAGTAGTGTGGAAATTTGTAGGTATTAACGCGGTACTGAATAGACTTTTTGTGATGATTTAAGCATGTTTAACCTAATTATTAGGGTTTCTTTTGTTAAGTACCGCGGTACTCCATGCGTTTTAACCCCTTCGATGCTGATGACGAGCTCAGCTCGTCATCAGCCACGGGGGCGTGTGCGGATGACGAGCTGAGCTCGTCATCTAACGCGGCTTTTTGAAAAAAGCCGCGTAGCGCAAAAATTACCGCCGCAGCGATGCGGTTAAAAAGAACATATAGAAACTTATAAATGTTTTCCCCTAGCTATTACCAGTTTATTAAAGTGGTAAGTTTCCGAATTCAGAATGGCGCCTGTTCTAGTCAATAGGTGGAATCTACAGGTTGTAATCCCCCCCCATAACACCCTGCCCCCCCACCAAAAGATCGTTATGAAATATTTTTTCTTTAATTTCCACTTAGTGCCTCATTTTCTGTGTCTTCTATGTTGTTGTGCATTGTCAATTGTCATTCTGTGCATCTTAGTGGATTAGAGATGTGTAGTTCTAATAGCGTGTGTCTGAGGTCACGGTTTTTGGTTATCAACATTTGGTCCCCTGATCGAATGTGCTAAGGCACATAGCATTTAGCAAGGCTGTTAAAGGGGCGCCAGCAGGAGCGGAAAGATAGGCCAAAGTAGTCCCTCGTGCAATTGTCTTCAAACACTGGTGTGGAGGTGGAAGGATACAGCCAAACAACCACTGGTGGTAAGTGACATCTGAATGCTCTCACCCCATGCTAGTAATCCTTTTTTTTTTTTTTTTTTTTTTTGCAGTTTCCTAAAAAGCTTATTTCCTTTATCGAGACCTCCAGGGATGTCCATGTGGCCAAAATGGTGACTAGTTCAAAGATATCTTCTGATTTCAATCTTGTTTTTGAACTTTTTAATTAAGTCCAAGGAGAAGGTGTTCGCTCTCTAGTCATCTGACTGCATTGAGGCTAGTGATGTATTCAATATTGGCCAGTGGTCAATCTCCCAGCTCCTAGTTATTTATCTGACTCATCATAGCACTCCTCTCATTACAGCAAATCAAGGGAGTACTGATCCGGACAAAACGCCCTCTGCAGTGTTTTACATAAACAAATGCTTGGGGTCGGTACATTCCCCATCCCGATGTAAAGATGTGAATAGCTCCTTCTCGGAGGATCTCCTTGTCAACAGTTCATTTAACGGGGTTGAGAACAATTTGGTGGATTAGCTCAGCAGGCAAAATGAGCGGCCCCACAGGACACATGAAAGCAAACGCCTGCGGCTGTGCCCACTCTGTTGAGCACCAAGTTTTCTAACACTGAAATTCTTTGCAACCAAAGATAAAAGCAAAACACATGTTATATATATCACATTAGGAGGGAAAAGTCCCGACTGATGGTTGAGTCAAGCAGGTATGTCTTTTCTTCATCCCCCTCGAAGCAGTCATGATCCTGCGGAACGCTTTCTCAAGAGTCTACCTCTCGACTTTGTGCATGTAAGAGGAAAATCTGACCAGCCCTTGCTATTCTCTTTGGATGCAGACACAAACTAATTGCTGGATCTGAAAGAAGCTAATCCTGGTGAATGTATGGCCGCTTCAGACCGCAGCGTAAGCCTGGCTTTGTTCATGCTTAGTAAGTATTGTTGATACAAAGTGCATCATCTCAAGGACTCTATGCCTTCTTAGCATAACAGCCAGAAGGGTCAGTGAACTGCATACGCTTTTGTGCCCATGAGTCTGAGGATGAGTTGTATCACAATAACATAGTGATGCACACAGATCCAGCTTATTTTGCCTGATGTCTTGTTGTTAAGCATAGACGACAGATGTTTTCCTCCTTCCACAGCCTTCTGGTGTCGAAGGATAACCAGTAAAGCACCAACTGCTCAAATAATCCCTGTGCTACGGAGTGTGTCCAGTTTAGATTTTATTGCACCTTTTACTTGTTTACCTTTTACTGATATGCATATGCCATATATTTTTCGTGCAAATTCACAGATGAGCAAAAAGCATCTTTGCAGATTATGTTGAATGTTTATTTCAATCGAAATTATATTACATATTTATTTTCCCAAAGCCTATAATATAGCTGCTACGACTGGAGAGTATTAGACCGTATAAATCTTAGAACAGTTCACTAGAATTGAATGTGTTTGCCATGGGACCCTTGTGGTGTACTCGCTGGTATGACAGTCATTTCACCAGTGCATGTTATGTGTGATACAAAGCTTCATCCTGAGGTTATTCGACATGCCCCTGTAATTGAGCTTTGGTGCACTGTTGACCAAAGCCTCTCCTTTTCTCCGATATTTACTGTCAAGTTTGACTTACTTAGGTCAGGCTGTTTTTGCCTTGGAGTTGACTCTCCACGTGAAAACGTATTTGAAATTAACGTTACAAATCCGCCTTGCAAAACCTAACCTTAAAAAGTAAGAAAATGACGAAAATTTAAGATTCACACAAAAAAAGTTATTTCACTCCCAATTTATTGTTTATGATGTCACTCGACATGAAAGAATCATTAGCATATTGTAGCACAGTTATTAATTTTGCCTGAAATCGAACCTTTAAACTGATGCCATTAGGAGATTAGTGTCTGTAGTGTGTGTCTGCATGTTCACATCTATTTTACTGAAAAAATCTTGGTTAAGGTTCAGAATGCTAATGTTAAAGTTTACGACTTGCTTTAACTGACACTCTCACCAATCTCTTTCACAGATGACCTCACAAATTACTTTCCTTTTACAAAACAGTGACTTTATCAATGACTTTTCAGACCATCTGTATTTTAGCGTTGTAAACTGACTCTCCTGGTTCACAGACTAACTATGACAGAAAAGTTGCATGAGCCATGTTGCGTCACTATGAGCGACCAAACCCCTTGGAAGACCCTACTATGCAGTGTTGTGATTGGTCTGAGCGCTGTGACACTGTGCTCAGCCAGGGGCTGGAGGGGTGGGCATGTTCTCCATGCAGGCTGAAAGGCAGCCTCCATGGAGAACACAGTATGTGCGCATGACTGTTTTGGGCGGCCCAAGATGTCCCTCCAACCACTCATGCTCACATAGGAAGTGCAAGCCACACCTCCCCCTGTTCTGAGAGCGTCCCCACCCCACAAAGACGCCACAATGGGGAAAACTAAATTGATAATAACTTTGAGTTATCATTTTATTTTTCCTTTTTTTACATGGCAAAAAGCAGTGGGGCGACAATCCTTCGCCTTAGTGGAGGAGCGACCACTGCACGACACTCTCTGAATGTTTGGAAAAAATATTTTTTTCCATCAGAATAGTAAAATCTGAAATGTAGGTGAACTGTCCCCCACTTTGCAAGCAAGTAAAAAAAAAAAAGAACTTTGAATGCAAAAACACATGGCAGTTATGTACGGGGTGGGGGCTTAACATAATAAGACATAAGGGCATGAGGCGGTAGGCAGGAGCTTTGGCTGTGACAAGTGTGTGCTTGGAATGGCTACAGCCTCACACTGGCCAAATGTACGGGACATGGCCGAAGGTTATGGCCAGCGTATTTTTAGGGCTAGATTCAGTCTCTCCCTGTGACCAGAATCGACTGGGCTTTTATGACTGTTACACCCTATAACTTCTGGGGATATGGAACTGGGCCCAGGACATCCCCATGTTCGAGGTCCCCAACTTGCACCAATGGGCTGCTAAAGACTTTGCTGTGAAGGCTGTAGGGGAATGAAATCTCGACACACGGTGTACACTCTATCGCAAAGCAAAACGGTTATGGTATATTTTCGCCGGCACATCGTTTGTCCCTAGTGTTGTTAAGTATGCTCACTCTCTTGGGTCAACCGAAAAAATCCAAGTCTATACATATAACCAAACAAAGTGAGAAGTCCAACCAAAGTGTTTACAAGAGTTCAAAAAGATATCTGTCGCATCTTTGTGTTCATGATCCAATTTATAACGAAACTCATGACAGCAGACAATCATATACTACACATCATCCTTCTTGATTCCTTTTCATCACTTTTTATTCATGATTCTCAAGTAAAAACAACATGACATATCCAAGATGAACAGCCTATGCGTTTTGTCCCTATTTGTTTGGGACTTTTTCAGGGCAGCACTCTGTTGTTCAAGGCCTAATCCTTAGACACCATTTGTCTGTACAGTATTCTTCATATACTCTTTCAGACCTCAAACAATTACTCTATCAGTTCAAAATTTACTATGCACGCCAATGTCGCAAACAATTTTCTCCAAAAAGTCTTGTATATTTCAAAACCCTTTTTTATATTTATTGTACTCCTCGTCTTATGATTTTAAGTCGGTTTTACTGCGTTTTGGACGCTGCCAAAAACGGACTTGCGGGATACCCAGGAGACATCACTCGTTCTGCTGGGGACAGGGTTGTGGGATAGGGCCGAGAATAGTGAGGCCTGAACAACAGAGGACCTAAACACTAAAACAGGCTTATAGTCCTAAGATGAGGCTTACAATAAATATAAAGAGTGTCGAAAGACACAAGAGTTTATAGAGAAAATTGTTTGCGACATTGGCGTGCCTAGCAGATCTTGAATTAATAGAGTATGGCTCCTTGCAGAGTCCAGAAGTTTTCCTCACAGAAATTTGAGAACAATGTGTGGCCCACTACGCCGGCCACACGCTCGACCCCATCTTCTCCGCTAGCAACCATGTCTCCTTCAGCCACTCCACAGGACTACACTGGACAGACCACAGCTGCATCCATTTCACCTTCAAGAAGACTACATCCCATCACCACAAGCAACAGATCCCACGCAGATGCTGGAGCAAAGTCACAACAGACCAGCCAACCACATCACTGAGCCAGAACCCACCAGTCGACACCCCTGACACCAACAACGCAGCCTAGAATCTCGCACAGTGTATCACCAACTGCGCCGACGACCTCGCTTCTCTAAAGAACCCCCAGACAACACCAGCAACAGGAAAACCACATGGTTCACCGATGCCCTCAAAGAAATCCTGCCGAACCCTCAAAAAAACCTGGCGCCACGAACGGATGTCAGAAAAAATGACAGCCCTCAAGAACACCACCAGCTGATCCACACCACCAAAAGGACATCGTTCAAAGAGCGGCTGGACAACAACACCCACAGCAGCCAAGGAACTCTTCTACATCGTAAAATAGCTCCCCAGCGCCAGCAACAACGACATCGCACCTTCGCAAGACCTCTGCAACTCCCTCGCCACGTTCTTCTACCGCAAGATCGCAGACATACACGACAGCTTCAGCACCCAGACTCCGCCCCCAGCCACCGAACCATCGATCACACCCACCACCCTCAGCGCCTGGGTTCTGTCAGCACTAAAGACACCACCCACGTCGTGAACACCATCCACTCTGGCTCTCCCTCTGACCCATGCCCTCACCACATCTTCAACAAAGCTGACGCCATCATCGCACCTTAACTCCGGAACATCATAAACAACTCCTTCGCGTCAGCCACCTTCCCAGAAAGCTGGAAGCATGCAGAAATCAACGCCCTTCTTAAGAAACCCACAGCCGACCCAAAAGACCTCAAGAACTTTCGCCCCATCTCTCTCCTTCCCTTCCCGGCAAAAGACATCGAGAAGACCGTCAACAAACAACTGACTGCATTCCTCAAAGCAAACAACTCGCTCGACCCATCCCAGTCGGGATTTGGAGCCAACCACAGCACCGAGACTGCCCTCATCGCAGCCACCGACGACAGCAGGACCCTGATGGACAACGGGGAAACAACCACTCTCATCCTCCTAGACCTCTCGGCCGCCTTCGATACCGTCTGCCACCGCACCCTAACAACCTGCCTCTACAACACTGGGATCCAAGGGAAAGCCCTGGACTGGATCACCTCGTTCCTCTCCGACAGAACCCAGAGAGTCTGCCTCCCTCCCTTCCCCTCCGCGGCCACCAAGATCATCTGTAGCGTACCCCAAGGCTCCTCGCTCAGCCCAACCCTCTTCAATATCTACATGAGCCCTTCGCTGCCATCACACGCAAACACAACCTCAACATCATCTCCTACGCCGACGAGACTCAGCTGATACTCTCTCTCACCAAAGACCCAGTCACCGCCAAATCCAACCTCCAGGAAGGAATGAAATACGTTGCGGAATGAATGAAGCTCAGCCGTCTGAAACTGAACTCAGACAAGACCGAGGTCCTCTTCCTCGGACAATCCCCATCTGCCTGGGACGACTCCTGGTGGCCCACTGCGTTGGGCACCGTACCGACACCCACGAACCACGCACGCAACCTGGGATTCATCCTGGACTCCTCCCTCACGATGACCAAACAAGTCAACGCCATCTCATCTTCATGCTTCCACACCCTGCGAATGCTCCAAAAGATCTTCCGATGGATCCTCCCCGAAACCAGAAAGACGGTCACACAGGCCCTCGTCACCAGCCGACTGGACTACGGGAACGCCCTATATGCAGGAACCATCTCACCTTCTGGAAGCATCTCAAGACCTGGCTATTCGAGCAGTAACAGCACCCCCCTCCCTTCAGCGCCTTGAGACCCTCACGGGTGAATACCTTGAGGGATTTACACAAATGACCCCTTGCTTGAATACAGAATGTTGCTTACTTGTCAGAAGTCTATAGCTTTACGGGATCCCCCATGGGTTTCATACTGGTTTACACCACAAACTGGAAGTAGGGTGAAAGCACAAAATTTAGAGGAAATGTACTACCTCTGTGAAAAGTGCTAAAACGTTGGTATTTTTGTTTGGTATTTACTCGGCATGACTGAAAGCTGGGAAGGCGGTGAATGTAGCACAGCAACTTTTTTGTTGATGCCATTTTTAGGGGGGAAAACTGACTTTTTGTGGTGCACTTTTTCTCAATTTTTTTCCTCAAAAACTCAATGTTGCTATATTGTCCCTATTTTCTCAGTCCTTTCCAGGAGAATCCACAAACCGTGGGTACCTTTAGAAACCTCATGATGTTGGTTACAAAGGGCTCAAATTTTGCATGTGTACCTTTTTGTGAAAAAAAAAGTTATAAAGGCCTAAACGAACACTGCCCCATATAGCCATAGAAGGGCTCGGCACTGGGGTAAAAGAGCCACAGCCGCTAAGGGGTTAAATGAATGCAGGATTATCAACGTCAGAAAAAAAGAAAACTGTTATAAAAATTAATTTCAAAAGCATCAGAATATAGATCTTTAAAGTAGATAAAGGCACTCCTAACAACCAAAAATAATGAACTTCGTCACCACTCGCTTCCCCCAATAGTTGAGCACAATTACCTTTTTACTTTCTTAGGATCAAACCATTTATTTTAATTTTTTTATTGAGCCACTTTGCCGAGTAACAAAAAATATGACATACTAATATATTCAGAATTCAAACAAATCTCAAGAACAACAATAAACTATGAACACCAAAGAATATGGTGTTAAAAAAGGCTAGCTAATAATTATTTTCTAAAGTGCTAATCAAGCCTACCTTTTGGCGCAAAAAGCTGTTAAAGTGAGACATACCAAGAGCAACCATATTATTACATTGTTTCTCAAATAAAGGTTTTCCATGTCTCACAAATCTTTTCATTTTCAAGCCCTAACTCCTGGCGCAAATAAAATAGCTCCACCAGCGGCCAGAACATTAATAGTTAAGCAAAGTGTGGTTTCCTTCTAAAGTAGCTGACTGTGGAAACTGAACTTCTGGTTTTAATCCCACGTTCCTCCTTAACCAAAAATTGTTACCTGTGGAAGATCACCTCATCTCCCTTTGTAGCAGTTCTTTTATGTTCCCAAAGTGCTTAGAAGCATGCTGTCTGTAGTATTAGTTGATTCCCGTCAACCTCATGCCTCAAAAATGCGAGTCACTTTGGGCGTTTAAGAGGGTGATCCCATTAAGGTCTATTGAAAGAGTATGTGAGTTGAGTATGAATTTTTGACAGTCCAATTGTTTTTATTGTGAAATTGTTTGCATGTTGATTGTAGAAATTGGTTAAATATTACCAACAAATGTCCTAAAAATGGATTAATAAAAAAAGTGATTTATTCAGACTGAATTATAAGCCTCATACTCAGATTAAGTTCAATTCTAATGAAAGAGAATTTGAGGAGGTGTATTGAGGATAACAGTATTGGCAATTGTATATTTTTCTAGTTAGCCAGTGGCTTGGCATTACTGTGGGGAGTCCACACCCAGTGTTGTTTTCCACATATTTGTCATTGGCATGTGCTATTGTCCTTCGTAAATGCTGGCTTCTGATTCGTTAATAGGCTTGTTAACCCTCCTAAGTACCACCTTGTCTTCATTTGTAACCTCTCATGAGGACTGTCCCTTTTACTTCATTTGTTACACTGTATGTTTTATTTAGTCTGTAATCACTATTTTCTTTAATGAGTTCCTCCTACTGCAGGCGCAACATGCTTTCCTGCAACATTCAGTGTGCCATGTGCACTTTCACTTTCTAGGCAGCCCGGGATAATGGCGGCTGCTTCTTTGAAATGAAATAGGTCTCTCATTTACAAGAGTCTAAGATATGCCTTTTATTTATGTGTTAATTATCAACACAGATTAATAAAAGGCTTTGTCATATACAATGCCATTAGCTTAAACTCTTGCAAATGCGAGTTCTATTGCATTTTAAATGCCTGTTTTAAGACCTTATCCTGCTGTCAATTACCTGGTAAAATTATTACAAACTGGAATATTGTGGTGCGTAGTTGACCTAATTACGTTATGCTGACACTCCTATTTGCAGAATATTAATTAGTGAACAAAGTCGTCAAGATGGCAAAAAAAAACTAAGAATTGAACGAAATCCTTCGTGACGTAGTAGAAAGTGCATGTTACCCATTGATGACCTGCATACCAAACACGCCTTGCAATCAATCAGGAATATCTTAAGGAAGGATTTCGGGGCCCCTGTTCAGGAAAGCATTGAATTCATGATCCAATTTCAGGTTGTTCATACCCTTCTCGACCAGAACACTGACAGTGCACAGGCACACTTGTCCAAATTCTAAATGTTTTTACATCTAATATTCAGGTATAGTGACATTTTTTAAATATATTGTAAAGCAGTCGCAGCTCATCCTCCCATTTCTCATACCTGAGGCGCTGTTTAGAAATCAAAGAAACCTTTTTATGGAAGTTGTGTGAAACATAAACAAAAAATTCGCCTGAGAAATGTCTGTATAGATTCTCAAACATTGCCCACAATAAAAAATAAATTGAAGACAAACGGTATTTAAAACGATCTGTTTAAGAATTAGTCAAGGTCTTCAGGGCAAGATTCTGCAGAACAGAGTTGACTCTTATCAAACTCCCCCCTCCCCCTCCCTCCAAGAGGCTTTTGTCCTGTGCCAGGCCCCACTCTGCCCATGCTTTAAAACGTCTCTGCAGCCAATGGCTCTTAAGCAGAATAGAAATAACCAATGCTTGTGGCTCGAGACTGATGTGAAATCCCTTGTTAAATTCGTAGAGGTATGAGAGTACCGGTGTGTAGTTTTGGTAGCATGCGTTTTTGTCTCTCAGAGCACAAAAGTGCCTGTTCTTCGTTTCCTAAACGGCTCTGAATGATCATACAACGTCGCTGATTCCGACGTGCAAGTGTAGTCTTCCTTTGCGTGCTCGCGTGGAGTTGTGCCCGTTTGCTGTGGCCTTGTCAAGTTAATAACATCCTTCAACCTTATACTTGGCAAATATATAAAACGGTTTCATTTTTAACAGAAATAGCAGTGTTGTGTCCTCTCTCGGGAACTACTTTTACATTTCTTTATTTACATAATCACCAGAGTACATGCAGTACAAGAAAACGTTGGGAGCATTTTTGAAGGAGAGGTACCAAAACAAAATGCCTTTTAATTCTTATGCTGTCCGTGTTGACATTGGCCTGGATGTCTTCCTCAAATGAAACATTCCAATACAAAGCAGTTCCTTTAATTTTCCTGGGCTCGGTTTCTTTTTATTGTATCTCACGCTGTGCAGGAAGGTCAGGGTAACGAAAGAGCACAGAAAAAAATATATTCTGCCTGAATAAAAGAGAAAGTTAGCTCGGCCCCAATTCCCTCCGCCCAGCGAGTTCCTCTAGCCTCTATTGATGTCCCCGCCAATAGACATGTTTATCTGTCGTCTGTGTCCCAAACAGTGTATTGTATGGCACAGTCGTGTTCATAAGCACACATTGCAGGCTTTCGTTGTTATCAGAATGGGGACGTACGGTTTAAAGCGGTGAAAACAGCAACTAAGACAATTTGTATTAGCAAAGCACAATCCCTGTTGAATAGGAGTTTTTGCTAAGGCATTGCTCTAGCCGATGCACCATCTTCTCCATACAGTCCATTTTGCTTCTCCTTTTGAGAGTTGTCCTTTATTATCATCTACATTTCCTCCTGGTTTTGTTTCTTAAAATAGGAAAGTGAGCTCAATATTTGAAATGGAAAAAGTTACCCACAAATTTGGGAGCAGAGGGCTAAACTGCCAGAGACTTGAGGACCTCTTACTGGAGAGGAGTGCACCGGTTGTTTCTAATTTCTAAGCAACTTTGAGGATTCAAATGTGACCAGAGGGTTAATGTGCCTGCTACAGAGCATTGTGTGTAACATGTAGGCCAGCGATTTGTATTTTCTCAATGGGTTAATAGGTGTGTTTTTTAGTTCCTTGTTTAACCAGCAAATCACAAGTTACAGTCTTGGTAAAATAACTTGGTAATGGACACACGAAATGCAGACTGGTGCATGTAAGCGGCTAGGCATGTTTTAATCTTTGTAGGTTTTAAGTTAATCTTTGGTTATTCTATGGTTGATTGTAAAAGCGGGGTCATAGGGGGGATAATTGGGTATTAATAAGCCCCCCCCCCATGTTTTCCGTTTTCACTGAATTTTTCAGATAAATCTAGACAGAAAACCATCTGTGTTCTTGTCTGTATTGATTTTTAAACGTGGATAAAAACTTAAATTGGTTGCTTTTTGAGTGATTCTGAATCCACTTTGCCATGACTACCAGGCCAGTGTGGATTGATAGGTAAGGGGGCTAAAAAGAAATGCATTTTAGTAAAGAGGCTTTAACAGCAGTAGATATGCACAAGGCTGAAACTGAAATGTGCCTATTTTAATATAAGTGCATTGATTTATCCTCTGTAGGTGTTTATATCACTAAAACCTTGCAGGCATTCAAGCATGACTGCGTATTTATTGGTTAAATATTTTTGGAAATATACCAGTTTCAGCATTGTTTTTTCACAAAACCCATAATAAATATGGATAAATACAGATAAAGTTAACAAAAAAAGAAACATGAATAGATACAGAGGGAAGTGTCAAAAAAATAAATACCATGAAACCAGGAGCCCTAGGTATTATTAAATACTTACTAAGTATCAAATATTAATTAAGCTTGGGTTGTTTGCGATATAGATGGCCATTTTTTGGTTACATTTACATTGACAGACATATCTGACTTGTCCACGTAGACCTTCATATGTAGATACAAACCTTGAGAAAGCTCAGTTATCTTCTGGTAAATTTTGAAGTGGCAGTCACAAATTTCTCGTGATAAGATGTTTGGACTGGCATCGAGGTGCGAATGCCCATCTTTTCTAACTTTGACGTCTGGTTCCTTCTGTCAGCGAGGACACAGCTTGGACAACAGAAATCATGACTTCCCATGAATGTAGCATTTGCAGCTGGCTGCACTGGACAGGAAAAGAAGAGCTCCGATTTCCTCTGCAGACTGCTGCTCCACATTTTGTAACAACATGCAGTTAGTCTCTCTTCTGTGCCTTCCTCCAACTTCTGCATTTTGCACTGGTCCTGGAAACTTTTTGGTCTCTTCCCTGGAACTGTCTGGAACCCTGTTGTATTCCAGAACCAGGAAACAATATTCCTGCTTAATGACAGATTTGTCGGACCCCCTTCTCAATAGAGCTAATTCTCTGCAAATCAACAATTTCCCCTTTTTAAAAAAATAAGAGGCCAAAGAAAGTTTCCTGCTGATGCTCCTGTTTTTTTTAATTTTTTGCAGTTATCTCATTTTGCTTTAGCCATAGGCTGTTAAGCGACTTCCTCTCTTCAGAGTACTGTTGGGGGCTGGTTTGTACAAAACTGGCGTGAGGTGGGTTTCTGCTGGACTGATGTGAAGCGGTTCCTGGCTCAGATAGATTTGATTGCCATTTTTGGGGAGAGAGAGGTGGTTGTGGAGGTCTATATCTTTTATACAGGGCCTGCAAGTCTAGCTGGAAGTCATTGCGCAGCCCACTTTTGGGGACACTTTGGAACCAGCTGTCAGCCCTTGATGTGGCAGCTGAGGCGCTGAGAGCTCGAGCAGAGTGCATTGTTACCGCACGGACAGCTCCACGTTATTTAGGCAATCGGTCTTCTTGAAGTTCATGAACATCATTCCCTCACACTGGTGTTCTTTATATGATGGATCTACTTCCACTTGTAAGTGCCGTATTACCAGTGTAGTGTGACAAGCGAAGCACTTAGATGACATAAGATAGAATGGGTGTTTTGTGTCATTGCACAGTGATTTCTTACTTAAAGCAATTGAGATTGCATATACTTTTTTACAATGTTTTTATTGTTTTTTTCAAATTATAAACAGCGTGTGATCGCAACTTTTTTATATGAATGTTTTTATTGTTTCTTAAAGGCACAAAACAATATGCTCAATACAGACAGATAAATGCACAATTCCCCATCATAGAATTTTTCCATTGTCTCCCCAGGACCATCCCTCCTAACTAAGAGGCTGTTCTTATCTATTCTTCATCTCCTCTGGGGGATCTACCCCAATTCCCCACTCTATACGAAAGCTTCATTGTTTGGGGAGGCACATAGTTCTTTATCAAGTCCAGAAATAAGTTCTCCATATCTCCCAGACCCTGTCAAACTTCTTCGAGCTACCGCTACCTTCTTCGCCATTCTTTCAGTTTCCATTCATACGTTAATTCCCTCCTGGCCCGAAGGAGCCCGGCAGGGCATTAGGGGACACACTTTAAGGGCCAAAACATCAACATCTGCTGCGGCCAGAGGAGCCCCTGTAGGCAGCATTTGCAGAGCAGCCATTTTTTCATCCTTTCACACCTTAACCAATCATTATTGTCTGGTTTTGGAGATGAGGAGGGATGGGCATTGTGCTCGATCTGTGCTGCAGAGTTTCCTGGTGTAACCATCCATCATCCCTCCACCCCGGGGTAGTATTGCTTGGGAATCTATTCAAGGGTGAGGAAACTGCAGGTAGAAGTATTGACCAGAAGAAAAAGTTACCTAACAATATTTCTGGTGGATACTCTATCTACTTGCAGATTTCTCACCAATCCCACCCATCTCCCCTTTTTTTGATGGATGGTTATGGCCCTCTGTAATAAGATCCCATTTGTTCTATTATTACTCCACATTTCGCAGACTGATTTAATTCCCATCCTGCTGCTTTTTGCGGCCCAGATAAAATGGATGGGAAACTGATATCTCGATAGTAGGGGTGCTTTGTGGCTCCTGCAATGTCACATGGATGTCAACACCACTTCCAGTGTTGATTTGGAGCAGGGGTTCCCTTTCTTCAATGGGGGCCTATTGGGGGGATTCCAGGCCAATCTAGCACCTGGAAGGATAGTCAAGAAGAGAGGAATATCAGTTATATAGTGCCCAGCAGGAATATTGTCACTGTGAAGGTAAGTAACTATTTCTTCTGATGGCTACTGTATTGAACCACAGATTCCTCACCACCCTCTTGCCTGCCCCTTCTGTGGGGTGATGTTCTGCACATTCTAAACAGGTACCAAGTTTGACTACAGTATACAGTCACCTGCAGTTTGCCTCAGCTGATCTTTTTCTGACGGGGAAGAAGTAGAATGATACAGAAATGGGCATCAGCTCACACAGGTGGCACCTTTATTCAACTCGAATACGCAGCGATCACACTCGGCAACTCTGGGCATTAGCTTGCCTCATCTTCACTAACGGCCCCACCAGACCGCCGGGGATGCCTGGTCTCACCCTGGAGATGCCCATTAAGGGACCATCTCTCAGGGAAGCCAGGAAGGGTTTCGCAGCGGTCGAAGCGCCTTGGGACCCTCCGGGTAAGTAGCGCGCTATATAAATGCCTATACATACATACATACATACACTACCGGTGTGAAGTCATAGCGCAGCAATGTGGCACCATCTAGTGTCAGTCGCAGCTCCTGCAGGTAAGCGCGGCGGGGCATGGGGGGAGTTAACAGACGACAGAATAGGAAAAATGAATCCTATCCAGTTGTCTGTCGACCCACCTACAACCCCACTGCGTTTACTTGCAGGAGCCGCAACTGCCTGGCATTGTTCAGGAGGAGCTATTTGAAAATGCCAATATCTAGTCTAGTGCCTGGGAATATTCTGAAGATGAGGAATTACCAGTTAGATAAAGTATCCACCAGAAGAGCATTACTATTTTGTATCCCCTTCATAGCATGCTCAAGATGCTTTTTTGTGCATGATTTTCAGGTCTGGGGTTAGCCACGACTTTTTGATTTTACTAAAATTATATGCATAATATATTTATTTTACGGGATTTTCAGCCAGCCGTCTTCATCCATTCCTCTGTTATTGTTATTCACGTTTTCTTTCGCCCACATCAGCAAACCGCATGGGGCACTGGTCTGCCCACTTGAGTCACTTGAGTCACTTGCTAACTTCACTGAGAATGATGGTATTATGCCCTTTGACATGGTGCACATCCACAAACAAACTAATTATCTTCGGGGCCGGGAACTGCTTTGTCAATAAGTGCTTTTTGAGACCCCAAACATTTTTTCTTTTAATATTGTTTTTATTTAAGTTTTTAGATTGGCGAGGGCCGGTAGCTTCCCCAGCAGTAAAATTTTGCAAAACTCATGAAAATGTTTTCTTAGCGCCCTGTAGCCATTCTTTACGCCAGGCCAAAAGTCATGAAGTTTTACAATACACACAGATATCATGGTGCATACATAACACGTGATCATTTTCATTTGGATTTCCTCCACACACTCCACGTCGCCAGGCACAGTTGTACTGAGACTTGGCTCCAAGGTAGCTGAAATCCAGTGCGTAGTCGCCAATATAATCTTTGCTGTCTTCGGCCTTGGTTTTCAGAGTTTTCCAGTGGCTTTTCGAATATATCTCAAACTAGAGACTTTTCAGTGTCAGACTGCAAACGATAAGCAAGCTCAAGTCTTAATTCCTCAGGCTGTTCCATGCTACGTTCATCTCTGCCAAGACTTCTGTGCCATCACGCCCCAGTGACCTCTCCTTCTGCTCGTGCTTATGTTTCCGGGACTTAATGAGCTGGTGAACCCCCCGGTGTTCATGGCTCACGGAGGAGCAATGTTTGCTTGGGTTTTTGTGTGCAGGGGCGGGGACTCGGAGCCTTGAGAAAGCATACTGTCTAAACTGGCCTTCGGCTAGGTAGAGCTGTACAGAAGTAGCACTGAAATGTATACTAGCGTCTTAGATTTTCATATCCACACTAGTACCTCCGCTTCATAATTAGCAGTTTAATGAATGGTAATGTGTATGTTACTTTGTGAAGTGATGCTCTGATTATTTGGCCTCTCAGCGCTTGGATATGGAGCTTGTCTGTGGTTGTGTGTTTTTTATTTGGGGCGAAGGCTCCATGGTTTGATGATGTCCATGACAATTACTTGGTTATTTTTTTTTTTTTTGGCGGGGGATATTTGCAGGTTTTTTTTCTCAACCCTAACCATTTTAACTGTGATAAATTTGTTTTTTTAATGTTAATATGTTATATGCAGAAAAATACTTACATTTCTCTTTATCAGTTAATTTTTCATGCCATATAATATCCATCCTCTATACAACCAACCAAGAACTTTTGTGCCTGACATCGTGAAATGGCCGTCACAACAAAACATGTGATTTGCTACTAATCTATAGAATGGCTCTTGAAACCTCTAAGTATCTTCCTCACGGTGGAGGGGCTCCCTCTATTAATCGTATTTAATTTTCGGATTTATTATCCACTGGGAATTCGAGGATTTACAAATGAATGATTCAGATTTACTTATGTTAACAATTTGAAGTCCATCCAATACTATGTTGTTACACAACTATCTTGAACAACACGTAACAGATGTACACTAAACAAAAGGAGAGGGGAGAGGAGTTGGCCTAACGGCTAGGGCGGTCGAGTCTCGGCAGGGACGCGCAACATCCTGTGATTCTGGGCAAATCACGTAATTGTGCCTAATAAAAACAAGCATTTAAAATGCAATAGGACTCGTATTTACGCGAGACCTATTGCATTTTAAACTAAAGTGCTGGCATCAAAGAAGGCACGAAAGGGAGGGGGTGGGAGAGGTGGTGGTGGTTATGTTATGTTAATAACTTTTATAAAGTGCAGCGATTAGCCGAATGTGTCCTGGTGCTAACATATCTAGCCTGAGAGAGCAAGGAGGAACTAAGCTTATTCAGCAAAAAGCCAGGTCTTCAAAGCCTTCCTAAAATCTTACAGGTCAGTGGAGTTTCTTAGATGAGAAGTTACGGTTACGTTAGGGAACGGGGAGAGGCAGGGGAACGAAGCAGTTTTTAAAGTAAAGGGGCTGATCGCCTCGGAAGGAAAAAAATGACGACATGCCAGTCAGGAGGCAGGATTGCCAAGCACCAATCAGAATCCCGAAATTATGATTCAAGCCAATCAAAAATAAGGCTGGAAAGTGGGCAGAGCTTCCCCCACTATACTGTATACAGCATCTCCAGACGAGACAGCTCATGCGCTGCCTAGGCGAGGCCTAATTAATGTGTCCTCATGTAACAGAACTGGTGCTCGTGTTAAGCGCTCTGATACCCGATACCTTCGGGTCAAGTTTGTGCTAAATAAAACTCCGTAAAAAAAAAGAAAAAGGGGACTGCGCTACTTAAAGATATATATATCAACTCCTTTTTTTTTTTGATGCACGGCGGCCAGAGCCGTGGGTGAGGGGCACCATTCCAAAACCATCAAGAAGGCTGGGGGAGTGACGATCACTTTCAGGACCAGCACAATATTCTGGGCAAATGAAAGCCTGCACTCTAACTATTCCGTCCTACTTAAGGAGTTGAAATAATGCTAGGGGCACTGCACCTACTCAAGGACCATATACTCACCTGTTGGACTACTTGAACCACAATGCTGTGGGCATAACGTTGAAAACCACGCCCACTGAGGGCGGTTTACATTCAAAATAAAAAAGGATGTTGAAACAGGTGAGATTGTCTTTGTCTCTGTAAGCCCATGATTAGGAGGCGTGTATTGCCTCGAAACGCGTCGGGCATGGTGTAAATCTGGAATCAGAGAGAACAGGCTGCAAGGAGGGTAATACTACCGGAAGGGAACAGAGCACCGTCGAGTGACCTCTCAAGCGCAGTGGTGTTTGTTTGTTAAATATATATATATATATATATATATATATATATATATATATATATATATCATCTTCTTTTCCTGCTTAAGAGATCGAACTAAACCAGATTGTGGAATCCAAAAGGTGTGCGCCCGAATTCTTTTCTAACAAAGGAAGGAAGTGTGGAATATATATATATATATATATATATATATATATATATATATATATATATATATATATATATATATATATATGAAACAACCACCGTCTCCTCCACGCAATCGTTCTCTCCACGACCACGCCTTGCGGACACAGACACGGACCAGAGATTTCGGAAGCTGTTATTCTTTATTCAGCTGTTGCCATAACGTTTCGGCACAACGCCTTGATCACATGACAGCGCAACAACATTAGCAGTGGTTATTTAAAGTGCACAGTGCTGCTTCATGATTCGGTGATTCTTTTCATGAATATAGAGGAAAGACTCGCAATTATTTCAAAGCATGTCATTCACTGAGATTAATGCACGATACAATTATACGTATAAAAGAATAATATTCGTATAAAATCATGCCTAAATTAATATTTGTATTTACATTTTCGTAGATATAACAGGTTAAATCGATACGATTTTCAACATTTGAAAACATGCAAATATATATATATCTGATAGAGACGTCTAGCTGCAGATTCCTTAACTTAGAATGTCCCCAGGCGTCAGACTGGTCCGGAAAACTTTGCGCAGCAGCACCTCTGCGCTCTTAGGGGCGGTGCCGTAAGGCTCCGCCCTGACGGCGTCCATTGACGTGACGTCAGCTGAGCCATATATGCCCAGCCCCGGTGCGCCAACATCAGTTTTATTCTTTTCCACGTCGCAACGTGGATCATGGAAACCAGCCGTTCCTGGCCTAGTTTTGGACTTCTCGACACAGTTGGTGTTGTACCAGAACAGTGTACACAGCCCTCCGGGTTCAAAGCCTGTGAGGCCTGTGCGCGTCAGATGTCTGGCACTGATCCACACCTTATATGCATGTGGTGCCTTTGTGTGCACCACAATTCCAAGCAATGCCGGGCTGTCGCCGGCAGATCTTTCTCCGATCAGGATTGTGTGCACTGACTCTGGAGCCGAGGCGACGACGTTGGGCAGTGCCCCATACCGCCCCGATCGCTCAAGCACACTCCGCCAGTCAACACATAGCCCTATGCGGCTTCCTGCGCAGACGGCGGAAGCAGCGTCGGCGACGCCGAGTTCGACGCCAGGCTCACACTGCCAGTCAACGCATAGCCCTGTGCGGCTTCCTGCATTGACGGTGGAGGCGGCGACGCCAGGCTTGGAGCTGGACTCCACGTCTGACCCAAAGCTGGGCTCAACGTCCAAACCCACACCCAGCTCTACGCCTGATCCCACATTGGGGGCAACGCATCATCCGACACCAGTCGATGTCGAGGTAGCGTCCCTCGTGGAGGCCGTCGACGCCCAGTCGACTCCGACACGGCGCCCACCGACGCCGCTGTCGATGCATCCATCGCCGCCTGTGTCCATCCGTTCATCGACACCAGTGTCCATGCCTGGGGTTAACCACCCTCCCGATTCCTCACTTCTGTCTCCTCAATGGGGTTGGGCGACACTGATATCTGCTGCAGCCTTTTCGAAGGCTGCTGTTTCCCCTAGTCGGGAGCCACTGGTGCAGGTCCCTAGTGTGGCATGGCCTTTGGGTTGTTCCCCAGCCCCGCTCTTCATGGCAACTGGGAGAATTAGTCTCCAACCGTCTCCTACAAACGGCCTCTTGTCCCCTCCTTGGGTCACTACGAAGCTAGAGGCCGCCTATGCGCGGATTATCAAACGGGCAGCTGCTATCTTCAGCTTTCAGCCTCCTGTGGTACCCCTCATTCCCGATCCCTTAATGGATTTGTTACATCTCGAGCCTATTACCGTGGAGCCCTTGCTACCCCTTGGGGGTGCTTTATTAGAAGTTCTGCGTGGCGCATGGGCACAGCCCTCTTCCGGAGCCACGGTTGATCCAGCCATTGCTGGTAGGCACCATCCTGCCTCGGGAGAACCACTTTGCCTATCCCTCCACTCTACTGCTCAGGGCCTGGTAGTTCAGGCGGCCTTTGGGTTACAGGACTCCTCCACTTTGCCCTTGTCCTCCACAGTCTGGGACTCCGTGGCTAACCTTCTTTCTTCCCTCCAAGAGGAATTGCACTCGGAGCTTCTCTGTCTTGCCCTTCACGGCAAGGAGATGGCACATTTTTCTAAATGTTCCTTCCTGGATACCAGAGACTCTGTGGGCCGTGCTCTTGCGCCGTCGGTGGCTTTGCGCTGCCATGCTTGGATGCACGACAGTCGATTCCATGATAATATTCGGGAGAACCTCCAAGACATGCTGTTTAACGGAATAGATCTTTTTTGTTCCCATGCAGAGTCTGCGATTTCCAGGCTACCGTAATTCTGCAGTGTCACTGACTGACTTTCTTCTTGATTGCGGGCCTTTCTTTACAACCCGGCTTTTATCAGAGACAGGTTGGTGTCTCTGTATTGTCTGTATAGCCGTATGGCTGATTGTTTTTGTTTTCAGTCCTCTGACTGTCTGTTTTGCCAAGAGGACGCCCCCTGCTTGCCAGGGGTTAACCCTTGCCCTATGTGGGGTATTGGCGGGTGGCAGGTGTCTGCATTTGCCTCTGTTTATTCCTGTGAAGTTTTCATTATGGGTATCCCTCTAGGATTCATATACCCCTTTACTGCGTCCCTCAGGGTTGCATCGCTCTGTTGTCTTTGGTGCTTCAACTCCTGGTCTAGGTCTATGCTGTATAGTATCTACCTCGCTTGGCCTACCATCATGCTTTTTGTCACATGGTCCGTTCTTTGACGCCAGCCCCTTCTGGGTTGTCCATGCCGGTAAGGAGTTGCCGTGGGCCTCTCGGTTATACAACTCTTGTGGCCTTTTGGCTTATTCTGTTTCAAAATTTGAGAGAGACCCCTTGACAGCCAGGGGAATTAGGGTACTTGTAACAGTAAGAAGAAATCTTTCTTTGGCACACTAATTTACGTGATGCAACCAAATTGGTTGTTGGAACCGCCCAAACTATAGCCACTAGATCCCTTTGCTATCTAGTACACTCACACAAAAGTATATTAACTCATTGTTTATTATCATAAAAAAAATTCTTTACAATTACAATTAATGATTAAAAGCAAGTTATTGCGCGTTTACAATAAAAACATAAATTCAATTTCATAAAATACAGTTCTGTTACACATAAGAATAAAAAGCAAAATCAATTAATAATGACATTCATTAGTTAAAAACTGGAACAATTTTACAAGAAGGGGGAGAGACCTACAAAGACATATACAATTTGTCATTGGATATTGCACGTTTTGAAACCTGACATAAACAAAACCAAATCCTGGACTTGATTAGATTATTTGTCTGCAGGTTAGGTTTGGTCCCTTGATCGTGCAAAAGAAAGGGTGTCGACGTGTTTTGATGGGTTGTACTAATATTGAACCATCTTTGTCAAGACTGTCTAATAAGTCTCTCCTGTAATCGGGCACTGGTTGGTTGCCACTGTCCCTAGACTCCTGCAGATAAACATATTTCCATCAGTGTCTTACATAAATTGCATTATACACACATCTTACACATGGTAAAAACCTTCACAACAATGCCTAGTATGCCTGATCTAACTATTGTTAAAATAAACAAAGGTTGCCACTGTCACAAGACTCCTGTAGATAAGCATATTTCCATCAGTGTCTTACATGAATTTTAATATATGCACTTCATAAAAATGGTAAAAACCTTCCTAATATGCCTATTATGACTGTTTTCATAATAGCAAGACTCAACAGTCCTTACATGATCATCTGATATTCCTATTGCCATAAGAAGGATTGTAATTCTACTCGAATCCTATTATGAACATCTTTGGCCTGTCAATCTCAACACCTTATTATCACATATTGATCATATATTCCTTATATTTAGACATGTAATGTCCCCTCGGACACTCTAATTTTAGTTTTATGGGCTCTTGTAATGATGTTTTATTACTCTCAATCTCAGCCCTCCTTATATCTGGTAAGACATTTGATCTAACATAGCTCAACATTATTGTCATGTACCTGTTCACATGGCACATAATCTGCCTGTTGTAGATTTTCTACTGAGGACCAATCAGACCTTCATATTATTATATTCTTTCTGAAATATGGAATAAGGATTTCATTATACTATGCGATTGAGTTGATATAGCTTTCTACTACCACTCTTTATTGTATTTACCATGTTATGGCTGTCCTTTGTTCATGGAGACTGCCTTTTTTTATATATTAAAACCTTTTTTGTCGCACTGTGCTCTCTGATGGGGAAAAAAAGGAAAGAATAGGCTTACCCCATATTGTCATAAGAATATTGCATTAATCTTTTAACATTATTTTTCTTACTATTACCTTCTATTAAGTATTACTATGTTTATCTGTGATCCATTGGTAGGTCTTCTATTTAATTAGAACCCATCCAACTCCAGTTCAGAAATATCTATTCCCTAAAAGATACAAGGAGAGAAACAATCTATGTGAGGGTCCCTACATTTTTTTATTTTTTTTATTTTTTGGTGTTAAACTAGCAGTATGGTGTGAAACAGTTTCACATTTCTTACCATTAGTCTACAGTTTTTAGGAACCTATTTTAAGGGGTGAGTACTGTTGGTTGGCTGATCTTGATCTAGTAAAAGAGACAGATAAAAGGGATCAGTCAGGCTCCTTCTCCAAAATATTATTCTACACTATATTAGGGGCTAAGCTAATTTACGGGGAGCTGTCCTCACCTTTAAATATCACAGCTCTTGTCTTCCACACCCCGCGACGTGCTTAGGAATCCTCCGTTGTGACTACCGTGTCCCGTCGAGCCGAAAACTAAAAGACCATTCTGAACTCTTTGAACTCTATTTAAACCCCTCACGTACACCTATCATTGGCTCATTTTTAATTGCTATCAGCTGGGGCTTGTTAATTAGAGTTGGCACGCGTTTAAAATCTACTGCCGATTGACGCCACGTACGACGCGAGTTCCATGCCTCGCTGTCGATCGCGGCCATTTTTGCTACTCAAGCCTCGGTTTGGGAACCTCAAACGCTGCGTTCCAAGCCTTGCTTAAGATTTCAATGGCCCGTTGTTGCGGTTTCTTGTTAGGGATTAGCCGGCTTTTCCTTTCCTTCATTGCTTTTGTGAGCCTGGTTCCCCCGGTGTCCTCTTTCTGTTTCCTCTTTCCTGGTAGCCTCCGCCCCTTTTCCCTCCTTTCCAAATAGGACGCCAGCACCAGTGCTCGGTGCTTGGTTTCTTACCTGGTTGGCGTTTCTTCATTCCAGATCGAGTGCGGGGAGTTAGCACTTCTCTCTTTTGGCGAGTTCTTCCGCGTTAGATGTTAGTTGCTGGAAGCTGTGCAGCGCAGAACGAGGCTTCGTTTTTGCTGCCCGGATGTGTTACGCGTCGGACGCCTTCCCGCTTGTAGTTTTTTCATCGGAGTCGTAAGCTGTGCTTCTGATCATTGGAGCTCGAATACTTATTGGGACATTCACTTTTGTTTTTGTTGGGATCGAGTGTTTCCTTGGAGCAGAGGGAACTACGGCGAAGCCGATTTCCGGGTTTTGAGTACCCGATGCACATCGTTATGTGAACACATGGACTGTTTCACAAAGCGTTTTTTGCTTCTGGCGTTACACGTAGAACGCGCTTTAGTTTGTGGCCACAAGTAGGTTATACGTTTTGCAAGTACAGCAGAGTTTGCTGTTAATCACTTTTTCAGGGTTTTTTTTAATGTCAGAATCATGACTTTTTCCCCTCTATAAACATAACGCTGGGCAAACAGGGAGTTGGTCGATTGTTTACCTGTTGGACACACGTCTCCCTTTGGAGGATTCAGCTATGTTACACAAGTAAGGAGGGGAATTGGGTTGTGTTGGGCAGAAATAAGGGTGTGAGGAGAAGGATTCAGGTGAGAGGACACTGGGATATTGAGTTGACGTTCTGTTCTTTTTCTGTGTTTCTTCTCTTGTTTTGCTGCAGGTTAGAAGACCTTTCCATACGTGCCAGAACAGGGTCTGCCTAGCTGTAACATAGAAAGAGCCTGGGCGTTTCTCTTTCTTTGTTTTGTTTTTTCCTACCTTCTCCCTTTGTTCGGTCTGCGGTCACGCTGTGATATTAAGGGCGTGTTGCGTTCCGAATAGCGGCAGAGGATTGGGGCCATCCTCGCTTCCGTGGTGTGGGTCGAGTTGGGGAGAGATCCAACAGAAAACCAAGCCCACGAACTTTACACCACCCGAGCGAGAATGGATGAGGATGGGAATGTCTTGAAGGAGAGGATCCCTACAGTGCAGGAACTGATGGGGGCTGTTATTGCTCTACAGATTAAAGTGCAGGAGTTACAACAGGAGAATCAAGGGCTACGACAGGAAATGAGTGCAGGAAAGGCTAAGGATCCAGTCTGGGGAATGGGTAAACCCTCTTTAGTCCAGCCTGCCACTTTTCATTTTGACAGGAGTACGAGTGCTAGTAATCCCCCTTTGACTGTGAACGTTACTACCCCTACCCCTGTCCCGTTGGCTGTCCCAGAGAGGTTTACTGGAGATTCTAGGAAATACAGTGTGTTTATGAATCAGTGTCATTTACACGTTATGTGTCGTCCGGCTTCGTTCCCAAACGACTCTTCCAAAGTGGCGTTTGTTATTTCTTATTTGGCTGGTACTGCGGCTTCTTGGGCGGTGCCTTTGGTGGACAATGATGACCCTGTTTTGTATAACTATGGGGCATTTAAAGAACAGATGCGTTGTCTTTTTGCGAAACATGCCTTTATGCAAGCCAGTGATGCTGAGTTGTTAAAATTGAGACAGGGGAAACAGGATTTACTGACCTATGTGTCCACGTTTAATCGTTTAGTGTCCGAAACCCATTGGCCAGCTGATAAGAGAACCTCCTTGTTCTATCAAGGGTTGTCAGAAGACTTGAAATACATTGTTTCACAGGTGGTGAATCCTCCTGAGGACTGTGTTGAATTCATCGATCTAGTAGTGAAGTTGAATCACAGACTACTGGAAAGGAGAGGTGAGAAAAACCGCTTTCAGGTCTCCCGAGTGGTTCCTGCTAGAAGCGAAGTTAAGAGTACAGGAGAGGGCCGAACAACTCCGGAACCTATGGAAATAGGTGGAGTAAGGGGTCCCCTCTCAGCAGAAGAGAAGAGTAGAAGACGATCTCAGAATTTGTGTCTTTATTGTGGGCAAGGAGGTCATTATGCCAGAGATTGTTCTGTAAAACCATCTTAGATTTCATCTAAAAAAGTGGTAGCATGTGTGCAGCCACCCGAGGATTTGGTAGTGGGAGATAAGCTTAATCCATCATATCAGATTTCTGGTATAGTCAAGAGAGTCCCTAAACATTTCATGATTACTGTATGTTTGGTTATATCTAACAGCCATAGGGCTCCTGTGTCGGCATTATTGGACTCTGGTGCCACGGGTAATTTCATGGATATCAAGTTAGCAGAACAATTAAAAGTGCCCTGGATCATGAAAGATCAACCCGAACCTGTGAGGGCCATAGATGGAACTGAGTTGTCATCTGGTACTATTACTAAACAGACAGAACCCTTGTGTATGATATGTGACAACGGACATTCCGAATACCTCGGGTTTGATTTAATTGATGCTCCTTCTTTTGGTATTGTGTTGGGGGTTCCTTGGTTGCAATCACACAATCCCAGGATTGATTGGTTTCGAAGAACTGTGACTCTTGATTCAGTCTATTGTCTGCAAAGTTGTTATAAGGTCGCCACGGATTGGGTTACTCCTTTAACTTGTGCAGTAGGTGACGGGTTGAGGTGTGACGTGCAGAAGATACCAGAGGCATATGTAGAGTTTGCCGAGGTGTTCGACAAAGGACGAGCGAGGGACTTGCCTCCCCATCGTTCGTTCGATTGTAGAATTGATTTGGCCCCCGGGGCTACACTGCCCTGTTGTCGCATCTATGCCTTATCTGGACCAGAAGAACAGCATTTGTAGGAGTACATAGACGAGAAAGGCCCAGAAAGGCAAGCCCGTCTGGGCCCGTCCGGGCCCAGCCGGCCCTAGGCCCAGCCACTCTGCCCATTTTAGCCAGGAACCACTGGACCTACTCCCGTGAGGAGCTTCTAGCCTTAAATACCCAAAAACATCCCTCCTGCACGTGCATCCTGAAGGGTGATAACCAATTCACAAGATGCCCCATCTGCAACCCCGCAGATCAAGACCCGGCACACAATGGCCTGCACCTAGGCCTACTCAACTGCAGGTCGCTTGTGAAGCACTCGAACAAAATTAACCTTTTAATCACAAACCAAGCCTTAGACATCTTGTTTCTCACGGAAACCTGGCTCACCCCCAGCAGTGGCCCCGACATCGTCCTCGCACTCCCCCCCGGGTACCTTATGTGCTCGCTGAATAGACCAGAGGGTAGAGGAGGGGGATTAGCAATAATCCTCAAGGACGGCTTTACCTGCAGAATATCTGACGGTAACATCAAGGGACACGAAAGCTGTCACTTCGTTATTCAAATTTCCCCAGTTACCTCGCTGTCTGGAACGCTGGTATATCGCCCCCCGGGCAATCTAGCAGACTTTCCGAACAAAATCATCGAGCAGACCTCCATTAAATGTACGTCTTCCACCAACTACCTACTACTGGGAGACTTCAATGTACACTTCTTGGACCCGGTTGACAAGCAGGCCAGCGAACTGCTACAGGACATCACCTCCATCGGCCTTGACCTAAAAAACCCACAGGCCACTCATGAAAGAGGGCAACTGCTCGATCCCATCTTTTCAAATATCCCAGACATGAAATCCCTTGACCACATCCCCCTCCCCTGGACTGACCACTTCCTGGTCCCCTTCGTATGGGACATCAACATTCCGCCCCCTCAACCTCCCAAAACCAGAACTTATACCAGACGATGGCAGAAATTGGAACCAGACGTATGGGCAGCCAAACTAAGGGAACACGTGCCCTACCCCTCTCAAGACACCATAGCAGCGGACAAGGAATTTAACACTTGGGTCACCCAATCGCTTGACGCCATCCTGCCTAAAACCAACTCTCTGAAACACACCAAGAGAGTTAACCCTTCACCCTGGTATACCCCTGAACTCAACCTTTTGCGTAAGGTTTGCAAAAGGAATGAACGCCTCTGGAGGAAGGAAAAAACAGAGGAGAAAAAAGAAACATTTCGTACCTCCGTAAAATCTTACAAAAAGGAGCTACGCAACACCAAAATCGGTTTCTACGAAAGCAGAATCAAAAACGCTGCCTGCTCGGCCCACGAAACCTACTCCGTTCTTAAAGAACTCCTCCACGCCCCGACCCCCCACTCAAACCTCTCGATCCTAAAGAAGCAGAAAGCAAATGCTCCAATCTCGCCACCTTCTTTGACGAGAAGATCCAAAAAATTCTCCTGGCTATACCCCCCCCTGAACCGGCTCACACGGATCGGGATCTTACCATCTCTACCACTAACCCCTCCCATCCGTCTGATAGCCCCCGACCCTCCCTGGACGTCTTGGGCCCAGTGACAACGGAAGAGGTAGGGGCAACTCTGGCCTCAATCAAAAGTGGTTCCCCCCTCGACCCCGCACCCCTCCGCTTCCTGAAAAAAGTGTCTAGCACTATCATCCCCCCCCTCACGGCTCTGATTAACTCCTCCCTTTCGGAGAGCACAGTTCCCCCCAGCTGGAAAGCGGCAGCAGTTAAAGGTCTACTAAAAAAACCCTCTCTAGACCCTCAGGACCTCTCCAATTACAGGCCCATCTCCCTTCTCCCAGGAAACAGTAAGATCACTGAGAAGTTAGTGAACAAACAACTGTCACTTTTCCTGGAGAGCAATAACCTATTAGGGGTCTCCCAGACAGGGTTCCGTCCAGGTCAGGGCACTGACATCGCCCTCCTGGCAGCAGTGGAGAAGGCCAGAAGCATTTTGGATACGGGAGGATCAGTGGCAGTGATCCTCCTGGACCTCAGTGCGGCCTTCGACACTGTAGACCATCCCACCCTAATCCAACGACTGGGAGAAATTGGATTAAGGGGTATGGCCCTGAAGTGGCTAAAATCTTTCTTATCAGGCCGTTCCTTCCAGGTTTGGGAGAACGACAGCCACTCACCTATCATCCCCCTCCGCTGTGGAGTGCCGCAGGGCTCATCTTTGAGCCCTACGTTATTCAACGTGTACATGGCCCCACTGGAGAAGGGGGTTAGTTCGTTCGGCGTTTCAATTATCAACTACGCCGACGACACCCAGTTTGTGGTAACTCTCTCACATCCCCATCACGCCCCCTCTGATCTCCACAGCTGCCTCTCCGAAGTCCACCGATGGATGAATCTCTCATCGTTAAAGCTGAACGGGTCAAAGACCGAGATACTCATGCTGGGTCATAAGGGGCCCTCCCTACCACCTCACCTCTGGCCCAGTTGCTTGGGTGACCCTCCCGCTCCCAAGGACGAGGTCAAAAGCCTAGGCGTGTGGATCGAGAAGGACCTGAGCTTCAAAACGCAGGCAAAAAAGACAGCAGGGACATGCTTCGGTCTCCTCAGAGCCTGTAGGAAGATCTTCCCCCTGCTCCCCGCTAACGCAAGGAAGCTCCTCATTCAGGGCCTCATCCTGGCGAGATTGGACTACTGCAACGCTATCTACCTGGGAGCTCCTGAAGCCACTCTTAACACGTTGCAGAAAGTCCAAAACGCCGCTGCCCGCCTACTTACGGGCACACCGGCTAGATCCTCTGCCAAGCCAGCTCTCAAATCTCTACACTGGCTTCCAGTCAGAGAAAAGGTTGCCTTCAAGGCCCTCTGTCTGGCCCACAAAACCCTCAACAATAACGCCCCCCCCCCCCTTCTCAAGGAACTCTTAATCCCCTACAAGGTGGAAAGGGATCTCCGGTCCAGCGGAGAAAATTTCATCTCAGTCCCCAGAGTCAAAAAAGCCAAGACCGGTGGCCGTCGCTTTTCGGTCCACACGGCCAAATACTGGAATCACCTCCCACGAAGACTGAGGACAGAATCGAATCACCTCCAGTTCAGGAAATCATTAAAGACTCTCCTCTTCCCTCAAACATAATTCTTTAGACGGCTGAAACCCCTGGAGATGAAGGATAGCGCTGGGATGCTCATTGGGTTACTACGCGCTTTACAAAACCTTTAAATAAATAAATAAATGTTGGCTAAGGGGTTTATTCGTCCCTCCTCCTCTCCTGCTTCCTCTGCTATCTTTTTCATTCCCAAACGTGAAGGCTGCCTCCGCGCCTGTGTAGACTATAGGGCGCTCAATAAGGGTACTATTAAGAACAAGTATCCTCTTCCCTTGATACCAGTGTTGCTCGATCAACTGAGGCATGCAACGGTTTTTACTAAACTGGATCTCCAAGGGGCATATCATCTCATACGAGTCCGTGAAGGCGATGAGTGGAAAACTGCCTTCCGGACTAAGTTCGGTCTGTATGAGTATTGTGTTATGCCCTTCGGATTATGTAATGCTCCGGCTGCCTTTCAGTTCTTCATCAACGAGGTACTAAGGGAATATTTGGATTTGAGCGTGATCGTCTATATAGATGATATTTTGATATTCTCCAACACCGAGGCTGAACATGAAACACACGTTCGCCAAGTCTTACAGACCTTGAAAGATTATCAGTTATTTGTGAGGCCGGAGAAATGCAGTTTCCATACCGATAGAGTAGAGTTTTTGGGTTTCCTTGTATCAGCTGAGGGCATTCGAATGGATCCACGTAAGATCGAGGCTATCACCTCTTGGCCATCGCCTAAATGTGTAAAGGAGGTGCAGGTGTTGCTTGGATTCGCTAATTTCTATCGGAGGTTTATCTCCCATTTCTCGGAGATTGTTGCCCCCATGACTGTTTTGTTGAGAAAGGGAGTTCCTTTGTGTGGTCCTATTTGGCGCAAATGTCATTAGATCAATTGATCGAACGGTTTACCTCAGCCCCTGTTCTTGTCCATCCTGACCCTGCGCTACCTTTTTTTGTTGAAGCGAATGCTTCGTTGGGTGCAGTGGGGGGGAGTTTTGTCTCAGAGAGATGTAGAAACGGGGTTTATGCATCCCATAGCTTTCTTTTCAAAAACACTGTTACCTGCTGAAAGAAACTATACGGTAGCTGAACGTGAATTGTTGGCAATGAAGCTATCCTTTGAGGAGTGGAGACATCACTTGTGGGGGGCTCGTCATTCCATTACCATCTTTACGGACCACAAGAATCTTGAGTTCTTCAGGTCCGCTCGTGCCTTGACTCCTAGGCAGATGAGGTGGGTTTCATTCTTCAATGAATATGATTTCATAATTACCTACAGGCCGGCCTTACAGCAATTGAAATCAGATGCCTTGTCCAGAATACATGTGAAACAGAATGAGTGGGGGACAGACAAGGACATGGGGTATTTCATTTCACCAGAAAAGATTGTGGGCAGTATTTCTCTGGACGGTTTTTTGACTACAGTGAAAGACAAGTTGAGAGGACTAGATCTGACTCCTAGGGAATCCCAGCCTTTCTTTTCCATGAGAGACGGATTGTTGTATCGCGAAACACAATTGTTCATTCCTCCTGCCTTAAGGGAAACAGTGTTGAAATGGTGTCATTCATCGGCTTTAGTAGGTCATCCCGGAATAAATAAAACCAGAGAATTTTGTTTACGTTGGTTTTGGTGGGAGTCGTTGACACATGACGTTCAACAGTTTGTGGCGTCCTGCCCTGTATGCGCTGTGAGTAATCCATCTCACTCCAGTCCGTCTGGCCTGTTACAACCTTTACCTGTACCCCCTGCGCCATGGCATACGATTAGCATGGACTTTATCACAAATCTGCCGTTGGAGTCAGGTTGTACGGTGATTCTTGTTGTGGTTGATTCCTTTACAAAAATGGGCCATTTTATCCCCTTATCTAAACTGCCTACCGCTAAGGAAATGGCTTTAGTCTTTGTGTCATCTATAGTGCGATTGCATGGTTTACCATCAGCCATTGTGTGCGATAGGGGTGCTCAGTTTGTGTCACATTTTTGGACTGAGTTATGTGAGGCTCTGCAAATGAAAATCTGCCTTTCGTCTGCTTATCATCCTCTGTCCGATGGTCAGACTGAGAGGATCAACCAAACGATGGAACAGTATCTACGGTGTTTATTCACTTCTTTGACTTGTAATTGGGTGTTAGCCCTCCCCCTTGCGGAATTCGCATATAACAACAGCGTTCATTCCGCTGTTGGCATGTCCCCCTTTTACTGTTCTATGGGGTTCCATCCCAAGGCCATCCCTATTCAACCCTCGGGTCATGTGCCTGCGGTCGATTCCTTGGGAATAGCATTGGGCAGGATTTGGGGCATAGCTCAGGAACATCTGGTAAAGGCAAAGGAGGACATGAAACGGCAGGCTGACAAACACAGGGTCCCTTCCCCCTCTTATGTAGTTGGTGATCGTGTTTGGTTGTCAACAAAGAACTTGAGACTGGAAGGCTCTAGGAAACTGCAACCAAGATTTGTGGGTCCTTTTCCTATAGCACGAGTGATCAATCCTGTGGCTATGAGGTTGGAGCTACCTGATGAATATCGCATTCATCCGGTGTTTCATACTTCACTGTTAAAACCATATAACGACACCGATCAGACCTTGCCTCCTCCCCCTTCAGTGATGGTTGAGGGAGAGGAAGAATTCGAGGTCAATGCTATCCTTGATGCGAGGAGGAGACGGGGGAGGTTGATGTACTTGATTGATTGGAAAGGGTACCCTCCTGAGGAACGTACCTGGGAACCAGCTACAGGGGTGCATGCTCCTCGTTTAATCAGACTGTTCCATCTCCGTCACCCGACTAAACCCCGTCCTGTTGGGAGACCTTTGAGGGGAGGTACTGTTAGGGATTAGCCGGCTTTTCCTTTCCTTCATTGCTTTTGTGAGCCTGGTTCCCCCGGTGTCCTCTTTCTGTTTCCTCTTTCCTGGTAGCCTCCGCCTCTTTTCCCTCCTTTCCATATAGGACGCCAGCACCAGTGCTCGGTGCTTGGTTTCTTACCAGGTTGGCGTTTCTTCATTCCAGATCGAGTGCGGGGAGTTAGCACTTCTCTCTTTTGGCGAGTTCTTCCGAGTTAGATGTTAGTTGCTGGAAGCTGTGCAGCGCAGAACGAGGCTTCGTTTTTGCTGCCCGGATGTGTTACGCGTCGGACGCCTTCCCGCTTGTAGTTTTTTCATCGGAGTCGTAAGCTGTGCTTCTGATCATAGGAGCTTGAATACTTATTGGGACATTCACTTTTGTTTTTGTTGGGATCGAGTGTTTCCTTGGAGCAGAGGGAACTACGGCGAAGCCGATTTCCGGGTTTTGAGTACCCGATGCACATCGTTATGTGAACACATGGACTGTTTCACGAAGCGTTTTTTGCTTCTGGCGTTACACGTAGAACGCGCTTTAGTTTGTGGCCACAAGTAGGTTATACGTTTTGCAAGTACAGCGGAGTTTGCTGTTAATCACTTTTTCAGGGTTTTTTTTTAATGTCAGAATCATGACTTTTTCCCCTCTATAAACATAACGCTGGGCAAACAGGGAGTTGGTCGATTGTTTACCTGTTGGACACACGTCTCCCTTTGGAGGATTCAGCTATGTTACACAAGTAAGGAGGGGAATTGGGTTGTGTTGGGCAGAAATAAGGGTGTGAGGAGAAGGATTCAGGTGAGAGGACACTGGGATATTGAGTTGACGATCTGTTCTTTTTCTGTGTTTCTTCTCTTGTTTTGCTGCAGGTTAGAAGACCTTTCCATACGTGCCAGAACAGGGTCTGCCTAGCTGTAACATAGAAAGAGCTTGGGCGTTTCTCTTTCTTTGTTTTGTTTTTTCCTACCTTCTCCCTTTGTTCGGTCTGCGGTCACACTGTGATATTAAGGGCGTGTTGCGTTCCGAATAGGGGCAGAGGATTGGGGTCATCCTCGCTTCCGTGGTGTGGGTCGAGTTGGGGAGAGATCCAACATTTCTATGGTTACTCGTGTTTGATCTTGCGGAGTTATTTAGTTACGATAAATCTGCAAAATATTAACTTCCATTGGCAATATAACTAATGAAAGCTGATAATCCTCACTTGTACGACAGATAAGTAATTTTAATAAAATTGTTCATTTGCTTATCTTGTACACGTTTTTTGTTCGTTACTTAAGAGTTCAGATCGTATACCTTAAAATAATCCCACCATTATTCCTTCATGTAATATGGGTCATTGTTATATGTTTCTGCATTTTCACATGTTTAATCATCAGACTTGCTGTTAAGATTAGAATGATGAGAATAAATCATTGAAATTATATGAAGTTGAAAAGGATCAAAATCACACTAAGTACATTTCATATCTATTTTATTTACTATGATCTTAACACTATTACATCATTGTTGTACCAAAATTCTACTTGGCAGGGCATGCAGTAGTGTCACTGTTTGTATTGTTAACTAGCCCCTGTTAACATCCAGTCCTCACTGGTATCATCAGTATTTTACCCAATTCATGCTTGCAGGGCATACAAAAGTGTCATTGTTTATATTATTGACTGTCCACTATTTTCATCCAGTCCTCCCTGGTATTAAGACCTTTGTTAATTGTATCGAAGTGGATCATGAACCATTGTTCCAGTGATTTTCTTATTACTTCTAGATTGCCTCCCCTTCTACTTCTATTGACTTTTTCCAAAATGAACCAGGTAAAATCATGGCAACCATGATTCTTTGTTTTGAAATGGTCAGTTAGGGGGCATTTTCTTTTTGATTTTTAATCGCTGATCTGTGCTCCAACAGTCTTATGCGGAGCTCGCTCCCCGTCTCCCCCATATAGCCGTAGCCACATGGGCAGATCAAAAGATAAATTACGTTCTTACTCCTGCAGTTATTATTATTTTTTTTTCTTTTTTCCATACAAAGCCACAATGGGGAATGGTCTGAAATGCCCCGGGCAAGGTGTCTGATCTCTCTGACAGAAGGGGACTGTGCCGCCGGCATGAGAACATAATCAAGTCTGGAAAGACTTCCATGGGCCCCAGAATGCAAGGTGTATTGTCTCTGTGCTGGATGCATCAACCTCCAGCAGTCCACCAAACCAAAAGTCTCCAAAAACCCACTCAGCCATGATTGGGATTTAGGAAGATCTCTGGGGGGTGACGATCTACATTGCCAGAAACAACAGAATTGAAGTCCCCGCCCATAACCAGAGTACCATCAGGGAGTCCCAGCATTACTCGCCCAATGTCTGAAAAAGTTGAGGTCTGTAGACCCGGCGGAACATATACAGTAAGCAACGAAACAGTTCAACCCTTCCATCTACCAGTGAGGGCGGCATAGCGCCCCCTGTCGTCAAGGATTACGCCGTCTATCTCCAGGGGGAGAGAGGACCGGACAAGAATGCCAACGCCCCTAGAACCAGTGGTGAACCCAGAATGTGCAACAAGACGGTAACCCCACCTATTCATGGCATGACACGTGTTTCCCACTAGATGCGTCTCATTAAAAGAATGACATCGGGGGAAAGACGACGCAAGAATTGCAGCACCACACCCCGTTTTATTCTATCACCCAATCTGTTGACATTCCAAGGTATTAGCCTTAACCCACTACCCCCCATCCCAACAAGAAATGTGGAACCCACCCCACAATGAGCACAATAATCGGATCATAGAAAGGAGCAATACGTTGCCTTGAGAAAAGAAAACAAACCCACAAACACTCCCCCCCCACCCCCAACCAAATCCCGTTACAACTCCCCCCACCCTGCACCCCTACATTAGACTAGAAAGCCACCCCAACTTGCAGTGTGCCTGTCGCCCCACCATTACACCAATCTACAAAAAGAACCCTGGAGGAGGAAAGAGTCCCACCACCCCAGCCACCCTCGGGTATACAACAATAAAATACAACAATGGTGAAATAATCGAACCCAGCTGTGAAAAGTCAAATGTTCGGAAATACTCCTGCAGTTATTCAGGCTTTTGGGAGTCAATGTTGTTCCATTAAACTGCAGTGTTTTACCTTCAATGCCATTTGGGCACAAGGAGCATGACTCACATCTATAGTTCCCTACTGCTTTTCCATTGCCGGTTAGTGTGGTTTGAGATAAACCAGAAGAATTTTAGTATGTGTGTACCAGCCTGTTTCTGATTGTCTTGTTTCTCCTGAAAGAAAACAAGGGTTTTGGAAGTGATACCTCTAGCTCACTATTTAAAATTTTCCAATTACGGTTCACAATATTTTTTAATTTGTTGCTTATGCCTGAGTACTGACTGACAAAAACTATCCTGTTCTCAGTTTTATTGGGTTTTTGTTTATTCATATCTAAAAGGGCATCTCTGTCATAAAATCTTGCCCGTTTTAAGGATTGTTTTATTAGTTTATTTGGGTACCCTCGCTCTTGTAATTTACTACTCATGATCTCTGCATGGTGGTAAAAATCGTCCAGATTCGTACAGTTGCGTCCTAAACGCAAGAATTCTCCAAAAGGAATATTATCTTTTTGTGACCGTGGGTGGTTGCTTTGATATTTTAACAAGGTATTCTTGTCAGTCGGCTTAGTAAAAAGTTCGACCTCCAATTTCCCTCTTACAACTTTGATTTTGATATCTAAGAAGTCTACACTGCTGTTACTGTGGTGAGCTGTAAATCTTAAATTCCTATCACCTAAATTAAGCCACTCTAAAAAAGAGGCTAGCTGATCACTGGCACCGTTCCAGACGAAAATGATATCGTCTATGAAACGGTGCCAATGAATGATATTTTCAAAGTATGGTGCTACTTCATTATAGATATGTTTGTACTCAAAATTAGCTACGTAGAGGCAGGCCAGACTGGGGGCAAATGTGGCCCCCATGCTGGTCCCCTTAACCTGTTTAAAAAAACTCCTCCTTGAAAAGGAAAATTTTATCTTTTAGTACTAATTTGATACACCCCAGGATGAAATCTTTATTGCCTACATTGAGATTAACATCCTCCAAAATGGAGGATATAACCGCAATGGTATCATCCTGGGGGATATTCGTATATAAGGCCTCGATATCCAAGGTAACCAGATACTGGGTCTCCTCATCAAAACTCATTCCCTCAAAGATAGAAATGGTATGAGCCGTATCCTTTAAATAAGACCTCTGTGCCTGGACTAAGGGACGTAAAAAGAAATCAGCGTATTTGCTGAGGGGCTCCAATAATGACCCCAAACTGCTTACAATGGGCCGCATTGGCGGATCTACCATGCTCTTGTGGATTTTTGGTAATCCGTAAATTGCTGGAACTATTGGGTTTCTGTTAAATAAAAATCTGTACTCGTCTTCGCATATAAAATCATTTTGCCGGCCCCAATTTAGAAAGGTTGAAACATCTTTCTTCAATTTGTCAATCATCTTAAAGGAAGCAGGGGTATAGTGCTCTCTCTCACTTGTAATAAAGACCTCATCTTGTTATCATAATCTTTGCTGTTAAAAAAAAAACTACCCCTCCCCCCTTGTCAGCGGGTTTAATTATTATCTGCTCACAGTCTTGTAACTCTTTCAGAGCTGCTCTCTGGCTGTGAGATAAATTGTTAGTAGTTCCTTTATGGGAAGCTAGACTGTTCCTAACTTCTATCTCTACAACCCTTTCAAACAATTCTACATTTTTTTCAATCTGGTTAAGACTGGGGGTAAAAATTGACTTTGGTTTAAAACCAGTGTTATTGGGAGCTGGCTCATAGTTCCTCTCTGAAAAGAACCTATTCAATCTAACCTTTCTGAAGAAACTTTTTATGTCCTTTTCTAATTCAAATTTGTTTGGTTGGGCAGTAGGAGCAAAACTAAATCCATACTTTAAAACAACTTCCTCCTCTGTAGTAAGTGTTCTGTCTGAGAGGTTGACAATGGGAAAGTCATTTACCTCCAGTACCTCGCATTCAGGGTTTTTAGATAATTCGGTGTTACCGGATTTGGAGTTTGATGGTTCCTCAATGGCTCCTCCCGGGAATAATTCCGGTAGCCCTTCTGCCTCCTGTAGGGGCGACTTCCTAAAAAAGATTGAGGTTCTTTTTGATAATTGGAGGTAGATCTTCCCATGTGCTCATTTTGGTCTTCATCCTCACTAGAGCCTGAGGTTTCTGAATATGTGATTCTCCTATTACCTCCACTTGAGTAAATTTGTCTTGTTGGTTGGGGCTTTTCCCATCTCTGATCTTTCCTAGTAGTATAATAGTCCTTCTGTAGGAAAGGATACACCAATTCAGCACTAAAATTATCAATATCTTTTTCTGAGTTTGGTGGATTTTCTATTTGTTAGATAGTCATAATACCCTTGATATCTTGTGCTAACTCATCCAATTTCTTTTTAGCATCGTCCACTGCCGTATTTTGTCTTAATGCTGTTTCTAATTCTTCAATTTGTTGGCGTTCCAGAATTATTACTTCCTGTGCTGTTTCTATAATGAGGATTAACCAATCCCTACTACACCTGTTGGCAATGTGTGACCATATCTCAAGGAATTTTTTATTTTCTGTAAACAACCCTGGTTCATTCCTGATGCGCAACCCTAATGGTATAACTCCTGCTCTTAAGTATCCCATAAGGAATTCTGCATGGAGTTCCGTTCCTATTAGTTTCTTCTTTAAATTTAGAATTTTCATAAATTTCTCATGTCCACTTTTATTGGTAATGGAGGTCCCCCCTGATTTAGGGTGTTGATTTAGTAATTTATTAAATTGATCCTCTGTGAACCCAAAAGTCTTAAAACTATCCACGATGTGTTGTTAGAATAACAGAAAACTATCTTTTCAAATAAGACCTGGGAATATAAATATTTCAGAGGTCTATCGGTCAGTAACTCTCCAGTTCAACAGAACTGTACTTAAAATGTTTCAAAATTTGAGAGAGACCCCTTGACAGCCAGGGGAATAGGGTACTTGTAACAGTAAGAAGAATTCTTTCCTTGGCACACTAATTTACGTGATACAACCACATTGGTTGTTGGAACCGCCCAAACTATAGCCACTAGATCCCTTTGCTATCTAGTACACTCACACAAAAGTATATTAACTCATTGTTTATTATCATAAAAAAATTCTTTACAATTAATGATTAAAAGCAAGTTATACGCGTTTACAATAAAAACATAAATTCAATTTCATAAAATACAGTTCTGGTACACATAAGAATAAAAAGCAAAATCAATTAATAATGACATTCATTAGTTAAAAACTGGAACAATTTTACAAGAAGGGGGAGAGACCTACAAAGACATATACAATTTGTCATTGGATATTGCACGTTTTGAAACCTGACATAAACAAAACCAAATCCTGGACTTGATTAGATTATTTGTCTGCAGGTTAGGTTTGGTCCCTTGATCGTGCAAAAGAAAGGGTGTCGACGTGTTTTGATGGGTTGTACTAATATTGAACCATCTTTGTCAAGACTGTCTAATAAGTCTCTCCTGTCCTGTAATCGGGCACTGGTTGGTTGCCACTGTCCCTAGATTCCTGCAGATAAACATATTTCCATCAGTGTCTTACATAAATTGCATTATACACACATCTTACAAATGGTAAAAACCTTCACAACAATGCCTAGTATGCCTGATCTAACTATTGTTAAAATAAACAAAGGTTGCCACTGTCACAAGACTCCTGTAGATAAACATATTTCCATCAGTGTCTTACATGAATTTTAATATATGCACTTCATACAAATGGTAAAACCCTTCCTAATATGCCTATTATGACTGTTTTATTAATAGCAAGACTCAACAGTCCTTACATGATCATCTGATATTCCTACTGCCATAAGAAGGATTGTAATTCTACTCGAATCCTATTATGAACATCTTTGGCCTGTCAATATCAACACCTTATTATCACATATTGATCATATATTCCTTATATTTAGACATGTAATGTCCCCTCGGACACTCTAATTTTAGTTTTATGGGCTCTTGTAATGATGTTTTATTACTCTCAATCTCAGCCCTCCTTATATCTGGTAAGACATTTGATCTAACATAGCTTAACATTATTGTCATGTACCTGTTCACATGGCACGTAATCTGCGTGTTGTAGATTTTCTACTGAGGACCAATCAGACCTTAATATTATTATATTCTTTCTAAAATATGGAATAAGGATTTCATTATACTATGCGATTGAGTTGATATAGCTTTCTACTACCACTCTTTATTGTATGTACCATGTTATGGCTGTCCTTTGTTCATGGAGACAGCCTTTTTTATATATAAAAACCTTTTTTGTCGCACTGTGCTTATTCCCCAGCAATTTTATCCACATCCCAGCTGCTTCCACGCAGGGATTTCTACGTTCTGCTGGCATTCTTACTGTGGCGTGTTCGTGGAGCTGGTTCTCCTTGAACTTCTTTGCTGTGCCTGGCGTCTAGGACGTGTGAGTTGGTTCTGAGTACTCCCTTGTTAGGCTTGTCTTTTCTTCTAATTGTCCTGCGAGGGGACTATTCTCTCTTCCGGACTGGAGGTAGACGCTGCTTATAGCCTGGACTAGTTCCACCTTCTGTATACATGGAGGTACTTTTGAGCATACCCTAGTCTCTGGGTTTGGCCGGGTTTCAGCATCCTCTTGATTTTTCTGTGCCATGATCTTCCTAATGGCTTGTGCGGGCTTTCATGCCTTGGTCTTGTCCCTGTCCTCTTACATCACCAGCTCTTCTCTGACGTTTGTGGACCGCTACTTTCTTGCTATTGTGTGCATCTCAGCTGTTCCTGCTGTCTTGCTTCCTGGTGCTTTTTTGTTTTGATACTACAGGCCCCCTCTGGCCGCGTATAAGCGTCCTTCTGGTTGTGTATGGGCATCCTTTCAATGCTCTCACACATGTCTGGCTGGTGAGGGTCTTGGTAATGCTTTCCTCTGTGGTACATGCGGGGGTGGTACTGAACTTCACGTCAGTTTCTTTACTGGGTATATTTGTGTTCGATATCGAGCCTCGCTGGGCTGGGTTCAGTATACTACTGCCTTCGTTTCTTTACAGGAGCAGGTTCAACAGTGTTTTACGCTGTTCGAGTTGTTAGCTGGGGCTAGCCCTGACTTCTTGTCGACATCTTGGATCCTGCGGATCCTTCATGCCCCCTTTGCTCGTTCTCTCTCGAAGTTTGGCATTTTTTGCTCAGGCACCAGCTTGGTGTTTTCCTTCTCTCTTCCCCTCTACATATGGGGGTTTTCGTGTTTTTCTTGATCGGCTGTGGTGCCCTAGCCTCCCCTTGATTCCCGCACTCTTCAGGGCATAGGGGTCTTGTGGTTGGCAGCGCTGTCATTTCTGTCCCCACTGTGTTTCGCCCTGGTTGGCGACACTCTTTTGGTCATGTTATTGATGACAAGGTTCTCTCTGAACCTTAGTGGGGTTCAGTCGCAGTCCTGCCTCCTCTAGGGGTATGGCTTAGATATGTATTCTAAGTTAAGGAATCTGCGGCTAGACATCTCTATCAGATGAACAAGTTACTTACCGTAACAATGTATCTGGTAGAGACATAGTCTAGCCGCAGATTCCTTAACGTCCTCCCCATCCTGTGACTACCTTTTCAGGTTGGGCTTTTTGCCTTCGCCTCCCTTTGGGTGGCTTTATTCCTCTACGCGGTGACGTCTTCTCTTCACTCCGACTCACGGGCTACATTCTGTTTCGTGGCTCTGCTCTACCCATTCTTGTGATTGGATGGTAGGCCCATATGCCAGGTGTTTCAACAACGGTAGAAGGTCCAAGGATCCCAGGCCTATATCTTTCTTCGTGATTTTTAAGGAAGCGAGGGAAACCTACTCAAAGCTCTGGACCCTAAGAGCTTCAAAGTTTCAAGTTGAGGTTAAGTATGAGTATATGTTCCTTTTCTGTGAGTAGATGAATTAATCACGTGTAAGGCTAAATCCTTTTTTCTTTGTTACAATCACCATTCAAATACTAAGAGTTCATTTCATCTTCGTTGAGGTTATCCAAGAAATTGCATTATTAATGCAACATGGAGCAAAAACAGCTGACACTTGTTGCGCCCTACATGGCGAGTAGCGCCAGGGCTTTCTCAAGGCTATATAAATTTGATGTCATCATTCCTTAATTATTTCAGTTTTGCCGATGCACAGTAACGTCAAAGATTATTTTCCACATTCAATTGTTTGTGCCCGATGTAAACCTGCCGCGTAACAACCTCCATCTCTGTATCAAACATCCGTTTCCATATGCCAGGTGTCCCTTACAGCCCTTACCCTGGGTTGCCCGTTCTGAGTCTAAATCCTTCTACCCCTCTCCTTTCTTCAACCGCTTGAGGTCTCTTGCCTTCCCTGCACTCTAGCGGTTGCAGTCTCTAACAATGCTGCATTCGGTAGGTTACTTATTCGGATCTGATGTCTCCTTGTGGGTGACGCCTTATGGGGGCGCTAGTGACAATGGTGGTTGTCGACCGCTGGGCCAGGACTCAGACTGCTCTTGGGCAATGCTATTGTGGGATATGGTGAGTCTGGGGCTTATTTTGCTCAGGGGAAAGAGAAAACAGGAGCTTGCTGATGGACAGCAGCTCCCTTTGCTTCTGTTGGCTGAGGACAGTGTGTCCATTATGGTAGTGCTTCGTATATGTCTCCACAACAGCGCCTAACACCTCAACAAATTATTTGCAAATGCAGTGGATGGGTTGGCTCCTGCTGTGGTGTACATTGAGATCCTCGGAAGGTATGGAATCACTTGCGTTTGTTTTGACCCCTCTGTCTTCTGGCACCACCCTTTACCCATTTCGTACCCTCCTTTCTACCCTCGCCATTCTCATCTTTCCTTTTCCATTCATCTCCTTCAATCTCAGGTATTTATCCTTTTAATCCCTATGCCCGAAATGTTATCCCCTGGCCCTCAAAGCAGCCCCTTCCTGTTAGAGTACAGCTCTCAAAGGTGGCATGTCACCTTGAAACAAACTTACTTTTCGCATTGTTCCTACGGCAGCCCAGGTACCAAGACGGATTTGCTTATGTCAGGTCTCTATCTCGAGTGGCATAGTATATAAAAAAAAAGGATGGACGTGAATGCAACAGAGCAATTTCCAGTGGCTGAGATTAATACAAGCTTTAATCTGTCACCTTCTATGTTGCCCAGGAACCCAGTCATTGTCTGACCAAGGATTAGAGGCAGCCCTCCAGGTTTAGTGCCACCGGCAGGGGAAAAAAGTCATCAAACAAGCATCGCTGCTAATGGACAAAGCCTCAGTGGCCGGAAAAAGCCATGCCTGGATTGTGCTTCCAACTTACAAACATCTGAAACCTCAGCCATACTTGCAAGATTGTTTTAGGGACTAATATAAGAGGAAATTAAGCCTTCTGAGGCTGGGATGCTTCTCGAGTAAAGACCTCACCCCCAAATGGCAACGGTCCTGGTCAACTTCTGCCTGTCGTCTCTGTGGCAATGCCGCAGAGTCTTTTTTGCGTTTAACATGCATATTCCCTGCTCTGCTAAAACTAAGGAAAACGCTTTTGCTACACTTTTAAGAGAAACTCAGGTGAGAACTTGCAGGGCGGCTGTGATAGAATGCCTCAGCTGGTCCCGGATACAACTAGCCTGCAAAACTATTAAATTCCCGGCTCATGCTGCAGAAGAGCTAGAAAACAAGGCAGTAATTAAAGATGACATTGGCCAACTGGTCTCATCACGGCTGCCCCTGGACTCCCACTTCCCTTCCTAAAGGTTATCCCTTTATTTTCACTTTTCCAGGCTGTGTTCTCCACTCTGAGTCAAAATGCGTATTTTCCACCAAATTCATTCATTCCCCAAAGTATTTGCCCTTTCTCCTAGAACTATTACCAGTTGTTTCGTAGCTCCAATGAGAAAGTCATACCTTCCCTCAGCTACATCCTTACAATTTTATACTGCGATTGTGTATTTGTGTAAGTTTGTTAAAATTATGTTTTAAACTTATTATTCTTCAGGTGATCTTAATTTTGTTTTTATGTTGACCTTACGATGCACATGCTGTTTGTATGATGGTAAGACCCACCCTTTTATGATTTTTATAAATCAAATAAAAGTATTATTATTGTGTCCATTATGGTAGCATTTCGTATATGTCTCCACAACAGCGCCTAACACTTCAACAAATTATTTGCAAATGCAGTGGATGGGTTGGCTCCTGCTGTGGTGTACATTGAGATCCTCGGAAGGTATGGAATCACTTGCGAAATTAAACTGTAGCACTGTAGCAGGACTTACCTCAGATAGGCTTTCTTTCTAGACAACATGCACAAGACCTGCCCCTTGACTTCCTTACTGTTAGTGCATGCACAGTCCCTGCCTTAGAGCTCCACTGATCTTTAGATGAGGCATGAGTCTGGCATTGTCCGCTACATGATAAATGTAGTCACTAGGGGTGGGCGATAAATTCCCCTCCGCTGGAGATGGCAGAGTTTTGCTCAATGCCTGTTACGCTTTTAATGCAGAGTTCCGGCAAAACTCTATCCACCGTTGCTTGGCAGAGTGTTTTTTTCTCACTGTGCTTGCCACTGTTAAGCTGGCAAACAAGAATTGGCGTCCCTGAGCATGATTTTCGGGTGCTGAGGCTGCACCCATCAAGATTTTCTTAACATGGGCAGTCGCAAACGTTTGTGATGAAAAAGCTGCTGCTCTCATTAAGAAAGCTGACGCTCAAGTAAGAGTTCTACTCGAGCAGTAGCAAAGAAGCAGCGCCCTCTGGTGCGCTGCCGTTCATGCTGATTTTGCAGCGCGGAACAAGCTCATGATGCTAGAATTCAGCGTGACATGCCGATTCCGCCCGATCGCGGAACTCCGTGGAATCTTGCTGAGTTTTTATGTAACTCTGTGGAATTCCACAGAGTCAAACTCCATGAGTCTGGCCAACCCATAGTAGTTTTGTCCCTGCGTTAAACTTCCAGCATGCCACATGGAGTAGAGCCATTGTAAGTGTACGCCGCAGAACATGGCAAGTGTGTTCACACTTCTCACACAGGTTGACAGCGGTGTGTCTCATGTACTGTCATGCATCTGTTATTTGGGACAAAGGGGGCTATCGCTCATTCCTCCACCTGCAGGTGTATGCAGTGCTCCATATGTTCTCCTTTGAAGCAAGGAAGTGGGTACTAATCACGTTTACAAGACTCACACTCTCCTGAATGACTACCCTCCCAACATAATGAAGCATCCTGTGGGCGCTGCACACAGGGCTCGAGCTCAATGAATGAGGCTTCAGTAGTGGTGCAGCTGCTGCGCCTACTTACAAATAGGTACACACGTCTCACTCACAAAGTGTTCCCCTCAATCCTGCCCTCTCATACACACACGTGTCTGAAGTTCATAGGTTTCAACCTGGCAGTGCTAAAATGAAGGTTTGTAGGAATCAGCTGAACCTGCAGGCCATGAAATGTGAGAAAGGACAACTGAAAGCTAGGCCCCTGCAGACAAACACCCTGAAAGGGAGGACGCTGGAGGATAGCCTTAAAGGAGGCCTCAGAAAGGGGTATGGAGTAGTGACCGTAAAAGGACGTTAGGGAATCTATATATTACTTTTTTCTTATGACTTTGTGTAGTCTATACGTCACGTTGTGTCTATTTTAGATCCTGTATGTCTTGCGTGTGACACTTAGCAACAATTTATATGCAGTTTAGATTAATGACTGATGGCGTGAATCTGAACGTGGAACAAATGTAAACTTGCATAATGGTGATACTTATTGATTTATTGAGTGCAGTTCCCAGCCCAGGTGTAATGCTGGCACTGGCATAATGTTGGTTAGTCTTGTCATTTGTATTACATCACTACTGCTGCCTGAGACCTCGGCCAGTAAGATTGCTATAACCATTCTCTACCCACATGTCCACTGATCCTTCACCTCATGTCCTTCCATCAGTCAATGTAATCGCTAATCTTATTATTTTTTAATGCACTTACTCACCAACTAACTGTGTTCCTTTGCTCATCCAACTGTTGATGCATTTTTACACGCACCCATCCTCAAAACTGCATACAGTAACTCACCAGTCAATGAAAAAAGCACTTTGATGATTTCACTTCTAAAATAGCCAGACCCATTGGCTTTGCCAATGCCTTTTTACTGCGATCTTGGTGTTGATATGAAACGGATGGAAGCTCATGCATTTATCCACCTTGCCTGTCTGCCTGCAAGAAAGAGCACGTTTTCGAGAGTAAGCTGAATCCCCCCTTGCTAAAAGTGTTAACCGGGAAGAGGCACTTTTAAGTGCTCATGGAGTGCTTTAATAAAATGCCCCCATTGTCACCTAAACTGGCCGTGGGAATGTGCGTTGCCATCATAACATATTCTGTCAGCTTAAATGGCTGCACTGAGTTTTCAGACATTTTTGCAATTACTCTATAAAGAGCACCTAATGTGTATTTTATGTTGATTTATTTTAGGAAACCCTGCATAGACATGAACAGCTGTCATTCTGCAGACGAATTCCCATAGTTACACATGCCTTCTGATTCTTGTAGTCAATCAGCAAGTACTGCAATTAAGGTTATGTATTAAGAAAATATTCCCTGCATCGCAGTTGATGCTCCATACCTCTAGGAGGAAAATATATTTGCATAAAAATGCAGTTTCCCTTGCAGCTGCCACATTTTATAAATTAGCACCGCATGGAAAGTAACGATTTGTGCCTCTGCTGTGCGGCTGCTATCTTGAAGTGTAAAAACGCTCGTGCTGTTATTAGTAACGTTTTGACAGAATGAATGAAAATATTTCACGTTTGCAGAAGTTGAAGTAGTCAAAAATGTGCTTTGTCCAGATTAGAATACAGCCTGAAGGTTTTCTAAACTGATGCTGAAAGCCATGTGGCTAGGCTTTAAAAGAGTGCTGAAGCAGCCAGGGCTGAGATGTAGAATTCTCGAGTGGTATTCTCTTTTGGCCGCAATCTACCTCACAGCATCACAGAGGGTAGATACATTTCCCTCTCAAGTGCTACCAGCTGCAACCTTTCTCACTAGCTGCCTGTCCTAACCCATGGCGAGCAGGAAGGAGGCAGATTGCCTTTGACTATCAGTCTTTCATACTTGCATTGTAGTAGGCGATTCTGCCTCCCATCTCAAAGCTTCCTCGTGTTTCCTTGAGTGGCCTGCTCCCCTATTAAGTGGGATCTGAGATTCACTGCAACCTAGATTGTTGCGCGGTGTCACAAGATGGGAACTCCACATTGAGAATGAGGACAACCAAATATAAAGTAACATTCAGCACTATGATTATTCAGATGAGGAGGTTTATTGGTGGTTTGGGAAAAAGTGGGGGATTTAAGGGTGGGGAATGTTTTGTGAGAAGAGAAACATCTGATATAAAAGAGAGTATACGCCGAGAAATAGGGTTAGAATATGCCTTTTCAGACAAACACAGACCATCATGACATTGCAGTGACAGTCAGGCGGTGGGACGCAAAATATTCCACTGCAGGAGTATTCAAAAGACAAGTGGGACTGTTTCTCCATACGAATTTGTTAAACCCCAGGGCTTTAAGTGGGATTAAAAAAAGTGGGTGGTCTCTAAAAGCGGTGTGGCCTATGGAATAAACTTGAATACTAAATTTCTCTGATTTCCATAGGGTGCCAACTCACAGGATATCATGGCTCCTCTTTGAGCTTGCTGTTATTGCAGCCAAATATATAACACAAGTGGCATACACCTAATTACTCCATCTCTCTGGGTAGCATTCCAGCCCGTTTCTTTTTTTCCCGACTGTGCCACTCTAGGCAGAAGCCCCCTTATCCAAATCAGTACTTACCATGTTCCTCCTGGGAATAGTCCACCCTAAAGGCCAGGAGAGGCTCCCTTCAGAAAGAAAACAACCCCAGACCAGTTCTGGAATTGTTAGGCCTGCTCAGTGAGGTATGCCTTGGGTGCAGTGGCAAAGCGAGCAAGGGACCCACGTCTGGGCATACCCCTGGCAACATAGAGCATTACATCAAGCAACTTGACTCAGGTCTTGCTGTATGCATTTCTGCTGATCCTGCTTCCACCAAAACGATTGCGGAAAGTGTAAGAGGATCGAGGACAGCTAATTCTGATTGCCGCAAATTGTGCTCAGAGGATCTGGTATACTGGTTTGTTGACACTCAACACACAACTGTTTCTTCCTCTTCCTTGCATAGTGGATCCGGAATCATAGCATAATGGACAAGGCCCTGCATCCCAATCTCTAGATGCTGTATCTTTACACATTCAGATTGTGAGGTGCTAATCTGATAGAGACTACTAGCTTCAGATTCCTTAACGTAGAATTATCCCCAGGCGTGAAACTGGATCCGGAAAAACAATTTTTTTGCCACAGCATCTCTGCACGCTGGGGGACGGCACCACATGACTCCGCCCTGATCTCGTCAGCGAGGTCACATAAGTCCCACCCCAGCGTGCTGACATCAGTTTCCTTCTTTTCCGCGTTCAACGCAGATCCAGATTGTGTGCCTGGGCCTGTTTCAGGCCTTCTTTTAACGCGTTGCGTTGAGAACAGTGTGCGAATGCCTTCGGGTTTCAAGACATGTACTTCTTGTACGTGTCATATGTCGGCGACGGACCCTCACCCTATTTGTATGTGGTGTTTGGGCGAGCACCATGATTCCACAGACTGCGAAGCTTGTCAGCATCTTAAGCCGAAGTCCCGGCGGGAGCGCCAGATGAAATTGCTTTCGGCCCGCTTGTCCAGATCGGTCTCGTCCCTGCATCCGTCCCCCACATCGGAAGGGTCCAGAAGCCGCCGATTCCGGCTGCGGCATCGTCCCTCACCGAGGCCTCGGGGGCGTCGTCGCCCACCAGTAAGTCCTTCAGTTCTTCATTCTGTCCATCAATTGTATGTCTTTTGCTTTCTCACCCTAAGGTCCGCCAGGTATGCCCAGACGTGGGTCCTGGGCTCACTGTGGCACTGGAATCAAGCTATCCTGGCTGAAGAGGGGTGAAACCCCGAAACCGGTCCTAGGGTGCTCATTTCTGGTCCAGGGAGGACCTGACTTGGCAGTTCGGGCTGAACTGTTCCCATGAGGCACAGGGTCCAAACTGATTGCATATGGCCAGGTCTAAACTGGGGTGGCATGGTGAGCAAAAGAATGATGGATTTAACCCAGATCTCTTTACTGGGGGTTAATGTTCTGATTTGTTCTGCATTCCGTCAATCAATTGTGCGTCTTTTCTTTTCTCCTGTGCAGCATGTGTTGGCGGAGGTCGACTCAGCGCCTCTAGGGGACGTACTGGGGTAGATTGAGGACACACAGGTGCCCATGGCGGACTCTATGGCGCCGTACCGGCGTCGAGTCGTCCACACGTCTCCCGAAGTCACTTCCTCTCCGGAAGTTTGTCATCTCCTTGTCTCCTCTTCACCGGAGACTGGACGCCACGTAGTTGCTTTTTCCCCAGCGTCTTCCAGGGCGGGTTCTATGCCGTCTCCGCAGCCGCAGACCTCCGACCCTATCTTCCGCACCTCGCTGGTTACCTCGCAGGCTTCTCTGCCTTCTTTGGAGACCCCTCAGGCTACTCACTCGTCCATGGGTCTTCCATCCTACAGGGGCTGGCTGTTCCCTCCTCCAGCTAGACTCTGGGACGGGCAGTGTAGTTTTCAGCCTTTGCCCACATAAGAGTTGCTCTCTCTCCAGCGACGCCTGACGGAGGCGGGTGTGGCTTTTGTCTGGGCCTTTTTTAGGGCCGCTGGTATTTTGCGCATGGGCTTCCCAGTCACTCCAATTCCTACGGACCATTTGTTGGAGGTTCTCCACCAGGGCTTTGGTGGAGGGGAGCTGCTTCTTCCATTCGAAGCTTCGCTCCACAACTCTCTTCTGGGGGCGTCCTGCTACGGGAGATCCGGTGCCTCAACCGCTCCTCCATCACCATCGTCCTGCTCCGGACAAACCAGTCTGCCTTTCTTCCCACCCTTCTGCCCAGGGCCCTGTCCTGCAGTCTGCTTTCCCTTCCTTGCCTTCGGTTTTGCGCCCTCTGTCAGGTGAGGGTCTGTGATTGGACTCCTGGGGACGTAACATCTTCGCCTTCACTAGTGCTGCTTTGCGCGTGCTCAACACTCTTTGTGTGTTGGCCAGGGCTACCTCCGCCCTGTGGGATTCCGCAGAATCCATTCTGTCTTGCCCCTCCCATGGAGGTGTCCGTGCTGATCTGCGGCACCATGTGGTAGATGGACGGGAGTTAGCCGCATTTATTCTCCTTTCGGCCTTGGATGTTTCTGATTTTCTTGGCCGCTCTATAGCGAGTTCTGTGGCTCTCCGCCGCCATGCTTGTTTGCGGGATAGTATGTTTCCTGAGAATGTTAGGGAGCGTCTTGTTGACCTGCCTTTTGATGGGATCCTTCTATTTAACACCCATGCGGACTCAGCCTTTCAACGACTTCTTACGGGGCTCCGTCCCCCTCCGAAAGCTTTGGCTTGTCGGTCTTCAGGTGACTTATGGGAGGCTTTTATCCACCTTCTATTTAGGCCTAGTGTTTCGGTTGGCCTGTCTGTGTGTTCTGTGTGGCTTGGAGTCCCTTCAGGGTCCTTAAGTTGGCCCCTCTATCTTGTTGGCTGCTGGTTCATCCCTTTGATTTTTGTAGTGGATGTGTTTTTGGCTGTTAGTGGAGCCGTACAGGTCCTCAGGTTGGACTATCCGTGTATTTTTTGGCTGATTGGTAAGCCGTCTGTGGTGCTCCCCACAGGTCCTTTTTGTTCTTGTCCTCTGCTGCGGGGGGTTTTCCCTAATAGGTGTTCCCTTGTTTTGTTGGGACGTGTCATACCCCAGGTGGGGTACTTGTTGGCTATATTATGGCTCTGTACTAAGCTGGGCGTGTGTGGATACCCTTTAGGTTCCTCGCTTTTCCTGGCGTCACTGTATGCCAATGGTGCGGTCCTTTTTCTCCCATCTCAGTGCAGCTTGCGCTGCTCCAGGTCTTGTCCTGCTCTGTATCAGATGGTGTTTCTATCTTTCGTCTACAGCGCTTTCCTGTCGTGCATTTTGTCCTTGCCCTGCGGGATGTCTGCTTCTGGGCCCTCTTCAGCCTCCGGGGGCGCCAGACCGGTTTGTGGTGTCACCTACGGCGTCATGTCGTGGTTTTTCCACCTGGTTATCCGGCGCTTCGGACTGGTCCATGCCCTTTGTTCCGGGGGGGCTGGGATATTCCTGGTGTTCTCCTGTGTTCTGGTTGATGGCGCTAGGCATGTACTCCATATTTCTCTTCTTTATCTTCTGGACTGTCCCACTTCTTTTCGTGGAACGGGTTGCGCCACTGGGACAGCCCCTTTCTGGGGCTTTTTCTGGGGTTCTCTTGCCTCTGTCTTGTATTGCGCTCGGCTTGTTCTGGGCAAACTACTTCTTAGTATGTACCTGTTGCCTGCTGCGCATATATACTCATTCTGGCCCACCTCCGTGGACCTCAGTGAGTACTCTTGTGCTCCTGTTCCGTGCTCTGCTGGGGCTTTGCGGGACTGGGTCTTCCTTCTCACGTCTGCGCTTCTCTTCTGTGGGGCTGTTCCTGCCTTGTCCGCCGCCTCGGAGCTAGTGCCAGTCCCGCTGTCCCCTTTGCTGTGTGTGTGTGTTTTCCTGCGGCAGGCTCTACCTCCGTTTCCACTTCTGCTTCTTGGACCTTGCGGGTGGTTCCTTCTTCCTTGGTACTATCTTGGTGCCGTCGGTCCCTCCGGGGTTTCTGGTGGACGCCCTTGCGCCCGGGTAGGCTTGTGGTATCCTGGCCTTACCTTCTCCTTGTACTTGCTTATCCCTGCTGGTGGGGGCTGGACCGTCCTCCCTGTCCCTATAACGCATCCCCTGTTGGGGCCCTGTGTTCTTCCAAGCCGGTGAGGTTCTCTCGCTGACCCTCCTCCCCTCTGGGTATGGCTAGGGTATCTATTTTACGTTAAGGAATCTGTGACTAGTAGTCTCTTTCAGATGTACAAATTACTTACTTTCGGTAACTATGTATCTGGTAGAGATGATTCTAGCTGCAGATTCCTTCACGACCCGCCCTTCCTCCCTGTTCTGCGAGGACCTTCAGCTTGGTCTTCGGCATTCGCCTCCCTCCGGATGGCTTGTATTCTGCGAGTGTCCTCTTTCACTTCCTCCCTGACAGGGTGCTTCGTTTGGTTTCTGTGTTTTTCTAGTACTTGGACGGTGGGTTAGTACTTGGACGGCGGATTCATGTGTACTTCTGCATCCCTACACAGTGGTTATTTCAGTTTGGGGCCTACTTGTAATCTTATCACTTTTTTCATTGCTGCAGGCTTCCGACTCCTCTGTGGGACTCTGGGTTGGGATCTCTTGACAGTGCCTCAGTCCCCTTTAGCCCTTTGCAGGGGGTAGTACCACACTCCTTGATGGTGTTGTAGCGAGGTGTCTTGTTGTTACTCATCTGTCCGGGCTTGAGGCTCCTTTACTGTTATCGATAGTGGTTGCAGACTTTCTGTGGTCTGTCATGACATTTTTTCACTGCTTTTTTCGCACACTGTTCCCATGCTCTCACAGTTGTGTTTCTGATGGCTGCGCGTGGCGATGCGGAAAAGTTCTCCCGAAGAAAACTGATGTCAGCACGCTGGGGTAGGACTTATGTGACCTCGCTTACATCATGCTGTCATGAGCACCGAAGTGGTTAAATCTTGCCTTCCTGATGTCCGATTTTCATTTTCCTGTGAACTACAGGTTTTAGTAGTGGATAGCGTGGCTACGATTAAGAGCTATCTGGAAGCCCTGTCTGACTTATTGTGTCTGTTTTTTGCTGAGAGACATTGACCCATAATGTCAGTTGTCAAAGAAAATCACAACTAGGATATAGCCATGTTCAAGAATTAGGTGATTCTGCTTAATGTGAAGTGTGTAGAAAAGATTGTTGTAGTCAGTGCTTGGCTGCCAAGTAGAAGGAGTGATGCCCATTTGTGTCCTTTTGGACGGGAGTAACCAGAGGTAGAAAAGTAGGTGATCTGAAGGTTCTAAGAGTACTGTACCGGATCAGTCATAGCTGCAGATCACAGTTTTGAAAAGATTGCTTCCATTCTGCAGGCTCTAATGACAGGCTCGCAGATGGGACATGATTGATGAGCAAGACAGACCCAAAAGCAATCTGGCTGCAGGAGTCAGAACAAGGTGTTATTTGCGAGTCAAATAATTAGAGCTGCCAAAATGTAGTAAATTCCTGGGTCAAGTACAGAAAAAAGTAATGATTGAATAACAGTTTTGAGGCAATCCATTAGAAGTTTTGAAATTATCTTCCGTAGCATTTGTATGTGATACAAACAAGTAGAGCATCTGTTAATCTGTTCTCAATGGGCATTATTGTGAGGTATTGGTGGCGTAACCTCATCTGGTCATCAGTTCCAGGACCAAAGAGTGAAAGGGCCTCCAAATATCAGAATTTCTGTTTAGTCGCCATTCAATTGTGATTGCATCGAACGACCACTGAGGTAGTCATTGACCCTGCTTAATTTGTAAAAGAATGAGCACCGGTGCCCAGCGACCTACTCCAAAGCCTGGGTTTTGCACCTTTTAATGTCGGCATGTCAAATACCAAGCCTGCGTAGGCTGCAGTCCACCTCATGCCTCTTTAATCCGCTACGAGACACCCCTTTACCTCACTCTTTCAGTTTCCTGCTATCTCCCTTTGTGACGGTTTTTCCGTTTTCTTCTTCTTCCTTCTTTCCCGTTTGTGTGCATTTCTCCCTCTTGCTTTTAGGATATGTGTGATCAGGAAAAATAAGTGCCAGTCCCAAAAAATGAGAGCTTTGGCCCCCACTGACAACCCCCGGGTCAAATTAAGCAATGACGAGGACAATTTTTTTCTTGAATCTGACCCCCACATCGGAAAAGAATACTATTACTTAGATATAATGTGCTTAGAACGTTTAATTTAACATTAATGCTAGTTAACTGGTTGTCTGGATCACTGTGCTGTGATACTAGTTTTTTAGGTCTCGCCTAAGCGTTCCCGTTAGGGATGCTGGCGAGATTATAGTAAGGCTTTCAAAAAGTGTACCCAAACTGCGGATCTGGTACAGTTCATGTGAGCACAACCGCGCAAATTGTGAACAGCTGCACGCTCCGCCTCTGCAGCCACACACATTCAGCTCACCAGGCTGCACACCCCCTCACTCTCCATATGCTCGCTCGCTTTTCATTTGATTTTCGCCGTGAAGCCGGGTGCATGCACATCGCACGCCTGTGAGCTTTGGCATCAGACTTCAAAGGAGTCCGCTCCCCGGCATCTGACTTCAAAGTAATCCGCTCCCCCCCCCCCCCCCCCGCCACGCAATGCCGAGAGCTTGTTTTTCAGAACCGCTACTAAATCATTAATTAGTTATACTCTGTAAGTGCAGAGAGCCAGAGTAGAGCTTAGTTTATGGGTTTTAAATGTATTGTTTAATTGTATTTCTTTCTCCAGTAAAGTTGTTTGTCATCTTATTAATTGCATAACTTGTTTAATTCTGGCCACCGTGTTGACAAAAGAAAGGCGCATGGCTGCTTCATTTGTTGCGCTACATCTTTCTTTTTTACTTTCCCTGTTGTCAATGCTCCCCTGCTACATTATTTCCGTGGTGTTGCAGATACAGCGACAGAAAAGTTCACTGAAGCCAAATCTTTTGTCGGAAATGATAATGTCCTCTCAATTCACCCTTTCAGTAGTTGAAAGTAAGAGCTGGATGCAACAGGATTTGCAGATGTGCGTCCTGGGCAGTCTCCTCCACCACTTATTGATGTTTTATGAATGGTGAGGAATTTGCAAAGGCTCAGGTTTAAGCGCTTCTTGGTCAGAGCGGGGAGTAAAGGTTTAGATAAGTCCGAGCCACTGCCAGTCATTTCCTGAGCACGCCGTCCATAACCCCGCCTCCATGATAACGTTATAATTTGACGAAAAGCTGTGCAAATCGTATCATATCTTCAGTTCTCAAAAACCGTCTGAAGCAAGACATTAAGAACAAAGCTTTGCTGTGTTTTAGGTTCTTAATTAGGCAATGGCTTGCGTAGACCCCAATATATTTTTTAAGCTGCTGACTTTTCTGTCTTTTTGACAGCGTAGCATCTTAAGCTTTGTTGTGGATAAGGTTTGAAAGTTTAATTATTTGCCCCCGCTGGGCTTGAACACAAAACACTGGCATCGTTTTCTCAAGCAAACATTTTTTTTGTCTTATAGCAGTACAAACGTGGCTTCTTCCACCTTTGATTTTCAGCGTTCACCATATTGCTTCGTCGGCAAGTGTTGTTTTATCACATAATCTGCAGTTCGGGATCATGACAGTTTATTGTTGAACAATTGCATGCTGTTTCCAACTGGAGCAGTGTTTGTGCGGTACTCCAGTCACATTGAGCCTCCGTAACTGAAGCATGCAAGGATGGTGGGGGTTAGTAACAATAGACTGCTTTTTTTCTTAGACTTATTGTGTTTCTGTGTTTACCTGGGTAAATGCTCCCCAGTGGAAGACGCTGTAAGGATTTCACGTTTGTGGGATGGGCATAGTTACACTTTGCAAAAGAGACTCTTTAGTTTTGCCATTTACATGTTGTGGTCTGTGACTCTTCCAGTAGAAGTCTTTGTAGCTGGGTGCCCTTCATGTAATTACACTGCCAGCAGGCTCCTTTCTTCCAGTCATTAACAGAGGCAGGGCTCTGCGTGGACCCCTAGTGCTAAGTACAGGGGACCACTTCTAGGGCACATTCAACCCACTTAATGGCTTCTTTTCAGCATGCCTCTTTCATTGCAAGCCACATTATTGAAAGTTCCAGTGTTATGCCTCAGCTCTCCACCAATAGACATGGACTTTGTACTTAGGCCCCTGAGTCTCGCCCCAGCACAGCTGTGTGAGCCACGGCATCAATGCATGCCAACTCTTATCTCGAGGGAACCTTCCATTTTTAACTCACGAAGGTTTTACTTGCAACTGTATTTTACATTCTACGTTCTCTCACTTAAAAATATCAATGCTTCTAATTAAACGTAACCGGTAATGGGTATTCCCCCCAATTTTTCTTTTTTTTAAAACTCTCCCTCGTTTGTGATTCCAAATGGTGAATACTAGGCAGTCCACCAGAAACTGCGGTACAGTATCTTTTCAGAGATCTTACTTGTGTACCCAAATACAAGTTCGGGTTAAAGACACATAGGTACAAAGATTCCTTTTTAAGGAGAGACTTTCCATTTTAACACTTTAGTAGGTACATATTGAGTCGTTTAAACAAATTTAAAAAAACTCTGTTTTAGTGGGACGACTTGCAGTAGAAAATGTTTACACTCACATACCACTGAGTGCCACACAATTACACGCCACATAATTACACTGCGCTCAACGCAACATACACTTCAAATACCACTCAGTGCCACATAATTACACACCTCATAATTACACTCGACTGAGTACAACATACATTCTTCATAATACCTCTCGGTGCAACATAATTATTTGCTACATAATTACAATGCAACATACACTCCAAACAATAACAATCAGTGCCACATAATTACATGCCACACAATTACACTGCACTCCAAATACCACTCAGTGCCACATAATTATATGCTACATATTTACAATGCGCTCAACGTAACATATACTCCAAATACCACTCAGTGCCACATAATTACACGCCACATAATTACTCTATCTATCTACCGCCCTCACTCTATTTATCGTCCCTCACTCTATCAATCTATCTATCGCCCTCACTCTATTGCCCTCTATCTATCGCCCTCTATCCATCTATCTATCGCTCTCTATCTATCTATCTATCTATCTATCTATCTATCTATCTATCTATCTATCTATCGCCCTCACTCTATCACATCACCACAGCATCACTTAGGGGCACCACAACATCACTATGCGCTACCACAGCATCACTGAACGCCACAGCATTACTCGTCACCACCACAACATCACTCAGCGCCACCACAGCATCAATCTGTGCGACCATTCAACAACAACTGGTTCAAATATGTTCTATCAATGTTTCAAGCTTTATTACAAATGTCACAAAAAGATGTTAATATTTCACTTCTGTTCTTGGATTTTGTCACAATAAAATACACTGAACATAATCTTCACAAAAGTTATTTACAAAAGTTTAAGCTATTGCCATTATAATTTACAATAACTTTTATTTAAGTATTAATGATTAAAAAAAAATGAAAGCCATTGTTATTTGTAATATCAATACATCTAAGTCACGTAAATGCAACACATATTGCATTACAAATGCTATAAGTGTCACATTTGCGAAAGTTAAAACTATTGGCATTGTAAAGACATAGCTATTAATTTCGCTATTTTCAACACCAACACATAAATAAAAAATGTGTCTTTTACAAGACCAATAGCTTAAACTTTCCTAATGCGAGACCTATTGCATTGCAAATGCTTGTCTTTGATGTGCAAGCCATCGAGGAATACTGTAGACATGGCTGCTTTCTGGCTTGGGTATTGAAGAAAAAATACTTTACATGATCATCTGTAGGTAAGGAATGGGAAGGGGCCCGGACCCTGCCTGGTACTTTGTTTATAAATGTGGCCATCAGCAAGATTGAGAACTTCTGAGGTTGGTTGGTGGCATTTAATGTATGTGAAGTTAGGAAAGAGGGTGCTAAATTGATGCTTTATTCAGATGTGTTGGTCCATAGCAAGAAAGCAGCATTGAGGTGCACTTGCTGATGTATGCATCAATATGTGTTAACAGCTCAGCCAGGGGGAAGCAAGCAAGGGAAGGAATAGTGTCAAATAGCTGTGAACCCAAGGCCGGCCAGCTGCCTCCTGTGGCACGGTGACCTTTGGCAGCACCAGAAGGTGTTTGGGTGTATAGACATAAAAACCAGTTTGAGCCATGATCTCACTAGCAATTAGAAGAAAGTTCAGCTCCATGCACCTTCTTCCCTCTTCCAAGTACGCTGACATGATGATGTAACGTTACAAAAAGAAAACACGAGCAGCCAATGAACGAATGTATCATGCCCCTAAAATAAAAGTGAGGATTGGTTCATGGCCTTTGTCTAAAACAGACATTCATCATATTTTATTACTGCTGTGTTCCAGTCCTAAGAGGACTGGGGATTAATTTCCTTAACGATCACCGTAACTTTCCTGGAGGTTTATATCATGAAGACATTAAAGTTTGAGCTTTATCATTCCTTCGCCAGTGCCGATTGATATATTGTCCCAAGGGCTGAGTGCACGCGGCCTGTGCATGGGAGTTCAGGCCTATCTGGTTGTCGCTGTCAGAAATTAAACGTGAAAATATGTTTTTTTAAGGAAAAGGAAGCAATTCGTTGACAAAGACGCAGTGCAAAGCGAGATAACCACTCTTGAAAGATTTTTGCTTCCAGATGTATTCTGTTTAATAAATATTACACTTCAAAGGCCCTAGCTGCACAGAATATGCCCTTCCTCCTATTCTTGAGTGCTGATTCCGAGCTGCTAAAAGTAGCTCATATCCTGCCCTCTGTGGTCTCAGGTGGTTTGTCTTTTGTTTTTGAAACTGAAACTTGCAGTTTAAGGAGCCATGTCATCGGGCTTTTCGTTTTTTTTCAAGTTAACAAGCTATTCAAAACAAGATGGTCAAGCTTCTACCGGAATCTTGACATATTGACCTACCAAAAAGTGGTCAGTGGGGAAGGGGTCACGTGGAGCTAAAATAAGAACTGTACAATCAATCCCATCATTCACAGCAGTTCTGTTACAGGTTGGTTTTCAAACGCCGTGGACCTAGTTATCGCAATTTCACTATTTTGCAGTTCGCTATATCTACTACGTTCCTTTGTTAACAGAAGCCACAAATAAACCCGTAAAGTTTTTCAGGAGCCCCATTCTTTCAAGTATTTTATGACATTCCATGTTTTTTATTTAGGTTGTGTTAGGAGCCACTTCAGCTGTCTCATAACAATTTATACAATCTAAATCGAGGCAGGTGCCATTTCATCGGCACATCGTTATATAAATCTGCTTTGAGAGAGGTGCACTTTTTATGTGCATACTCCAGGTATAGTTTGAGCTTGCTGCCTCATCTCAGTACCACCTCTTTCTGTCGCCTTCAGCCCTGTTTCCCCGTTTTCCTTTCTATATCGCCACTCCCAAACGGACCACTCAAGTCAGCTACAGAAGAGGTGTCAACTTGTGCTGAGAAGGGTGCGAGAAGCTGCCACAATATTTACAACTGGAGCTGCAGTCTGAGCAAAGAACCAACAAAATCTACATCTCCCAACATGCTGTTGTCCGTTACTCTGCTTCCCTTCTGCCTGGTGGTCTCTATGTGCCGAAACACATCTTCTGACTGTTTGTAAGGCCAGCTAAGTGAGAACATAGGCCTGACATGACAGAGGCGAGCCAGCAAAGGCAGCGATCTGATAGTGATCTCAAAGTGGTATTCCTATATATTTTTTTGCCTTTTATCAGAGCCCTCAAACCAGGACTTCCCATCGATGCAAAATCACTACTCTTAATTTATAACGTTCTCTGAATTATTCCAGGACTGGAGCTAGAATAAGCCTCCTAGTCTAAAAAGAAAGGAATCCCATTGCATGGTGGCTACAGACTTTAAGCAAATAAACGGAGAGTTGCCATTCCTACCTTTGACATCATGTCATTTTCTGCTACAGAAGCTGCATCTTAGTTTACATGTACGCTAGCAGTGCTCGTTAGGAGTGTTTTTGCTGCCACAAGAAGTAGGCTCCACATGCTTCTCTATCACCATCCTTGGATAGTGTATTCTTGTACTGCCAATACAATACCCCTTCATCCATCCATGTTGATTCTTCCATGCACTCAGTCACTAATACATTTATCTACCCTTTCGCTCACTAATCCATCTATTTATCCAAGTATTGACTTGTACTCGCATTTACTCACTCATCCATACACACAAGCAAACTCATCAATGCAGAAGTATGTTCACTTATTGAAGGATCAGTCCATTGTCAGTACTTATTTCATTGAGTATGCAGTATACCGTTGGTCTTTTTAAAGAATATCATAGTGACCAGTGTTCCCATGTAATTAGCTGACAGTAGACTCTGGCAAAGATATGTTATTGCGCTTTGGTGCTACATTGTGACTGCACAATGTATTAGTGATAAACATAATTGATTTAATATTATTTTACTGTGTCAGCATGCCCGTCCACATCGTTGCAAGGTGGCATACATGATACATACATCTGGTGTAGGTAACAGTGGCAGGTTGGGCAGAAAGAACATCTAGCAATTCTGTTATGGCTGAACTTCAATTGGCAGCTGGAAAATCCAGCAATGGTGAACAAAAGTGGATTAGTTAGGGAGAAAGCCTTAGAGTATATTATATCGTGTTTCATTTTGGAGTGTGTCCTGCTTGAGATTTTAAGCAGATTTCAGGTTAAAACACATCAAGAGGAGCTGCCTCTTGATGTGTTAATGGGGTTGATTAAAGCATTGCAGAAGTCCCTCATTAACATGGCTGTGCTTAACTAAGCCATACAGTCAAACCAGAATTGTCAGTAGTTAGTTAAGCATTGCAAATATGCACTTCACATACAATTTGAAGTTCATCAAACTTAGGAAAAGAGGGTTATGAAAGTGCAATTACATCTTCATATAAATATAACTATGTAGCTGTTTTCTCAGTGAAGAGGACTGGTCAGATGTGAACATTGGTCTTAAATTATTTTCATTATAACGAGCAGGGTGGATTGTATAACTGTGCAATGTGCTTAGTTCTAAATTTGGGTAAATGCTTGTCTAAAGTTTGTACCGCATATCTGACATTAAATCACAGTGAAAGAGCCCAAGTTGAATCGTTGGTGATTGGTGGCTGACATACAACCATATTGGTATGATTTTTACTTAATTTGCCATGTCATGAATAACAAATCTCTTAAAATCCTACCTATGACAGTGTGGAATAAATACATTCTTACAACCGGGTATTTGTCATAGTGATTTCTGTATCACTTTGTTAAGGTTGTAAGAAATAGTAATATTGAAAGACTTGTTGGTAGCTGCCCATGCCCCTGAATTCCAAAGCTGTGTGAGAAAAGTGGGTTGAAGCCAGCACAAGAAATTAACGCTAATGACACGAGACAGAAATTTAAGGAACGTAGAATACGCATGTCACAGGCAGAACATTTGATCACATAAGCAAGACGTAGAAAAAAATGGAATTGCAGTAGACTAACAACATTTGAATGAAATAAATTCCTAACTTGTTTCCCTGGTTACATAGATGCTCATGCTCTCTCCCACAGGGCTTGGTTAATTCATCACTAGTATTCTATTACAGAAATTGACAGAAAAATGATCTTCACACTCCAGGATCCAAAGACATTTAAGAGCTTCCACATTTACAGCATGCAAAAATAGTTGTAAGTTAGTCCTGTAAGAACTCCAGAACCAAGCTGGCAAGATATGCATGTTATGCTTCCAACATGACATCCCTGTGTTTGGGAAAGTTGATCAGGACAATCATGGATCTGAAAGAGACACGTTAGTGATAGATTCCTTACCTTAGAATATCCCCAGGCGTCAGACTGGATCCGGAAAGTTTTGTGTAGCAGTACCCTTGCGCGTCGGTAGGTGTCGTCTGCGGCTCCGCATCCGTCGTCGGCGTCGTGGGCGCCGTGATGACGTCGTCGGAGTACTTAGACGCCGCCGCCTCCGCGTGCTGACGTCAATTCTTCTTTTTTCCGCGCCAGCCAGCGCAGATCTGGAAAGAGCAGTTCCCTAGTCACTTTTTGACTAAACTTTTGAGATCTTTTGATCCATTTCGAAGTCTTACGACTCTGACGGTGCCGTTAGGGATGCCCTGATTCAAGCATTGCGACGAGTGCGACCGTACCATGTCGGTCACGGATCCCCACCGCCTGTGCCTGATGTGTTTGGGCGTCGACCATGACGACGAGGCCTGCTCCGACTGTCGGGCCCTTTCGAGGAAGGCCAGGCGGGAGCGGTCCCGCAGGCGACTCGAAATCCGCCAGTCGGCCCCGCGCCGTGTGCGGTCCCGGTCCCACAGGAGGTCGAGGGACAGGTCGCGGGGACGGAGCCGTCACAGCTCCGGGAGTCGGCGCCACTACTCCGGGTCCAAGTCGTCAGGTAAGAAACATAAGAAGTCGAAGAGACATCATCGCTCTTCTGAATCCCCCGGACGCTCGCGCGATGCGGCCGGGGGTTCGGGTGACACCGCCCACGCGGCTCCTCGGGAGTCGCGGGCGCCGCGTTCGGCCCCATACCCCCGGGTCCCTGGGCTGAACGCGACGCCGGAGGAGATCGAGCGTTTCCTCATGGCCATGAGGTCCCTTTCTCCTCCAACGGGTTCCGCGGCGCCTTCGGGCCCAGTGAACCCGTCTGGGGGCCCTAGTGGGTCGGGGCTACGACCCCGACGCCGTCTGGTGCTTCGGCCTCGACGCCGCCGGCGCCTTCGGGCCCGGCGCCGCAGGGCTCCACGATCCCGACACCGCCGGTGCCCTCGGGCCCGGCGCCGCAGGGTACAGCGGCCCCAGCGTCGTCGGCGCCTTCGGGCCCGGCGTCGCAGGGCGCCGCTGGACCCTCCTCGGGCGATGGATCGTCACCGGTGGACCTTACGCCCCCCCCCTGCGTCGGTCCATGTGGTGTCTTCTCTGGCGTTGTCATCGGGCGGCGCCGTCCCCGATGCCTCCTCTCAATCGGTTCCGACGTCGGGACGACGCCTATCGGCGCCGCTCTCGACGCCGTTCGGAGATTTTACTTTCTATGAACCGACCTCATTCACTTATGACCCTGAATCTCAGGAGATGGGGGAAGAGGAGAATTGGGAGGGTTCTGAGGACCCTCTGGCAAGGGAAATCCATTCTAACATGGACTGGACAGGAGACCTTGGGGAGGCCAGTGGCCTGGACACCTCTCCAGACACTGGATTTGTCTCTCCTCCTACCGTGGCTTCGGAGGAGGGTGCTACTTATAGTGTGATGTTGATGAGGGCGGCCAAGGCCTTGGGCCTTGAGCTCCCCGTCGCGGCCGTGAGGACTAACCTCCTCACTGAGGTCCTTAAGCCGCAGTCATGCTCCATGGAGCCTCTGCTGCCGTTTAATGAGGCCTTGACGGACGTTCTTTTGGGCACTTGGTCCAGGCCCGCTACAGGTTCGCCTGTAGATAGGAACGTGGCCAGACGCCACCGCCCGGCCCCGGGCGACCCATGTTTCCTGTCCACCCACCCCACCCCCGAGAGTCTGGTTATCCAGGCCTCTAACTCCCAGACCGCCTTCCCGTCGACCCCGCCGGACAGGGAATCCAAGCGGTATGAGAACTATGGCAAGAAGGTCTTCTCGTCCCTTGCTTTGGGACTGCGGTCTTCCAACACCGCATGCCTCTTGGGCCGTTACACCCACTCTCTGTGGGAAACGGTGGCGGAAGTGCTGCCAGAGTGTCCGTTGGAGGTACGGGCCAAACTCGGCCAAGCCCTGGTGGAGGACCGGGACGCAGCGAAGTATTCAATCAGGTGCGGACTGGATATTACTGACTCGCTGGGCAGAGCGATGGCTACGACGGTGGCGATACGACGCCACGCCTGGTTGAGATCCGCCAACTTCTCGGCAGATGTCCAAAATACGTTCATGGACATGCCGTTCGATGGCCGTCGCCTCTTTGGCGACAAGGCAGACCACGCGCTTGAGCGCTTTAAGGACTCCAGGGCTACGGCCAAGTCCTTGGGCCTCTCGGCCCGCGCCAGCAAATGGGTGCCTTTCGCTCCTTTCGTGGCCAAGGAAGGGGCGCCCCAACACGTGCCGCCAGCCACTCGCCGCAAACTGTCGTCCAGCGCGGCGGCGGCCGTGGAAACTGCCGTGGAGGCGGTCGGGGAAACAAGCGGAGCCAGTCCACACCTGCCCCCGCAGCATCCGCCTCTAAACCCTCCTAGTCCGTGCTTTTCGGCCCATGTGACGCCAATGGGAGGCAGGGTTCGCCATCACCTCTCTCACTGGCGCACAGTCACTTCGGACAGGTGGGTGCTGCAGATCGTCCAAAGGGGCTACTCCCTCCCCTTCGAGACGACCCCTCAAGCCATGCCACCGCAACACCACCGCGTATCGGGGGATCACTTGCGGCTCCTGCAGGAGGAAGTTTCGGCCCTCTTGGCCAAGGGGGCCATCGAGCGCGTTCCTGGGCCAGAAGTAGGACGTGGTTGCTACTCCCACCACTTCCTGGTACCCAAGAAGGGCAAAGGGGGCCTACGCCCTATCTTGGATCTGAGGAACGTCAACGGCTTCCTCCGGAAGGAGAAGTTCAAAATGCTGACACTGGCTCAGGTCTTGGCTGCCCTAGACCCAGGAGACTAGATGGTAGCGTTGGACTTGCAGGACGCATATTTCCACAACCCCGTCCTGCCGGCCCACCGGCGTTACCTGCGGTTCACGGTAGGCCTCGAGCACTTTCAGTTTACCGTGCTCCCCTTCGGCCTTACCAGCGCCCCACGGGTGTTCACGAAGGTGATGGTGGTGGTCGCAGCTCATCTGCGCAGGTTAGGGGTCTCAGTCTTCCCCTACCTCGACGACTGGTTGCTGAAGGCAGGCTCACCCCAGGCAGTCGTCAGCCACCTCCAGACTACGGCGGATCTCCTGCACCTGCTGGGATTTTCCATCAATGTGCCGAAGTCACACCTTTGCCCCTCTCAGAAGCTCCTTTTCATCGGAGCGATTCTCGACTCGGCGCAGTTTCGGGTTTACCCGCCCGAACAGCGGGTTCGGGATATACAGGCTCTGATTCCGATCTTCGGGCCGTTATCCCGGGTTTCGGTCAGCAGGGGTGGGGGAATCATATCGCCCGACGCCCGAACCATGTAGATTTTTATAATGGGCAAGAAGATTTAGTGTCTATTTTGTCCGACGGACAAGAAGACATTAAATCACTGAACACGGGTCTCTGCCCTCCAGCTCCCTCGCTCTGTGATCTGGAAGCGCGATGCTGCTGCCTGCCCCAGAAGTGGAGCTGCGGGAGACACAGAGATAGGCAGAGAACTGCACTGTCTCTGCAGCTGCTGGCAGGTAGAGGCCAGTGTGCGCAGGAGCAGATGGACGGGCACAGGGCCCCAAGAGTGGAGCCGGGGCTGGAGACATAGATCGGGCCCGTGAGAGGGGCCCGGGAGGCAGCAGACACAAGACCCCAGTACACTGGAAGACAGAGGCCGAGTATGGGGGCTCAGAGACAGACCCCCGAGAGAGGAGGACCAGGCCTGAGGCTGCCTAGAGGACAGACGCTGTCTGGTGTACTTAGAATGGTGGGAGGAAGAAGAGGCTGTCTGCCTGGGGCTGCGGGAGAAAGAGGCTGGTCACGGGGCAGAGACAGAGACAGGCTCACAGTAGCTATGATCGGAGCAGTGTGCAGGCTGCTCAGAGGGAAGAAATTATCCGAGGGTCAGAACCGGGTGGAGCGAGAGAGACAGCTCTGGGAATTACAGACCAGACGGGCTCGGCAGAGAGCAGCCTGTGAACGGGGATAGGTGTGCCTCCCTGTCAGAGCGGCCTCAGGGAGGGGCTGAAGCTGGGGAGGGAGAAAGGGGCAGCCACCAGAGGAGGAGAACTGGCAGCATGGGACAGGAGAGAGACACCGAGGCAGCCGCTCTGCAGTGCTATATTTGTCAAATTTGAAGTGCAGGTGCTCAAATCTTTGTTGGAGGCACACCTACTTGTCTTTGGCTCCAGTGTATGTAAGTGTGCGTGGTACTATCTATATGTCTTTGAGTGCGTGTCTGCCTGTTGTGTCTTTGTCTGTGCGCGAGTATTTAAGTTTGGGTGGGAGTTTTTAGGACTGTGTATGGAAGTATTTGTGTCTGGGGTGTGGGCATCTATGTATCTGTGTGTCTGCCTGTATGAGTGTGTTATACATGTCCAGGTTAATGTTTGCATGTGTGTTCCAGTTGCAACTAATGAATTCTCATGAAGTGCCTTTCTGTTGAAAAAAAAAAAACTGCATGCTTCTTGGTCCAGATGCTCCCGTGTCAAGAGGAGGGAGCGGAGGTCGACCCTTTACCATCCGCATGGTTCTTCCATTCCTTCCATTCCCAGAGACCCTGCTCCTTCCTTCCATGCCTTTATTTCTCTCTGAACAGGTGTCTGCCCCCCCTGTTCTTTGAACCACCAGCGCTCGGCGCTCAGCCGCCTAGAAAGGGCTGGCAAGTGCCTTAATGAGCATGAAGGATATTTCGTGCAGCAGGGGATTAAAATCTCAGCTCTTTAGAATGAGTGGGGTGTCTCTAAGAAGTGAAGGAAGTCATATTGGCAGACAGTGTCTCCGGACGAGGAGTAGTTGAACACTTGAGTTCAACAGTAACACTGTGCCACTGGCAAGTCCCGTAGCAATAGCTAAGCACGGAAATTATTGTACATCAATTACGTGCAACAGCGTGTGTAGACCCGGCCCTGCTAATTAGCTGCCGGTGTTAAGCACCGGCACAAATTAAGCACTGCTGCTCTGGCCCTGACACTGAGCACAGAGAAGAGGCTGCAGTTAAGGGACTCCCAGGGATGCAGCTGTGGAGCAGACATTACCAATGCTAGGATCACCCTAAACCTGCAGTATGTCATGCGGCTGTAGCAGTGGGGGCATAGGCCACACCTCCTTTCACAGACCATCTTCACTTGGCACCGACCCGTTCTCCATGACCCTCCACTCGCACCGCAATCTTGCGATCTCCCCTTATCCTCGGGGGATTGGCCTGTCCCCCGTTTACCGACTCTTCCCTTTTACCAGCCCTAACCAAAGAACCAACTCCAGCCTCTACCTGAAACCCGTCTCTGGTACCAGCTACCTCCCTCAGTCAGTTTCAAAGACTGCTATAAATCCAGCCATAAGAGAGGCCTTCCCTAGCACTAACTTATTCAAACGTCTCACAGCAGAATTCCTCGCTTTTTGAAAGATGCTTTACAGTCTGCCTCTCCTCTCCTGCAATTCGTGCAAGGGCTTGTTGGATCTGTTCTTCCCAGTACATAATGTAATCATGCTTAAAATGATTATACCCTCAGTGATGTACAGTCTTTGTGCATCTTTCTCTAACCTGTGTATCCCTGATTCAGGCAGGATGGGCCCCTTAATGCGCCTGTCTTTTGGGTGGAGAAAGTAGGTCTTCCCCTACTCTCTGTACACACCTCATATACTAACCCCTCTCTAGGAGTCAGGGAAATGGTCCCCTCCCCCTTGCCTCTCTGTACACATCACATTCACCTTAGTGCAGGGACGCAAGCTTTGTGTCTGTCCCATTGACCCCTCTGATCCGGATGGTAGCAGGGAGAAGGGTTCCACCTGCTCAGTGTGCGCTGCATATTCCCACTTCTGGGTGCAGGGGGTGGACTGTCCCTTACCTCATATCTCTCAAACTTTTCTTCTTTGCGCAGGTTGTTGGTTGTCCGCTTTTACCTGTCTCTAATTGGATGGGCTCTGTTCTCCAGTTCTCTATACTCATTTACTTTATTTACACCCCTTGCTTGTGGTATCACATGTAGTTTCAGTTGTGAAATTTAAGTAAGTTGTTGCCCCCCCTTATAAAGGTTAAATTATGCATTTGGGCAATGCTGTTGGAGTCTTGTAAGTTTTTAGCTTTTTTTAATATGGATTTAAAGTGATGTCAAGAGGGACAACACACACAAATAAGGGGGAGTTGATGTGTGGTTTATGCTTTTAATCCTTCCAAAGTTGCAAGATTGAGAATTAATTCCCATCATGGTTGTAATGTATATATTCTTCCGATTGTGTGCAAGTAGGCAGTTTATGCTCTTGGCTCCTTTTTGGCTCCAGTACCCTGTGCGCTGGAGTAGTAGACTTCAGCTCTCTTTTCTGTGATCATCGGTGAGTTCTCGGTCCAGTATGCTTGCCTGCTTACTCATCTGTGGACATGTGCACAGTGCAGACTGTCCAGCTGTAAATTATTTATGCACATTGCTCCCTCTGTGACTAGTTTAGAGGAAATTCTTGCTCCTGGGACGTGTTTCGGAGGGGTGGGGGGGGGGGGGCGTTGATGCTTGCTTCTTGACCTTGTGTTTTAGAGGAGTAATACAGTGGCAGATCAGCCTGTTTTAGAGGGCTGGCGAAACAGACTTATTGGCCGTATTTGACTGTAGGTATGGTGGCTTGTAGGCCTGAGTTATTTGGGTGTGAATGGGGTGCTGACTTGTGGCCTTGTTTGGGAGGGAGGTTGGGTGCTGATGCTGGCTTCTGCATCTGGTTTAGGGAGTAAAGGCTCAACTTTGTTGCAGGGTTGGAGACTCCTGGGCCTTGTCAATAGACTGGAGACTCCTGTGCGTGCTCTAGAGGTGGCTGAAGACCCCTGGGTGTGCTCTAGAGGGCTCTGGCTCGAGGGACAAAATTAGGGAGGCACTGGTGCATGTGCTCAGCTTAGGAGTTGAATGGCCTAGGGGTGTTGGTTCTTGAGCCCAGTTTAAAGGTGGCGGGCCGATTTCTGGTCTAAATATTATAGGAGAGGCTGCTGGTTCCTGGAGAAAATGTATCCATCATTAATTCTGCCCTCACATAAAGCGGACTGTGATATCATCCTGGGCATATGGCGAGCAGTGGGAAAAGTACGTATTTTCCCATAAACTAGACAGTTGTGTCTCGGGCAGCCCTTATAATTCATTTATGGAGTAGGTGGGACAAGTGGATTTTACAGGACATGTAGATCACAGTACCATTTTGTCCCTTGGCCAAGTAGATTATTCAAAAAATTCCACACCCCTGGGTCAGGTTGACGCTGCGGCTTCTGGGGCTGATGGCCTCCTGCATCCTTCTGGTGCATCACGCACGGTGGCGGATGCAGGCTCTGCAGTGGGACCTGAAGTTTCAGTGGGCCCAGCACCGGGGCAACCTGTCCGACCATGTCCTGATCTCGGAGGGCACTGCGAGGCAGCTGCAGTGGTGGCTCACGGACCGCGATTGGGTCAACGGCAGATCCCTCTCCCTTCCCCAACCGGAGCACGTAGTTGTGACGGACGCATCCCTCCAGGGCTGGGGAGGCCACTTGGGAGAGGCGGAGATCAGAGGCCTCTGGTCTCCGGCGGAGTCCCGGCTCCATATCAATCTGTTGGAGCTGCGGGCGATTCGTCTGGCACTGAAAGCATTCCTCCCGTCTGTCAGAGGGAGTGCAGTGCAGGAGTTCACGGACAACACCACCGCCATGTGGTACTGCAACAAACAGGGCGGGGTGGGGTCGTGGACCCTTTGCCAGGAGGCTGCGCCTCTGGCAATGGCTGGAACATCAGGTCGCGACTCTGGTGGTTCAACACCTGCCAGGTTCTTTGAACGCCAGGGCGGACGAACTCAGCCGTCGGTGCTCGATGGATCACGAATAGCGTCTGAACACGAACGTGGCGCAAGGCCTCTTTCTGCGATGGGGAGAGCCTTGGTTAGATCTATTCGCCACCGAAGAGAAGGCGCAATGTCATCAGTTCTGCGCGTTGGAATTTCCAAGGCGGCACTCGCTCGGAGACGCTTTTCGTCGCGAGTGGAGCTGCGGTCTGTGTTACGCCTTTCCGCCTATACCTCTTCTGCCCAGAGTGCTGAAGAAGATCAAGCGCGACCGGGCACAAGTCATCCTTGTGGCTCCGGACTGGGCACGAAGGTACTGGTATCCCGAGCTACTCAGCATGTCAGTCGATCCCCCGATTCGTCTGCCTCTTCAGGAGGACCTTCTGTCGCAGCAGCAGGGGACGGTCCTCCACCCGAACCTGTCCAGTCTCCACCTCCAAGCTTGGAGATTGAGCAGCGACAGTTGAGGCCATTTGACTTGCCTCCTGAAGTTTGTAATGTGATTCTGGCAGCCAGGCGTCCCTCCACAAAGACGGTATACGCCTGCAGGTGGAACAGATTTGTGGCATGGTGCACAGCAAAGGCTGTGGATCCCCTCAATGCCCCTCTCTCTGAGGTTCTTCTCTTCCTTCTTTCTCTTGCCCTGCAGGGCTCTGCTCAGGGCACTATCAAGGGCTATCTTCTGGCTCTTTCAGCCTTTCTGAGGCTGCCTGACCAGCCTTCTTTGTTCAAGTCCCCTATTGTAAATCGATTCTTGAAGGGCATCACTCATACCTTTCCTCCTGTTCCCTTCGTGATGCCTCAGTGGGACTTGAACCTGGTTCTAACATTTCTGATGTGCGCTCCCTTTGAGCCACTTCACAACTGTCCTCTCCGCCTTCTTTCTTTGAAGACTGCCTTCCTGGTAGCCATCACCTCTGCCAGGAGAGTGAGTGAGCTCCAGGCTCTCTCTTGTAAGCCTCCTTTCCTTTCAGTCCATCCGGACAAGGTTGTTTTGAGGACTAGGCCCTCCTTGCCTAAGGTGGTCACTGCCTTCCACATTGGGCAGTCCATCACATTGCCCACCTTCTTTCCGCCTCCGCACCCCTCGAGAGAGGAGGAGAGGCTCCACCGTCTGGACCCAAAACGTGCGCTCTCGTTCTATCTGGATCTCACACGCCAGTTCCGGGTGGATGATCAACTCTTTGTTGGGTACGCGGGCGCTAAGAAAGGGAAAGCGGTGCACAAACGGATCATCTCTCGATGGATTATCATGTGCATCTAGGCGTGTTACTCCTTGGCTAAGAAGGAACCCCCTGTTGGGCTGAGGGCTCATTCCACTCGAGCCATGGCCACTACCACTGCCTTGGGCCGAGGTGTGCCCTTGCAGGACATTTGCCAGGCAGCTACGTGGGCCTCGTTGCACACGTTTGCAAGGCACTACTGCCTGGACAGTCAAGTCCGGAGGGATGGCTACTTCGGCCGTTCCGTTCTCCAGGACTTTCTGGTGTGAATATTGGTTCGCAGTCCCACCACCGCGGGGATGGTATTGCTGGGGTATCTATTCTAAGGTAAGGAATCTATCACTAACGTGTCTCTTTCAGATGCATAAGTTACTACTTGTGTAACGATATATCTGTAAGAGACATTAGTTAGTGATAGATTCCTTACCGACCCACTAATCCTCCCCGTTCTGCGAACCGATATCTAGGGTTAAGGTCATCCCCTTTCAGGGCCCTAGTTTCTTGGCACCAGTGTCGGTTTTTGTCATGGCTCTGCGCTTCTGGCGCGGAAAAGCTGTGGCTAAGAACTGACGTCAGCACGCGGAGGCGGCGTCTAAGTACTCCGACGACGTCATCACGGCGCCGACGACGGACGCGGAGCGGCAGACGACGCCTACCGACGCGCAAGGGTACTGCTACGCAAAACTTTCCGGATCCAGTCTGACGCCTGGGGATATTCTAAGGTAAGGAATCTATCACTAACTAATGTCTCTTACAGATATATCGTTACACAGGTAGTAACTTGTGCTTTGTTACCATAATGCACAGGTCTTCAAACTGTGGTGCAAACCCCATGGGAGTCCATGAATGCATTCCCAGTGGGCGTGCAACAGTACTTGTATGGACTTGTAAATGAAGATGACCTGGAAGTGCAACCGTATTTAGTTGGCTCCTTTCCAGGGTGTCTTCATTTATATGCGCAGGTTGACGTATTACAATGTGTATAATTGTGATCCTGAGTGGTTTGGCAGAGTCAAATATGTGGCAAAAAAAAAGTATTCAGTTACAATTTTTTTTCTTCCATCAGGTAACTGCATATAAAAAAATGTACGCTCCATAAACTAAAAGTAAATGCAAGTTGAACTAATCTGTGGAAAATGTACTCTTGCATTATGAAACACCAGTTAGCTAATGCAGTCAGTGCAGATGTTTGTGTGTAACCAGAGTCATAAAGTTGAATTTTGGTTGGCGCAGTTGGGATTAGTATTTAAAGTGTAACAAGGTCTCAGCCTCTGTCATTTATTGCAAAAAGGAGAGGTAACACGTGGGAGCTCATTTTTTTCCTAAAAGGGAGGGGATGTGGCCTAACAATGAGTTCTGCCAATCTTAGATCTGGGGAACTGGTTTCAAGCCCCAGTATCATGTCAACATTCTATAATTCTGGGCAATCACTTAATGTCCCTGTGATCAAAAAAGCAAAACCAGAAAGAAAATGAATTGTACCCGTGAATAATTAAGGTGGTGCTCATGTAAAGTGTTTCAATGCTATTGGGCTGTGTCTGTGCTATATAAACCTCCAAAAAAAAGAGGGACAGAGAACCTGTTTGAAGATTTGAGTGAAGATGGGTGATGATCAGGCATGGAAGGGAAGGGGTGAAAGATGGAGGGGTTTTAGACTGCTACTCAGGGCCTCAGCAATAGTTAGTGCAGTAGGTGCAATAACATTTGGATCAAGGAGTGCGAGGAACCCAGAACACCTGCATTATGTTAAGCTTGTTGTTTTTGGTCAATTTCTGTTTGTGTTTGTGTTTGATGCGTTTGCCCTATTGTAAGTCTCACATTTATTGTGGATTATGAGCTACAGAAAAAGTATCCATGAAATGATCTCATAATCTCTGCCCCTATGCTCAGCCCTGCCCCTCCCGTTCCCCCAAACCTTGCAAAATTTTGAAGGGGGTGCCCGTGCTTCAAAACGTTTTGCTTTGGGGGGCCCAGAGCAAACATGTTTGAAGATCTATGTTGTAATGGAAGGTGTTAGAGATTCGGAAGGAGAGAGGTATGACTTTTAGAAAAGTGCAAATTCAGGTTAAAATCAGTTGAATATTTGGGACAGTTAATGAGTTAAAACCCAAAGCCTATTCGCCGAAAGCTCTTTAAGAGCGAAGCAACCAAACTGGACTATAAGGAACACCTAGTATTTCTTATTTTATTGGGGTTAGCTGAATGAGTTTGGTTCCTAATTTGGCAGGAAATGTGCATATTCTACTGTAGGTTTCAGGAATTTGGTGAGAAAAGGCAGTGCTTAATTAGTAAAAGAAAAAGCATTTACAATGCAATGGTTTTGCCTTTGTTAAAGTTAGAGCTATTGGCATTGCTCTTGACATTTTTATTTATGTTTTTTTAACATAAATAAATGGCATTGTCATTTACAATGCCAATAGCTTAATCTCTCGCAAATGCCACACGCAAACACCCACGGAGAGCCCCCTCCACACACACACACACACCCACCCACACAGATCCCCCCACACACACACCCACACAGAGCCCCCCCCCCCCACACACCCACACAGAGCCCCCCACACACTGCGAGCCCCCCCACACACGGCATCATTTTAGCTCTCATTGAGGTGCTCTTGGCACCTTGCACAAACTGAATAACTTGGACTTACACATTCGTTTTTTTTTCACCTAAGCCCCACAAACACTTCTGACAAGCCTGGACTAAAGGCACCTTCACACATGAGGTTTTATGCATTTTCCGACCCAGGTATAATTAAAGTAGTTTTTTGCCATACAAGGACACAAGGGCAGAGACTGCTGGTAACTGTTTCAATGGGGCACAGCCTTCCGTCTCACAAGCATCATGTATATGTTTCTCTGGGAAACACCAGCTAGACTTCAGAATGCACCCCCAGCCTTCAGACAGCACCCCCAGCCAGCACCTCCCAGCCTCAGACATCACCTCCCAGCCTTCAGAAAGCACCCCCAGCCTTCAGACAGAAACCCCCAGCCAGCACCTCCTAACAAGCACCTCCCAGCCCACAACAGCCTTAAACAACCAAGTGGAGGCCGAAGGCCTCAAACACAAGACTGTTGGTGCCTCGCTGAGGATGTAATGTTCAAACAGCCCTGCCCACCAAACATGCCCAAACGTACAGCTGCCCACACGGAGACAGAAGTTTTAACCCGCACCAAACACAGGGCGAATAAAGGATGCATTGAATAGGAGTGCATCAAACAGAATGACAGGGCTTACTAGCCACGCCATGTGCCACTGGCTCGCAGAAGCATCCGCTGCAGCCCCTAGTCAGACCCACCGGAAGGTGCAAACTTATTACTGACCCTCTGACCACACTCTGCCACAAAGCCATCCCGCGCTCTGAAAGGCACAATTTGGACCACCGAAAGTTCCGCCATCCCCCCCTTCTAGGAAATATAGTAGGGTTCCTACTTGCGAGAGAACTGTTGAACTTGTTAGATTTCCTCAACCACGTAGCTCAAAATATAGAATGCCCAGTGATGAGCAAAATGCATGTCACTTGGGGGCAAAAGATACACTCCTTAAACGTATCCCTTTCTCGCTCCCACAAAAACAAGACTGGTAGAAAGCAAAGGCTTCCGAAATGCAAGGGTCGAGATTTCCCAGGGCAGTTTCTGCCATTCTGAAGGGCCGCGTCTAGAAAAAAAATGTAAAACTGGAGGGTAGACAGGCCACAAACATGCAAGCACTAAACTCCTGTTAACTTGTTCACACGCACACAAACACACTTTGCAAATAAGAGATGCTGAACGTCTGGTGAAGCCGACAGAGACACTTGGTTCCGGGTTCAAGAGTTTACCAATGAACCTGAGCTGTCTGCCACAAAACAAACACACAGACAACAAAAATACACACAGATGAGCCTAAGCTGAGCACTTGCGAGTACAAAAACATAGCACAACAAGCTCCCTGGAGAGACGAGGGAACACTTCCACCCAGGGTGCAACAACCCCCCTAACCAATGCACATTTCCTAAGACGTGGGGCATCTACCCAGGCAATGTATTTTCTTAAATATTACCTGTGCAAAACATGATTTACGATGAGGGGAGTAAGACACGTGTGTCCCTAAATGCTCCTGTATTTACATACTGGTGCTGCTGACCAAAAGATCTTCGTAATGATTCCGGTGGCACAGAGCATCCCTGTGGGTAACGGAAACGACTAGGGATAGGGACAATAAAAAATAAAGTACCCCCGCATAACAGTACAACATATCAAATTATTTTGAGGGCAAGATCATTTTGAAATACAATGGAAATGAAAGAATACGAATGGTAGGAAAAACGTCAGGAAATGTAGAGGAAAAAAAATGCATGGGGCCCACGTGCAGACAGACTGACTGACTCGCAGAAAGCGGAGATTAAGGCAACCCGGCGCGGCGAGCAGGGCAAAGTTGTAAAAAGATGGAGAACCGGAGACGTGCAGCACATCCTAAAAGAAAATTGTGAAACCAATCTACATTTAAAGAAAGATTAAGGCGAAGGGCGAGCTTATGTGCCACTCGCAAACGGTACAGGGCTGCACTGTCAAACCCCGTATTTCAACGCCTTGTCTGAGGTAGTACGCGCTACATAAAAACATGCTGACACTCATTCCAGACGCAGCTACGGCGGACTGGGTTATACCCCTCTGCACCTGCACAGGAGCAGCACCCGGTTCAAAGTGGGGCTCCCTGCCCAGGCACCTCATCCAGAGCAGACCCCGGCAGGGTGTTCGCTGCTGGCAGCGTGAGTGCCGGCGCTTGGGCTTCACCTGCGCACCCGACTGCTCCCCACAGGCCCGGCGCCGTCCCCTCCCCTACCTGCGAGCAGAAGTAGGACCCTTGGATGCCCAGCTTGATGCAGGTGGGGCACTGCAGCTTGGCCTGGCTGCAGCAGCCCTGCGTCTCGCACACTCGGCTGCTCTCCACGGCCGCCATGCGGCAGCTCCTCCTGCCGCTGGCAGCGCACACTCGGGCCAGGGGGAGGAGGAAAGGAAGGAGCGTCCCCAGGCCCGCCCTGGCTGCAGCTGGGAGGGGTGAGCACGGATAGGCCCACCGGAAGAGGCAGAAGCTCTTCTGTCTCTGCCCACCTCTGACGTTTCCCGGCGTACACTAGAGGCATAACCTCGAGCCCATGTTGTGGCTTCCTGTTAATTTTGGTATACTCACAGCCACCGATTAGCCGAGGCACTACTCACTGCGGGCGGCGTGGTGGTGCTGCAGGGCTCTCCCGCCTCTGATGCCGCCGGGCTCCCTCAGCTCACGGGAGCCCGGCAGAGCGCCCGCCATGGTTGTTCTCCTGTCTCCCGGGCTGCGGGGGGGGGGGGGGGACTTCCGGCCGGCCGCGCAGAGATTGGCCGGCCGGAAGAAACAGACAGCAAAAAAACGCCCAGCTGGAGTGAAAACGCCCACGGAAGAAAACACGAAAACGGGTCCGCGTTGACGGACAGATTCACCTCCCATGCCCCTCCTGGGAGCATACTAAGAGCGGGAGGGGGGGGGACAGGGGCGGGAACGAACACACGGAGAGCGGGGGGTGAGAACGAACACACGGAGAGCGGGAGGGGGGGCAGGGGCGGGAACGAACACACGGAGAGCGGGAGGTGGGGGGCAGGGGCGGGAACGGGCACTGGCAACAAATCACCTTCCATTGTCTCGGCTCGGAGTAGAGAGCCGGTCAGGTCTGCGTCCTCACATGGAGAGCCGTCCAGCTGGTGTGAGGAAGGATGCTGCAGAAAGAAGAAAAAATAAACACGCCCACCGCCCGATGACGAGGCAAAAAGGGTGGAGAGGGAAAAAATCTCGGGAACGCCCCCGAATCTTGTCCGGCCTTGACGGACAGATCTCTGTTCCAATGGCTAGCCTCCATTTATGGAGCTAGCCAATGGAACAGAGGGCGTATTCAAGTGTCCCTTACTGAAAACTACAGATTTCTCCTGGGGGGGGAACTAAAGCTCCGTGCCACAGGCAAAACCTAATAAATGCGGAGGTACTCCGTTGTGCTCATAATATTTCCATTGACTGCTGGTGTGATGAATACCAAGGCTGCATAATGTTGTTTTTACTTCATTTTCTTTATTCACCACTAGACAGTCCCTACCCCCTTAGCTTACTCTTAGTCTTCTACTTTGACCCTTTGCCACTTTTTCCCTTCCTTGTTCATCTTTTTCTTTCTTCTTCATTTTCCTGGTGTGTTTTTTCTCTTTCTTGTTCTGGATCAAAGTCTGACGAAGAAACGTAAGTGCTGGTCCCCCAAAATGAGTGGCGATGCGCCCCACCTGCAACCACCGGCTCAAATTAGGCACCGATGTTTAGGTTAGGCCTGATTGAAATTGTGATACTACAACTCATTAACAGACGGCACTAGTCCCTGTTAAGGCTGGCAAGTGCCAAAGTCTCCACACAAACTTTTGGAAGTACCATGAACCAGGAGGTGATATATTTCACATAATGTGGGAATGCCCAAAGTTAAGAGCCCACTGGGATGATATTTGGAGTGTGGTGTGAGATATATCGGGTGCGCAGGAAGACATAACAGGCCAGCTGCATTATTTCATTACCCCGGAAATTTTCTCACAATTAGGTAGATTGTTTGCCACTGCGATTGTGTTCACTAAATTAGGAGTGTTATGCCACAGGAAAAACACAGATGCTAAAGGTGATAGCTGGTTATGTAAAATGTAACAGGTGGCATCTTATGAGCAGATAGTCTATAAACTGATGCCCTCCATGCTTTTGACAAGATATGTGGAGGCTTTTTAAAGAAATGAAGGCAGAATAGGGTTCATGACAGTCTCTGTCTTTGGTGGGGTGTGGGACCTGTGTGTAGATCAGAAGATGGGGTGTCTAACTGGATTTAGCACTGAGGTTCAGTATGGACTGTTCCTCTGATATTTTTCAATTTTCACAGCATGTTGTGGATGGAATATACATGATGTTATACTACCACTTGTGTTGGAAATGCCCTTACTGCAGGTCTACCTCCAAATGTTTTGCCTTCCGCCTACCCTTTTTGCTGTATTCATTTCTGTTGGCTGTAGGATTCTGGGCACTTTATCTCTGCTAACTAGTGCGTAGGTGCATATGCTCTCTGCTCTAAACATGGTAACAATGGCTTATTTAATTTACTTATAAGTCCCTAGTATAGTGCCCTTCATGTGCCCACGGTCTGTAAATTAAATGCTACTAGTGGGCTAGCAGCACTGATTGCGCCACCCACTTCATTAGCCCTTTCAAACATGCCTCAGTTCTGCCACTGCAGAGCCCTTGGGGGCAGTTTTAAACTGGCATTTCGTCCTAGCAAGTTAATCTACTTACCAGGCCCAAATCTTTCCTTTTTATTACATATAAGTCACTGCTAGGGTAGGCCATAGACAGCCTTGTAGGCAGGGTGCAGTGTTTTAAAAGGTAGGACAAATAGTTATGAGGCATACAGGTCCTGGTAGTGAAAAACTATTAAAGTATTTTTACACTACTGCAAGGCCTATCTTTCCCATAGGTTGACATTGGGTTGCCTTAGCACATCTTTTGGGTGCATTTTCCAATTGGGGAAAAATGGAGATTTGGAGTTTGGTGTCTCTGGACTTACAATTTAAAATTAAATATTATGGTGAAGTCGAATTTGAAATTGTAATTCTGAAAATGCCACTTTTAAGAAAGTGGGTTTTTTCTTACTTTAACCATTCTGTGCCCCTCTGCCCGCTTCTGAATACACGTCTGGGTTGGGAGACAGCTGGGCTTTGTGTATCCCCTCTAGACAGTCACACAAAGGGAGCTGGGGTATGACATTTGTATCCTGATGGCCCATCATCCGGCTTTCTGAGGTAGATTGCGAGGGAGAAGATGACGCTTGCACCTGAATATGGCTGTGCCTGTCTCCACACAAAGAGCTGCATACCCCCATGTAGTGAGTCTGGAGCCAGGGCAGGAAAGGGTGGAACTTTGTGATCTTCAAATTCCTCTGTCAAGTCTCCCCCACTTAAAAGGCACAACTGGGCATACGTATACTGGACCCCTGACCCACCAAATCAGAACTTTGCTGGAACCAAGGACATTCTGCCAGGGAGAAGAGCAGCTGTGCTGTAGGAGAGACTGTGACCCTGCTAACTGCTTTGGAGTGTTGACCTGCTGATTGCTGTGCTGTAGGATGGACTGTCACTGTGCTCCCTGCTTTGCTGTGCTGACCTGCTGCCTCTTGCCTGGGAGTAAGCTGGACTGGACCTCCTCTCTACAAACTTTAACTTGAGTTTATCCAAGGGCTTGCTGGCTTGCCCCCTGTTCTTGAAGCCCAGGGCCATCAAAGACTTCTTTCAACTTTACTTCAACTGCTGAGCTCTGGCAACTGTGAGTCCTGCCCTGCTAAAAGGTGTCAATCCAGTCCTGAGCCTTGAAAGTGGGTTCTGCAGCTGTTTCCATTCAGAAAGCAACCAATTGATAACTTTGCACTGATCGGAACAGACACACTGCTCTCCCATGCCAACGCAGTGCCAGTCCATGGACATCCCTACATCCCAGCTCGACTGTGACACGGATCCCTACTGCGAGGTTTGGCGCCGACCCAAAGACATCATTGCGAGGTTCGATGCCGGTGCAGTACCTATCCTAAGACATTCCTGTGAAGCTTGACGTTGACGCACCCCCTGCAACGTAAGGGGTTAGACGACGCAGGACCTGACTGCGAGGCTTGACTTAGACGCATTGACCCAACTGTGTGAATCCAAACCGACGTATTGAGTGTTCGACGCATGCTCCATCTAAAGTAATTTTCTGCGGGCCCTGTGTGGTCCTGTAGCCGGCCTGTCCTCTATCGCAGTTAGTCTGAAACTTTGGATTTACCCCGATCTAGCATAATCTCAAGTAACCCCATAGTGCTATTGACTCTTAAGCACTATGTTGCAGTTTATTCTTTAAAAATTCATATCTCAAGTTCTTCTTATTGGATTTTAGTTGGTGTAGGAGAGTAGGATCTGCTTCTTCTGTTTACCCCCACTTTTTGCTAATGTCAGACCATTTTCGACTTAGACTGGCTGGGAACCTGCTATCCAGTACCCCAGCCTAGCTGCTTTCTCCTCTAAATTGATTGCATGTACTTTAGGTACACTCCAGATTGGATACTGGGGTACCCTTATCAGTCCTTAGTATATGATACACCATGCAGTGCTTAATTTGTGCTGGTGCTTTCGGTTCTTAGCACCGGCACTTAATTATCTAGTGCACGTAATTGATTTGATAGTAATTAGTGGCACAGAGTGAGTGCTGCTCTACCGTAAGTGCTCCTGTTACTGTTACAGAGTGTTAGGTACTGTTGTGTTGATGTTGAACTTGTTTCTGACTCTGATTCTTCAAGTTCTGTTCTTCAAGTTTTCAAGTTCTTCTTAATCTAAATGTTGTCGATGCAATGGCACTGGCAGCCCAGCGGCCGCGGCTCAGTTTTGCCGGCCCAGTGGGCGGGACACTGAGTTGGGCAGGGCTGGAGTTTGGTCTTTTGCGGGGGTTGGGCCTGTGTGCGGCAGCAGGCAGCGTGTTCAGATTTTTTCAGATTGCGCGCGCATTCGCTGCTTTGCCATGCTCCAGCATACCTGCACGGCCGCACCTCACCACGGGCACCGAGTCATATTGGTATAACGGCCACCGCTGTTCAAAGTCAGTCTGAGAGCGCGACCTGGACGACGTTGCTGTTGAGGCGAGCCTTGGAGGAGTTGACAGTAGTTACAACAGCTTGAACAGCACCAGTTGAGGCAGGGCCTGGTAGTCCTAATTGTTCATTCTTTTCCAGTTATGCCTCTTTTTTGAACACTTCTCTGGTATCTACTTCTTTTTTTAATTCTCATGTTTGCGCTAAAATTGCATAACGTTTCAAATGCTAAGAAATGCACACATTTCTTCCTAGTCAATTTAAAAATGTTATTTAACCTAATCACGCAGCTTCCTATTCGATTCCTGCCTTTCAGGCAATCCAGATAAGATGATTTTTCATACATACAATATAACAGAACTAATTCATAGCTTGCATTTTACCCTGAAAATGTTGCATGGCTGCCCTACGTTGGACACTGCTATTGTGAATTGTTTGGATGCTAGATTAAATTTGGCTGGTGATGCTTTTGAGTGTGCCCATTAAAGTTAAAGATTGTGTCACTTATGCAGATACATTCTTGAGCCTTTGAGCATCGTTTATATAGTGCGCTATACCTCATTCTGTTTTGTTTTTTCAATCAGAAGAACAGGAATGATGCATGACTGTTTATTAGTTGCAAGCGTCCCTTTGTTTTCGTATTTGGGATTTGGAATGCAGGCAGGCATCTGACTTTTCTACTACAAAACATTTGTGGGCGTGAAAGCATGAATTGGCTCTGCTGTTAGTGCTCCCTGTAGACATGGGAAACTAGGTAGATATTGGTGAATTTGAATTTTATCTCTGGGTGGGGATATTTTGTAGGGTTACTGCGGTGGGGTTGTTTGAGTGTAGTCCTCGAACATGTGCCGCAATAGAAAACGGATCCCTGTGGAGTCCTGTGGGACGCGCCACAACGAGGGTGCAGCCAGCGCATTTCAAGTGTAGACCATTAAAACATTACCCCCTTTCAACCACCCCAGAGTCTGGCATATGTCCTATTCTCCAGTATTGGGGTGTCTTTCATAGATTCACATGCTTGAATATTCCCTGTCGTCGAAGTGGGAGCCCCACGGTAAATAAAATAGCAATAAAACCAATAATATATATTTATAAAAACATAATTACATACATTCCTAAACCATAAATACTTATTAGTACCAAGGTTAGCATTAACACATAGGAATACATTAGAAAAAAAAGAAAACGTTTAAAGCATATCCATGTCATTATGTTAGTCCACACTACAGCCAATCAGGCGCAAGCACCCCTCTAGAACCTTCTCCTCAGAGACTCAGGCCCTCAGATTTTCTAACGCACTTCGTGTGAAGGGAGTCTCCCTGAGCTCTGCTCAGTTTTCAACTTCTTTCTGGATTTCTACAGTTTTCTGGGATGTCTTCAAGTAAGAAGTCTTTGTTTTGACCATGTGCTTCTTGTAGGAAATTGCAGCTCTTCTCAGAGGACCCTCAAAAGAAGTGTATTTACTGCCTCTATCCATAGCATGAGGTAGGAAAATGTGAAATTTGCAGGACTTTCTCAACCAAGACCCTTAAGGACCGGTAAGGGCATCCCCTCTTGCGGTTGCAGAGGTGGAAGGATAAGGATTCATCTCTTTCTGATGCCGAAAGCCTTGCGTCAGGTGTGTCTAGAGCAGAGGTCTTCAAACTTTTGGATGCCGAGACCCCCCTGTCAACATTTTCAAGCGTAAGGACCCCCTCCTGACAAAAATTTCGAAACCTGTAGGTTATGAGGAAGGTGAGGACCAAATTATGCGACAGGCTCGACTAAATTGTGTGAGTAGAAAATGTAAATAATGTTCTGTGATGCTGCGTATTTTGGGGTAGCATTGCTTTATTTTTTAGTGAATAGTGTGAGTGCAGGGTGAGCGGGTGAATAGTGTGAGTGCAGGGTGAGCGGGTGAATAGTGTGAGTGCAGGGTGAGCGGGTGAATAGTGTGAGTGCAGGGTGAGCGGGTGAATAGTGTGAGTGCAGGGTGATTGTTGTGAGTGCAGGGTGATTGCTGTGAGTGCAGGGTGATTGCTGTGAGTGCAGGGTGATTGCTGTGAGTGCAGGGTGATTGCTGTGAGTGCAGGGTGATTGCTGTGAGTGCATGGTGATTGCTGTGAGCGCATGGCGATCAGTGTGAGTGCTTGGTGATAAGTGTGAGTGCATGGTGATCAGTGTGAGTGCATGGTGATCGCTGTGAGTGCATGGTGATCGCTGTGAGTGCAGGGTGATTGCTGTGAGTGCATGGTGATTGCTGTGAGTGCATGGTGATTGCTGTGAGTGCATGGTGATTGCTGTGAGTGCATGGTGATCAGTGTGAGTGCATGGTGATCAGTGTGAGTGCATGGTGATCAGTGTGAGTGCATGGTGATCAGTGTGAGTGCATAGTGATCAGTGTGAGTGCAGGGTGAGCGGGTGAATAGTGTGAGTGCAGGGTGAGCGGGTGAATAGTGTGAGTGCATGGTGATTGCTGTGAGTGCATGGTGATTGCTGTGAGTGCATGGTGATTGCTGTGAGTGCATGGTGATTGCTGTGAGTGCATGGTGATCAGTGTGAGTGCATGGTGATCAGTGTGAGTGCATGGTGATCAGTGTGAGTGCATAGTGATCAGTGTGAGTGCAGGGTGAGCGGGTGAATAGTGTGAGTGCAGGGTGAGCGGGTGAATAGTGTGAGTGCATGGTGATTGCTGTGAGTGCATGGTGATTGCTGTGATTGCTGTGAGTGCATGGTGAAAGCTGTGAGTGCAGGGTGATTGCTGTGAGTGCAGGGTGATTGCTGTGAGTGCAGGGTGATTGCTGTGAGTGCAGGGTGATTGCTGTGAGTGCAGGGTGATTGCTGTGAGTGCATGGTGATTGCTGTGAGTGCGAGTGCTTGGCGATCAGTGTGAGTGCTTGGCGATCAGTGTGAGTGCTTGGCGATAAGTGTGAGTGCTTGGTGATCGCTGTGAGTGCATGGTGATCGCTGTGAGTGCAGGGTGATTGCTGTGAGTGCATGGTGATTGCTGTGAGTGCATGGTGATTGCTGTGAGTGCATGGTGATTGCTGTGAGTGCATGGTGATCAGTGTGAGTGCATGGTGATCAGTGTGAGTGCATGGTGATCAGTGAGTGCATAGTGATCAGTGTGAGTGCAGGGTGAGCGGGTGAATAGTGTGAGTGCAGGGTGAGCGGGTGAATAGTGTGAGTGCATGGTGATTGCTGTGAGTGCATGGTGATTGCTGTGAGTGCATGGTGATTGCTGTGAGTGCATGGTGATTGCTGTGAGTGCGAGTGCTTGGCGATCAGTGTGAGTGCTTGGCGATAAGTGTGAGTGCTTGGTGATAAGTGTGAGTGCATGGTGATCGCTGTGAGTGCATGGTGATCGCTGTGAGTGCATGGTGATCGCTGTGAGTGCAGGGTGATCGCTGTGAGTGCAGGGTGATTGCTGTGAGTGCATGGTGATTGCTGTGAGTGCATGGTGATTGCTGTGAGTGCATGGTGATTGCTGTGAGTGCATGGTGATCAGTGTGAGTGCATGGTGATCAGTGTGAGTGCATGGTGATCAGTGTGAGTGCATAGTGATCAGTGTGAGTGCAGGGTGAGCGGGTGAATAGTGTGAGTGCAGGGTGAGCGGGTGAATAGTGTCAGTGCATGGTGATTGCTGTGAGTGCATGGTGATTGCTGTGAGTGCATGGTGATTGCTGTGAGTGCATGGTGATTGCTGTGAGTGCATGGTGATCGCTGTGAGTGCATGGTGATTGCTGTGAGTGCATGGTGATCGCTGTGAGTGCATGGTGATCGCTGGGAGTGCAGGGTGAACGTGAAAGTGAAGGCAAGGATGAGAAGTGAGTAGTCTGAAAGCAGGGTGCATTCTCAAATACTTGAAGCATAGGGTTTTAGATATAAGTTAAATTATTGCTATAATGGCATTAATCAGGGTTCAAGGGTGGAGGAAATAAATAATGTGCTGATCCTGCAACAAACTTCCAGTCTAATGATTAGGGTTACCAGCTCATTATTTTGATGGCCCATAAATAAGCAGTCACCTACAGCTGTATTTTTTGCACTTATCTGTGAATACTTAGAACAGCAAATATAAATAGAAAGCACTTTTAATTGTGTTCTAGGGATGCCTTAATGATCCATGACTAATAATTAAAGAGAATAAAGACAGAAAAGTCACATACCTAATTAATACATACTTTTGTATTTATAACTTAATTTAGTGTCAAGAGTAGGCCTCTGCAGGATCTTTAAACAACACATAGCAGGCATGTTTCTTTTGGCAACCTAACTTTATATTTATTTTCATTAAATGCATTCTCACACTACAGCAGTAAGTGTAAAAATACAAATGTAAGAAATAGGCAGAGTGGGGGCCCAGGGGGTACTGGAACAATAAAAAAAGGAATCTTTGGTAATTTGTTAACAAAGGCATGTAAATATGCTAATGGTCTTTAAAGACCTGTGAAAACTCGGAGATAAGACTCCAGACACTGCCCAGCCAAGGCCCCAGGAGCGCGAGCTGCACTGCAGCAGCCCGGGCTGAGAGACAGGATGGGGGAGGAGGGGGGCTGAAGCCCTGGAGGCAGAAGTGACACTGTGAAGGGGCAACCCCCTTTGCATCGTTCCACGGCCCCCCTGGGGGTCGCGCCCCACAGTTTGAAGACCCCTGGTCTAGAGCCACTTCTAAACGTAGCAGTGTGCAGGATTTGCCATCTCATTTCCTAAAGAAGAGGAAACTTCAACTCCAGAAGGCTCCTGCTGTGTCTCCACCTCCTCCTGCTACGCCTACACCCAGAGATCTGAATCTCAGGCGTCCACGGCTCCTTCTACGCATGTTTCCACTAAAAACGTGCTAAATCGTTCTGACGACGAAATCTGCCGTCTCCAGCTCTGACGACGACAGTGATGACAACTTGTGCCAGCGAGTCGTCGACGGCGGCTGCGTCAACGTCGTCAGTGTCGACAATGGTGTATGTGAGCTTCAAATCTGTCTCATCGACGATTCCAATCTCCTCGTCGACGTCTAAAAAGCGAGTCTCGTCGACATCAAAATCTTTTTCGACGCTTGCTGTGAAGAGAGCCTCTTCTTCAGCTGGTGCTCCGTTGACGGCTGTTTCGTCGGCGGCAGCTCCGTCGACGGTGGCTTCGTCGACGGCTGTGGTCTTGCCGTCGACGGCTTCATCATACCCGATCGTTGCGGAGAAGCTTGCTTCGTCATCCCTCCCTTTTCTTTGGGTTTGACCCACCGGCTACCCTTCAGGTTGAGATACTTTCCTCCTATTCCACATACTGTCCCCTCCCCCCACCTGTCTTGATAAAGACCCGCCGCGACCACCAACTGGGGCGCACTAGGGTTGAAACGTCGACGCTCACCTGTGGTCCAGATACTCCAAGAGCCTGTACATGAACTTTGTTTCCTTGGTGATGAAACCAAAATCTGGCCAATCTAATCCTTGTATATAACTTGTATATATACGTTATTGTATTGCACTGCATATGACTTGATGCACTGAGCACTTTATTCACCATTTGTCACACTCTTCATACTTGTGATTGACGGTGGTACTATCATTTTCTGAAATCAAATGTCGTCACTGAATGAATTAATTCAGTTGTAACTTCAGTCATTTTTTATCTCAATAATACAAAGTATCACTTGAAATCATTCTTTTGTCATACAGAAATTACTTATTGTGTTCTTGTTTCAGAGAGGTTGATTACACATTTTATTGAGGATTTACAGCCTTTGTCACAGCAATTGTCTTTACCCAACAGAACCACCATTGTATTTAACTGTGGTCTTGCCGTCTACAGCTTCGTCGACGGTGGTTGTCCCATCGACGGTGTTACTGTCGTCGACATCTACCTTTGCATCATTGCCTCTGGTGCCAATTTCTTCATCCGGTTCTGGGGTTCCTGCTGTTGACCCTCTGCACCAACGTCGACATGTGCCTTTGGATCCGCTTCCGATTCCACGTCACTCTCAGCCTCCATCACCTCTTTTAGCCACGGGTTCGGAGCAGGACTCTGGTTCTGATAAGGAGGAAGATGATAGATTCCGGGCAGCTCGAAGCCCTTCGGAGCTGGTCATTAAATGCCAGGACTGTGAGGATGATCGGGAAGATCCTTACTTCCATGAGGAGGAACCTTCTGCTCAGGTTCCCACAGCACAAATACCGCTCTCCCTCATTTCTAATCTCGAATACATGTTAGAGGATTATAATAGACGATTTCCACCATCTCACCAGGGGTCTGCTCAACCTAGGGCGCCTTTAACTAAAGCAGCTGCTCCCTCTACTACACTGCCAGAGCCAACTGCGCCTTCTGCTCCATCTACAACCTCTATTCAGGGCCATGCAACGGTTTATAAGGATGATGACGTTCGCCCAGATTGGGAAGACGGCGAAGTTGATGATGATGATGGGAACATGGTGGATTGGGACGATTATCAGATCCAGACACCGTCTCCGCCACCTTCGGGTCCAGGGGATTCCCCTCCTGTGGATATAGCTGATTTTCACCAACTTATGGAAGAAGCGGCGCTGCGCTTTAAGCTTCCTATGGTTCAGAAGGATGAGGACTGTTTTCTTTATGATTTCAAGAGTCAACCTTTTAAACAGGTCCGGGCAGTGCCCCTAATTGACTTCATTTGGAACAAGGGTGTCAAACTGATGCAGACTGTTAGAAGTTGGCCTGATACATGATGTTCACTAGTTCTAGTGACCACCTTGTATCAGTCCAAACAACCCTTATGGTGATTGGTTGTAAGTCAACCTACAGACCAGCTATCCTAGTGGTAGCGTGGACAAAGCAGTCTTAGGCTAAACTCTTTTGGCATGTGAAGCCGGCTGTATTACCATATGCAACCCTTTGAACACCAAGTGAAAGGACACCACACAGGATATATATTCAAAATATATATGTATTTATTACTACAAATAGTCCCTTGAACTCTTTATGAGCACAGAAGCAAACACGTTAAAACAATTCAATTGATAAGTATACAAAAGTTGCTCAAATATGGATAGGCCCTGGTGGCCCCTAAAACCATATACTAAAGAAGTGGTATAAGTACCACGAGTCGAAAGGAAGTAAGGCCTAGGGCCTTGGGAATCGCTGGGGCTACGCTGTACTAACGAAGGTTAGGAACTAGGTTTGCAGTGCGCAAAGTTAGAAGCAGTTCACATTGAAATCAATGGATGCGTAAAAGTTTTAAAGGTAAAGGTAGGAAGTCTTTCGGTCAGTCTAGAACTTAACCCTTTGGAATCTGGACACTAGGAGAGTTAAACTACTCGGGGGCACCGGAGTGCCAGCGTTACCTCACCCACAGGAAGCGGGTGCAGTGGAGTCAAAGTATGTCGGGATTCTGCAGGAGTTCAGATGGAGCCTTGGAGTGTTGATCCTGCAGACGACCTGATTTTTTTTTTTTTTAATCTGTTTATTAGCATAGTTTGAGAGCAGTAACAGCATACAATTTCGTATATATAGATTCAGCGTTAGTCTAGGTGTTACATGGATGCGTTCGCTCAGAGCATATGTAGAAACATAGTGAATTCGATTTTCATTTTATCGATGAACCAGAACAACTAACAAACCCCGTTCACATCCTATCCCACCCTCCACCCCTATGAAGTCCCACCCGTCACTCTCTAAGCAGGCACATAAATGAAATATCGATATGTGGGTCACACTCAATGCATTGATACATAGTGAAGGTTAACACACAGCTAGGGTGGGTAATGTGATCGATGGGTCAGGGCTACCTGTACCCCATCGTAGTGCACCGTAGATAGCGGTCGTGGCAATGTGTGGTAGAGTGAGTCGGGATATAGCAGCACCCTGAGTGACTATTCACTAACATCCTCTTCATCCGTGTCATTGCCAGCCTCAAAGACCCCCAAAGTGTCAAACCATTCCAGTGAGATTGGTGTTTTGCGGAGGCCCTTGTTCTCCTCTCTTTGTAGTGCCTCGCCCTCAGCCTTACCCCAGCGCACTACCTCCGCCCTCCATAAGTCAGGGTTGGGCGGTTTAGATGATTTCCATCGCATCGTGATGGCACGTTTCGCCAGCAACAAGGCCAGGTCTGAGAAGCGCGCCGCCACGGTTCTGGTGCGGGTCGATGGCCCCAGTCCTAAAAGTGTATGTTCCAGTGTGGGTGATCGGGGCAGTGTACCAGCCTTCTCAAGTGAGTCATGGACAGTGTTCCAGAAAAACCCTAATTTGGGGCATTGCCACAGCATATGTACCAGTGTTGCGTCGTCTGCATCGCACCGGGGGCAGGTGCTTTTGGATGCAGGGAACATCACATGTAGGCGGTGTGGTGTCAGGTATGCTCTATGTAGTAACATCAGTTGGATGAACTTGTATTTGGGGTTTCTCGCCACCTTCCTGGGGAAGTGAAGTATGCGCTCCCACTCCTTGTCTCTCAGTGGCCTGCCAATATCTACTTCCCATGTCGCTCGTAGTGGTGACAGTGTAAGTGCCCTCCCCGATTTAATGCTAGTCGTGAGCCACCTGGTCTGCAGACGACCTGATGTGAAGAGTTCCGGTGGATCCAAGGGTGGATCTGAAGTGTTGAAGACCTGAAAGCAGAGGGGGCAATGTTCAAAGTCACTAGCCAGTGACCGGCGTGGAACCAGGAAGGAACCAGGCATTGTCCGGTGCAAACATGTGATGTTGTGAAGCTTTGTCTCTTCAGCCACGTGGACAGGCAATGATGACGACGACCAGGAGTCAATCACGAGCTGTCCCACGTAGGCTCTAGTTGATGGCGGTGTCGGCTTCTTGATCGGAGCAAACAGGCCTTGGCTAATGCAAGCCACGCAGGAAACAAAGAAGGCTTCTCACTCTAACCAGCAAGGTCAGAGGGGTTGCTGCTTTTAGGAGCAGCAAGGGCCAGTCTGGAGCAACCAGACCAGCGGTGGAAAGTTGTTGTTTGGTTGCCAAAATGGCCACTAGCCAAGGGACTAGCAACCGGAAGGCGCGTCGAGTGGAACAAAGCAAAAGGGCCCCACGCAGATCTCGTGAGAGTTGGAGGGCTGGTCCTTGGTGCAATTGTAGCTCGGTGGTGGGGCTCCTCAAGACCCCAATCACAGCGGTGAGGGTGCCTTAGGTGCTCCGCAGTCAGCTTCTCATGGACTATCAAGAGGTCTGGTCCCACGTCTCAGGTCGCCTCCACTGGTCTCAGCTTTGCAGGGACTGTGGATCGGGCTGTTAGATGTCTGGGAGTCTGGTTCTTGTCAGGCTCTGGGCTCGGGCTCCGGCAAGAGGCGGCGGCAAAGCAGTCGTTGATCGCTGGATGGTGCCTGTATTTCACAGGGTGGTCACAACTTGGCCACAAGGGAGATTCTTCAGTCTTCTGAGCAGCAGAACATCGAAGGTCCAAAGTTTCTTCTTCTTTAGTCGAATTTCAGGGTAATCTGCAGTCTTGGACTCGGCTCCTACTTTTAAACCAATTCTAGGGGCTGGACTACCTACTAGGTCCCTCCTATGGGTGGGACCGGGAAGGGGAGTGGTTACACCCCCTTTCCTTTGTCCAGTTTCGTGCCAGAGCTGGGGCTGGAGTGCCCCAGTACCAGTTTGAACTGGCCTATGCACGGGGACACCTTGTGTGCCCCGGGCATGTCTGATTCTATTCAGCCCTACCTAACCAGATACACAAAATCCTGTCTGGAGTGGTGCTAGCACCTCCCAAGGCAGGAAACCCTTTGTCCAAGCCTCCCTCGCTGGAAGTACTCCCAGCAGCAGGAGGTCAGACTTGTGTCTGTGGTGGCAGCATCCATTTTGTGATGCGGAGGCTCTGTTTAACTTTAACCGGGGTTCAGGTTCTGTACATGTCGTGTCCGTCTAGAAGGGTGGAATGCTACCCCCTTCGCCAGAATTGGCGAGGGGGTAGTATTCCAATTAGTATGACACCTTACTTGACATGGTTTGATAATGTCAAACCAGAGTTAGCATTTAACCGCGAGGTTCATAATGCACTTAAGAGTATATGGTATGACGCTATCAGGAAAACAGCTAAAGGACATGGTTCCGAAAGCTGCAGGCAGGCTCAGCTCATGCTAGAGCACCATCTCACCCATAACCAAGCACTCTGCCTCCAGGATTGATAATGCCTGCCATAGGAGTCACTTATAGGTTACTGTGTGTCCTTGAATGTGTTAGATATAGAGATACTATGCCTAAAGCAAAGGGTGATTACACCACCTTGCCCCAGCTGAGTGATCAGGCAGTTGTGTCAAATAGTAAGGCCCCTGGTAGGCCTTGGTGCACCTATGCCCTGGTCTGATTGGCAGGCCCACAGCCACAAAAAGTCAAAAATCAGTGAAGCAAAAAGCAAAATTTGTGGTGACCATAGGATAGCAGACCCTACTCTCCTACACAGATGCCAAATTCTAGTCCGGCACTTCGTCCTCGTTTGGAGAAGAAATATAGGGCGCCCCAGGGTTCTCCAGCTTTCCTTGTAGCGCAGCCTAAACCCGATTCCGTGATCACCCAGGCCGCACAGCGCCGTTCCAGGAATCTGTCTTCTCCTATTACCGCTCCTCCTGACCGTGAGGGACGTCGTCTTGATGCCATTGGACGATAATTTCCACTATGGCTTCTACCACAGTGAGGGCTGCAAATTCTCAGGCCATTCTGGGGCGCTACGACCGCCAGATGTGGTCGGATAGGTCTTTTTTTGTCGACCTCATTCCTGAGCCCTCCAGAGCAGAGGCTCTCAAGAGTCTTCAGGAGGGAGAGAGAGCGTCATCAGAGATTATAGACTACTCTGTGGACATTGCGTGCACTGGTTTTCGTCAGCTTGCGGGGGCAGCCGTTTTACGTCGTCAAGGCTGGCTTCGTTCCACCTCTTTTCGCCAAGAGGTTCAGGCGAAAATCCTCGCCATGCTCTATGATGGCGAATCGCTCTTTGGCCAGCATGTGGACGACGCACTTCAAACCATCAACAAGGACACCGAGATGGCTCGTGCCCTAGGTACTTTGCAGTTTTGCAAGCAGCCTTTTCGTGGTGCGGGCGGCACGTTCCTGACACCTCCTCTTCTTTTCGCGGCGGATCCAACCAGTACCGCTCCTACGGCCAAGGAAATCCGAGATATTCCTCCCAGTCACAGCAGTCCCATCGGCAACAGTCTACCAAGTCTTACAAAGAAAAGTCTTCCTACAGAGGCTTTGCTTCTAAGAAGCAACAACCTGCCTTCCCCACTCAAAGTTGGAGGTCGAATCTCCCTTTTCTTTTCCAATTGGTCTTCAATTACCTCGGACCGTTGGGTGCTGTACATTGTATCAAAAGGCCATGCTTTGGAGTTTTTCGAGTTCCCTCAAAACACTCCTCCAACTGATCCACCTCCGGCTCACTTCAAGGAGCTCTTTCAACAAATTCGACTCATGATTCAGAAAGGTGCCATCGAAGTGGTGCCCAAGTCTCAGAAGGGGATGGGATTCTATCCCCGGTTTTTCCTCATCCTCAAGAATTCCGGCGAATGGTGTCCGATCCTCGACTTAAGAGCCCTGAACAAGTACCTGAAGTGCCAATCCTTCCGCTTGCTCACGCTCGCGGAAGTTCTCTGCGTTCTCCCGAAGTACGGCTTCATGACCACCATCGATCTCCAAGACGCCTATTTCCACGTGCCGATACTTCCAAAACACCGGAGTACTTGCGCTTCCGGATGGGGTGCAGAGACTTTCAATACAAGGTTTTGCCTTTCGGCTTTCGCTCCGCCCCTCGCGTCTTCACGAAAGTCCTGGAACCGGTGGTGGCATATCTACGTTTGAAGGGCGTTCAAATCTTTCCCTACCTGGACGGCTGTCTCATCAAGTCGCAATCTCACCGCCAGGCGTCTCTGGACACTCGATTCTGTCAGACTCTATTCCACTCCCTCGGTCTCTCCATCAACACCGTGAAGTATCAGGTCGATCCAGCTCCCTGCAGGACATTTCTAGGCGCCACTCTGAATACTTCGGTGGCGAAGGCATTTGTGTCTCTCGAGCGTCAGCTGCGGATTCAACGCCTGGTGGCTCTCATCCGTTCAAAAGGGTCCGTTTCAGTTCGTGTATTGAAGTCCTTTCTTGGGATGGCGTCCTCCTGCATCTCCCTGATCCCAAATTGCAGGCTCAAGAGTCGCCCAATTCAGGAGGAACTGGACAAACAGTGGCATCAGGTCACCTGCTCTTTCAACGATCTGGTCCTGGTGACCGCTTGGATGAGGTCCGCTCTCCAATGGTGGGCTCAACAGTCAAACCTTGCTGCCGGTACTTCTTTCCTAACCATCGCTCCGGAGCTCGTCCTTACCAAGGATGCCTCCCTGGAAGGCTGGGGCTCACATCTTCAGGGGCTATCCATAAAGGGCAAGTGGACCCTGTCTCAACGTTCCTGGCACATCAACAGACTGAAGCTAATGGCCATTTTCCTGGCGCTCAAGTCTTTCTTCATTCAAACCAACAATACCACCAGTATTCACTATGTAAACAAACAGGACGGCACCAAGCCACCGTTCCTTTCTCAGCTGGCACAGAGCAACTGGTACTGGGCACTCTGCCGCCAAATTACCCTGACAGTGGTTCACCTACCAGGCATTTCCAACATGCTAGCGGATTCCCTCAGCAGGTCCGCGTCCTCGACCCACGAGTGGAGCACGTATATCATCAAGATGTTTCTTTGGTGGGCCTCCACATCTGGCTGTGCCAGTGTTGTGCAAAAAGAATAAATAAGACCGATATTGTGTTGATCCCTGACCTTTGTCCCCTTCCAGGATCTCTCTTCCACGGTCCTGCATTCAAAGCATTTCATTCCTTTGTGCTTCTGTCCTTCCTTATACCTTCTCTTCTTGTTATTCCCATTTTCCATTCTACTTATTTCAAACAAACTACTCTCCGGTTACTCTATCTCTGTCATCTTTCTAAAGACCTGTCTGTCTTATTCTTTGTGCTTTCTTTATTATTTCTTCTATATCCCCGTATTTCATTCTTCTCGTATATCTGTAGTCTTTCTGCTTTTTCTAACATTGCTGTTATCTGTCTACCTTTGCGAGCCCCCCACTCCTCTAACAAGTGAATTCTCCTAATAATGGGTCTTCTGTAGTTAACACAATGATTAAACTGGAATGCATTTTTGTATTTCTTTAATAAAAAAATAACTACCTTGTAGTCTGCTAAAGCCGACTATCCATTTCAACCTCCTGCAGCAAAGCATGTATTTACATCACAGAGCTTTTAGTGACACAGACCCGGTACACTGGGCGTGCTGCCTGCAGACTCCTTGACTAGTCATGAATGCATTTTAAAATGAGGCCTGGGCTTTGTAACGGGAGCTTTTCTGTCAATGTTCTCGAAGTAAACTACCTCCTATATAATGCCAAAGACTGCATTCCTTTACAAAGCGTCAAGGGAGGAAACCAACAGATACAGGGGTACCATATGGTAAATCGCTTTCAAGTGGTATTGCAGGCCGGATTACCAGACACTTCCTACACATCATGTGGTTTGCCAAATAAGCGCTAAATGCATAACTCCTATTTATAGACAGAAGTACATATAATCTGTAAACGCTGCCACGGTTTTAACACAAGCAACATTTCATTATTATTGCTTTCTTGTTTCAGTTGTGCATTGGTAGAAATAAAGATTTTGGTTGTGCTGTTTAGCTTGGACCAGCCATGGACATCAGTTAAGGGGACCCAATGGGGTAGCTGGTGCTCCCCACAGTATGCTCTTAGTAGGGCCACTAGCCTTCCTCATTAAAACTCCTAATATCAGGGGTGTCAAGAATGTAGATGGGGCGTGAAATTAAATTGCACTTTAAGTGGCATGTGTTTCTGTAGTATAGGCATAGTCATTCCCCTTGCCCCTCAGCTACAGATAAGAGGCTGTTGCGGTGTCAAGGGTGGAAACAGTGGGTGAAAGGATGCGTGATTTTATTTTTGGTGAATTAACACAGCGGGACTAGCCAGTTAGATCTTTCCGTATTAGTACTTGGTTTTGTATTAGTTGAATACACACCCTCCCTCTAAAAACACTCTCCAGACTTTGCTAACTGTTATGCCATTACAAACATGTGTCTTGTGCCTTCATAAGACACACAGAACGTCCGGCACTTGGGAGGGCTGACCGACACTTGAAGTAAAAAAAATCTAATTTGCATTTAAATTCTTCCAAGCTGACTGGAAGAATGAGCACTCTCCTGCAGGTTTGGAGATTCTGTATGCACTGACTTCTCCTGGATCATACCTCAGCGTAGAAGAAGACGGTCCTCAAACTCCATTTCTTGAACCTGTACATTCAGAAGGGCAGATTCTCTATAGGATCCCAGCTCCAGCGGTTCATGGTCCTACGCTTGGACTGTCGACTGAAAGATGTGTTTTCACAACAGCGCAGACAGTTGTGATGGCTTTACTGCAGAGGTCATGAGTCTGCATATGTCTATACTTACATGACTAACTGGTGAAGGAGGAGTCTTCGCCAATGACCAGAGAATACCTTCAACATGCTAAACCCTCCTCCACAACTGGGTCTTTACAATCAGCACCCAGACACCACCTGATAGAAGGTCTTTTCTCCTCCACTGAGGATTGAAGGTATTTGGGAGATAATTGAAGCACTTATAACTCAAACACAGATACTGGTGCTGGGTCTAATAGCCTTGTGCATTCTGTTGGCGTGTCATGCAAGATGAGAAAGCAGCCTACCAGGTGCCACAGGCCAGCAGCCAGAGTCCCTGATTTTTGGGCACAGTACGCAACACCTGGGAGTATGGTGCATGCTTTCACCAGTAGAGTGAACCCCACTTCTTTCCCCTTGACTCCCTCTGATAGAGCATTGAATTGCCTTCAAACCGTTGGGAAGTGGATATTTTCTTCTGTCAGTCAATGCCAGCTACTTGCTGCTATGGTATACTGTAAGAAGCTGGCACTCTACATACTATACCAAAAAGGGGCATGCTGTGCTGATAGTCCAGTAGATCCCCAGAAGCTTTGCAGAGGCTAAAGTAGATAATACCTAATGCTCTCTTTTGTAGTAGTGTGGGCGAGCAGTTAGGCTTATCAGAGGGTAGTGTTATGTATTGTTTGTACACACTGAGGCAATAAACGAGACACACACTCAATGAATATATCTGAGATCAATTTATAAAAATAATACTTGGTTACATTTATTTTATAGAACCGCAGAACTTTGTTATAGTTAAATACGTTTTTCTATAGAAATAATTGTTAGTTTAAAAAATGGACACTTTTCATACTTTGCAATGTTAACCTTAATGAGGAAGAAATCATTCAGCATACATAGGATTTACATCGACTTCCAAGACCAGTCTTCGGAAGTTGAGGTCCATATTGGGAAAGGTTCTGTTGAACAACAGTGCATCACCAGCGGCACAGGTGTGACCAGGTGTAGGGTGCCAACGAAGCATCGGGGGCCCAATGCAAAGCAATGGAGGCAACCAAAATCGGAAACAGCCTGCAGCCTCAGGCCAGGAGGCCGATTGCAGGAAACCAACAGCTGTAGAGGTAAGTGGCGATGCTCGGGGACGTAAGAACACCTTTAGTCCTCTTTACCAAAGCCCGGACAGCAGGTGCAAGGGTGCCTTTTGGTGTCGGAAACAGCATACTGGAGCCGGTCACGATTGACGGGGTCTCCACGCAGAAGCAGCGGCGAAGTCCAGGAGAGGTCAGCTCATGGTGGACTCGGGCTCTAAAGCGCTGGAGAACCTTGCTGGAACTGGTGGGCAACTTGGACTCGGCGGGAGGCGTCGGGTGCATCAGTAGAACCGGGGGCAGACTTTGCAGTTCTTCAGGTCACAGAGTCTTTACTTTGAAGATGGTTGCTTGATTAACAGTTCTGCTGTTCTTGGGAGTCTGGATCTCTGTCAAAGGCAATCAGTCCTCTTAAGGCTTTGTATATCGCTGGGCTGCAGGATGGGTGGTCTTTTCACGCAGGATCGTCGAGCGCTGCAGTCAGGCCGGTAGTGCTGGGGTCAAGTCAGTTGGTGTCCTCAGTCTTCTCTGCTGATGGGACTCTGTAGTGGTCGGTCCTTCTTAGGTTATCAGGAACTGAAGTTCAGGGTCTGAGGATGCCACCTAAATACTAGATTTAGGGGTGTTACAAGAGAGTGACAGATTGTGGCCAATGGGCCCCTTACCTGTGATCTAAATCTTCTATTATGCCCACCTCCTTAGGGAAGGGGACTAGATCTAGTCCTGATTGAATAGGTTCAACCTTCTTCAAGATGGTGTGCCCTGAAAAGTGTACATGTCCTCGTCTCCAGCACCTGAGGGGTGGAGTTGGAAGAGGGGGGCGCACACCTATTCTTTGTACGTTTCCTGCCTGTCCTCCTGCCAAAAAAGGGGGTGAGGAAGGGGGCCTGCTCCCTTTAACAGGAGAGAACAGGGTCGCATTACAAAGGCAGCAAGGATTTTGAACCTCCCTGCCATGGATGGCTCTTTCTGACCAGGGTGAGGTGTACTGTGAACACCTTCACTGAGAAAATCAATTGTTCTTGACCTCAGAGCCGCAGGCACTCTCCCCATGAGGTCAGAACACTGTTTGGTGGTAGCAGGTTGGCTTAGGCCAGTCGGCGACCACACTAACGATTGGTAGGTTTCAGGGAACCCCCTCTGAGGGCTCCTCAGTGTGCAATTTTCAATAAATCTGACACAGGAATCCGTGCCTGTTTATTATGCCTAGATGTTTGGTACCAAACATCCCACACTTAAGTGAAGCCATTGCGGAGCTGGAGAACTGGTAATGGCGAGCGTCGATCCCATTTACTCTCAATAGATTCCCTTATCACTCAAAATAGCCAGGAATTTACAAAGCTATTGCAGGGGCATATCTGCCCATGCAGATATGCCCTCACAGGAGATATAGTAAACCCTGCAATAGGGCTACGACTTGCCATAGGGGTGTCTTACCTATATCTCATGCAGTGTCTGTGGGCATGGCACACAGGGATATGTGCCATGTCGACTCTTCAATTTTGTCTGCACCAAGACACGTAGGCTGCAGTGGCAGTGTGCATGTGTTTGGTGAGGGGTCCCTTAGGGTGGCCAATTTGTTCTGCAGCCCTAAGGGACCCTCTTTAAACACAAGGTCTTTGGTACCAGGGGTACCTTTTACTAGGGACTTATATGTGAGCTGCAGTGGTGTCAGTTTTGAAAACAAAAGATACAGTTCAGGGAAGGAGATCTGACACAGGGCATCTGGTTGACAGTGACCCTATGCACTTCTAGTCGAAATTAAATAATTTTCCAGATAAAAAGTGGGGGCTAACCATGTCCAAAAGAGGCACTTTCCTACACCGGTTTTAAGCCGTGTGCCGCCTGTCACCGCACTATGTTGGTGAAGTATCCACATCTCATGGGCTTGTGGTGTCTGGAGAGTGACCACAACTCCAAGTTGTGCTCCGACTGCCGGGTCATGAGTCTGAAGACTTTGAGAGAGCGGTCCCTATTGCTGCTAGCAGCCTGGAAGCCACTCCATGGTGGTCACAGTCCTGCTCAAGAGGAAAGTCTTGAGACTGTTCCAAGAGTCCAAAGTCCTCATCATCCCACTCAAAATCGTCAGGACACTCTGGTAAAAGGCACAAGAAGTCAAAGTGCGCTTCGACTTCTCCTCGTCCATCAACCAACGTGACGAAGGAACATGAGCGTTCGAGGCCTTGTTCCCCATAACCTGCACCTGGGCCGACTCAGCACCTCCCCTCTTTTCCAGGGGCTAGAGTGGCCCGCTCATATTAAGGTGTTCTATAAAGCTATGCGTCTCTTTTTGAGCATCCCAACCCCTCCAGTGTGCCTTCGGGCCCAGTGGGGTCAGAGGGGGCTCCATCTGATTCAGTGCTGGCGACTCAGGCCCTGCTTTTAATGGACTTCCAAGGATCCGGTCTTAGATCCAGACAAGCGCTGGTCATGCCACTCCGACCTTCCCTAGTGTCTGCCCTGATGCCAATTCTCCCGGCGCCCAAGGGCGGCATCAGCCCCGTTGTGATCTCTGAATCCGACACAAAGCCGGAGCTGCATCGACTGCCACTGATTCTGACTCTGACAAGACCTGTGTCCTAGGTCGGAACCAGAGCCCTATTTTGAAGAACCAAGCCTCAGGGAGGGTTCGCTGGACCCTTTAGAATACCAGCCTTATGATCAGGATATGAACTGTTGTGAGGAATTGGGTGATGCCAGCGGACTGGATACATCTCCAGATACTGGCATGCTTTCTTCCCCTACCATGGCTACTGAGGAGAGAGCTACATACGCAATGGTGGTGCAGAGGGCTGCAGAGTGCCTCAACATTCAGTTTCTTTCGGTTGCAGTCAAGACCAACATCTCGACGTAGGTGTTACAACCGGTGTCCTCTCCTTTGAACCCCTACTCCCATTCAACAAAGCCCGTGCGTCCTTCTGGGGACCTGGTCCAAATCCAGCACAGGGGCTCCTGTGAATAGGATGATTGCCAGTGGCGGCTGGTGCATAGGGGCGAATGGGGCGTTGCGCCACTAGTCTCGGGACGAGGATCGGGGAGGAAGACAAGAGAGACACCACACGCAATGAGGCAGCCTCAAATGAAGTGCACACTGCCCCGTGTGTCATCACAAAGTAAATTCTGTCTAACTCGGTTTTGTTTTCTACTTTTCTTCAAGAGACGACGACGAGGTCATAGCAGGTCAGAGACCTCCTACGCATGTGCTGGCCAGGGCGAGGAATATTGCTCGCCCTGGAAGCACATGCAGAAAGAGTGATGTCATCATGAAGGGAGTGGCTAAAGAAAGAGGAAAATGCTTGGTTTCAAATGGGGCGCCTATGCTGCGTCCCAGGCGTCTTTAGCAGCGCACCACTGAAATCAATGGCAAAGTGCAGGGCAGTGGGTGGCAACAACCGGAACACTCCCCTTGCCTTCGCGCTCATCCCAGGCCTCCTGATTGGACAATGGAAGGCGGAGCTTGTGCATTGCTCAGGACGGACACCGGCCACAGTCACAGCAGAGCACTGCAGAGCACATTCGCCCTCCAGCCTCTCACACGCAGTCATCCTCGAGCCTTGGGGAATGGCGATCCATAACTCAGCTGGAGTAAGTGGCTGCTTTCTTTAATTTCTGGGCTACCTATATAATAATAAATTGCAGAGTTGTCACTTGGCAAAAAGCGTGTGCATTCCAGGCTTCCCTCCCTGCCTCTATTATTGGCTTTGCCAATCGTTATTACATTTCAAAGGCAATTGCGGTTGCCTGTTTTCCTGACTTTACTTATCCGCCTGTTATATAAGGACTACGAAATGGGAAAGGTACAATTTGGTAATAAGTCTGGCCTGATCGAACTGGGATGAACGATATTCACAATTTCCCATACTATGCAGCTTTGTGCAGCAAACGCATAACCCGCCGTGCAAATGTACAAGTACTTACACTATCTCGTAGGATGTCACGCCGTAGAATGGTTGTCTGTGCCACGTCCCTGTCGACCCAGCCAGGGGTCTAATTATGTGGCATCGTTGCATGTTGTCTACTCTTCTAATTTAAGGAGAAACGTTCCACGCCTGCGCGCTCCTTCCATCGAGCATGTCGTGCGCCAATAGTACAATTTTTAAAACATTAGCCCCCCCCGCCTGCGCATATTAATATATAAAATAGCTGGAGACACTTTTTAATCACCCCGCGTCCTGCTTGATGGGTGGTTTAATTTATAGATTTGTGCGCGCGTGGAGTTGAGCTTTGGCTGTTGAAAGGAGGCATCAGGCATTGTTTCTGTTTGGCAGAAGTCAGTTGAACCCTGCCGAGCAGCCCCCACCCTCCCCCTCCCACCACCGGGCACTCAACTCGGACCTCCACGCCCTACCACCTTCAAATATCACCAGCCGCCCCTGATGATTGCCCGCTACCACCGCCATGCTCCAGGGGATGCAAATTTCCTCACCTAACACCCTAGCCCAGAGAGCTTGGCAGTCCAAGCCTCGACTTCCCATGGTGCGTTCGCATCCGCTCCCTGGACAGGGAATCCAAGAGGCTGGATAACTTGCGAAAGAAAATGTTTTCTTCCGCCAGGCTTGCATTGCAGTCAGTGAACACCCCATGCTTATTGGGCCGTTGCTCCCACACTCCATGGGAAATGGTTGAGCAAGTGCTGATACAGGTCCGGAAGGAGGCCCGAGCCATTCTCCCCAAAGCAGTTACAGAAAGGACAGTGGCAGTGAAGATCAGTAAACGCTGTGGCTTGGACATGACCAACTCACTTGGCATAGCAGTTTACTTGACTGTGGCCCTCACACGGCATGATTGGCTGGGAACATTGGCTTTACGGTGGATGTCCAGACTTCCCTCATGGACATGCCCTTCGATGGCATCCATTTCTTCGGAGGTCAGGCAACCTTAGCGATGGATTGCTTTATTGACTTTAAAAAAAAAAATGTTTTTATTAGTAGCAACAATGCTAGCAGTGATATAGCACAGTGACGTTTTGTAAAACAATAGCTTCCAATACAACACCAACCCCTCCCCACCCGAGCCCTTCTTTCTGCAGCCAATAACATACATTATCATCAACATATCTACCATGTTTGCTGGTGCTGATGTCTGCATAGGTAGGCACCCTCTCATAGTGAACATGGAAATGATAAATAGCGAATCCAGCACTGAACAATGTCCCTATCAACAAATCTATGTATCTTTCCCATCCCCAGTCTGCTCGCTGCTGGCCAACAGGTACTCTCCCAGCGGGTCCCATATGTCTTTAGGCCTGGAGCTCTGCGGGAGCTCTTCTGAATGAAGGTACAATTGCTCATGACAGTACACCATGTCAGTAAGCCACTTAGCAGACTTCGGACACAGCTTCCCATCCCATGTGAACAGCACACGCTTTTTAGCCAGTAACAGCCACTCTTACAAAACGCCCCAGCACACCTTTCAACTCAGGGGCGTACCGCAGCAAACAAATCAGTGGGGCGCAGTCCAGTGTGTGCCCAGTCATAGCGTATAACAGCTTTAACACCTCCATCCAATATGTATGCACCCCCTGGCATCGCCATGCTAAATGCACAAAGTCTGCCCCTTCCTGTCCACAGCGCCGGCAACAGTCCGTGTCCCTAAGACCCATTTTATGAAGTTTCATGGGGGTGTGATAGGCTGGGTGTATATACTTCAGGTGTATGATGCACAGATTACTATTAGATGATAGCCTCCCCGTTACCGAGCAGATCTGTCCCCACATGTCCAACGTTATTTGTGAATCTAGCACCGTGTTCCAGCGCCCCAGGCTCTTGTCTTCCTGGCAAACAGTCTCTTCCTGAACCCTCTATATAGTCTAGTGGGTAAGTGTTTCTTGGTGGCCGCAGTTATCACCAGTTGCAGTGACTTTGAGACTGCTGGTTCCTCTGGAAAACTGGGATAGTGGTCCCTCATAGCTCTGCGTAAGCGATAACAAGTATAGGTAAACAATGGTGTGGGGCTAGAGATATAGCTCAGATCCTCCCCTGAAATATATGTCCCTTCTCTATATAGGTCACCCAACACAGAAATGCCTGCCTCTTTGAATGCACGTATCGAGCCCTGCTCATGTGCTACCGAGATAGCGCTGTGTCCTTCTGTAGCCAAGTTTGGAGCATACAAGGAGAGCCTATCTGTCCGTCTACCAATGTCGTGCCATGCCAATATCGTGGCATCGATGGTATTTATCTCTGTCCTAGGTGTCAATCTACGATTATGCGTAATGATGCCTTGTAGGGGCACATCGCCCGCGTTCGCCTCTTCAACCGCCACATGAGAAATAAAGTCATGCGGCCGGAACCAAAAAAACGCATATTGGGCCAGCCCACATAAATAGTACACGAAGAAGTCTGGAGCACAGAAACCGCCTTTATCAAACTGCAACGTAAGCGTGGCCCAGCTATTGCTTTATGGACTTGTGGGTTACGGCGAGTCATTTGGCCTCTCAGCTGACCACGTCCCCAGTCTGCCTTTCACACCTTTCATGGCCATAGAAGGAGCTTTTGACCGCTCCAACCCTATACCAGCCATCGAGCTGCATGAGCTTTCCAGCCTCTGAGTGGATGAGGGCATGATTTCTACAGGCCTCATGGATCGTGTAGCGAGCAGCCTGGTCTAAATACCACCCCCCATGGCAGCTGATGCCGCTTGCTGAAAGTAGTGACACCATTTCATTTAGGGCAATCTGTTAGCTTGCCACCTTCTACGCTCCTCTTCAACCCTTTAAGGAAGAGGAGCGACTCCACTATCTGGACCCAAAAAGAGCATTGTCATTCTACCTTGATTGCACACAAGAGTTCCAGGTGAACGACAAACTCTTGCGGGGTATGTTGATGCGAAGAAAGGTCGGGCAGTGCAGAAACTGACCCATCTCTTGATTAATCATTCTCTGCATCAAGATCTGCTACGCACTGACAAAGAAGTAGCCTCTTGAATGCTTATGGGCTCATTCCACCCGAGCTAAAGCTGTGACTACTGCATTAGCACGTGGAGTCCCAGTCCTGAACATTTGCCAGGCAGCAACATTGAATTTCCTGCACACGGTTATCAATGATTACTGCCTTGACAGTCAAGTCCGCAGGGATGGGCACTTCGCCCATGTGATCCTGCTGGACTTAGTCTAAATTTGTCTGCCAGCCTGCTCCAGGGATGGTATTGCGTGGGTATCCATTCAAAGGTAAGGAATCGGGGGCAAGAAGTCTCTATCAGATGAACAAGTTACTTACCTTTGATAACACCTTTTCTGGTAGAAACAACATCTAGCTGCTGATTCCTTTCCAACTCACTAATCCTACCCATTCTGTGGACAGCTTTCTAGGCTCAGCGATGATCCTTTTCAGGGCCTAGTTTGGATACACCAGTGTCCGTGCACTTCATGGCTCCACACTTCTGTTGTGGAAAGTCGTGGAAAGTAACTGACGTCAATGCACCAAGATGGAGCATATTTAGGTGACGTGGACGTTACTTCCAGCGCAGATGGCACCGCTTCGTGGAGCCGATCGATACCACCTAGCAGCGCGCCGGAGTACTGCTCACAAAGATTCTTCTGGATTATCTTTTATTTACACTCTGGTCTCTGGCCACATGTTGGTCTTTATCTGTACACGATTTTGATTTGTCAGGAGAAGTGCTTTAATTGCCTTCTGAGAAAGCCTGTTCTCTATACAATAGGTATGAGTGGAGTATGGTGATCAGCCAGTGATGAATGTTGATCTGTTGCTTATGACATGTTACAACAAAGCCAGTAGATCTGACTTTAAAAAAAAAAAAAATGTTATGCTATTGCAAGCAATAGACCTTTTAGGAGGAGCTATTATAACCCTGTGCTAGCATTTGTAGACATATTTGTTAATGCCTGGAATCTCACAGATTACCTTACTAGGCAAGTGGTTTGGTGTTGGGTATCCCCTCCACCAATTTTCTTCCCAAGCCGGCACATAGAAATTTGCTTTGTGATAATCAGTGTTAATGTTGTATATTGTTTTGTCGCCTGTAATTATGTACATCTTTGTATTTTTTTACTGCATGCCTGATGGTTGCCTTGTGGAAGAGCTTGCACTTTTTAAATAATGTGTTTATATTGAAGTTTTGTACGTATCATTACAACTTAAACAAGCAAGCCTTCCGGCGTACATGAGCATGTACTGTGATCGAATGATAGCCATATATCGCCAGACTTTTGGCCAGGATTATACATTGAGAAAATAGCAAATACTTGTGTTTAACTAAAAGAGTAATGGCAAGAGGATAAAAGAAAAAGAGGAAGAGGAAAACCTTAAAAATGAAGGCTCTGGAAATGCTTCAAATGGTAAAAGTGTACATCTGGCGGGGGAGAAGGTAGCTGGGGCAGAAGGACGTTAGGAGCGCCCTGCAAACAATCTTCCCTGGCCAACCCACTGAGAGTGGGAGTGTTTTTGCCTTGTTAATGCTTTCTATACCTTTGGGTCGAGAGGGTTGAGACCTAATGTGTGTCACAGGTAGGGCATGCGGTGTGTTGGCACTGTGGTCGTGGGTCCACGTATGCCACACAGGCTTGTGTGTAGTGTTGTCAGCGTTGGAAGACAGGGTGTGCTACCTATGTGTGTGCTGTGGAAGCCTTTTTTGAGGTGGACGCTCATCGGTTTTGGCCTCCACATTGAGTAAGAAGGTCTCCCAACATTCCCCGCTCATGCGGGAGTTCGCACCTCATGTAGAGCAGCTTTAACCACATGCGCGCTGCGTTGATTCTCCTTCTATGCTGACTTTTTAAAAAACCCATTGTTCATGACGAGCTGGGCTCGTCATCAGTGTTTGAGAAGGCTACACCATGACGAGCCCAGCTCGTCATCAGCCTCGAAGGGGTTAAGAAGGTCTCCCAACATTCCCTGCTCGTGCAGGAGTCGCCTCATGCGGAGCAGCTTTAAGAAGGTTTCCCAACATTCCCCGCTCGAGCAGGAGTCGCCTCTCATGCGAAGCAGCTTTAAGAAGGTCTCCCAACATTCCCCGCTCGTGTGGGAGTCGCCTCTCATGCGGAGCAGCTTTAAGAAGGTCTCCCAACATCCCCCACTCGTGCAGAAGTCGCCTCTCATGCGGAGCAGCTTTAAGAAGGTCTCCCAACATTCCCCGCTCGTGCAGGAGTTGCCTCTCATGCGGAGCAGCTTTAATAAGGTCTCCCAACATTCCCCGCTCGTGTGGGAGTCACCTCTCATGCGGAGCAGCTTTAAGAAGGTCTCCCAACATTCCCCGCTCGTGTGGGAGTCGCCTCTCATGCGGAGCAGCTTTAAGAAGGTCTCCCAACATCCCCCCGCTCGTGCAGGAGTCGCCTCTCATGCGGAGCAGCTTTAAGAAAGTCTCCCAATATTCCATGCTCGTTCGGAAGTCCCCTTTTATGCGGAGCAGCCTAAATATGTGGGCTTCATTTTTGGTCCTTGTCAACATCACAGTGGTCCAGCGTTGGAGTTCCAGTGGGGCAGGTGCCTTCCACGCCATAGCTTTTTGGCGTTTGAACAATTCAAAGGTCAGATCAATGAATCGGTGTAGATTTTTCTCCCCCCTGGCCTGGGGTCCCAGACCCAGCAGACAGGATTCAGGAGTAGGTGTGAGGTTGTGCTGAGACATTTCAGCCACCCCGATAGTCACCTCTAGCCAGACTGTGTGGGACTCTGAGCAAGCCCATACCATGTGAAAAAAGTCTGCGTTTTGTCATTTACAGCTGGGGTACTCCGGAGAGAATGCAGGGAACATATTTTTAATTTGTTGTCGGAGAGGTATAGATTTCACCTTTAAATCTGATTTTGTTACGGTGACAGGCCATCCGTTAAGGCTTTAGTCAAGATTGTCTGATGTTAAAAAGCTGTGTCAGGTGCCATAAATCTGAGCGGTTTATTATGAAACTTTATGATAACAAACAGTGGGCCTGTCGTGTGTATTGTGAAAGTATATGTTGCAGCCACTACACATTCAGGGCTGATTGTTATTCTACTGTGCATATGTACTATGCATAGTACCCTTCCAAGATGGCCATCTGCTGCTGTGGTTCATTTTTCCACTTTTATTTGTTTTTCTTACTTATTCATTTTTTGGTTTGCGGGTGTTTGGTTGTGGATGGGTTAGTGGAACTTAGGTGATAGTAGTGATAGTATTTCTTATCTGTTAACGTCCTCACAACTTATACCAATACGAAATTAAATGGGATATTAGTCTACTAGATCAGCTCTTGCACTTGTAACCAGTGATGAAAAGAATTAATAGTTTTACTATCACATTTGTCAGAATCCGTTTTGTATTTGCCGTTTATCCTGGTCCATCCTTATGCGCTTGCTTCCTCTCCAATAGCTCATAATTTATATTGATAATGAGGTTGAATTTTGCTTTTGCACAAGTCTCCATGTGCATCCAAAATCTCCACGATTGGTCAATGTTGATAAACCTCTGCTATAATGTCCAAATCAATATGTCCGGAGTAAAAGATGCATTCCCGAACAAGTAGCACATTTGTCTGACACGCTTCATTCTACGCATAATCAGGTTTTCATATCATTGCCTGTTTTTTTCTGTAAGCTGATGCTGCCCTAATTATAGATTTTCATGGAAAAGCTTCATTGTCCGCCTCAATTACACGGCTCCCTTTTAGAAGGTGACTTATTGCGGCTTAGTGAATAGCTTATAAACTTGTAATTACCGAAAACAATTCAAGTTGAAGAATAGGATGCAGGCAGTTATGTTAACAGATGTTGGGTTTTGTTATGTAATTGAGTAGAACGGTTTGTGAGAGCTGTAATATTTTGTCTTCCTGAAAGTTGCTCATTACAGTCACGGTGGGTCACTCAGGCTGCTGGTCAGACACAAATGTGCTTGCTCTGCTTTGTGAGGCCTGTTCAGTTGCTTGTGAATGGGGCTGCTTTTGTGGCTCTGAAAGTGCCACTTATTCCAGCAAATTACCAGTGTGTCGTAGTTGCCTGCTTGTTAGACAGTATGTGGTCACCTGTGCGGCTCAGCCCACACTTTCATCATTGGTGCACCTGCACAAGCCTTGACCGCAGACGGTGGGCACCAAAGAAGTTGCCATAATTAAGTCAGACTTTCCTCTTGTGTGACACATTAAAGAGCACACAGGGTATCATCACCATTAGCCAACGCTGCTATTTAATTGTATGAACAGGAGGGGAGACGTATGCTGCCTCTGTGGTACCTCATTTTGTGTTCAGTGCATCTTTGGTTTAGGAATATTATATTTCATGAAAGGCCCGGAAGAGATTTACATCTTCGGAAGTTAAAAGGGAAGGAACAGCAGGGAAGGCAATAATAGCGACACAGCAAAAAACATTTCTTCTTTTTTTTTTAAGTTTGATGAACAATGAAACACAGATTTGATGCTAAGTGTATAAGCTTTTGATATGATTTCTCATGATTTTAGTCTATTTTATTTTTTAATGGTACTTTGCATTCTAACTTGTTCTGGTTCCTGCCTTATTAGTTGAGCTATGTGCCCAGCTTAGTATGGAAAACCTACTCTGACAGATGGAAAAAACACAAGCATCGGCAAGGAAATAATCTTAGCTTTTGTACTGCAAAAATGGATTCTACAGCTTAGTTGTGACACACTTGTGCGTCCCTCATACACACAGCACAGGTTTAACAATAGCAATGCAATAAGGGGCGTATCTAAGGCAATAATGTTTGGTGGATGTGAGTGACATATCTGATAGAGACTTCTAGCCACAGATTCCTTACCTTAGAATTATTCCCAGGTGTCAGATTGGATCTGGAATTTTTTTGTGCGCAGTACCCCTGCGTGCTGGTAGGTGGCGTAGTTTGGCTTTCGTGGAGTCCGTGCCGGAAGCGATGCGCATGGTGCCTAGATAGGTGCTACCCCAGCACGCTGATGTAATTTCTTTTCTTTCCATGCCAGTCAGCACAGATTCTGAGAGAGCTACCCTCTGTCATTTTTTGACTGACCTATTTTTGACTTTTTGTCAAAATATTTGGGGAATTCTTCTCCTGGGGCCGTATTACAGAACGTGCAAAAGAGGCACAGCTCATTTTCCTTGCTGGCATTTGGCCTGAGGGCACCCTTGCTGCAAGGAGGTGGCAACACGTGGAAGCTCCTTTTTTTCCTGAAAGGCATTAGAGGTTCTGTTTCAAAATTTGAGTCTGTGGCATCGTGAAACCTCCACTTTAGCAGCTACAGTGGGGTGGAGTTCTTGAGGGGCCTCTTCTATATGCAGCGCGGCAAACAAAGGCCCATTATTGATGTGAAAGGATGGATGGGATTAGTGAGCAAAAAGGTGGATGGATGGGTGAGTAAAAGGATGGATGGGCGAATAAGTGAAATGTTGGATGAGTGAAAGGGAAGATGGATGGATGAGTGAGTGAATGGATGTATGGCTGAAAGGTTGAATGGATGGATGGATAGATGATTGGGTGGAAGGGTGACTGAAAAAACAGCCCTACACACAATAAAGGCGCAACTCTGGACTTAATAATCTCTAAGAGTGATTCCTCTCACTTGGAATCGAGTCTCCCCTATGACTGGTCAGACCATCACATCATCACCTTCTTCATCAAGCAATCAGTCAAACTTAACTCGGCCCAAGCCACAAAACCTAAAGTATGGAAAAGGGACTGGAAAAAACTCATCCCAAACATGTTACCTACCTCAAGACAGAATCTACTTCTACCCCCTGTGGGGTCTTTCAACGTAATTGATCTCACCAACCACCACCTCAACTCTATGACCTCGATAATTAACAAAATTGCTCCCCTGAAACTAAAGAAGGTGTCACGAAAGACTCTAAACCCTGATTCAATGGTCTTCTTAACGAGGACAGACGTTCTCTCAGAACTGCTGAATGCAACTGGAGATCGGCCCCATCCGCCATGCTCCTCATGACTAGAAAGAGAAATGCTTACTATCGAAAGGTCAAGCGTACTAAAGCAGACTTCTTCAGCCTACAACTTGACCAGGCAAGAAATCGATCCCAAAAACTTTTTGAATTCATCAAAACTCAATCTAAGGGCCAACTTCAAAGTCCACAAGAACTAACTCACCCACAACCCACATGTAAAGACTTTTCTAACTACTTTAACCTAAAGACTGAGAACATCAAGAAAGATCTCCTCCAGGATCTAAACTCTCACTCTTGCCCGCTCACCAAAACCGCCCCTCTACCTCAAGTGCAACACAACAAATCCCGTCAAAGTTTGTCCTAAAAAATGACGCAGCATGGTCATCTTTTTACACCTACTCCGAAGACGCTATAAGAAAATTTCTTGATGCCCTGAAGCCTTCCAACCACCTCACCGATCCTCTCCGCGCAATTGCGGTTAAAGATCTTACTCCTTTATTACTACCTCTCATACCAAAATCATCAACAGTTCACTTCTACTAGGTTGCATCCCTGACTCCCTAAAGGTAGGGCAGGTGTCTCCCATCCTTAAGAAACCCACAGCTGACCCTACCGACCTAAACAACTACCGCCCTATCTCCAATATTCCCACCCTGGCCAAACATCTGGAAAAATGTGTTCAACGGCAACTGACAAAACATATTGATCACTTCAACCTTCTTAACAAACACCAATCCGGTTTCTGTGCAAACCACTGCACGGAATCAGCCATGACACACATCATTGATGATGCACTACAAATACTTGATCAAAATGAAGCATTCCTTCTTATCCTACTTGACCTCTCCTCAGCGTTCGATACGGTCAACCACGAGAACTGGATAGATCTGTTGAAGCACAGAATGGTCTATCAGGATCAGTGCTCAAGTGGTTTACCTCTTATCTGCAAAACCGGACCCAAAAATTCAAGGTCAACAACACCCTGTCCAAACCCGTTCCAGTTACGCTAGGAGTCCCACAAGGTCCCTCGCAATCCCCTACACTCTTTAACTTATTCATGGAACCACTCACCGATCTGCTACAAGCATCCAACGTGCAATTCCACATGTACGCTGACGATGCCCAACTGTACCTCAAGATCAACACCCTGGACGACATTAATTTGCTTAACACTGCTCTTAAGACCACCCAAACATGGCTGGCAGAGAATCACCTCAAACTGAATGCTTTAAAAACTGAATTCCTCCTTATTGCCCCATCCGCCAAAGTCCCCATAATGCACAACTGGATCAAATACCTTACAGCACTCAACATCCAACCAACCATTGTGGATTCAGCGAAATCATTGGGTATAACTCTGGACTGCAACCTCAATATGCAGAAACACATTAGTAATGCAACAAAGGGAGCAAACTTTCAGATTAATAAACTAAGGAAGCTGAAGCCCTTCCTACCCCCCAATGACTTCAAGATGGCGGTTCAAGCTCTAGTTCTACCGCGGCTGGACTATGGAAGTGTCTCGCTATGCGGTCTCTCCAAAGCCACCACAGCTCCCCTTAGAGCCTCTACCAACGCGGCAGCGAGACTCATCACTGGCTCGAAAAGAAGGGCCCACATCTCCCCTGACCTAAAATCTCTAAACTGGCTGCCATTTGAAGCCAGAATCCACCTGAAAATAGCATGCATGACGCATAAGGCCATACATCATAATGCACCCAGCTATCCCACAGAAAAACTTACAATATCGAGTGAAGTAAGATCAACAAGAAGTGCGGAAAGCCTCCTTTTGAAACCTCAAAAATTCAACAAGAGAAAAACGTATAAGTGATCCTTCTCAGGAATGGCACCCAGGATATGGAATGCCCTTCCACCGGAAAAAAGACTGAACCCCTCCACTTCATCTTTCAAATTGGAAGTAAAAGGCATCCTCATGGCAAAATTCACGTAAACACAGTCCCAGATGTCTGTGAGAACTTCCATACCCTTTATCAACTTGTGAACCTATTCATTATATTTACAATAACCATGCTTCGTTTGTTCGCCCTGGCTTTGCACCTTACTTCCTTTTTGTATGCTCAGTGGTGTTCTATAAATTTGACATTCTCATCATTATTGTTCTACTATGACTCATCAGGCCGCTCCTGTTCTGCATCATTTTGATTTGCTTTTTGTTTGCTGTGCTTTTTGTTGTTATGTATTATGATCCTGCATATCTTTAATGTATGATATAACTATACTCATTTACTGTAAAGTGCTCTGATACCCGCAAGGGTCTTGTCCGAGCTCTATAAAACTTTCAAATTAAATAAATAAATAAAATAAATGGAGTGAAATGGTGGATAGGCAGAGGGAAAGGGAAGGTGGATGGATCAAAGGTTGGATGGATGAGTGAAGAGGTGAATGGATGGATGAGTAAATGGGTAGATCGATTGATTGGTGAAAAGAAGAATGGTGAATGGATGGATTGTAGGAAGGTAGGATCTGCTTTTATGGTTACCCCCACTTTTTGCCTGGTGCTATGCTGTTTTTGACTAGTCTGACTAGGATCCAGCTAATCAGGACCCCAGCCTCTATGCTTTCTCCCCTAAATTGGCATGGTGAGTACTTAGGTACACCCCTGATTGGCTACTGGTGTACCCTTATACGTCCCTAATATATGGTACCAAGGTACTCAGGGCATAGGTACACCAGGGGTCTCCCATGGGCTGAAGCATGTGGTATGCCACTCAAGGGATACCTGTGACTACAGGTCTGCCGTTGCAGCCTGTGCGAGATGGTGCTAGCACCACTTATGACAAATATAAGTTTGCTTATATCTCATGTCACTACACTTAAAACCTATAAGTCACCACTAAGGCAGGCCTTTCAGTCCTGAAGGCAGGGGGCTTGGTTCTAAGTGTGAGAGTGTTCTGGCATGAGGGAGGCACCCCTTCAACCTTCGGGGTCTATTCTCCCGGGTTGTAAGTGCATCAGCCATTACGACATACAGAGTGGTCATGCGTCATTACGCAATGACCATCTCTAAACTGGCTGTAACAGACCCTGTCATATTTGGTATCAAACATGTTGGAATCATATGATTCCATGAACTGAAAAGCTCCTCCAGGAGGCCAGTCTTCCAGAACCACAGGGTTCCTTCAGGGTCCACTGGGAAGGTTCCTTTTTCTTTAAAATTGCTACTGCGACTTAACCTTTGACTTGAATTGTCCCACTCTGCGCACACCCTCCGTGGGGTTCCTGGGTACTCACCACGGGTGGTTCCTTGGGTCCCCAGCACTTCTACGTCTTCTGGGTACAGTCTTGATTTGAGTTGTGGTTCGCATACCACTATTTTAGTATATGGTTTGGTCTCCCCCGGTGACCATTGTGTATTGGTGCTACTTACCTGTTTTATTTGCAAAGTATTATGTGCATTGTGTTATATCTCCTGGTAGAAGATATTGTTATGTGTTAGTGAGTGTCTAATAATACCTATTTTTATAAATACACTGTGTAGTTCTTTTTCACTTAATCTATACCAATAAGATTAAGATCTGGTATAACAAGCTGCTTTACATTCCTTCTGGACTAAGCCTGAAGGCTGCTCTCCACAGCTACGACTTAGAGAGCTATCTAAGGTTGTCTAAGATCACCATAAGGGTTGTCTGGAGTGCGGGCGTGTTCTGACCAACTTTTTTGGGCCCTTTCATGAGGGAAGGTGATTGGAGGTGACTTTAGTCTACTACCATTCTAATAGAAGGATTAGAACCGTAAATAGAGCCTATTCACAAGGCGTGTTAACACAATCCCGTACCCCTTTCTTTAGATTAGGGCTTGTGAACCTATGTTAAGGGATAGATTTATGAGTATTAGTGATAATCCGTCCTTTTGTAAGAGTGTGAGTATACTTTTCATGCAGTTATGCTGATCTCGGGCCTTGTAGGCCTCAAACGAGAGAGACTCCATCTTTCTTTCTGCCCCGGCAGCTTGAGATGCTTCTAGGTCAAGTGTAATGTTTTAGTTACGAGGTGTTGGTCGCTTGGAGAGAACCGGCTCAGGCTGGCCTTATCGAAAGACTGTATTTTTCTCCATGCCGAAGACATAACATCAGGCCGGCCGGCTGAGAACGTGTCCTTGGTACAGGGAGGTACACGAATTTGGTGGGTGGCAGGTTACTGGCCGTAACTTTCCATGAAAGGACAAGCTTCCATATTAGCAAAGGCATGAGGCAGTGAGTCAGTCAGTCCGTAGGCGGCAGCTAGTCGTTAGCATCAATGCAATTAATTATTTCAAAGCAGACAGTCGCCATTTTGAAGTCGGAGAAAGACCGAGAAGCTGATACTCTCTTAGAAAGATTGAAGTGTTTTTAGTTGGAACAGCTGGCGAGCTTCGACATTAAGATCGGAGCATACAGAGTGAAGCAGTTAGTTGAGAGAACGAATACCAGAGTGGTAGAAATTAAGTTATAAGATCGAAGCTGAGAAGTGATGACAGTCCGTGATTGAGAGGAGAGAGGAGTAGTGCAGAACAGCCAGAGAGAACGCAGCTGACAAGAGGAAGGTTCCAGTGACTTGGAGGGAAACGGAGGAGACAGAGCATAGCGGTACAGACGTGTATCCGTGACTGCAGAGGTGTGACCCTAAGACGAGCCAAGGCACAGACGAGAAGGGAACCTAGATGACTACTGAGTCCAGACTTCATATTAATAAGGTGACGTCGACCCTTTCTTATTAGCGTGCACACATTCTAACCTTTCATTTTTCTTTGCAGGCTATATGTTATAGTATAGTGTTATATCGTTATTGTTATTGTTAATAAAGATACCCCAGTTCTTAGTGAACCAGCGTATGCCTTGTTCTTATACAGTAAAGGTAACCTTTTCTTCTAGTCAGGTGTCATTGCACGAACGGAAGCTACCCCCGATCAGGTAAGTGATAACTGAATAATTAGGGAGAGAGGAGCCCTTGAACTAGAGAATAAGTTGTACACCATGTAATTCGGCCTTTCCTATGCGATTCATAATGTTATAGTATTGTACCCCTAGTGGATAATGAGAGATTTCCCAATAAGAGCTAAAGGTATTCATAGGAAAGTGATCGTCGTTGTAAGGCGGCGTTAATGAGAGCACCAGGGAGGATACTGGTGTGTAATGAGATCGCCTCTAGAGAAAGTGGAGTTAATGAGAGCATCGGGAGGGATACCGATGTGTAATGAGATCGTCTCTAGAGAAAGAGGCGTTAATGAGAGCACTGACTGAGGTTAGTGTGTATACCCACAGGATTGTGGCTTGTGTTTGTATGAAATAGTGAGAGCACTGGGGGGATACAGTGCCTATCTAGAGCGAGCACTGGGTGTAGCCAGTGTGTAATGGTAAGTAATCAGAACTGCCCTAGGGTAGATTAGTCTGGGCCTATATGGTCGCGAGACTATATTGTATGAGTGTGGTATTGTAGAAGATCCAAGCATGTATATTGCTAATTCCCCATCCTTGGGTAGGAAATATAAATACCTGTTCTAAATAGGTCATAAGGAGGGAGGTGGTTACGTTTCGGCTGGGTTAGTGGTGCTCTGATGAGCTGATTCTATCTGGTCCGAAAATCCGGCCGTTACAGTGCGCTACACTTACATAAGTGAGCACCATATACTAAGCCTGCCTCCTACATGGATAGAGTGGATGGATGGAGTGGAAGGGTAGATAAATGAGTGAGAGGATGGATGACTCAGGATGGATGAGTAAAAGGATGATGGATAGATAGATGAATAGACAGGATTGATGGAAACATTTGGAGATGGATGGATAGGTTTGGATATGGATGGACAGATGGACTGAATGGTGAAAGTCTGCAGGATGGATGAAAGAATGAATGCAAAGCTGAAAGGTGGATATCAGCGGGTGGATGGTAAAATGAATGGATAGATGCTTAGATGGAAGAGACAAGAGAGCTCTTCAGGGGAGGGTTGCAATTACTTGCTTTGCTTTCTTGGTCCCATAAGAGCTTGGATTCAACATGGGGGGTATTTTATTTTTCTGACTATTTGCTTAATTATATGATGGTCAGGCATGGTGGATACGGGGTGAAAGAGGCAGAGGAGACATCCTGCTACTCAGGCCTCAGCTATTATTAGTACAGCAGATGCAGTTGCACTGGGGTCTAGAGTGTTAGGGGCTCAGAACCCCCAATTATGGTGAGGTAGTGTTTGTTTGGTCAATTTCTGTTTGGGGTTTGTAGGAGGCTAGCTTAGTATATGGTGCACGCTTTTGTAAGTGATGCACCTTGCACTAATCTAGACAACCCTTATGGGGATTTTAGTGGTCTTTGATAACATTTGAAGTTATCAAAGTGCTAGCTGTGGAGAGCAGCCTTCAGGTTTATCTTGAGTGTAAATCAGCTTGTTTTGCCAACTTTAACCACTAGTGTAGGCTACATGAAAAGAAACCACACATTATTTATAAAAATAGGTCTTATTTATTACACGGACTATCAGTAACACATTGGTATATCTCCTACCCGGAGATATCTACACAATACACAAGAATACTTTACAATAATCAGGTAAGTAGCACAAATATACACTGGTATCCAAGGGGGAGACCAAACCATATATTAAGAAAGCAGAATGCAAAGGAGAACAGGACTTGGATTAGAAGATCTAGATGAGCTGGGGACACAAGGAGCCACCCAAGGTAAATAACCTGGAACCCCATGGAGGCTGTGTGCAGAGTGGAAACACAGCCGCATGCCCAGTGGAAGTCCATGGAGAAGTCGTGGTTGCAGTTTTAAAGACGGACACTTACCGGATGACCCTGAGGAAACCCTTTGGAAGACAGACGGTTGGAGAGCCACCCCACCCCTGGATGCCCCAGGAACCAGGTTACCTGCACCAGAGAAGCTGGTGCATATGGATGAAGTGACATCAGAACCTGCCGTAGACCGCAGTTGGAGACTTCGAAGAAAATGCCTCTAGAGAAGCCTGTGAAGGAGTCCGGTGGAATCCAAGGGTGGGTTTTGGAACTGAAGAACCTGCAAGCAGAGGGGACAGAGTCTATGCAATTCGGAGGTGACCAGGAGGTACGGAAGCACAATGCCCACCGATGTAGAGAGGTTCTGAAGAGACGGCGGTGACCTTGTTGCTACAGCTGTGAGGACCAGGCGACGCTGAAGAAGACCAGGAGCCTTGCACGAGCTGTCCTACGTCGAATGTCAGTGTCAAGGTGGTTGTGTCTGGCTGGAGCACCAACAAGCCTTGGTAGCCGCAACTGTTGTGGAAAGCGAAGAGGAGCAACCGTTGGGATCAGCAAGGTCCAAGGGACTCCTCAAACGCGGGAGAGTCAAAGCAACCCTCGAGCAAGCAGGGCAGCCTACTGAAGCAAGAGCAGACCCTCAAGAGGAACCACCGGCCAGCGGCACCAGAGTCGCAAGAGAACCTCAAGCATCTCACTAAAGTCGGAGGCCCACGATGCAGGAGATGCATTGAGGACTCTGTTCTTCTGGAAGTGAGGTGCTAAAGACTGAATCTTCTTGTTGCCCGAAGACCTCTAGAGTGCAGAGCCAACATACCTTGGCCTCAGAAAGTCGACGTGGTGAACATTCATTCAGTCCCAGCAGCCCCGACAAGGGATACTGTCCTCTAAATTGAGGGGAAGACTAGTCAGGCCTCTAGGAAGCCACAGAACCACTACCTGTGTTGGTGAGCCTCGGAATATCCATGGGACATCAGGAACAGCAGACTGGTCAGATTTGTTGTGATGCCTGCAGATACAGGGGAGTAACTTCTGCACTCCAACTGAGATTTCTTCGGGTGTCCTTGATGCCCACAGGGTTGTTGGAGAACCTTGATAAAGTACAGACACAGACGGCATAGAAGACTTCAATAACAGTGAGACCAGGGGCCGCACGAGTCTTCTCTTTTGTGCAATGTTGATTCCAGTCGAAGTCACATGAAGTCCAAGTGTCCAGACGATTGAAGAGCGACATAGTTTCAGGTTTGATGATTATAAGGACCCACCCACAGGGAAGCTCTTAAGTAACCTAAAGAAAGGGTTGGGACAACTCAGGGGTCCCTCCCAGAGGAGGGGCTGGACAGAGGGAAGAATACTCCCTTGTCCTTTGTGCAGTTCTGCGCCAGAGTGGGAACCAAGAGTTCCTGAACTGGCTCAAACTGGAGTATGCAAGGAGGACACCAGATCTGCCCTTCAAAGACGTCTGGTGGCACTGGCAAGCGCTCCCACCCCAGCCCAATACACTAAGTCCTGTCTGGGAGGTGGTCACACCTCCCTGTGACAGGACACCTATTGTTCTAACTTCCCCTGCTCGAGCTCAGCAGCAGGAGGGCAGAATTGTGTCTGTGGTCGGCAACAGCACTGGCAGACCATGAAAGGCTGTTAGCGGGAGTACAGGGGTGTGCCCATGGGAGCCATCAAGTACATGGGATCATACTTCCAGTAACAGAATTGATGTTGAAGTATGATTCCAACATGTTTGATACCAAACATGATCAGATTCAGTGCAGCCACGATATTGTTAGACACAGCAGTGGCCGGTGCAAATAAGGGCGGTGTGGTGGGCGGGGAACTGAAGATATGACGGATCAGGATCTGTTTATTAATTTCCTTTTCCCTATTCGGTCTGTCAACACCACCCCAATCCACTGTGCTTATCTGCACTGCCCGCTGCTGGTTAGACATCTCGTAATGACTGATGTCCACTACTTGTATTAAAATGGCTGCCTACACTTACAAAGCTTGGAGAATCAACCCTGGGGTTCGTGGGGATGTCCTGGTCATGCAGGGGCACCCTCACACTAACCATGCACCCTGCCCTCAGGACTGAAGAGCGTGCCATAGAGGTGACTTATAGGTTTTAAGTGCAGTGACATCAGATATAAGGAAACATATATCTGTTGTGAGAGGTGCAAGCACCAACTCACACAGGCTGCAATGGCAGGCCTGTAGTCACAGTTCAAGTAGCCTCCCATGGGTGGAACAATACATGCTTGAGCCCATGGGAGGCTCATAGTGTGCCTATGCCCTGGGTACCATATACTAGGGACTTACAAGGGTACACCAGCAGTCAATTGTGGAGGTACAAAAGTACTTATGTCAATTTAGGGGAGAAAGTACAGTGACTGGGGTCCCGATTAGCAGGATCCCAGTCAGACTAGGTCAAAAACACACTGACACCAAGCAAAAAGTGGGGGTAACCATGCTACAAGGATTCTACCTTCCTAAAATCTCAAATTAGAACAAGCATTTACAGTGCAATTGTCTCGTCTTTGTTAAAGTTAGAGCTATTGGCATTGCAAATGTAATTTTTTTCAATTATTGTTTTTTTTAAAACCGATAAATATATGGTATTGTCATTTACAATGGCAATAGGTAAGCATTAGAGAGTAGTAGAGAGTATTAGCGGTGATTAATAGTTAGTAGAGAGTGACTAGTTGATTAATAGAGAGTATACTTGTATAGAGTAGAGTAGGAGTGAGTTGGAGGCAATAGTAGTTAGTGAGTAGTGTAGATTAGTGGAGAGTAGTATAGAGTGAGTAGTAGATAGTGTGTAGAGAGTGTGTAGGAGTTAGCGGGTAGTAGAGACAGAGTAGTAGTGAGTAATGAAAAGTACTAGAAAGAAATAGATGTAGTGTAGTGAGTTATAGATAGTATATGGAGTAGTATATCTATTTAGTAGAGTGAGTAGCAAATTACTTTTAAAATAGAGTATATATTAGAGAGCAGTAGTTAGTACTTTTTAGTATTAGAGTGTAATAGAGAGTAGTAGAGAGTGAGTATAAAATTGTGGATAAAGTAATTTAGTGAGTTGTGAGTAGTGTGACGTGTATGTAGTAGAGAGTAGTTAGAGGGTGTATTAGAGTGTGATTAGTTGAGTCAGTAGTAGAGTGTGAATTGAGAGTAATAGAGAGTAGTAGAGATTGAGTAAAGTGTGAGTAGCTTACAGTAGTAGTAGAGTGAGTAGTTAGTAAAGTGTAGTAGAGTATTAGATAGTTATAATACAGAGTATTATAGTGAGTAGTAATGAGTAGTATTTTGTAGATATAGTTATTAGAATAGTTTGAGTAGGGTATTATAAACGGGGAACATCCTTTTCGACGCGGATGTTACCCCGCAGTACCTTTACAACGCATCCGTTACAACGCAAGTCGTAACCACGACTTGCGCTGGAGGGCGCTAGAGGATAAAGAATAGTATATTTACTATTCCAACACCTTCCCTAGTATCCACGGGGACTGGTCTTAGAATAGTAAGTTATACTATTTACTATCAGCGCCCCCCAACGCAAGTCGTTGTAACGACTTGCGTTGTTAAAGACGCGTTGTAAAAACACGCGTTGTGACGGTACGCGTCGTACCGTCATACATCCATTATAAACTGGGCATTAGAGAGTTAGTAGTAGAGAGTGAGTTGTAGAGTGAGTAATAGTGAGTAGTAGATAGTTTTATATAGTGTGTAGTAGAGTAGTAGTGAGTACTATAGAGTAATAGGTATAAATATTGTAGAAAGTTAGTAGTATAATTATTTTGAGTAGTAGAAAGAGAGTGTGTAGTAGAGAATTATCAGTGAGTAGAGTAGTTGAGAGTATTAGGATTTGGGTATTTTAGAGAATTTGAGCGAGTAGTATACTGTAGATATAGTTATTAGTATAGTGTGAGTAGGGTATTTTAAACTGAGTAGTAGAGTACAATGCAATGGTCTCGCCTTTGCAAAAGTTAGAGCTATTGGCATTGTAAATGACACATTTTTTATTTATATGTTGTTGTTGAAAACAGGTCAATAAAAGGCATTGTCATTTAAAATGCAAATCAAGAGCCTAAATTTGCCTTAATGCAAGACCTATTGCATTGCAAATGCTTGTCAAACTGAGCAATTGTTTTGTCTTCGCTTCAGAGAGAAGGGAAGATAAAAACAGTATGTGCGCCAGAGAAAGACAGAGAGGGAAGTAACGTGGAGATGAAAATGAAAGAGAGGGCCAACTAAGAGTGGCAAGGGAGAAAACAGAATAGAAAAAAAGAGGATAAGTAAGAAAGAGAAAAGGCAAAGAGGAAAAAATAACAGAGAAAGAGAAAGTGAGATAGGGAGAAAGAAAGAAGATGAGAGAGGGTTAGTAAGAAATGTGTAATTGTTATGCAGCCACACACACACACAGAGCCACACACACACACACACACACACACACACACAGAGCCACACACAGAGCCACGCACACACACAGAGCCACGCACACACACAGAGCCACGCACGCACACACAGAGCCACGCACACACAGAGCCACGCACACACACAGCCACACACACACACACACAGCCACACACACACACAGCCACATACACACAGAGCCACATACACACACACAGGGCCACATACACACACACACACACAGTGCCACATACTCATACAAACACACAGCCACACACACACAGAGCCACACACACAGCCACACATACACAGAGCCACACACACAGCCACACATACACACTCAGCCGCATACAACAGAGCGACACACAACAGAGCCACGCACACACACAGAGCCACACACACACACAGAGCCACACACACACACAGAGCCACGCACACACACAGAGCCACACACACGCACAGAGCCACACACACGCACAGTGCCACACACACGCACAGAGCCACACACACGCACAGAGCCACATACACGCACAGAGCCACTCACACGCACAGAGCCACACAAACAGAGCCACACACAGAGCTACACACACACACACAGAGCCACACAAACGCACACAGAGCCGCCACACACACAGCCACACACACACACAGCCACACACACACAGCCACACTGACACACACACACACACACAGAGCCACACACACACACACACCGAGCATAATTCCAAGAGCCAATGTAGTTAAAACAAGAGACAGCACATCGTACACTGTGCGGTACACAAGTCTTGAATATCAACAGTAGGTCATCAGCTCCTAAAATCGACTAGCGGGTCAAGTGACCACTGCAGAGCTTTGTGTGCAACACTTAGGGAAGCTCAGATCTTCATCTTTCGGAGGTTCCAATGGCATTAAGTGACACTGAAGAAGGCCCTCTTCGTGCTTGGCACCAGCAATGACATAGGAGCGAGCTCCCACCAATCAGCTGCCGGGGTTTTAATCTGACCGGACATTGCAGGCCACTGCTACATCTCATCAGCTCCTGAGATAGACTAGCGGGTCAAGTGACTGCTGATCAAATACACCTTTCGGATGACCAAACCCCTTCCTCGCAGCTCAACATATTGGCATCTAGATAGAAGTGAGTAACACCTGATACAAAAATGTAAAACTATTCAAACTGTCGTATGCATTGCGACATTGGGATAAAACCATAAAAATGAGACACTAGCAAGACCTGTATCTAGCAGGGTGGGGGGGGGCGGCAAACCAGCATAGCTGCAGTGAGAGAATATAAAGAGAGGCCTAGCGGTCCTCAAAGGCCACTACTAAACACTCAGCATAAAACTTAAAGACGACTAAGCGCTCGAAACACAACAGGCTCCCTTACAGGTGTCGACATGGACGAAGGACTAAAACAGCTCACTGAAAGTTTGAACCGCGCCTGTCTCAGCTGTGGCTAGTGCAACATCAGCAAAAAAGGGGGACCCAAAATGGCCACTGAATAACCTCCCCTTGTGCATTTCCAACTGCATTGAACCCATTGCACTGCCTTCTTAAATACAAGCTTTTCGCAAAAAGATAAACTGTGGGAGGAAAACTTATATAAAGTTAGAGGGGGGCTGCAACACTACTCGAATGGTGGAGGCGGGAGGGGGGGATAGGGGGGGGTTTGAATCACAAGCAGCGACAGACCTACTGCTGAAAACCAGCCAAGCATCCGAACGACGAGAAGTGAGAGGAAGCCCCTCCCGCAGGGGTTTATTGTGCTCAGGTCAGAGGCCGGATACCTGCTCCATAATGAGGCAGTTTAAGAGATCCCGGGGAAGGAATCTAGCTCTCTGAATCAGTGGCCCTATACAGAATGTGGAGAGGGGTCTTGATACTCCCACATCGCCCAGATGTCCGTCATAGGCCTTGGAAGGCATGAGCCCCAGCCCCATGAAATGGAGGAACACTGGCACTGCAGTGGCAGCATGACACCCCTGCTAGGAGTATCCATGGATAATTCTGGTTAAAACTGTAATGAGAATTCTCGGGGTGTATGTGATTAGGAAAGTAACGATTTAGCCATTATAACTTTAGCTTTGAGTAAATTACCTACTTTACTGAGTGCGGGATTTGTTTGGTTGTTTATATAAATGAAAATCTGTTAGGAATCAGTTTTGACAATTAGTTTGCCGGTTACTTTTAAAAATAAATACATTGTCTGATGGGCTAGGTCGCGAAAAGGCAGCAGGCCCAGGCCTCGACCTCACAGGAGCTCGAGTATAGCCTCGCTCTCCTAAATGCCGACGGGCGGCCGTTGTGAGGGGCACCAGACCTCGCGGACGGGGGTGGAGAGCAGGTCAAGACTTCTAGAGGTGCAAGGTTTACACAGACTCAAGATTCAAAATACTTTCACCAACTCATACAACTAATATTCAAAGTCTTCGTAAGGCTAGCACTCTAGCTTAGTTGGGGCAAGATCCCGAGTCCAATCCCTGGAATCCTAACTGACCGGCGTTTTCCCCCGTTCCCAGCCACGACATTGCCCAGCAAACTACAGCGCCGACATGCGGAGCACATTCTGCACAGAATGACATAATCGGGAGGCAATTAGGGGACCTAACGATTGAGTTACGGCTCCGGGAGCGAACTCAAGGAGGAGCCTGCGGCGGAGTGACCTGGTGCCATTTTCTAGATTCTTGGCCGGGGATGCCGAGATACGGCACATCAGTACACGAAATGCCGGGCCCGTGATGGCGGTGAGTCGCTAGCAATAGCGGCACCTCGATTTCCCCCGATGCTCCCCGGCCCCACCTTACTTGTGAAGCGAGCGGCCTCCCTTTGTACCTCCGGAGCCGGCTACTCGCACCCCTCGCCTTCCAGAACACGGGTGGGGACAGGGCCTGTTTGCCAACATCAGCAGCGCCCACCCGGGCATGCGGGGGCGCAACTTAGAGAGTGTGAAGGTTGGGCCGTAGGACCTACGAAGAAACGTGGGGAGTGTGGGTGCTGTAAGGGAGTAGGGCTGCAGGGCACGCCGCGCTGCTCGGTCTGGGAGAATGACTTCGCGCCCACACAGAGCCCTGCAAAATAAAGCTTGTATCACAGCGGGCCGGTCCAGACTGCCCACCGTGGGGAGACCCTGGGAGCCTATTACGTGGGACGCAATCTCATTCTCGAAGCCCTTCGACTGATGTAGTCAACGCATGTCGAGAGGGACGAAGGGGACAAAGAGAAGCGCAGACGATTGGAGTATCGAAGAGGGAGGTCTGTGCTAAGGGGTTCCTCATTCAAAGCCCCGTCCTTTGCAGACTGGGGGCGTGTTTTTCTTTATCCCCACATCACTATTGGCTGGAATGTAAACAACGGGCGTGTTTTTGACTTGTTGTTTACCATTCCAGCCAATGGAGAAGAGGGTGGAATAAACTTAAAAAGCACGCTCCCGGGGGCGTGGCCAGCAACCGGGCAAGATGGCTGCTATCTAGAGAAGCTCCGGGAGTAACGTAGCCCTCCAAGCTAATCCGGACATTAATCCGCTGAATTTCTACATCTTAAGGACCTGCACCGACGGCCAGGACCAGGCGGCGACCACCGACACAACTCCGGTGAAAATCTGACGTCAGGTGTGTGTGCTGCTCGAGTGCGGACTGCCGTGGCTCACCGCCGAGTCGAGACCGGGGCCTAAATTAGAAGTGCCTCCCGGTGCGAGAGACGATGGCGGCAGCCGGACCCATACGGTGGAGTGGAGCGAAAGAAAGATCAAGCCAGCGGCGGGACCGAGGGCGCCGCCCGGCTTCCAGGAGCGCATGTACGTGCATAAAAGAGCCTACACCCCGAGTACTGGCCATCATCTAAACTGGATGCGAGGTGAGACCTGTAAGCAGGAGAGCAGCCGGGGACTAAATTAGAATGAAGACCCAGCCACCCGTAGATCCCCGGAGTGGAAGGACCCACATATCGACAAGCACCTCTAACCGTTTAGGGGCACAGCAGAACATCGGGGACCCCCCCCCCCCCTCCCTGACTACCCACTGGGCATCAACTAACGCCACACGAGATCCTGGGGCACCGCAACGCAAGGAACTATGTAATGGCGCAGTTGCTTCACTGAGTGAGCGCAGGCCCAATCCTCAAGGGAGGGGATCCATCACCAACCCACCCCTCCTGCGGCCACCCTCTTGAGAGGGCCTTTTAGGACCTTGTTCCTTTGGGGAGAGAGCTCCAGAGACTCCTGCGGGGGAAACATGGGAGGACGAGGCCCACGCAATCCAACCACGCAGCCCACATTGGACAAATACGCTTATGGGAAGGACTTTCCACCACTCCCAGAGGGACGCAATGCCTCAGGGAAGACCAAGGAGGGCGATGGATCCCGCAAAGTAACTTTGGACGACATATTGGCAGCCCTCATAAATGTACAGACAACAGTTGGATCTATTTCCACGGACGTGTCCCTGCTGCGGGCGGACTTCCAGAAAATGTCAGCTAGAGTAATGGACGTCTAACAGGTCACCAAAACCTTGGTGGCGGACACTACCACGCTGCAACAAACGGTGCCCCGGCTCGAGCTGGAAAATAAATTAATGGCGGAGAAGCTGGACGACCAGGAGGGACGCGCTCGAAGAAGCAACGTCCGCATCCTTGGAATTCCAGAGAGTGAAGGCACCCAGGCTATGGACCTCTTTGTTGAGGATCTGATACAAAACCGACACAACTCCGGTGAAAATCTGACGTCAGGTGTGTGTGCTGCTCGAGTGCGGACTGCCGTGGCTCACCGCCGACTGCAGCCCAAAGGACTATCCACTTTTTTTTCTGTGGAAAGGGCCCACAGAGTCCCAGGCGGCAGACCCAAACCAGGAGCACCCCCCCAGACCGGTACTCGCGCGTCTATTCAACTTCCGCGACAGGGACGCCATCTTGCAAACGGCGAGAATATCCCCGCCGATTCGAATCTAGAACTCAACAATCTCATTCTTCCCAGATTACATTGCAGCAGCCTCACAATGCCGGAGAAGTTTCTTGGAAGTCAAAAAAGAGTTGAGGGCCCAAAACTACCCTATTCCATGTTGTTCCCTGCAAAGCTCAGGGTGGTGGCGGAGGGCAAAACGTGATTTTTCGAAAAACCGGAGGAAGCCCACGATTGGCTCGAAGGGTGGCACCGAGTGGACGGACCACGCGGAGGTAACAGAGCCCATCGCCACAGAAATATGGTAGGATCCAGACCTAGAGGGCTCACAGCGATCGGACGCTAACGATCCTGACCACGGATGAAAATTCAAACGTTCGAACAACCACAAGAGACCTACCCACGTACAGACATAGCAGTGGTCGTGTCGGCCTTGGACACTGGTCAGCAGCAGGTATTGGAAGGGAAGGAGGGCCTACCCCCCTCTTGGACTTCTCACCCCCAGCAAGCAAGTACAATGGTTTGGGGAGGGATGAAGCACTCTGCTGAGTTAGGGTGGCGGGCGGTTCTGAGTCCGTCAGGCAGAGAGGCAGGGTGGGTGGGTGAGACACAGGGCTGGGAAGTTCGGATTAAGTTTTATTTTGTTCTAGTTTGTTACGGCACACATGACAGGGCGCACCGTCCTTGGATTAATGAATCCCCAGGGGGCACAATCAAGAAATGGTCCATACTCACCTATCACTGCATCTATGGCGACACGCACCCCAGCTGATCTAGCACAGGACACGACTCCCGAAGCACAGGTGACCCCCTCACGTTATTAACCTGGAATGTCCATTGGCTTGTAGTGTAGTTCCTATTTTCCCAATAGGCTCTGCGCATTGGAATAACATAAACAGCAGTGTAGACGTAGGACTTAGGTCATCTAGGTCTCTACTGACTATGTTAAACTTAATTTAGGTTTGCGCCAGCTAGCTCAGAGGTCACTGGAAACTTTCTTGAATGAATAGGGAGGGACAAGCTCCCCTGGCTCAGACAAGAAGGGATTCAGTTTCTGACAACCGCAATAAACATGACAACTTTGCTCCCTCAGAATAAGAGTGTATCTCTAGAGTTGTGTGAAAACAATAAAAAGCTATTTCACTCAGTCAGCAGTGCATACTTAGTTTCACCAGAGTGCAGAGAAATAGAGAGACGGGCGTTTTCAATAAAAAGGTGTTATTTATTGAGCAGTCTTCTTTCTCATGCAAGAGAAATGAATCGCCACAATTGCAATACTTAAAGTAAAGTGCGTACAGTAAAAGTAGTATTATGAAATAATACTGTAAAAGCATTTATATGGTTTCTTAGCCATATGATACTTTAAAATGGATAAAATATATACATACATAAATAACTAACGTAACTAACTAACTAACTAACGTACTCAACTGGTGCTTCTGACTAAGCCTACCCCGGTGTACCTGACCTAAGCCTAATACGTGGGAAGGGATGAGTAAGTAGCAGTTTTAAGTTAAGTTGGTCAAGATTATTTTGCCAAGAATCTGCATCAAGAATTCTCTTACGGGTTATGTCAGCTCCGTACCTTGGTAATAGAATGTGGGAGGTCTGGTATCTCTTTTCCTCAGGACTCGATATTCCAGCAACCCGCAAGGGTAGGCTGGAAACACCGGTGCTGGATTTTCTCGGCTGGAGAAAAAGACAGCGTCTCTCTCAGTGCGTCAAACAGGAGGGGCGGCTTCCGTGGGCTTCTCGCATCAGCTGGGCTCTCGAGCAAGTAGATGGCCGCTCTGCTCCAAACCACCGTGTGTTTGCTTAAGGCAACTGTTGGTATTTTATACCTGGAAGGTGCCGGGTTTGACGTAAGGTTGGACATAAGACGTCACTAAGAACTAACAGTTCTTTCTGGACTTCAGGAGTTCTTGTTCAAATCAAAACAAAAGGAGGGGGGATTTCCCGGGCTGCTGGAGGCTTGGTTTGTTTAAAGAACGCGTTGTGCTTTCTAGGAGTCGATGGGAGTAGCCGTGCTGTGCTTTGGACTGCATGGGCTATTACTGAATATGGATCTGATTCTTATGCCTTTATCAGGATATTATTGATTATAAACTCACATGGGCATAAATCGGGAATATAGAATTAGGGTCCTAGATATAAACACGACAGGCTGGGGGACAAAATTAAGAGTGGTCTAGTGTTGCGGGCCCTAAAGAGCCAGCCTCCAGCACTGGCACTCCTGCAAGAAACCCACCTCACAGGCACGGCATGTAAAGCGCTGGACAGGGATATAAGATGGTAATACACTCAGAATTTTCCTCAGGTTCCAGGGGCACGGGCATTCTGGTTCGGAAAAATTCTTCTTTTATAGTGCTTCAGACCAGGACAGATGATCAGGGCTGATTTGCTGCACTACAGGGCCAATGGGAGGGTAGGCTAATCAATGTAGTGTCAGTTTATGTCCCTCCGGCGCTCCACGCGGTGGCCCTCCCAGCACTTAGTCAATTTTTACTTACCCTGCCGGAGGGAGACCTCATTATCGGGGGAGACTTTAACGCCACAATGGACGCTGACTTAGACAGGTACCCGATCAAGACACCGACAACTGGAGTCTCTCGCCTCCAGAGCTTTGCGGAGGCATTGGGGATGGTCGACATTTGGAGACACACCCATCGCACAACACGTCAATACACGTTCCACTCAAAACCACACAACAGTCTTTCTTGGATAGACTACTTTATGACGGTGGAATCTATCCTGAAAAATATCGAAGACATCGCAATTTATTTATTTATTTATTGTGACTTGTATAACGCACTATAACCCAGGGGTCTCTAAGCGCTTTGTTAGGATCAGCTAGACAATAAAAAGATGCATCAGATTACAATTGGCGGCCACCCCACGCTTGCTGGAAAAGCACAGTTTTTAATTTCTTGCGAAAAGGCATTAGTTTCTTTTCATTGCTGAGTCCCAACGGTAGTTTATTCCACATAGCTGGCAAAGTATGTGAGAAAGCACGCCCACCCACAGTGGTCAGTCTACAGCGTGGCTGAACCAGATAGATGGAATCAGCAGATCTAAGCACCCTCCCTGGTTTGTAAAGGGACAGGCGAGATTTCAGATAGGTGGGTGCTCTGCCATGAAGCGCTTTGTGTACAATGCAGAGCCCCTTGAACATTAGCCTCTGCCTAACTGGCAACCAATGGAGTTCCCGCAGGAGGGGGGATGCCTGGGTACTCCTTGGTTTCTTAAAAATGAGCCTAGCAGCATCATTCATGACCGTCTGCATTCTGTTTAAGAGGCCCTGTGGAAGTCCTATATACAATGAATTGCCATAGTCCAGCCTGGCCAAAATCATTGCAGAAACCGCGCTCCTTAGAGTGGAAAAAGAGAGCAGCGGGGAAACTTTCCTGAGTTGGCGAAGGAGGCCGACGCAGCAGCCCACCACAGCTGTGACTTGCTTTTTCATGGACAGCTTACTGTCCACCTGGATGCCCAGGCTCTTAACCACCTCCGCCGGTTCTGGAGGCGTGCCCAGCTCCCCAGGCCAGAAACGATCACACCAAGGGTTGCCAGCGATGGTAATCGGCAACACCTCGGTTTTGTCCGGGTTGATTTTTAGGGAGTTGCCGGACATCCAGTTAGCTGTGCTTCTCAGAATGTTTTGCAGTCTGGTAAAGGCATTCTGGCTATCCTCCAGCTGGATGATAATCTGGGTGTCGTCTGCGTAGTTATATACCTGACAGTCCATTTGATTAAGCATTTGAATCAAAGGCTGTAGGTATATGTTGAACAATAGGGGTGACAGAGCAGACCCTTGTGGGACTCCGCAAGTGATCAAAGTTGCGGTAGAAAGCATGTCACCTAGTTGCACTTTCTGCGTCCTCCCTTGAAGGAAGGATGTGAACCATGCCAGTGCTATGCCCTGAATGCCGAAGTCCCTCATCCGCGACAGTAGTTGTTCATGACACACGGTATCAAATGCCGCGGAGAGGTCCAACAGCACCAGGGCCCCCGGGATTTTCTTGTCTGCTCTGTTCCTAAGCTCATCTACGATTGACAACATAACCAGCTCCGTGCTGTGGTTCGCACGGAAGCCTGCTTGATTCGGCTCTAACAGCGTGTTGCTTTCCAGATGTTCTGAAAGGGTGGTAAGGACATGCTGCTCCAGAACCTTCGCCAAGAATGGTAACTGGGAAATTGGTCTGAAGTTTTTCAGACATTTTGCGTCTGCCCCCGGTTTTTTTAACAAGGGAATCAGACGGGCTTCCTTGAAGGCAGAAGGAACTTGACCAGTATGTAGAGAGAGGTTCAGGAGACTCAGCACATCATCCTCTATGCCCGGGAGTGCGAGTTTAAACACTTCAGGTGGGCATGGATCCGACCTAGAGCCGGACTTGACCCGTCCCATGAGGGAAGCTAAACTATCCTTTGTAATCAAGGGTAGATTAGAGAGCAGGATTGTAATTGGCAGTATAGCTGGGATATCCACCGGTGGACAGTCAATTTGCGATGAAGCCCAGAGGCATATCAGACCATTCACCGGTAATGCTGACTATCTCTTATCACCATAAAACGCAATACAGACTCTACCCCATCTACCCTGGGTACATACAAATCCCCAAAATTCGATAACAGCTCCTGACAGCCACTAAACATTTCTTTGCCGAAAACACTACATCGGTCAGTTCACCATCGGTGGTGTGGAAGGCCTACAAGACGGTCATTAGGGGGCAGCGATAGCAACCATTACGGAGCATAAACGAGAAAAACAAAGAGAGTTAAGGGACTTGGAACTAGAATTACATAAAGTCGAGGCAGATCACGCGACAAACCCCACACCTGAGACTGCACACACTCTACATCTTAAGCAACAACGCTATAGGGAATACCTGAGAGAAGAAACAGTGTCTGCCCAAACAGCGACCAAACACTGAATCTATGATGTGGGGGACAAGGCAGGGAAACTCCCGGCATGGCTATATAGGCGAGAAAGAGGCGGTAGAGGCATATTGCAGATAGGGACGATGGATGGGCAATTCACAACAGACCCCTGGGACATAGTGAAAGAATTAACCAAATACTTCCGAGGGGTGTACACATCAACATCATGGGTATCCGAAACAGAAGCGGCAGCATCCCTAACCAATATAGAAATGCCCAAGCTGACACAGGAAGCCTCTCTGGAACTAGAGGCGGATCCTACAGAGGATGAGATACAGGTAGCAATGGGCTCACTGCAATCAGGAAAGTCACTGGGACCTAATGGGATCCCGATAGAATTGTACAAACAGCTAGTGCAAACTATCAGCCCACATCTACTTAAAATGTACACCGAAAGTCTAGAAAGAGGCGAACTTCCACTTGATCAACGCATCGCCAAGATAGTAGCTATCCCAAAACCAGGAAAACCTCTGTCCGAATGTACTTCCTATCGCCCAATCTCCCTACTAAATGCGGAGGCTAAAATTCTGGCTAAACTGCTGGCAAATTGACTTATAACACATCTCCCACAATTAATCCACCCGGACCAGTCCGGCTTCATGCCCAATAGGAACACCGCACTTAACCTTAGGCGCCTTTATGGCCATGGTGGTGTCCCGCCTGGATTACGGGAACGCTCTGTATGCCGGTATCCCAGCATACAGTCTGCGTCGCCTACAACAGATACAAAACCAGGCGGCCCGCCTGGCTTTCAACCTCCCTAAATTTCACCACTCTACCCCACTTTTGAAATCTCTTCACTGGCTTCCCGTGCGAGCTAGAATTCAATTCAAGCTCGCATCCATCACTTTCCTGGCCCGATCGGGTCTGGCACCAGCCTTCATCTCCTCCGAGATTGTCTCATATGTCCCCTCCAGGGACCTACGTTCGTCTTCCCAGTCCCTCCCAGGGGTGTGGAAATTTTTTAATAATCTACTTGTCCATGGGACAAAATGCAACATAAATCTACATGTCCTGTAAGACAATCAACTTGTCTCACCTATTCCCAAATCAATTACGTGGGATGGCACAGAGCCATTAATGGATTTTTGTTTTAATAAAACTGACCAGTGATTTATCAATGATTTGCAAAAATGTTGGAAGGATCTGGAATAGCGGACTTTAGGTATGGTATTTTGGATATACTGGTCCAAAAATAAGCTGCAGCTTATTTGCACATCGATCCATGTTGGTTGTATGTGGATATGCCTACTGCAGAAACATCATGCTGCCAAATCTTGAGAACCAAAATATAGAGTCTGGAGTTAAGAATAGTAAATCTTTACTTACCAATTACCTTCTCAAAATTTTGGCCCTCAATATTTTGTATATAATATTCTGGTAGCACAATATTCTGAAGTCAAAATTAAGGTAGAGTACCTCAGGGTTGCAGTAAAAAAGAAATAGATGAGAAATTCTGTGCAGTTGAGGAGGTGATGTCTGTCATGAGACGTCTGGCCTGCTTCCAGCCTAATTGGTTCTTCCCCTTTCATCTTGCCCAAACTGACACACTCACTGCACATACACACAACCCAACTACAATGACACACCCTCCCGGGACAAACAAGCACACCCACTGCACACTCCAACACCATTGCATTGACACATAGCTAAGCTATAGATGCATAGACTTATAAATCACTTAATGGACAAACGCACAAAGACATGCAGGACCACACCCCTAGAGACTTACCCCCGTGCAGACATAAACACACCCACAATAGATAGACGCAAGCGCTCTCTATAAACAAGCTGTACCTGACCGGAACGGTTTGCATAACATGTGCCTAATTTGGCACTGACTGGAGCAGAAATACTGCCCGCACAGATACCACAGATTTCCAAAAAGGCTGGAAGAAGCCACTAATCTTCTAAGGTAGGACATTCTACAAATGTATAAAAAATACAAATGTATGTTGCAGAAGGGGAAGAGTTTGTAGGAAGTTTAGGATTAGGAGGCAAGGATGTCCAGCATAGGTCCATGAGGGCAGGTCAGAATAGAATCCATGGCCAGACTTTCAAAATGACCACTTACTATTCAAATTCATTCTAATGAGATCAAGTTAGTATCTGTTTATTTTATGTGATAATCCTGAAAATCTAGAATGCGTTTGGCTGTCCTTGGCACACGTTGCACACCCCCAGTCTCTTTGGCTGTTTAAGGCTCTTGTTTGCCAATACTTGCTTCAACTTCGGTTCACAAATAGCACAGCTTTTCAGTTTGTTGGGCTCAGAGTGCAGATGTGCACTTGTAAAAGATACACCTACATTTTCTTATGAATTAATATTTTCTGAGGTGTGAGAAGAGGGTGTTTCAGTGTTGGAATCCCCTGGGACGTTTGTGCACACGCACAAAATAATGCATTTGGGAGTTTTCACAAATCTTGCCACAGCCTATTCGCATCATGGACATGGGCAAATACTTGCTCATATTAAATTTTGGGGTGGAAGTGGGAAGAAAACCCCACCTAATTTGGTGGGATTGTAGGGAAAGGTCTCACTGCTTGCTTTGTAGTTCCTTTTCCAAAGAGCATGGAGAAAATGGAGACGAAAGTACGTGTTGACTAAAAAAGTATGTTGTTTTCACTCTAATGCGTAATTGATCAATAAATGTTTCAATCAATAATTCCCTTGTAGAGTGCAGCTATGTGTTTTGTTTGTGCTTAGAAATGGCAGGAGTGCAGGTTGAAGCACTATATAAAAGATTACTGCTTCTTTTTAAAAAGGTATTCTTTCAGACCATTGAGGATCCGTACTATTCAGATCTGAAAAGAATATCCTGCCCGGACCCGTATGATGGCAAAGTATTTTTGAGAATTATATTGACCATATTCCTACATTGGTTAATTGTAGATTACATTAATTCCTAATATTAGGCATTGGTTCCTCAGACAGACAGCCTCACGTTCTTTACTTGTTTTGTTTTCAAAACATGCCCTGTAGGCTAGGTCGTCTATTTCAGGTGTTTCGCTGCAGTTTTAATTTCTCAAAAGGGTTAATTTCTGATATGCATTTCTTTACGTCTTTGTTATTTATTACTCAATAAAATGTCACTTGAGGTGGCCAACATTTGGCAGCAGAATGTCACTCGTTTTAAGTACACTGCAACCACGGAAATGTCACCCATAAGCAATGAAAAATCGGCAGCTATGAGTATCACATCTCACAAAAGGCCTTCAAAATGCTGGGCTAAGTGTGTAGCTAAAAGAGCAAAAAGCATAACTCTTACATTTTACACATATGTCAACTTTAAATAAAAATACCCTGAAATGCCTAAGCACACTGACAACTTGTCAGCGTCTCTCCCAAACAAAAGATCACCTTTCAGACGCTGAACAACAAGGTCTGTGCCCTCCAAGCAGCAAATCAGGGTCTCTTGGTCCGGAACCTGATGCACCATCCGATCCAACTCCACTGCTCTCTTTAGCACAGCTACAGCCGACTACTCCAACCCCTGCAGAGCCCCCATAGTCAGGAGAATCTGAGCCAAATGGTACCCCGCACGCCAGATGAGACAGTCCTTTCCGGTGCTACCCATGCAGGAATGCTTCCTGGCGCACCAGCAAATAAATAAGGCTTGTAAATGCTAACTCGCTATGATCCTGCATGAGCTATCTCCACCACACTTTCGATTTCTTTGAACAGCCGCACCACAGGAGCAAGTGAAAACGGACAACAAAACAGACGGAAGAAAGGGGCAGATTTTATATTGCGTTCTTATTATCATCTAAAGAAAGAAAACATGACTTTACTATGGAGTTCCTTCGTGTGCTGCTGTGGCAATTAGTGAGGGAAAATAATATATACTGGCAGTCTACGCCCGCTCTCAAAGACCCCGCTCCTTGCTCATCCCGGTTTCATTCTCTTTATGCCGCCTCTATCTCCTACTTCATAAGCTTGCGGAGCAAAAGTGTCCAGTTTTCAGCACTAGCCACACAGGCATTAGCTGCTAGTAAAACACAAAAACGTGCTTTTAAAATCGTAGCCTGCAAGGAAAATAAATTGTGCATTCATTCTGTATTTGGCATCCTGTGTCGTCACGAATACTATGGCATTAGTAAACTAAGCGAGAGAGGCTTGTAGAGCTCTCATAGGCAGACCATTGTTTTGTGCCCACAAGAGCTATGCATGCGTGCAGAAGCCACAACCAGTAGCGAAGAGAAGTTGCATCTGAGAGAACACTACCGGCCACTCACTGAGCCGATAGCTGTAGGGGCGGGGCCAAGTAGGGACGTCTCCATTTCCTTTGATTTAATGTCTAGTTGTCCGTGGGACAAAATAGACATTAAATCTTCTTGCCCCTGACAGAAATCAGCTTGTCTCGGGCGTCGGGCGATATGAATTCACCTCCCCTGCCTCCTCACCATCCCACGTTTCCGGAGAAAGAAGTGGGGAGGCTCCAAATTTGCCATTCTTGCACCTACCCTCTGGAACTCCCTTCCCCTTCAACTTCGCTCTATCACCCTCTATCCGCAATTCCGCAAAAACCTCAAAACCTACTTATTCACAAAGTCCTTTGAATAAACTTTCCCTCTACTCTCCCTGCTCCTAAACCTCAGCTTCCGCTAGCTACAGCGCCAAGAAACCGCCGGTATACGTGCGCTCTAAAAGTGCTTTTAAACTCAAACTCAAACCCTTTATGGGGCACTGGCTAAAGCGCCATCACTATCAGATCCGGCGTTCTCGTGTCCCTGGATGCGAGGATGGCTTTCGATATGGTGGAGTGGAACTACCTCTTCGCGGTCCTCCCACACCTGGGGCTTGGCCCTAGGTTCTGCGCATGGATCCGCCTTCACTACACAAAACCAATGGCAGGCATAACAGCTAATGGACACCTATCGTAGGCTGTGCTGTTGTCGAGAGGAACACGTCAGGGTTGCCCCTTGTCGCCACTCCTCTTTGCATTAGTGTTAGAACCCCTAGCGACATGGATCAGAGGTACACCGTTGCTGAAGGGCATACAGTGGGCGGAGGGATGGGAGGACCGCCTCGCTCTATATGAGGATGATGTGCTGGTATACCTTACAGACACCGAGAACTCCCTATCAGTGCTGCTGGAGGCATGTGATAGCTTCGGGAGGGTATCAGGATACAATATTAACTGTTAGCGGTGTGCGGTCCATTGCGATTGTTTCTACAATATTAACTGGTCGAGTCTGTCTTGTACGTCCTAAAGGGCCCCGCTTCACAACTCCCGGATGACTGCCCACTGCTGGTCGCGCAAGACTCCTTTAAATACTTGGGTATACAAGTAACTGCAGACGCAGCTGAAGTTTTCGCCAAGAATTTGGCGCCCCCCCTGGAATGCTTGAAACAAGATGTGAAGCACTGGGAAACCCTTCCTTTGACACTGATAGGAAGGGCTGCATTGTTCAAAATGATGGCACTACCCCGATTCTTATACGCCCTTGAAAACACTCCATATCCAATAGCACCAACATATTTCAAACAGATAGCAACACAGGTGTCCACACTACTATGGGGTAACAAGCCAACACGAATTGCGCAAGTAAAGTTGCACCGTAGATGGTATGATGGGGGAATTGCACTCCCTAACATCCAGATGTACTATTGGGCAGCACACCTCAAAATCATAAACCAATGGATACATGCATCACAAACAGACCCCGCTTACAGGGCACAGGGCCCAATTAGGCACAGGAAATATGCTCGCAGTTCTATATAACAAAGGACAAGCCACTACTCTATTGGGTCCCACAAAACACACGGTTATGCTATGGCAAGCAGCACAGACTCGGATGGGGTGGAAAGGGACAATTACAAAACTAACACCTCTACGGGACACTAAGAGGCTAGGACAACTGAGAAAAAGCAAAGGGTTTGACCAGTGGGACAATATTGGTATTTCAACAGTGGGAGACCTTTGGGACAGTGGGAGTGTATTTCCATTTGATCAGCTCCGGCAACAATACGACCTAGGCCCGACGGAGACGTTCCGTTATGCTCAAATACGCCACACGTTGATGGCGGTAATACCACAAGACATTGAAGTCCCTGAGGCATCTCCTCTAGAAGATCGCCTGCTTACAGACCACTTGCCCAGGAGTGCCACGTCTTTTACATACCGTAAAATTAATGAATAATTACCAGACCCAGTGACCCCGCTAAAAGATAGATGGGTAGAGAATGTAGGAGACATGGACGACACTGAATAGCAGGAGGCCCTGGCATCACCCAGGGAAGTGGGAATACCAGCCAGGCTTCGCTTGGTGCAACTAAAGATCCTACACCGCACGTACCATACAAGGACTACACTGCACAACATGGGGAGAGCACAACACCCGTTTTGCCTCGGAGGGTGCGGGGAGGAGGGATCCTTTTTTCACACAATATGGGACTGTCCAATGATAGCAGAATACTGGCGGGCAGTTCTTCGAACAATATCACAAGTAATGGCAGTGTCACTTCTACCGGAACCGCGCAGGTGCCTTTTAAACGTATGGGAGTCAAATGACTTGACACGCCATGGGCAAATATGGGTCACTCTGGTACTCACAGTAGCGAAACGTTATATAGCGCAGAAGTGGGGGGCGAGGGAGTTGCCTTTGCTGGGGACCTGGTGTAGTGATATGGACCTCAATATGCTAGCGGAAAGAACAGTCTACATAAACCGTAAGTGCCCACGGAAATGGACCAAAATATGGGCAGCATGGAATACGTATCGGGGGGATATATGTGATCCGCTATTGGACTCTGATGGAGGCAGTTCAGAAGAAGACTCTGGGGAGGAATAGAGTGATAATTGTAAACAAATTGCCCAAGGTAATGATTGATGATATTCAAATGTATGAGGAGTTAAATTGGAATAACTGTCATTGGTCACGTACCCTAATTGTGCATTATGAATGTAAACAACCTGTGATTTATGCCGATGTTTTGAATGAAAACAATAATAACAGTTAAAAAAAAATAAAAAAAACACGCTCCCCAATCCGAAATGGACGGGGCTTACAACGAGAGAATGACGTCACTGAGACCTCTTCTCCAATGGCTGGCCACCGTTCAGGAGGCCAGCCAATGGAGAAGAGGGGCGGGGTTAACCCTCGCTACTCAGTCATTAATTCTCGCCGGCGATACTGCGCATGTGCGCAGCCTACGCTAGCCGAGACCTAAAAACTAGTACAAATATTATATTTTTATATGGAATCGTCATTGATGGATATGCCGTTTCAAGTCTGTCATACGTTCATACATGCCAGGTCCGCAAGTGGGTCCTCGGTTATTCGCTTCTATTTTTAACTTATCTCTCTCTGTTGCATCGATTACCCTAAACGTTTTAGCATGCTTTCTAATGATTTCAGAAACATATATTCTCTGACAAGGGATTAGTGCCCGCCAGCGCTTGCATCTGGTTTGCATGGCAGCCTCCTCCCGGGAATAGAAATAGCTGTCATTACTGCTGCGTCCTGCACGCTTATCCTTCTAATTCTTCTGCCTCAACTGGCATCTATCCCCTTTTGCCTCCCCGCCTCTCCGTATGGACGGCCTCTCTTTGATATTTTTTGTCTTTACCATGCCCTCCTTAAAGGGCACAAATGTAGTGTCTCCTGTGAAGACGACTCCGTTTGGTCTAGGCCCACGCAGGCTTTTAAGACCTGCAATTTGTGGGCCTACCGTGTGTAATGAAAGGACCCATATCTACAAAAATGTCTGTTAAGTTTCATCGTGTATTTTTCCCTACTGTACTGCACAGCTTAGATTTGTAACCAAGTGATCTGTCAGCGTGTTATCAGGATCCTCTTTTTTTTTTTTATTTTAAATGTGACATTTTGAACTTAAACGTATGCACCTTGAAAGGTTTTTAATCCCAAGGTCACATTGGAGACGTGAAAAGTAGTTGCCGAGATTTTCAAAATAGCATCAAACATGGTTAAAACATGTCGCGTTGCGGGGTGATGTGGGTCGTTCTCGGGCAGCCGAGCCGCGGTCCTCTTTGTACAAATGGCTGCAGGAAGAATTATCATTTTTTAATTTGTAGAAACCATGGGATACATTATGTATTGAAAATGGGAACTCTTAAGACAAGACAAAATAAAGTGTTCCTCAGTGGTGACATACACGTCCAGTGGAGTGCCTTGAGTGTTTTGACAAGGCCCAGAGTTGTGGGAAATGGCTCATTGTTACCTCACCGCTGTCTGCGCCTTTGTTGTCAGCTGGCTGTTGACCTATCGGATTCGGCCATATGGGGTTTGTGCAAGTGGTGCTTAACCTTCCTGGTCCTTTCTTGAAGGTTTCAAAGGACCTTCTTTCATCCACGTTCCCTTGTGTTAGGTAGTTTATTATAGTTTTGCTGTTCCCAGAAATCCCGAACATCACTTTCATGTAGGTGAAAAATGGCCTGAAACGATTGCATGAACGAGTCTGTTCAGATAGAGTTCTCACTTCATCAAGTTTACAGTGAGAGTCCAGGCTTCCATTACTCCAAAAATAGGAGAATTGTGGCAACGCTCATATATTTTATGGTTGGCAGCATGATTTGTACTTCACCATCCTCTTCATCAATACTTTATCTTGTAAGCGTGGGTCCATTCCTAGGACACTGTATCCCTATAAATGAAAACAAATATTTATAAGGCCCCTTTACGATCTACTTGCCTCTCACACAAAGCTTCATATTTCGCTGCCCATAAGTAAATCATATCACTACTGGGGCGGGTGTTTTGATTTATGTGTGTGCTGGCTTTCTCAATAATACTTATTCATTTGTCTGTGTGTCAGTTTGAGCTTGTGTGTGTGTTTTTTGATGAAAGGCCCTTTTGTACCCTTGGTATTGTTAAATTCATGCACGGTGCTACTGTAGTACAACTAGAGGGAAACTCGAAGTGCTATTATAAACATAGGGCAAGGAGTGTTTTTAATGCTCTGCATGCATGGTGATTTATCTATTGGGCGTAAGAAAGGCGTACTGATTTCAAATTGGGAGATTGTTGCTTTGCCATCTTCTAAAAGGTAGCAGCAGCATTCCCCAGCAAAAGAGATGCAACTGTTGTTCCACTGGTAGTTTTTCTTCTCTGCCAAGGACTATCAAGGATTGTAAGCAGAAGTTGCTAATGCTGAAGAAAGTGGAGGCCTAGGTTTGTCTGCCCACTTCTCTGGCCCTAGTCATTTCTAGCCCCTGTGCTAGTGGCTTCTTGAGGTTTGGAGTGTACACTTGTGGATCTCATCTGGAGCCAAAGCTGTTGCATTGCATCACACATTATGGGGCAAAGAGCCGGTGTGGATGCGAGCCCAATGGGGGTTGCCAGTGTAAATGTGAAATAGCTTCTCAGCACCAAAGTCTTCTGTCTTCTATTTCTACTATTTTGATAGAAAACTTATTTTCTGCTTTGAAAAACCCTCTTCTTGTTGCAGAGTAGGCGTTTGGAGGGGGAGAGAGAGCACGTATGAGGATCAATCCCTTTTGATAGAATCATTCCCGCTACAGTCAGTGCAGCCATTTTGCACCTATTTTCTGTGGTGGAAGCCATCATGGCTGCTGCCTCTGCTGTATCGCTTCTGTGCATAGAAGATTGCTAACTTTCATTGGGGTTGCTTCTGTTGTACTACTTATGTTTTGGGAGACTTGCACTTCTGCCTCTGTGTATTCAGTGTGTGTTTGCAAAGTTGTACGGATGCTGCCTGTCGTCTAACTACTGTGTGTGTGAGGGTGAAATTTGCATATTCTGTACATTTACGTTGTATGTTCTTGAAGCTTGGTAAATTCTTTTAACTATACTGTGATCAGGTTCAATGAGAGCCGGCTGCATTATGAAATTGCCGGAAAGGTTTCTCTAAGCTGAAGCCTGCTCAAGCAGCATTTATTCTCTCTCTCAGCACAGACATTCCGTCAGGCTACCTTGGTGGAATATCAGAATACCAGACTGGTTCAGACACACCCACCTTTTCGCCCTTACTATTCCAACCCTGGATAGTGGCACCTATTGAAAGATCCGTCTGCAAGTTTACGCCAGTGACATTGCTGCTTAATGTTAATTGCACGGTCAGAAGTATCTGATGAAGAATTTGGCAATCTGTAATCATTTTCTCATTCTGACCGAACTAGTAATTTTTCGGGGAGAGGGGGGTGGGTGGGGCTCATGTCTTAAGGCCTCCTTGACGTGTGATCTGGACCTTTTAGTGTTTTTAACATATAAATATCGCGTATCCAGGTATTATTTTGGCACCATGCCACATTAAGTACGACTTTCCAAATGGTTTTGAGGTTTCCTTCAGGGACGGGAGGCTAGTTCAGTTTGCAAAAAAGTGCAGCCATAGGCGTGAAAGAGTTTGCCAAGTATGTCATTCTTAGTGAGTTGTAGGTTTGAAGTGTAAATGAAAAGGACTGTAGACCACCCATGGTGCTGGAGTTTGTTAGATTCTCAGAGCACACCCAAAGTTGTACTCCTTTTATCATGGTCGACCACTGTCCCCATGATACCATGTGATAATATCTGGCAGCAGATTAGTAGTGGTATGGTACAGGCTTTTTAAAAAAAGTATTTTCACTTCAGTGGAGAAACTAATTGCCCCTTCAGTCTGTGTAAAGCTCTACTGCCTTGCCATGACTTGGCCCTCTGTTTTCTACTTATTGAATGTAGGGTGTGTGTTTCTATATATAGTTCTTGGGTACATGAGAGGTGAAGTAACCAATCCTGGTACCCCGTGTATGTATGCCGCACCAGAGCTTGCAGTGTTACCCATAGGGTAGTAGTACATCTGTAAACCTTCAGCAGTTTAGGAACAGGTCCAGCTTCAATGGGCACATGTTAGCTAGGCAAAAAATACAAAGCTCTGAATGTACAATTAACCAGGGGCGTCATGAACCCCCACTTTAGCAGCCTGAGCCGGGTGGGGAATACCGCTGGGCAGTTAAAGTTAACATAATATGGTTTACTTTGATTATAGCTCCTTTCTCTTTGATCATAGTGCTGATCTCCAAATAGAAGCTCATAAATACCAGTGTACGGGGATAGTATGAGGAGGTCTGGGGTGGGGGAATAAAAGAAACAAAAAAACTCAGAAGCGAGGGAGGGATGAGGAAAGGGTGGATGGATGGAAGTGTTGTTTGAGAAACGATTGGATGTGAGTTGGAAGGCAAGTGGATGCAGAGATCGATAAGGGATTGACAGAGGGGAGTGGATGGATGATGGGTCGAAGGATAGGAGAGTGGACAGATGCAGAGTAGGATGAATCTCTAAAGAGAAGGATAGATGGATGGTGTTTAAAAAGGAGGAAAGATGGATTGATTGAGAGAAAGACGAACTGAAGGATAGGTGCATGAATGAATGAATGGATGGATAAAGGAAGAAAGGAAAAAGGCACATAGAAGGTTAGAGAGAAGGATGAATGGATGAATGAAGTATGGGGAGAATAAAGGATGACTAGAAGGTTGGAAAGGACAGAAAGTAAGATGAGAGTAGGAAGAAAAGAAAGAAAGAGAAAAGGCAAAGAATGTTCGAGGGCATGAAGGAAATGTCATAATTCCCTCAGGGGGAGCAATCCCCTGAACAAATGCTAGACTCTCACATCGCATTAGCTCGCTTGCTGCAGGTTGCAATATGGTTCAAAGTGGCGGTTATATTATTTTCTGGCTACTTCCTTGCAATAAGCAGATTACGTTTAACAGAAAAATAATTGGAAATACAAACTAGAGCCTGCTCATCAGGTGCTACTATTCAATAAATGCTTTTTCCGTTTCTGTTTAAAACCGGAGGGGACGTGGCAAGGCGCAGTTTTAAAGATAATGCTTGCCAGAGTTTTACTCCAGGTATCCTGCCACCGACATTAGAGCTTATCCAGTATTAGGGGTGTCTTTCATAGATTCACATGCCTGAATCATTCCCCGTCGTCGAGACGGGAGCCTCCGGTAAATAAAAAAGTAATGTCCATAGACATACATAGAGAGAAAAGGGTCCAAGGGTCTCCCCTTAGTAGCCTTTCCTTGTCCTTATGTAAAAAGGACCAAACTGACATAGTCAGCCAATCAGCTCCGACCTCCCTCTAGAACCTTCCTGGGAGGAGCCTCAGTCCCTCAGATTTTCTACTGCACGTTGTGCTAGGGAGTCTCCAGCCTGAGCTCTCCTCAGGATTATTACTAAAAATCATCAAACTCTCTTGGAAGTTTCTCTGAAACAAAAAACTCTTCAAGGACTTCCTCAACACACTACCCCTGAAGTAAGTGTGTGTTTATACTGCCTTTTTCATGTCTGACTTGGGGAAGAAAGCCCTGTTCAGGGCCTGCTCTTCCTGCAGTAAGAAAAGGATTCATGTGGATGACAAACACGACCTGTGCCTGTATTGCCTTTACCCGGATCATAATTCGGAAAAATGCGCAATCTGTCGGTCTTTTCCCAAAAAGACCGTGAGAGACAGAGAAGGTCGCCTTCTGATCTGGCTGGACAGGCTTAAGAACAGGGACAATCCAGAGTCCTCTGTGAGCAGCGTTTCCAGAACTTCTGCTGTCTCGAGCAAGAGGCCAAGGGACGCTTCCCCGGGCCACTCAGACACTCCTCCTGCGAAGACTCACAAAAAGTCTTCTGAGGCGAGATCGGCGTCATCCTCAGTGTCGGCGAAGGAAGATAAAACCTTCAAAATGCCTGCTCCGTCCTCCAGACAAAGCCAGAGGACTACCTCAGTAAAAACCACGGTGTCTACCACATCGGCATCGTCGCCCTCAGCTTCAACGACGATGACTACTTCCTCTTCATCTACAGGTAGGCCTGTTTCTTCAATTATTCCCCTGACAATGTCGACGAAGACTACACCGTCGACGACGCCATCAACAGCGACGAGCACATCGTCGTCCAAACCGTCGTTGACGAGAGTGTCGACGAGAGACTCGTCGACGAGACAATCGTCTACGAAGGCACCGTCGATGACGACGACGGCTGCGCAGTCGTCGACGACCAAGATCCCTTCGTCAACCCCTCCGTCGACGAAGACCTCGTCGACGCCCGGCTCGTCGGCGACGAGCCCGTCGACGAAGACACCGTCGACGAAGACACCGTCGACGAAGACACCGTCGACGAAGACACCGTCGACGAAGACACCGTCGATGACGGGCTCGACGACGACGACACCGTCGACGAGCGATTCGACGACGAACGAAACATGGAAGAAATCAAAGCTGGTGGAGACGCCGTACATGATGCTACCACCGTCGACGGACCCCTCGACGACTACGAGCTCTACCATTCAGTATGCCAAACAGGAAAAGTCAATAATTACCCCGGAAACGACGTCTCCTAGCAAGGTGGAAAAACAACCACCTCAAGAAATTTTCCAAAGCGAGGAATCCGAGGAGGATGACCATCTGAATCCCGCTACTTCTCTCACAGACCTCCACATAAAATGCCAAAGCACTGATGAGGAACAGGACGAATTCACGTATCAGGAGCACTCGGTCCAAGCCACTGTCCACACCGAAGTCACCCCCATGATATGCCTGCCGGCGACACTGGTGGATGACTTGAAACTTCTTGTGCAAGACTACAAGCGGCGCTTTCCGGAACCTAGCAAAGGAGGTCAAGCACCTGAAAGTCCCACACCAGAGGACAAGGAAGATCAGACACCTCCAGTGCATGTTCAGGTGTCCGCACCGGAACGCCCTCATCCTCGCCATCAACCCCACCAGGAAGTTCATCCTCAAGTGGTAGTCTCTTCGGACGAAGAAGAGGAAGAGGAAGAACTGGAGGAAGGAGAGGTCCAGGAGGTTCACTCAGACCACTCGGACCAGGCTGATGAGGACGAATATATTACATCATCCCCAGCTTCACCACAACCACGCCAAGCGGACTCCCCACCGGTGGACATTGCGGGTTTCCACAAGCTGGTGGAGAGAGCGGCGAAGAGATTCCACATGGTGGTGGAATCCACGGAAACGGACTGTTTCCTCCATGACTTCAAGGAACAGCCTCAAAAATCTGCAAAAGCTGTTCCAATCATAGACTTTTTGTGGGAACAGGGAAAGAAGCTAATGCTCACTCCTGCTTCTGTGCCAGCGGTGGTCCCACGCCTTGATAAAAAATACAGGGCACCACTCACTGCAGCGGCTTGCCTAAATGGTCACCCCAAACCGGACTCGGTAGTGACGCAGGCGGCCCAGAAAAACTCCCGCAACCCTTCATCACCACTGTCAGCTCCCCCGGATAAAGAGGGCAGGAAACTGGACACAATAGGCAAGCGCTTCACTTCCACATCGGCCATGTCCATCAAGGTGGCCAACTCCATTGCCTTGCTAGGACGCTACAATCGACAATTATGGGAGGACATTGCCCCTTACCTAAAGGAACTACCTGATGACGTCCAGGGTGAGGTGAAAGCGCTCCTCGTGGAGGGTCAATCTTCTGCAGCGGAGCTCATAGACTGTGCTATCGACGCAGCCATGACAGGCTTCCGTCAACTTGCGGGAGCGGCTGTGCTGAGACGACAGGGATGGCTCAAAGCCACTTCATTCCGCCAAGAAGTTCAGGCAAAGGTTCTAGACATGCCCTTCGACGGCCAGCACCTGTTTGGAGTACAGGTCGACGAGGCCCTACAGGCCATTAAAAAGGACACAGACACGGCAAGGGCCCTGGGATCTCTACAGTTCAGAAACCAGTCCTTTCGTGGCAACAAGCCCAGGGGTCAATCCTCCTATAGAGGCTCATATCAAAACAGGTCCTCGTCCTCATTCTCGTACAATCAAAAAGGCCAGTACCAAAACAAGCAACAACAGGGCAGACAGTCTTCATTCGGAAGGTCGTCCTACAGAGGTAAAAACACCAAGAGGGGCGCTGGCGGCCGCCAGTGACCACCTCCTCCAGCCAGTCCGAACACCATCTCCGTCCTTTCAGATTGGAGGAAAGCTGACCCATTTCCTTCACAATTGGCAGAACATCACCACGGACCGGTGGGTTCTTCAAATTATTCGATTTGGCCACTCTCTCGAGTTCACCTCCATCCCTCCCAATACCCCTCCACGCAGACGGACACACAAACATCCACGCCTGCTTCTAAAGGAACTTTCGACAATGCTACAAAAAGGAGCAATCGAAAGGGTTCCGGCATCCTCGAAGGGGAAAGGATTTTACTCCCACTTCTTTCTTGTTCAACAAAAAGAAAACAAGTGGAGACCCATCCTGGATCTCCGGGGGCTCAACACCTTCCTACGAAGCCAATCATTCAGGATGGTGACAATTCAGGAAATCCTGGGCATTCTAGAGAAAGGAGATTTTATGGTGTCACTGGATCTCCAGGATGCATACTACCACATCCCTATCCTCAAAACTCACCGAAAGTTCCTAAGATTCGAGGTGGCGGGCCGTCACTATCAGTTCAAAGTACTGCCGTTCGGCCTCAAGTCCGCGCCGCGCATATTCACGAAATGCCTTGCGCCTGTGGCGGCATTCCTGCGCCAACTGGGCCACCAAGTCTTCCCCTACCTAGACGACTGGCTGGTGAAAGCACCCTCACCTGGGGACGCGGTCACGTCCTCCAACGCCTGCACCAATCTCTTTCAAAATCTGGGATTGACGCTCAATATCAAGAAATCATGCATGGTGCCCGCAACAAAAATTACCTTCCTAGGGGCAATGTTAGACACAAGCTGCACGAAGGCCTTCCCCTCAAAAGAAAGAGCAGACAGGATCTTATCTCTGGCCACGGCTGTGGCAAAGAGAAAGCACCTGAAAGTTCGGACTTACTCCTCCCTCCTCGGGATGATGTCTTCCTGCATACTCCTCATACCACACTGCAGGCTCAGAATGCGGCCCTTACAGGAGGCACTCGCGAGCCAATGGACACAAAGCACTGGCTCATTCGAAGACATCCTTCGGATCACACCGAAGATTTCAAAAGCTCTACAATGGTGGACAAGTCGTCACAACCTGATGGTGGGCTTGCCGTTTCTCCTCCCAGCATCACCGCTGGTGATAACAACAGACGCCTCCCTAGAGGGTTGGGGCGCGGTGCTCCAGGACCTACAGATCAGCGGCAAATGGGACTCTCAAGAGCAATTGCTCCATATCAACCTCTTGGAGCTGAGAGCAGTGTTTCTGGCTCTACAAGCCTTCCTACCCCGCATCCAGAAATCCCCAGTGCTCGTCAGGACGGACAACACCACGACGATGCACTATTTGAACAAACAAGGGGGAACGCGTTCACTCTCGCTCTCACGCGAATCACAGACGATCTGGAACTGGCTGGTACTACACGACATCCAACTCAAAGCGGAATACGTGCCGGGAAGGGACAATACCATCGCGGACGCCCTGAGCAGGCAAAAATCCCTCTCCCACGAGTGGGAACTATCGGACAGCGCCCTCACTCACATCTTCTCTCTTTGGGGAGTCCCAAACATCGACCTCTTTGCCACCAGGAGGAACGCAAAATGCCCGTGCTACGCAAGTTGGCATCCCCAACCAGGATCACTAGGAAATGCGTTCTCCATCGGATGGTACAGCGTCTTTGCATACGCCTTTCCTCCATTCCCGATGATTCCACGGCTCCTGAGGAAAATGAAAGCGGAACCATGCACCCTGATCTTGATCGCCCCGTCCTGGCCGAGGCAACACTGGTTCTCGGATCTGCTTCGACTATCCATCAAATCACCGATCCGACTGCACCAACACCCAGCCCTACTGACGATGGCCAACGGACAAGTGCAACACCCGAACCTCCAATCGCTCAAATTATCAGCCTGGCTCCTGAGCACAGAGAATTCGGGGGCCTGAATATCCCACAAGACTGCAGGGATGTGCTAACCAAAGCAAGAGCGGACAGTACGAACAAGACCTACTGTCTCAAATGGAAGAGGTTCTGCATATGGTGCTCGGAACAGGGCTTACAGCCACTCACCATCACACCAGAACAAATACTACCATACCTCCTGCATTTGGCCCAGTCGGGACTGGCGCATGCGTCCATCAAAGTCCACCTGGCAGCAATCTCGAGGTTCACCAGAACGATCACAGGACCATCCCTGTGGTCTAGTCGGCTAGTTAAACAATTCCTCAAAGGACTGTACAGATCCTTCCCGAGGCCTCGGAAGGTACCCCCCACCTGGCAGCTTAACCTGGTACTCAACCAGCTCATGCGACACCCGTTTGAACCCATTCACAGGGCATCGCTTCAACACCTTTCATGGAAAACTGCACTCTTGCTCGCTCTAACTTCGGCCAGAAGGGTCAGCGAGCTGCAGGCCTTGTCCATTCAAGAACCTTATCTACAATTCAGACATGATAGGGTGATACTGCGACCAAACCCTAAGTTCATTCCAAAGGTACCGTCGGACTTCCATCTCAACGAACCTTTGGTCCTTAGGTCTTTCTTCGCCAACCCTTCCACAGCAGCGGAAAGGTCACTGCATTCTTTGGACCTTATGAGGTGCCTGAAGTTCTACCTGGAGAAGACTAAGGATCTAAGGAAATCCTCACAGCTGTTCGTGGCATACAGCAGGCCAAGAATGGGCCTACCACTCACGAAGCAAAGCATATCCAGATGGATCTCCTCGGCGATTTCCTTCTGCCACGAACAGGCCGGCCGGCCTCTGAATGATCATGTTACCGCTCATTCCACCAGGGCGATGTCCACGTCAGCGGCGCTGTTTGCAGGAGTGCCAATCCTGGACATCTGCAGGGCGGCGACCTGGAAGTCACCGCATACTTTCTCCAGACACTACTGCCTGGATATCGAACTCCAGAAGGATGCGGCAGTGGGCCAGGCGGTGCTTCGCCATCTCTTTCAGTAAGGTGAGCCTTCCTACATCCCGCCTTCCAGGTATGCACATTATTGCTCTGATGATATTATATCTAAGCTGTCTCTTTATTGTATGATACTATATGCATTATCTACTATGACGGCAGAGCAACTCTGTTTTACAAATGTGCTACTGTGATTGCTAGCTACTCTGATTCAGGCATGTGAATCTATGAAAGACACCCCTAATACTGGATAAGAAATGCGTTACTTACCTGTAACAGCAGTTATCCAGTATTGGTGTCTTTCATAGATTCACATGCAACCCTCCCGCCTCCCCTGGAAGGACTCACTTCCCTCTCGGAACTATACTACGCCAAACCTAGCCGGGTGCGTACGAAAATCTGAGGGACTGAGGCTCCTCCCAGGAAGGTTCTAGAGGGAGGTCGGAGCTGATTGGCTGACTATGTCAGTTTGGTCCTTTTTACATAAGGACAAGGAAAGGCTACTAAGGGGAGACCCTTGGACCCTTTTCTCTCTATGTATGTCTATGGACATTACTTTTTTATTTACCGGAGGCTCCCGTCTCGACGACGGGGAATGATTCAGGCATGTGAATCTATGAAAGACACCAATACTGGATAACTGCTGTTACAGGTAAGTAACGCATTTCATTTCCACTCAGCTCAACTTAGTTTAGGGTCTGAAGGTAGTCTTAAAGTTATTCTAGATTTTTAACTTTGGAAAATGTGCTGCCTGAAAGCTCGCTGGAGCCAGTCCTAAAACTGGTTTCCAAATAATTCGGAGTCGATGAAAAATAATTAAATCCTTAATGGGCAACCATCCCAGAAGCATTCAGAACGGTTTAGTATTAATCCTTCATTCCGCTCTTTCGCTACTGGTTCTCATGCCCTGCTCCTCCACTTTCTGCAGACACTATTGTTTAGCTAAGTTCATATGTTTGGTTGGAAGTAGTATAAACTTCGATGGAGTAGGGCTTTTTTTTTGCAGTTTTATTTTTATGTAGCACAAACTCAGCCAAAGAACATTGGCGCACTTTAAGTGAGCACCAGATTACATTACACAAGATGAAGTTCATATTTTCTTTTTTGTTTGGTACAGGGAGGTTAAGTGATTTGTCCAGAATCACAGGATGTTGAGCTAATGCTAGGACTCAAACCTGGTTTCCTAGTTCGAAACGGAAAAACAGTGAGAGAGAAAGGGTATTCTACAAGGGAATACTCCTGGTCCCCTTAATCAATATCTCTAAACAGTAGGAGGAGTATACCCTGGAGACACCTCAATGCCTCGGTCGAAGAGATAGAGGTGCACAAAAGAAGAGCAAACTCGTCCTTTGTTAGAAGACCCCTCACTCACCAACCTAGTTGGTGACATGCTTCATCATCGGGGTCCCACCCGGATAGCCGATTACCATTTGGTGTGCTGCGACACCTGACTACAGTGGAGCGGGTTGTTTTTTTCTTGTTGGCGCCGTTATGACGTCGTCGGAGTACTTAGACGCCGCCTCCGCGTGCTGACGTGAGTTCTTCTTTTTTCGGTGCCAGCAAGCGCAGATCTAGAAAAAGCAGTACTTCTAGTCACTTTTTGACTAACTTTTTGGATCATTTTGATCATCTTTTCGAAGTCGTACGACTCTGATTGTTGCCATAGGGATGCCTGGATATAAGCACTGCAAGGATTGCGACTGCACAATGTCGGTCACGGATCCTCACCACCTGTGTCTAACTTGTCTAGGTGTCGACCACAACGACAAGGCCTGCTCCGACTGCCGGGCCCTCTCTTCGAAAGCCAGGCGGGGTGGTCCCGCAGGCGACTCGAACTCCGGCAGTCAATCCTGCGCCGCGAGAGGTCCCGGTCACACGGGCGGTCGAGGGACAGGTCGCGGGGTCGGAGCCACCACAGAGTCGGCACCACTCCTCCGGGTCGAAGTCGTCGTCCGGTAAGAAACAGAAGAAGTCGAAGAGGCGTCATCGCTCTTCTGACTCTCCCCCCCCCCCCCCCCCCCCCGACGCTCGCGCGACGAGGCCGGGGTTCGTGTGATACCGCCCATGCGGCTCCGTTGGAGTCGCGGGCGTTGCGTCAAGCTCCACACCCTCTGGTCCCTGGGCGAGACGCGACGCCGGAGGAGATAGAGCGCTTCCTCATGGCCATGAGGTCCCTCTCTTCTCCAGCGGACCCGTCTTGGTCCCCTAGCGGGTCAGGGGATTCGGCCCGACGCAGTCGAGTCCTTCGGGCCTGGCACCGCAGGGCCCCACGGTCCCGACGCCGCCCGCGCCTTTGGGCCCGGCGCCGCAGGGCCCAACGGTCCGGGCCCGCTACGGGTTCGCCCGTAGATAGGAACGTGGCCAGACGCCACCGCCCGACCCTGGGCGGCCCAGTTTTCCTGTCCACCCACCCCACCCCCGAGAGCCTGGTCATCCAGACGTCCACTTCCCAGACCGCATTCCCGTCGGCTCCGCCGGACAGGGAATCTAAGAGGTATGAGATGTACGGTAAAAAGGTCTTCTCCTCCCTTAGTCTGGGACTGCGGTCTTCCAACACCGCATGCCTCTTGGCTCATTGGGGATACGGCCTCGGAAGTGCTGCCAGAGTGTCCGTTGGAGGTACGGGCCAAACTCGGCCAAGCCCTTGTGGAGGGCCGGGATGCAGCCAGATATTCTATCGGGTGTGGGCTGGATACCACCGACTTACTAGGTAGAGCGATGGCAACGACGGTGGCGATTAGACGCCACGCCTGGTTGAGATCCGCCAACTTTTTGTCCAAAATACATTGATGGACATGCCGTTTGATGGCTGTCGCCTTTTTGGCGACAAGGCAGACCATGCGCTTGAGCGCTTTAAGGACTCCAGGGCTACGGCCAAGTCCTTGGGCCTCTCAGCCCCGGGCCAGCAAACGGGTGCCTTTCGCTCCTTTCGTGGCCAAGGAAGGGGCGCCCCCACACGTGTTGCCAGCCACACGCCGCAGGCTAACATCCAGCACGGTGGCGGCCGTGGGAATCGCCGTGGAAGCGGTCGGGGACAACGGCGAGGCCAGTCCACACCCTCCCCCGCAGCATCCACCTCTAAACCCTCCTAGTCCGTGCTTTTCAGCCCATGTGGCGCCAGTGGGGGGCAGGGTTCGCCATCACCACTCTCACTGGCGCACTGTCACTTCGGACAGGTGGGTGCTGCAGATCGTCCGATGGGGCTACTCCTTCCCCTTCGAGACGACCCCTCAAGCCATTCCACCGCAACACCACCGCGTATCGGGGGATCATTTGCGGCTTCTGCAGGAGGAAGTTTCGACCCTCTTGGCCAAGGGGGCCATCGAGCACGTTCCTGGGCCAGAAGTAGGACGTGGCTGCTACTCCCACTACTTTCTGGTATCCAAGAAGGGCAAAGGGAGCCTACGCCCTATATTGGACCTATGGAACGTCAACGGCTTCCTCCGGAAAGAGAAGTTCAAGATGCTGACTCTGGCTGAGGTCTTAGCTGCCCTGGACCCAGGAGACTGGATGGTAGTGTTGGACTTGCAGGACGCTTATTTCCACATCCCTGTCCTGCCGGCCCACTGGCGTTACCTGCAGTTCACGGTAGGCCACAAGCACTTTCAGTTTACTGTGCTCCCCTTCGGCCTTACCAGCGCCCCACGGGTGTTCACAAAGGTGATGGCGGTGGTCGCAGCCATCTGCGCAGGTTAGGGGTTTCAGTCTCCCCTTACCTCTACGACTGGTTGTTGAAGGCGGGCTCGCCCCAGACAGTCGTCAGCCACCTCCAGACAACTGATATGGAGTAGGTAAAGAAACATGGAAATGCAAGAAAAAATTTTAAGAGACTCAAAAAAGAAAGAAAGAGAATCAGAAATGTTTTAGAAATGTAGTGTTTTATTCACAGTGCATTCATGTCATCATAGTTGAGTTGCTTTTAAAACGCCAAAGTATATAGGTATTTGTCATTTGTTTGTGTGCCCAAAGAAAGAAAAGGGAAAAAGGGGGGGGGGCGAAGTAAAGTTAGCAAAAGGGTTGTGACTTACTGTACATTCAATTGTGACATAAAGCATACATTTAAATTCATGTATAAATTATTCATCAATGATCCCCATCAATCGGGGTCGCATACAGTATATACAAGTTTAGAATATTGTGTAATCAAGCTCCTATTACGCTGTATAAATCACGCTGGTGGTAGGAGTTGAAAATGGTAGATGGCAGTCTACGTTTCGACCCAAGGTTGTGTAGGATAGTTGATCCTTACAGTGCGGGTCTTCATCAGGACATGTGGGGGTGGGGGTGGGCAAACCTCCTAGGGTTGGAAAAGTAAAAACTAATTAATCATAAAGGGCTGTAAGTCCCTATCAAACCGTAGCGGAGAGTACCGCTCAGGGACAGCGTTAAAAACACTGGGGACTAAACAAAGAACCGTAATATCAGCAAAGGTGCAACATATTTACCTGCTGTAAAATACAGGTCAGGAGAGTAACAGGGGGTGGTCACAAATGGCTCCGGATTAATCTAAAGGGATCGAGAGATCGGGAAGAGAAGGTCAGGATCGTGGTGTTGATACAATTAGTTGACCGCTGGTGGGTCAGGAGAAAGGCTGCTAGCTTTACCTTATTTTCGGAAAACGGCTGGGCTAATTCAACAGTCCGTATCTAAAGAAAAGGGATGAAATAGAGGGACCAATGAAGTGTCCGTCGAGTATAAAATAAGAGGTCAACGAAGATTAGGTAAAGAGTTCTCAGGCAGGCTTACCCGTAGGCACAAGTGTTGCCGTGTTCACAGGGAGGTCTCGAGGTCGATGGCGTCTCCCGTAACCAGGAAGTAAGACGTGAGGGGGCATGGTAACCTTAAGTATGCTATAATGGAGTTGGAAAAAAGACTACTGCATAGTGGTTGCTAGGTGACCGTCCCAGGGTGGGGAAGCATCGGGTTGTTATTAAACCTACATTTCGGTACGTATGCATGTCGTATCATATCATAAAGTTCACGCATAACAATTATTATAATTACGCTAGATGGCTTGTCAGCATGAACCTACCGACATGGTGGTTGGATGCATTCAAGCTTGCATAATACGATCAAAGTGGAAAAAAGACTTTTGAGAAGCGCGTGAAATTTTTTGAAATGATTTTATGGGACGGGGTGGGAATTAATCCAGTGAGCCTCTCCGGATGGTACATTGTGTTGCACTAAATTACTTTCTTGATTGAACCTGCCGGACATGGCGGTTTAGATGCGTGATACATTCCGAATATGAAACAGACAAGGATTCCTCTAGATCGCCTATCTGCATTAACCTACCGACATGGTGGTTGAAATGCACGTCATAGTGTAATACCAATATAAGAAAAAGGTGAAATGATTCACTTGTCCGCATGAACCTGCCAACATGGCGGTTGAATGCATGACATTTCACAGAGTATGATCAAAAATGGAAGACAGATTTGATAGAGTGAGAATTAGAGATTAGCCAGTTGAGCAAAGGTGTATTCAGATTCATTTAGCCCATTTTTTACAGAGTCGAAAAAATTAATCCATTTCAGTTCCCTGATATTCAGAACAGGGGCTATGTTGCCACCCCTAGGGCCCAGTTTCACCTGCTCTAGTATGACCCACCTCAGGCTATCAGGTAAGTGGTTTTCTTTGATGCAATGTTCTACCAGGGGGGCTCCTTGCACCTTACACTTGACCCTGCTGCAGTGTTGAAGAAACCGCACTTTGGCACGTTGTTGTGTTTGTCCAACATAGGGTAAGTCACACGGACAGATAATGCAGTATACCACATTGGTGGTGTTGCAGTTAGTATGTGACTTAAGTGTTACTCGTAGCTGTTTAAGATTGAATTCCTTTGTCTGTATGGTCGCAGGGCAAGCTTTGCAACGGCCACATCTAAAGTGACCCACAATAGGTGGAAGGTTCCACATTGAAGTGATAGTGGGTTCATTCTTGGTTTCAAGGAGTGAACATACTACGTGGTCGCGAATGTTCTTAGCCTTTTTGAAGGAGTGTAGTGGTAGGTCTTTACTGTCGAGGTCCTCTGAAATTAAACTCCAATGTTTGTTAATTGCTTTCTTGATTGAGTTGCTTTGAGTCGAGAAAGTTGTTACACAGATAAGGCGCTTTTCAATATTTAGTTTTTGCTCATTAGGTTGTAGCAAGACTTCCCGGGGGTTGAACCATGCTCTCTTCCTGGCTTTTTTGATCAGGCGCTTGGGATAGCCACGTTCTATCAGTCGTTCCATGAGGTTTTCAGATTGCTCTGGCAGGGGTCAACAGAATTTGAGAGAGGAATGGGATTCCGGCAGGGTAAGAGGCATGAAACAGGTGAACTTCCCCCCCCAGGAAGAGCACGGGGAGAGATCGACCCGCAGAAAGAACTACAGATGGTGAGACCCACTTCGTCTCCTGTGATAAACATCTCGAAATATACTCTGAATGAGGAAGAAATGAGAGTACTCAGTCGTGGCTTATCATTTGTACCCACTGCCACACCTAACGTCTTTACCACCTTGGCTGAACTTCATAATTTTTTCAGAAAAATTAGACTCAGATACTTTTTCAAAGACAGACCAATCCAACAAATCTCCTCCATCACAGGCCTTAGAATTCCATCAACTTTTGTCCCCCCCACCTACGCCATGACCCAACGCATCCTTGCCTATGAAAGCCTTGTCCTACGTGATGTAAAGAGGATTCTGGACGAAAAGAAATTTATCAAATACAACATCAGCAAAGCAGAGAAACTCGCTTTATCATCCTTGAAAGAGAACAAGACTGTGGTCGTGAAACCCGCCGACAAAGGCGGTGCAATTGTGGTCCAGGACGTGGACAACTACAAGAACGAGATCATGAGGCAACTAGGGGATGGAATCAGCTATAGGAGACTACCAGGAGATCCGTCAAAGGAACTGGCGGGGGAAATACTGAGAGCAACACAAGAAGGTTTGGACCAAGGATTCCTATCCGACCAAGAGTTCGGATTTCTAAATCAGAAAGACCCAAGGATTTCAACGATTTACACCTTGCCGAAGGTGCACAAAGACCTAAACCAACCACCGGGACGACCAATCGTGTCCGGCTGCGGCTCTATACTGGAACCCCTATGTAAATATATAGACTTTTTTCTTAAACCACTGGCCGAAGACACTGCAACTTACATCCGTGACACAACACATACAATCAACTTGATAGATGGATGTCCTTTTGACTCAAGACAGGAACTACTTGCGACATGTGACATTGTGTCGCTGTACACTAGCATACCCCAAGAAGAAGCACTTGTTGTGGCCACACTCGCGCTGAACAAAAGAGTGGCACCTGTCCAGGTTCCTACTTTATTTATCATCTCACTTCTCAGAATTGCCATGATGAAAAACTTTTTCATGTTCCAGAACGTTTTCTACCTTCAGACCAAAGGGGTGGCTATGGGGGCGGCATTTGCGCCGGACCTGGCCATAATTTTCATGTCAACCTTCGAAGAAACATTCGTGTTGAATGATATCAATCCCTTTAGATCCAACATACGTATGTGGATGAGATATATAGATGATATTCTGCTAATCTGGACTGGGACAGAGACTGAAATAAATGATTTCTTCATTTGGCTCAACAGGAGGTCACAAGATATCCAATTTACCATTCAATCCGACAAAAAGGCTATCAATTTTTTAGACATTACCATCATTGCCGAAGAGGATGTACTACACACAACTCTATTCAGGAAGCCGACAGAGAGGAATTCATTACTCCAATATTCCAGCCATCACCCACGAGGTCTGAGGGACAATCTGCCTTTTGGGCAATTCTTGCGAATTCATCGCAATTGCAGCAAGAAAGAGGACTATATGGAGCAATCTGAAAACCTCATGGAACGACTGATAGAACGTGGCTATCCCAAGCGCCTGATCAAAAAAGCCAGGAAGAGAGCATGGTTCAACCCCCGGGAAGTCTTGCTACAACCTAATGAGGAAAAACGAAATATTGAAAAGCGCCTTATCTGTGTAACAACTTTCTCGACTCAAAGCAACTCAATCAAGAAAGCAATTAACAAACATTGGAGTTTAATTTCAGAGGACCTCGACAGTAAAGACCTACCACTACACTCCTTCAAAAAGGCTAAGAACATTCACGACCACGTAGTATGTTCACTCCTTGAAACCGAGAATGAACCCACTATCACTTCAATGTGGAACCTTCCACCTATTGTGGGTCACTTTAGATGTGGCTGTTGCAAAGCTTGCCCTGCGACCATACAGACAAAGGAATTCAATCTTAAACAGCTACGAGTAACACTTAAGTCACATACTAACTGCAACACCACCAATGTGGTATACTGCATTATCTGTCCGTGTGACTTACCCTATGTTGGACAAACACAACAACGTGCCAAAGTGCGGTTTCTTCAACACTGCAGCAGGGTCACGTGTAAGGTGCAAGGAGCCCCCCTGGTAGAACATTGCATCAAAGAAAACCACTTACCTGATAGCCTGAGGTGGGTCATACTAGAGCAGGTGAAACTGGGCCCTAGGGGTGGCAACATAGCCCCTGTTCTGAATATCAGGGAACTGAAATGGATTAATTTTTTCGACTCTGTAAAAAATGGGCTAAATGAATCTGAAAACACCTTTGCTCAACTGGCTAATCTCTAATTCTCACTCTATCAAATCTGTCTTCCATTTTTGATCATACTCTGTGAAATGTCATGCATTCAACCGTCATGTTGGCAGGTTCATGCGGACAAGTGAATCATTTCACCTTTTTCTTATATTGGTATTACACTATGACGTGCATTTCAACCACCATGTTGGTAGGTTAATGCAGATAGGCGATCTAGAGGAATCCTTGTCTGTTTCATATTCGGAATGTATCACGCATCTAAACCGCCATGTCCGGCAGGTTCATGCAAGAAAGTAATTTAGTGCAACACAATGTACCATCCGGAGAGGCTCACTGGATTAATTCCCACCCCGTCCCATAAAATCATTTCAAAAAATTTCACGCCCTTCTCAAAAGTCTTTTTTCCACTTTGATCGTATTATGCAAGCTTGAATGCATCCAACCACCATGTCGGTAGGTTCATGCTGACAAGCCATCTAGCGTAATTATGATAATTGTTATGCGTAAACTTTATGATATGATACGACATGCATACGTACCGAAATGTAGGTTTAATAACAACCCGATGCTTCCCCACCCTGGGACGGTCACCTAGCAACCACTATGCAGTAGTCTTTTTTCCAACTCCATTATAGCATACTTAAGGTTACCACGCCCCCTCCCGTCTTACTTCCTGGTTACGGGAGACGCCATCGACCTCGAGAACTCCCTGTGAACACGGCAATACTTGTGCCTACGGGTAAGCCTGCCTGAGAACTCTTTACCTAATCTTCGTTGACCTCTTATTTTATACTCGACGGACACTTCATTGGTCCCTCTATTTCATCCCTTTTCTTTAGATACGGACTGTTGAATTAGCCCAGCCGTTTTCCGAAAATAAGGTAAAGCTAGCAGCCTTTCTCCTGACCCACCAGCGGTCAACTAATTGTATCAACACCACGATCCTGACCTTCTCTTCCCGATCTCTCGATCCCTTTAGATTAATCCGGAGCCATTTGTGACCACCCCCTGTTACTCTCCTGACCTGTATTTTACAGCAGGTAAATATGTTGCACCTTTGCTGATATTACGGTTTTTTGTTTAGTCCCCAGTGTTTTTAACCTTGTCCCCGAGCGGTACTCTCCGCTACGGTTTGATAGGGACTTACAGCCCTTTATGATTAATTAGTTTTTACTTTTCCAACCCTAGGAGGTTTGCCCACCCCCCACCCCCACATGTCCTGATGAAGACCCGCACTGTAAGGATCAACTATCCTACACAACCTTGGGTCGAAACGTAGACTGCCATCTACCATTTTCAACTCCTACCACCAGCGTGATTTATACAGCGTAATAGGAGCTTGATTACACGATATTCTAAACTTGTATATACTGTATGCGACCCCGATTGATGGGGATCATTGATGAATAATTTATACATGAATTTAAATGTATGCTTTGTCACAATTGAATGTATAGTAAGTCACAACCCTTTTGCTAACTTTACTTCGCCCCCCCTTTTTCCCTTTTCTTTCTTTGGGCACACGAACAAATGACAAATACCTATATACTTTGGCGTTTTAAAAGCAACTCAACTATGATGACATGAATGCACTGTGAATAAAACACTGCATTTCTAAAACATTTCTGATTCTCTTTCTTTCTTTTTTGAGTCTCTTAAAAAATTTTCTTGCATTTCCATGTTTCTTTACCTACTCCATATCAGTTGGGGACCCCTCTGTCTATAACAATCGATCGCCCAGGTCCCTTTGACTATTTGGGTTCAACCCTGTTGTTTGCAATATACCTCCAGACAACGGCAGACCTCTTGCACCAGCTGGGGTTCTCCATCAATGTGCCGAAGTCACACCTGTGCCCCTCTCAGAAGCTCCTTTTCATTGGAGCGGTTCTCGACTCGGCGCAGTTTCGGGTTTACCCACCCGTACAGCGGGTTCGGGATATACAGGCTCTGATTCCAATCTTTCAGCCTTCATCCCGAGTTTCGGTAAGGTTGACGCTGCGTCTTCTGGGGCTGATGGCTTCCTGCATCTTTCGGGTGCATCACGCCGTTGGAGGATATGGGCTCTGCAGTGGGACCTGAAGTTTCAGTGGGCCCAGCATCAGGCCACCTGTTCGACCATGTCCTGATCTCGGAGGGCACTGCGAGACCGCTGCAGTGGGTCAGCAGCAGATCCCTCTCCCTTCCCCAACTGGAGCACGTAGTTGTGACGGACACGTCCCTCCAGGGCTGGGGAGGCCACATGGGAGAGGCGGAGATCAGAGGCATCTGGTCTCCGGCGGAGTCCCGACTCCATATCAACCTTTTGGAGCTCCGGGTGATTCGTCTAGCACTGAAGGCATTCCTCCCCTCTGTCCGAGGGAGTGTAGTGCAGGTGTTCACGTACAACACCACCGCCATGTGGTACTGCAACAAACAGGGCGAGGTGTGGTCGTGGACCTTCTGCCAGGAGGCTCTGCGCCTCTGGCAATGGCTGGAACATCAGGGAGTGACCCTGGTTGTTCAACACCTGGCAGGTTCTCTGAACCCCAGGGCGGACGAACTCAGCCGCCGGTGCATGATGGATCGAGAATGGCGTCTTAACTCTGATGTGGCGTAAGGTCTGTTTCTGCAGTGGGGAGAGCCTTGGTTAGATTTATTCGCCACCGAAGAGAACGCGCAATGTCATCAGTTATGCGCGTTGGAATTTCCAAGGCGGCACTCGCTTGGAGACGCTTTTCGTCGCGAGTGGAGTTGCGGTCTGTTGTACGCCTTTCCGCCTATACCACTTCTCCCCAGAGTGCTGAAGAAGATCAGGCGCGACCGGGCACAAGTCATCCTTATGGCTCCGGACTAGGCACGAAGGTACTGGTATCCCGAGCTACTCAGTATGTCAGTCGATCCCCCGGTTCGTCTGCCTCTTCAGGAGGACCTTCTGTCGCAGCAGCAGGGGATGGTCCTCCACCCGAACCTGTCCAGTCTTCACCTCCATGCTTGGAGATTGAGCGGCGACAGTTGAGGCCATTTGACTTGCCTCCTGAAGCCTGTAACGTCATTCTGGCAGCCAGGCGTCCCTCCACAAAGTCGGTATACGCCTGCAGGTGGAACAGATTTGTGGCATGGTGCTCAGCAAAGGCTGTGGATCCTCTCTCTGCCCCTCTTTCTGAGGTTCTTCTCTTTCTTCTTTCTCTTGCCCAGCAGGGCTCTGCTCTGGGCACTATCAAGGGCTACCTTTCTGCTCTTTCAGCCTTTTTGAGGCTGCCTGATAAACCTTCTTTGTTAAAGTCCCCTATTGTTAATCGATTCTTGAAAGGCATCACGCATATGTTCCCTCCTGTGCCCTTTGTGATGCCTCAGTGGGACTTGAACTTGGTTTTTACTTTTCTGATGTGTGTTCCCTTCGAGCCACTTCACAACTGTCCTCTCCGCCTTCTTACTTTGAAGACTACCTTCCTGGTAGCCATCACCTCTGCCAGGAGAGTGAGTGAGCTCCAGGCTCTATCCTGTAAACCTCCTTTCCTTTCGGTCCATCCGGACAAGGTTGTGTTGCGGACAAGGCCCTCTTTCCTGCCCAAGGTAGTCACAGCCTTCCACATCGGGCAATCCATCACCTTGCCCACCTTCTTTCCGCCTCCGCATCCCTCGAGAGAGGAAGAGAGGCTCCACCGTCTGGACCCAAAACGTGCGCTCTCGTTCTATCTGGATCGCACACGCCATTTCCAGGTGGATGACCAACTCTTTGTTGGTTACGTGGGTGAAAAGATGGGGAAAGGGGTGCACAAGCGGGCCATCTCGCGGTGGATCATCTTGAGTATCCAGGCGTGTTACTCCTTGGCTAAGAAGAAACCCCCTGTTGGGCTGAGTGCTCATTCCACTCGGGCCACAGCGACTACGACTGCCTTGGGCCGAGGAGTGCCCTTTCAAGACATTTGCCAGGCGGCTACGTGGGCCTCGCTGCACACGTTTACAAGACACTATTGCCTGGACAACCAAGTCCGGAGGGATGGCTTCTTTGGCCGTTCCGTCCTCCAGGACTTTCTGGTGTGATTATTGTTTCGCAGACCCACCACCGGGGTTGGTATTGCTGGGGTATCTATCACTAACGTGTCTCTTTCAGATGCACAAGTTACTACTTGTGTAACAATATATCTGTAAGAGACATTAGTTAGTGATAGATTCCTTACCGACCCACCCATCCTCCCCTTTCTGAGAACCGATATCTAGGGTTACGGTCATTCCCCTTTCAGGGCCCTAGTTTCAAGGCACCAGTGTTGGTTTTTAGCATAGCTCCTACACCTACTGCACTCGCATCCACTGTAAGAATTGATTTTAGTTTCATATCAAATGGGGTTAAAATTTTTGCTTTACAAATTTCTTTTTTAATCATATAAATTTCATTCTGTTTTTCATTTCCCCACACAAATTTGGATCCTTTTCTGAGAAGCATTTTAATTTTTTCCGTCTTTTCTGCGAAATTGTGTACAAATTTTGCATAATATTTCATGAGTCTTAAGAATGACCTAAGTTGATCTTTATCAGTAGGAGCTGGAGCTTTCTTAATGGATTCAAGTAAGTCCCGTTTTGGTCTGATACCCTGAGCTGACAATGTGTAACCTAAATACTCTACCTCTTGAACTGCAAATTTGCCCTTCTTTTTTTTCAGAGTTAAATCAGCATTATCCATCTTACTCAGTACATCTTTTGAAACCAAATCATAATGTTCTTTTGTGTCACCAAATACTAAGACATCATCTTGGAAATATACAACATTTTCTGTATCTTTTAATACTGAACCCATCATTCTCTGGAAAACTGCTGCGGCGGATGCCAAACCAAACGGCATTCTGGTGAATTGATATATTCCTTCAGTTGTAATAAATGCTGTTAATGGTTTGGATTCTGAATGTAATTTGATCCAATGATACGCGCTGCGTAAGTCCAATTTTGAGAAATATTTCCCTCCTTTCAGAGATAGTATCATTTCATTTATATTGGGTAATGGGTAGTTATCTACTACAATGTTTTGATTTAACGTGCGTAAGTCCACACAGAACCTGTAACTGTTTGGTCGTGATAACCGCAGGCGAAATCCAACTAGATGTTTCAATCTGTTCTATGATCCCCTGCTTCGCCATATCATTAAGCATGCGTTTATCCTCTTGCCTCGCAATCATGGGAACTTTTCTTATTTTATGCTGTATGGGAATAGCATCAGGTCTAAGTACAATTTTGTGAACATACCCCTTAAATTCACCAATTTCTTCCGAAAATAAGTTGTCCATACTTTGAACTATGGTATCTGTGATAACCTCATCCACCACTATCAACTGGTTAGTTGTTCTAGAATTTATAATTATATGTAAGTCATATTGATGTGCCCATCCTAATATGGGTGGGCCAGTATGAGCTACATAAACCTTGCCTTCCACACATCTATTCTGAAAGACAATGTTTGTCATCATATATCCTATAATATCAATATTTTCACCTTGAAAGCCGCTAGGATTAATGTGTTTCGGAAGTAATTCTAAATTAGTCCAATTATGTTCGAACATAGTCTGTGGAATGATTGTCCAGAAAGAGCCAGAGTCAACCATTAACTCAACTTCTTTCCCCTGTATTAAAAACATTGCTTTGGGTCTCTTTCTCCTTCCTATAGGGTTTGAGTTATCAACATCACTCACACACAAAATCTTGTTTGCACCCTCCACCTTACATAATGTATGTTACTCATTTCACCTTGTACTACTGCTTTTTTTGGTTTATAGGTCTTACACATTTTATAAAAATGTCCCTTCTGACCACATTTATTGCGTTCTTTATCAATAGCATAACATTTTTTTATAATCAGCGGTATTATATGTGCTACAACCCCTGGTACACATTCTCTCTGACATCCTATTGTTGTCTGCAGAGTTACTACTATTTCGTCTTGCTGCAAAACTTTCTTTACCTACAGAATCAGAACTTTTGTTAGAATTCACTGCAGCAACATCATCCTGACTTACACATGTTACTGAAGTAGCATTCTCTTTTTTTCTCCAATTCTTTCATACAAAGTTCTGATTGTTCCACAACCTTTGCAATATCAATAGCATTTGACAATGAGGGATTCTTCGCAGCCCATAACCTTTCTTGCATTTTTCTATTACAACACTGTACAATAAATTGGTCTCTAATCATTTCCTCTCTCATTGCCCCAAACTAACAGTTGAGAGATAATTATCATAATCGTGTAACAAATTGATCAAAGGTTTCATCTTCCTTTTGAGGTTGTGTGTAGAATTTATGTCTACACATTACTATATTTATCTCCTTGGTATATTGTGTCTTTAACCTTGCCTTTGCTTCCAAATATACATTTGAAATTGCTCTACCATCCGAATCAACCCCAACAGGTAACAATTTGAAAGCATGTTGGCCTTCCTTTCCTAGAGTACTTGGCAATAATGCTTTCTTCCTGGAAGCACTATATTCTTTACCATCTAATGCTTCTATGTAGTTTTCAAATATTTCTATCCATTCATCCCATTCAATGGGAGGATCACCTGGTTGTTGTAGAAATAAAGGTGGTGATACTACATTGGGAGTCTCCATAATATCCACAACAATTTTACACTGAATAGAGTATATTTTTGAAAATAAAACTGACTAAGGGGTGTTGAAGATAAAACAATAAAAACTAATATACTAATATATTTACCTCCTGGAAAGGAAGAAAGAATAAATAAAAAAACTATGCAAAGATTGTCTGCCCGCAATCGGAGTACTGCTTCTTAACTAAGCAGCCAAATAACAATGGGATAGTCAATTATTTTTTTCTTACTCGTCCCAAATTCTAGAAAACTACTCTTCTTTTACTTGTACACCGCTGTCTTCACACATAACGTTCTCATTTACTGAAACACTAATCCGCAAAGTATGTCCGTGTATTTTCTCTTGCCGAGTGAGTTCGTCGCTAGCACAAATCCGACTGTTGCCTTGAAAACTTATAGATGCAGTCAAAATGGCCGTGAGATGAGTCCTTGCGCTCTGATGTCAGCTCGTCTATGTGCGTCTTTACGCTCTGACGTCAGCTCATCTCGCTGCTTTCGTTCCATCAGACATGCGTTAAATAGAGTGGAATACAGGAACGCGGCCAGAAGAATGAAGTTCGTATCAGAATTCTCACAGTAGGAAAATGTTTTTGTTTGAAGCGATCAAACTGATAATGTTTTGATTCAAATTACGATAGTGGGAGGAGCTACGACACCAACCAAGATGGCCGCATAGTCTCTCGGCTCCGCCGACCTCCGTCTTTCGGTCTATTATCCTGTCGACTATCCTGGTTACCCGCACCGGATCCGTGTGTGTGATTTGACCTGCTTTCCGGTGGTGCAATCCCGGAGTTTCTCCGCCGCTGTGGAGCGGAGATACATCGATGTTCGTCTGAGGCCTAACCCAGCGGGGACGCCGGGGTCTCGAGTGCGGGCTCTGCCGGGTCCGAGTTGAATAACAACGGACTGCTGAATGTGGTCAGGTCCGCTCTCTGGAACATTCGGACTTTTGATTGGTCTGCTACCGCCAACTGCCTGGTGCCCTACAGTAGGTGAGGCGACGAGTGACGCACGGCTACGTGTCGCGGGGGTCCCTGACCGGGGGTTCGACAATCACATCGTCGATCCCCCAGGGTCGATACCTCGCTGCGTATTATTGCTTGCTAACCATCAGTCCCTCATGGCTTACTCCTGCTCCGTCTAATTTTGCCCCGGAGAAGGCGCCACTCCGTGGGTACTACCATGTTGGAGGAAGAAAGGCAACTAACGGAGAAGGCTCGAACTGACCCGTCTCTGCGAACGGTGCTGGAGGCACTCATGGCACTCAAGGGAACCATTGCAGTCCGGACTTGCGGTTTGCTGTCTGTAACGGATGGACTCACAGACCTGAGAGCGGACCCTGACTCAACACCCGCGCCCCGGCAACCAGCCTGCATTTCAATATATGTCTCGGAGACTTGTTTTGACCCGGCGCTGGAAGGAAGGTTTGCTCCTACTATATTGGATCTACCTGACTGTACTGTGCCCGATCACCCTGTGGAGCCGTTGGAACACCCGATTGTGTATCCTTTGGAACATCTACAAGATATCCCCATTCTGGAACTTTCTATTTTTCATCCTTTGTTGTTTTGGACCTTGTGGACTCCCCTCCCCTGTCGGTCTTTCAAGATGGTGGATGAGTTAAAGATTGGCTCCGGAGACGGGGAGGGTCAATATTGGCACCAACCTTCCATATCGAGAACTGCCGCACTTCTCTTATTTGTTTACTCTTCTTTTGTAGACTCTTGCAGTGATTCATGGAATGGGCTTTCTTTAATTAATGACTTTTGTGCATTTGATAGACGGGGCCAGGGTTGAGACTGTTAACCGGGTCTCTCATTGTCGTTTAGGTTTAACGGGATTGTTTTCTTGATCTAATGGAGTCCGGGGCGGGGTTGGTCATGACGGGGGAAGGAGACCGGGAGTCCGTAGAAACATGCCCTCCTTCGATTTCCCTCACCGAGTGGGGTTCTTTGCCTTTTCTTTCTTTCTTTTCTTCTATATTTCGGGTTCTATTACTGGGCGACAGGCACGCTGCGAGGGGGGTGACCGTAGTCATCAGCAGGGGTGCAGGGTGGGGGGGTGTGGGGATGGGTGTTCGTTTTTATTTTTGTTCTATGGCCTCTTCTCTTCCTTCTCTTCCCTTGTCTTTTTTCTTTCTTTTTCCGGGTTAGTGTAGTGGGTTCGGCTTCCTACATCCTGGTCTCTATATTTGTACCTTGATTATTCGAGGTTTTGGTGCTCTGGGGCGGACAATACTGATGGAGTCGACGAACAGATCCGCTAGCTTATCCTGATGACTTACGTTTTAACTCCGTTGACTTAGTTGAGCGAGTTTCTTTTGGACATGTTGTTTCTTTGCTCGCCCCCCTTTTGTGCTCCGAGACACTGTGCGACACCTTCCTCTTACTACTTATTATTTAAAAATGAAAACCTCCTATCCTGTGTCTAAATTGAATTACTTTTGCAACCGATGCGCTTGTGAATTGAGATCCTATGATTAGCGGCCAGCCCCGATGGGTTGTAGGCCCTTGTCTGTATTTGATTGCAAATGTTAAATAAAGGTTTTAAAAAAAAAAAAAATTACGATAGTGAAGACTGCCAAATGTATACTTTTTTTTTTGGTTGTAAGACTTTTATTAACAGTTGCCGACATTACACAGCATTATGCCTACAAACCTGAGGCCGCCTGCATCACAGAAGTCTATTCGGACAAATGATACACAGCTTTTCAGCCAACAACCTCCGGTCCGGCAGCAAATTAAACCTTAAGTGCAACAAATACGACATCATCTTTCACATCAAAATCAATTTTCGTCTCACTTTTATATTCTTTTTGTTTCAACACATAACTCAACTTGTGACTCAATAGTTTCGGTAGACAACAATGAGTATCGCAACCAGCCAGCTAGTCTTTGACCCAGATGATTCAGTCTAGATATTCACAGTACCCTTCCCAACCCATGAGTGTCCTAAAAGTACCTATCCGGCCCTTTAGCAACCCCTATCGTACCTTACCACCACTGGCGTAGGCCCTCGATTGGAGCTAATCAGTCTATCTCCTCCTCATCCTCTGAGCTTTCGATGTCCTCCCCCCAACAAAGGTTCACACAAATCACCCCGGTACCTATTCCAAGGGAGCCAGACCTTGTTCCACTTGCGAGGGTTAGCTCTCATTTTGTATACCGCTCGTTCAGTCACCATGAGTGCGTCTATGTTCCTGCACCATTGCGCCAAAGTCGGCGTTTCCACCGCCCCCCATTTCTGCGCTATGTCTCGACATCATTTTGAACAGCGCCGCCCGTCCCAGCAGTGTCAGAGGAAGGGTTTTCCAATGTCGGACATCACTTTTTAAGCGATTAAGCGGTGGCAGTAAGTTCCGCTCGTAGAAGTCCGTGGCGCTTTGCGTGACGTGAATCCCCAAGTATTTAAAGGAGGTGTCCTACACCGCTAATGGGCAATCCCCAGGAAGAGTTAGAGAAGGACCCCGCAGCTCATAGATCACTGATTTTGTCCAGTTGATCGTATACCCTGATACCTGGCCGTGCGCTTCACACAACGCCAAGAGTTCCGGGATACCTTTCTCTGGGTCCGTCAAGTAGATCAGCATATCATCAGCATAGAGGGAAACTCTGTCCTCCCATTGTTCCCCCCAGCGGATCCCCCTCAATAACGGAGTAGTCCTGATGACGGTGGCCAGTGGCTCCAGGACTAACGCGAACAATAAAGGCGAAAGCGGGCATCCCTGCCTCGTCCCCCTAGCCAATGGTATCACGCGGGAGATGTGGCAGTTCGCGGCCACAGTCACCACCGGACTCGTATATAGGAGTCGTACCCAGGAAATGAATTTGGGGCCGAAGCCCATGTGGGCCAGCACCGCGAAGAGATATTGCCATTCCACCATATCGAATGCCATTCTGGCATCCAAGGATAGGATGGCCGCCGGTTCTGTCAACAGCGACGCTCGCGCCACCGCTCCATGCACTCTATGGAGATTTAACGCCGTGCTCCTTTGTGGCATAAAGCCAGATTGGTCTGGATGGATCAGTTGCGTGAGGTGTGGCATTAACCTGGTAGCCAGAAGTTTCGCCAAAATTTTGCCTTCCGCGTTGAGGAGCGATATCATGCGGTATGACACGCACTCAGTGGGCGGCTTGCCCGGTTTCGGGATCGCTACAATGGTCGCCACCCGCTGATCGAGAGGTAGAGTCTCCTGCTCAAGGCTCTCCGCGTACATGGCCACTAGGGGCGCACTCAGCTTCTCCAACATTGCCTTGTACCATTCAATAGGGATTCCATTAGAGCCTAGTGCCTTGCCCGAATGTATCGCATTGATGGCTAACTGCACCTCCTCTGGCGTCAATTCGTCTTCAAGTTCATCCACTGCGTCCTGCGATAGGGTCGGTGTTGGTATATCGTGAAGAGCCACCATTGCCGCCCCCTCCGTCACCTTGACGTCACGGGTGTAAACCTCCTGAAAGTGGTAGTCTAGTGCGTCGACTATCGCCGACGGTCGCCTGTGTAACATTCCATCAGCACCATTCAATTGTAGTATACTCCTACTACCACCCTTCTTTTTGTCCAACCAGGCCAGGAGTCTACTTGCCTTATCCCCAACGTCATATATTCTATGTGTGGTTGCCGTAATGTTTTCTACTGTCCATCGCCTCAGGTGGTCATCATGGAGCTGTTGACAAAGTGGAAGCGAGTGTAGTGTGTCTGCCATTGGGTCTGCCATGTGTGCTGCGTTTGCTGTGGTAAGGTCTAACTCTAGATCCAATAGTTCCCTTCTCTGAGTGTGTTTGTATCCCGCTATGGCCGAAATGGCCTGCCCTCTCAGAACTGTTTTGTAGGCTTCCCATAAATTTGTGGGGGATTCTACTGAGGCCGAGTTTTCTGCGAAATAATACCGGGTCACCTTTTTCAGATCCTTTCTTATGGATGGTACCTTAAGATATCCCGGGTAAATCAGATATATTCTTTTACGGGCCCTCTCCGGGCAGGACAAAGTCAGTGTCGGTGGCGAGTGGTCTGATATGCCCCTGGGTCTAATCTGCACTTCATCTATGGTTAGAAGGCTGTCGCCCAGTGTGAGAAAATAGTCAATGCGGGACAAACTATTATGTGTAGCGGAGTAGTAGGTGAATTGCTGCTCAGTGGGGTGCATGCGCCGCCATAGGTCCACCAGCCCCTGCGCATCTAGAAATTCATTGAATCGGGAGGGACCAGGTGTTTGTGAACGAACCGGGAATCTATCCTGTGTGTTATGTGCAACCGCATTGAAGTCTCCCCCTATAATAAGATCGCCCTCCGGGAGCTCCAGGAGGAATTTTCCCAGGTCAGGAAAGGCGACTGAATGGAGCGCTGGTGGGATGTAAACAGACAACTATGTTTAGCGGTTTGCCTTCCCACTGTCCATAAGCGGCCGCGAAGCGGCCTTGATCATCAGTATTGGTGGTTTGAAGTATAATCCGCAGCAATATGCCCGTCCCGCGTGACCCCGAGGTGAACTCTGAGTGCACTATCATATGATATCCCCGTCTATCCAATGCCGAATAGCGGTGCCCATCAGGTGTGTCTCTTGAAGAAGAACTAAAGCTGGACCCACTCTTCTAATACCCTGCATAACCAGTCCCTGTTTAATCTTGTACCCCAGACCCCGTACATTCCAGGACAGTAGCTGCAGTGGTGCACCGGAGCTGTCCGAGGACCTCCATCCAAGTTGTCAGCCTGTGGATCGTGTGCCATGCGTATCTTGGAGTGAAGTGTATGTGTGTGCTTCGGGCGGGCTCCTACTTGGACCCTGCTGTGGCGAATCCTTCATTCTGTCACTGGCATCGTGTCGTACCTTCCCACCTTGAGTCAACTTAGAAAACAGTACCCCATCGCGTGGGGTGAAAAACTCGAAACCCCCCCCCCCCCCTGAACTCCCCCCCCCACCCTGCCCCCCTGCTACACAGACATTGAACCGCCCGCCCCCCCAACTTAGAGTGCTCAACCCATCCCTCACACAAAATACTTGCACGTTGGGGTGAAGGAAACCCCGGAGTCGGCGGCTCCTCTTACCCTCCTCGGAGGCCCTCAGCCCAGTGTCCAATGGCAGTCCGTTAGGCAGTTAATATGATCAAGAATTGTCCTACATCCACCGGGTGGCTACTGTTCTGTCTCAGCGTCGTCGTCCACTATCTCCCTCACTGGTGAATGTTCCACCTCCTCACGACCCGAAGCCTGGGAGTCTATATGATCCCCTGTGTGCTAATCTACGTGCTTCCTGTTAGAGCGGCGAGGTTGAGTGGCCGGTCTCCATCCTTCCAGCCAGTCCTGGGCCATTTCCGGCGTGTCAAAGAACCAGGTCTTGTTGTCCGATACCACCCGTAACCTGGCAGGGTACAGCATCAAGTAGGGAATCTCCCTCGCCCTCAATTCTCTTTTCACATCTAGGAACGTTCGGCGGCGAGCGACCTCCGCCGTATAGTCCGGGAAAAATGCCAGCGTTGAGTTCTGGATCTTAACAGGAGGGGACACCCTTGCCGTCTGCAGAATGGCGTCCCTATCACGAAAGTTGAACAGTCTCGCTAGAATAGGCCTTGGAGTTGCGCCTGGCTTTGGCCGACCTCCCGGAACTCGGTGTGCCTTCTCAACTGAGAAAAAGGTGGACAGATCTTTAGGTTGGAGCTTCGTTTTAATAAGATCTTCCACGAATAGATCTGTCGCTCTAGTACCTTCGGATTCTGGAACCCCAAGGATTCTGATGTTGTTTCTCCTGGAGCGCCCTTCTTGGTCGTCCAGTCTCTTTCAGCGCTTTGTTCTCGGCCGTCATTCGCTCCATTGCCATCTGCAGCTCCGACACATCTTCTACCAGCGATTTCGTAACCACCTCCATCGAGCTTACCTTTTCGGACATTGTGTGGAAGTCCGCTCTTATCAGGGTAATCTCGGTTGAAATCGAACCCACCGTAGCCTGTACCTGCGTCAGTGCCCGCATAACTTCGTCCAGTGTCGCCTTTTTCCCCTGCTCCCTCCGCTGGTTTTCCGGCGGGTGTTCTCCCTTCCGTTGGGGAGGAGGTGCCCTTGTCACAGGCATACTTTTCAATGCGGGTCGGTGTCGTGCCACCTTTTGAGCCCCTACCCGCCATGGTGACGTCCACAAGGTCGTGACAATCTTGCGTTCTTCCTTGGCCTCCGGGTTGTCGGTGTGTAGGAGGCAACAGAAGGAGCCCTTGATGATCTTATATGTCAACTATGACGCAGCTGTCTGGGCCCCTATGCCGCCAGCAGTCGCTTCGCACTTCGCTTCACCCACAGCAGGAGTCAGGCAGGTGACGCAGTTCCGCACGTGGAGCTCTGTGGTGTAATAGTGGCCCTACCCTAGCCTGCGGGTGGACCCCTCCGCTGTAGGTCCAGATGTATGGGCGGCCCTCCTACTCCAGTCTGCGCACCTGAGCCGAAGCGTGCTGCTGCCTCTCATGCTAGTGTCCCCCCATGCTCCAGCCGTGCTAGGGGTATTTCAAAGTGTCCTGCGCCTAAGATCGCCTCCCGCTGCTATTTGCCGTGACCCACTTCCGCCTGGGTGCACACACGACACTCCAATATCCATCAATAAGTGTGCTGCTGTCTAGCAATATGCCGCAGGTGCCCCCTCATCCACTCACTTGAAATGTAGGATCAGTCCCAGCATGCAAGCTGACCCTCGTCCATTGCCAGCACCAAGGGCGATCCGCCGAAGCACCTCTGTTTGCTGCTGTTCCCTAGGCCAGTTAGTGGCTTGTATGCGACTTTCGTGCCTTGATGCTCTCGCCAGAGCCGTGTCTTGTGCAGATGCACCCTTGCGCCCAGGGGACCCTGATGTTTGTCAGACCACGGGCATGTCCCGCCGTTACCACCCGCTCACTGGTGCTATGTGTCGTGCTACACTCCCGCAACGTTGGGCGATCAGGAGCAGTCCGGAGCAGGCGGATTCCGGCTGGGCAGTGTTCCGCCGGTGTTCTCCTCCACGTGTGTTTACTGCAGCACCAGCCAGCACCCACGACCCGATCTTCCACCCGGGGCTGGCGCTGGGGTACCTTTTACTGTAGCTGCAGTCCTCGCGCCCACCTCGCCCAGTCTGTTGTTTTAAAGCGCCGACGCCCACCGCCGGAGTGAGGGTCTGTTCTTCTAGGCCGGCTGCGCTGCCCCAAGATGGCGGCGATGTTGCTTGCGGCCACTTCACTGTCCGTGCCCCTCAGCCCGCATTCCGGCTAGTATTTACAGAGAGTGCGCCGCCGCTTCCCTGTCGCATGTGATTCCCCCCTTCTTGGCTGTGCCGATCCGTGTTCTCCGCTGACTCTCCGGTCGCCGCGGCCTCCACTCGATATTTGCAGGGCTCTTCCGGTGAATTCACCCAAGGCCGCAGAGACCTCCGGGCGGGCCCCACTGACACGGCAGCCCCCGGATTCCTGTCGTGTTCCAGGCCGCTGGGGATTCTAGTGATAACTATGCCACCCGGGCACGGATTTCAGCCGTTGTGCCTGCCGCCGGTTCTGCCCGGTCCTGGGCGTCAGGACTCTCCTGCAGAGATTAGGAATTGCACGGATTAGTTAACGGATTGAAGGAGAGCCCGCTCTATTCGCGGAGCTCGTCCTTTAGGCTGCCGCCATGATCGGCTGCTAGCCACGCCCCCCTGTATACTTGATGCAGACTTAGGCTTACAAAGGCATGAACCTCGCTCCGTATACATTTCTAAAAACACAACGGCCTCTTCACTTATGATATAGCATGTACCTCTTGTAGTAATTTATGGAAATGTACATCGATGAAACTGTCAAAGGTCAAGCATCGCTCCGCATATATTTCACGTCTTCCCTCACTGATAACACGGCATGTACTTCCCGCAACAATTCATTGAAATATACACTTGATGAAATTATCATTCGTCAAGCATCGCTCCGTATATATTTCTCGAATGTTCTTAAATAAATAATATTACAGTAAATAAAGGTTGTTCCTTACTTTATTTATTTTTTTATCCGAAGTATCAAGTCGATTCTTTATTCAAAATCCAATATATAATTTCAAATCGATTCTTGAATATAATGAAGAGTCATATGAATTCAAAATAGAAAGACTTTAACCAACAGGAAAAATAATTCCCTCTGCACTTTTTCTTCAATTTCTTTAGCTAGCACATCGTCGCCATTTGTTGTGTTGATAAAAAGATGAATCCACCAAGTTGTAATCTTCAATAAAGATCTTTTAATCAAAGAGCCGAGATGAAGTTGGCATTCCTTCAGCAGTCAGTGAACAGCTGACATAATAGGCATGTAAGCATAACAGGTGACATAGCAACGCTAGAACTATTAATAGAACTGAACATTTAAAGGGTCCACAACCAGAATATAACACCTTTCATTTGGTTGGGTGATGGGTTATGGTCCCATTCGCTTTACATTTCTATTTGTTCATGGGTTTTAATCCCATATGCTTGTTTAAAGTCATTTACCCTTACTAGGAAGATTAATTTATTAGTCGTAGACCCAATGTTTATTGTCATGGGTTTTAGTATCATATACATGTCTTACGTCATGCATCCCTACAAGAGGGATGACTTTATGGGTCTCATTCTTAAGTTTTGATCCCTCACGTGAGTGGTGTAAGATCTTTATAGTGTATGTTGTTTCCTTACGTGGAAATGTTTGTATCTCTTTGATTAATAATATTTTTCTGGCGGGAAGATGGGTAATGTTGACATCTTGTGTTGTATTTTTATTCATCTTTTCATGTTTTTAAATTGTTCACACTCTCTTGATGTACTTAACTGTACATCTCTGAGAGTTGAACTATTTCATACATTTGTTCTTGTACTATGTTTTTCCTTCTCGCATGCTTGTCTGGCCAGTAGGTGTGTCTGTTGGATAGTCATTAGTATTTTCATGCTTAGTTTTCCTCCTAGTTGTTTTCTTTTGCTGTGTTCTTTCTTTTCTTTTGTTATTTATGGAAAGGAGGATGGGTAAGTTCTTATGTATGTTTTTCTTCTTTTCTTTGTCGTTCATTTCTTCGCATTTCTATGCTGTTTATGTTTTTCTTTTTCCTCACTTCTTTGGTTCTTTCTGACCAGTGTTCCTTTCTTTTTACTTTCATTATGGAAGAAAAGGGATAATGTAGTATCCTTGCACCTTGTTTATATTATATACATGCTTTCTCCACCACTAGTCCAGTCTGTAAAATGCTGCAGTTGTGATGCGAATGAGAATGTTGGGAATCTGTGGGCTTAGGCCTTCAGTTGTCATTGGGCTGAGCATCATGCTGGATGCTCTTGATAGGGCTGTTCCACCTTATCTACATATCTTCTAATAAACATCTTTAACTTCATCTACTGTGTGTGGATGTGAATACTACAAGAAGCCCTAGTCCCTACTTCCAATAGAGATCCTAACCCTAGCCCCAACCTTACAATGATTGAATCACAGACCCAAAAACCAATCAGAACCCTCAAATACCCAACCAATGAGGACATTAACCCTAATCCAATTGAAACACCAGATACAACCACCAATCAGTGTAGACATGTACCAACCACGAGCAGACCATATAAGGTCCCAATAACCTCAGCCAAGGTTTGCTGGCCAGGGAGTTGGATGCTGCTTCTCCTGTTCAGACTCTCCTAGGATACAGACAGGCTCAATCCACACTTTGGACTTTAGCAGGTAAGGGCCTCACTAACTTGAAATCTAACAATACTATTTGAATAAAACTTTACTCCCTCTGCTAGCCAAAAAACAAAGTGCACAGGCCCTAGTAAATACAGTTTAAACAGCTCACAGAAGCACCCTCTGATGTGGGGGGGGGGGGGGGGGGGGGTTGGGGGCTGGTATCACTGGCTTGTGAACACAAAATGGTGGCTGGGAGTGCACTGTTTTAACATACAGGTCTTAGCACTGAGCAAAGGAGAAATTTGGAAGGAAAACAGAAATGTCACCAAGGAATAAGAGGGACAAACTACAGAGGTTGGACTGCAAATCCCACAGTTCAACACGCTTAATGGAGGCAATCATGAGCAGGGAAAACCACAAGTTTGAAACACAACACAGGTGATCAAATATGCAATTACAGGCAGGCTAAAACTACAATTTTTAACTGTAACAACCACAGGCAAAGACAGTAAAAACAGAAAGAGAAAATCGTTTTTTAAACAACTTTTTGTCTTGGGAAGAGACAGCACTAGTATGTCTCCTTACCACTTCCTGGACTCTGCTCACTGCAATCTGGGGCACAGGTAGGCTGCAACTCACAAGATGGAGGATAATGATTTGGAGTGCACCCAGCAAGGCCTTAAGGGGCCTGGGCACGAGTGAGAGGAGTGCTCAGACTTGCATGGTAGCTGAATAGCCAATCGTCTGCTTGCCTGGTTTTTAGGGGCTGGGCAGCTGCTTCTCCTGTTCAGAATCTCCTAGGAGACAGACAGGCTCAATCCAGTCTTTGGACTTCAGCAGGTAAGGGCCTCACTAACTTGAAATCTAACATTACTGTTTGAATAAAACTTTAATCCCTCTGCAGGCCAAAAACAAAGTGCACAGGCCCTAGTAAATACAGTTTAAAAAACTCACAGAATAGAAAATCCCTGTTGCTGGCGGAGAGGCAGGGGGGCTGGTCTCACTGGCTTGTGAACACAAAATGGTGGCTGGGAGTGCACTGCTTTAGCATACAGGTCTTAGCACAGAGCAAAGGAGAAATTTGGAGGGAAAACAGAATTGTCACTGAGGAATGAGAGGGACAAGCTACAGAGGTTGGACTGCAAATCCCACAATTCAACACACTAAATGGCTGCAATCATGAGCAGGGAAAAAAACAAGTTTAAAACGCCACACAGGTAATCAAATATGCAATTACAGACAGGCTAAAACTACATTTTTTAACTGTAACAACCACAGGCAAAGACAGTAACAACAGAAAGTGAAAATCGTTTTTATAAGCAACTTTTTGTCTTGGGAAGAGACAGCACCTACCAAAAGTAGAGCCTGAATTTCACATAAATCAACCAATTGCATTACCTGTGTATTTTGTCAGTTCATCCACTATAGCAGAAAGGTCTCTGTATTATTTGGATGTTCGGAGAGTTTTTCTTTTTTACCTGAATAAACTAAGACGTTTAGGAAATCTAATGAACTGTTTGTTAATTATGACCACATCTGATAAGGCATAGCTATGTCTAAACAGTCCATTTCCAGGTGAATTGTAGCTTGTATTTGCATTTATATAGCACTTACCACCCCTGGTGAGGCTTCAAAGCACTTTTCCGGCCAGTAGCAAGCTACTCCGGAACCTAAAAGGATTAGTGGTGAATTAATATAGTGAACTATGAAATGAATTTGAGCGGTGGATGTGTTAGTCTGTTATTTGGATTGACAAGGATAGTGGAAGGATAGAAGAGGGAAAGGTTTGCATTTATATAGCACTTTCTACCCCTCATGAGGTGGTGAAGCGCTTTTTGGCAGTTAGCTTGCTACCCCAGAACCCAAACAGGATTAGTGGTGAATTAGTCTTGGGAAATATGAAATTAATTTGAGCAGGGGACATGTTGAAAAGCGCAAGCACCAAGGCCACCCCATCAAACACCCCTGTGCACAAACGTAAACCAGTTAGCTTTCATTTAAAGCCCTATCCACATAACACTGCTGGCCTCTGTACATTAGGCGGACCCAAAACCATCACTTGTACTATTATCTATACAAGATCAGAACTCAGAAAGTCGCCTAACTGCACCAAAATGGCTACAGTTTTGTGGTTGTTTTAAAGTATTAAACCCTACACTTAACATTGACATAGCAGTATAAACGCCCCAGTGTAGTTGGGAGAAATTCCCTACCTACCCTGTTCTATAAACACAGGCCTCAGTGCCATGAACCTGCTCACTATTTGGGAAACAGAATGCATATTCAGGTTAGTGCATACCATCCTCAAATGGTTGGTCCCAACAACCACCAGATAACATGTATGCACAACAACAACCAACAGACGGTGTGCTTGAAGGACCCCCCTTAATGACGAATCCGTTTGTTAGAATCATGACCGGATGCCAAGAATAAGACACCTTTTAAGCCCAAGCCCCAACCCTTACCCAATACAGGTGACTTCTCGTCCCATTGTTCCATAACACCTCCCATTCTCTTCACCAGTCCTACCATCCCTTGGAGGCACACGTCTCCATAATCACATTTTCTTTGTAGTTTTGCCTCATTATGCTACCATGTCGCACAAATAGATCTTCAGCTAGGCCTAAAGCATATGGATCTGGAGGAACAGGAACAGCAGCAGCTTGGCTTAGAATTTTTACCTTAACAGTTATCTGCAGGGCTTTTCATCTTGGAAATCACTGGAAAACATTAGTGCCAGAACATATATCTGAATCTAGGCAGTAAAGTAGGTGAAGTGTTCTCATATAAAATGTATGTTGTATTAGGTTATAGAGTGCTAGCCATATTTTTAATGGAAACATTTGATTTCTTTCATTGCAAACAGTACAACAATTGCTCTTTCAAGATAAACAATACATTCTTAGACCAATCCAAGCCTCTTCCCCTCCCCCAGCTGTGTCTGGTCATGGATAGAGTTAGATTCAAAATTCCCATCTAACCTCATCTGCTTAAGCTGTGGTAAGACCACCATTTATTCCATACTTTCTCATATTTATTGGGGCATACCCTAGCGGCGTACGTAGTCTCTTCCATCTTGGCACACCAGTCCATGCCCCTATAGATGAGGTGGTTGGAGAGGTACCCAGTCTGGCTATATCTCTTTTTGCAACTAGTGTGCCTAACCCCACCAAGGTCCTGCCCCCTTAGGGATCCTCTAGTCATACAAGATGCTCAACAGTGCAGCCCTGGGGTGCACCACAATGTGTGTTCCCACCATACAGGTCAAGGCAAACATGACCGTTTCCAGTACCTGTCAATTACAGGACAGGACCACTCAATATGGTAAAAATCTCCCCTGGGATCTGGTGCAAGTCAGGAACGTGCAGACTTTCGCTTTCCACAAACGCAGGGGCTATGGTATGCTTGGTGTAGAAACTTAAACTGTATGAGCCGGAGTCTTGTTGTGATTGCCAAAACTCAGAGCACCATATATACCTCGCGACCATCAGCCTCGTCCAGTTTCCCCACTCATTCCTCCCATTTCACCTTTAGGGGGCTCAACAAATCTGGGAAGGGTGAAACTAAGGTCTTATAAATCTGAGATCTCTCCCCTTCCTAGAAGACATATGAGCAGACTTACTTCCAGTGGTCTGTACTCAGGGGCATCATCCCGGTCTTCCCAGAGTGCAAGTCATTTTAAGATGTTTTAATGTATATATCTCCCAAATATTTTTGGGGATATCCTGTGTTTTTATGCACAACACTTTGTTATTATTTATCTTGTCGGTCATCTGTGCAGTTACAAGTTTGTAACTGGATGAATAATGGGATTGTAGTATCAGCATTTGGGAGTCCTCTGCACTAAAAATATGTCCATCCATGTTCGAACAGCACCTTGGTAGTCAGCAATCCAACACAATTTTTTCTTGTCATGTTCATTAATGACACTATGTTCTCCCTACATGCGCCACAATGTATTCATGTATATATATCACCATTCATACATACATGCTCTAGTACACGGAAATTCAGATAAAGTTGCCCGTAACAATGCATACCATGCAAACGTAAAGCAACAATAACGTTTGTGTGAAATGTCACAGGCACTTTTGCAGCGGTCCACCTCTGTATCAGAGGATGGCGACTCAGGTGAATTCAGTGGTAAGAGTTAGGTCACACCAGCATAGATTATTAAAACCTAATATGGTCGAAACATTAGCTTAGTTCAATCTTACCAGCCTTTTTGATGTTAATCCTTAACTGTGAAATTCCTCGTGAGGGGTATATATCAGTCCATCTTCACACCTGGTTTTGAGGGGGTAGTTCAGGATGTGACACCTGATTTGACACAAAATATCACTGGTGCTGGAGCTCAAAAGGACTCTCTTCGATGTTTCAGACCTTAACATACACCCACTTACAAATGACACCATAGGGAATCCTCCAAGCTCTGGAGAGGTCAATTGACCTTTTCCACCGTGCTCAGAATTGGAACCAACTAATTTAATAAAGTCATTAAAACATGATAGACATTTAGTGTTACGATGAGTCAACGATGATAGGTTACTTTTAATTTTAAAGGCTTTATTTATCTATAAGTTTAGAATCTCCGATATCTTTATTCAGTTTAGTAATTTACAGAAATAATAAAAGAGATTAGACATTAGCAATCAAGACGTTCCATAAAGAAACCTGTGGCAGGCGGTGGAGAAGCAGACAGGGACGCTCTTTAGGTGATTCAAGTAGCTTTATTCTTAGCACAAGAATATAGGGAGTCTTTTAGTACTTTCTGGGTTTTCACGTGATTACTGTTATGACTGCCGTTTTCTTTCTCTTACGTCAGAGAGTATGGGAGGGGGACTTCGGGCTTTTTTTCTCTGGTCCCGTTGTCATCCGGGGTTCCCAGCGGCCAAGGAAGAAAAAATTAAGAAAAGAGTATGAGGACGTGATTCTGATGTCCTTTATGAGCTCAGGGGGCAAGGAGTGAAGGGAAAAGACACCCAATACCACCACCAGTGCTATTGTGGTTGAGTTTATACTATGAGAGCCATTACACGCAGCTGAGATGAGGCGCGTAACGGATGCTTTGTCGCTCTCTAGTTCCCTTCACCCTTCCTTCCCGTGGGAGCTCCAAGCTCCGTGCCCCACACGGAGTTAAACCGACCCCGTACCTGTCTAGCCACGTCCCTCCTGGGACGGGGCAGGCTTTTACACGATGCCGGGTGGGGTCCGTCTCCCTCTTGGGTTCTTCGGTACCGTGGCTTCTCTCGGCTCCAGCCCAGGTGTTCCTTCTTCCTCACCCTCGGTTTCTGTCCCTCTTCGGCATCTTGGCACGACGAAGAAGATCTGGACGTCTCTCTCCTCTTCTTCCTCCTGGTCTCCGCCTAATGTTCCTCTGCCTTGCCACGAACGCCGGCTTCTCCCTGTCTCTTCCGTTTCTAGGGCCGGCGGATCACATTAATGCAAGTTTCTTAAAGGAACAGTCCAGTTCTTATTCGGCGGTGCCAGTCTACAGAAAGAGGAGAGGACACAAGGAGAGGTGAGGGGGAAGTGGTCTGTGGAAGAGTCCTGTGGTTGCGAGGGTACCTAGTCACAAAATTAAATTTGCTAACTGAAGGACCTATTCTAAATAATAACCCATAAAGAGTTCCGTTGGAAAAGAGCAGTAAATAAAGGATGAACTCCTCCTGAAGAGTGGTTCTGGAAAACTAAGCCAAGTTCCCCACAATTGCAGTAGCAACTGTTTAGAGTAGCGAGCTGTGCAGTAGCATCGGTCACACATTAATAAAGGAAATTGCATCAAGAGATCTTAAGGAAATCAGCTCTCCAAGAAGAAGAGTCTCAGGAAAAGTAGAATTTTAGCAGCAAGACAACCGGATGGGTAAGAGGGAAAGTAGAGGTATGGTGGCTAACTAGCTAGGAACACTCGTTATTATAACCTTTTAATACATGTATCGATTATTCGAAGACGCCTTCCCTCAATGTCCAATCAGAACAGCTGATAAGATGGTGTTGTCAGTCATATGATGCATCTTCTTCCTATTCCCACAGCCTGCACTCTTGTCATCTGGACTAATACAGGTCTCTGACTTAATTGTAACACGAGGGAGGGTTCCCTCGAAAACCCTCTTAACCTAAGCTAAAGATGCATTATAAGTTTGAATTCAAAAACAAAGGCTAGTCAGCAAATGTGAAAATGTATATTGAGTTCATATTGAAACAACATTTATAAGTCTACATCATCATTTATTCTTTTCATCTTCAATAAGTCTATTATTCTTAATAGAAATGATCTAATATGAAGTGAGCTAAATTAACATAATACTAAATCCAGCACATCTCTAAGATTACATCAATGTTAGGCTGTTGCACAGAACACTTTACTGTGAGCAAAAGTCGAAAGGAAACCCCGGGCCTAGAGTGTGCATAGGCTAAAGTATAGTTGCTTGTTGCAAATGTTAAAAATGCATGCAATTGCAATGAAGCTTTCCTAATAGCATCTTTCTGGTCTACATTTGTCCCTTTACAATATGTTTTGGTTCTATTTATTTGTTCTACTAAACGTATGCACATATTTTGTAAGTAATTTCTAAAATGTGTATTTTATTTGTATTAGTTGTTCTAAATTACATTTCTAATGTGCTAAAATATTTCAATTTCTAAAAATGTAATTTTTTTAGGTCGAGCATCCGAGACCTCTTGTATATACTTTATTATATACTTATATGTGTATGTACTTTGTGGATACTGGAGATCAGCCCTACGACTTGTCTGCTCCCGCTTAGGGACTTTTTTTCGGTTCAACTGCCTGTATTTAACTGTCTTGATAGAAAACGACCAGCAGTGGGCAGTAAAAAAACAGAATTCTTTTCTGCTGAGGGACTTTATTTTTATTCTTTTTCTGTCAACTGCCTCTATTCAACTTTCTTGATAGAAAATGACCAGCAGAGGTCAGTAAAATACCAGAATCACTTTAGCATTCTCTAGACCCCAGTCCATAGAAATTGTTTCCACGAGCACCTGTAGACAATAAAAATAAATTCAAATCTCGTATTTTCAGTGAAAAGACCGCGAAGGCTCTGCTTTTATATTAAAAACAGAGCTTTGGACCATACCATTTCCCGCTGAAACGCAATGTTTCTCTCCATGTGTTCCCATACCTGGTGTGTCACGCAGTTTGGTGCTTATTTTCCCTCCATGTTAATGATGTTTCAGCACCCAGGCTAATGTGCTGCATAGCTAAATATATGATAAGGTTCCAAAGGCGAGACCGATTGCATTGCAAATGCTTGTCTCACTGGCATTGGCTGCAAGAGTTGGTAAAAATGCATTCTGTATTATTCATTAAAAAGTCAAGCGAAATAAGCCACACAACCTACAAAACCCACGTTTATATTTATCGTTGAAAACCTGATGGAAGGGTTACTTTTCGCCCACGCTCAGACTTTTGTAACTTGAATACATAACTGCTGCAACCTGGTGCGCGTGAAGGAAAATCCAAGCCTATATTTTCTTCTATTCCCTCCGAGTAAAATTCGTATTTGCACTGAGACTTTGGTTTGAGGGTTAGCTGTTTCTGCGTACTTTTTTGTATTTGAGTTTCTTGTCTGGTATTTGTGAGAATAGTCCTTATTTTGATGGATCTGCACTTGGGAAAATAAGGCGCATTTATTATTGATTTCCCGACTAAACTCCACTTAGCGATAAGGGTCCCACACTGCATCAGCCTCAGGGACAGATCGTAATTCAGATCAATAACAAGTATGTATTTCATGTTTTTTTTCTAAATACATGTTACTTGCAAAAGATGTAAGCACGGGAGTCATAACACTGCCAGTGACATCAATTAAATGTTATTTAAACGCTCAGCTAACTGGATGATGTATGCCTCCTTTATCTTTTAAGGCAGAAAAAGAATTGTGGGGAGTTTTAGGGAGGAGGCACAAGCAAGGAGAGCAGAGCATATATTTTCTTTTATTAACACCAGCACACAAGTGTTGAAGGCGGTACTATGGTACTACAGGCTGTAATGGGCGACTTAAAATGCTCTCAAAATTAAAAGGTATAAATAGTTAGGAGTACCTGTTAAATAGCTACACAGTTTTTTTGGGTAAACAACCATCACAACGCAACTTTTACAACGCACTACCATCACAACGCAACTTTTACAACGCAAGATCCATTACAACGCATGCCATTACAACGCAGATGCTATTACAACGCATGCCATTACAACGTAAGTATGGGTAAGTATTTAATTAAAATAACATTAATTTATTTTTAAATTAATTTTCTTCAAAAATTATAATTTAATTTATTATAATACATTTAAATATTTCAATGTAATTTTATTTAAATTAAATAATTAAAATTAAATTTATTTTAATTAAACCCCCTGGAGTTAGAATAGTAATTTTTACCCCTACACTATCCAACACTTACCCTACTATTACACCCCCCTGGACCCCTGGAGCTAGAATAGTAATTTTAACCCCTGCACTATCCAGTACTTACCCTACTATTACACCCCCCTGGACTTAGAATAGTAATTTTAACCCCTACACTATCCAGCTCTTACCCTACTATTACACCCCCCTGGAGTTAGAATAGTAATTGTAACACCTACACTATCCAGCACTTACCCTACTATTTCACCCCCCCTGGAGTTAGAATAGTAATTTTTACCCCTACACTATCCAGCACTTACCCTACTATTACACCCCCCTGGAGTTAGAATAGTAATTTTAACCCCTACACTATCCAACACTTACCCTACTATTACACCCCCCTGGAGTTAGAATACTAATTTTTACCCTTACACTATCCAACACTTACCCTAGTATTACACCCCCCTGGAGTTAGAATAGTAAATTAAATTTTATTAAATAAAAATACAAAATAATTTAAATAAATTATTTTTAAAAATTGTAATTAAATTAATATTAATAAAATTATATACTTACCTTGTAATGGCATGCGTTGTAATGGCATGCGTTGTAATGGATCCTGCGTTGTAAAAGTTGCGTTGTGATGGTATGCGTTGTGAATGTATGCGTTGTAACGTCATACATTCGTTTTTTTGCCATAGTCTTTGTCAGTCCACTGTAAAATAGTGAGGTGGTGTTTGAAATTAAGCCGTCCTTTTTATTCTGTTTATAAAAAGGACTCGTGCCATCTCAGCTGCTGATGTATTTCTACACTTATGTGAAGGTTATGAGTAAAGCGCTGCATGCTGGCTGTCCGCTTACATCTCGGGTTTTCAATATTTCAGTATCATTGTATGCCGAACCCCACATATCATGTCCTGGGCTTTCATAACAAATAAAACAAGCATTTGCAATGCAATAGGTCTCACATTAGGAAAGTTTGAGCTATTGGTATTGTAAATGACAAATATTTTATTTATGTGTTGGTTTCGAAAATAGCAAAATTAATAGCTTTGTCATTTACAATGCCAATAGTTTAAACTTTCGCAAATGTAACACATATAGCATTTGTAATGCAATATGTGTTGTATTTACGTGACTTAGATGTATTGAAATTACAAATAACAATGGCTTTACATTTTTTTAAATAATTAATACCTAACTAAAAGGTATTGTAATTTATAATGGCAATAGCTTTATCTTTTGTAAATAACTTTTGTGAAGATTATGTTCAGTGTATTTTATTGTGACGAAAATCCAAGAACGGAAGTGAAATATTAACATCTTTTTGTGACATTTGTAATAAAGCTTGAAACATTGAGAAAACATATTTGAACCAGTTGTTGTTGAATGGTTGCACAGATTGATGCTGTGGTTGCGCTGATTGATGTGGTGGCGACAAGCGATGCTGTGGCGTTCAGTGATGCTGTGGTAGTGCATAGTGATGTTGTGGTGCCCCCGAGTGATGTTGTGGTGCCCCTGAGTGATGTTGTGGTGCCCCTGAGTGATTTTGTGGTGGTGCGATAGAGTGAGTGCGATGGATAGGTAGATAGAGTGATGCTATGGTGTTGTTGAGTGATGATGTGCTGGCCCTGAGTTGTGCTGTGGTGGCGTTGAGTGATGCTGTGCTGGCCTTGAGTAATGGTGTGGTGGCCCTGAGTGATACTGTAGTGGTGCTTTGTGATGCTGTTGCGCTGCAGAGTGATGCTGTGGTGGTGCTTCATGATGCTGTTGTGGTACTGAGTGATGCTGCTGTCTTCCTGAGTGGTGGTGCTGAGTGATGATGTGAGGGTGCTGAGTGATGCTCTGGTGGTGCTGAGTGATGCTCTGGTGGTCCTGAGTGATGCTGTGGTGGTCCTGAGTGATGCTGTGGTGGTCCTGAATGATGCTGTGGTGGTCCTGAGTGATGCTGTGGTGGTCCTGAGTGATGCTTTGGTGGTCCTGAGTGATGCTTTGGTGGTCCTGAGTGATGCTGTGGTGGTCCTGAGTGATGCTGTGGTGGTCCTGAGTGATGCTGTGGTGGTCCTGAGTGATGCTGTGGTAGTGCTGAGTGACGCTGTGGTAGTGCTTCGTGACGCTGTGGTGGTGTTGCCTGATGCCGTGGTGAAGGTGAGTGATTCTGTGCTTGCCCTGAGTGATGATGTGGTGGCGCTGAGTGATGTTCTTGTGGCCCTGGGCGATACTGTTGTGTGATTGAGTGATGCTGTGGTGGTGTGCTGAGTGTTGCTGTAGTTGGGCTGAGTGATGTTGTGGTGGCGCTGAGTGATGTTGTGGTGCCCCGAGTGATGTCATGGAGCTGAGTGATGCTGTTGTTGTGATGAGTGATGCTGTGGTGGTGTTGAGTGATTCTGTGGTGGCGTTGAGTGATGTTGTGGTGGTGCCGAGTGGTGTTGTGGTGGCGCTGAGTGATGCTGTGGTGGCGCTTAGTGATGCTGTGGTAGTGCATAGTGATGCTGGGGTGTTTTTGAGTGATGTTGTGGTGGTGTTTTTGAGTGATACTGTGTTGGTGCTGAGTGATTATGTTGAATAAAATGTAAGAAAATTTAAAAAAGCAAAAACCCGTCAGTGAACCGCTGTTTTAGCCTGAAATAAAGTTGTTTGCCTACTCAATTTTATGTTCCCTATAATGAAACGCCCCTCATGGTACTTAAGCTCGGGAGATTCTAGGTAACCAGGTGTATAGTTCAGAAACGTAGTGCATGTTAACTGGATAAAGTAGAACACATTTGTAATTGTTCAACACATGGTATAGCAATTCAAGACAAACTGTGCTGCAATCCGGGGCTTTCATTTAGCAACCAGTGCATTGTACAAGTAAAGTCACTTCACCTGCAGGCAGAGAAAATGGGGAGCAGAGAGCTTGGCTCTTACATTACTGCATACACACTGTTCCAAGCCCATCATCTCATCACCTTCTTTTGGATGTACACAATCCTTCCCGTGCTGCCATGCATATTTAATATGTAATAAACAATTCAAATAACTCACTTTAAGTAGCGCTTCGAGCAAGATTTTGCTGTTACAGCGCTCTAGCGCTTCGCACAACATTTTTCTGTTACGGCGAGCAGTGAAAAACGTATTATTGTCAAGTAATTAATTTGCACCCCTTTTTTCAAGCAAAAAAAAAGGCTGTTTAAAGTGCAGTTGCTTTAAATCACACAATATTCTGGAGCATTAATTTTAACTGTCATATTTAAAGATGTAGTGCTGTCTTTACTGCCCCTCCAGTGCAGAGTGTGTCAGTCTAGACAGGAATCATACAACCTTCGTTGCTTGTACTTAACCTAGGTGAGCAAGAATATAAAAAAATCGATGTTTAACATCAAAATAAACGTACATGCCCATCAAAAAGTGGCTGGTGGTCTTTTTGGGATAGTTGTAAAATACCCACTTGATCTTTTTATGTGCTTATGCACTAGTAAACGCGTAAGATAAATAAGGCAGGCGCGTGTAGTTTGGTGCCAATGCGGACAAGACCGGTAATTTTACATATAAATTCATCTAACAAGGGTAAGAGTCAAATAGGGTACAAAGTTTCAGAAAATAATCTTGTTTCACCTGCACATACATGGCTCCTTATTTTAAAGAAAAAGCATTGACAAAGTCAATAGGTTTTGCCTAGGCAACATCTGTTGGTTTTGTCAGTGTTTTTGGGACATGTTGCACAGCAGCGCAGACTGCTGTGCAACATGACAGCGTTTTTTTTAAAGCGGTATGACGCGGCAAGCGCTGACTGGTTCAAAGCACTTTTTCCCCCTTCAAGACACATTGTCAGTGCTTCTTGCAATATGTTGTTTATAGATAAATATTTCCCAAACTTTTCTGCAAACACTATTAGTTTGTGAATAGGGTTGTCCACATCTCGCTATTCAACAGTGTAAGATATCCTGAGGAAGTGCTGGACATCATCAGGCCAGAGCGCCACACCTAGGAGAGGTGCCGCATTAGTACCCGTGATAACCAGGCCCCTTCCGACTTGAGCGACCCTTTGGCTGCTAGCGGGGGGACGGGATCCTTTACAGGTGCTAGGCTTTCTGTTACTTCCTTTGCAAATTGTGGTGGGCATCACATGACGCAGAAGTGACTAGTATGATTTGCGCCTCACATACTTTCCTGCCGCCGTGATGGCCAGGAATTATTTAGGCCATGTTAGCAATGGCCACCCCCTTTTTTACTGCAATGGCCATAGTGGCGACAAAGGCGGAGCCCAGGAGCAGAGGACAGTGCGATTCACATCGCTGCTCCCGACTGAGTTTATTGTTTCCCGTGTGTATGAAAATGCCTCATTTGTATGTATGCCGAGATGTGGATCCCTTGCTCACTTTGCCACTGGATTCAAGCTAGCCTGGCTGATGAGGGCTGTTATCCCCCGAAACCACTCCCAGGATGCTTGTTTCCGGTTTAGGAAAGTCACGGCTTTGCAATTTGGGCTGGACTGTCCCCATGAGGCACAGGGTCAAGACTGATTTGCATATAGCTGTGTCTGAACTGGGGCGGTGAAGTGAGCTAAAGAATGATGATGGATTCAACCCAGATCTGTGACTGGGGGCGAGTGTCTAAAAGGTTTCAGCACTCCGTCCATCATCTCCTTGCGTTTCCTTCATTTTGAATGGCCAGTCCTAAGTTTTTGGACTAATGTTGCTAGTTTTTTTACCCTGATTGTGCACTGAAGCCTGCTAACCAAACCTCGGTGCTTGTGCCCTTACCCTTAAACTGGTGTGCCGAATTTGCTCATCCCAGTTGGCTAAACAAACTGACCTTTAAGTCCCTAGTAAATGATACCCAGGGTATGTAAGTTAGAGGGTCCCTCCTGGTGTGAAACGAGTAAAATGAGACTCCCAGCCTACCATTTGCACACTGGAAAAGCAGTTCAAACTGCTAGTCCACCTTTGCCATTTAAAGCCAGACTTCTTGCTGTAATATGTGAACGTCACTCCTGTTGCAGGCCTATTGAGCCCTAAGGCACAGTGCAACAAATTCCACGGGCAGAATGTAATTTTACATGTCCTTAAGGTAAAAACACAAAACTTGCAGTGTGCCCAGTTGGCTAGTAGTCACACGCTGACCCCTGAGCTATGCTACCTCTAGAAAGGTGCGACCAGAGTGGGTCATCCAAGGTATCAAATAACTTGTTACATCAAGCCCAACTTGACTCTCAGGTCGAAATTAATGTAACAAATTGCAGTGTGCTGCTTTAGCTAAGTTGCCACGTTGTTGCCTTTAGTCCCCTGTATCCCCACTTATTGCACACAGGGTTCTGTTGCTGAGATAACTTTCTACACTCCTGGGGAGAAATGCTAACAACTCACAGAAAAGGATACAATTGGGACTGCTCTGGAAGGAGGTGTTGGCACCCTCTTGCAGGAAGCCACAAAGGTGTTGACCCAACAGGCGAACTTCAAAGGAGAAGCTGCCTTTAAAGAGCAAATGGGTAACACTTGGGATAGAGGCTACTCCATTGTTCAGGCTGACACTGGGGACAGGAGAGAGAAAACCAGTTGCCAAACCGGTTTTCCAGGGGCGTGTAGCCCCCTTGGTAGCCACTCCGCTGTATTGGTCTAGGAAGCTCTACACGCTGGAAGAGGGGCTCTACCATTTTGGAAGTGGGCAGAATGATGCATCCTGGGATACACAGATGCCACACTTCGCAAGAAGTGGTCTTCAGGTGAGAGGAACAATGATAACCCATTGGCTACCAACTGTATCCTGCCCAGAGGTCTTTTTCTGAGAATAATTAGGGCACCTTGCAAACAGATCTCGACTCTGCTGGAAGGACTGGGAGAAGGACTTCCCTGCTGCACCGTGAAACCGGCAGAGCAGTTGCACCGGTGTGGACTGAACTTGCTGAACCTGGTGCCTAGCAAAGGAGAGGGACTGTGCCTGCTGTGTCCTGCTTGGGGAGTAGGCATCTACAGAGCCCGGCCAAAGCCAAGAGACTCCAAGGGTCAGCGAGCTGGCCTCCTATTCATAGCACAGAAACACAGTAGCTGAGAAGCCTGTTGGGGCAAGTTGGTAGCCCAGAACTGCAAACTGCCACCTTGCAGCACCAGGAACCAGGACCAGACGCACAAAGTTTGCACCCGAGTTTGCTGAATCCTGGAGTGTCGGAGTGCAGCTGGGACCTCCAGAGGATGTATTATCGTCGCAAGAAGGATTAGCCTGTCAGCGCGATACTGGGCGACTAGTAGTCCATTTGCAACTAGGCTTCTGCCAGCACCGAGAAGACTTTGAGGACGGGGATCGACCCTTTGACCAGGACCTCCACAACCCATTCGTGGACTGAGGGGTTCCAGCAAGACACCCATTGACCACATCACATCCACAGCATCCTTCATCCCTTGCATTAGTACCACTGCCATAGGAAAACCCTTGGAAGGATAAAAGTGCCTGGAACTGACTAAAGACTGCTTCACCTGCTGAGGTAACGGTTTCTGAGGACCTCTTTGGCCACCCTGACTGGCTCCCTACTGGAATTAGTCACCCAAAGTAACCGCATTGCAACTAGCCCAAACATTTTTGTGAAAAAGTTTTCAAGTATCAAATTCATTGAATTTGCCATTGCTTGTTTGTGATTGTGTGAAAATACATTGATTTACTATACCCTGTAAATTCTATATCTCTGCAACGCTCTGGTGGAGCTTGTTCGTTGTGGTGTCTAAGAATACATAAAAATACAGTCTGTTTGTTTAAATTGGTGTCAGATTTCCTTGGTGTGTTGTTGATTTCTTCAATTGTTTTAAGGCTGCTTAAATGCTTTACACTTGTTTCATTAAGCAAGTTCTACTACTCTGAGCCACAGCTACCTAGAGTTGAGCTGAAAGTTTGACAAACGAAACCTTAGGGTCCTAAGAGGGGTTGATAAGTGTATTGCATGGGTAAGGTCGCACAACCACATAATTGAATACACCTCATTTTCTCACACTGCCCCTGGGGAACGTGGCACCGGGGTCAACCTTCACTTGCTCAGGCCCGGCAGCGTCCTTTTCCTTTATTTTTTGAGTGCCCATATCAGCATTGAATTCTTGTGATATGAGCACCGCATAGGTGCGTCACTCTTTGCTTCCAGGACGAACTGTGTTTCTTTTAAGATTGCAAGTGCCACATTGGCATGCCATACAACTTTATTGTATTTACAGGGCATCTGCATCGTCGCTACCATCCTGCTCCAAGCTCAAAGATGGACGCCTTTCATTTGGTATTGATTGGCTTCTGGCCTCACAAACAAAGCCTATAATATAATCCCCCAGCCTGACTGAGTAATTTGGGTTATTTAGTCATTTGTTCTCAGGCCTTTAATTGATTTTGGTTCCCGAGTGGCATCCTTTCAATTCCCCCATCCATTTTTTTTTTTATCATTCCAATCTTTATTTCGGCCATTGGCCATAAAAGATAAACAATACACATATACATCACAATAGATCAATGCATTAAAAAGATGTAAAACATTAGACATGCATATGCTAAAAATACTGTAAAAACTATGCATCTAAAATTTAGGAGGGACCCAACACCTTTAAAATACGGTTACGAGTGTGCCATACATTAATAAGAAATTTTGTCAGTGCAAAGACAGTTGGGCCTGAGAGGTCAGATTTTAAAATCCTGTACATTGGGGCATATTCCCTACAGCCCATGTTTCTGATCAAGGGGAGGAGCCAATATTTTCTCGCTACCATGTAGGCTGGGCAGAAGAAAGCCATGTGTAAGTCGGTTTCCTCCATGGCATCACAGGCCGGACACTGCTTTGAGGTGGGAGGCGATGACCAGGTGCTAGTAAAGGACCGAAAGGGCAATGTGCCGTATCTCCATTGGAGAAACAGCTTTCTGGCAAGCACAGGGGAAATAGGATCCAAAACCCTCTCGAACCTATAAAGATCCTTACTTTGCAAAAACACAGAGGATAAAGACCCTTCTGCCTGGGCATCTAGGGCCCTAGCTAATTTTTGGTCATGATATACATTAGCCAGGGACCTTTTGGAGATGTTTAAAGCGGCGTTGGCAGGGTCAGTCCATAGGTCCGGGAGCCCTATTTCCATACAAGTGGATTGGATGTTTTTAACCCAGGGGATACGGAGCGCTTTTGGGTGGTTCAGTAGTTCCACCAATTCCGCCCTATGTGCTGCAAGATCATTACTGCTCCACAGCCTACGCCAAAAAGCTATAGGTCTCAAACTTATTTCATCCGCTATTGGTCGTAGACCCAGATCAAGCCTCAAGGGGAGGAGCGGGGTGCTGGGCGGAAGAGCGACTATCTGTCTTATGAACTTGTTTTCCGTTAGTGACAGGCTCCGGCACGGTATGTGTCCCCACAATTCCGCCCCGTACATGGTCGCTCCTCTGGCCTGGGCCTTGTATATCTGGATGAGCGCCCCCAAGGGGCGGTATAAGGAACCGGTCATCATCCGCGCGATGCCCCCAATGGTTTGTGTCAGTTTGAGGTTCGCCCTACTCTGATGGGATCCCCAAGACATGGTTTTGTTAAGAGTCACACCAAGGTATTCAAAGGTGGCAACTCTCTCGAGCCGTTCTGCTCCCAATTGCGGGTTCGGCCGCAATTTTTGGCTCGGATTCAAAACCATGAATTTGGTTTTGGCTGCATTAATTTCTAGCCCCCTGTCGGTGCAGAAGGCTACAAATGAATCGAGGATCCTCTGTATCCCCATAGGGGTTTTGGACAGCAGCAGGGTGTCATCCGCAAACATAATTGCGGGCACCCTGCTGCCATTCAATTTAGGGGCGTCGGTGTAGTCAGTGGCATTCAGGTGGGCAATTACCCCGTTGACGAAGAGGCAAAACAGGGTCGGTGCCAACACACAACCCTGCCTTACCCCTCGGTCAACGGGGAATCTATCAGTAAGTTCCCCGGACCTCCCACACCTCACTTGGGCATAAATATTATAATGCAGCCTCTGTAAGATTGATAGGATGTCCGGGGGAACGCCCATCTCTGCCAGGACGCTCCAAAGTTTCCCCCTTGGTACCAGGTCGAAGGCGGCCCGTAAGTCCACAAAGATTGTGTAGAGACTACCGCCCTCGAATATTGCTGCCCTCCAATAGATGATGTTCAGTCTAAAAACCTGGTCCACTGTGGATACACCCTTCCTGAATCCCGCCTGATAGGGACTAAGGACACCCACCTCTTCCATCTAATCCTGGAGCCGATTCAGCAAAACCCTGCCAAACAGTTTCTGTGCTACGTCAATTAAACTGATGGGTCTGTCGTTGGCTGGGAGGAGGGGCGAGCCCTTTTTGAAAATGGGCACCACCTCTGCCCCCAGCCAAGTACTGGGGATTTCCATGCCGCTAAGAACCCCGTTGAAAAGAGCGGTAAGGTAGGGGGCCCAAACAATGGGCTCCTGTTTATACAGGTCCCCAGGTAGGCCATCCAGTCCCAGCGCCTTTCCAGAGGCAAGACCTGCAATGGCGGCAGTGACCTCACCTAGCGTTATTAGATCCCCTTCATAATCTGGCCAACCGACCCCGGTAACAACAGAAGATTCTCCCATCTCAGAAGTGTACAGGGACTGGAAATGTGCCTGCCAAACCCCGGGAGCAATGTTAGGCTCAATTGCCGATTGGAGATTTCCCGATCCCCCACTCACTATCCTCCAAAACAGACAGTGATTTTTGATCGCTAGGGCCTTGGTAAGTTCTTCCCACTGGTTTTCCTCCCATTCGGCCTTAGCGTGGGCAACGAGTTTCTTGTAGGCCCGCCTACTTTCTCTTAAGCTGTCCCCCCCCTAGACCCTCCTTAATAAGTCTGAGGAGTTCTCCTTTTGCCCTTCTACATGCTGGGTTGTACCATGTTGGTTTGCCTTGCCGCCCCTTACTTGGCTTCCGTGAGGTACTAAAAAGATGAGGGGCCGCAACTTTTATAAGGTCCTCATGAGCCTTATACAATTTAGCCTGTGAATCTTTATTGTTTGCCTCGGTATCCAAACTCCCCACAGTTTCCAAGATGGGAGTTATCCCATCGTAGAGCATGTTTGTTCTTGCTTGTGACCAAATGCTCCCACCTGATTCTTCTCCTGCTATTTTCCAGGAGGAGCGCAGGTTTGTTCCCTTCCAGAGTAGTCGTGGGAGTTTGACGACCAGGGTGGACAAGGTCAAGCTCAAGAGCATTATGGTCGCTATCGGTCCTTTCCGTTACCCTAAAGTCCCGGATTGTCGGCAACTTCACTATTTGGGCCAAGACATAATCCAAGCGAGACTCTCTTCCCACTCGATTGTAGGTGGTTCTGCTGGGTATGTCAGATTTCATTCGCCCGTTACAGGCTCTGATTCCGAACTTTAGGGTAAGGGCTGTGATTTGTAATGCAAGTGGGGTCCATGCCTTCGCGGGGGGGGGGGGCTTCTACTGAGGGCACTGCCCATCTGGCCTCTTCTTCCGATGAGAACCCCTCCAGAAGACCAGGGAGTGGCTCAAATTGAGAATTAAAGTCCCCTCCCACCACATAGAATGAATCACTCGGTAGTTCAGATATATAGTTCGTGAGTTCATCGATGGTCGGTGATTCCTTTGCAATTCCCACTGGCCTAGAATAGATGTTAATTAACACAAGTTTAGCTTGGTTGGGCCAGGATAATGAAACCACAAGAATATCATCGGAGGTAGCCGATAACCGTGTTGCCACACAGCCTAGATGAGATGCAACCCAGGTCGTGAGCCCCCCTGACGGACGGCCTTTGCCCTCCCACCTTGCTGGAATGAAAAATTACATATAGCCTTGGTGACCATAATCTTCTCTAGCCCAGGTTTCCTGGAACATACAGACGTCTCCAGTCTCAATGTAATTTGCCCAGTCAGGGTCAGCCAATTTATTGGCCAGTCCAGCAACATTCCACCAGATTAACCTTAAGTGTTCAGGGGTGTCAGTTGCTGTGCCAAGAAGGTTGGAGGGGATAGTTTCAGACACTGGATCAGTCAGTAGTTCAGGAGCAATACCAACAGTGGGGGCAGATGGCTCAGGAAGTCTGCTGGAGCCATTATCCAGAGTCACTGGATCATTCAGAAGTTCAGGTACATTACCAACAGTGGAGGCGGTTGGCTCAGGAAGTCTACAGGGGCCATTGTCCAGAGTTGCTGGGTTGTAAGCAGAAAGTCAATCAACTACATCCAATCCATTCAAGCAGTTAAAGCGGTTAAAATGAAAATAGGGTGTATCAGGCAATTGAAAATGTGGGCGTTGTGCATAATCCTTGTGTCTGCGTCCACGTTCCACCCTTATCCATTCATCATGCGGTCGGTCGTGGTGCATGCGGATAGGAGGGAAGAAAAAGGATACTGGGAGGGTCTGAATAGTGGAATCCAATGAACGATTCACTACTTCGCAAATAGTCAAGTCAAGTCAAGTCAGAATTTATATAGCGCACTACATACCCAGAGGGTCTCAAGGCGCTTAGGAAGGGGAGGAGGATTATTTGTCAAATATCCACGTTTTAAGTTGTTTTCTGAATGCTAGGTGGTTCTGGGTAAGGCGAAGGTAAGTAGGGAGTGAGTTCCATGTTTTAGCGGCCAGGTATGAGAAGGATCTGCCTCCCATGGTGGTCTTGTTGATGCGAGGTACAGTGGCGAGGGCTTGGCTGGAAGAACGTAGTTGGCGGGAGGGGGTGTAGAAGGACAGTCGTGAGTTGAGGCATTCTGCTCCGATGTCGTAGAGTGATTTGTGTGCGTGGGTTAGCAGTCGGAAAGTGATTCTCTTATTGACGGGTAGCCAGTGGAGGTCTTTCAGATGACCAGAGATGTGTTCGTTGCGCGGGATGTCTAATATGATCCTGGCTGAGGCGTTTTGGATTCGTTGGAGTTTCTTCTGGAGTTTAGCGGTTGTACCTGCGTAGAGGGTGTTTCCGTAGTCAAGATAGGCAAGACAGTGCCCGGGTCTTTGAAAGTTACCAAAATACAATCCCCTATTATTGTTTTTCTGGTCTTCCCTAACCAGGGGACCCTTCTAACCATAATAATCTCGTTGTTAAAATGAGGTGGTAGGGGTCGGTTCCAATTTAGCCATTTAATGACCTTTTTCTTTAGAGATTGGAAGTCTTCATTTTCTCCTATTCGTAGTTGGGGGGCGCCTGCTAACACCACCGTTAGTCTGTTAGCTTCTGGCGGCAAGTCTGGTCTCCGTGGTCTTGGGGCTGGCCGGACTGGAGAGGGGGAGGATGTACTAACAGCTTGGGGAAGGCCAGCATTGGTCCCTGTCTGTGAACTGTGAGGGGCAGGGTCTATTGATTGTGAGGGCCTATTAATTGGGTTATTGCACGGTGCCTGGACTGGAATAGCCATTAGTGGCTGTAGGGGGGGGGGGGGCAGTGGGAGCGCCCTGGGAAGGGACTTTATTGGCACCCTGTGAGACTCCTGTTTTAAGAGGGTTGTCTACGGGGAGATTAGGTCCCGCATTTTTGGATTGCTTACTAACTAAGGTGTTCGAGGTAGTAAGAGATGTCTCTAGGATAGTAAGCCTGATCTCAACTTTTTTCAAGCTATCACTAATGGGCTGTAAGAGGGAACGTAGTAAGAATTCTATACTCCCTAAGGACGTGAGGGAGGGGTTTATATTAGATATGTTTGCCACTAGATCACTGTTAGCAACAGCTGTGTTGGGGCTTGAATCCTTGGAGGGGACAGCAATAGGCGCAGTATCATTATCCTTGTCAGATAGGAGTGCGGTTTTATGTTTTTTTGCAAAAATCTAGGTGGGATACTTTGGTTTTCCCCACACCCCATCCCCCCCCACCCCCCCCCCCCCTCCTTGACTTCCTACTGCGTTTGCTAGGTGGAGGCCTATGCAGCTCCACCGCAACACTTTGCTTTGGCTTAGTCTTCTTATTTATGTTCAGAGAGGGAGTTTGGGTAACCAGGTTCACTGGGATATTTGATAGTAGGGATGGAGTTATCTCTGTGATCTTTTCCGGGGACATACCAGGGGTGCTTGGGATTTCCCGTAGTAGAAGGGGAAAATCCTCAAGGGTCGGTAAATTTAGGCTATTGGGGGGGTACCCTCCTCTTGAGAAATGGGATACGGGATAATTTCTGTCAGGTGTCTACTCTTCATTGATTCAATGGAGCGCCGACGCTCCGCCCTACGCCTCTCCAAGGAGTTTTCTTTGCCCCCATCTCCTTTGGTGGATTTAAAGTAATTGTCCAGCGTCCCTGTATTGCTTCCCCCCTCCCTTAATGGAGTTTCACGTAGAGCCGGAGAGGGCATCACCCTACTCAGAACCGCAGATCAACCGAGGTTATAAAAGAAAGTAAGGGATATGGCCCAGCCCGGCCTCCTTTGGCCCCTGACGGCCACAGACGGTCCCGCCCTTGTCCCGGGCTTCTCCCGCGCGCTCCCGCGCAGCGGTGTTCACGCTTTAATTTATGGCTGTAGTGATGGTAGGAGGATTGTTGGGGGCGGGGCGGGGAGGGAGAGCAGCCCAGGTGGAGCGGGCGCGGGTTCCTGGGACTCCTGGGAAATGGAGTCCCAGTCCTTTTGCTCGCAGCCCTCGGCCCCTGTTTTACCCCAGCAGCAGCTCCAAACAGTCAGAAAAGCGCCCCTCTGCGATACGGGACCCGCGCAGCGGGTTCCGCGAGGCGTGGCGGTGGGTTGCGCAGATTTCCTCTGTGATCCCAGAGACGGCAATGTCAGGTACAAGAAGCTCCCCCGAAGTGAAGGTCAGCCGGTATTTGTTCTACCGATCTGTTGGGGGCGGGGAGGGAGAGCAGCCCAGGTGGAGCGGGTGCGGGTTCCTGGGACTCCTGGGAAATGGAGTCCCAGTCCTTTTGCTCCCAGCCCTCTGCCCCTGTTTTACCCCAGCAGCAGCTCCAAACAGTCAGAAAAGCGCCCCTCTGCGATACGGGACCCGCGCAGCGGGTTCCGCGAGGCGTGGCGGTGGGTTGCGCAGATTTCCTCTGTGATCCCAGAGACGGCAATGTCGGGTACAAGAAGCTCCATCCATCCATCCATTTTACATTTGTAGGTTGTGCATTGTCATTTAATTGTCCGGAGTCTATTGCATCAGCATGGTTATTTGAGCCCAAGAATCGTCCTCCCCATCTTAGTCCCTCATCATCTTGGTGTACCTTCCCTTGCCCAGGTAGCTAACCCTTGATTCCACTGCACATGGTAGCACTTGTGTGCATCACTCCCTAAAGGAATTTCAGCCTCACAGGGCCATGAACGTGGACCGGAACAACAGAGGTGAGTGGTGGGCTTCTTGGTGGGAAGGTGATGTGTTGGTTACTTGGCAGTGCTCTTGCATACCTGCTTGTGTAGGTTGTGCTTTCCTTAAAAGGTCAGGATGACTGCCAAGAGCGGTCGGTGGGCAAAGGAAAGAATCCTAAGTTGGCCCAACTTCTGAAGCTGGCCCTTGCCAATTGGGTGCTGAGGGAGGCTCTGAGAATTCAGCTGCTGATTTACAGTCAGAACAGGATTCTTAATAGCCGACAGCCTTCTGCCATCTAATGTCCCAGCATGTGCCTCCTTCCCTCCTGTAAAAAAGAAGGTAAAAAAAAACAGCAGCAGCCAATTTTTCCGAAGGCAGGCCAGGTCCTTCAAGTCAGTGGGCACCATTGCCGGATGATCTGTCTGTAGTTCCCCAGTGGCCCTCATCGAGGAATAAACATCTGCACCCCTTCCTCACAATTCTAGAGATGCTTCTTTGTCTCCTGCAGTGATCCCTGCAACAACACAGAGCCCTCCTGCCACTGTTAACTCCACTTGCTTCAAATTCCTGTGAAGTTCTTGCCCCCTTAGTGGAGATTAGGCAGACTTTGAGGGTTCTTTCCTCAGGCTCAAAGGGGATGCCCACAGATTAGTTGTCTGCCTCTATATCCACCCCGACTCCTAGTGAGCAGTCAACCCAGCTTGGCCGCAACTCATGCTGCAATGTCTGTTACCCCTCCTGAGCAGGGTGCCCTGACTCAGGGGCTGGGGAAAGAGATTTCTGACACTACCACTGGGGTCTTGTCTTCTGTGGCTTGCTTACTTTCTCAGCTAGCGGGCCCTGCATAGAAAGTTCCTAAGGCTCTTCATTGATCTCCCCATGGGCTCCTTCGAATACAATTCTTTCTGCTATGGAGGATTTGAAGAAAAAAGTCGATGTCATTGTTACGGCTCGCAGCGAGGTAGGAAAAGGGAAGCAGTAGTGTGACAGCTGGAGCCAAAGAATCCTCTGCTGAAACTGCAGGTAAAGCAACTGAGAGGGCAAGTGTGAAGAAGGACACACCAGCTGTTAGAGGGATTGGGAGAGCAGAATACTTTGCTGCCTGAGCCTGGTAAGCGGACATCACATATGCCTTTGGAAGTGAAGGACAAGATATGGAAGGGTGATCATGATGTTTTTTCACTTATTCACGACAAAAGAAAGGTTGTGAGACAAAAGACAAGGATGGGAAAGATGGCTTATCTAATGAGATGAAACCTAAGATTGAAGAATCTAATTCTAATTGGTTATTTGGCTTTCATTTGTACATGACAGTCATATTAGAAAAGAAACCTAAAGTGGCAACTTATATGATATTCTGTTCAAACAAAATACTCAAGGCTCAGCACTTATAAGGAGGGTATGGTTTTGATTGACTATGATTGCGATTTTAGGTGTGCAAGGGTTGAGGATCTTGATATTGGGTGGGATCAAACTGTATCAACGTTTGGCTTGAGAGTGTTAATAATAACACTCCTTTGAAACATCCTTTTCATCACCAGCAGACCTCTGGTAACATAAAAGGATCATGCAGGGCATTCACTAGAAAGTTGTTCATCCACCTTGCCGGGACGAGTGTTTTCTCTTTTTCTGGCCACACTTCTCATCCTGAGTTCAAATGTGTCAAAAAATCTAAAGAGAAAGGGAAGGATGCCTCTAAGTCTTCAAACTAGTCACCCCTTGCCCATCCCGATCCAGGGTTGTAAGTTGCTTCCCTCCCTCAATGTATACCCCAATAGTGAGACTCAAAAGCTGCATGTTGTACTTTTGTTTTTCTACTGGCTTTCGGAATTCTGCCCAGGGAGTAATCCCTGTTCCGCACTGTAACAATCTACTATCTGCCTAGCCGCACAAAACGATGTTTACAAAAAAGCTCTCTGGTTAGAATTGCTGGCCAATTTTCAGCACTTCCCTTTTGGGGTTTTGTTTTCTCCCTGCTGGGCGTGGTCCCTAAAAAAGAACCTGGGCAGTTTAGATTGATTCATAAGCTCTCCGCCCCAAAGGGCTCCTCAGTTAACAATGCCATCGATCCCCAGACCTGCTTGGTGACTTATTCCGTTGTTGACCTGGTGTTGGCCAAGCGGCAAAAGTTAGATCCTCTGCGCTGTTGGTAAAGACTGATATTGAATCTACCTTCAGGCTCTTCCCAGTGCACCCAGATAATTATCACCTTTTGGGATTCCAAGATGGAGAACAGTACTACTACGACAGATGCATGCTGATGGGCTGTGCAGTTTTCTGCACCTATTTTGAACAATTTAGTTAACTGTTGCAATGGATATTGTCCAACAAAATTAAGACACCATACTGTCAGACAGTATTTGGATGACTTCCTAGCTATGGGCCTGCCTGGTTCATAAGCATGCAATTGGGCATTAGAAGCACTGACATCATTAATCTAGGACTTGGGAGTTCCCCTTGCGCCCGACGAAATGGTAGGCCTGTCTACATGCATCAACATGTTGGGTATAGAGGTTGAGTCAGTAGCTAGGGAATGCTGCCTCCATCCTGATAATGTGTGTGATTTCTGTCAATCTATAGACACGAGCTAGGCCTTAAAAAAGTCACTTTGAATAATCTTCAGGTTTTGGTCGGCCAGCTGAATTTTCCCTTGTGGATTATTCCTATGGATTGCCCCTTTTCCAGCACTATAGCCAGAGCAATGACTGGTTGCACCCAGGAGCATCACCACACTAGATTGCTCCCAGAGGTGAAATAGAATTTGCAAATCTGCCGCAGTTTTGTGCAGCAATACTTTGAGTCCGTCGTTTTTTGCACACACCTCCAATTTCTAATCAAACGCTTGATCTTTTCGCTGATTCGGCTAAACCAGCAAGAATTAAACCCATCCCTTTCCCTTGCAGGTGGTATGTATCGCCAAGATTGCTTCTCAACAGCAAAAGATGAACTCCAGGACACACCAACAACTGGCATTTTTTTGTATGTGTAGCGCTTTTACAGAGCTAGAGGCAGTGGGTTCTTGCCTGCCCACCTTGTTTATGTCTGGCAGTACAGCCTTTTAAAAAGTACATTCTCTGGTTTTTGGGTGTGCCATAATTCTTCGTTAAAACTTCCAAGTAATGTTTACAGTAGGGATAATTGTGTGTGTACTATCTCTCATAGTGTGTGTAGAATGCTGGCTCTGTATATTCTATGCCAAGGTAAGGTATAGTGTGCACAGAGTCCATGGGATCCCCAGAGATATGGCATAGGCTAAATTTGATAATCACTAACAGCGCTCTTTGTGGTAGTGTGGTGGAGCAGTTTGGCTTATCAGGAGGGTGTGTTAAACATTTATTATATTCACTCCATCAAGGACCGATTTCACACAATCCAGACCAATTAGGTAAGTATAAACAAGCATTAGAAATGCAATAGGTCTCGCAGCATTAGAGTTAGTGCTTTTAGAATTGTTAATGGTTTTTTTTGTAAATCTTTAGCATGAGGTTGAGGGTGAGTGAGGGTGAGTGAGGGGTTGAGGGTGAGTGAGGGTGAGGCTGAGGGGTTGAGGGTGAGTGAGGGTGAGTGAGGGGTTGAGGGTGAGTGAGGGTGAGGGGTTGAGGGTGGGTGAGGGGTTGAGGGTGAGTGAGGGGTTGAGGGTGAGTGAGGGGTTGAGGGTGAGTGAGGGTGAGTGAGGGTGAGTGAGGGTGAGGGTGAGTGAGGGTGAGTGAGGGTGAGTGAGGGTGAGTGTGGGTGAGGGGTTGAGGGTGAGTGAGGGTGAGGGGTTGAGGGTGAGTGAGGGTGAGGGATTGAGGGTGAGTGAGGGTGAGGGATTGAGGGTGAGTGAGGGTGAGGGATTGAGGGTGAGTGAGGGTGAGGGATTGAGGGTGAGTGAGGGTGAGGGGTTGAGGGTGAGTGAGGGTGAGGCGAGACCTAAAAAGGAAACAGGTGGCCTGGTCACACTCATCATGACAGTGGGTATATAATGGAAACGCAAGCGGCCGTAGGGAAAAAAGTGAGACTGAGACGGGTGGGAGAAAATCCAGTTAGAGAGAAAGCATCAATTAATCGGGAGGGGAAGACGGAGGGAGAAGAAGATAGAAAGAAGGGGAGAGAGAGTTTGTGGGAGAAGGAAAGTGTCAGGTGGGAGAGATGAGATAGAAAGGTGATAAGTGAACCACATCATCAACCAGGTCTGACTTTTACCAAGCACCACTCTGCATTCTGGGACTTGCAGTCTCACAATTACAAAGGGAGGCTTGCAACTACAAGCCAGTCAATACAAAATGTCGGGGAATTAAAAAACACAAGATTGGGTCAGCAGTAGCACATGACAAGGAGCCCTAGGCAGCCCTCCGAGAGAAATAAATAGTTGGCAGGGTGTCTTATTTGTGGCCGCCCTTTCTGTATTTACACATTGATCTCTGGCTTGGTTAATCAGACACTGTCTACAGCTGCCCTTCGCCTGGACTCTCACGCCAAGGCCACCATAAGCTCCGGCCAGCCTGTGTATGCCGAGGTGAGACTGAGGTATGAGTTACAACGGTGCCAGGCAGCCATGGTCCACGTCAACGAGCATAATAAATACAGACTAAACATATTTAAACTTGTGACCTCCTCATACACAGAGCTCTGCTTTCAGCACATTAACCCCGTGCCCTCAAATACCTTACTAGCGCTGGTCCACGTGACTTGAAAGGTTCACACAGATTTCTGCATCGGGCACGTTAACCCCCTCAGCCACGAGTACAGGGAGGGCGCCCTGCTAAACGAAAGTTACGTAAACATGCATGCCAACATTTTACAACAGGAAAGTGGGATTTTTAACAACAACAAAAATCGGGGCCGCGTATTTTCCCACATTGATTTCTGTTGAAACAAAGGCGATTTCAGGCTGGGGAGAGCTAAAAGAAAGCCGGGTTTGATGATTAAATCGGGAGTCTCCTGCCTAAATCGGGTCCAGTGGCATATATGCATAAACATCTTCGCAGCAGGCGCAGTAACCCCCTCAGCTCCTACCTTGTCTGACCGTTCTCACACAACCACACTGCACGTTGTGCAAGACATCAACATTGCATTTAGGACGTGGCTTCTTGGGCAGCTGCCGACTTTACAATACGTTTCACTTCCTGACAGAACAAGAAAGGGTGGAGGGGGCAGGGGAGGAGGGGTCCGGGGAGGAGGGAAGGGCCAGAGGGACTTGATGGGAGTGGTGGGGAGGAGGGGGAGGGTAAGATTGGGTCAGCAGTAGCACATGACAAGGAGCCCTAGCCAGCCCTCCGAGAGAAATAAATAGTTGGCAGGGTGTCTTATTTGTGGCCGCCCTTTCTGTATTTACACATTGATCTCTGGCTTGGTTAATCAGACACTGTCTACAGCTGCCCTTCGCCTGGACTCTCACGCCAAGGCCACCATAAGCTCCGGCCAGCCTGTGTATGCCGAGGTGAGACTGAGGTATGAGTTACAACGGTGCCAGGCAGCCATGGTCCACGTCAACGAGCATAATAAATACCGACTAAACATATTTAAACTTGTGACCTCCTCATACACAGAGCTCTGCTTTCAGCACATTAACCCCGTGCCCTCAAATACCTTACTAGCGCTGGTCCACGTGACTTGAAAGGTTCACACAGATTTCTGCATCGGGCACGTTAACCCCCTCAGCCACGAGTACAGGGAGGGCGCCCTGCTAAACGAAAGTTACGTAAACATGCATGCCAACATTTTACAACAGGAAAGTGGGATTTTTAACAACAACAAAAATCGGGGCCGCGTATTTTCCCACATTGATTTCTGTTGAAACAAAGGCGATTTCAGGCTGGGGAGAGCTAAAAGAAAGCCGGGTTTGATGATTAAATCGGGAGTCTCCTGCCTAAATCGGGTCCAGTGGCATATATGCATAAACATCTTCGCAGCAGGCGCAGTAACCCCCTCAGCTCCTACCTTGTCTGACCGTTCTCACACAACCACACTGCACGTTGTGCAAGACATCAACATTGCATTTAGGACGTGGCTTCTTGGGCAGCTGCCGACTTTACAATACGTTTCACTTCCTGACAGAACAAGAAAGGGTGGAGGGGGCAGGGGAGGAGGGGTCCGGGGAGGAGGGAAGGGCCAGAGGGACTTGATGGGAGTGGTGGGGAGGAGGGGGAGGGTATAGAGAGAGAGAGGAGGAGAGACAGGACAGGGGGAAGCAGCAGAGACACGGCGGGTAAAATAAACAAATAACACGGCGGGCAGGGGAGGGGGCGGAGAGGGGAGAGGAGAAATGCGACACGGAGGGAAGGGGCGGAGCGGGGAGGGGGCGGAGAGGGGAGAGGTGCGACACGGCGTTAGACGGAAGGAAGAGAGGGGAGGGGGAGGAGAAAGAGAAATGCGACACGGCGGGAGGGGGCGGAGCGGGGGAGAGGGTGTGTGTGTGTTGTTAGGAGACGGACGTGCACGCGCACGCGCTTTTAAGGTCAATGCGCATGCGCATAAGCTTAATGCGCATGCGCATTGACCTTAAAAGTCACGGGCACTGCAAGGAATCGCCACGATTCCTTGCAAGTTAGATAAAGAGTCGATGAGCCCCTATAGTCTCGCTTGCTCGATGCGCATGCGCATCGACAGGCGAGACCTAAAAAGGTATACTTATGTTTTATTTCCAGACCAAGCAGGACTTAGTACGGGTTGGTCAAATGTACTTTCAATTGTAAAACTTTAAAAGTAAATGCAATTGGGAATGATTTGCAACCATGACAGGTTTGTATTGGTGTTTTAAACTGTTTAAATTACATAGAAATGTCCTATGATTACTTTTGCGTTACTTTTGTATTACATCGACTACCCGGGGGATAATGCCTAGATATCGCACCATGGTTCCTACAATACAAAGATAAGCAAGACTTTTCCAGGTTTAATATAGTTATTTTTCTTTCATTCAAAAGCTCAGCTCAACACTTGGAACATTTTTAGGAACAAAACATCACAACATTGGTTCCTATGAGAAAAAGAGTGTTAACGGTTTACAGGTAAGTACTTGACCTGTAAGTTTGGCTTATTGGGGTTAGGCCCAGGGTCCCCAATGTCCACTGAGGTACTCAAATTGCGCCACCAGTGGCACTGGGGCAGCCGGGTGCAGATTGCAGGGGCCCAATGTTAGCCAATGGGGCTAAGGGGTCTTAGGTCAGGGGCTGCTTTTGAGCAGGCCACTCTGGTGTGGGAGCAAAGCTCCTGGGGTTAGGATCAGCACTGTAGGGGCCAAGAATCAGTACAGGAGCTGCACCACCAGCGGCACAGATCGTTTGGCTGCAGATTGTCGAGAAGAAGTCAGGAGCCCTGTGATTCTCAATGAAGATCTCTGGTTTGGAAAAGATGCTGCAGGCTCGGGCAGGGGAGTCTCCTGAAGGCGAATACTGGTAGCAGAGGATAGTTGAGTTCTTGGGGGATACCTGGACACCGTTGGTTGGACCACCACAGGCCAAGCAGCGCCAGGTGCGGGGATTTCTTTTGGTGTTGGATCTTCTTACCAGCTCCAGTCACTGTCGGGTAGACCCTTCAGTTTGAGGCTGCAGACGTTGGCTTGAAGCTCGAGGTAGGTTGGGGATCACCAGATCCCAGGCCAGGATCGCTGGGGAGACATTTTTGTGGTGTTAGGCCACACAAACTCGGGCCGTGGGCATCGAGTGCAGAGTGTTGCAGAATCGCAGAGCCACCTGGATCCAGATTCTTTGGTTGAAGTGTTTGTTGAGCAAATCCAGTGCTCATTGGAGACAGAGTCTTTAAGGTGAGTGCAGGGCTGGTCCTCCGGGCTCTGGGGGGGCTGGTGGACGCACGGGGGTTCCTCTGTAGGCAGGCCAGAGTTGGGACAGGCTGGTAGCGCTAAGGCCAAACCAGTTGGTGTCCTCTTCTTCCTTGGTCAGCATGGGTCTTCGGTCCTTTTTTATTCTTCCTTGAATCTGAGGAGGCAAGGTTCAGGGTTGCCCCTAAATACTAAATTTAAGAGCGTTTATAGGGATGTGAAAGTTAGGACCAATAGGTACCTTCCTTGGGGTGAGTACACCCACTATTATGCCACCCTCCGGTGGGAGGGGAGCATGAGCCTCTCTCTAATTGGTTGGGTCCCCTCTTCAAGATGGAGGGGACTGAGATGTGTGCTTCACCTCGCCTCCCCCACCGGAGGGGTGTGGTTGGCAAAGGAGGGCACACCTCTCCTCCTAACTTGGTTTTCCCACCGATTCTCATACGGAAAGTGTGGGTCAGAACTGGTGGAAGCCAGTTGCTGGGGGCAGCAAAAGGCAGGGACAACTTATAAAGGCGGCAGTCCTTTGAGCCTTCTCCTTCATGGACCCAGCCCATCCTGGGGTAGAAAGCATTACACCTCTGCCCAGAATGGGCTTTGTTTCTGGACCACAGCGTGAAGGCCCTCTACCCTGGGGTCCAGAAACCTGTATGGTGGTGGCAAATGGCAGGCAACCATTCAGGAACCACAACAAGGCTGGTGGTTTTTCAGGGGGCATCTCTAAGGTGCCTACTGAGTGCATTTTACATTAAATTCCACACTGGCATCAGTTTGGGTTTAATGTGCTGAGAAGTTTGCTACCAAACTTCCCAGGATTCAAGAAAGCCATTATGGAGCTGTGGAGGTCGTAATGACCAACTCACAGACCATCTGCTCGTTATGGCTTTACTGCACTTACAATGTCTAAGAATGGACTTACACATCAACAAAAAGAGAGGTAGGGAGAAGGCAACACTCTTATTCCTCACTAGTCATCATAAACAACAAAGAAAGAGTGTCCATAGTTTGTCAAGAGAAACAAAGACTAGAGCACAAAGGAAAACAACACCTGTTTGGTGTGTTTAGAAAGCCCTCACTCACCGACCTGGTCAGTGACATGCTTCATCATTGGGCCCCACTGGGAGTGGCCGAGTGCCACCCCAGTGTGCTTCAACGCCAGATTTACTGCAGAGCGGGTAATGTGAAGTCGTGAGTGCTAAGTGATTGTGTTGGTGATTAGAGAAAGTGTTAGTGGTAGGTTTAAAAATGACTTAATTGTATCAAAAAAAGTTGTATTAACTGATCAATAAGACATATTAAAATAAGTGATGGAAACCTGAACCAAATAAATTGAATGGCTCGTTTCCAGTAGGTTTAAGTGATGGTCAACATGTTTCTGCCAATGTCGGTGTTAATTCACCTGGCATTCGTCAGGACCTATAGTGGACACTTTCTCTAATCACCAACACAATCGCTCAGCACTCACGACTTCACATTACCCGCTCTAGTCTTTGTTTCTCTTGACAAACTATGGACACTCTTTCTTTGTTGTTTATTATAAGAATGGACTTAGACACAGTAGGGGTACAGTGCTCATGCAACTGTACCGTTACTTGGGGGCTGGTGCACCCTGCTAGACGGATGACTTACTTAGGCCCTGCCTAGGCAGTTGGTTGCAGGCATGACGCAAAAGGATGTCTGCCATTTCAACTCTTCACTTTTCTTTGCACCGAAACATGCAGCCTACAATGGTAGTGTGTTGGTGTTAAGGTGCAGGGTCCCTAAGGGTGTGTATACAAAACAATATCCCAAAGGGTATGATTGAACAAATTAATAAATAATAACTGGTAAGGATATCTATACAGTATTATCCTAGAAAGATCAAGAAGTCAATTATTTCGTTCAAAATAGTGCTAGAAAGCATCATTTTATATTATAAAGAATCAAGGAAAAAAGGGGGGGGGGGTTTGGGGAGGGGGAAGGCAAGTAAACACAATTAATTACAGCACTGTGTGAGCAATTAAACAAGTAACAGATAACAAGTATCAGCCCAAAGGGTTGTATAGGGTGCACGAGTGCAGTGAATTGTGACACTACGGCAGCGCAAGTGACAAAGAATACAGCGTGAGCGGCGCAAAGTGCAAGGTGCAAATATATACAGTGATAATACAATGGTTTCCAATTCAATTATAGTGTCCTAATTTAATGTTTCTAAGGAGAACCACTGTAAAGGGGCGCCTATAGTCTGGCTGTTTAGTCGACGACGTTTCGATCCGTTTGAATGAGGATCATCTTCAGGACATGGTGGGCTGGGTACAGTGCGTGGATCAGTGAATATCTGATCAATAAGAAAGGGGTTCAATTGGGTTCAAGCCAAAATTGGTCCTGATCCGGGCATGGTCCCTAAGGGTGGCACAATAGGTGCCTTTGGTACACTTGGTACCTTTTACAAAGGTAATTGAATTTATAAGCACAGGTGCACTGCATATAGAGATTGTACAAACTGAGTCACAAGTTTGTCACAAAAGATACAGAGAATAATGTCCAATTTTTTCAAAAAAGATTTTTCTTTATTGTTCCATTTCTAAGAGAGAACAGCTGACGCGTTCCGTCCCCAATGGGACTTCTTCAGGGCGAGATGACCTAAAAAAAAACCTCATGGGCAGTTCGGCAGGTCGTGTATACGTACTGGAGAAGACAGGACGCTTATTGAAGGAGACCGTTTGAGCCGTCATTACATCCCTCCGCGAGTCGGCCACGGACATATGGTATTTTTTGGTCCAATACTGGGGATTGCCGACCAGAGCCATTATATTAGGGATCAGGAAGGCTGTTATTTGACATATTGGAAATACAGATTTTAAGCTTGAAATTGGAAATCAGGCCTTTAGGGCACACCTGATAGATGGTGCTCGCCTGGACATTACATGAGGGTCTGGGTTGCCTAAAAAATAAAGGTCTAAACCTCAGCTCCTTGTCCGTTGTATCCTAAGCAGGAACCTGGACTCCTTCAAAAATAAAGCGATCGTTCCAAATATGCATCAAGGCTGTATATAACACAGTAATCATCATTACGATTGTCCATCCCGACACGACCTGCCGAACTGCCTATGAGTTTTTTTTAGCTCATCTCGCCCTGAAGAAGTCCCTTTGGGGACGAAACGCGTCGGCTGTTCTCTCTTACAAATGGAACAATAAAGAAAAATCTTTTTTGAAAAAATTGGACATTATTCTCAGTATCTTTTGTGACAAACTTGTGACTCAGTTTGTACAATCTCTATATGTGGTGCACCTGTGCTTATAAATTCAATTACGTTAAAGTTCTGTATGGAACTATCACTGTGATGGTGGGTGACTATCGGTGTGCACACAGATCCCTTTCTAAATTATAAAGGGTAAATTACTACTTTGGTTATTTTGGTTAGGTGCATTGGTAAAGAAGGTTCCACCATCCTTTTAGCTTTCATACCTTTTACAAAGGACTTACCTGTGGCCAGAGATGTGCCAATTGTGGGTACATACAGTTTCGGAAAAGAACAGAGGGCCTGGGGACTTGATTGTCATGAACCCAGGGCACATCAAGTCAAGTTGCACCAAATGTCAGGCATAAAGTGGGGGTAGCCATGCAAAAAGGGCCACTTTCCTACAGTGTGTATTACTGGGGGAGATTGTTGCTCACTTTCATTTCTGTCATTGAAATGGTTTATTTGTAGCTGATGAAAAAAATAGTTCTGGGCAGTACTAGTGTCCTTATACAATGAAATTGTGTGTGGCTGAAGTGTACTATATGCTTCCTCCTATAAGTCTGAATGAAGGTTGTGTGTCACAGCCGAGTCCTCCCCCACCCCCTCCCGCTGCTGTGGATGAGTCACTGAAACATCTGCTTACGATACTAAAGTGGTGTTTCCCATTTCCTCAAAAACCTCCGCCCAGACAAAATGTAGTAACTTATAAAAGAAAAAAAAAACCTGTATGTTCTTTTATGTTGTGGTTTCTTTTATGGGAGTATTCTGAGATTCAATATGTACTCATTTAGATTGTACTTGAATACTTTATTGAAGCCACTTTCAAAATTGCCAGGTAATGGTGTTCTTTTTTTTCTAAAGTGTGTGATCATGTGCATGTGTAATGCATTTTCAGTTGAATTGCTGGTGAACAGAAAGCGAGGCTTTAAAAAATAGAGCTTCGTCTCCATATGGTTTAATTCGATAATCCTTGATCCGCCATCTTCCGCCCCCATTCCCTTGCTTTCTTGCCCGTGGCTACGGTTCTATCTCTGCACCAATTAGCAGAGTGATTTATACAACAAGCAAGCAGTTTAGAGGTAATGGTACGCAATTAACATCTCATTCCACCAGAAAGACTATGCTAAATACCCCAGTCACTGCTTTTTTGCCTGGGATTGAAATCAGTGTTTGTCCTAATTCATATGCTATCTGATGTGAAGTGGACCTGCTTTGTGCCGCGCTACACCATTAATCTAATTATAGATAGCTGCAAATGAAGTGCTGCCCGAGCAGGGACGGGGAAGAAAATAGCGCTTTTGTCATTTCGCATGACTGTGAAGCGGGCTCGCGCTTCCCATGGCAGGCGAACAGCGCGCGAGGACTCCCGAATAAGCTCCGCTGCCGCCTGTTGCACCACTCCTAATTACTGCAGCGCTGCCAGCGCAACTGGGCGGCGCGACGTAAATAGAGCCGTAGCAATGCTGTCATGTTTGGATAGCGGAGAAAGCCCTCTGAGGGCTGGTGGATTAAATCGCGCATCCTGACTGACGGCTACCTTGAGAGGGCGCCGATGGAGTTGTCAAAGCATCATTGTGCGAGCGCGAGCGCAGATCCACAGCTCACCGCAGCTCGCGCTGCCTTGCCGCCCGCTCTTTTCGCCGTGTTCGCCCGGGCTCCTACGCCGAGAGTCCGGCGTCGACAACCTCCACTTCTGAAGGGCCTTCAGCGGCGGCCATGTGGTGGCAGGACTTTGTTTCGATGGATGTGACCCTGCTTTTGTTCTTTCTTGATACTTATTTTCTGCGTCTTAGTCATGTGAAGAATGCAGAATGCGTGGCTTATATCCGGCCACAGCGATTCTTCTGCCATGGAATTCTTTCCCTTTGCATTCTTGTGTGTTATTTAGGTTTGTTCTTGATCGTCCGGCTGGTGATTGTACATGGTGATTTCGAGGCTGTAATCGGAGAAAGCTGCACCTCACTCGATATCATACCTGCCAGCTTTAAAGACTAGCTCACCGTGTGAAGAGGGGCGGGGGTCTCTTGCCGAGATGTACCTACAAGCACTTTTGAACCCCACCCCGCCCCCAAGCCCCCCTCCTCCCAAAACAAGAAAAAGCTTTCCGGGGCTGTTGCCGATGTCCTGGGATGTTTTCACACCCCTTAATGGACACAGGCATAGAGTGCTGAATGCAGACAGACCTACACGATGTTGCCGAAGTGAAGAGGAATCTAGCTTTTACTTTTCCCTGTGTATGATGGAGATTTGAAGCTATTGAAAAAGCAGCGGGTTCTTTGTGCCACAATTATTGCAAATGCAGAGTGTGCTCCCCGTTCACCGTAGCAGTGTAGGATAACCATTGAAAAGCCGAGGGAAACTAGCCAAGGTTTTTGCTTAAACGCTTGGATGGAGAGAGATGAATGGGGTATTAAGCAATTTTGGCCTCTCCAGCATGCTTAACACCGTGTTTTGGATGTGAATAAGATTAGTTTACCGCATCGCATGCCAAACTCCAAGCTGGTAGGTACGAGACTCCACGAAGGGAATCCGAGCAGAAGAGAGGGTTCGTTTCTGTTGTCGAAAGCAACAAGAGCAAGTCTGGAGTTAATAAAATGCCACATGCCGAAACCTCGACCCTCAGAGTTTATGTGAGATACAGCCCGAATTGTTTCTCTTTGTTAGAAGGTGCAGAGGACTTCAAATCCAACAGAAAAGTGGTCTTAAAGTCTGTGAAACATGTCTGAAAATAATCTAAAATACGCCAGCAGGGTTTTCTGGTTAACAGTCCACACACTGCGTTAGTTACATATGGAGCTGGATACAAACCGGAATTTGTCCCCCGTCCCCATTTGAGTCCACGAGAAAGTAGGCTTTGCGTAATGTGAAAGTACCAGAGAAAGGTCGCCAAGATGCAAGCTTTTAAACCTGCTTAGTAGTTGTGTGCCTCCCGTTCACGTCAAACGGGGTCTTCATCAGGACTAGCCAGGGAAGCCACCTTATATCCACCGCAAGCGTGTCGGTGGGTTGAATGGCATCAATGGTCCAGTATGCCCCTGTGTCAGAAAAACGAGTGGTCTGAAGAATTTTGAGATGGTTTAAAAAGCTGTGTGGGCATATGGATCATTCAGTAAGACTTGTTGCACCTGCATGTAATAGTTTTACTTTTTAATGTGGCCGTATGCACAGGTAACAGAGTTAATCCGGAAAAATCTGTTTTTTGTCTTGTGGCCCCCCTTTGGAAATCTGTCTTCTAGAAGTCCGGTAATCGAGACCTTGACTCTCAAATATCTCCTTCTGGTTGAATCTTCAAAAAAATCTCAAACCACTGTCAGCACCATAAGTAATGCATGTATTGTAATCACCGCAATGAACGCAAGCCATTACTAAGTGGTGTAAAAACTTGGCATAAAAGCTTTAAAGCCTCAGAGAACCCCTGACACTGTTGCTGTTATTAACTTCGCCGAAGCCCTCGTCAGTCGTTGTGGAGATGAAGACGCAAAGCACATTGCTATGCCAGGCACAGGCACATCAGCACTCACACGAAGCAGCAAAACTGCAAAAATGTAAGCAAATTCATATTAGCAAGTGGGGCCCCGAACAAGTAGCACCCAATAACAATAATTTCAGCCCCAGCTCGGACCCCTTTAAGGAAGCTCTCCCCCTGGAAAAGTATAACAACTGTAGCGGAAATGTTTTTATTTTAGGCAGTCAGTGGAATTATATCAGGACATGTCAGGGTGCCGATGCCAACACAAACATGGCACCTTGCACATATCAGAAAGATCCACATGAGCACATTGGCTGGTACAGCCAGCGAGAGCGAAATAATGAACTCAACTGTAGCAGCAAGCCCCCCATTTCAAAGCCCTTTAGGTGTCAAAGGGAGGATATCCCGTAAAAGGACTATCTTTCGATGTGAACCAATCAGTAGGGTGGTCGAGCGAAGACGACGTTGAAGAAGGTTTTTGCCACCTAAATTGCAACATGGTTCCTCTTATTCCGAGGATAGTAATAGTGGGTGCAAGAATGTCTCCTATAGATGGCACCATCATGAGTACACCTGGTATATTAGTGCACACAACAACCAAAGGAGATAACGAGGCATTTTCCCAACACCACCACCCCACCCCAATACCCCTACCATCCATGCCCCTATATCAACCAATGGATATGTTAGGCCCAGAAGAGGAGAAAGAGGATCCCAACGACCTTATGATCTTTGAATAACAAGCCTCATCTAAAGGGTTTCTCCAGTCCACAGAGGAGGTTAAAGATATGGCATTTGCTAGGGTGCATGTCTACGTAGATCAGCAAGGTAAAGGGTGAAAATTGTTGAGCATATTCTCGAGTAATTCAAGCCCACAATTCATCGAACAGCAGCAGCAGCTCTTGGACTTAGATCTCTCAGATGAGCAGCATGGGCTCCAACCACATGTAGGGGATCCATTAAGTCCAAAATTAAATGTTTTAGTAATAGTTATGCATACTGTTCCATCGCAAGTAGAGATGCTGAGGGTAATCAATAAAACACTAGATACCATTGCTGATGGTGTATTTCTGCACACAGGCACACTAGAGGTATACATCTCCATTCTGAAGGCAATAGCCACTCTAATCACAAGAATTGATGAGTAACTGTGAATGGCTAACCTGAAATTCAGAATATTAAAAAGATACCAGCGTCGGCAGAATTTCGGAGGACCCCGGCATATTTGTGTCTTGCCTTAAACACAATGGAGCCTGTTCACAAAGTTAAATATACATGTGTGTATTTACTCCTATATAAATTTACTGCTACACCTACATGTAACTCTGCACATTTGTGCTGTTCATTGTTTCCAAGTTTAGATTTCCTCCTAGGTGCAAACTTGCATGTCTCCACCAGAAGGTGGAACCTCCTACAATCGAGATTTAGAAGTGTAAAGTTACAACTGATAACATTGCACATGTAGGTGGAGTTCTGATGATATTTCTAACCACAGATTCCTCACCTTTAGATTATCCCCATGCACCAGACTGGATCTGGAAGATTTTCAACAGAATTGCTCCAGCACGCCAGTAGATTGTACTATGCTGCTCCACGTTGACTCCATCCCGCCCTGGAATTGACAATAGAATTGCGTATTAACATCACCCCTGCACGTCTATGTCAGTTCCTTTCTTTCTGTGCCTTAGTATACAGATCCCAAACTCACCTCCAAACTTTTCTTATCAGTTGAGTTTTTGCTACAAAATTCTCGTTTTTCCCAGTATGAAAAGGAATCCTGTCTCCTCCAAATACGACCGGGTTCAAAGCCTTTGAGAGACTCTCACAAACAGATGTCTCTGACAGGCGCCAACCAAGGGGTACCTTTGGTGTCTGTGTTCAGGCACGACTCTAAGTCCTTATGAATGGGAAGGCAATTCGGGAACATAAAGTGAAGCTGTACATCGCTGAACACCAGAAGAAGTCTTGCTTGAAATGGAAGCCAGGGACCGGTTCCCACTCTCTGGGCCGATCCCGCACCTTGGCACACTTGGTTGTAATCCCCAGGTGACAAGCAAGCCTTTTTAATGGACATACTGATTGATGGATCTCACCTGTTTGCCTTGGAGCACTTAAAAGAAAGCCGGGCCACAGGGCATTCCTTCGGCCTTTCCACACTTACCTGACACTACCCTCAACAATTTTGCCCGCATTCTAGCTACTCCAGAGAACTGGCGTACTGGTAACACCAAGTCCCACTGCCTCCACAACCATTAACCCAGTTCCGTTGAGTTTGGGGATCAAGCAGACAACGCCCAGGTTTTCAGGGGCAATGCACTTGCCAGTCCCCTGTCCCTGTGGCTTCAGTCTCCAAGTCACTTTAGGTTGGCCTTAGTGGTGCACGACCACCCTGTGGGAAGCAGGATCCAACTTTTGATCCAATTTTAGCAAAAGTTGACGTCTGACAGGTAGGTTCTTACGATTGCTCAGCAAAGCTATGCCCTGCCATTCCTTTTAAACCTGCAGCACCACCCTCTCACATCAGAGCATCTAATAGAAGACCACCTATCCCTCTTTTTTTAATTTTTTTAAATGCTGGCTCTTTTAGACACAATAGCCATAGAGAGGGTTCTGGACCCAGAAATAGGGATTGGTTGTTACTGCTATTTCCTCTTGCGAAAGAAGGATGGATGCCTTCATCCCATTTTAGATCTTCACATTGTGAACGTCTTCTTGCAAAAGGACAAATTCAAGATGCTCAAGCTGGCACATGTTCTGTTTAACCTGAATCTAGGTGTCTAGAAGGTGGCTGTGGACCTACAGGACGCCTATTTTCATGTACCCAGCTGTCTTAGATGTAGGACGTGGTTGCTACTCCTACTACTTCCTGGTACCCAAGAAGGGCAAAGGGGGCCTACGCCCTATCTTGGATCTGAGGAACGTCAACGGCTTCCTCCGGAAGGAGAAGTTCAAAATGCTGACACTGGCTCAGGTCTTGGCTGTCCTAGACCCAGGAGACTGGATGGTAGCGTTGGACTTGCAGGACGCATATTTCCACATCCCCGTCCTGCCGGCCCACCGGCGTTACCTGCGGTTCACGGTAGGCCTCGAGCACTTTCAGTTTACCGTGCTCCCCTTCGGCCTTACCAGCGCCCCAAGGGTGTTCACGAAAGTGATGGCGGTGGTCGCAGCTCATCTGCGCAGGTTGGGGGTCTCAGTCTTCCCCTACCTAGACGACTGGTTGTTGAAGGCGGGCTCGCCCCAGGCGGTCGTCAGCCACCTCCAGACTACGACGGATCTCCTGCACCAGCTGGGATTTTCCATCAATGTGCCGAAGTAACACCTGTGCCCCTCTCAGAAGCTCCTTTTCATCGGAGCGGTTCTCGACTCGGCGCAGTTTCGGGTTTACCCGCCCGAACACAGGCTCTGATTCCGGTCTTTCGACCGTTATTCCGGGTCAGGTTGACGCTGCGGCTTCTGGGGCTGATGGCCTCCTGCATCCTTCTGGTGCATCACGCACGGTGGCGGATGCGGGCTCTGCAGTGGGACCTGAAGTTTCAGTGGTCCCAGCACCGGGGCAACCTGTCCGACCATGTCCTGATCTCGGAGGGCACTGCGAGACAGCTGCAGTGGTGGCTCCCGGACCGCGATTGGGTCAACGGCAGATCCCTCTCCCTTCCCCAACCGGAGCACGTAGTTGTGACGGACGCGTCCCTCCAGGGCTGGGGAGGCCACTTGGGAGAGGCGGAGATCAGAGGACTCTGGTCTCCGGCGGAGTCCCAGCTCCATATCAACCTGTTGGAGCTGCGGGCGATTCGTCTGGCACTGAAAGCATTCCTCCCGTCTGTCCGAGGGAGTGCAGTGCAGGTGTTTACCGACAACACCACCGCCATGTGGTACTGCAACAAACAAGGCAGAGTGGGGTCGTGGACCCTTTGCCAGGAGGCTCTGCGTCTCTGGCAATGGCTGGAACATCAGGGCGTGACTCTGGTGGTTCAACACCTGGCAGGTTCCTTGAACGCCAGGGCGGACGAACTCAGCCGTCGGTGCTTGATGGATCACGAATGGCGTCTGAACTCGGACGTGGCGCAAGGCCTCGTTCTGCGATGGGGAGAGCCTTGGTTAGATCTATTCGCCACCGAAGAGAACGCGCAATGTCATCAGTTCTGCGCGTTGGAATTTCCAAGGCGGCACTCGCTCGGCGACGCTTTTCGCCGCGAGTGGAGCTGCGGTCTGTTGCACGCCTTTCCGCCTATACCTCTTCTGCCCAGAGTGCTGAAGAAGATCAAGCACGACCAGGCACAAGTCATTCTTGTGGCTCCGGACTGGGCACGAAGGTACTGGTTTCCCGAGCTACTCAGCATGTCAGTCGATCCCCCGATTCGTCTGCCTCTTCAGGAGGACCTTCTGTCGCAGCAGCAGGGGACGGTCCTCCACCCGAACCTGTCCAGTCTCCACCTCCATGCTTGGAGATTGAGCGGCGACAGTTGAGGCCATTTGACTTGCCTCCTGAAGTTTGCAACATCATTCTGGCAGCCAGGCGTCCCTCCACAAAAACGGTATACGCCTGCAGGTGGAACAGATTTGTGGCATGGTGCACAGCAAAGGCTGTGGATCCCCTCAGTGCCCCTCTCTCTGAGGTTCTTCTCTTCCTTCTTTCTCTTGCCCAGCAGGGCTCTGCTCTGGGCACTATCAAGGGCTATCTTTCGGCTCTTTCAGCCTTTCTGAGGCTGCCTGACCAACATTCTTTGTTCAAGTCCCCTATTGTAAACAGATTTCTGAAAGGCATCACTCATACCTTTCCTCCTGTTCCTTTCGTGATGCCTCAGTGGGACTTGAACCTGGTTCTAACATTTCTGATGTGCGCTCCCTTTGAGCCACTTCATAACTGTCCACTTCGCCGCCTTTCTTTGAAGACTGCCTTCCTGGTAGCCATCACCTCTGCCAGGAGAGTGAGTGAGCTCCAGGCCCTCTCTTGTAAGCCTCCCTTCCTTTCAGTCCATCCGGACAAGGTTGTTTTGAGGACTAGGCCCTCCTTCTTGCCGAAGGTGGTCACGGCCTTCCACATTGGGCAGTCCATCACATTGCCCACCTTCTTTCCGCCTCCGCACCCCTCGAGAGAGGAGGAGAGGCTCCACCGTCTGGACCCAAAACGTGCGCTCTCGTTCTATCTGGATCGCACACGCCAGTTCCGGGTGGATGATCAATTCTTTGTTGGGTACGCGGGCGCTAAGAAAGGAAAAGCGGTGCACAAGAGGACCATCTCTCGATGGATTATCATGTGCATCCAGGCGTGTTACTCCTTGGCTAAGAAGGAACCACCTGTTGGGCTGCGGGCTCATTCCACTCGAGCCACGGCCACTACAACTGCCTTGGGCCGAGGTGTGCCCTTGCAGGACATTTGCCAGGCAGCTACGTGGGCCTCGTTGCACACGTTTGCTAGGCACTACTGCCTGGACAGTCAGGTCCGGAGAGACGGCTACTTTGGCCGCTCCTTTCTCCAGGACTTTCTGGTGTAAATATTGGTTCGCAGACCAACCACCACGGGGATGGTATTGCTGGGGTATCTATTCTAAGGTAAGGAATCTATCACTAAAGTGTCTCTTTCAGATGCACAAGTTACTACTTGTGTAACGATATATCTGTAAGAGACATTAGTTAGTGATAGATTCCTTACCGACCCACCCATCCTCCCCGTTCTGCGAACCGATATCTAGGGTTAAGGTCACCCCCTTTCAGGGCCCTAGTTTCTTGGCACCAGTGTCGGTTTTTGTCATGGCTCTGCGCTTCTGGCGTGGAAAAGCTGTGGCTAAGAACTGACGTCAGCACGCGGAGGCGGCGTCTAAGTACTCCGACGACGTCATCACGGCGCCCACGACGCCTACGACGGACGCGGAGCCGCAGACGACGCCTGCCGACGCGCAAGGGTACTGCTACGCAAAACTTTCCGGATCCAGTCTGACGCCTGGGGATATTCTAAGGTAAGGAATCTATCACTAACTAATGTCTCTTACAGATATATCGTTACACAAGTAGTAACTTGTGCTTCACCCGCATTCGGGGCACAGGACAGTATCCTTACTGGTCCTGTACCCAATCCGGGAAGCCTTTTTCCCGCCGCTAGACCTCGCGGACCCACCTCCAGTCTCCCCCCCTCCCCTCACTTGATGGCGGCCGCGCGCAGCAGGTGCGCCGCAAGCGTGCCTAAGGCAAGCCCGTCTGCGCCCATCCGCGCCTGGACAGTGCACAGTGCCAGACCCCATGGCCGCCACGAGAGCCACAAAACTTGACGTCGCTACGAGGCTCCCTTCCTCCACAGAATCAACACCGGGCGATCACTAGACTGCGTCCAGGCCAACCTGAGGCTCACTCACAGATCCCTTCTCCTGCCGACACTGCAGCTTCACCAGCCACGAACACCTGCACGTCCCGCCCGACAGGACAGGACGCAACCACCTCAAATGCTTTCTACTCAACACCACTCCGTCCACTCCACAAGCACGCCATCAAACTCTGGGAACTATTCAACTCAGCATCCCTAGACGTCAACTTCCTAACAGACACCTGGTTGAACTCCTTCTCAGCACCCGACATTGCCATTGCCATCCCAGATGGCTACAAGATCACCAGGAGGACCACAACAACAGACCTGGAGGAGGAATTGCCATAGTCTACAGCAATCCCCTCAGAATCTCAACCAGCACAGCAGACACCTCCAGCACCGCCGAACATTTCCACTTCCAGATCCACACCGACCCTAACACCACCCTCAGAGGAACACTTGTCTACAGAACCCCTGGGCCCCGGCCATAGTTCTTTGACACCATCTCCGACATCATCAGCACGCTCGCCCTTGCGTCCACAGACTTTCTTGGAGACCTGTATTTCCACCTCAAGAAAACCAACAACAGCAATTCTACCGCCCTGCTCGACAACCTCGCCAACCTCTGACTCAAACAGCTCATCATGGTCCCCACCCACACCGCCGGACACACGCTAGACCCTATCCTCTCCGCCAGCAATCACATCACCTTCAGCCACACCGCCAAACTCCACGGGACAGACCACCACTGCGTCCACTTCACCTTCGAGAAACCCACCACGCAGCACCACCCTCAAGGATTCCCCCTACCGCAGCTGGCACAGGATCACCAAAGACCAGCTCATCACCACCCTCGCACGCAACCCACTACCGACACATCCTCCCGGAACCTCAGGCAGTGGATCGACGACTGCGCCAAGACTCTCGCCCGATCAAAAAACCCTAATACAGACAGAAATACTAGCTGGCTCACCACCGACCTCCAGGAGTCCAAACGGATTTGCCGAAAACTCGAGAAGTGGCGCTGTAGGAGAGTAGGGTCTGCAATCCTATGATCACCCAGACTTTTTGCTTTTGTTTCACTGGTTTACGACTTTCTCGGGCTGTGGGCCTGCCAATCAGACCCACAGCCTAGCTGTTCTCTCGCTAAATTGATGTGTGTACCTTAGGTGCATTACCCAATTGGAACTGGACCACCCTGTCAGACCCTGTAACTCAGGGCATCGGTGTACCCAGGGCCTACCAGGGGCTGAAGCATGTATTATGCCACCCCTAGATGGCCATCTAAATCTGACACAACTGGCTGCACGACAGCTGGGGCCACGTGGCGTACTCGCCCGTTGCTGTAGGTGTAGTATCCCTATACCTAACCTTAAAATGGACACCCGAGTTCCTCTCAGTCACTCCTATGGCAGGCCTTAACAATCCTGAAGGCAGAGTGCATGGAACCGTGTGAATTGGGCTCTGGCACGAGCCGGGCCCGGTTGCAGCTTGCGGAACCAAGACCCAATGGCTGTTCCATGATAACGCGTATCATATCGGTAACTTCGGTATCGCGTTATCAAGACATGTCGAGTAAGGTGTCATACGAATCGGGATGCTGCCCCCTCACCAATACTGGCGACGAGATTAGCATTCCGCCCTTCTAGAGGGACACGACATGTACGTAACTGTGAACCCCGGTTAAAGTTAACTGAAGCCTCAGCTCCACAAAATGGACGCTGCCACCACAGACACAAGTCTGACCTCCTGCTGCTGGGAGTCCTTCCAGCGAGGAGAGCTTGGACAAAGGGTTTCCTGTCAAGGGCGGTGTTCGCACCGTCCCAGACAGGGTTTGTGTATTCTGGGTAGGTAGGGCTTTGCAAGAAGGTGACTGCGGAGTGGCACCCCGGTGCTCACTACGCATCTGCCGGCTAGAACCAGTTCCAGGGGCGCGCAGCCCCTGACCTGGGGAAAGTCCAGCAGGGGGAGAGGGGTGTAACTACCCCCCTTCCTGGTCCCACCCTTAGGGCTGGACCTAGTCATGTACCCACCCCTTTCTTTAGGATAAAGGCCGGAGCGGGGACCCTTCCAAATTAGATCATCTTTGAATCAAGAATACTTTCTACGAAAGGACTTCGAGACTCTTCTCAAGATTTCTCCCTTGTGGCTAAGGAGTAGTCACCCTGCATCCGCAGGCACCATCTAAGAACTCTGCGGTTTGCTGCAAGTCCTTCCTCAAGGATCCGACGGCCCAGCTCGACGAGAACCGGCTTCCCTGGCACCTCTGACCTCTACCCACGTCGTCAGCTCAGCTGAGATCTATGGGTGCGACGAGACCTCGAGGGACCGGCCATCATCAAAACCTGCACGCTTTCTTAACCAGCACGACCATCGAAGCAATTCTCTGGTGAGTGCTCTGGGGTCCGAGAAGCCCCGACCCTGAGCAGCTCCAGCACCGAAGTGCAGTCTCCCAGCATCTCCACGATCTGCGTGGGGCCCTTCTGCTCGCTGCTCAGCACGTTGTCTGGTCACTAGCCGCTGGCTTGTGCCCTTCTTTGACGACATCCGACAACCAACGCTGCTGGTCTGGTTGCTCCAGATCGGCCCTTGCTCCCTTTTTCGAGAGGAGCCTCCCGGACCCTCCTGGTCCACTCAAGACGCCATTTTAGGCCCACCACGTTGCCCTGAAATCTGCCAAGGCTTGTTGCCCCAATCCTGGGCCCAGCGACGCCGACAGCATCAACCTTCGTGGGACAGCCCGCACCTCCATCCGGGTCGCCGACCACGCCTCCTGGTCCGTGAGACTGCAGAGCCTAGCGTCGCCCACTCACCTAGTCGAGGTGACGGCCATTCGGTGCCTTCCTGGTACCCTCTGACTACTGGCTAGTAGTACGAACTTGGTCCCCTCTGCTTTCAGGTATCAACGATCACTGATCCAGGCTTGGATCTCTACGAACTATTCATCACTGGTCGCCGGCCAGCAACTCCTTTTCTTCCGGCTCCTGGCTCGTCAGCGAAGACCCCCGACGCCTGTAAGACTTGTGCAGCCGCAGCCCTCGTGGCTAGGTAACTTCGGCATTTCGGTGCCTGCATAGCCTCCTTACTCTAGGGTCCCGAGACCCTCGCTTCTGACTTGCCTTATCGGGTCCGCCCGAGACCACTAAACTTTCCGTGCCCTCGGGCACTTGTTTTAATTGTGCACTTGAAGTATTTTCTAAGAGCTTTTGTTCTGTGCTTAGTACCCTGTCCTCATAAAGAGTACAGGGCTGTTGTGATTCTAATAAATATACTGTTTATTTTCATAACACTTGTGTGGTGTCCTTTCACTTGGTGTTCAAGGGGTATGTGATGGAATTACAGCTGGCTTAACACGCCCTCTAGAGTTTAGCCCGAAGAATGCTCGTATCCACGCTACTAGGATAGCTGGTCTAAGGTTGACTTACAACCAATCACCATGAGGGTCGTTTGGAACGATACATAGTGGTCGCTAGAATAGCGAACGCTGCATATCGGGCCAACTTCTCACAGGCGCCATGAGCAGACCCAGTACAGCCGCGCTGCCCTCAAGGACGCCAGCCGCAAGCACCACCAACTCATTCTAGCCACCAAAAGGACCTCTTTCTAGGAACGTATCAACAGCAATGCACATAGCAGCAAAGAGCTCTTCAACGTGGTGAAGGAACTCTCCAACCCCAGCTCCAGCGCCAATGCCATCCCACCGTTGCAAGACCTCTGCTACTCACTAGCATCCTTCTTTCACCGCAAGATCGCAGACATCCACGACAGCTTTAACACCCAGGCCCTACCAACAGCTGCTAACACCACTGATTCACCACCCCTCAATCTCACCAACCTCCTGGACCCATGTCAACGACGACAATACCATCAAGACCTTGAACACCATCCACTCTGGCTCACTATCCGATCCCTGCCCTCACCACATCTTCAACAAAGCCAACCGCATCATCGCACCCCAACCCCAGAAGATCATCAACACCTCCTTCGAGAGTGCCACATTCCTGGAAAGATGGAAGCATGCCGAGGTCAATGCACTACTCAAGAAACCCACAGCTGACCCAAAGGATCTCAGAAACTTCCGGCCCATCTCCCTGCTCCCGTTCCCGTTGAAAGTCATCAAAAAGATCGTCAACAAGCAACTGTCCCACTTCCTCAAGGAGAACAACATCCTGGACCCGTCCCAATCAGGATTCCGAGCAAGCATAGCACCAAAACTGCCCTCATCGCTGCCACTGATGATATCAGGACCCTGCTGGACAACGGGGAAACCGCGTCCCTCATTCTCCTGGACCTCTCAGCCGCCTTTGACACCTTCTGCCACCACACCCTTTGCACATGCTTCCACGACGCAGGAATCAGTGACAAGGCCCTGGGCTGGATCACCTCCTTCCTCACCGACAGAACCCAGAGGGTCCTCCACCCCCTATTCCGCTCTGAAGCGACCAAGATCATCTGTGGCGTGCCCCAAGGATCATCCCTCAGCCCTACCCTTTTCAACATCTACATGGCTCCACTGGCCAACATTGTCCGCTAGCGCAACCTCAACATCGTCTCCTACGCGGACAACACCCAGCTAATCCTCTCACGCACCAAGGACCCCGCCACTGCCAAAACAAACCTCCACGAATTACTGAAGGCCGTCGCCGACTGGATGGAGAACAGTCGCCTGAAACTGAGCTCAGACAAGATGGAGGTCCTCATTCTCGGCTCCTCCCCTTCCGCCTGCATCGACTCCTGGTGGCCGGCCGCGCTGGGAGACGCACAGACGCCCACCGACCACGCACGCAACCTGGGGTTCATCCTGGACTCATCACTCTCAATGACCTAACAAGTCAACGCCGTCTCCTCCTCCTGCTTCAACACCCTCTGCATGCTTCGCAAGATCTACAGATGGATCCCCACCGGAACCAGAAAGTCGGTCACTCATGCCCTCGTCAGCAAAAGACTGGACTTCAGCAACGCCCTCTACGCTGGAACGTCGGCCAAACTTCAGAAAAGACTTTAACGTATACAGAACACCTCTGCATGCCTCATCCTCTTCATCCCCAGCCACGCCCACATCACTGCCCGCCTGAAGGACCTGCACTGGCTCCCTTCAACAAGAGGATCTCCTTCAAGCTCCTCACCCCCGCTCACAAAGCACTCCACAACGCTGGACCAGCATACCTCAACAAGCGGCTCACCTTCTGCACCCCGAATCGCCAGCTTCACTCCGCCGACTTCTCCCTCGTTTACGTCCCACGCATACACAGAACCACCATCGGCGGCAGATCCTTTTCCTACCTCGCCGCCAAGACGTGGAACACCCGCCCCACCCATCTGCATCAGAACCAGGACCTGCTGACCTTCAGGAGACATCTCAAGACCTGGCTGTTCGAGCAGTAGCTGCTACCAACCTCAGCGCCTTGAGACCCTCACGGGTGAGTAGTGGTCTATACAAATGATTTTGATTAATTGAATATTTGTGTCGCTTCCTCTACTTCCCAAATTCTGAAGGAGATCAGGAGTCATCCATGTTTCTCCAAATTGGGCAAGGAGAGTGTGGTGCCCTGAACTTCTGGGCATGATCTTCTGTCTTTCAGTTAGGCTACCGCTTCAGAATGATCTTTCGTCGCACCTGTAGGGTAGGGTCCTTCACCCAAGCCTACACAATCTGTACTTCCATGCATGGAGATTGAATGGCTGACTGAATGGCTGTAATTGACTGCATTCAATCTCCTTCCCAAAGTTGTGGATGCTATCCTGGCTGCTAGGTGTCCATCTACAAAGTCTGTCTGCACCGGGTGCTGGGACAAGTTTGTAGGCTGGTGTTATCTGTCTGTCCTGTTTGCCTTTTTTTTAGGTTTACCAGACCAACCGTCTTTGTTCAAATCACCCACTGAGATGAGGTATCTGATAGAGACTTCTAACCGTATATTCATCAGCTTAGAATATTTCCTACTCATCAGTTTGGATCCAGAAAATCTTGAGCAGCACCTCTGTGAGCTGATAGGTTGCATCTAGCAGATCAGCGTCATAAGTGACATCATAATTCCTACTTAAGTGCTAATCAGTTACTTTATTTCTGTGCACACAGTGCGGATCTGGAGAGCAACCTCGGGCAGTTTTTGGGCAACGTTTCATGACTTTTTGTCGAAGGTCTATTTTTTTATCTTGCTTCCAGTGTGCTAAGGACATTTCTAGTGTGAAACCCTCTGGTTTCAAGTCTTGTGGGTGGACGGTCAGCGCCAGATGTCATTGTTGGATCTCCACCTGGTTGATTTCTGGTGCCTGATGTTGAGTGTAAGTCTGTGCACCCAAAGGCGATTTTAGAGCGGACGATGCAGCTCCTGGCAGTGTAGCAGAAGAAGGCTTTGCATCGTTCCCAATTTCATTCCTGTGGATGCTCTTGGTTGCTCCAGGAGTCGTTCCAGTTGACGGTTGTCTTCGAAATCCAAGACTTCCTTGCTTAAGTCAAGTACGCCGAAGCACAAGAAGTTGTCATCAAAGCATTCCTCGGCTTCCCAAGTCCAACCTCATGCTTCTAGGCCCTACTCCAGCACTCCATCTGTGGAGCTTGCATCTGGTAGAGACATCTAGCTGTAGATTTCTTACCTTTAAAATCTCTCCAGGCCCCAGAAAAATGCTTTCAGCAGTACCTCTGCGCATCAGTAGAAGGGGTCGAGCGACTTCGTAGTGACCCGTCGTTCCTTTCTCTCTTAGAGTGGTCTGTAAGGAATTTGGTTCCTCTTTCGCCCTCCCCTTTTTCCTTGTTGATCTCGCTTTTTTCCTACACCGAACATACTTTCAGTGTTAGTTGTACCAGGCATCAAAGCCCACGCTCAATGGACACCGGAGTCAGCAGGGTTGAGACGGAGAGGGGAACGGAGGAGACGGCTTGTTCAACTGTGCCAGGGGGTGAATTGCCTTTCATCCACACAGCGTTTTCCCTACCCCAGCGCAACATTGGCCCACAAACAACAAGAGAACTGCATTCTGGGTCTGGTAGTCGCTGGACATGTTGCGACGTACCAAATGACAATTGCGATTGGCATTGGAGCCAAATGGGGAGGTAACAGCGCTGGACCTATCAGGTGGGGCGTGACATTTAGTCAGTAAAATTGCCGCCTCCTGAAGATAAGCATCTACACCCGCGGCGCTGATGAAGGCTCACAAGAAGCCGAAATGCATTCGCCCACAAGCGGGTGATGCGGGATGCGCGTTTCCCTTTCCTGCCACTGAAGAATAAAGTCAGTTTCCGCCCTTTCCCCTCGTGTTGGCCTCTTCACTGTCCTAGATAGAGGATGTGATGGAATGTTCATATTCAACGCAGTTTCCAGCACTGCGCTAAGAGGCCCCCGGCTCTGCAAGTTGGCCCTGACCTGCTGGTTGCCGCTTCTGCGACGCTTGGAACTGCCCGAGGTATCGGGATTCGCCAGGGCTCCCCTACTGATCGGATGGAAGTTACAGCGGTGTTGGAGTTACTCTGCTCCACGTCGGGCATCAAAGCTCACGCTCAATGGACACCGGAGTCAGCAGGGTTGAGACGGAGAGGGGACCGGAGGAGACGGCTTGTTCAACTGTGCCAGGGGGTGAATTGCCTTTCATCCACACAGCGTTTTCCCTACCCCAGCGCAACATTGGCCCACAAACAACAAGAGAACTGCATTCTGGGTCTGGTAGTCGCTGGACATGTTGCGACGTACCAAATGACAATTGCAATTGGCATTGGAGCCAAATGGGGAGGTAACAGCGCTGGACCTATCAGGTGGGGCGTGACATTTAGTCAGTAAAATTGCCGCCTCCTGAAGATAAGCATCTACACCCGCGGCGCTGATGAAGGCTCACAAGAAGCCGAAATGCATTCGCCCACAAGCGGGTGATGCGGGATGCGTGTTTCCCTTTCCTGCCACTGAAGAATAAAGTCAGTTTCCGCCCTTTCCCCTCGTGTTGGCCTCTTCACTGTCCTAGATAGAGGATGTGATGGAATGTTCATATATATATATATATATATGACTAAATCTATCTCTTCGTTTGTGAAAATGGGATGATGTTTTTCTTCCTCACTGTTTTCTGCTGTTTTTTTGGGTTGTTCAGTCTTTCTGACTCCTCCTGTGAGTCCATCATTTCAGTGGGCTGTTCTTTATACCACCGCTCTTGGTCTCTGACTGTTTCATCCTTGCAAAGTGATGTCTGTCTTTTCGCTTTGGGGACCTTCCTCGTCCCTTTGTTACCACAACCTTCTTTGAGGTATCGCTCATGGCATCTACCTGCCTTTCTCCTTATTCTTCATCCCTCACCATATTGTCCTTGTTCTTGGCTGTTGTTTACCTCTTTTAGCGAGGGTCTTTGACCCGTCGTTCCTTTCTCTCTTAGAGTGGTCTGTAAGGAATTTGGTTCCTCTTTCGCCCTCCCCTTTTTCCTTGTTGATCTCGCTTTTTTCCTACACCGAACATACTTTCAGTGTTAGTTGTACCAGTTCTTCTGTATTTTCTGTCTCTTCTTGTCTTTCGAGTTCCTTCCTGCCGTGTCTTCACTTCCATTTGGAAGCTACAAAGTTGTTTTCTCTTCATGCATGGTGCTGCAATCTCCATATGTGGTATTCTGTAGGGCTTTTTCCTCCAATAGATTATGTTTCCTGTACTATTTTCTATTTCCGGTCTCCTGTAGAGACACTCCCCTCTGGAATCCATACTTGTATTGGTTTATGTTTTGCAACCCTTTTTGGATTCAGCTTTTTATTCTTAATATTGTTTTGGACTTCCATATCTTACATACCTTGTCTCTGTTCGATGATGTACCCTCTCTGTCCGGTGCTCCAGTTTACTTTGTCTTACTCCCTATCGTAGGTTCTGAAGGCATCCCTGCTCCTGTCTTATGGGTGTTTGCATTCATGAACACGGATGCAGGTTCTGATTTTTCTCTAGCAAGGTTCTTCAACCTGCAGTCTTCTTTCACAATATAACCTTCTGGGTCTGTTTCAGCTGCTTCAGTCAGTTACCCTTGTTTGGTTGTTTCAGAGGGTGTTCTTTTCTTTCTGTGTGTGATATTTCCCACACTCTCCATTTCTTTCTCCACTCGTGTGACTCATTTCAGCCCACTGCTCTGGTCGTCTCTGACATTGTATAATATTTAGGTCTGTGTGTGTGTGTGTGTGTGTGTGTATATATATATATATATATATATATATATATATTCAATGAAAAAACCACAGGTTATAGACTATATATAGTTAGGAATTAGCATTTACAAAACCTTGAAAATTCACTGAAAAAACCATAGGTTATAGACCATATATAGTTAGGAATTAGCATTTACAAAACCTTATTTTACTCGCACAAAACCATTGAAATTCCATATATAGTTAGTTGCACTAACTATATATCGCGCACCCGCAATCCACTGCTGATGATGTCACATATTACATCATTCATGACATGGTCAGTGACATCACTGATGACATCACTGATGACATCTCAAATGACATCACTGATGACATCACTGAAAACATCTCATTTGACATGACTGATAACATCACTGATGATATCATTCATGTGATAATACCATGAACCTCTTCAGACTCTAATATAACCTTAGATACAATCAGTGTAAACAGACAGTCACAGACTGTCACTCATCCATGGAGTTACTCACACACCTAGTCAGTTATGCCAAAAATCAATCACACCTCCATTTTCTCAACTATACAGTTATACACACCTTACTTATTCAAACATATACTAACACATATTTACTTTACTCTCTTATACAATCTCTGATACATGTTCACAATGATCCATACAGCCACTCACACATTCACTGGCTCTTATGCACAGTTATTTATAGATGTCAACTCTCACATGTACTGTGTTTTACATATGTACTTATTTTGACATGTAGCACTGAGATATCCATTCACTCACTAATACACTCATGCACAGTCAACCGCCCATACAGCTGTTTGCACATGCACTTTTGAATCTATACATATAGTGAATCAACTACTCACACATCTATGTACAGAGTCACACACCTTCCAGCCACCCATACACACACACTCAGTTTCCCATACAAATACTTGGACAACCAATCAACCCATACAGTTACTCATATAGCTACTGATCAACATATGCAGCAGTTTGTAGAACAACAGATATAATGATGCACAAATTAAAACAGTTTAGTCACTAACCCATGCACTCAGTGAGACACATTTAATCACTCACTCAATCAGTCAGTCATGCACCTACTAAATCCTTCATCCAGACACTTATACATCCACTCATTCTTCAAAATATAAGACATATTTTAACTTTACAGAAACATACAGTCACTGGATGTTGTCATCAGTGATGTCATCAGTGATGTCATTTGAGATGTCATCAGTGATGTCATCAGTGATGTCACTGACCATGTCATGAATGATGTAATATGTGACATCATCAGCAGTGGATTGCGGGTGCGCGATATATAGTTAGTGCAACTAACTATATATGGAATTTCAATGGTTTTGTGCGAGTAAAATAAGGTTTTGTAAATGCTAATTCCTAACTATATATGGTCTATAACCTATGGTTTTTTCAGTGAATTTTCAAGGTTTTGTAAATGCTAATTCCTAACTATATATAGTCTATAACCTGTGGTTTTTTCATTGAATTTCATTGGTTTTTTAAAAGCTAATATCTGTAGCTGTAAAATATACTCTTTATTACGTGACGTATCACGTAGCCACGTGAGACGCCTCATGACGCGTCGCCTCTGCAGCGCAAACCAAACCCGTAACGTAAGCGCGCCGGAGCACGCTTACAGATATATATATTTTTTTAACCTTAATTAGACAAAATCCACACATGCACATATCTTGAGGCCTTGCAAAGGCACATCAAACAAACAATCCCTACCGCTCTGGACTGTTTAGAATGTTGACAGACACCGGAGAGCCAATCAGCTCCGCTTCGCAAAGTTCCGATACGCGAAAAGTTCGCGAACCGGAGCGCTACCCGGAGCGCTGTTACAGATATAGCTGCCCGGTTAGCTGCCGGTTAGCTGCCTGGTTAGCTGCCCGGTTAGCTGCCCGGTTCGCGTACCAAGACGCGTCTCTACGGCGAAAAAATCGAATCTTTTTTTTTTTTTTTTTTAGCTTAGCTGCCGGTTAGCTGCCTGGTTAGCTGCCCGGTTAGCTGCCCGGTTAGCTGCCCGGTTAGCTGCCCGGTTCGCGAACCAAGACGCGTCTTTACGGCGAAAAAATCGGATTTTTTTTTTTTGCCCCGCGTGGCTCTATAATATCCCCCTCATCAATCCTAGGGGGTCAGGAGGGGTCTACCTTGCCCCCTTTCCTTCATTTCCCCCTTCGTTTTTCACCACATCTTGTCTCTCGAGAGACAAGATGGCAGCCGCTCCGGACTGTTTACAATGTTGACAGCCAATCAGCTACTCCTCCGACTCACGTTACGCTGCCGGTTAGCTGCCCGGTTAGCTGCCCGGTTAGCTGCCCGGTTCGCGAACCAAGACGCGTCTTTACGGCGAAAAAATCGGATTTTTTTTTTTTGCCCCGCGTGGCTCTATAATATCCCCCTCATCAATCCTAGGGGGTCAGAAGGGGTCTACATTGCCCCCTTTCCTACATTTCCCCCTTTGTTTTGGCCTCCTCTTGTCTCTCGATCCTACCGAGAGACAAGATGGCGGCCGCTACGGACTGTTTAGAATGTTGACAGACACCGGAGAGCCAATCAGCTTCGCATCGCAAAGTTCCGATACGCGAAAAGTTCGCGAACCGGATCGCTGCCCGGAGCGCTGTTACAGATATATATCTTGATTTAAACGTTAATTTCTCAAAATCCACTGAAGCACATATATTGAGACCTAGCAAAGGCACATCGGGCTAACAGTCCCTACAATTTTGCCAAGTTTCGTGTAAATCCATTCAGCCGTTCGGGCTAAAAGTGAGTCCAACCGCCCTATGGAAATTAACATGGGAAAATCGCGTTTTGGGACCCCCCTTTTTTCTCAGCCCCCCCTTGACGAACCCCCCCCAAATTTCCAGGAGCTGCTCAGAAACAAAATGTGCCATTTTCCTGAAAATTTCAGCCGATTCCGTCCACAAACGCCAAAGTTATTAGGCATAGAATTTTCAAAAGTCCCATAGAGAAAAAATCCTAACTATATATACCTACTGGCTATCGCCAGTAGGTAATATATATATATATATATATATATATATATATGTGTGTGTATATGCTAGCCCACCCTTTTGGGCTGAAAAATGGATGTAATTTCATCTGGAAGTGCACAGGGTACCTGCCAACCAGATCTCCTTCCCTAAACTGTATCTTTTGTTTCCCAAATTGGCATCCCATTAGCTCACATATAAGTCCCTGGTAAAAGGTACCCCTGGTAGCAAAGGCCTTGTGGTTAAAGAGGGTCCTTAAGACTGCAACACAAATTGTGCCACCCTAAGGGACCGCTCACCAAGCACATGCACACTTCTATTGCAGCCTGCATGTCTTGGTGCAGACAAAACTGAAGAGTCAACATGGCACACTTACCTGTATGCCATGCCCACAGACACTGCACAAGATATAGGTAAGATACCCCTCTATAAGGCCTTAGCCCTGAAGCAGGGGGCACTATATCTCCTGTGAGGGCATATCTGCATAAGCAGATATGCCCATGCAATATCCTTGTCGATTCCTGAATATTGAAGTTATCAGGAAAGCCATAGTAAGTACATGTGCTGGACACTCATCATTACGAGATCCCCAGCTCCATAATGGCGTCACTGAAGTGTGGGATGTTGGGTACCAAACAACTCAGCATAACAAACCTTCACTGATCCCAGTGGCAGATTTATTAAATATGCTCACAAAGGACCCCCTAGAAGGGTCCCGTAAATCATACTAATCCCTGGTGTGGTCACCAACTGGCCTAAGCCAGCCTGCTACCACCGGACTGTATTCTGACCCCACAGGGAGAGTGCCTGCGTGCTATGAGGATGAGAACAATGCCTTTCCTGGGTGGAGGTCAGGAAGAGCCCTCTGTGGCAGGGAGCTTCAAAGGCCATGACGTCTTTGTAATGCGACCCCAGCCTCTCCTGTAGAGGGCACAACCCCCCTTCCTGTCCTCACCCCCTTCCTTTTTGGCTGGAGAACAGGCAGGAAAACTCAGAATGAATAAGAGGTGTCCACCCCCCATCATCCTCACCAACTCCTCCTCTCAAATTTTGGAGGCAAGGTGAAATACACTTTTCAGTGCTCACCATCTTGAAGATGATGGGACTTATCCAATCAGGGCTAGGTCTATGTCACCTTCCTAAAGGAAGTGGGCATAATAGAGAGTGTAAATGCCCCAGGTAAAGTGCCCATTGAGCCCTACTTGTCACTCCCTTGTAATGCCCCTGAATCTAGTATTTAGGTGGCATGCCCAGACCTAGAACTTCAGTTCCTGACAACTTAAGAAGAGGCTGACACTACAGCGTCGCACCAGCAGAGAAGATTGCAGAAACCAACATACTTTGCTACAGCCCTACCGGCCTGTCTGCAGCTGTAGTAAGGCCTGAGGCCTGCTTTGCGCGCATGTTATGTGAGCATGGCTTATTAGAAGTTTAAACGCCATTTTACCTTTTGCTGCTCTTGCACACGACACTGAATAGCTGTTTTTGTACATTAGCCTTCACAAAGGTCTATACATGAGAAAAGGTTTGTTTTCAGCATCTCTAGACTTACATCGTGCCCCTAGTCTGAACAGTGAGTCCTGAGCCGTCAAGGTTATCAAAACATGTTAGCTGTTTTTCTACATGTCCGTGTAACGCTCTCTAGACACAACAGTTTGGCAGCTGTGAGCCAAGTAAGATTCTGGCATCCTTATTATCACACACTCGCCATGATTTCACACACTTGAAAGATTTTCTTTCCCAGGGATGCAGAGAGGCTAAGCTGATCCGGATGTAATTTACACTTACTGAGTGGAAAGGTAATTAGGTCCCCCAAAACAAGCCCAAGAGACCTTCTTTAGTTTATAATACATAGTTCCTATATAGGGAGGGTGTTAAAACTAGGCGCCATAGGACCTGTTTTTACTATCATTGTAATATGATTCCTCCTTTTGGATTTTATGGAATTGTAACCATGCTGACCATATTATTCTTAATAATATGTCTGCTTATATTGGCTAAAATACTGCACATGAGATCACGTTGTTAAAATAAATATTTTAACCCTACTGTGTCTCTTCTTTACTCCTGTTGTGGACTGGTATGAGAGTATAACAAAAAAGAATTCTCACTTCCCACCATTCCTGAGATGGTCCTAAGTCGTATGTTCTAGGCCGTCTAATCATTGGTTACTTTGCTATAGGACAAAGATCTAATGTGACACTGATGCTAGCTGGTTGGGGTTTTTCTAGGTACGGAGGTGAGTTTCTGGTACACCACAATTCACTGACGTCCTAGGTCTCTGTGCACAGTTCTGTGTATGAGCAGGATCCTTGCAACACAGCCTTCAACAATCCTGTGCCAAAAGACGACCCGTCATGCAGACCAGTGACCGCAAAAGACTTGGGAGGACTAACTGCCTTCTACAAAGATCAAGATCTCCGGAGAAAGCAGACCTGTTCAAGAAGTAACAATTTTCAAAGTAAAAACTCTGTGACCTGAAAAACAGCGAAGCCTGGATCCAGTTCGACCTCTGCACCCGACGCCTCTGGCCCGAGTCCATGTGGCCTTATGGTTCCAGCAAGGTTCCCCAGCACTCGAGAGCCTGAGTCCACCATGAGCTGACCTCTCCTGGACTCCTCTGCGTCGCCTGCATACTCTGCATGGACAATCCACGAACTGCGACCTGCTCCTGTAAGCCATTTCTGACACCCATACACCCATCTGCCCGGGCCTTGGTGATGAAAACTAAAGATGTCTCTATGTCCCCCGGCACACCAACTTACCTTTGCAGCTGTTGTTTCCATGTTACTGCCTCCTGGCCTGAGCCTGCAGGCTGTTTCTGAATTTGGCTGTCTCCATTGCTTTGCATTGGGCCCCTGGCACTGTATTGGCACCCTGCACCCAGCTTCCCCTGTGCTGCTGGTGGTGTAGTATTGGTGTTGCCTTGGGCCCCTTCCAGTGCTTGCTTCAACCCCTGTAGAGTGGCCCTCCAAGCCGCTGCTACTTACCTGTAAGCAGCTTCTGTTCAATTGCCCCCAATCCGCATTAATGTGCATTGGGCGCCTGACCTTAAACTTGCCCCCTGCACCTGGCCGCCACTCTGCCCCTGGTGGTGTACTGTTGGTGCTGAAGTGAACCTTGCCCAATACTTATCTTAACTTCCGAAGTCTAGTCTTGTAGGTTAATCTGTAAGTTAATAAGTAGTGGAGAAGTGTGGCTCAATGGTTAGAGCGGCACACCCTGATGCAGAGGTCTAGCCCGGACCAGGGTTCAATTCCCCGCCACACAGCCCCCCTTCTAAAAAAGAAAAAGAAAAGACCGGCATTGTGCCCGAGGCCCCACCTTCTCCCTGCAGCACTGTGCAAACGCGTCCCCTGGTGCGTTTGCAGATGGGGAGCTAATTCCCCTTGAATAGTGGGGGTCCCTGGGGGCCAACTAGCCCACCAGGAACCTCCAGTATGTGCCAAGGAGCTGCGTTGCAGAGAGGTGTTCAGAGGCCACACCCCTTTTACACCTCTGTGCATCGCAGCTCTATGGTGCTTAATGGAGGTACCTGGTGGGCTAGGTGCACCCCAGGGACCCTTCGGAATCTGAAAGAGACACGTTAGTAATAGATTCCTTACCTTAGAATATCCCCAGGCGTCAGACTGGATCCGGAAAGTTTTGCGTAGCAGTACCCTTGCGCGTGGGTAGGCGTCGTCTGCGGCTCCGCGCCCTTTGTCGGCGTCGTGGGCACCGTGATGATGTCGTCGGAGTATTTAGACGCCGCTTCCGCGTGCTGACGTCAGTTCTTCTTTTTTCCACACCAGCCAGCGCAGATCTGGAAAGAGCAGTTCCCTAGTCACTTTTTGACTAAACTTTTGTGATCTTTTTTGGATCCATCTCGAAGTCTTACGACTCCGACGGTGCAGTTAGGGATGCCCGGCTTCAAGCATTGCGACGAGTGCGACCGTACCATGTCGGTCACGGATCCCCACCGCTTGTGCCTGATGTGTTTGGGCGTCGACCATGACGACGAGGCCTGCTCCGACTGTCGGGCCCTCTCGAGGAAGGCCAGGCGGGAGCGGTCCCGCAGGCGACTCGAGATCCGCCAGTCGGCCCCGCGCCGTGCGAGGTCCCGGTCCCGGTCCCACGGGAGGTCGAGGGACAGGTCGCGGGGACGGAGCCGTCATAGCTCCGGGAGTCGGCACCACTCCTCCGGGTCCAAGTCGTCAGGTAAGAAGCATAAGAAGTCGAAGAGACATCATCGCTCTTCTGACTCCCCCTGACGCTCGCGCGATGCGGCCGGGGGTTCGGGTGACACCGCCCACACGGCTCCTCGTGAGTCGCGGGCGCCGCGTTCGGCCCCATACCCCCCGGTCCCTGGGCTGAACGCGACGCCAGAGGAGATTGAGCGCTTCCTCATGGCCATGAGGTCCCTTTCTCCTCCGACGGATTCCGCGGCGCCTTCGGGCCCAGTAAACCCGTCTGGGGGCTCTAGTGGGTCGGGGGCTACGACCCCGATCCCGTCGGGTGCTTCAGCCTCGACGCCGCCGGTGCCTTCGGGCCCGGCGCCGCAGGGCTCCGCGATCCCGACGCCGCCGCTGCCCTCGGGCTCGGCGCCGCAGGGTACAGCGGCCCCGGCGTCGTCGTTGCCTTCGGGCCCGGCGCCGCAGGGCAACGCTGGGCCCTCGTCGGGCGATGGATCCTCTCCGGTGGACCTTACGACCCCCCCGGGGTCGGTCCGTGTGGTGTCCCCTCCGGCGCCGTCCTCGGGCGGCGCCGTCCCCGATGCCTCCTCTCACTGGGTTCCGACGTCGGGTCGACGCCTGTCGGCGCTGCTCTCGACGCCGTTCGGAGAATTTCAATTCTATGAACCCACCCCATTCACTTATGACCCTGAATCTCAGGAGATGGGGGACGAGGAGAATTGGGAGGGGTCTGAGGACCCTCTGACAAGGGATTGTCAGTCTAACATGGACTGGACAGGAGACCTTGGGGAGGCCAGTGGCCTGGACACCTCTCCAGACACTGGATTCGTCTCTCCTCCTACCGTGGCTTCGGAGGAGGGCGCGACATATAGTGTGGTGTTGATGAGGGCTGCTAAGGCCTTGGGCCTTGAGCTCCGCATCGCGGGCGTGAGGACTAACCTCCTCACTGAGGTCCTTAAGCCGCAGTCATGCTCCATGGAGCCTCTGCTGCCGTTTAATGAGGCCTTGACGGACGTTCTTTTGGGCACTTGGTCCAGGCCCGCTACAGGTTCGCCTGTAGATAGGAACGTGGCCAGACGCCACCGCCCGGCAACGGGCGACCCATGTTTCCTGTCCACCCACCCCACCCCCGAGAGTCTGGTTATCCAGGCCTCTAACTCCCAGACCGCCTTCCCGACGGCTCCCCCCGATCGGGAATCCAAGAGGTAGGAGGCCTATGGCAAAAAGGTGTTCTCATCCCTTAGCTTGGGACTGCGGTCTTGCAACACCGCATGCCTCTTGGGCCGTTACACCCACTCTCTGTGGGAAACGGTGGCGGAAGTGCTGCCAGAGTGTCCGTTGGAGGTACGGGCCAAACTCGGCCAAGCCCTACTGGAGGGCCGGGACGCAGCGAAGTATAATATCAGGTGCGGACTGGATACTACTGACTCGCTGGGCAGAGCGATGGCTACGACGGTGGCGATACGACGCCACGCCTGGCTGAGATCCGCCAACTTCTCGGCAGACGTCCAGAATACACTCATGGACATGCCGTTCGATGGCCGTGCCTCTTTGGCGACAAGGCTGACTACGCGCTTGAGCGCTTTAAGTACTCCAGGGCTACGGCCAAGTCCTTGGGCCTCTCGGCCCCGCGCCAGCAAATGGGTGCCTTTCGCTCCTTTCGTGGCCAAGGAAGGGGCGCCCCCACACGTGCCGCCAGCCACTCGCCGCAGACTATCGTCCAGCGCGGCGGCGGCCGGGGAAACAAGCGGAGCCAGTCCACACCTGCCCCCGCAGCATCCGCCTCTAAACCCTCCGAGTCCGTGCTTTTCGGCCCATGTGACGCCAGTGGGAGGCAGGGTTCGCCATCACCACTCTCACTGGCGCACAGTCACTTCGGACAGGTGGGTGCTGCAGATCGTCCGAAGGGGCTACTCCCTCCCCTTCGAGACGACCCCTCAAGCCATGCCACCTCAACACCACCGCGTATCGGGGGATCACTTGCGGCTCCTGCAGGAGGAAGTTTCGGCCCTCTTGGCCAAAGGGGCCATCGAGCGCGTTCCTGGGCCAGAAGTAGGATGTGGTTGCTACTCCCACTACTTCCTGGTACCCAAGAAGGGCAAAGGGGGCCTACGCCCTATCTTGGATCTGAGGAACGTTAACGGCTTCCTCCGGAAGGAGAAGTTCAAAATGCTGACACTGGCTCAGGTCTTGGCTGCCCTAGACCCAGGAGACTGGATGGTAGCGTTGGACTTGCAGGACGCATACTTCCACATCCCCGTCCTGCCGGCCCACCAGCGTTACCTGCGGTTCACGGTAGGCCTCGAGCACTTTCAGTTTACCTTGCTCCCCTTCGGCCTTACCAGCGCCCCACGGGTGTTCACGAAGGTGATGGCGGTGGTCGCAGCTCACCTGCGCAGGTTAGGGGTTTCAGTCTTCCCCTACCTAGACGACTGGTTGTTAAAGGCGGGCTCGCCCCAGGCAGTCGTCAACCACCTCCAGACTATGGCGGATCTCCTGCACCGGCTGGGATTTTCCATCAATGTGCCGAAGTCACACCTCTGCCCCTCTCAGAAGCTCCTTTTCATCGGAGCGGTTCTCGACTCAGCGCAGTTTCGGGTTTACCCGCCCGAACAGCGGGTTCGGGATATACAGGCCCTGATTCCGATCTTTGGGCCGTTATCCCGGGTTTCGGTCAGGTTGACGCTGCGGCTTCTGGGGCTGATGGCCTCCTGCATCCTTCTGGTGCATCACGCACGGTGGCGGATGCGGGCTCTGCAGTGGGACCTGAAGTTTCAGTGGGCCTAGCACCGGGGCAACCTGTCCGACCATGTCCTGATCTCGGAGGGCACTGCGAGACAGCTGCAGTGGTGGCTCACGGACCGCGATTGGGTCAACGGCAGATCCCTCTCCCTTCCCCAACCGTAGCACGTGGTTGTGACGGACGCGTCCCTCCAGGGCTGGGGAGGCCACTTGGGAGAGGCGGAGATCAGAGGACTCTGGTCTCCGGCGGAGTCCCGGCTCCATATCACTCTGTTGGAGCTGGCGGCGATTCGTCTGGCACTGAAAGCATTCTTCCCGTCTGTCCGAGGGAGTGCAGTGCAGGTGTTCATGGACAACACCACCGCCATGTGGTACTGCAACAAAATGGGCGGGATGGGGTCGTGGACCCTATGCCAGGAGGCTCTGCGCCTCTGGCAATGGCTGGAACATCAGGGCGTGCTTCTGGTGGTTCAACACCTGGCAGGTTCTCTGAACGCCAGGGCGGACAAACTCAGCCGTCGGTGCTCGATGGATCACGAATGGCGTCTGAACTCGGACGTGGCGCAAGGCCTCTTTCTGCGATGGGGAGAGCCTTGGTTAGATCTATTTGCCACCGAAGAGAACGCGCAATGTCATCAGTTCTGCGCGTTGGAATTTCCAAGGCGGCACTCGCTCGGAGACGCTTTTCATCGCGAGTGGAGCTGCGGTCTGTTGTACGCCTTTCCTCCTATACCTCTTCTGCCCAGAGTGCTGAAGAAGATCAAGCGCGACCGGGCACAAGTCATCCTTGTGGCTCCGGACTGGGCACGAAGGTACTGGTATCTCGAGCTACTCAGTGTGTCAGTCGATCCCCCGGTTCGTCTGCCTCTTCAGGAGGACCTTCTGTCGCAGCAGCAGGGGACGGTCCTCCACCCGAACCTGTCCAGTCTCCACCTCCATGCATGGAGATTGAGCGGCGACAGTTGAGGCCATTTAACTTTCCTCCTGAAGTTTGCAACATCATTCTGGCAGCCAGGCGTCCCTCCACAAAGACGGTATACGCCTGCAGGTGGAACAGATTTGTGGCATGGTGCACAGCAAAGGCTGTGGATCCCCTCAATGCCCCTCTCTCTGAGGTTCTTCTCTTCCTTCTTTCTCTTGCCCAGCAGGGCTCTACTCTGGGCACTATCAAGGGCTATCTTTTGGCTCTTTCAGCCTTTCTGAGGCTGCCTGACCAACCTTCTTTGTTCAAGTCCACTATCGTAAATCGCTTCCTGAAGGGCATCACTCATACTTTCCCTCCTGTTCCCTTCGTGATACCTCAGTGGGACTTGAACCTGGTTCTCACATTTCTGATGTGCTCTCCATTTGAGCCACTTCACAACTGTCCTCTTCGCCTTCTTTCTTTGAAGACTGCCTTCCTGGTAGCCATCACCTCGGCCAGGAGAGTGAGTGAGCTCCAGGCTCTTTCTTGTAAGCCTCCTTTCCTTTCAGTCCATCCGGACAAGGTTGTTTTGAGGACTAGGCCCTCCTTCTTGCCTAAGGTGGTCACGGCCTTCCACATTGGGCAGTCCATCACATTGCCCACCTTCTTTCCGCCTCCGCACCCCTTGAGAGAGGAGGAGAGGCTCCACCGTCTGGACCCAAAATGTGCGCTCTCGTTCTATCTGGATCGCACACGCCAGTTCCGGGTGGATGATCAACTCTTTGTTGGGTACGCGGGCGCTAAGAAAGGGAAAGTGGTCACAAGAGGACCATTTCTCAATGGATTATCATGTGCATCCAGGCGTGTTACTCCTTGGCTAAGAAGGAACCCCCTGTTGGGCTGAGGGCTCATTCCACTCGAGCCACGGCCACTACCACTGCCTTGGGCCGCGTTGTGCCCTTGCAGGACATTTGCCAGGCAGCTACGTGGGCCTCGTTGCACACGTTTGCAAGGCACTACTGCCTGGACAGTCAAGTCCGGAGGGATGGCTACTTCTGCTGTTCCGTTCTCCAGGACTTTCTGGTGTGAATATTGGTTCGCAGACCCACCACCACGGGGATGGTATTGATTGGGTATCTTTTCTAAGGTAAGGAATCTATCACTAACGTGTCTCTTTCAGATGCACAAGTTACTACTTGTGTAACGATATATCTGTAAGAGACATTAGTTAATGATAGATTCCTTACCGACCCACCCATCCTCCCCGTTCTGCGAACCGATATCTAGGGTTAAGGTCATCCCCTTTCAGGGCCCTAGTTTCTTGGCACCAGTGTCGGTTTTTGTCATGGCTCTGCGCTTCTGGCGCGGAAAAGCTGTGGCTAAGAACTGACGTCAGCACGCGTAGGCGGCGAATAAGTACTCCGACGACGTCATCACGGCGCCCACGACACCGACGACAGACGCGGAGCCGCAGACGACGCCTACCGACGCGCAAGGGTACTGCTACGCAAAACTTTCCGGATCCAGTCTGACGCCTGGGGATATTCTAAGGTAAGGAATCTATCACTAACTAATGTCACTTACAGCTATATCGTTACACAAGTAGTAACTTGTGCTTCAAGGGGACTTAATCCCCCAGCTTAAATCGCGCCACTGGCTAGTTTGCACAGTGGTGAAGGGAGGGGGTGGGGCCTGAGGTGACATGTGTGCAAACACGCCCTGCGGCGCGTTTTAAGTTGGGGAATTAATTCCTCTTCAATCCTGAGGACCCCTGGGGGCCAACTAGCCCACCAGGTACCTCCAATAAGTGCCACAGAGCTGCGTTGCAGAGTGTTGTAAAAAGGGACGTGGCCTATGATCACCTCTCTGCAGCACAGCTCCCTGGTGTATACTGGAGGTACCTGGTGGGCTAGTTGGCCCCCAGGGATCCTCAGGATTGAAGAGGAATTAATTCCAAACTTAAAACGCGCCACAGGGCGTGTCTGCACACATGTCACCTCAGGCCCCGCCTCCTTCCTTCACCACTGTGCAAACGCGTCCCTTGGTGAGTTGTAATTTGGGGAATTAATTCCCCTTCAATACTGAGAGTCCCTGGGTGCCAACTAGCCCACCAGGTACCTCCAGTATGTGCCAGGGAGCTGCGTTGAAGGCAGGTGTTCAGAGGACACGCCCCTTTTTATACCTCTCTACAACGCAGATCTGTGGCGCTTAATGGAGGTAGCTAGTGGGCTAGTTGGACCCTAGGGACCCTCAGAATTCAAGGGGTCTTAATCTTCCAACTTAAAACGGCCACAGGGCCTGTTCACACAGTGGTGAAGGGAGGGGACGGGGCCTGAGGTGACGTGTGCTAACTCGCTCTGTGGTGCTTTTTAAGTTGGGGAAATAATTTTCCTTTAATCCTGAGGGCCCCTGGGGGCCAACTAGCCCACCATAGGTTTCAGGCACATTATAGTTAGGAATTAGCATTTAAAAAACCTTTGAAATGCACTGAAAAAAATATAGGTTTCAGGTACGTTATAGTTAGAAACTGAGGAATTTCACTGGTTTTGTACGAGTGAAATGTCCAACTAACTATAACACCATTGAAACCTATGGTTTTTTCAGTGAATATATATATATATATATATATATATCTCCCACTGGCGGTCGCCATTAGGTAGTTATAGTTAGGATCTTGTTTCTATTCAAATAGCGTTTTTACTTTTCCCAATATCTTTTGTGTCATTGACACAAAAGGCATTGACAAATCTTTATGAAATTTTCAAAACTAATGGTCAGCTCCTATCTTGGAAGTCTCGGGGTGATTAGTCAAGCGGGGGCCGAGAAAAAAGGGGAGTCCCAAAACACGTTTTCCCCATGTTACTTTCTATAGGAAAAATTGGAACAAGCTACAGCCCGAACTACTGAATGGAATTACACCAAATTTGACAAAAGGGTAGCCCTCGATTCAGAAAGTGCCCTTTTTAGGTCTCGGCTAGCGTAGGATGCGCAGTCTCGCTGGCGAGATTTAATGTCTCTGAGTAGCGAGGTTAAGCCCCGCCCCTCTTCTCCATTGGCTGGCCTCCTAAACGGCGGCCAGCCATTGGAGAAGAGGTTTCAGTGACGTTCTCTTTTCGCTCTAAGCCCCGGCTTTTTTGGATTGGGGGGGCGTGTTTTTTACATTCTTTCTCTCTAGTGACGTTCTCAGTCAAAAACACGCCCCAATCGCAAAAGGACGGGGCTTACAGAGAATGTCTTGGCGTTGGCGCGCTTGTTCTCAAGTACACAAATTCTTTGACAAGCTCTACATTTCCTACCTTTTCCACGAGCCCGTGCCAGCAAGGACGAGCTCTCCCGTCAGGGTGCTCTCATACCTTCCAGATAAAGGACGTGGGGAAGAATTACCTCACTCTGTTCACCGTGAGCCACACACCGCTTTGTAGGCAGGAAGAGCTGCGAGGCCAGGTTGCGGGGCGCTGAAGTGTCATTACCCTGCGCTGGCTCTGGGGGCCGTGCAGACTCTGAGGAAGAGCGAGACACATACAAACTTACAGGCGGCTTGCTTAGGTGACGGAGAGGAGCCGTGCACAACGTACATGGGAGAACCGCCGTGCACAGGGACGTGGACAGCTGCAACGGTACAGGAGACCCGGGAAGCAGTAGCAGGTCAGGCGGGCCACAGCTGGGGAAGCCTAGAGGGCCCCGGCTTGTTCGTTGGCCCTGGCGGCGCCCTCGGCCTGAGCTGGGACGTGGTTAGCCTGGGTCTTTCCCCGAAGCCCAGTTGCTGCCAGCCTTGTTAGTCCGGGTTTACGGCGGGGGGGGGGGGCTCACATTCCCGTCTGGGAGAGTGCCCACCTTTAACTAACATCTAGGAGTCGTGTGGGGCAAAATGGCGGCAGCCGTGGCCTAAGGCTCAGCGTCAGCTCCGCTCTACCCGCCCCCACCCGTACCTCCAGAGAGTTGGAGGTGGTGCGGGGAGCTGGATCCCGAAGAGATCCAGAACCGGCTGCAGAAAACACGCTGGGAGCTGTGCACCCGCAGAAATATCCTGATCAGGAATTTACCACAGGACTGCAGCAGTCAGGTATGTGTTGTAGTCGATCGATGTAGTCTGTGCCAGGTCTGCACAAGAGGAGTGGCTTAAACCAACGGCGCCAGGCATTACTTGCAGATCCAGGTGGTAGTGCGGGGAACTGGATCGCAAGGTGTCTCGAGAGAACATTAAGTACTACCATGTGCCTACAAGTGAGGGGGGGGGGCATTACCTGCAATATAAAGTGGTTGATAACTGGGATACCGGATGTTGACATGAGTAGACCACTACTTTTATAAGAAGAAGAATCCAGAAATTACTCCCAGAGATTTGCACTTCCTATTGTATTGGAGACCTGCAGGGATACTGCTTGTAGGTCAGGATATTTTCACTCAGGAAGCACTACCTATGCGACAACACAATTAATGAGGCTGTTCCGTTTGACTGGAAGGAAGTTGCATTGCTTTCAGTGCAATGCAACCACTTTAAGTCAAATAGGGGGTTACTATATCACTTGTATCTTAGTGGAACTACCAGCACCACGGTATGCATGTAGGGGATGATACTTGAGAACGTTATCCTCGTGCGCCTACTGCAGGATTTCCCCCTACATCACTAAATACACAGAGGACACTCGCTGTAGTACTGAGTAAAGCTCAGCATGCATATCGGCAGTAGGTATTTTTTTGAGCAACCAGAGTTGCTCCTTTGGTATTTACCAGAATACCATCTTCAACCATGGGTACTCACGCTGGTACTGTCTGCAACACTGTGCAGCAACCAGTAGTTGAAACGAAAGTATAGATTAACTAATGGGTTAAGTCTGTCTAAATATGTGGACATTTATGGATTTCTTTCCAGTTCCTTGCGGAAAAGGAGGCACATACACAGTAACTAACACATGAAAGAAAAATAAATTTTGTTAAACTATTGCCAAATTTAATGAGCAAGCTACTTCAAATTACACAAGAATTTATTTTCAGAAGTCATGAAGGTTTCTAAACTGTAACCGAAATATGTAGGATCTTTGTGCCAGTCTTGTATATCTCTTTTCGACTCCAAGTTATGTGACTTATGTCAAGGTCTTCGCCACTCTCACGCATCTTTCCTTAGCACAGCGCTCAGTAGCCATTATGTCTTAATGCAGGGTAACAACATCCTCACACACCTTGCCTTTGGCCTTGATTTGCATGACTGTATACCTGACATTCCATATGTTTAGTGTACTAAGTTATAGGATTTGGAAGTATGAGTTTTGGGCTGGTTGGCTCTTGTTGTAAAAACATTTAATAAAAATGTCTGCTGCTCAGCTGAGCCCGCAACTCAGCGGACCTGCTTTTGAAATTTGTGAGTGTCGGTCAAGTCAGTGCCTATGGTCTTACAACTGTAGCTTAATAGCTACCATTGCTGCTCCGCCTTCTTGGAACCCGGGCAATCCGTTGTCCAAAAAGACGGTACTGCACACATCATACTTACTGACTCAAAATGAAGGGGAAATAAACATCTGTAAATAATTTACAAAATTGCAAACACAGTGTGTGTGGCTCTGTGTGTGTGTGTGGCTCTGTGTGTGTGTGGCTGTGTGTGTGGCTCTGTGTGTGTGTGTTTTTGAAACAAATAAAACGCGTTATTTGCAATGTCAATAGCTCAAACTCGCGTAAAAACGCAACCTATTGCATTGCAAATGCAATAGGTCTCGCATTTGCGCGAGATTAAGCTTTTGGCATTTTAAATGACAATGCCTTTATTTATCTGTTTTCAAAACCAACACATAATTAAAAATGTTGTCATTTACAATGCCAATAGCTCTAACTTTTACAAAGGCGAGACTGTTGCATTGTAAATGCTTGTTCTTAAATGGTGTAAATCCGTTCAGTAGTTCCTGAGAAATTTAAAAATGAAAAATATTGATATCTAAGCACCGAGGAGTCGCGACTCCTCCTGAGCATGAGCTGACTTCTGATTGGCTGCCAACACTCCAAACCAGGAAGTATTGGGAGCCATCTTGTGACCCTAGTCACAAGGAAACAGGGGAAAAAAGATGAAAAACAAGAAAAGGGGACAGGGTAAAAACACCCTGATCCCCTAGGCCTGCTCAGGGGGTCCCAAAAGGACCCCCAGGGGCAAAAAAAGATTTTTTTAAAACTAATTTCAGCCGAATTTGGGCTGGGGTCGCGAATCCCATCGAAATTATAAAAAAAATTAAGCGTGGGCTCCCGCGCTTCATTTTAATGAGGCCCCCGGGTGGGCTTGGTCCCCGGGGCATTGTTAACAAACATTACAATGCAATGGTCTCAGCTTTATTAAAGTTAGAGCTATTGGCATTGCAAATGGCATTTTTTTCATTTTTCTCTTTTTTTGTAAACATAAATAAATGGTACTGTTATTTACAATGGCAATAGGTGAGCATTAGAGAGTTGTAGAGTATTAGCGGACACAGAGCCACACACACACAGAGCCACACACACAGAGCCACACAGACAGAGCTGCACACACACACAGACAGAGCCACACAAAGACAAAGCCCCCCCCCCCCACACACACACACACAGACAAAGACACACACACACACACACAGACAAAGCCACACACACACACAGACAAAGCCACACGCACACACACAGACAAAGCCACACACACACACACACACACACACAGACAAAGCCACACACACACACAGACAAAGCCACACACACACACACAGACCGAGCCACACACACACACACACAGGCAGAGCCACACACACACACAGACAGAGCTCTCTGCCCAGTAACGCCCTAGGGAAGAGAGGCACGAAAAACCGGATTGAAAGCAGGGCACAGAGGCACAAGTAGGGCACAGAGGCACAAAAACCGGATCACAAGCAGGGCACAGAGGCACAAAAACCGGATCACAAGCAGGGTGGCACAGAGGCACGAAAACCGGATCAGAAGCAGGGCAGGGCACAGAGGCACAAAAACCAGATCGCAAGCAGGGCAGGGGCCAGAGGCACGATAACCGGATCACAAGCAGGGCACAGAGGCACACAAGCAACGAGGGGGCAGGGGCAGGAGAGCAAGCAACGAGGAGCGGCACAAGGGAACAGACGCACAACGAAGGGGGCAGAAAGCACAAGGGAACAGACGCACGAGGGGGGGGCGGAAAGCATGAGGGAACAGACGCACAATAAGGGAACAGACGCCAAAAAACTTACCTGCACAACGCCATGACACCACCATCTTTCTCCGAGGCGAAGCAGAAATTCCTCGGAGAAAGCACAGTAATTTTCTGATTCGGGGCGTGGTTTTCTTACTCTCCTCTTCCCAATGGCTGGAAGGTAAAAAAACAAGAAAGAAGCGAAAAAAGACGCCCCTGAATCGGAAAAAGACAGGGCTTGAACGGAGTGACCCCCCTCTGCCCCAATGGCTGGCCTCTGTTTAGGAAGCCAGCCAATGGAGAAGAGGGGCGGGTTCAACCCCCACTCTAGGAGACAATAAATCTCCGAGCGAGACTGCTCAAGTGCAGCCTAGGGTACTCGACCTAATAAATAATAGCGGGGTCCCTTGGGGGGCCCCCGCAGCACCGGGGACCGCCACATCCCGGGGCTTTTTAAAACAATAATGCATGGGGTGGTCCCATCCCCCAAGCTGCCCCATGGACTTCCACCTCCCCAGGCTTCATTAAATAAGGGTTGGTGAGCCTCATGGGCCCCCCTGAACCCTGGGGACTGCCACCTTCCCGGAGCTGTGAAATCTAATTAGGGGGGCTTAAGCCCCCCACACTGCCCCGGGGACCACCACCTCCTCGGGGCACTTTGAATTTAAATACAGGGATCCGTTGGGGACACCCGGGACCACCACCACCTCCCTGGGGCTTTTCAAACGTTGGGAGGGGGCTGCACAGCCCCCCTTCTGGAGCCCTCCATGGCCCTGGGGATCACCATCCCCTAGGGCCGGCTCCTGCAGTGTCCCGGGGTTCCTACCTGCAGTTGTTTGCAATGACAGGGCGGGAGCTGTGCTGCTTTCGCCCTGTCATTGCAAACCCTGCTTTGCTTCATTGAAGCGAGAGCAGGGAAACCTGCTCTTGCTTCAATGAAGCAAAGTTGGATTGCTTTTCCACAAGAGGAGCTGCATGTCAGCAGCCCCCCTTGTGAAAAAGCAATGTGGCTCCCGCTGGAGGCGGGGGGACGGCAGGACCGTGGGGGCATTAGGGCTCACCCACGGTCCCCAACTGGGGGATGGGGTGCCCGGGGCTAGAAGTGGCCCTCACTGAATAACATAAAAAAAATTGTTTTTAATAGAGGCACAGCCCCGTGGGATGGGGACCCGGGGGCTAATAGATTCGTGGCCCCCCTCCTTAAATTTTTTTTTAAATTAATACATTTATGGCCATGTCTCCCAGGGGATGGGGTCACCTGTGCCGAAATTGGAACCCTCCGGATTCAAGGGGATTTAATCCCCCAATTTACAACGCGCCAGGGGACGCATTTGCACACTTCTTATGTCAGTCCCTCCCCCTCCGTGCCCCACTGTGCAAACGCATCACCTGGCGCGTTGTAAGGTGTAATGTCTCTGACCATGTCATGAATGATGTAATATGTGACGTCATCAGCAGTGCATTGCAGGGGCTCGAGTTATAGTTACCTAAACTAACTATAACGGCGGAATTTCTATGGTTTTGTATGAGTGAAATTTCCAACTATCTATAATGTCCCTGAAACATGTGGTTTTTTCAGTGTAAAAAAAATAAAATATATATATATACCCGTAATCTGTTGCCAAGCTATCAACAAGCGTAGCAAAACAGCACAAAATAAGGTATTTGACAGTCATTTTATAAAGGCAGAAACATATGTTTATATTAGTGATTTTATTGTTCAGATCGCTCAGTTGGCTTTTTAAATGGTTGATTGATATTTACTACTTTATTTATTGTGAGGATGAACAAATGGCAAATGAAATGTAAATTGTTCAAAAGAAAGAGAAGTAACATTGCAAAGTATGTCTTCTAGTTCTATTAAGAGTATGCAACACGCAATGAGTTAATCAGGGAGCATTGTCACATTAAATACTGCACTGTTTTACCTTGCCACTGTCATGTGATCAAGGCTCAGGCGAGCCAAAACGCGTAAAGGCGACTGGTGAGGAGCAATAAACTTCTGTTTTCGCACCATTTCCTGGGTCCGTGTCCGTCTATGGAGGCAAGCCTGCGAATGCACGGAAGAGTGTTTTATTCTTTATATATATATATATATATATATATATATATATATATATATATATATATATATATATATACACATCCAATCCCGCTTTTAGAGAAAAACGGGTCTGACACATGCTGAAGTTGCAATTCGGCAATTTTATTGTCACCATGCAGCACTGCTCATGTTCACGATGTCCTCCTTCTCAGCTCCTGGCAGACCGGTTTCGGCGTGGTGCCTTTGTCAATGCCGGATACATGCTGGAAAGGTGAAGTTTACTCGGGCTTTCGTGGGCAGTTCTTTAAAAGGCCGGGTGAGTCATTTCATTGGACCGTCTATGTCGTCGCTGAGAGAGGACTCGGAAAACTCCAAGAGATAGTATTCTTCCCCTCTCACAGTCCAGGGTGACTCCAGTGCGCCGACCACACTTAAAGGAACTGCAGACGCTAGATTTGTGAGCAAGGTACAGTGACCCGCCCAAACATACAATTGTGCCCTGACGTAGTCAGCCCTCTGCTTGTCCCGTTCCTTTTATGATGTGGGAGTCATGGCGAATACCATCGCCCAAATGCAACTCCTCAACAGCCCAACTGTTGCTCTTTCCCCAAATGCCTACACCAAGATCCAGGCTGGGGGGGGGCGCTGCATTAGTGCAGTTCATGCACGCAATCCACAAGGTTGTCGGCAAAATGCGGAGCACCAGACCAAGAGGCGTGTCAGTAAAGCGGGGCTGACCTGCCGCCACTTAAATACATCCAATCCCGCTTTTAGAGAAAAACGGGTCGACGCATGCTGAAGTTGCAATTCGGCAATTTTGTTGTCACCATGCATATATATATATATATATATCTCGCTCCAGTGTCAAAAAGGATTGACCAGACCAGCACACACAGTAGATTAAATCTCCTTAGATTTATAGCACAATGGACAAATGCGTTTCAGCTTCTCCCTTCGTCAGTGTCAGCTGACGTCGGTGAGGCGGAAGTTGATAAAGGCAATTACAAAAACATAAATAACAGACTAATAGTCCAAACCATAAGCGCCATCTTGTAGCGGCTAAACCATAACAAAAATAATTAATAAAATCAATGTGCAATATGAATATTTACCAGCTAATACTCATAAGCAATTGAGGTTATTGTCATTATTCAAACAATTTCGGTCACATAATGCAGCCCTGGATGGGCAATTGCTAACCAAATTTCATAAATATCCTCGAAAAAATTTTTTTTAATTCGTTTTAAATCACATATTACATTTTCATATGTACTCCAAATTCATATGCACATAATTAATGTTATCGACCTCATTCACATTGGGAATTATGGGATCCAATTTGTACTGTTGTACCCTAAGTCAATCAAGCCCTTCGATGGGCTGATAGAGATAAATTCAAACACCAATAGGGTTACATTATTATTATTATTATTATTATTATTTAAGTTTTATAGAGCGCGTAGTCACCCGTAAGTATCCTAGCGCTAACATTAGTCACTTTTCTCACCTTACTGTTTACTCGGAGTTTAGTAAAGGATCCCTTCCCTGATATATATATATATAATCGGCAAAGTCTTCAGACCTCCACTCCCAGCGGCGAAAGAAGAGACAGACCCCACGCTTTCCAGGCAAGATGTTTTATTCAATCCTTGTGCCTTCCAAAATGCAACGTTTCGACTACTAACGTAGTCTTGTTCACACACCACATTGCACAAAGTGGAAACTTTTTTTTATATCTTATGCAGTGAGGACACACCCATCCGGGTTCCACCTCCAAACGTGATTCACATGGTTAAACATATAGAAAAAACCAGAAACAAATATATATATATATATATATATATATATATATATATATATAATATATCCATCCTACTGCGATCACCAGTAGGTAGTTCTAGCTAGGACCTATTATCCATAGGAAAAGTATTTTTTGATTTGCCAATATCTTTGACGCAGTTTGACGAATCTTCGTGAACTTCTCCAAAGAACAGGGTTGGACCACTCAGTTTGTGTGTTGAAAGTTTTAGGGTCATTCGTGAAGTGGGGGCCAAGAAAAAAGTGGGGTCCCAAAGCGCGTTTTCCATAGGAACGTTATTTGAGGCTACAGCCCGAACTGCTGAACGGAATTACACCAAATTTGGCAAAAAGGTAGGTCTTGGTTTAGACTGTGCTGTTTTTATTAAATGGTGTAAATCCGTTCAGTAGTTCCTGAGAAATTTAAAAATGAAAAAATATTGATATCTGAGCACCGAGGAGGGTTCGCGAGCCCTCCCGAGCACAAGCTCAATTCTTATTGGCTGCCAGCATTCCAAACCAGGAGTTTTGGCAGCCATCTTGTGACTTGGTAACCGAAGAAGGACCCTTCCCAGTGGACCCAGGTCCCAGCGTAACCACAAGCAGGAGAGTCAGAGCAAGCAGGTGAACCCACTGGAGCAGGAGAAGGTCCTCAGGAGGACGCACATCCCAAAGGCACAGGAGTCGCAAGAGGACCTCGAGCAGCTCGTCTAGAAGGAAGGCCCACGGTGTAGAGGATGCTGGACTTAGCAGGAAGAGATGCTAGAGGCTGGTGCTTCTTGTAGCCTGAAAATCTCTGGAGTGCAGAGCCGACACGCGTTGGCAACAGCAAGTCGACGCAGTGCACAGGAGTTTGGTCCCAGCGGTTCCGACAAAGGATAGTGGCCTCAAAATTGCAGAGATGACGGGTCAGGCCTTGATGGAGTTGCTAGAACCACACCTGTGTTGCTGAGCCTTCCGAAGTCCATGGGACGTCAGGAGCAGCAGACTGGTCAGCTTTGTTGTGGTGCCTGCCGATGCAGGGGAGTGACTCCTTCATTCCAAGGGAGATTTCTTCAAGTGTCCTTGATGCCCACATGTCTGTTGAAGGTCCTGGAAGAAACACAGACACAGACGACAAATAAGAGTTGCAGAACAGTGAGACCAGGAGCAGCAGGAGTCTTCCGTGTTGTGTCTCGGCTCCAGGCAAAGTCCAAGTGTCCAGACGGTTGAAGAGTGGGGTGATTTCAAGCTTGAGTCTTGACCCACGACGAATCTGAGAACCTTCCCCCAGTTATGCCCTTAAATACTCTAGGAAGTAGGTTAGTACGACTCAAGGGACCCTCCCAGAGGAGGGGCTAGCCAGAGGGGAGGATACTCCCATGTCCTTTGTCCAGTTTTGTGCCAGAGCGGGAGCTAAGGGCTCCCTGACCTTGCTGAAACTGGAGTATGCTGGAAAGGTGCTATATGTGCCCTTTAAAGCAGTGTGATTGTGCTGGTAAGCACCCCCACCCAGCCCAATACACTAAGTCCTGTTGCGGAGGTGGTCACACCTCCGTGTTACAGGAAGCCTATTGGTCTACCTTCCCTTGCTCGAGCGCTAGCTTGCTGGCAGACCCTGAAAGGATGCTACCGGCAGTAAAGGGGGTTCCCCCAAGGGAGGCCCCCAATATATGGGATCGTACTTCCAACACTGGAATTGGTCTTGGGTATGATTCCAACATGTTTCATATTAAACATGACCAGGTTCTGTGCAGCCACTATATAGACATCTCGTAGTCACTGATGTCCACTATGTGTATTAAAAAGGCTGACCACACTTACAAAGCCTGGAGAACCCACTCCTGTGTTTGTGGGGTGTCCTGCTTGTGCAGGGACACCCTCACACTTATAACCAAGCACCCTGCCCTCAGGACTGAAGAGTCTGCCATAGGGGTGACTTTTAGGTTTTAAGTGCATTGACCTCAGATATAAGAACACTTATATCTGTCATAAGTGGTGCTAGCATCAGCTTACACAGGCTGCAATGGCAGGCCTGTAGTCACAATCTGAGTGATCTCCCATAGGTGGCAGAATGCATGCTTCAGCCCATGAGGGTCCCCTGGGGTTCCTATGCCCTGAGTACTGTAGTGCAATATACTAGGGACTCACATGGGTACAACAGTAGCCAATTGGGAAGGCACCAAAGTACTTTCCATTGTCACATTTAGGGAGAGAGCACAGGGACTGGGGTCCTGATTAGCAGGATCCTAGTCTGCCTAGTTAGAAAATAGTATAACACCAGCAAAAAGTGGGAGTAACCATGAAAGCAAAACCTACTTTCCTACACCAACCTTCATACTATGCAAACCTCCTGCCTGGCTGGGGTTCACTATTAACATGCTGAAGTTGCACTTGACTCTCTCAGACACTCGGTTTCATTGGAGCTATTTTGAATACTGAGCAGTTTCGGGCCTATCCTCCCAAGCGGCGAGTCCAGGATAGTCAGGTTATAATATCGATGTTTCAGCTCTATCCTAAATTTCGGTGACACTGACTGTGAGACAGTTAGGCCTCATGACCTCCTGCATCTTGCTGATGACACATGCCTGCTAGCATAAGTGGGCACGGCAGTAGGACCTGAAAGGCTAGAGGCTGCGATGTCAGGGGAATCTCTCTGACAAGGGCCAGATTTTGCTGTGAACTGCAAAAGGCCTGCAGTGTTTGCTAATGAACTACTATTGGGTCAGTGGCAGACCCCTCTCACTTTCCCAACCAGATCCCACAGTGGTGACAGAGGCATAGCTTCTGTTCTGGGGAAGCCATCTGAGAATGGTGGAGATTCGATATCTCCGGTCTCTGGAGGAGCTCTAACACATAAACGTGTTAGAGCTTCAATCAATTCGATGGACATTAAAAGCCTTTCTTCCTTTGATCAAGGGAAGGCTGGTGCAGTTGTTCAAGGACAATACCACTGCCGTAAAGTACTTCAGCAAACAGGGCAGGGTGGAGTCATGTCCCCTATGTCAAGAGGATCTTCACTTCTGGACATAGCTGAAACTTTAATTTCCCTGGCGATGCTGTATCCAGCAGAATTTCTGAACGCTAGAGCAGACGAACTCAGCCAAAAAATGCCTAGCGGATCACGACTGGCGTCTCCATCCTGAGGTGATGCAAGGTATCTTTCAGCAGTGAGGAGAGCCTTGGTTAGATCTGTTCACCCCCTCTGAGAACCTGCAATGTTGGGGTCAGAACAGAGGTTTGCCATCTGCTGCTAACACAGAGATCTTCAATCTGTGCGGCGCGACCCCCAGGGGGGTCGTGGAGTCCTTGGAAGGGGGTCGCAGATTCTGTCAGGAGCATGCAATTCCTGGCGTTGGGCTGATCAAGGGTGCTCATGGCGGAGGCCTAATTCACACCGAGGTGTGAAAAACATGAAAGGCTCATTAACAAGTAGAAGGTCTTTTAAAGAGCTGTCAAGTACTCGGGTGTGGCTGTGTGTGTGTCCCTTAAACGGTTTCAGCCGGGCTTACACACACAAGCTGGGGGAGGGGTAAAGTGTGTGGGGGGTGGGGTCTGGGGGAGCAGGCTGTAGAGTAGCCCTTTGAGTATAATGGATGTTGCGCGCCTGGAACTGTGGGTCCCGCGACACGTCCGCCCCCTCCCGCCCCCAGCAGGGAGGCACAGAGATGCCCTCCCATGAGCGGGAAGGAAGTAGGAAGACACAGATATACTGACCCCCCCACCCCCTCAACCCCATGAGAGAGTCACAGAAAAGGTGGGTGGATGAATGATGGGTGGATGGATGGATGGATGTAAGGATGAAGGATGGATGGATATGTGAAAAGGTTTGTGGATGAATGATGAGTGGATGGATGAAAGGATGGATGGATGGATGAAAGGGTGGAAGGATGGAAGGGTAGATGGATGAAGGATGTATGAATGGATAAAAGGTTGCATGGATGAATGATGGATGGATGGATGTGTAAAAAGATGGGTGGATGAATGATGGGTGAATGGATGGATGAAAGGGTGGATGGATGTATGGATGGAAGGATGAAAGGGTGAATGGGTGAAGGATAGATGAAGCATAGATGTATGGATGTAAGGATGAAAGGGTGGATGGGTGATGGATGGATGAAAGGGTGGATGGATGGAAGGATTAAAGGGTGGACGGATGAAGGATGGATGGAAGAAATGGTGGATGGATGTATGGATGGATAAAAGGTTGCATAGATGAATGATGCATGGATGGATGTGTGAAAAGGTGGGGGGGTGAATGATGGGTGGATGAATGGAGGAAAGGGTGGGTGTATGGATGTATGGATGAAAGGGTGGATGAGGAAGGATGAATGTATGGATGGGAGGATGAAAGGGTGGATAGATGTATGGATGGATAAAAGGTTTCATGGATGAATGATGGATGGATGTGTGAAAAGGTGGGTGGATGAATGATGGGTGGATGGGTAAAGGATAGATGTATGGATGGAAGGATTAAAGGGTGGATGGATGAAGGATGGATGTATGGATGGAAGGATGAAAGGGTGGATGGATGAAGGATAGATGTATGGATGTAAGGAGGAAAGGGTGGATGAATGGATGAAAGGGTGGATGGATGGAAGGATGAAAGGGTGGATGGAAGGCTGAAAGGGTGGATGGATGGAAGGCTGAAAGGGTGGATGGATGGAAGGCTGAAAGGGTGGACGGATGAAGGATGGATGGATGAAAGGGTGGATGGATGGATAAAAGGTTGCATGGATGAATGATGGATGGATGGATGTGGGAAAAGGTGGGTGGATGAATGATGGATGGATGGATGGAAGGGTGGATGGGTAAAAGATGGATGTATGGATGGAAGGATGAAAGGGTGGATGGATGTGTGAAAGTGCGGGTGGATGAATGATGGATGGATGGATGTGATGAGGTTGAACAGGCGCATTTATGGTTGTCAAAAGTTGATGATGAGGAGTACCAGTTTCTAGAAACTTTTGTCGGAAGGGGGTCCTTACGCCTAAAAAGGTTTTACAAGGGGGTCTCAGCATCAAAAAGTTTGAAGACCTCTGTGCTAACAGGAGAGGCAAGGTCGTAGTTCAAAGGTGGCATCCCCATTGAAGCTTCCTCCCCTGGAAAGCTGTTTCTGCCTGGTGGAGGTGTGAAGCACCTCTGCCCAGGGCAGGCATTATTTCTAGCCCCAGAGAGTGGAGACTCTCCCCCATGGGTTCAGAAACTTTTCTCATGGTGGCAGGCTGTTGGAGACCAGTCAGGAACACACTGGAAGCCGATAGGTGCAATTATTAATAAATCCGACAATGGAATCACTGCAGGGTTATTAAGACGTGATGTTTGGTACCACACATCTCAATACAGTGAAGCCAGCATGGAGCTGGGAAACTCGTAATTATGAGAGTCCAGCCCATGTGCACTTACAATATCCAAGAATCAACATGAATATTGCAGGGGCATATCTGCTCATGCAGCTATGCCATCATTGGCGATATAGTGCACCCTGCCTTAGAGCGAAGGCCTGCTAGGAGGGTGTTTCACCTATATCCCATGCAGTGTTTGTGGGCATGATGCACAGGGATGTGTGCCATGTCAACTCTTCAATTTTGTCTGCAGCGAGGCACGCAGTCTACAATGGCAGTGTGCGTGACCTTGGTGAGGGGACCGTAGGGTGGCACAATTTGTGCTGCCATCCTTGAGGTCCCTCTTCAGTGCCAATGTCCTAGGTACCCGGGGGTACCGTTTACTAGGGACGTACAAGGTGTACTGAAGAGGTGCCAATTGGGAAACTTCAGGTACAGTTTAGGAAATAAGCTCTGGCACAGGGGCCCTGGTTGGCAGGCACCCTCTGCACTTCCAGTCGAAATTACATAATTTTCCAGGCAAAAATGTCCAAAAAGAGATCCTTTCCTACAATTAATTTACATACTTGCATGATTCATTGTCTCTGTATAATAAGATGTGATGTGATGTAAAGTGCTCGGACACCCTACATGAGAAGCGCTATTAAAGAAATGTGATACATGTGAAAGAGGGGCTATGGAGAGATGAGGGGGTACCCTTGGGAGATTGTAGTGAGGAAATCCGTGAGGAGGAGGTCATTGAGGATTACATCAAAGTTATTGCACCAGCACCACCAGTGTGAAAGCCGGCTTGCTTGCAAGCTGTGCTATTCTACTCCTCATATATTTCTCACTCACACCGCTCACAGTGGGAATGAAAGAGCGTGTTCATGACAGGCTACACAGATTTTACCGGAAGCAGCCTCCCGACTTTGGGGGTGCTGTCAACCGTTCGTGTTCTCATGGGACAGCGGTTAAATATAAAGAATAAACTTCTACTTTGGGTAGCTCCCTAAAATCAGGTAGAGACTAGGACTCTAGGGAACAACCTAGTGCATGGCCTGTTTAGGGGACCTGTGACACAATGTATGCCCCAGAAAACATGTAGCGTTAACTGGAATGATGACGTGAATACAGAATGGCACCTGGCTACTGTTCTATGGACGATTGAGCCTGCACTGTGAATACCGTTATCGTTGTGGCCACATTAAGCAGTATCAATTTGTTAACCTTTAATATAAACTTCAACCCCAGTTTGAGAATCTCCCTTTTGAAAGACAACAGTGTCACTGATTGATACTGTCTGCATTTTTAGGTTTCAGACACAAGCTAATCTCATTATTTCAAGTGAACACTTGAAAACTCTTCTTTGAATCTTTATCCCCTGTGTTGATTTTCAATGTTTCTCTTTCATGCATGTGATCTCAAAACATCTTGGAGTGGTCACTCTATATTATTTCTAAGAAGTGGGAGCAAAAATGGAAGGCACTCTCTAGATAGTCACAAAATAGAGTTGTATATATGAGGAAAGCTCCATTTAAAATGTCTGCTTGCCAGACACGGGAAAGGAGGAGAATTTGGACTCCATAGTTATCCCCTATTCACTGTGGTACTGCTGCAGAGCAGAGGTTTCATGGGGGTTAGAGGGTGTGAGGAAATTGCTCAAGAAATTGGTGGAGAATGTGAGCAACTGCTAATAGACTTTATCTCCGTCTCCTTGATAGACGCTGACAGCGCAGTAGTTTCTCTGTCCCTTAACAATGTATTTGCTATCTTAGAAGGACAACTTAGTGCTTGTATTTAGGTAGTAGCCAACTTCAGGGTCCTCACAACTGGTGACAATCGTAAGGAATGCCCTATGTGGAACACAGACTGTAGCATTTCGTGAGCATAGTCTAGAATCTGTTACCCTTTTTGAAGATAGGCACGATGGTGCTATTTGACCAGGTTACTGGCGGGGGGGTATGGGATAGATGGTTGAAGATGTTACAGAGTAGTGGCTCCCAAAATTCTGGTTCCGATTTGATTTGGTCGATGGATAGACCGTCGGGGCCAGGGGCTTTGTTCCCTGCGCTAGCTGAGATGGCATCTTCTACCTCCATTATAGTGATGTTAAGAGGGGTTAAGGGTGGGACGGGCCCCGTGATGTTTAGTGGGGCCTCATATATTTTCGAAAAATGTTTAAACCACTCGTCCCCAGGTATATTACAATTTATCGGGGTGATGTTGGTTCCCAGTGATCTTAAGCTCTTAACCTCACTCCAAAATCCAGTTACATTCCTCAATGTAGCAAAACGCACAAGGGAATCCCAGTGTTCTTGTAATAGCTCCTCTGTCCTTCTTTTAAGTACAGTTTTATAACTAGCCCTCAGTCTCCTCACATCAGACTGGTCACGTGGGACCATTGTAAGGGCTGCTCTAAGATCGCGATTGGCTTTAGAGCATTGGGAATCGAACCACCGTGGTTGTTTATTGTCGGTGGTTCGGGTTGGTTTCGAGATCTCATTTTTTATGGCCTTACAGAGGTCCATAAAGGCCTCTATGATCGTGTGTTTGGGGCTGTCGGTGGAAAGACAGACTGACACTAGTTGGTGGTATATCCTAATACGTGCCAAAACTCCCGTATTATCAACCACCCTAAGTCTGTCTGTGGAGACAGCTAAATTTGTGCGCCAATTTCTCTCCTCATCCCCTGTTTTTTGATAGATTTTAAGTTTATTAGTATCGAGTAATGATCACTGTAAGGGACGTCAACTACCTTGGCCTTTAGTAGGAGATCTCCTAAAATTGAGGATAGAAATACATAATCTATAGTGGTTGAGCACCCTCGCCCTACATAGGTGGCCTGTGGTTCTTCAGTCCCTTTACTTTTCACCTCATCCATAACGTTAACTAGATCGCGAGAGGTTATGTGGTCAAGTAGTTCCATGCCTCTTTTACAGCTAGAGGTTCTTGAGTGGATGTGGGCATTGAAATCACCCCCTATACAGATACCATCAAAGTTGCCATATTTATGTCCTTCCACAATTTCATCTATACGATCAAATAATCTTGTGAAATTCGGGTTAGGATGAGTTACAAAGTCATTGTTATAAAAAATGATTATACATAACTTTATATTGCTGGTATATGACAACACCTGAAAACTCTTGTCATTAACAGGTAATAGTTCGGTTTTAACTCCTGCCGTGATTTTAGCCCAGATAGTTAGACCCTTGCTTGGTCTGCCGATGGCTGAAGGGAATGCATTCTGGTTACAACAACTGTACCCTTCCAGGCGTAGGGGGCCAGTACACCATGTCTCTTGCAAATTGGATCCTGCCTGTTTTCGACCAATATCCTTGATCGGTAACACTCTGAAGATCTTAGGCAGGGTCCTTTTTAGCAGGATTAGTAATTGGGCAGAAAAAATTCCATTTTACATCCATGCCAGCTAGGCTTTAGAAGCAACGTGGGCACCGTGGAACAGTGCCTCAATCTAAATTTAGTAATGACAAAGTACACAATTGCTAAAAAATCCCCCCTTTATTTAGGTTTTATGGATTTAAGTTCTGCATTTGATTTTGTTAACCGTTCCCGCTTATGGCCAGTTCTGTTGAATTATGGTTTAGATGAATCTTTAGTTCACTTCCTGGCTCATTTGCACAGTGACCTGAGAGCCCGCGTCCGTTTGAACACCCTAGGCGAGGTATCAAGTGATATTTTAATTGGCAGCGGGGTCAGACAAGGGTGTGTCTTGCCCCCCCTGCTTTTTATTTTGTACATAAATGAATTAAGCAACTGTGTGTTTAAATTGACATCTGATGTGCCGCAAGTGAATGGCAGACCACTTGCAGCTCTCCTCTACGCGGATGACGCTGTACCTATGGCCCGCACACCCAATGCACTACGAATTTTAATTTCAGGATTTGTTGCCTACATGGCAGATCTGGGGCTCTGTACACATTTTAACAAATCTTCTATAATGTGCTGTGGTCCAAAAAAGCAGAAGATCAACTGTATTTCAATAGGGGACAATGTTTTAAAGTGCATTAACACTTTCCCTTACCTAGGCTTGTTGTTTGCTGATTCTGGGTCTTGGCAGCCGCATGTAGCACACGGTAGAAACACACTGAGCAAAGTCATAAACTCTGTTATCTCTCTTCGCCAACCACAAAGCGCTGAGGTCATTGCTTCAATTTTACATATTTATAAGACCCAATGCTTACCCACAGGAACTTACGGCGCCGAGGTATGGGTCTATACAAACTGTACCTACATACAAACAGAGGAGAACCGGTTTTGCAGGAAGATCTTGGAGGGGGTTATCTCTGCCCCAACTTACTTGTGCCACCAAGAACTGCACATTAAATACACGGAGGACTTTATAAAAGCCAGACCTGCCTTGTTTTGGCTGAAAATATGGAGGAATCAAGCCGCGTCCCTGACCCGTGACATCATTAAGGACTGCTTATAATGTGACCGGGCCACCCGGATACCGTGGCTCGCGGTGGTGGAAAAAAGCCTACGGAGTGTGGAGCAGGGACATTTATTTACATCTCCCCACATAATAGACTGCTGACATAAGAACTTAGTAAAAAGAGCCCTGTATAGCCACTATAACTGTGAAAGAGAAAAGAAAGACCTCACAAAACCGGCAGTCCTAAGGTATCTATCACTTTTCACACCAAGTGATAGGCCTCCTAATCTACCCGAAAGTTATCTGTGCAGAAAGATGAGTAGATGGAACAGGAGTTTGCTGTTCCGGTTCAGGGATGGGAGTATTAAAAATCTATTATGCTTCCCAATAGGATTTAATAGGAATTTGGAGCACCTAAAATGTCCTTGTAGCCATGGTGGCAAACAAAGCCTTTTGCACTTTACACTTTTTTGTGGTTTTTATGTTAAATACACCAAACCTTTTTTAATCCCATATTTTCGTTATACTGACCAATTTGACTTTAAACTAGCTTTTGAAGAGTTATTACGCTTAAGCGGTGACGAAGTAATTTTTAGAGTCGGTTGCTTTCTTAAATCTGCAGTCCGCTCTAGAGTATCACTAAACTTGCCTTGAAAAGTTTTGTACTGTGAATTGCTGATTTGCACATCGCTTTATTTTGCACAAATAACTGCATTTTTGCACACATTATAGAATTATTTTTTGTAGAGTCGCCAATAGTAGTTCTTTTTAATATGAAGTCCGCTTAAGAGTGTCATTGAACCTGCCCTGAAAAGTTTTGTAATGTGAATTGCTGACTTTGCACATTGCTTTATTTTGCACAAATAATTGCATCCTGCACACATTATAGAATTATCTTTTGTAGAGTCGCTGATTGCAACTCTGTTTTATGAACTCAAAACTCGATACTTCTAATTTTGAAGTTACTTGCACATACAGACCATGATGAATTTGCTGTTTTTATTACATGATTTTAAATGTAAGCGCATTGGACTTGGTTTCTTGTATGATATTCCATAATGTTGAGATTTTATGTAATTTTATGGATGTTGAATCCGAATAAAGATCTTTGGACTTGACTTGACTTGAGAACAGTCAAGCGCGTGGACAAAGACTGCATCTATGCGGGCATGGGTGTGGTGGGCCGCAGATGTATGCGTGAATTGGACAGTACGCCGGTGCCAAGTGCGCCACGCATAGCAAAGCCCCAGTGACTCGGGCCATCTACGCAACTGCTTCGCACTATTTGCCCGGGTCGCTGAGGGGGTCCCTGACATATCAAGGGCTGGGGCGAAGACCGCGTTAAAGTCGCCCGCAATGATCATACTCTCTGCAGTCATGTCGTTTAGCAAGGAAGCTGTGCGTGTCAGAGTGGTCGCAAGCAAGGTGGGCGGGTATATAACGACAGGAGAGTGAGGGGTGTACCGGATAACGACTCACGTACCGCCACAAACGAGCCGTGGGGTCATGCACCACCTGTGAAAGAACAAAGGGCAGGAAACGCCTCAGGAGGATTGCCAACCCGCGTGAGCCCCTTGAGAAGCCAGAATGCCAAGCCCTGTTGTATCCATACCGAGCCAGGAAAGGGCACCAGTTACCCAACAGGTATGTTTCTTGGAACAGGAGGATGTCTATGTGGAGACGCTGCGCATATCTTAAAATCCCTGTACGCTTGTGGCCGTCCAGCAGACCGTTGACATTTCACGACAAGACGTGTAGGGATCCCGTGGGGAAGGTATTATCTGTCATGGTAGAGTGCACTTGGTCTAGGCGGAGCGCGAGATTTTGAATGCACAGTCGCTCTCGAGCGCTGAGAGTATAGCATTTGGGTACAGACCACGGGAACACACCCACCCCTCCCACCGGTGCTTTGTGTTAATCCATGCTGCCGAAACAAGAAACAATTCGTACTAGAACAACATAACGGACAAAACTGTCCCGAACCCACCCCCACCCTACACTTCAGGAACAGAAGCATCTGTCGTCCCCCCAATCAACACTAACATCTATACTATCCCAACAGTATACCGGGCTAACAACCAAACTAAAATGCCGGGGAACAGGGAAGCGTGGAGGACCCCTCCTCATGCGCAGATGCTTAATGACAAAGATCAACGGGAAGAGCAGCCTTCTCATTTTAAGTCCCCGGTTGTTAACAGTTTCCTGAAAGACATTACACATACATTTCCTCCCGTGCCTTTCATAATGCCTCCATGAGACTTAAATCTTGTCTTGACCGATCTAAGGTGCAGTCCCTTTGAGCCCCTTCATAACTGTTCTTTACGTCTTCTCACTCTAAAGACGGCTTTCCTGGTAGCTATCACCTCTGCCAGAAGAGTGAGTGATCTCCAGGCTCTTTCTTCTAAATCCCATTTCCTTTCTGTTCATCCGGACAAGGTGGTTTCAAGGACTTGTCCTTCTTTCTTGCCAAAGGTTGTTACGCCCTTCCACATCGGGCAGACCATCACTTTGCCCACCTTCTTTCTGCCTCCGCATCCTTCAAAAGAGGAAGAGACGCCCCACCGTCTGGACCCAAAACATGCGCTCTCGTTCTATCTGAAGCGCACAGAGCAGTTACGGGTGGATGACCAGCTCTTTGTTGGCTTTGTGGGCGCCAAAAATTGTTGGGCCGTGCAGAAACGCACCATCTCTTGGTGGGTTGTTCTCTGCATCAAAGGATGTTACTCGTTGGCCAATAAGGAGCCTCCTGTGGGGCTGCGTGCCCATTCTACCAGGGCAACGGCAGCCACTAATGCCTTGGGACGCGGCATTCCCTTGCAGGACATTGGTCAGGCAGCTACTTGGGCCTCGCTGCACACGTTTACCAAGCATTACTGCCGTGACAGTCAAGTCCGGAGAGACGGCTTCTTTGGCCATTCTGTTCTCCGTGACTTTCTGGTGTAATCTTGTTCGCAGACCCACCTCCGGGGTTGGTATTGCTGGGTTAGCTATTCTAAGGTAAGGAATCTATCACTAACTTGTATCTTTCAGATGCACAAGTTACTACCTGTGTAACGATATATCTGTAACAGACATTAGTTAGCGATAGATTCCTTATCGCCCCACCCGTCCTCCCTGTTCTGCAAACTGATTTCTAGTGTTAAAGTCATCCCTTTCAGGGCCCTAGTTTCATGGCACTAGTGGTCAGTTTCTTGCATGGCTCTGCATTCCTGGCGCGGAACGGTGTGTACAGAACTGACTTCAGCGTGCATAGGTGGCGCCTAAGTAGTCTCTGTGGCGTCATCCCAGCGCTTACGACGCCAGCGACGGACGCGGAGCCGCACAACGCCAACTACCGTCGCGCAGGGGTACTGCTGACGAAAACCTTTCCGAATCCAGTCTGACGCCTGGTGATATTCTAAGGTAAGGAATCTATCACTAACTAATGTCTCTTACAGATATCACAAGTAGTAACTTATGCATTAGGTCAGCACTTTTTAGGTCGAGCCTGGGCAGCGCATGTGCTGCTCTACGAGGCATGCTGTATTCAAGTATGGACTTGAAGCTCCGACAACTCCCCCACCTATGTTTTTAATTGACTTGTGTCATTGTCCTTTGTAAATGCTGCCTTCTGATTCTTTAATAAGCGTTTTAGTCCCTCCTTAGTACTAACCCTGGGCGTAAGACTAGGCTACGCTTGCATAGTTTGCTCAACTACACGCTACGCGAATTGCACGTAGCACAAAAACGCATAGCGGAGCGGGCATATTTTGCTTGCTCGCAGTCCTAAACATCAAGTTGGCGACCGTGAGCGAGCAAAATAACATCCCGGCGAGACTTTTTCCTCGTTCACGATCAACAACATCAAGTTGATCGCGAGCGTGGAAAATAAACTTCCGGCGAGATTCTACGCGGGAAGGTCAGATTTCTCATTGCGAGTGGTCGCAAATGCTTGCGACGAGAAACTACGAGTCCGCTTTGAAAAAGCTGCTGCTCGAGTACTCGAACGGCAGAAAACAACTGCTTGCACTGTGCGGACATGCATCCGGCACTGTGCAATCAGTGCGAACAGCATTTTGCACAGTGCACTATGCAGTTCCCGAACTGCACTTCGCATAGCTACGCGTAGCGCTACTATGCGAACTACGCCCAGGGTTACTTAGTACCACCTTGTCTTCATTTGTAACCTTCCATGAGGACTGGCCATTTTACTTCTATTAAACTGTATGTCTATATAGTCTGTAAGCACTATTTTCTTTAATGAGTTTCTCCTACTCCAGACACAACATGCTTTACTGCAACATTTAGCGCGCCATGGGACTTTCACTTTCCAAGCAGCCCGGGACAATGGCGGCCTCTTCTTTATGTTTAAAGTATTTTATTGAAAGAGTACAAAGAAAGAAAGACATTCAAGCAATGGTTTCAATGATATGTGCCGAGGGGCCCATCTTAAAGTAGTGCATAGTCTCACCAATTCTTGTGGCAGGGGCCCCTTCGGCTCTGCTCCCAAACGCTTAGTCTTAAATCAAAAAACAAGAATGGGAGCAAACCCTTTGTACCCCTCCTATTTTGGTGGAACTACCCCACCCAACTCCCACGCTTACCCTACCCTCCCCTCACCATCCAGTGCCTAGCTCAACTTAGTGCTCGTGTCACTGTCCCCGCCCCTCTTCACCAACTCTGTCTGGTCAATTGGACTTTAAGCAGTGTGATCTATCGGTGGTGTAATTCTCAGTAGTCTCAGGTACCTTGGACAGGTGAGTTCCTTGAATTCCGTGGCTAGTAGTGTATGGAATGGTTGCCACAGCTCCTCAAATTGTTCCACCTCCCCGGTCAACATGAGTGATAATTTTTCCATGCCTAATACGTGCCACAATCTGTGTAGCCAACCTGTGGTGGAGGGGATTGTGGTCGTGCGCCAGTGTATTCGGATGTTTTGGACTGCCGAGCCCAGTGAAATGGCAATTTGCCTACCTCTGCGAGATTTCAGTGGGTACATTAAACCGTTAGGGAGACCTAACAGGACGTATGCTGGGAGGCGGGGCATCTCTATTTCGAAGTGAGCGTCGATCTCATCAATCACCTCTTTCCAATAAGAATGTAACAGCGGGCAGTCCCATAAGACATGTGTTAGTGTACCTATTTGTCCACACTCCCCCAACAGATGTTCTCAACATGTCTGTTCATCTCGTGCAGCCGTTCTGGGGTGTGATACCAATATGTGGACACTTTGGTAAATGTCTCGGTGAGTCCTATATGATATGCCGAATGCCTTGTGCGATACGAGATTTGGAATTTGGAATTTGGAAGTGGATTTATAGAGCGCATAGCTATCCTTGGCATCCCAGCAGAGATTTGGTCCCATTCTTTATGGCTTAGTGTCCTGCCCAGCTTCTTATTCCATCGTTCTCTACCAGGGTTATAAAAGTGGAAGGGAGGGGGTTGTAGCATCTTATAGAGATCCGTGATGAGTTTCGCATCTGAGGTGCGTGTTACCAACCATTTCCTGTATGGCAGCAGTTTCCTGTCCGCCGTCTCTCTCACCTGTGGCTGTAGAGCCCAGTGTCTCACCTGCCAGTAGCGCATCCTGTCAGTTTCGGACAGCTGATAGTCCTCTTTGAGACTCTGAAAGGGAAGGACCCCGTCCTCCTCGTACAATTGGAAGAGTGCCCTGCATCCAGCTGGTCGCCAGTGCGCGAAGGCTCCCGGTTCCGTTCCCGGTGTAAAGTCCGGATTATCTACAATTGGGGTGAACGGAGAGGGGAACGTGGTGAGGTCATAGATCTTGTTGGTAGCATCCCATACCCTCAACGGAACCCGCGTGACAAAGGATGCGTAGAGATTAGGAGGGCGATGCGCCCTACGCAGGAAGGGTATTTCCTGTAACGGGCGGCCCGCGACTGCCTGGTCCTGGAATAACCAGTGCTTGTCTGACTCCCACCTGCTCCACTCCACCAGGTACCTCAGCTGCGCTGCTTGAAAATATTTGCGCAGGTCCGGAATACCCAGTCCCCCCGACTCAGGAGCCAACGTGGAGAGAGCCTTCTTCATCCGGGGTTTGCGGCCCTGCCAGACGAAGCGGGATAAGTCCGCCTGTGTCTGCTGGATCCTTCCCTTGGGTGGCTGGAGCGGCAGTGCCCGGAACAGGTACAGAATCTGGGGCAGGACAGTCATTCTTGACCGCCGCCACCCTGCCAAGCCAGGATATCATGCCCTTACTCCATCTCCCCAATTCCTCTTTGATCTTCTTACCCAGAGCCGCATAGTTAGCGGTCACCATTGCTGGCAGCGTGGGTGCCAGCAGAATACCCAGGTACTGTACTTGACGTGACGACCAGTGCATGGGGAAGCGCTCCTGTAACGCCGACCTCGTGGCAGCCGTCAGGGAGATGTCCAGTGCTACCGACTTTCCCATGTTCATTCTGAATCCTGCCACCCTCGAGAAGGCTTCCAATTCGCCGATGCACGCGGGAAGAGCACGTCTCGGGTCTTCTAAGGTCAGAATCACATTGTCAATGTAAGGGCTGACTGTGTGGATATATCCTCCCATCTTTACTCCAATCGCGTCTGGGTTCTGGCATATTCTTTGGGCGAATGGCTCCATGTACATAGCAAAGAGGAGGGGGGATACTGGGCACCCCTGTCTGGTGCCTCGCTCAATGGCGAACCTCTGGGAGCTACAACCGTTCACCCTTGCCATCGATGACGGGAATCTATAGCAGTTGAACACCAAGGAACGAAATTTCTCGCCGATGCCCATTTTCTCCATTACCCGTTCTAGATAAGGCCAGTGCACCCGATCGAACGCTTTCTCAGCATCGACCGACAACAGCATTCTCTCCCCAGGGACTCGAGAGGCCTTTTCCAAGATATGTACCACTCTCTTGGTGTTATCCACAGTCTGTCTCCCGGGTACAAAACCCGCCTGGTCCGGCTCCACTAGTCCCGGCAGATGGAGTGCCAGTCTCGCTGCAAGAATCCCGGTGTACAGTTTGGAGTGAGATCGGTCAATACGAACTGCATTGGGTCCGGTCTTTTCCCGGTTTGGGTATGACCGACACCGTGGCTTGTAAGAGATCAGGTGGGATAGCCCCCGGGGTGGAGAAGGAGTTAAAAAGTTTGGCGAGGATGGGTGCCAGAGTGGTACTGAATGTTCTATAAAAGAGTGCGGTGTAGCCATCCGGGCCTGGGGCTTTCCCATGTTTGAATCTGGAGATGGCTGCAATCACCTCCTCGACTCGAATCTCTTGCTCTAAATACTCTGCCTACGTCGGCGCCATCGATGATAGGGTAACTGTATTCAGATAGTCTTCCGTTTCCCGCGTCGTCGGTCGCTCCCCTGTGTATAGCTCAGCATAGAATCGACAGAAGGCCACGAGGAAAAGAACTGTGTGGGGAATTTACGTGAGTGCAGTCTATGGCAATAACGCGCCAGCATGTGAGTCTCCTGTAGGAGACAGACGTCCGCTTGTGTATCCTCCAGTAAAGACAGGACTGCTCTCCTCTTAATGGGGTTGTTAAGCCCCTTGACATTAAGGGTCACTACTTTAAGAGTCGCCATGGGTGATGAAAACAGTGTGGTAGAAGCAAATGATCAGAGTCAATAAGTGACAGACTGTGGGCCAAACGGTCACAGGTGCCCCCTCTGGGCAGCGCGGATGCACCAAAAGCACTGGATGGACTTACCCCCCCCCCCTCCCCATAACCAACTCCCAACCCCCCTGCCCCACAACTCCTCAACACCCCTCTCCCCCAACTCCCTTTCCCAACTCCCTCCTCCCCCCCCCTCTCCCAACCCTCCAGAACCTTTGAACGTATTGTCCCAGTCATGTCCCAGACGGACAAGTCTGTTGTATGGTACCTAGGTGGACGTCCAGCCATGCACTTCCCCCCCTCCGCCCCCCCCCCCCTCACGTCCCAAAGCCTGCAACAACAGCAATGCTATGCCGTTCTCCCCCCAGAGCAATCTTACGCTGTCAGTGCGATACCACCATTAGCAGCTGAGTCTCTGGATGCTGCCTGAATGGCGCTCGCCATGTCGGCTCTAATGGTGGGTGATCCTGGCCTCCGAGCTGTAGCGGCGGTCTGCGCCTCGAGACCCTGCGCCAGCCATCACCGGTGGTGCGCCTTTGTTGCCGCGTAGCGGACTCTTCCTCCTCCGCGGTGATCCCCAGTACTTCACACGTGTCTTGCAGGGACCGCCGTTGATGCATTTCGCCGTTCCATTTGAAGATGAGGCGGAAAGGATAGCCCCACGAGTAGGTCGTTTCGTGCTGTTTCAGAAAGTCTGTCGCTATTTTAAATGCTTTACGTTTTTGTAGCGTGATAGCGGACAGGTCCTGATATAGAGCCACATGATGACCGTGGAAAGTCAGCGATTGCTTCTTTCGTGCCTCAGCCATGATCGTTCCTTCAACAGGAAGTCGGGGAGAAAGGCTAGTATGTCCGGCGGCGGGGCCAAGGGCGCGCCTCGGGGGCCCCACTCTGTGCGCTCTGTCTATACGTATGGGAAAGTCCTCAGATTCCCCCAGTATGTCCCTGAAGAGTTCCCGTAGATATCCCGCCACATCCGTGCCCTCTTCCGTTGATGGTATTCCTCGAACCCTTATGTTGTTCCATCGAGACCTATTTTCCAAGTCCTCATTGTGTGCTTGAAGGTCCATTTGTTGGTCTCTGAGGCGCAGCACTTCTTGCTGTAGTTGCACAATTTCCTCGTCCTGCGGCTGCGTGGAGTTTTCCACCGTGGCCACTCTCTCCCCCAGGCCGTCCACTTCTCTCCGTACGTCGCGTACCTCTCCCGCCACTTCTTGTTTCAGCGTTTGGAAATCGTCCCGCAATGTGCCAAATAGGGATTCCAAAAAGGATCTGGTGACTGGAGGTCATTGACCATAAAAGAATTTTTCTTGAAGAAAAAATTAATCGGGCACAAGACTCATCTAGGGAAATATTTGAGAAAGTTAGATCTTTTACGGATCCCCTAGCTTTAAAACGTCCTCCAGTGGTGTCACAGATTCTTTGTCATAACCTTTCTGTTTTTTTTCGAGAACAAAATAGCCACTATCTATGATTCCTTCCCCAGCAATACCCACGTAAATAAAAGCTCCATCAGCCCACCAGTCCCTGCCACAGAGTGTATGTTCACTGACTTTGCAGAGATTACCTTGAAACAATCTCTTATGGAACTTCTTAAAAGTAAATCCGGCTCTCCTCTGGACCCATGGCCTGCTAAGCAATATAAGTCCTTATCCCCCATTCTTAACCCCACTCTGAATGGGATCTGGAATGATTCCTTACTGCTGGGAGTATTCCCAGACTCTTGGAAACAAGCTTGTCTAGTCCCTATAATTAAGAAAGCTAGTGCCGACCCAATTGAGCCCTCCAACTACAGGCCAATTTCCCTGCTACCAGCCCCTGCTAAAGTACTCGAAAGACTCGCTCAACAACAATTAGCGAGATTTCTAGAAATATCAGGTGCTTATCATGATTCTCAGCACGGCTTTAGGCCAGGATACAGTACTGAGTTGGCACTAATTGAGATGTCAGATGCAGTACGATGGAGGATGGACGAGGGATCAAGAGCGGTGTTGGTGCTGCTGGATTTGTCAGCAGCCTTCGACACCGTCTCCCACCCCCTCCCCCTTGAACGCCTCCAATCGAAGGGTATCCAGGGTACGACCTTAAAATGGATCTCATCTTTTTTGTCCACCCGGTCCCAGGCAGTGTTCACTCCCCCATTTACCTCAGAAAGTCGTCCGCTTCGGTGGGGAGTCCCTCAGGGCTCCTCGCTGAGTCCCTTTCTATTTAATGTTTATTTTTCCCCCCTTTTTGATATCATCGCTCAAACTGGCATAAAGGTCACCTCCTATGCTGATGATATCCAGCTTTTGTTTTCATTTAATAGTATTTCCCCCACAACCTTTGATCCCCTAAAAAACTGCCTCCGCACAATTGCCCTGTGGATGGATAATAATTTCCTAAGGCTGAACGCAGGAAAAACAGAGGTTCTCTTTTTCCATCAGCCGACCCCACTTGACCCTAACATCTGGTGGCCTCTCGATTTGAGTGCCCCCCCTCTACCTTAAGACTCTGTGAAAAATTTAGGAGTTCGATGGGACTCCAACCTCACACTTCACCATCAAGTTCAGACAGTCTCTGCGGCATGTCTCGCTAAGATTAGAATGGTAAAGAAGTTCATCCATGTTCTGCCCATTAATACCAGGAAGATCGTAGTCCAGGTGTTAATTACTTCACACCTGGACTACGCCAACGGCCTTTATACTGGTCTGTCTGTGGGTCTTTGTCATCGCCTCCAGACAGTCCAGAATGCTGCGGTTCGACTGGTTAGTGGTATTCCTTTACGTGAGCACATCTCTCCACACCGTCGTGAACTTCACTGGCTGCTGATACACAAAAGGGCAGAATTCAAAGCTCTGGTATTGGCTCATCGAGCGTTGAGAGGCAAGGGCTCTGCTTATCTCTCCACCTGCTTGATTCCTTATAATACCATCAGGACCTTACGCTCTTCCTTAAAAAATCTCCTTACCGTTCCCAGATTCAGGAAAACTCGCTCAGGCGGGAAAACTTTTCCAGTATTGACTTCGGCCCTCTGGAATAAGTTACCAAATGCCATTCGGTTGATCCTGGATTAACAACCCTTCCGGAGAGCCCTAAAAACCTACCTGTTCTGCTGATCCTTTCTCTTTTGAAAGAAACATCTCAGCCAGCATGTACTCATACAGGAGCGCCGGGACACCCCGTTGGGGTAGCTGTGCGTGATTCCAAAATACACTAAATAAAATAAGGTTCACCGCCTCCCGCTTAATGCGAGCCTCCCGCAGAGCTCGGCGAAGGCAGGTTCCTGTCTCCTCTGGCTTGGGTCTTGCCGAGCATCTCAGGGAGCGTGCGATCATTCCTCTTACTGCCCTTTTGTCCCGCCATCTCGACCGCAGGGCCCTCACTCCACTCTCGTACCACTTGCTGAAGCAGTTCGCAGGGCGCCCACCCTACCTTCCGCTTCACGGCAGAGGCTGGCGTGTTCTGAATGTGCCAATCTGATTTATTCTCCGCTCAGCCAGGCTGCCGCCACAGTCACTCCTCAGTCAGTGTCTTTATCATCAACTAACTGGCCGGGTCGGTGCCCCGGGGGCGGTCATCTTTCTGCGCTGCGGGTCCCAGGGGTGTAAGGGCTGTCTGTTATCCTCTTTCCTCCTGCTACGGCCGGCAGGGGACCGTCCAGCTTGTGGTCTCCCGGGCTTTCCAGTGCGTGGGTGCACTGGAACTATACTTCAGGGTGGTCTGCGCGGGCCCGTGCATCAGTTTGTTGCATGTATCCCTATCTGTCTAAAGCTGCCCACTCCGGCCACCCCGCTTGCAGACCTCTTTGACCACCCCCAGTCTCCACTCTGGGGGAGCCGCTAGCGAGCACTCAGTCTCTGTCCCCGCGGGACGTAGGTGATAGCGGCCCCCAGTACAGTGTCCTCTCCCGGGTCCCACGAATGGAGTTCTCACCTGCGGGACTAGCGGCTCCGAGCAATGCCCTCCGCTGTCCGGGTGCCCTCGCCCCGCTCTGACACCGCTGCTTTTCTCAAGGGAGGTCTAGCCGCTGTCCATGGGCCATGTGATTCAACCTCCCCCCGGCAAGCTGTCGCTCCCCAGTCGGACTTCTCCGCTGTATGCCGCAGCTGCGGCCTCGATTCTGGCGGCTGCCCGACCCTCTGGGTGGTGTGTCCCTCAGGCCTCCAGAGCGTCTCCTGGGTTCCCGGTGCGTTCCTGTGTCCCGATGGCCTCCTCCTCACCTCTCCGGATGCCGTTGTCCGGGCTCGACACCGCTCCAGGCCCCCAAGCCGCCTCCGGCCTCCTCACGATCCCGGACCCTCTCCCTCCTGACGCCGGGGCTCGCCGAGCGCTGCACCCGGAGAGACGTATCCATAGTGCCTCCCATGGCCGTACAGGCTCCGGGTCCGGTCGCCGTTATCCCCGGTCCTGCCTCTGTCACCGGGATCGCCCTCTCGCCGCTCCGCCGAGCCTTCTCCGATGTAGGCCTCAGCCTTGGTCTTGAGTTGGGGTGCGGCCGGCTCCAGGGGGAGGGCCCCTCGGAGGGCCGATCGGTGTCTCGCAGGTCACCCACAGCCTCCGCCGCGGTCCCCAGGCTGCCTTGCCACCTCTCTGTACGGTGCAGCCGCAGGCTCCCTCAGCGTCTGGGACCAGTCTCTCTCCAGGCCGTGTCTCGGCCGTAGACCGCCGCTGCTTCCGGCCCCGGAGCCTTTCCGCACCGCTCCTGGTCCGCTGCTTCCGGGGTGTATTCAGGGTCGATCTCAGGTCTGGGCGCAGCCCCGTAGATTCCGTCACTCTCCCGACGCTATCTAGCGCCAGTGGGGGGAGAACAGGTTATTTTTAAGGCCCAGGGCCTGGACGGGTTCGGGAGCTCCGGGTAGAAGTGTCTCCCTACTCCGCCATCTTGGCCACGCCTCCGCGGCCTCTTCTTTGAAGTAAAATAGTTCTCGCATTTACAAGAGTTTGTTTGAGCTATTGGCATTGTAAATGACAATGCCTTTTATTTATGTGTTAATTATAATACAGATAAATAAAAGGCATTGTCATCTACAAAGCCAATAGCTGAAACTCTTGCAAATGTAAGACCTATTGCATTGCAAATGCTTGTTAGTCTTGTTTTTACACCCACTTGTTTAAACGGTATCTCCTTTGAAATCCTATATTCATGCATTATTTGTCCATTTGAATAATTCAAAATAGTTGAACTTAGTTTCTCCATCTTAAACAGAACATAAAATCTTATGCTGAAAATTGTTCAGTTGCTTCAGAGACCGACACAATAATGTAACAGTTCAATCTGGAATGCAAACGGAGGTGGAAAATGTGGTGCTGGCTGTTGTTTTGAACAGGAGAAAAATGGAATCGGCGATGTACTGTTATGCTTTTGTGGGGGATGGGCAGAGGGGGGTTTATTGCACAGATGGGCCACAGAGCACCTGGTAGCGCAGCACTCGCTTTTAGACAACGATTGCTCAGTGTTGTATTTTGTGGTAGTGCCTCAGCAGGAAACTACCTTTATATGCAGAAGGCGCCAAAGTGACAAGCCTTATCATTTCATATCTGACTGGATATGTGTGAGCCCTGTGGCACCAAGCTACCTTAGAGCTGGCTTCTGATAAGCCTGACTTCATTAGCCCCTGAGCAGATGGGGTAACTTTCAAGCAGTTCTAGAGGTAAAAGGACACCTCCTCACTAGGGACAAAGGCCAGCATTTGAAAGGTTTTCATTTTCAGATTCTTTTACATCTTGTTCCAAGCCAAGCAGGAGTCCTGCAGCGAGAAGAAGCCAGGGGAAGGGATCTGACAGACAGGAACATATCAACAATGTGAACAGGGAGGTGGAGGGAGTGGGAAGGGTCTAGTTTCAAAGTGTAAACTGCACTGCTTCCTGAATTGAAGCACAGAGAAAGGGAAATGACTGAAATTGTTTTTAAAAAATGTGAGCTTTGTGAACAATGAGGATAAGAGATGTAATTCGTGTGGCCTTCTCTTAGCGTCCTATGTATCAAAAGGTTTGAAATATGTCCGCTAGAGGAGAGGCCAGCCGTTGTAAAAGAAATGGTGTGCTTATAGATTTTATGGGACCATGACTCACAAGAGGCGAACCCTCGAGTTCATCGTGATGCCCTCCCCTACCTCAACCATAGTAATAAGCAGCATATTATTCTAGGAGCATCCGGATCTATGGTTAATGCCATGCTATTTTGTCGACTGTAGTACATTTATTTTAGAAGTATTTATAGTAGATATTAAAAGATGTTTAACGTGAACTAGGGTACGAGAGAGGTTCAAACCACACATTAACAGGACATCACATTTAATCGTGCCTTGTTAATCTTAGCATTTATTTGTTTTTTCCTGTGAAAAGTCATTCTAATTTGCAATCTGTGACACAGTAAACCGTGTTTTTTTTACATCAGTTAAGCTGTACTATGCGCATAAAATGGAATATGCACTTTAGTAATCAATGTAGGAATGTGAGTTTTAGTGTACACTTGAACATATATATATATATATATATATACATATATATACATATATATATATATATATATATATATATATATATACACACATACATACGCATAATTGAAATGAGACTGCCTTGCAGATTGCACGTCACAATAAAACAACACTCCTAACAGCCGCCGGCCTCTTCAATGTGATTTTTTTTTTCCACTACTTGACAAATGTAACCCTTTGCATCTTAGTTTTGCTTACCTAAACTTGTTAAAACAAGTAATCAAAAACAACATTCCAAGGCTTAAAACATATATGCAGATGTGCAAAGTATACAATGCTATTTATTACCATTGTTGAGGGAGGTTAGAGGCCATGACTCACAAGAGAAACTTTTCAACAATGGTAATAAATAGCGTTTTACACTCCGTGCATCGGTAACCATGTGTGTGTCATAGTCTTAGGATTTTATTGAACGCACATATCACCCGTGGGTCTCATAGCGCTGGCCAAAGCCCTAGCGTGGAAAGGAAAGAGGAAACCGGCAGGCAGAAGAAAGATCAGAACTGCCAGGTTTTTAGATTTCTCTGAAACTGTCGGTGATCGGTTTCCATACGTAGCTGCATGGGAGCAAATTCCACAGAGTAGGGGTGAGGTATGAGAAGGATCTGCCGCCGTTCCTGGCGGTGCAAATCTTAAAGGGGCGTTAGAAGATATTTGGTTGAGGACCTGAGAGTTCTGGTAGCTTGATACCAGGAGAGTTTTTGGCAAGGTAGCATGGCCCGTTCCCATAGATGGTTTTCTGGACCGGGCAATTGATTTTAAAATGGATGGGGGGGGGGGGGGGGGGGGGGGGGGTCTTCATTGTAGGTTTCTGGTGACCTGATTTTAACTATACTGAACACAGCATGGTTTGCAAAGCTTACAGAATTCCTAAAGATGGCTTTGTTGGACCATACTAAATAAAGCGTACACATTTTGTAGCGTTTTTATTATATGTTTATTTTTTTGCATGTAAAAGGATCGTTTTTTCCATATAGGATATGTGTGTTGAGAAAGTATCCCTTCAAACCATTGATTGTATTATTTGGTTTTCTCTATCACACAGATTGTAAAGTGGTCAGTTAAGTTATTCATTAAGAGGCATTTGTCTGTAGAAGAGTGAGTGTATGAAGCTTGCAAAAGGTCCGCTGGCAAGTGACACCGACACGAATTAGTATGACCTGCTTTATTTCTTTTTCATGAATAGATACGGATTATACAAGGGGCAGTGAGTTTTGGTGTGTTTATTATCTAAATTAATTGTCGGTCCGAGAGAAGTTGGGGAGAAGCATGACTGTACGTCACAAAAATGGTATAAGTTCTCTGATGTATGACATAAATAATAGCGGTGACGTCATCGTCGTTACATATTAGTTTTGAATCTACTGTTTGTTCTGCAATGAGAGTATCAAGACATACGTGTGTGTATACACAAGCGTGTATGTTTATTTAGATGTGTGTTTGCTCGCACACAAGAGTATTGACCCATTAATGTCCTCTCCCTGACGGAAGATTTTCTTTTTTTATTTTAAGTTTTGATATTTACAGTGGCTACTGTGCAGACACTAAACACGAACACTCAACGTGTGCAATTTGATGTAATTATATTCCCTCCAACCCCCCATAGATTTAATGAAAGACTTCTACATACAATCTCCCTTTGATAAATAGTCCCTCTGCGTAGAATGTGTGAGATTGACAGCAGAATGCTCTCTGACGGCTTTTTTCTTTGCCACTTATGACTCAGACGAATGCTAATAGGAGCAAAAAGCTTTTATTTGCTCTGTAATTTCACTTAAGGATCATATCCTTCCGAAGCTGCCAGACACTTGTATGTCTTGATTGCAAAACACACGCTCGGGAGTGAAGAAACACGCGAAGGATGTTATTATTCGACCTGTCACATTGACACGATTCAGCATGTACCTGGTCTTATCAAGACTCCTCTGTCATTCTTTTATGGTTCCCCCTTCCTCCCTAACTCGCCCTACACAACCAAAAACAGTACTCACACTAATCCTACTTTAGGATGACATCTTCTAGCGTAGACAAATCACTAAACTGTGTTGATGTTTAAACATGCTGGTTTTCTGGCCAATGGATTGTGCATCTTTCACCCTTTCATTTTGTGATACCTTAGTGGTGGCTACCCTCTGCAAAATGGAAGGTACTGAAATGGACGCTGTATGTTTTGCAATCTATCCTGTGGGGTAACGTGCTTTATAGTTACCAGCGTCACACAATTTTAATTTATTTTATACTTTAAAATCAAATGCAAGGATCTACAGCGTAGCTCATACTTACCATATTATCCAAATATCTGCACGCCATGTGGGGTACGTGAAGGGGAAAAAAAACTACAAACGAGACTTGAGCACCCCCTCCCCCAACCCCCTTTATGAAGTGTGAGGTGGGGGTTTCTTCATGTGCCCAAGTCGGTGGCTTCGACATAGTTTCTTTACTTCGTAGGGTCGCAGTTAAAAAAAACACACACACACACATTGCCTGTCCTGTTCGAACGTGCTAGGTTGAAATTCGCTTCATCAAATGACAGATTTGAATTTTAAATGCCGTTCAGTCTTGAACGCCTATTACTGAAACCGTTGTCTAAATTATTGATGAAGTGCAACTCTGTCTTTTCTAGATTGACGGGGGCAGGCGGCTGAGTGCTGGACGGGGGTTTACTGCCATCTAGTGGATCATCTGTTGGCGTCGCAAAAATAGACTTTTTTTTGTAACTCTCGGCGGGGCGTTTTAGGGTAAATAGAACCGTGTATCCACGTCCTCATTTTGTTTTAAGCTCTTGCTTCACTTGTCACCTATATAACATTTTAACTTGAATTTAAATGAGGTTTGTGGGTATAGTACCCGCCAGGGGCGTAGGAGACACTAAAATTCGGGGGGGGGGGGGGGGGGGGGGGTGCGGGGATCGTGCAGGGACAACCTTGTGGATTTTCCATTGACCCTATACAGATCACCACCCGTTAAACAAATACATTTGCATCGTTTTGAAGTGAAATATTGAGAGAAGCAGGCATGACGTCACAGTTTGCATGTATGCTTTATTGTTGTTTACATTCACCTAGTAATCAGACCAAATGTTAAAAAAATGTATATGAATCTTGCATCTTCATGCACCAAGCAAAAAAGGATGCTGACTTAGGGTGAGGGCGTCATGGTTGCAAGTGCATTATTGCATGAAAAGTACCTGCTGCTGCATTCCTGGTCTCCAGAAATTTTCAGGCAACAATAAAAATGTGAAGATAACTTCGATGATTAATGATCTTTATTGAGAGAGATCAGAGGTCTGAGTACTGGAAGTTTTGACTCATGGTAAGGTAGCCACAGTGGGGTAATATGCCCGCTACAAAGATCGTGTACCACGCAGATCACAAAATGCATATAATGTAAATAGGTCAGTGAGTTACTGCTTTTGTCTGAGAGATTATTTTGCTATTTGCAGTTTATAAGTTAAAATCCTAACACTGAACAGTGAGCTATTACCCTTCATCAAAGAGCTGCATGAAAACTGCAAGGTATAGATTAGAACGTTATGATTTTTACCCAGTTTTTCATTATCCTAAAGTTTGAAAATGGGTTCATTAGGATGGAAATCAATTCTGATTATTAAAGAGATCCCCCAACCATGGTGTTATGTTTTAAATTCTGGGTTTGTGCTTCTCTAGTGTTGCAAAGCCATCTGTGCCCTGGGCACTCCCCAACTTTTTGCTGACTGGTACTGGTGGTACCTGACTTTGACTGACCCAGGCCTCTGACTAACCAGGCCCAGGGCCAGTGCTATGTTGAAAGAGACATTTTCAAATATAGTAAAACACCTACATACACTAGGGTGCACTATGGGTTAGGGTACCTCCATGATTGACATGACCTCTCCTATACGGCCCTAGTACATAATAGGGCATGGGGATTGAAACTACCTTTAAATCCCTAGTATATATTAGGGCATAGTGGTTTAGAGGCCAGCACCCCTTCCTGCTCTTGCATGTGTGCACTGCTGTAGCCTGAGGTCAGTTTAAAAGCATACCCGTGTTGGAGGACTGCTTTTAATTTTTTTTTTTAAACAGTTCTTTATTCAGTACATTTTGACATTAGTCCCTTCCCAATTTTAATCCCTCCCCACCCATGCCCAGACAGCTTATACATTTTTTTGGTCAAGAATTTCATTACGAAAACATAGATATATACACTTATTTCACTAGTTCTTGCTAATTATGGTAACATATGATGAATAACATACTAGCACATTATTAAAGAAAAAGGGAAAGGAGAAGAAAAGAAAAGTAGCTAGAATATTAAATCCATAAGTTATAAAAGTAAGGGATATTTATTTTCTATTTCCGTATTCATTCGTCAATTCGTTTGCTTGCTATTAAGTCATGTTATTTTCACATGACTTATAAGTTACTTGTTGCCTATCATTATTCGTTATTTTGCAGCCAATTAATTAGGGGGCCCCAAATCTCGAGACCCCTTTTTAGGTCTCAGTAATATCCGGTCTGCCTTCGGCAGACCGGAAGTCCGAGAATTATTGTCTGTAAGAGGGCTGCTTTATCCCTCCCTCTTTTTGGCTCTCCCTCCATTGGCTGGCTTCCTAAAAGGAGGCCAGCCATTGGAGGAGAGAGCTGTGACTCCGATTTAGCCCCGTCTTTTTCGGATTCGGGGGCGTAAATTTTGCTGTTCTTTAGACAGTGACGTCATCCGTCACTCAGACCAGCAAAACACGCCCCCGAATCCGATTTTTTTCGGAGCTTTGGGCCGTCATTTTTTTTTAATCATCTGCCGGTGAGGATCGTCATTTCTCGTTTGTTCTAGCGCTTTATGTTCATCGCGGCTGCCCACGCCGCACTTGTGCCAATTTTCGTGCCACCCCGCCTTGCAGCGCAAGAAGAGAGGGAGAGAGGAGCCGGCGCCCGTGCCTGACGGTGGGCGGGGCCGGCTGGGACAAAGAAGAGCCTCGTGGGCTCCATTTCCTCTTCCCCAGGCGGGAGGAAGCTGTTCTCCAGCTCGTGGGCAGCGATGTGCAGCTCCGGAGGTGGGGGTCCTACTGCAACAGAGCGGCCCTCCCTCCATGTGAGCGGGCGGGATGGCCTCGGAGCGGAGCGAGCCCCTGGGGTGGCTGGAGGAGAATGCCTCGGCGCTGCCCGCCGCCCGTCCCCGGGGCCCGGCTCCAGGCGGGGCTCGGCGGCGGCGGAGGCCCCCAGCCAGCTGCTGCTCGTGAAATGCAATGCAACAACTATTCGGCTTTCCTCTTCACCCCTATCCCGTTGGTGTAAAGACAGGGCCGGCACCTCGGACAACAAGGGCGGGCGGCATTTCACGATTTATTTTTACAAATTAAGCCCTGATCGCTGTAGAGATAGGGAGCGAGCAGAGAGCGGGGCTGTAGCCTTTGCACGTTTCACTACGGATTCCATGTCCCGACAGCGCGCCAAGAAATGCCTCGCTCGTTCATGTTTACAACGTGTGCACCTCTCTCTCTCCCTCCCTCGCACGCACACAACTGTCTGATATTCCATCTGAAGAGAGCCAGGTGGAAGCCTCCACAGTGCGTGCAGGGAATACACCTCTTTTCCACTCAAAATCCGCATCCCGCACACCAGACGAGATACCCCAAGGAGAGAGAATTGCTTCTCTCCTTCTCACACCGACATCCAAACAAACCGAGCCGGACAGCCGACTTGCAGGGGCAATACAGGAGGAAGTATGCTCACACACCGTGGGTACAAAAGCCACCCCCTCTCTCTACTTACCTCTGTGGTGTAGTCCATGTGCGGAGAGGCATGCGGAAATGTACACGGTGGACGGGCACACACAAGAACAGCAAGGGGGGGTGCACTCTGTATGAGAAATGCTAATTTCTGCCATTCTCTCATAAACACACATATAGATAGACACAAGGCCAAATAGCGGACTAACAACGAGAACGAGTGGAAATAAACACTAACTGGACAAGATTATATTCTCTCTCACACGCACACTGAGAAAGCCCGCCCGAGGAGAGCATGGTAAAAATCCACACACAGATACAGAGTGCCAGTGAGCCCACATCGAAAGGGGCAAATGAAATATACACAATTCCGTACTAAACTATATTTCACACACAAGCAGCACTTAGATCCTGCGGTTGTGCTGCGTGGAAATAAGCACAGTGTGTAAGGAATGCCCCCTCTTTCTCCCTCGCACACGCCTACACAGGGCCAGATATCTCATAGGAACTATGAGAAGAGGTATTGTATGTGAGTGCATACACTCCTGCACGCCTAGGTAGCCACAAGTGGTAACGTGGGTATTGCGCGTGTGGGGTCAGGTGCGGCTACGCACTGGATTGTCTTGTCCATATGACGAGTCCCCAGAGAAGGGCCACCGTGGAGTTTGTGCAACACATACAGACACAAACAAAGACACGCGCGCGCACACACACACACCCACCACACAAATTAAAAGTGCGGTGGGAGATAAAGCTATTCAGCCAGTTCACCCACAAGATTTATGGTGCGGCCTTTCCCGTCACACACGCACACAGAGGAGGCAAGCACATGCACGCACGGGTGCAATGTTCTAAGGGTTTTCTGTGTAATATCTCTGCAGGAATATGGTACTGTTTGCTCGCAGAAGCCAACAGTAAATGCTTAACATACATTTTTAATGTATTCGCTCCTCATAAAAGTTCCCAGATCACAATGGCGGGCTCTGCTCTAGAGGCAACTCGCTCAAATCACAGAAATTGCGTTGTTTACGTATGCAAAATGGTAACCCTTACAGAAATGCACCATGGTGTGTTTACTATACAATTGGTATAGCTAGCATACACAGATTGGCAGCTCCTCCAAGAGGAATTATATATTCATGAATTTATTTGCTGTTGTTACATTGCAACCTCCCTCCCGACACACCTGAGGCGTCGTTGTGCATGTAGCACTTTGCTTGTGGGGTAAGAGGTGAGAGATGGCAATGTGGGAGGTGACAGGTTGGCACAGTCACTGAGGCTTTAACGATGATTCAGGCGGGTACGGGTGTTTTTTATTTTCAATAGTTCTGACGTGCAGAAACGGACAGCTTTGCACTGTGTGTGTGTGTGTATATAGACGCATGTGCATACATCCGGGCCATAGCAACATATTACTCATCAAAATGCTGGCACTATATACTTATATTACCAGAGGCTGTAATTGTGGCTGTAGAATTGTGTGTTGTGCATGCGCATGTGAGAGGGAGCGGGTTGTTTGGTGGTGTGTTGTATGTGTGAGTGTTTAGTGCGTATGTGAGCTAATGTAAGCGGGTGTTTTGTGTGTAGTACGTGGCAAGGGTGTACAAGTCAATGTAGTTGTGTGCATGGTGTGTTGTGATTTGTGTATGAGTGTGGTACTTTTTGTCTAGCTCATATATTCATGCACTCTATAATGTATAAACACACCATGCAAGTCTATTACGCGTACACGTGGAATGGAAGGAGTGGTTTCCATGTAATAAAAAAAAAAAACATTGTGTATGCAGCTAAAGGTCACACTGACTTGAGTCGCAGTGCACAGACCCTCACTTCTGATCCCTGCCATTGCAAGAATGTTCCCCCCCCACCCACCCCCCCCTCGAAAGTGCTTGGCTGCCCAAACATCTTGAAAGGGCCGGGTGGGAGCCCGGGCATTGGGTGTTAAAACACGGGTCAGCTTGAGCTGGAGGTGCAGGGGGAGATAAAAAGCTGCCCGCGCTGCCTCCTCCCACCGCCTTATCTGCCCGGGACTTGTGAATCGCCGGCGCGGGGTGAGAGCTGAGCCTACGTCTGTGCCGACCGGGCCGGGCGTGGGGTGTGCTCCGGCTCCTGGGCCGGCCTCTCTCTGCTCCTTGCCCCCCTCTCCCTCCTCCCGCGCCCCCCCCCCAGATCATGTTGACATATTCATAGAGTCGCGGTGATGCTGTGCTACGGCGCTAGTAAGTGCCCCGCTATCAGGGTAAGTGGCTGCCCCCTGGGGGCAGGCGGGGGCTCTTCCAGTCCCTTTTGTCCCCGCACAGCCAGAGGGTGCGGCGTGAAGAGCTGATAATGGGGCAGGGGAAGCGGCTTCAGCGGCCAGAAGAGGCCCATCGGCTGACTCTGGCGGGGGGCGGGGGGGGGGGCAGGTCGTGGGGGCAACCGGTGAGGGCTTCGAATACATAGTGTGCGCAGAAGATGGACGCATGCGGGAAGCTGATACCAATAGAAATAACAATGCCATTTAGGGATACAAAAAATAATAATAATAATAAGAATGAGCAATACCAATAGCTCTACCAATAATATCGCCGAGACCATTGCATTGTAAATGCTTGTTTTCTTATGTATCCCCTTCCTCCTGTATATAGCTATTTCAAGGCTATAGCTAGCTAGAAGTCTTGATCGCCACTGTTGGAATACCGGAGGCGTTGGATCCAGCCATCCGGTTGCTAAACAGATCCTAAAGATGGCCATGGATATGGATATCAAGCCCTGTGTTTCCCTAGATCTTAAACCTTGTTCTAATCCCAACATTATTTCTGTTGTCGTGATAACGATTGGACTTTGAAAAATTTCAGAAAGAAATTTAGAAATTTCTGATCTGATAATAGTTAATGAATGGCATGTGGCAAATATGTGTACTATATCGGCGGCATGTGTAGCGCATTTTGGACAATTCGTACCTTTACCCATGCTCCATTTGGCAGTCTGAGACGGTGTGTAATATACTTGAAAGAAAGTCTTATAATATTGAGCCTGTAATTTCGTAGATATTAATGATGTTTGAGAAAGTTGAAATGCTGATTGTATGCCGTCTATAGTGATATTTAGTTTATTTTGCCATTTAAGACTATGTCTATCCAGATCATCTGGTAGCAGTGAGATTAAAGTTTTATAAATATCTCCTATTTTTATAGGGGTCTTTCCTATAATATCTTCTATAATCGGGACTTTATGAAACTCGGCTCTGCCTCCCCCTTTTTTTATTATGAAATCTCTAATTTGGAGGTATTTGAAAAAATCCCTATGTTCAAGCCCAAATTCCATCTTTAGTTCCTCAAAAGATTTAATGGCCAATGGTGAGAAAAATACCCCCAAATGTGTAATCCCAGTATTGGTCCATCTGATCGTGCATATATCATGAAATATTTTTGGGAGGTTGTGATTTCGGATGAGACTAGTATACTGAGAGTATCTGCCTATTCCTAATAATTTCCGGATGTTAGACCAAGCGCTGTAGATACATAACAGTGTTTTAAATCGGACTTTTTTGAAGTGATTGTCATATGTTAGTCGCCATAAATGATCACCAGTTTCTGCTCCCAGAATAAGTCTGCGCGGAGAGGGGACGTCCCCTTCAATAATCCGAGAATCATCCGACATAAGTAAGCCTTTGCTGTAGCTCAATAATGAAGCCCACCAATATATTTTAAGATTTGGGGCTGCAACTGCCTCTCATTCCTGGTAGTGAGATATGCTTATATGCTCGCCGTGTCTTTTGATATCCCCATATGAATCGAGAAAAAATCGTTTCGATTTGTTTAAATATTAGTGTATCGAAATTTAAACATATAGTGCGAAAAAAAATATAAAAACTTCGGTAAATAAATCATTTTAATTACATTGCATCTCCCTATAAGAGTTAAATGTAAATTGTTTAGTCTGCTCAAGTTGTCCGATGATTGTTTTAGGAGGGGATCTATATTGATTTTGACTGCTTTTAAAATGCAAATTGTGCCAATCTTGACTTTTGGGTTTAGGGCACTTACAAATTGATAAACTACAATGTTGGGGCATATTAGGTATCCCCAGGGGTTCCCCTAGGTGTCCTAGGGGTTAGAGGTCAGGTATCTACAAGGAGGGCCCTTATAAAATGAGTGTTGTATGCCCTGGGTTTAGTGAAATTGCACATTTCACTGCCAACATTGTAGTATAGTGCTTCCCAAAATCGGCTTTTGTGCTAGGAGCACTGTGAAGTGAGGATCTGCAATATTTTGATATAATCAGAACCCCTAAAGTCTTTCCTGTGTATTCTAGGAGTGGGGGTCCTGTAGGTATAAGGAGGATCCTTATACAGGCCCTGGTATTGGAGAAATTGGCCAGTTAATTTTTCCATTGCAGATCCCCAGCCCAAAGGTTAACATTGCAAGAGGTTATTAATTAATAACTGCAGTAAGGAAAGCCAAACAACTAGGATTAAAGGACTCAGAAGAATGTTAATGATAAATGCAACAATGTGGTATTGTTGAATTTATTCTGAAATGTACAGACACAAAGTTATAAGATTTTCTTGTCTGCAATCCACAATTCAGCACTGTAGTGCCCTGCCTTGATTTGTCAGAGGAAAATGGATTGGACTGGCTGTTTGAAGAGGTGATAAATGACCCCTGGAGTTAGGTGGCCTGTCTGAGAGTAGAGGTTGCTGGACATAGGAACACCAGAGCCAGGCGAGTGGTAGTAAACAATGCTCTTCAATGAAAGAGACAAGCTGGAAAAATCACTTTCATTTACACCTCTCCCTGGCCGGATAGGGGGATTAAGGAGGAATTCTCAGATGTAAGGGGAGTGGACCTAGGTATATGAAGCCATCCTGTAGGCTGGTTGAGTTAGTTCTGCTCCCTCTGCTGGAAAATCAGCCATTATGAATTTTGGAGAAATGATGCTCTCTTTGGGAAAATAATGCCCCACTTTAGAGGATGTGGTCATACCCTGGAGCATTGCCCTGCACCTCATTGGACAGGAGTGTCCTCCTTCTTTATCCAGAGAACTTGGAATAAGTATCTGAAAGGGACAAAGCCTCTCAGATGATGCTGCTTCAAACTTGGGAGAAGAAGGGTCCCTGCTGAGGAGTTTGATTTGAACCAACCAGGCTCTGGACTGAAGATTGTGCCTGTTGCACAATCTGGAATTAGTCATATGGACTACCTTACTTCAAAAGGACTAACAGGTGGACTCCTTGCAAGCTGAAGGTTAACAGAGCTAACCTGGCCCACCAAGAATCCTCAGCCTGGAGAACTACCAGTGAATTTGAAAGGGTTTTGTCCAAGTGGATTGTGGTAACTGAAGTCCATTTCAAGGACCATCTTGGAGATTCCAGACCTGTGGAGTAAGTTTTGGACACTTTGAGACCCTTTGGAAAACTTCAGGAAGAAGTTCCAGAGGTTTGGAGAAGTTTGGAGCAACTTTGGTAAAAAGCTCTATAAGTGGACCGACTCCCTCTGACCAGCCAAGCCGACACCCATCAACCATGAGTTGGCCTGCCGCCCAGGTTCTTCCGGCTGAAAAGCTCCAGGGGCCGACTTCCAGAGTTTGATCGGGCGTAGGTAGAAACCCAAGCTGGCGAACCCTCACCAAATCTGGCCTAGTGAAAAGCATTGAGGGACCCTGCAAGAAAAAGCTCTGCAAACATTTCTAATTCTGAACTTAGAAAAGGTGACCGGGCCAACCAAGAGAGCCAAGCCACCCACCATCAACTGTGTGCCAGCCTGCATTCCTAGCTTGTACCGCTGGAAAGCTCCGCAGGTTGGACTTCCATATGTTTGACTGGGAGTTCGTTGCAAGGCAAGCTAGCGAACCCTCACTGAATCAGGGGTGGCTGAGAGCTTCGACGGACCCCGTGAAGGAAAGCTCCAGAAAAGTTTCTAAGTCAGAAGGTAAAAACTTTGACCGAGACCTACCGCAAGGAGTAGCCCCTGCAGGGCTTCATCGTGGTCGGCTTTAAACTTTAACAAAATAAGGAGGGCAAGGGTGGGAAAATATTTAATGACCTTGCATTGTCGCAGTCCCTATGACTATATAACAAACAATGTGCAACAATGGGTCAACGTAAGAATGCAGCAAACTATGTGATTATGCGTGAAAAGGGAGCACTATCCCTGAATCCCAAGTATCCTTGGTGGAAAAGTGTTCCCATCAGATACCCGTCCTGTACCGCCCTACATCACTTGGGATCCTTCACCCGAAGGAAGTGGAAAAAACCACTTGGGATTAGGTAGAGTGTAACCTAATCAGAGTTGTGAAGTGTGTGGGTTTGAAATTAGTGTAGGTATCAGGGGGTACAAAAAATTAATTAACTTATAGCAGTGCATACAAGTGCTCAATGTGGCAGCTAAGAGTGTAAAGATTAATATTGGGTTGTGGGAGTGGAAAAAATGGAGTTTAATAGAGTCCTACCCACACCCAAGGTTAAAAAACAGTGCAAGTAGTGGTAACAAATAACTACTGATGGTAACTAGGTCGACATGTTTCTGCAGTGAATTGGTTCAAGAGATACCAGTCTGCTTCTTCAGGACCTTCTTATTGTTTAAGTGCAACTGCTGTTTTCAAAATTATAAGTGTGTAAAAAGAATCATATCACCTGCAAGCGCCAGTGGATATGGTCCAAACAGTTAAGAAATAGACAGACACACATAGAAAAAACACACATAGTTATTAAAGAATGCTGCAAAATACAAGAGGTGCTTGTAAAGTATTAATGTGCCAAGCAGTTCGTGGTGCTCCATTTGTACCTGAGCTGTTGCCGGGTGAGGTGGAGAACGCATTCCCCAAAACTTGGGTGAGTGTAATAATGAGATTCAAGTCCAGGATGTAAGCACCTGGCTTACATGCTTGATTGATATTACAAACACTGACCACGAACTGCTTGGCACATTAATACTTTACAAGCACCTCTTGTATTTTGCAGCATTCTTTAATAACTATGTGTGTTTTTTCTATGTGTGTCTGTCTATTTCTTAACTGTTTGGACCATATCCACTGGCGCTTGAAGGTGATATGATTCTTTTTACACACTTATAATTTTGAAAACAGCAGTTGCACTTAAACAATAAGAAGGTCCTGAAGAAGCAGACTGGTATCTCTTGAACCAATTCACTGCAGAAACATGTCGACCTAGTTACCATCAGTAGTTATTTGTTACCACTACTTGCACTGTTTTTTAACCTTGGGTGTGGGTAGGACTCTATTAAACTCCATTTTTTCCACTCCCACAACCCAATATTAATCTTTACACTCTTAGCTGCCACATTGAGCACTTGTATGCACTGCTATAAGTTAATTAATTTTTTGTACCCCCTGATACCTACACTAATTTCAAACCCACACACTTCACAACTCTGATTAGGTTACACTCTACCTAATCCCAAGTGGTTTTTTCCACTTCCTTCGGGTGAAGGATCCCAAGTGATGTAGGGCGGTACAGGACGGGTATCTGATGGGAACACTTTTCCACCAAGGATACTTGGGATTCAGGGATAGTGCTCCCTTTTCACGCATAATCACATAGTTTGCTGCATTCTTACGTTGACCCATTGTTGCACATTGTTTGTTATACGGCTTTAAACTTTGACTTTGAGCAGGTCCAGCATGACCAGATGTACCAAAAGGGGATATACGTTTCTATGTGCTATATCGTGCAAAAAATGTTAAGTCATATTCCCGTTTCCCTGCATTAGATTTTTTTCATTTTAAAGAAAAAAATATTTCTTAATTTTATAAATTGGTGTTGGATTTTTATTGTGTTGTGTCTTAATTATTTACTGAATTGGTGTTTTTAAATGCTTTACATACCTGCTAACAGCCAAGCTAGCAAGGGTTGAGCATGAGAATAATTTTCAAAGACTGGTATGGAGCTATATATTGAGGTAGTGTTCTTATTGCCAGGGACAGATATACATTTGCCCCTACTATTAACCCACTTTCCAACATCCAGACCAAGCACTCTTAAACAATACTATACACAGATTTACACACCTATGATTGAGTGCCTCTGTGTAGTGTGAATGGTGTAACGTGTTGATACCCTGCACTGGTATGAGTGGCGCTATATAACTAATTGAATGCTTCTGAGAGAGTAGGTATGGAGACTTGGGCAGCACTATTAAAGGGTGGTAGTGAGGGAATCTGTGTTGGAGCTGGGTTGTTGAATACCATGGCTGTCTATCTGATTTCATCTCTTGCCTCCTTTATCCACTAACATACTCCCCCTCCACATTATCTCACTCTTCCAGGTTATTTCTCATCTTTGCTTTCTCCTTATTCTCTGTTTTACATATTTCCCTTCTTCCTTCTGCCAACAACTCTTGATGCCTTTCTCTTGTTCAGTTTTACAGTCTGATGGTTTAAATAATGTACCGGTCTCTAACAAAGAATACAGTTCGCCTCACTGCAGACACCAACTTAAATTAAGCATCATTAGCTTGCAGCCCACAAAGTAAATGCCAGAGTGGCTATTCCGGCCCTTTCTGCATTGTATATCCTTCCTGAAGAGCAGATACACCCTTTTCTCTCCTTTCTGCAAGTCACAAGGATCCTAGCCTTCTCCCTTCCTTATGGAAGGGAGAAGTGTGCGTGGCGATCGGTCTCTCCGAGTGCCAGGGAACCGCCCGCCATTGGAATATGGCGGGCATTAATACAGTCATCAATGGTGGTGGGACTGTCAACGATGCGGTGATGTGGCAGTCCCACCACCATTATAATCACCCTCTGAGTTTAATGTGCATGCAAATCCAACATTACCAACCCCTGGTAAGTTGCACTACTAGTGCTGAAAAAGTCCAATGGAGTTACCAATGACAAGGTGGACTGGCCTCAAGGGTCTTGTGACCTCAGTGACAGAGTCACTGTCGCTCTAGTGTGTGCTTCTTCGTATGCCTGCTCGCAAGACTGGAGATGAACTGCATGGATTGTGGTGGACAGGCCTTCAAGTTTAACCCACACTTGCCACCGTTAGGGTCAACTTGCTGGTGCTAAGACACCAGGTCTTCTAAGGTCTATCGGGCCTTCTAAGGTGTAGCACCTTCTAAGGTGTAGCATCGGAATGAGCTCTGTCAGGAGTGTGGACTGGTGGACTGGTCATGAAGGCTGAAAATGGTGCTCCAATTCCAAGTAGTGCTTCACTGGAAAACTCTGTAAAGCAGCGCTAAGGTGCATGGGTGTAAATAACAATCTGGCCTATCTGCTGACCACTCTGTATTGCTTTATTTTGTTATTTAATAATATTTCTTATTTTGATACTTTGTCTCTTCGTCCCACGGTTGTACTTTGGAATAGAATAGAACCTTGTCAGAAAATTAGGACATTTCCAGCTAAAGTGTTCTGCTCATTTTTGGATCCATTTCATGGGGGAACAAGTAAAGAAAATGAGAGGCAAGAGAGAGTATGTAACAGCTGTCTTTTGAAATCCACACATAAAGATAAGCGAGACAGCGACAGAAAGAGATAGAGGAATAAGGAGAGAGAGGGGGGGGAGGAGGAGGGAAGCTACCAGAGGCTGAGCAGGAGAAGCGGACACTGCCCTTGCCTTCTCTGGGAATGACGGAAAAGAGACAAGAGTTTTTTCCCTTCTCTGCCCTTCCCAGACTGGCCAAGCCTTACGGCAGAATAACAAAGGGCAGAGGACGGGTGGTCTCTTTGACTGCAGGCAGGTGAATCACACGTCAAGTACTGGGCCATTAGGTAGCTCTTTCGCGCACTAATGGCCCTGTGCATAACAGAAGGGAGAGGGGAAATTCTTTTGTCAACTCGTCCCCCCCACCCTTGTCCCCCGTGTCTCCCCCCCCACTCCAAAATCTGAGGGGATATGTCCCCCACGTCCCCCACAGTTCCTACGCCCATGGTACCCGCACGTCCGTATCATAGCCACAATATCTGAATTATAAATGCAGCCTATCCAGGTTTTCGTTGTCAATGAACGTCATTATGAACAGTAACGGGCGCAAATAAAAATTCCGAGGTAATCAAGTTTTTAATCTTTGTTTGTATTTTCCAAGAAGTGAATTTGGCACGTATGCCATAGATAAGTGATAAATAAATTTTTTATCAAGCAAGAAATTCATTATCATTTTAAGCTGTTTTTGATGGAAATTGTCAGCTGCTGTTTGCGGCACATTAGCGTTTGTTTCCTGAATTGGCCATTGTGACTCCCAAGGTACTTATTTTGTTGCTTCTAACAGTGCCCCAGGTTAACTTTTGGCACTTCAGTGTTATGGGCCCTACATGCATGGACGACACCGACACTAGTATTAGAGGCAGGATCGGACATAGGTCGAACGCCATTATCAGACAGCATAGGCAAACTAGCTCACGTTGGATCTCACTGGTCCTTGAAGTATACTGTGCGAAGACACAAGGCGCTGCACTTTATGGCACTGAATTGAAACCTGGGGTTGCACCGCTGCTTCTTTATTATCTATCACTGAAAACAAATTTGCGAGGCAGTTGGTCTCTGTTCCAATCAGTTTGCCTCTTATTCCTTTATATTTTGATTTAGAATTAAAAAGAATTGCAGATCTGGCCACACTTAGACCGCTTGTTTATTGGATTCGTTTATGGCTTACACCTGAACTAAGTGAGTACAGAGACTCCCTTGTGGATTTGTTAAATGTAGCAGGTGCTAAGTAAGTACCCTGGGTCAAATTTGTTTCTGTGTGGATGAATACGTTGGGATTGCAAAGGCTATGCGCTGACCCGCAGACTATTTGCAAAGCTGATCTTAATAACCTGAAAACCTGCTATTGGACACATACTCAGGAGACACAGGGGGGTTATGCTAATAACAAGCTGAATGGTTCTTTGACAAATAGGTTTTTAGATATTAGGCCCTCTCCATTTTTTTGAGAAATTTTTAGACTTTGTTTCTCCATCCCTAGACAAAAATGTGTTTATCCGTTTTCGTCTTGGTATTCTTCCTTTGAGATCTTTTTTTTCAAAAGAAATAAGGATCCAGTCTCTAGCATTTTCCCGGCCTGTGGCTTGGACAGCAAAGACGGGATACATATACTGTTTTTTTGCCTGGTGTATCTCTGGTCTCGCTGGAAATGGATCCGCCTAATATGTCAGGACTTGGGCTTCACCCGCTTGTGGCATAAAGAATTTTAAAGCGTGATACCTCTCCTGTAATTGTTTTTGCTATCAGTTTATTTTTACAGGAGGTCTGGTTTAAGTGTAGTAAAATTATAGCAATGGTAAACTAGCAAATAAGAGGTATTTTGATTATCAATTAATTTAAATTCACATATACCTTAAACTTTTGTAATTTCTATGACATCTGTGATATAAATTTGTGGTCCTTCTATTGCTTGTTTGAAAACAGCCCAAGACTTTCTTTGCGCTAATTGTATCTAGGAATGGATTTGAAATAGTATTGATTTTATTGTACAAATGAGCTAGTTGTTGTTTGAAATTGTATTTTTAAATGTCACATATTATTATATTGTATGCACACGGTGCATGTATACTGAATAAAGTATCTCTACTGCTGCTACTAATGTTAATAAGTCTCACAAAATGTATTCCATTTGCTGTCATATAATAATCTTAAAAATCTGGGAGAACACATCCTTTCACTTTTTGGAGAAGCCCTCATTTCTCTAGGCTTGTCCTGGATTACCTTTTAGCCATAACGAAATTGCTATATATATATATCCTGATGTTTAATGAAAAAAATCTCTTATAAGATACATGGCAGAGTGGAAAATAAAAAGGAGATCACATAATTTTCCATTAGTGACTTCCAGGTCTCCAGCAAACCCAACAGCTTTCTATATTGTGAGACATAGTTTGAGCTGTAAATTTGTGGTCCTTCTTTTGCTGGTTTGCACACAGCCTAAGACTGCCTTTGCACTATTTCTATATAGGAATGGATTTGAAATAGTATTGATTTTATTGTACGAATTAGCTACTTGTTGTTTTAAATTGTATTTTTGAATTGTAAATATTGTTATTATATTGTGTATGCATACTTTAACCCCTACCATGCTCATAACGAGCTCAGCTCGTCATGAGGCACTGCTGTGCTGTGCTCATGACGAGCTGAGCTTGTCATGACCGCCGTGGCGCTCACACGCGGGGATAATTCCGCTGCTGTGCTTAACGTTCCACGAAAAGGGGTGTGGTCATGACGAGCTCAGCTCGTCGTAAGCACAGCGCCACCGTGCTGCATGACGAGCCAAGCTCGTCATGAGCACTGGGCGCTGTGCGCGCCCCCCCTCCAAGCACAGCGGGGGAATTACCCCTGCGGCGAAGGGGTTAGTGGTGCATGGATACCAAATAAAGTATTATTCCTACCATTAGAGGTAGGAGACCGGACCAAGGCACATGCACTCAGTCTCCTTTATTGACAGGGTCACCTGACTGGTAACACCCTTGTTGGATGGTGTGAGGTGGGCATTAGTACTGCCCCTGGAGAAGGGATGCTGTATGACTTGTCCAGCAGTACACTACAGGCACTAGTACTCTAAAAGCTGCTCTCAGATCTCGGCCTAATTAAATGATTGTGAATCTTTATTTATATGCATGTAACACTTGTCTTTTTAGTCAGGGCTTGCTTAAAGGAGTGCCATGATGAAAATAGTTACTGTGATTGATGTACTCGACGTTGTTAAATATACTGCAGACTGCTGGATACATATATATATATATATATATATATACATACATATATATATGTGTATATATATATATTGCTTCTTTGTGTAAATTTTTTTGAGCTCATATGATATATTTACTGATACATTTTCCAGAATTCTGTGTTTTGTGCTACTGGGAAGACCTAGAGTATATTTTGCTTACATTTCTTGATAAGACATGATCAGGTCATCTTTGAAATGAGATCTAACAATAAAAGTACATGTGGTCCAGGTATTGATTTACATAAAAACATATGCGTTAACATGGATTTATTTGTGGGAATAAAATGATTCTTTTGTACACGGTGCTGCTATTAGGGTCAAACTATAGATGCAAAATCAAAAATAATGATATATTTTTTAGTAGTGTGCCTTTTGCCATTGTCTTTTGGTTTCCAGGTGATATAAATTACAAGTGCCATTACTGCATGCCTTAAAGGTGCTCTTTCTTTTTGAACTTTCACGAAAAGAAAAGGCAGAGTAAACCTGCTGTGAACTGAAATTTGCGTCATGCAGCCGCAGGTCCATTAACTCACTGAGCTATCTAATTAGTTTACCCATCCACATTTAAACCCTGTACTTATCGATAGATTGTGACAATTATTATTGTTGGTCATTTTGGTTTTAAATATATAAACATGAAAGTTATCACTTGATATCGTTTGTATTTGAACCTATTCCTCTGTTCTTAATTTTGCAGTATAAATTACAAATATTGACAAATTATGCTGCAGAACTAAGCAAATATATGCCAGAAAAAGTGGCAGAAGATACCAGCAGCATTCTTAGGTCACCGATGCCTGGGACAGTAGTGGCAGTTTCTGTGGAGCCTGGCGATGTGGTAAGAATTCCCTTCATTGGCTTGCTGCATTCCATTTAATGTATGTATGTATGGGTGTGTGTGTATACTTGCAAAGCACATATTGCATCCGGTTACAAACATAACTGAACTACCCCCAGTGTCCCGAGATAGGCATCCTCTCGCACAGAGCAGCCAATCATTGATGTCTCCATGGGAGGCCCTCTACTACTACTCCCCTCTGCCCACCTGTCTGCGTCTTGCCGCCCCGCTTTCGTATCCCTCCCCTACATTTCCTCATCACGGCCTTCCGCCCCCTTACTATTCCCATACCCCCATCCTGGCTCTCTTTTCTCCACCAGGCTTGCAGATACACAAACCCCTCCTTCTGGGGAAGACAACCAACGTAACCCTCGTCATCCTCTGTGCTACAGTGCGTAGCAGAGTACTGTATCACTGATGCCAGAGCGTAGGGGATCTTTCCGATCTAGACAACTGGGACCACCCTCCCTTACCCCTCCTCACTAGCACATACATCCCCTCCCGATCTTCCTTGACTACTACGTCCCTCTCTTCCCACCCCTACCCGGACTGGGCACCTTGGCTCTGAAGGGCCCCCCCCCACCTTCCAAGCAGACTCATGCCGAAGAGTCATCGGCCCTTCCCACCTAGAGAGAGAGACAACGGTGGGAGGTGGGCTTGCTATGTTCCATGGGTACCATGCCTCCCCTCCGTACTCTTTCCCCCCCTTGAAGGGAGTAGCCCGATTAGGGTCACTCACGACCACCTCTCAGCCTTCCATACCAAATGAAGAGTCAGTCAGACAGTGGATAATACAAACCAATGCCTGTTTATTTGAATACACTCAAGTGGTGCCCAGTCTGCCCCGTCGCTTAGGAGTGCTGCAGAGGGACTGACATCAGCAAGCATAAAGATACATTATGTACATTTCAGAACCAATGAAGGCATGCCCACAGTGGAATTTTCCAAGCAGATGCAGCTAAATAATGAATAGGGCTCCTGGTATTATGATGTTTATTTTTTTAACATTTCCGTCTGTATTTACCCATAATTATTTTTTGCCATTTTATCTGTATTTATTCATATTTATTTTGTGTTTTGTGTAAAAAGGAAGTTGTAAAACTGTACATTTCCATATTTACTTAACTGATCAAGGCGCATTTATACTTTGATGTCTGTCATGTTTTAGCTATTTAAGCTGCCAAATATTGCGTAAAAATACATCCACTGATAAATATTAGCATTATATTGCAAATGTATGGTCACATATGCCGTTATTTAAATAAATTTAATCCTGTTTTTTCATATTCCATACTGTCAGCTGTTCAGCTGTTGGGCTATAATGCATGAAAAACAACACGGAGGTTCACTTAAAGTAGCACCATTTTCTGTATTTATCCACATAAAAAAATAGATGCAGATAGAAAATATATTGTTTTCTGTCTGTATTTATCTGTAAAAATGGAAAACAGGGAGCCTTAATAATGAAGTACAAAGGATAAGTTTTGATTCTGAGGCCGGGCACACACTATCTACTTCTCAAGGTTACTCTGCCCGTGCCCGCCACTAGACAAGTGGGAGAATGCCTCTGTCTAAAGGGAAAGGTATGCGCTAATAAGAAGTGTATTCATTAGTGAAATAGAACCTAGCCTTGGGGAAAAGTAACCTAAGAGTGTTCTTTTCTCCGAAGTAGCATTATATATGTTTTGATTATAGCACAAAATACAAAATGGCGCAGGGAATGCTAACATACATAGAACAATGAGCAAACATGAATTTTCTATTTTAATAGACCCTTCTTTTAGAATGAGCTAAACATTTCCTAATAATAACAGAGAACAGTTAAATCAATAAAATCATAGGTGACCTGTTTAGGAACACCCCATACTTTCAGCATCAGGAAGAAAAACTGTAAAGATGGACGAATTCTCAAAAATGCCCTCATCTATCTGCATGAGGTCATCTATTTATTTCTGGATCATAGTTCTAGCATTTGTGTTATGAATTGTTATTTTCCTCTTAGGAGTGAGAAGGGTGGTACAATAGGAACAACAGAAGGGAAGGCATTGAACAAGGACACACAAAAGATCAAGATCACTATGAAATTAATCACCTTTTCAAGGATCCAACCCCAGCTGCCAAAAAGAGACCAACTCCATTTACCACTTTCCATTCCCTTAACATTTTCTAGGATGTCTAAAATGTGTTGAGTAATATTCTTTTCCATATTTGTGATCCTGACTACACACTGGACTCCTACTACCGCGCACACACCACCACTGTTAGCTAGCATGAAATCACCTGCATATCTAGTCTGCTTGGAATATATCCGCATACTTTCCAATTGGGTGGTGATGGCATGCAAAGCTGCTACTATGGAGTTAGACAATATTTGCAGCTTACATCCAAAGTATTCCCTAGATTTTTCACCCCTGCCATAGCAGTAGCACCAAATGTAATTATGGAGGAAAGAATGTATCCAAAAGTAATACCATTGCTATAAATATTGACTTTGAGATCTGTCACTCCTTTACAGAATTCCCTGGTCAATGTCCTTTTAACCCATCTTCCTTTAGGCTCCGCATGTTTACAAGGTACACCCAGACGCAGCACCATCCCAAGTGCCACATCATTTGTACCATTATGAATATTCGAATACGTCCCATTACACAAAAAGAAAAAACCTGGATGTGCATAAATCGGTCTATCATAATCCACAGGAGAATATTGAGTATTAATTCTGACAGTACTTGGATCGTCTGCTCTTTCCAAAGGGATTGTCTCTTTATACATCACTAATCCAGAACAATTTATGTACAATGACGTGTCAGTACTATTGATAATAGGACAACAAGCAGGATAATAACCAGCTTGCCGGGGAATCAGCAATTCTTTAAAATGCCAACCTACCAACTTTCTATTCTGTTCTTCCATATAGAAATGATCATGTGTTATCACAGCCAGGATAAGCCTCCCCTAGTGGTTTTAGATGTTACAAGCATGGTCCTGAATAACCCAGATCCAAACACTCCTTTTATCTCTACAAAATCAGGGGGTTCAGTATATGTATAATTCACTAAAGACAATGGATGGTCCATAAACTAGTGACAGCACCAGTGGGGTAACAAGCAGTACCTTCTCCAAAGAATCTCTTGTGTGTATCTAAAAATATATTTCTCGGGATCATTCTTTTCTGCCGAACCTAAGGCATAACCTTACACTTGGTACATGATGGTGCATCCTGATCCTGTTCCAAAACCCATGACACCCCACCCAAGATCAATAGCAACATATTCACAAGAACAGCACATTTAACTTTTTTCTTTGTGGACCAGAATACATGTGTGTAAACACGAAGATTCACTGGCTGCTCTTCCTCAGCAACCATTCTACCAAACTGATACATGGTGAATGATAGAAAAAAGAAGGGGGCGGCAAGGTGCAAAGAAATACACAAGTTCCCAGTGTCCGTCAGAGCCTCACTGGTACAAGCTCTTATTGTTCATCAATACGTTGGCGCTCTTGAGCACCGGCGGTGGCGTTTGCTCTGTCCAAAGCTCGTATCCCACGTCAACCAGGATAATATATCCCCCAAGGGATACTTCAATCAATCCTGTCCAATGTTAAAACGGTGCACAAAACTCTTCGCACCCTAAACTAACCCAGTTGGTACTATAGCAAAGTACACCCTGACTTGCACAGTCCATCCCTGACTAATCTGTCTTTTCCTTTGGTGCACTGTCCCCTAGCCGGGGATGCAAATTATACCTAGTAGCCCCAAGCACAGAGGGGTCAACAAATAGGGGCTCCTGCATAGCTCGTATTTCCAGAGGAACTACTGCATTCAGCACATTATCATTTATCTCAACTGTCTGCATCCAGGTCAGCTTGGCATCGCAGAAGGGGACAAACCGAGGCATCGTCTCACACTCAGAGTCCCCTATTCCATCCTTCACACATTGGTTGTAGGACAGGGTAAAAGGAATCCGGCGGCAATGCAATTCTTACGGCCAGCGACTTTCACTGCTGTACGAGTTGCTAGCAAGACCTGCTCCGGCTCCCTACAATGTGGCTCCAAACTTTTCTTCCGCTGAAATTTTTTGATTAAAATAAAGTCGCCATGCTGAATCTCATGACCGGGTCCCTCTGGCGTTGGAGGCAGGGAATCCCGTACCTTTTGGTGACTAGAAGGTAAACTTTCAGTTAACTGATCAAGATAGTTAATCAATAACGGGTGCTCAATGTCAGAAAACCGCTGCTGTCAGGGGACACCCCAGACATTTGCCGGGCTTCCAAACACGACCTCATACTGTGACAATCCTGTTCTAGAATGTTCTGTCGTTATGGTTGACAAAAGAGCTAACAGTAAAGCATCTTGCCACTTTAACCCTGTGATTTCCTGAATTTTTGCCAGTTTGAGCTTGAGAGTACCATTGTACTTCTCAACCAAACCCGCTGATTGTGGATGATTGGCAGCATAGAACTTTTGCTTTATGTCTAAACCATCACAAATCAATTGAATCACTTTTGTATTAAAATGACTTCCGTTATCTCACCAGATCAAACGAGGCAAGCCGAAATGAGGATAGAACTCCTTCAGGAATACTTTTGCAGTTGTAATGGCTGTATTGTCTTTAGTGGGATAAACCTCAACCCATTTACTGAATGCACATACAACCACCAGAAAATACTTCAAATTATTGCATCCCTCCAACTCAAAGTAATCCATTTGGAGGACTTCAAAAGGAAAAGTAGGGGGTGCAAAATTACCAGGCGGTGTAGGGGTGCCCTTTCCAGGATGGTGCATCATGCACACCATACAATACTTCACTAAGCGTGCAGCTGTCTTGGGGATATTATCATTCTGCCATACAGAGTCTAACAATTTACAAATACCCTTAGCGCTGATATGAGCTGGACCATGAGCCATCATGACTACAGGAAGAACATATGCATCTGGCAACATCCATCTCTGTTTTCCTGACTTGTCAATCCAACATCCCTCATCGATCAATTGTGCTGTACTTTCCTGCCACACTGCTAACTCTTTTATTGTGGCTTCGCTTTGTATCTCTTTTACATTTTCAAGTGTGTCCTCAAACATGACAACTTCAGGCACCCACCTAGCCGGGCCTGCTACAAACATTCTTTTCATCTTCGTCCGGGCCGTCTCCTTAGCTGTCTGATCTGCAGAAGCATTTCCCCTACCTACATCGTCGGTATCCTTCTTATGGGCACTACACTTTACTATGGCCAACTTTTTGGGGAGTGTCAAAGCAGATAAATGTCTCGGGATGAGATTCCCATGTTGGATTCTGGTACCATGGGAAGTATCGTCCAAAATTATGCGCAATCCCAAAGGCAATACTGGATGTCAGTATAAATATTGACAACCAGTCCCTCACTTAATTCACAAGCTCAAATATGGGCATCAAGCTCAGCAGCTTGAGCCGACTGATAAGGGACTTGTGATGTCTCCATTACTGTATGCAGTGTGGTAATAGCATAAGCAGCATTGTAGTGCCATCTCGTAATTTGAAACAAGAGCCATCTGCATATAGTTTCCCTTGTGGGTCAGATAAGGGAACATCAGTCAAGTCTACCAGTCCTTTCATCTCTTCTTCCGTCCAGAAGATGCAATCATGTTTATCGACTTCATCACTCTCGGAAGGGAGGGGTAGTAACTTGGCTGGATTCAGAGTAAAATCTTTTAATCATAATATGTTTAGAAAACAATGTCAATTCATAGCCAGTAAGACACGCACTGGTGAGGTGCTGTGTCTTTGTCTCATTTAGAAGTGTATCCACAGCATGGGGTACCATGACTGTAAGGTCAGTATCAAGCATGAGCCCAAACAATTGTCTGATCGAAGTGGCCACAGCTGTGACCGCTCGTAGACAACTCGGGAGGGCTCTTGCGACTGGATCAAGAACAGCAGAAAAATAACCACACAGCCCTTTCTTATCGCCAAATTTTTGTGTTAAAACAGAAAGCACACAACCAGCCTGCTCATGGACATACAACGCAAGCGGTTTGTTATAATTAGGGGTACCAAGGACTGTAGCCGAACAAAGCGCAGTTTTCAGTTGCTCAAAAGACTGCTGACATTCAAACGTCCAAGGCAAAGGCTCATGCACTACCTTAGTTGTCAATGCAAGCAAAGGTTTGATTAGTAGGGAATAATTAGGTATCCACTGCTGACAATAAGAAGTGATATCTATAAAAGTGCGCACATCTTTCTGAGTTTGTGGAACAGGCAATTTAACAATAGTACTAATGCGCTCTGAGGTCAGTCTCCTATCCTCCTTCATCAGTAGGTGACCTCCTGTCGACAATAGTGAAATTTAGAAAGGGAAACTTTATGTCCACGTTGAGCCAAAGGCAACAATAATTTAACTGTACTATCTTTACAACCCTGCTCTGTATCAGAAGCAATAAGGAGATCTTCGACATACTGCACCAATACATTACCTTTGGGAAGCGACAGGAAATCCAACTGACTTTTTAACGCCTGGCTATGAATGCTCGGACTCTCAGGATAGCCTTGAGGAGCTCGACAGAACCTAAAGCTCCGTCCAGTTAGGGCAAACCCTAACAAATACCTGCTATCTGGATGAATAGGAATACTAAAGAACACGTTTTTCAAATCAATGACTGAAAATAATTTAGCAGTGGAAGGAATCATTGTCAAAAGTGTAGTAATGTCTGAGACCACTGGAAACTGGGGAACCACTATTTAATTTGCTTCGGGCAAATCTATCACAAAACGATAAAACATCTTCTTGATCATCAGGGGAACCGGAAGGTGCTCTTTTAAGAATCTGAAGAATGGGACTATTCCAAATATTGGCAGACATCTCTTCCACTACTACTTTCTTTTTTCTTTTTTAACAGTTTTTTTAATTTTACAATAGCAAAAACAAATTAACAATGATACAGCATATAGAAGCATACCGTTTATGTAATTGGTAATACATGGTACAGGTGGTAGCATCGGAGGTAAAAAGGCACAATGGGGGTACATATTCATTCGTAAGTACAATACAATGATGTAGAATCATGGGATATACCAGTGGTCCTCAGGTTGCATATTACTGGGACCGGACTTCTTGCCCCTCATCATGATTTGAGCAGTTGTCCACATCCGACCCACTGTCCCCGCTTTCAATCGTATCCTGAGTGAAGGGCTGCCCCTCCACTTCTCCTTTCTTGAGCAAATCCTGCATAATTTGCAACAGGGCCGATTTTCCCACCTGAGGTATTTTAAACTGAGGAATACGAGGCAAAACAGCATTATCTTTAACCTGAATCAAAACTGGCCGTATATGCAGCAATACCACATCTGTATCACCTGTTACCCATAAAGTGGATGGTATGTCAGCAAATGCAGCAGGAAGAGGGAGAGAAAGACACGGTCTGGTACTCACATTTGGGCCCATCGTCAATTAAACACCTTCCGGGGAACAATAAATGGTAGCATGCAATTTCTTCGACAAGTCCAAAACCATGAAATTTTCGCCACAATTAGATGTCAACAAAAATGGAGAATCTATAGTAAAAGGACCAATAGACAATGCAAGGGGTCTTGAAATGGGGCTCACAACCAGTACACCTGAAAAACCTACAGAGACCCCAGGGACCATTTTTCGAGAAACAGAACTTTTTGTCGCACCTGTGTCCAACTAAAAATTCCTTAATCTAACCTTGTAGTTCCGCTGTTACATAAGGCCCACGCTGGTCTACAGGTATCGTAACTGGTCCCCCACTCTGCCCATGGCAGTCCTAGCTATAAGACCTCCCCGTCGCTTCATCCATATCATAGTCATCATGGTACTACTGCCCATCACAAGGGTCATCAAGGTAATTATTATCAGAAAGACCCTGTGAGGCCGCAGCACACTGAGCCCTATCAGCCCCACAAGCTCCACAACCCCGTCCACGAGAACCTCATCTTCTAGGGACCGTCACCTTCTGCATTAGCACGTCACTCGCTACGTCAGTGACCCTCCTTCTTACAATATACAAGATTTCTGTCTTTTCAAAAAACATCTAAAGACGTACTTGTTCAGTCAGTCTGGATAATGGTTCCAGCTCGCTTCACCCCAGCTCACTTCCGCGCCAGGACACTCCAGAGTATTTGTGCGTGCTACAAGTTCTTTATAACAATAACACTGATTCCACCCCAAAGGTGTCGTATTCGGCTGCCTTCTAGTGCGTGGAAGCTGTCGGGCAGGACCACCACATCCTCTACCATTCCCTCTAAATACTTGTTGCAACAACACCTTTGTCTTTAAATCCTTATGCTTTTTCTACTCCTCATTATCCCGATGTTCATAATATTGAGCCATATTCAAATAACAGAAGGGGAATATGTGGACCAGGTACTTTCAGAAGCCTGTAGACGAGTTGCAATTTTGGGAAGTAGAACAGAAGCGGCCTGGCTATGCTAGAATGTCCACTCAGGGCTTACCCCCTGGCTTTCTGTCCTGATCCCAAGCTTTAATTTGGTACCATTTACCACCCAACTCCACAACATGATCTTGAGTATGTACCTGCCTCCAGATATCAACAGGAACAAGAAGACCAAAAAACATTTCAATATCAGCAAGAGTCATCACCATCGAAGAAGTGGCTTTGGTTAATTCTTTATAATAAGCAGTAGGATTTTTTCTAGGGTCGGGCAAATGAGTCTTAAGAGACAGAACCTCACTACTCTTCCACGGAGTATAAACCCACTGTTCTTGGAAACGGGCCACCACCCTGCTAATTTGTTAACTCTAGTATCTCTGGGTGATATATGGGAGGAACTTCTCGCATCGGAAACTGAGACACCGGGGTAGGACTCTTTTCATGCAACCTGCCCCTATAAGCAACCAACATTGTGATATTCCCAAAAATTTGACCTGGGTCCATAACACTGGCATACACGCGGTCTCTAATATTGAAAATCATTTGTGGCGCATCATTCCCAAAATGTTGATGCCAAAGGCCAATCAATGTAGAGTACATATGTTTAAGAGCATGCTGCTGTATAAAAAGGCTCATAATCTTTCATCACATCCCAAACACCCTCCACACTGTAGATGGGATTACGAACCCACTGCGCAGCCTGATTAGCTACTACCTTCTTCTCCTCATCCCCCACGGTAGACCGTACAAAAGGGCCCATATGCTGACTAAACTTTGCCAAATCTCTATCCTCAAATCCACATGTTGGCGTCTCAGTCCTCAATAATGCTGGGAAATAAACCATCAAAGATGGAGAATCAACTGAAACACTTGGTAGGATAGTCACAGGTGGATGCCCCGGGGGAGAGAGAGCTGGAGAAAGAGATGCTGAAACAATGTTCTGTCCCCCACTACCTCGGCGTGAGAGCCCTGATGAAGGTGCGCCTGTAGATCTAGGCTGTGCACCGAAACGCGCGTTGGCATTACGTGTTTCCTGGATCCTGTCTTATCAACTTGGACTCTCTGGCAATCTGCTAAAAAGATCCCGCAGGATCCTATCATCATTGTTGTCACTCTGGGGATTACGTCGAGGAATGTGTATCTAGTGTCTGGTATATTAGTGAATGTCTGAGTGTGATTGAAAGAGAAGGATGGGTGTGTTTGTTGAGAGGTTTTGCGGGGTGATTGTACTGTGTATTTATTGAAGTATGTTTTACGAATTAACTAATCTATGTATTAGGACATGAAGTATTTTTGATGAAGTTTGCACAAACAAAACATGATAAAAAGAAAATAAAGATTTTATACTTTCTTCTTTGATATTTTGTGTACCGCGTGACCTCTCTGCTACCCCTTGGTGAGTTCCTTGTTGTATGTTAATTAATGGTGGACTCTTTATGGGCCACTCTTTGATCCGCTAGGGTGGACTTTCTCCCTTGCAGTAGTCCAGTCAGAATGACCACTGGGTGAGGCACCGTCCGGCTGGACAGAAAGGGCAGCTGCGAATATCAGAAACTCTTCGTGAATGGATCCCTGATCAGTCAGTCAGTCCGACCGATGATGGCCTCGACCTCTCACCTGTCTGCGGAAGGGGATGGATCACTCACCCGAAGGAGTCCCTGTTGGGGCACCAACTGAAGGAAGTGGCCTGATTACGGTCACCCGGGTCACTCAAAACTACCTCTCAGCCTTCCATACTAAATGAAAAGTCGGTCACACAGTAGAGAATACAAACCAATATCTGTTTATTCGAATACACTCATAGTGGAGCCCAGTATGCCCAGTCGCTTAGGAGTGCTGCAGAGGGACTGACATCGGCAAGCATAAAGATACATTATGTACATTTCAGAACCAATGAAGGCACGCCCACAATTGAATTTTCCAAGCAGATGCAGCTAAATAATGAAGTACAAAGGATAAGTTTTGATTCTGAGGTTGGGCACACTCTATCTACTTCTCAAGGTTACTCTGCCCATGCCCAGCACTAGACAAGTGGGAGAAGGCCTCTATCTAAAGAGAAAGGTATGTGCTAATAAGAACAGTGTATTCATTAGTGAAACCAAACCTAGCCTTGGGGAAACGTAACATAACCGAGGCCTTTTCTCGGAAATAGTGGAATATAAGTTATGATTATAACACAAAATGGTGCTGGCATAGAAAACGGCGCAGCGAATGCTAACATACATAGAACAATGCTCAAACATGAATTTTCTATTCTAACACTTCCTACCTGATTGATTTTCATTGTATTGGTTGATGCTCTTGAAACTGTAATAAAGCACTGTGCAATTGTTATATAAAGTTGCTGCAATAAAGAATTACGACACCAAAAACAGAACTATCCTTGCATGTTCCTTTAATTTAAAATATAAAATCTCCCTCATTCACCAGCGTTTGTATATGACTTTTTCAGTGTGAATCGAAATTTGCCTAGCTAGTGTGACGGTAAGTTTCAATTCTATTAAGGACACGGAGGCGAGGATTATGCTTTTCTTTCTCCGCTATTTATTAAAACACAAAACGCATAGCAGCCCAGAAAAGCTCTTATTGTATTGGAACATCATCATCGGTTACAATAAAGGAAGAAAACATCAAAATAAGCAACATAGTGCAAATGTCTCAGACTTTCACTTCAAGTCCCAGCACTCCAACTTGTAAGATCCGAGGGTAGTCCTTGCACAGTGTCCATTATCCTTATATAAGCAGACCCCTCATTCCATTCTTCCTCTTTCTTCGCGAATTACGCAACAACTTTACTGCTCCTGTTTGGCACCATCATTACCTAGTGACAAAACACAACTGCGTGAGAGTTGTACAACCAGACGCATGTCAGCAAAACAATACAGACCGCAACAGGCATGAAATAACAACATCAACTGGAAACCTACGTACTTACTGGCATACGGGTGGGACGTCACGCGGACGATCTGGGTGGGATAATCCTCGCCTCCGTGTCCTTAATAGAATTGAAACTTACCGTCACACTAGCTATGCAAATTTCGATTCTATGGCAGGACCGGAGGCTCAGATTATGCTAGTTTAAAGCTTACTCACCACCAAACTGGCAATGTCCACCACCGGTTTGAAGTAAAACTTCTTGAACGTGGACTCTGAAGACCAGTCCGCAGCACGCATCAAGTCTTCCAAGCGTGCACCTACTGCAAACGCCTTGGAGGCCATGGCTCCTCTGGCAGAATGTGCCCCAAAACGTTTAGTATTGATACCTGCCTCTTGCATAACCCAGCGCACCCACCTGGCAATAGTGGGGGAAGAGACTGCATGGTGTGGTTTCCGCAAGGCAATCAACAACTGACGTTCGCCCGGAGGGCGAAGATCCCAAGTCATATCCTCATATGCTTTCAAACAGTTCACAACACATAATTTAGGGACGTCCACAAACGCAGGATACGTAATGGTTCTAGAGCCAGACTTGGTACGGCGTCCAACCGTAAAGGCGACGCCATCAGGCGAAAACACCCGAGCGGACACATCTAGAGCGCGAACATCAGACACTCTGCGACAAGACACCAAGCATAACAGCATGGCCAATTTGGCCGAAAGCTCCTTCAGGGACAAATACCTATTAGCCTGCCAAGAGAGGAACAAATTCAAAACCACATTCACGTCCCAAAGGACGGAGTACCGTGGTTCCGGCGGCAAAGCCAACCGGACACCACGCAAGAGCCTGCACACAAAAGGATGTTCCCCCACTGGGGACCCGTTCACCGGCAGGTGCGCAGCAGAAATCACTGACCGCATGGCATTGATAGTGCGATACGCCAAACCCGCCGTAGCCAATTCCGGAAGGACGTTTAAGATGGGAACCACTCCTGCGACCAAGGGATCCAGGTCATGTCGAAGACACCAACGTACCCATTTAGCCCAAGCGGACTTGTAGCGTTTCGACGTACTGGGAGCCCAGGCCTTGGACAAGAGTCCTTCAGCCGGTCGCGAAAGGCCTGGGAGCGACCAGCGTCCCCTGAAAGCCTCCATACCATGAGGCGGAGAGAACCCTGCACGAGGAGGTGATGAGGCTCCTGATCCGGGTTGAGAAGCAGGTGAGGAAACTGGGGGAGTAGGATTGGAAAATCCCAGGAAAGTTATAGTAGAACTGGAAACCACACTTGCGACCTCCAGAACGGAGTCACTAGGACCAGCTCCCCCGCCTGCCGGCGCAGCTGAGCCGCCGTTCTCGTAATCATGGAGAAGGGAGGAAACGCATAAGGCGACTCCCGACTCCAGTCCTGAAGAAACGCGTCCGTGGCTTCCGCCACTGGATCCGGCCTCCAGCTGAAGAACCTCGGAAGTTGATGATCCAACCGCGAGGCAAAGAGGTCGATCGAAAAAGGACCCCAGAGGCCGTTTAGCCATCGAAAAACCGACACATCCAGTTTCCATTGACTGAAGTCCCGTAGATACCTGGAATGCCAATCCGCTACTTGATTGGACTGACCGGCAGGTATTCCGCCTGCACCGACACTTGATTGTCCAGGCAATAGGCCCAAAACTCCTTCGCTAGATTCGCTAGCGCACGGGACCGCGAACCACCTAGATGGTTCACATACCGAACGGCTGAGACGTTGTCCATCTTTAAAAGGACACACGACTGCACTTTGTCCTTGGTCCAGCACCGACCTGCAAAGGACCCCGCCAGGAGTTGCAGACAGTTGATATGCAACCTCTGCTCCTCCGGCGACCAGGCGCCGCCTGTGGAAAACTCTCCGCAGCGAGCGCCCCAAGCCTGCTCTGCTGGCATCGGACTCGATTACTAAATCCGGGACCCATCCAAAGATCGCCCGACCATTCCAGGCTTCCATGTGAGAAAGCCACCACGTCATCTCCTCCTGCACCTCCTCCGAGAGGGGAACCAACTGATCGTACGACAAACCTCTGCGCAAATGAAATGCTTTGAGGCGCTGAAGGGCCCTGTAATGCAGCGGCCCTGGGAAAATTGCTTGGATGGAAGAAGACCAAAGGCCCACTACTCTGGCAATCTGCCTCAGCGAGGTGTGGGACCTCCCCACCGTCTGCCGCAGCACATGACGGATCTTCGACAACTTGCGTGCCGGAAGACTGAGGACGGACTCGACAGAGTCTATGACGAAACCCAGGAACTCTATTCGCTGAGAGGGAACCAGAACCGACTTGGACTCGTTTATGACAAACCCCAAGCTTTGCAGAAGCGACACCGCCATCTGCAGGTGTTCGCGCAGCTTCCGAGGACATTGGTCCAGTAGTAAAATGTCGTCCAAGTAGACGATAAGCCTGACGCCCTGACCGCGCAAGAATTCTATCACCGGGTGCTGGACTTTGGTGAAGCACCACGGAGCGGAAGACAGACCGAAAGGAAGGGCAGTGAACTTGAAGACCTGGCCCTTCCAGAGGAACTGCAGGAAACGGCGGTGCGGGGGATGAATGGGAACCACCAAATAGGCGTCCTTCAAATCCAGCCGCACCAGCCAGTCCCGCGACAGGAGAATGTCGCGCAACAGATGGATGTCCTCCATCTTGAAGTGGTGATACACCAACCACCCATTGAACTCCTTGAGGTTGATAACAGGGCGACGCCCGCCGCCAGGCGTGTCCACAAGGAAGAGGTTGCCGATGAACCCCGAGGGATGCCGAGTTGAACGACGAATGGCCCCTTTGCGGAGCAAGTCCGCGACCTCCTCGTCGATCAACAGCGCATCGGCCTTCGAAAACACTATTGGAGAAGGGGCACTCACCTGATAGGGTTGGTCGTAGAATTCTATATGGAAACCGCTGACGGTTTGTAAAACCCATGCGTCCGCGGTGAGGCATGCCCATTCCCCCCAAAAGGCCGCTAACCGGCCGCCAACACAAACTTGATCTGCAGGAAGTACACTCACCGGAATTGGCGTTGTTTCCTGCTCCTTTCTTGAATCCGCGACCTCCAAAGCGTTGTCCCCTGGTGGGGTAGAAGTTGGTGTAGTTGGCCGAGGTGTTGTAATGCCCTTGACCGGAGCCTTGCCCTCTGTTACCGGCATTTTGACCAGCACGGCCGGTCGCACGGCCCCTGTTGCGACCAGCCCCGGTGGAAAAACGTTGGTGGAAGACACGCTTGATGCTGGACTGGGCCTTGTCCAGCGAAGTAAAGGTAGAGACAAACTTCCCCAACTCCTTGATAAAAGGCTCGCCAAAGAGGCCCCACTGGGCCACGGCCCCCGCCTCCGAAGAGGCCAGATCTCCCAGTTTTGGGTCCAACTTAATCAGAAAGGACCGGCGGCGCTCTGTGGAAAGGGCGCAGTTGGCGTTACCCAGGAAAATGATCACCCGTTGTGCCCAGTTAGACAGCACCTCAGGGTCGATGGCCGTTCCGGAGACCTTCGCTTCCTCCGCCATGTATAAAATCTTTGTGATCGGACCCACAGCGTCCAACAGTTTATCCTGGCAGGACCGCCAGGAACGGTCGATGCCCTTGCGGGGGTCTTTAATGAACTTGGCCAGGAACGTCGCCATCTTGCCATCCAGGTCCGGAGTCATGGCAACCTTGCCCTTTAACGAAGGCCTAGGGCATTCTCCCCTCAGACACCCTCTGGCCTCCTTCTCCAGAGGTTTGCGCAGCCTGCTCGCCACGAACTTGGCCACCTTGTTGCCCGGGGCCCTAGCCGCAGACCGCGGATGAATAATTTCATCCGGGTCCAACATGCCGGAGCTGTCCCGAGGCAACTCCGTCGCCGAGCTCGAAGGCCGCCAGGACCGCTCCGACTCGTCGTCGTCGTCGGTATCTGGGGAATCTCTATCCGGGGAAGTAGGTGCAACCTCGGAAGGCGTCACCGGGACCGGGGCGGCGGGCTGCTCCGTGGGGGGGCGCGGTCGCCTTTGCTAAGAAAGCGTCCCGAAGACGCTCAAAGGCTCCCTTGTCCACCCCATGGGCACGCTCCGACGGCCCTTCCCTGCAAGGCTGGAGGACCCTCCCCCGAATGGCCTGGAAGGTCAGCACTCGCTAACTTGGCGCACTCCTCGACAATACGAGCTGAAAGGCGGTCCTCCATAGGGCCGACTACCTCCGTCACACACCTATAGATGGAACTATCCACCGCCTGATAGAACTCCTCGTCGTTCAAGTAGGAATGGGGCTCCTCATAGTACTCATCCTCCATGACGGGAGCTACTCAGACAGGCAACCACACCAAACTCAGACCCTCAACGGTCACCACAATACAGCCCCAGACTTCAGGGGGTACAAGGAATTCCAACAGCCCGGAGGACCGTACAGTTTTTGGGCGGTAGGAACTGACCGCAGTCGGGGCGCACTCAGACCCAATACAGCGCGCCGACCTACCACAAGGGACCAGGTCTGCCCCCCCCCCACAGCGCGCTACCACACCAGGGGCTAAAGAGTGCACAAACCGGTAACACCGGCAGCAACGCGGTAATCCGCAATACAGACCCTCAACAGGACGTAAAAGTGACGGAGTCACTGAGATGGGGCTACAGACCCGGCAACACTGAGCGTCACTGAGGGGGCACGAGGGCAAGGCTCCGCGTCCGTCGGGCTCCTCAGCGCGGCTCCTCTGAAGAGAAAACCGCGCGAAGACCAACGAGACACTGCAGTGCCCTCTAGCGGCTGATACACGCCGCGGAACCACAACGGACAAGGTCGCGTAAGGGGCGGAAAACCCGCCCCCGCGACACTATCGGGACTCTGTGGAGAAAACAGCCACAATGCTTACACAGATCCCGAAACACAATCAAGAAAACCCCAAAGTGAGGTAACCACAATAACCAAGAGCAAAGAGAAAACACTTAACTGGCTGCGGGAGCAGCGAAGAAAGAGGAAGAATGGAATGAGGGGTCTGCTTATATAAGGATAATGTTTATCGCTGGAGGGGTTTTGTCCTACGGGTCCTGGCTGGACAAATGTATTATAACAGAAAAATGAGAGTGCCAGGGCTCGGGTTTTATTCACAACAGCTTATTTATTTAGCTGGTGTGTACCTTCTTTTTGTGAATTCATGAAGGTATTATATTTTCATTTGTCATTTTATCAAGTTTTCAACACATGTTTACATTATATACAAGCTGCAGAGGATTCGACATTCCTTTTACAGTGGAAACAATACAAACAAATTTCAGAAATTGTGGTACTTTCTATACTTTCTAACAAAACAAATAAGACATTCTTTTGTAGTGATCATTTAAATAGAAAACATACATTTATAGTAATCATTCACTTATATACACCAAAAATTATTGAGGTACTGGTCCTTATGGTCGAGCCCACATAGTTAAACGGACCAGACACATTGGGCAATCTGACTTTGATTACATCGCCCTATGTTCGTGTGGTAACCCCTAACCATTGGGTTGCCTCTATGAAACAGCCGACGCGTTTCCAAACCCTTTAGTCTGTTAGTAGGGTTCTTCCTCAGGGCTGAGCTGTGTACCTGTGGTGTGAAATTGGGGGACATTTAGTATCTCCTTATCTCTGAACTGTTTGGCCAACATGTTACATGGGTAAAGGTTGTGGGGAAATGTTACCTCTTCTCACGATGTTGTTGGCTGATTTTCAAAAGCAGGGCATCAAATTATCCTTAGTTATCACCATTGCCTGAATGAAATTAAAGGATGGTGATCTCATAAGTTTATTGTTTTTCTAACACTTGTTTGCACATTCTTTGGCCGAGATTACAATGCGCTATCACTTACTTGTTGTATGTGTTTCGAATCACTCGTGGGGATGAAGTGACCTTTTGTAGAAATCTTTTAGAGTTCTGCGGTGTTTCGTTCTGTTCAAATAAAAGTTTGAATCAGTCCGTGTGTGACCGAGCTTCAGTTGAGATTACGCGGTAAACGCTGTGAGACTTACTTATGTGTGGCGCGGTGGGGGACTCAAACATAGATGCGCTCTCTTTCATTCGTAGCGTCTTTTCCTTTTTAGTCGAGTTCTGCGGATTAAACACAAAGGGGTGCCGACCATTACGTAACGGTCATAGTGTCACTTGACTAAGCTTCGGTGTGTTAACTGCAGGTTTCTTACCTTTGTAAGCGATTACGACATCGTAAGAGCTGACCTGGGTGTCAGCCAAGCCAAAACGGACTTACGCACGTTGTGGAAATTACCACCAATAACAGGCCACCATAAATGTGGGACATGTGCCTCCTGCCCCAACACGATTGAAGGGGAGGAATTCCATTTAACACAATAAAATGGACACATGGGAACAGTACAGCCCGAACTGCCAAGCCATGTCTTCCTTGGACCGGAAACAAGCTTCCGAGGACCGGGGTGGCAGAGTGGGCTAAAGAACGGTGATGGATTCAACCCAGATCTCTTGACTGGGTGTGAGTGTCTGATTGATTCAGAAGCTCCGTCCATCACCAACCCCTTTTGTACCGCTTTTGGCCGCCATAAGTGTGGCAGGGTATACTCAGACGTGAGTCCCTTGCTCACTTTGCCACTGGATTCAAGCAAGCCGGGCTGAAGAAGGCTGGAATGCCAGAAACCGGTCCAGGGAAGACCTGGCTTGGCAGTTCGGGCTGCACTGTTCCCATGAGGCACAGGGTCAGGCGGATTTGTATATAGCCATGTCTGAACTGGGGTGGCGGAGTGGGCTAAAGAATGGTGATGGATTAAACCCAGATCTCTTGACTGGGTGTGAGTGTCTGATTGATTCAGAAGCTCTGTCCATCACCAAGCCCTTTTGTACCGATAAGGTTAAATGCAGCAGATGCTGAAGGAAGCGAAAAGTCCAAATTATCTCTTAACTTAGTATGGATGTACCTCGGTCCCCCTCTTGCATCATTCTCTTACCATTTGTGGTATTTGTTTGAACGGTTGCCTCCCCTGAGAACAGTTTGGTGTAAGGAATAATGAGGATGATGGAGAAAAATACTTGCAAGTTGTCTGTCGGTGGAAGAACCCACCTTCCTCCTGCCTCTCTGGATTTCCATTAGCAGCTAGATACTGACAATGCTATAAGGACTGCTAAGCCTGTTTCCCAATGCTGACGGATTGCGGTGGGTGAGGAAGAGTGCACCTCCTCTTCAGCAGTGCTGAGATCTCTCTTAGATCTGTACTTCATTTCCGTAGTAACCCAGCAAAACGACCCAGTAAAAAGATACTAAAAAGAAGCCAACATATCTGCTGGGTGACGTCTCACTTACCTGCTGGGTGACATCTCCCGGAAATGAATCTGTCTGCTTGCCAGCAGCCCTTTCCAGGTGTACTGTCATGGTAAAATAACAATGCATAATGCACAGACGTGTGGAAATGCCTGCCAGACTTTTCAGTGACCTTTACGAAGGCGAAGGACCTTCTACACTTCACTTGTGTGAAATGAGATCTGGGATAATGCAAGAGGCTTTTCCCCTTTCTGTATTATTCTAGCAATGCCTAAGGGGAGACTGAAAAGTCAACTCTGAGCAGTAGGCCAGGTTTCCGGAGAGGCACAAGTGATTATTATTAAGTGCTGAGCAATCCACTGCATATGTTAAACCTTGGCCGTCTGTCTCTTTGGGCTTAGGGAACTCTGTTCTAACCATCTCTGGTGTTCAAAAGTGCTGTGTTACCAAGAGGGCATCCTGTGGCTAAAAGGAAAGCCTGGTAAATGAGTTGCTGTGTACTAACAGAGTCTCATATTAATTATCAGCTTGCCACATGTTTAAACCTTTACTGAATGACAACAACCCCTCTGTTAGACGCAATGTCAGAGGTATTCCACAAATAGTGGCGGCCACTGAAAAAGCCACTTTGTTTCTGGCTTTTTTAATCCTCGGGACCAGCAGGAATCCGTGAGCAGTTTATTATATATCGCCACTCGTTGTTATATGGTCTCATAATACTTTCTAAAACAGTAGGACTTGTCCCATACATCAACTTGTGTCAGATACATAGTGGTTTAGATGTTATTCATATGTCTATTTCTATTCGAAGAAAAAGTTAACATACCTCTACTTTCTACAAAATTATAAAGGTTTAAAGCCATCAAACAAAGCAATGTCAGATAGAGCCTTGGGAATAACATGTAAATAATACAGGTATTCTAACTCTATTGTATTGTAATATTTGTAGGGCACTAGCTAGCCATACTTGGTGGGACGCTCAAGCACTTTCAACACTGGTTGTTCACTTCATCATACAGGTGTGTGGTTGGAAGAGTGCTGTGTGTGCTTCGGGCCTATGTGGTTCCATGTGGTAATGACCACAGTGGTGCAGTTATTGTGTTATGGGACACAGCAGTAGCAGTGATAGACGTGGAAGTGTGAAGGAAAGGCACACATTTTAGAATTTGTCATGATGGCACCTCTGATTAGCTCTGCTGGTCCCTTTATTGTGTTGGTAGTTTTACTTTTGTGTTCTTGATCTGATACCTAAAGCTGGCTGTGGGAGTAAGCCATCCACTCTGGATTCATATGGATCTGCAAGAGGCTACAGGCATCAATTGAAAAGTTGTTGGGGATGGGAATTAGAGATCTACTCAGTTAGACTGTTTTATGGTTCTCCGTTATCGAATGGCCATTATGAGATGGTTGTTGAAGAGATTTGCCAAAGTAGCCTGCATTATTGTTATCCTTTTTGTCATAGGATGTCCATTCTCAGAGTATGTGTCTATTTGGGAACTGCAGGGTGGACTGTTAGAATCCTCCATTAACTAGCAATTTGTGGCAGAACTCTTTTATTTCAGCAGGCCTGCCTGGGATAGTATTTATGATGATGGCAGTCTTTACATAGACAAATAGGACTCCAGTGGGTTTAATACTTCCCCCTGATACAGGGTTTGATTTGCCTTTTGGGCCCCCTATGGACAGAGTACCTTCTTTTTAGTGGTAACTCGACAAGCAGCTGAGGTCTTGGACCTAAAATTACGTTCTGTTGAAATAAAGTCAAATGTCCTCACAGAAGTTTTGCAATCTAGTCTAATGACACCTTAATGGGCACCAAGCCCTGTTCTTTTCCGCCAATGACTAGGCAGGTGAAAATACAACAAAGACCCGCTCCTGGTGACCTTGATTTCCTAACACAGCATCGTGCTACAGAGAGCCTAGTTGTCAAGACTTCCACCATTCGACCAACAAGGTGACTACTAAATTATTCTCCTTGGACCCCCCCACCCCTCAACGGGGCTGGGAGTGAAAGAAGATTGAGGCATTTGGGAAAAAAAATGTCAACTATTCTAGAATTGAGGTCAGTCAATGCTGTTTGTTTAATGGGTCAGTATACACACTCCCTCTGAGGCATGGCCAGCAAGGTCTTGAATGAATGAATGAATGATTAAAATTTATAATGCGCAAACAATAACCCACAGGTATCAAGGCGCCTAACAGAAAGAGGTCAAAAAAGATTATTGCTTTGCTATAGTTACGCTTGCGTGAAAAGGTGAGTTTTCAGAGCCCTTTTAAAAGCCTGAAGGGTAGACAGTGATCTTATTTCCAAAGGAAGTGCGTTCCACCATGTAGGGGCCAAGGTGGAGAAGGCCCTACCACCCCATTTCGCTCTCCTGAAGCGAGGGATCGTTAGCAGAAGTTTACCGGAGGATCGTAGAGTTCTGGTGGGGAGATAGCGGGACAGGATGGAACCTAGACCAGAGGGGCTGTTTCTGGCCAGAGCCTTGTATGTCAGACTTAGGATCTTAAAACGGATCCGGGCCTCTACGGGGAGCGAGTGTAGCAGCTTTCTAGCTGCTGTGGCTGAGGAACGCTTGGGGAGATCCAGAACGAACCTGGCAGCGGCATTTTGGACTACCATTCTATTGGTGTTGCGGGCCATTTGTGTGGAACTGAAGGCCTTCCTGATGTCCATCAAGGGGATGCAGATACATGTTCTCATGGTCAACACTACCACTGTGTGGTACTGCAGCAAGCAGGGTGGAGTAGAGATTATGGATCCTGTGCTAAGGGGCTCTGTGCCCCTGGTATTGGCTGGAGCATCAAGGCATCTTCCTGATCATGGTCCCCGGCAGGATCTTTGAATGACATAGCAAACGTGCTCAACTGGCAGTGCCTGGCAGATCACACATGGCATCTGCATCCTAAAGTGGCATAGGGCACTTTCTAACAGTGGGAGGAAACCTGGCTAGATATTTAGCCACCATTGAGAATGCTGTCTCAAAATCTTTTCACATTGGCATTCCTGTGAAAACTCTTGCTAGAAGATGCAATCCGGCTAGGGCGGAACACAGAATTCCTGTATGCCTTCCCGCTTCTTCCTCTTCCTCTTTTAAAAAAAAAAAATAACAGTTTTATTGACGACTTAACAATCGTCACTTGCAAGTTCACTGCAATATACATTCTTTTAAATTTGGGGAAATAACTTGGGAAATAACTTGTTTTGTACACACCATTACAATCAAACATTATGGTTCAGTGGCCCTTCTTTGTGACATTTCCAGTTCCACTGTTGGTGAAATGCACAATTCCCCCCGATAGACATTCCAGGCACCCCATTTTTTGTCCCACTTTTTAGGGCATCCTCTAGTTTTGTAGATCTCCTTTTCGGCTACCATGCATCTTTCCATTTCCGCCACCCATCCTATTAGCAATGGTCGGTCTGCAGCTCCCCATTTCATAGCCATGGCTATTTTAACCAAAGTGTAGAAAGTAGAATTGCTGCTCTGTCCGTGAGATTGGTTGCATCCCAGATGTTCAGAATCCCCAGTGAGGGTGTCAATACGAGTTGTTTCCCCAGCGCATCTTGCATCTTACTCTTAGCCCACTCCCATATGTGCCTTATCAAGGGGCAGTCAAATAGTATGATAAAATGTGGCGATTTGGTTACAGCCGCTCAGGCAAAGTGTATCTTGCCTAGTCCCTATCTTAGCTAACGTAACCCTGGTGAGGTATGTCCTATGTAGAACCTTTAGTTGGAACAGTCGAAAGCAATAGTTAACAGCAGCCTCTCTAGGGGAACGGCTTCTTCCTCTCTTGCCCAGAGTTACAAAGATGATCAGGAACGACCAGGACAGATAGTTCTATTGGCTCCGCATTGGGCCAGGACAGGGTGGTACTCTTAACTTCAGGGCATGAGCATCTGTCCCCCAATGGGGCCTCCACTTTGCGAGGACTTTTGTTTGTGTCCCAGCAGCTCGGCAAGGTACTGAACCCAAACCTGCATAATCTACACCTCCATGCGTGGAGATTAGGCAACCACATTTCGATATACCACCTGAAATTGTGGATGTTATCCTTGCTACCAGGCATCCGTCTATGAAGTTTCCTTTATATCGGACACTCGAACAAATTTGTGACCTAATGCGGAGTCTCTAGACGAACCCTGCGCAATCCAAACTGTCATAGGTTTTATTACTTGTTTTGTCTTCGACCTAGCAACACTTTGCATTGGGCACTAGCAAAGGTATTTGTCAGCCTTTTTCTATTCGCTGGATCAACCATCCTTGTGTAAATCATCTTTGGTGATTCGATTTAATGAAGGTTTGACGCGCATGTTTCCTCCCAAACCGGTTATGGTGCCACACTGGGACCTTAACTTAAGTTTTACATTTTTCATGTGATTGTAGTTGTGAATATCGAATCCTTTATGTAACATGATGGAACAGTTTTACCTCAATATCGGGAGACACCATATCAAAAGATAAGTGCACAGAGTGTGGTAAGCATATACTATTCTTAACTGTGCATCTACAGTACCTTGAAGATATATATATATATATATATATATATATATATATATATATATATATATATATATATATTTCACTGAAAAAACCATAGGTTTCACATCAGTTATAGTTAGGAATTAGCATTTAAAAAACCTATCAAATTCACTGAAAAAACCATAGGTTTCACACCGGTTATAGTTACCTGGAAATTTTACTGACATAAAACCATTGAAATTCCCACGTTATAGTTAGTTGGACTCACTATAACTGCCGTGTGTTATGCACTGCTGATGACATCACATATTACATCACTCATGACATGGTCAGTGACATCACTCATGACATCACTGATGAAACCATCCAGTGAATGTGTGTCTTTCAGATAAATAAATATGTTTTATATATGTATGTTAAGGTCGATGGAAGAATATTTGTTTAAATTATTGTCTTAATGGATGGTTTTTTTTTTTTAAATGATTGGATAACTGCCTTATTAAGTGTATCTTAGTGAATACATATATTAGCGAGTAATGTGTAAATATTTAAATATATGTATCAGTGTTTCGCTTTGTGTATAAGTGGATGCATGGGTTGGTGAGTAGCTACATGTGTGTGTATATGGGTTATTAGATTTTTTTTTAGTATCTTTATAATTGTCTGTTTGATTTGGTGGGGGTGTTACTTAGCACAAAGATGCATCAATGACTGACTCACTGTTTGTATGTGTTTTGAAGACAGCATATGTGTAGGATTGTAAGGGTGAATGAGTGTGTATATGTATGTGTTAGTAAGTGAATGACTCTCACTAGTGTCTTTATCAGTAACTACATATGTTTTAATGTAGTATATGTGAGTATTGGTGTATATAATTGAGTATATGTGAGAGTGAGAGATTGAAAGAGTTCTTGTTTTAATAAGTATGTGTTTCTATAAGTGATTGTTTAAGATAGTAAGTATGTGTAAGTTTCCTTAGAAGTAAGGTGGTAGTGTATATATAGCTGTATATGCAAATAAATGGATGTTCAATAGTTTATTTGCATGTGTGAGTATGTGTGTGAGCAACTTTTTGAAGACTGTCAGTGTGTTAACGGATGTATAGGTGTCTCACTACATATGATGAGTGAGTATATGTATGAGTGACTATATAGAAGTGTTGGTGAGCGAGTGGATGTGTATATAAATGGTGGAATTACTGAATTGGTTGTTGTATCTGGTATAGGTATGTCCACTTTTTTTAAATGTTATTTTTTATTTTTCAAAATGTGTTTTAAGAGTTACTTTACAGTGAAAGTAGGTCAGTCTCTCTGTCACAAGGATGGTGTCATCAGTGATGTCATGAGTGATGTCACTGACAATGTCATGAGTGATGTAATATGTGATGTCATCAGCAGTGCATTACACGCGCAAGTTATAGTGAGTCCAACTAACTATAACGTGGGAATTTCAATGGTTTTATGTCAGTAAAATTTCCAGGTAACTATAACTGGTGTGAAACCTAGTGTTTTTCAGTGAATTTCATAGGTTTTTTAAATGCTAATTCCTTTCTATATCGAGTTTCTAACCTTTTTTTTTTTTTTTTTTACAATTTGCTGTTTTTTTGTAAGTATTAATTTTTTTTGTTTTATATAATTTTTTTCTTTTGCGCTCTGGGTGCGCGCTCCGGGAAGCTTTCAGCTAAGCTCTCCGGTAAGCTTTCCGGTAAGCTAAACGGTGAGCTCACCGGAAAGCGCACCCAGAGCGCTACTGTCGTTCGTGAAAAAAAATATGAATGAAAAGTTAATAATAATGCAAAACATTTCGTACCATACAAATAAAATCAGTTTTTTTTATAAGGAAAATGATTATGCATTTCTGTAAAAGTTTGATGACGTCACTTCGGCGCGCAACGTAAGTGCCCTCGGAAGCACCTACGTTCGCGCCGCGTAAACGCACCCAGAAGCGCCTACGTTCGCGCCACGTTTGCGCCCCGGAAGCGCCTACGATCGCGCCGCGTAAACGCACCCGGAAGCGCTCTGGAGCGCGCAGCGTAAACGCGTCGGGTCATGTGACCCTAAAATAACACTTTTCATTGGTTGCTAACAGTTTTTTTTACAAAGAATGAAATCCCCACCCATTTCCTTCACTTCTTCTTTCACTTTTGTGACTGAAAGACCTGCCTTTTTGCTCCTGGATATTTGTTTTACTGGAGTTGCGTCACTTTTGTGATTCACTCCAGCAATGCGTCACTTTTATGTTTACTTTTATGTCAGAAATACTGACGTATCTGTAACTCCTTGCGACATGATTCGTCATACATTAAATATGTCACATCTGGAATGTCGTAAGGAGTGCGCACAGAAAAGTGAGGCATCGCACCAGCGGTGTAAAAAAATGCACCTCGTTGCGCTAATTTTTAAAAAGTGACGCATCTAGGTACATGAGTCACTTTTTAAAACCCTGCGCCACATTATATCTGCGTCAGGTATAATGTATGCAGAGGGGGTATTCCCCCGCAAAAAGCTTGGTAATAAAGACGTACTCAAATCTATGAGATTTCACTGCGTCACTTTTAGGATGCTGTTGCGTCAAAATCTTGCGCCTGCTTCGCGTCACTTTTATGTTTACAGATATGTCAGAAATACTGACTTATCTGTAACTCCTTGCAACATGATTCGTCATACATTAAATATGACACATCTGGAATGTCATAAGGAGTGCGCACAGAAAAGTGACGCATCGCACCAGCAGTGTAAAAAAATGTGCCTCGTTGCGCTATATTTAAAATATATATCTAGATAGATGCGTCACTTTTTAAATATAGCGTAACAAGGCGCATTTTTTTACACCGCTGGTGCATCACAAAAAGTGACGCACAGGCGGCGCAAAACTGGCAGCGCAAGGCCTTCATAAATATAGTCCTGGATTTTCCCCGTGCTTCGCTCCCCGGTGCGCTTCCCGGAGCGCGTACTGGGCGCTTCCCCCGCGCAAATCGAAAAAAAAAAAAATGTAAATGCCCCGCAGGACCCTATTTTTGCCCCCACATCAAACCTAGGGGGTCAGAGGGGGTCTACTCTGCCCCCTTATGGTCATTTGCCCCTTTTTTTTTTCAAACCCCTTGTGTCTCGATTTTACCGAGACACAAGATGGCGGCCGCTCCACACTGTTTACAGACACCCAAGAGCCAATCAGCTTTCTGCACGCAAGTCGCGTGTCGCGCCTGGAGCGCTCTCCGGTGCGCGCACCGGAGAGTGCCTATAGATATATATATTTTTTTGAACCTAAATTACTCAAAATCCACTGGAGCACATATCTTGAGACATAGCAAAGGCACATCGGGCTAACAGTCCCTACAATTTTGCCAAGTTTTGTGTAAATCCATTCAGCCGTTCGAGCTAAAAGTGAAATCGACCGCCCTATGGAAATTAACATGGGGAAAACACGTTTTGGGACCCCCCTTTTATCTCGGCCCCCGCTTGACGAATCCCCCCCAAACTTTCAGGGAAGGACTGGGGCGCCGCGAGGCCATTTTGAGGAAATTTCGAGGCATATTCGTCAACCGAAGCCAAAGTTATTCAAAATAGAATTTTGAGAATTAACATTGAAAAAAATCCTAACTATAACTACCTACTGGCGACCGCCAGTAGGTTATATATATATATATATATATATATATATATATATATATATATATATATATATATATATATATATATATATCCTGAAAATCGTCTCACCCACAGGAATTCAATCTCGACAGAGACGACACGAACCCAAAGTCATGCTGCAATATTTTTATTTTTCACCCAGCACCTCCACCATTATATATATATATATATATATAGAGAGAGAGAGAGAGAGAGAGAGAGAGAGAGAGAGAGAGAGAGAGAGAGAGAGAGAGAGAGATCTATCACCACAGTATGTATATATAGAGTTAAGTATAGAAGCTTAACTTTGATATTGATTCTCGTCGATATTTGTAATTCAGTATTTCTAGCCTACACCTTCTCAGGTGTACTCCATTTGAGCTGATTCACAGCTACTCAGTGCTTCTACTGACTCTAAAAACTGTCTTCCTCATTACAATCACTTATGCTCGCCAGGTGAGTGAACTCCATGCACTATCGGTGCAACCACCCTACAAACTGGTGCTGAGAACTCGGGTGCTCTTATTACTGAAAGTCATCTCTCCTTACCACATTGTGCAATCCATCACACTCCCGCCTTTCTTTGCCCCTCCCTACCTCTCATAAGAGGAAGAATGGCTCCATCAGTTAGAACCAATTAGAGCTTTAAGCTTTTTCATTGATCATACCAAGGACAATCAGGTGCACGATAAACTTTTTGCAGCGTTGTCCGGGGCAAAGAAGGGGAAGACGGTGCAGAAGATGACTGTAAAAGGTGGAACGGGTCAGGTACACATACCAATCATCAGAAGAGCCAGGATGGGCCGGACGCTCTTTTAGTTTCTTAGCGGCCTCTGTGAGAAGGTGGCCTGATATGCAGTGGTCACTATTCTAGTGAACACTATGTATCAGTCCAGCAACCCTTATTGATGATTGGTTGTAAGTCAACCTTATAGACCAGCTATCCTAGTAGCGTGGATACGAGCAGTCTAAGGCTAAAGACTCGAGAGGGCGTGTAAACTTGTAAACTTGTAAACTTGCCGATTTATAGAGCGCGAATTGTTGCCCGGAGGCGTCCAAGCGCTAAGCCAGCTGTTATACCACACATATACCCCTTGAACACCAAGTGAAAGGGCACCACACAAGTGTTATGAAAATAAACAGTTATTTATTAAGAATCACAACAGCCCTGTACTCTTTATGAGGACAGGGTACTAAGCACAAACCAAAACTCTTACAAAAATACTTAAGTTAGCACAGTATATACAAATGCCCGAGGGGCACGGAAAACCATATACTTGAAAAGTGGAATGCGAAATTACTAGCAGGTAAGTACAGTACTAATAGGCTTTGGAATCGCTAGGACTTGACTATAGAATCGTTAGATTACTTCTAGGAGACCCAGGGGACTCGGGTGCAGTGTGTGCACTCTCACGCGAGATGCGGGACAAAGTCTATGGTAGCTAGAAATTGCAAAGTTAGTGTTCTCGGGCGAACCCGACCTGGTAGGGAGAAAACGAAAGTAGATTCTGACCCTTGGATAGTGAGGCTATGCTGGGGCACCGAAATGCCGAAGTTACCTAGCCCAGGGGCTGCAGCTGCATAGGACTCAAAAGACGTCGGGAATCCTCGTTGACGGACCAGGAGCCTGGAGGAAAGAAGTTGCGGGCAGGCGACCAGTGAAGAAAGTTCGGTGGATCCAAGCCTGGATCGATGGAAGATGACACCTGAAAGCAGAGGGGACCAAGTTCGAGACTACTAGCCAGTATTCAGTGGGCACCAGGAGGGCACCGGATGGTAGCCACCTCGACAAGGCGAGTGGGTGACGCTGTGCTCGGAGATCTCACGGACCAGGAGGCGTTGTCGGCGACCAGGATGGAGGATCGAGCTGTCCCACGAAGATAGAAGCTGTCGGCGTCGCTGGACCCAGGATTGGGCAACAAAGCCTTGGCAAATTCAAGCCCACGCGGTGGACCTAAAATGGCGTCTGGAGTGGACCAGGAGGGTCCGGGGTGCCTCTCTTAAAGAAGGAAGCAAGGGCCAGTCTGGAGCAACCAGGCCAGCAGCAATGATGTCGTCGGGCGTCGTTCAGAAGGCCACAAGCCAGCCGGCTAGTAGCCAAACAACGCGGTGCACAGCAAACAGCAGAAGGGCCCCACGCAGATCGTGGAGATGCAGGGAGGCTGATCTTGGGTGCTGGAGCTGCGCAGGGTTGGGGCTTCTCGGACCCCAAAGCACTCACCCGTGGAGGACACGGTGGGCTTGCAGTAAAGATGTCGTGCAGTCTTGGCGATCGTCGGTCCCTCGAGGTCTCGTCGCACTCACGATTCTCAGCTTGGCTGTAGAGGTGAGTAGAGGTCAGAGGTGCCAGGGAAGCCGGGTCTCGTCGAGCTGGGTCGTCGGATTCGTGATGAAGGACGTGCAGCAGACCGCAGTGTTCTTTAGGATGGTGCCTGCGGATGCAGGGTGACTACTCCTTAGCCACAAGGGAGAATCTTGATGAAGAAATCGTGAAGTCTTTTCGCAGAAAGTTGTGTCTTGATTCCAAAGATGATCTAATTTGAACAGGGGGCCCGCTCCCATCTTTATACTAAAAAAGGGGGCTGACCCGGTGACTAGGTCCTGCCTATGGGTGGATCTAGGAGGGGGGTGGTTACACCCCTCTGCCATGCCGGACTTCCCCAGGCCAGGGGCTGGTGTGCCCCTGGAACTGGTTCAGACCGGCCTATGCGTAGTGAGCACCGGGGTGCCACTCAGCAGTCACCTTCCTGAAAAGCCCTGCCTACCCAGGATACACAAAACCATGTCTGGGACGGTGCTAGCACCGCCCCTGACAGGAAACCCTTTGTCCAGGCTCCCCTCGCTGGAAGGACTCCCAGCTGCAGGGGGTCAGACTCGTGTCTGTGGTGGCAGCATCCATTTTGTGGAGCTGAGGCTTTAGTTAACTTTAACCGGGGTTCACAGTTACATACATGTCGTGTCCCTCTAGAAGGGTGGAATGCTAACCCCGTCGCCAGAATTGGCGAGGGGTTAGTATTCCAATTCGTATGACACCTTACTCGACATGTTTTGATAAAGCAATACCAAAGTTAGCATTTAACCGCGAGGATTATAATGCACTTAAGAGTATATGGTATGCGATATCGTGGAACAGCTATTAGGACTTGGTTCCGCAAGCTGCAGACAGGCTCAGCTCATGCCAGAGCGCCATCTCACACGATTCCAAGCACTCTGCCTTCAGGATTGTCAAGGCCTGCCATAGGAGTGACTGATAGGAATCTGTGTGTCCATTTTAGGGTTAGGTATAGGTATACTACACCTACAGCAAAGGGTGATTACACGACTTTGCCCCAGCTGTCATGCAGCCAGTTGTGTCAAATTTAGGAGGCCAGCCAGGGGTGGCATAATACATGCTGCAGCCCCTGGCAGCCCTGGGTACACCTATGCCCTGAGTTACAGGGTCTGATAAGGTGGCCCAGTACCAATTGGAAATGTACCTAGGGTACATGGAATCCATTTTAAAGAGAGAGCAGTAGGCCTGGGGTCCTGATTGGCAGGGTCCCAGGTCGACTATGTCCAAAACCAGCTAAAACACAGGGCAAAAAGTTGGGGGCAACCATAGTCAGGAGGTACCTTCCTACAGCCTCCTTCTGGAACAAGCTCCTGATGGGGCTCCGGCTGGAATCATTGGAGGCGATTTTTCGGAAAAAGCTCAAGACGTGGCTTTTTTCATCTGATAACTACATTGTCTGACTTTTTTTCACTGCTCGTTTGCCTGGCATGGGATCTGGTCGCAGCGCGGGGACGCACTAGCTAGTGCAACCACGCGATAAATATACTTAATTTGATTGATTGATAGTCCTCTGCATTAAGTTCTGCAAAAGTATAGGCCATAATGTAGCCTCTAGAAGGTTTGTGCGCTCCCTCCACCAGGGCTATGGCTGTCACCGCACCATTGGCACACAGAGTGCCTCTCCAAGACATCTGTCCGGCCCCAACATGGGCATCAGTGCACACATTCATGAAGATCTCTGCCTTGACAGCCAGGTCTGACATGAAGGGAATTATGCCTGTTTGGTCCTGTATGACTTTCTGGTCTGAGCCCATTCCACATACCCTCCACTTTCATGGGGTACTGCTTTGGTGTTGATTTTAAAGAGAAGTATTGTGAAGTTAGAAATATACATTAAAGAACAAGTTACTTACCTTTGATAGCCCTTTTTTCTGGTGCATACTTATCTAACTGCAGATTCCTAGCTTCCCTCCCACTTCTCTATTCTGTGGACTGATCTCTTTTTACCATCTGAATGGTCCCAAATTAGAGCTCTGCATGGTACTGGCAATTGTTTTGTGCTTGGCATTCTAGGATATGAAAAGAGTCTAGCAAAAAAAATACATTTGTGTGCAGGATTAGCACCAACATGCGGCTGCGCTTCGTTACTATTGTAGCAGCACAAAGCCACCATGGAGGCGCACAGCACCACCTAGGGGCACACACAAGCACTGCTGTTAAAAGTTTATGGATCCGGTCTGGGGCCTTGGAAATATTCTAAATGTGAGGTATGGAAATAGCGTATCCAGCAGATAAGACCATTACAGAAGGCAAGTAACTTGTTCTACAGGTGGTCTTATTGAATCCTCCAACCCACATTGATTTAGTTGGAGACTGCAAAGGCAACTGATAGAATATTATTAGTTGATTTGCACAGCTCGAAGACAACACCTTTGGTACTTCATTGAAACAACTTTTACCCATTTCCTTCTGGGAATAAGGGAGAGAAAGTCATACGAAAATGGCCCAACGGTTTTGCCTGAAGGAGCAAAGTGCACAGCAAGCATACATTATCCCTCTTGAACCACTGCTGTGGTGGACATAGGAACCAGAAGAACTCGTATTCTAGATTTTGAGAACAGGAGTTTTGTATAGGGTGTCATTTGTGTCTCGATACTGCTCCCTGCCATTGAAATCCTTATTGTATCAATAAGCAGGGGTCAACTGGCTGGAGGCAATCTTCTCCATGCATTGTCATTGCACATGTTTACTGTATGCCAGTTTAAGAATGGGGGTAATATGAGAGGTAATGTCCTCACCTATGCCCAGAAGCTCAGCAATACCTGATTTTCTGAATACTGAGCAGGGTTTGACTAAAAATGGGGAAGAATACCTTACCATAGTTCCCAAAATATTTCTGAGAATGTAAAATAAAAAATAAAAAACACCAGATTTGGCAATCCCTAATGACGTTAGGAGATCTACCTCCGGGTAGCCTCTCCTTGAATCTCCATTAAACACAATTCTAAAAGTAGAGTAGATGGTTACATTTAATATTATTTTCTTGCTCAGAATTATTCTGAACTCTACTATTTCTTGCTTAGTGTGTCTACTTACCATTTTTAAGTTTATGAAACTCAGGATTTCTATTCTGGAAAACGTTTACCTATTTAAAAACTTGCTATTCACTTCTGAAATCTCTCTTCAGAAAGTTACATGTTCGGGCCAATGCAATGGTGAATGCCTAGTCTGTATGTATGTATGTATGTATGCATGTCTCGCTGGCAGAGGAGCTCTGTGTCCACAGCTCTCAGGATCAGTGGTGTCCTTAATGAGTGCAATGCTTTAAGATTCAAACACAGCTTTTTATGAAATTGATATCGTTGGCATTGAGCAAGACTCTGCTTCTTAAGGGTAAGCATGGCAGAGAACCTTCCACACTGTTATGCAAACTCGTGTCTGCAATTTGCGTCTGTAATGTTCGACAACGGTAGTACTGCAGAAAATGCATAGTATGTGCGTGTAGAAAATAACCAGATGTTTATAAAAAAAGGCTACCTTAAAATTAGAAGTGGTTTCGGCCTTTTAATAATGAAAGGTCTTTTTTGTAGGGTGTGTTTTGATATCATTCAGTAGCACGTGACCCTTTATGACACGGTATAGTGCATCGTGTGCTGGACAGCAACATGAATAATTTAAAAACATTTGCATACGGTCGCCTCTAAAATATTTTCACACACTGGCAAAGGCTTTTTAAGGCTTCAAAACTTTCTCTAGCAGGTTTCTAGAGGTAACAAAAAATCCACTTGCAAGGCAAAATGTAGCATTATCAATCATCAGGACAGCAAATGCATTTTGCAGACATTAACAATGTAGGCGTTGATACTTTATTATCAGTAAAACTGTATGACTTGCAAAGCAGAAACTATTATTTTGTGTTTTACCGTGGCTCCTTTAAAAAAAGATATGTTTGCCCATGGACGTAAAATAATCCAAACAACACTTGCACTGGTCTTTTTTACATCTGATTTTTGACAGTCATAATAAACCAGTCGTAGTACATAGTGAAAAACACTGTAAAATGTCGATCTTAAAAACCACTGGGTGATATAAATAGTCAAATGGAGACGGCTTGACTTGGGCAGGTTGCAAGGCTGACTGTAAAAAATTGATTTCCCTTATTGTATAAAGTGTGAAGCCCAAGCCTCTGCATACAGGCAATGAGAGAATCAAAGTCCCTGCATGCCTGAGTGAGGAAGAACAGAGGTTTGCCTGAACCTTATTACTTTCAAGGCGCTGGGCCTTGGAAGCATTCATGCCTTTTTAATCTGGATTGATACGGTGACACGGGACACGGAATGGGCAGTTCTGGAATTAACACACGCTGATGGATGCGCCAAACTTTTCAGATGGGGCCCGGTTAATGTTTTGACTGGTGCTGCAGAAACAGAGAGCAGCGAATTAGGGGGCAGCAGACAATAGAGAGGAACAACAAAAACACAGGGCGCTGCCCAGAAATCCAGTCGTGGCCGTGCTACAGACGGGTGCCGTGTCTGCCCCGCCGCCTCCTGCAGCTGTTTGCCAGGGGCACCGAGCAGCCGTGCACTTGAACGGCATAATCTACGCTCTGGCAACTTGAGCTTGTCAGTGTCAATTATGTGGCTTTAATTACAAAAACACATTTGCGCTGTTGAAAAGGATTTAACTTGAAATCCACCCTTTGTAAGGCCAGTGTCAAACACTGGAAGGGAGATGGGCTGGCGAGGGCCCTCTGTGTTGGATAAACGGTGGGATGGTTTGCCGCGTATTACTTGTCTCGCCTGTCCATCAAAGCCAGGGCCCCTCTCTGCTCACTATAGCTGTTCAAGGCTCAGTGAACAGGAAACCGCAGTTATCTGACAAATCCGCAGCTTTTCTCCCACCGTGTTAACATGTTTCCCAGTCACTTCTATCTATGCCTCTAGTGAGAACGCTGGTCACCGTATCCCCAAGTTTACGATTTAATCGCGGGTCAGAGTGGACAAATAGTGTACACGAGGGCACACGAACGGGTATTTAACTCCGGTGTGATACCGCAAAATTGTAGTCAGTTGTATAAATATACTGCCGTAAAAATAAATTACAAAAATATCCCCCAATGTGGTTCGTGTTAAAAAAAAAATCTACACCCAATGTGACGGTATTGTAACCAATGTTTAGGACACTATTTTTGACAGGAGATGTTTCAGAGTACACTATTGTGTCATAAAACGTTTGACCACTGCTTTTGTTTCAGTTATTAGTTAAATTATGCAGTGAAATTGCCGGGCTTCTCACCAAGCCGTTTTATTGGTCAAACTCGAGTTCATTCATTTTGTGGAGAGAGTTTTTATTTCGTTTTTTATTTTATTTTTGATGATCCGCTGACTCCGAGATAGGGCTGGCTTTGGACTCTGACAACAACACCCAGCACCACTTGCTGTCCAGACAAAATACATGAAAGTGTTTGGGCAAGTGGGGAAAATCCTGACAAACAGCACTAAGTGTGACATGTCCAAAAATATTTCAGAACTTCAAATCACCACTATATTACTATATTTAATAATGAAGCTAGCATATGTGGTGACAGTGTGGAACATCACTATTTGAGTTGCTCGGACCTTCCATTAGTATAGCCTTGTAGCAGTATGGGTTGATAAGGTGTCCGTTTCCACATCTTTTGGGGTTTCCTGATGCATCCAAATTAAAGTCGTTTCATGATGCTGTGTTTCCGGCATTGTGTTCTCATCCCTTCCTGTGACTTTTTGTGTTGTGTCTATATTTGTAATGTGAAAGTTGAGCATTGGCTTCAGTTGTAGGCGAACTATAAAAAGTATTGTTAGATTTTTTGTGCGGCATTGTCTTATTGAGCTGTGTAAGATTGCTGTGCAGAAGAGGTGTGTCAGAAAGCTTTACAATTTGTTTACTGCTCTATTTATTTCGTTAAATGCCTGTTGATCTGTGGGTGGATTTAATGTGTGCCTTTTATCAGTGGCTATTTGATACGTCTCTTCTGTTGGACATTTCAGTGATGTTCTGTTGAATGTGCTCTTGTGTGTTTGTGATTTGGTTGTCCCCTTATTTGTTAATGATGTTGAAAACACCACATCTGAAAGAAACAGGTTAGTATTAGATTCCTTGCGTAGCAGTACCCCTGCGAGTCGGTAGGCGTCGTCTGCGGCTCCGCATCCGGCAGCGCCGGGATGATGTCCCAAGAGTACTTAGACGCCGCCCTCGCGTGCTGACGTCAGTTCTTCTTTTTTCCGCGCCAGCAAGCGCAGATCCGGAAAAAGTGGTATCCCTTAGTCAATTTTTGACTAAACTTTTTCGATAATTTTTGATCCTTTTCGAAGTCTAACGACTCCGACAGTCCCGGTAGGGATGCCCGGGTTTAAACCCTGCGCCGACTGCTACCGAATGAAGTTGACCCCCATTGCCGATGTCTTCATTGTCTGGGCCTCGACCACGACGACAAGGCCTCCTCCGACTGCCGGGCCCTGACATTTAAGGCTAGGCGGTAGCGGTCCCACAAGTGACTCGAGCTCCGTCAGTCGGCCCCGCACCGCTCGAGATCCCGGTCCGCGAAGAGGTCGAGGGACTGGTCGCGGGGTCTGAGCCACCATAGCTCCGGGAGTCGTCTTTGGGCTTTAAGTCCTCAGGTAAACACAAGAAATAGAAGAGACGTCATCGCTCTTTCGACTCCCCCCGACGCTCGCGTGACGCGGCTGGGGGTTCGGGCGACACCGCCCTCGTGGCTCCGCCAGAGCCGCGGGCGTCGCGGCCTGCTTCATACCCGTCAGTCCCTGGGCAGAACACTACGCCGGAGGAGATCGAGACCTTCCTCACGGCCATGAGGTCGCTCACTCCTCCGTTGGGCTCCGCGGCGCCTTCAGGCCCAGCCTCCCTGACTGGGGGTCCCAGATGGTCAGGCGCTTCGGTCCCGACGCTGCCGGTGACTTCGGTCCCGGTGCCGCAGGCCCCCGCAGGGTCCGGATCCGGGTCGTCGCCGGTCGACCTTACGACCTCGCCGGCGACTGCCCCCAGGGTGTCGCCCCCGGCACCACCTCCGGGCGGCGCCATCCCCGATCCCTCCCTCGATTCGGGTCCGGCGCCAGAACCGCACCGCTCGGCGCCAATGGGAGATCTATGACCCGACCTAATCCTTTGGTCCTGAGTCTCAGGAGATGGGTGGCAAGGGGGATTGGGAGGGGTCTGAGGACCCTCTGGCACAGGAGTGCCAGTCTTATCAGGACTGGACAGGTGAGCTAGGGGAGGCCAGTGATCTGGACACCTCACCGTACACTCGTTTCGTCTCCCCTCCTACCGTGGCTATGGAGGAGGGGGCTGCCTATAGTGTGGTGCTGACGCGGGCGGCCAATGCCTTGGGCCTGGAGCTCCCCGTCGCGGCCGTGAGGACTAACCTCCTCACTGAGGTCCTTAAACCGCAGGCAAGCTCGGCCGAGCCTCTGCTGCCGTTTATTGAGGCCTTGTCTGACGTTCTTCTGGGTACTTGGTCTAAGCCCGCTACAGGTCAGCCTGTAGATAGGAACGTGGCCAGATGCCACCGTCCGGCTCCAAGCGACCCTTGCTTCCTGTCCACCCACCCCCGAGAGCCTGGTCATACAGGCCTCTAACTCCCAGACCGCAGTCCTGACGGCTCCCCCCGATCGGGAATCCAAGAGGTACGAGCAATACTGGAAAAATGTATTCTCCTCCCTGAGTTTAGGGCTGTAGTCGGTCAACACCGCATGCCTCTTGGGCTGTTACATCCACTCTCTGTGGGACACGGTCGCGGACGTGCTGCCACAATGTCCGGAGGAGATCCGGACTAAACTCACCCAAGCCCTTGCGTAGGGTCGAGATGCGGCACAGTACTCCATCCGGTGTGGGCTGGATACCACGGACTCATTGGGCAGAGCGATGGCAACGACAGTGGCGATTCGTCGCCACGCCTGGTTGAGGTCTGCCAACTTTTTCGCTGATGTCCAAAGCACCCTTATGGACATGCCGTTTGATGGCCTTCGCCTCTTTGGCGGCAAGGCAGACCATGCGCTTGAGCGCTTTAAGGACTCCAGGGCGACGGCCAAGTCCTTGGGCCTCTCGGCCCGCGCCAGCAAACAGCTGCTTTTCGTTCCTTTCGTGGTAACTGCCGTGGCGGAGGTCGGGGACAACGGCGAGGCCAGTCCACACCTGCCCCTGCAGCATCCGCCTCAAAACCTTCCTAGTCCGAGCTTTCAGGCCCATGTGACGCCAGTGGGGGGCAGGGTTCGCCATCACCACCTCCACTGGCGTACTGTCACATCGGACAGGTGGGTGCTTCAAATCGTCCGAAGGGGCTACTCCCTCCCTTTCGAGGTGACCCCCCCCCCCAGCCATGCCACCGCAGTACCACCGCGTGTCGGGGGTTCACTTGACACTTCTACGAGAGGAAGTTACGGCCCACTTGGCCAAGGGGGCCATCAAGCGCGTTCCTGGGCCAGAAGTAGCGTGTGGTTGTTACTCCCACTACTTTCTGGTACCCAAGAAGGGCAAAGGGGGCCTACGCCCTATCTTGGACCTGCGGAACGTCAACGGCTTCCTCCGGCAGGAGAAGTTCAAGATGCTTGCACTAGCTCAGGTCCTAGCTGCCCTGGATCCAGGAGACTGGATGGTAGCGTGGGACTTGCAGGACGCTTATTTTCATATCCCCGTCCTGCCGGCCCACCGGTGTTACTGTGGTTCCCGGCAGGCCACAAGCACTTTCAGTTTACCATGCTCCCCTTCGGCCTTACCAGCCCCCCACGGGTGTTCACGAAAGTGATGGCGGTGGTCGCAGCTCATCTGCGCAGGTTGGGGGGTTTCAGTCTTCCCCTACCTCGACGACTGGTTGTTGAAGGCGGGCTCGCCCCAGACAGTCGTCAGCCACCTCCAGACTACGGGCGACCTCCTGCACCTGTTGGGGTTCTCCATCAATGTGCCAAAGTCACACCTGTGTCCCTCTCAGAAGCTCCTCTTCATCGGAGCGGTTCTGGACTCGGCGTAGTTTCGGGTTTATCCTCCCGAGCAGTGGGTTCGGGATATTCAGGCTCTGATTCCGATCTTTCCGCCGTTATCCCGAGTCTCAGTCAGGTTGACGCTGCGGCTTCTGGGGCTGATGGCCTCCTGCATCCTTCTGGTGCATCACGCCAGGTGGCGGATGCGGGCTCTGCAGTGGGACCTGAAGTTTTTAGTGGGCCAGCATCAGGGCAACTTGTCCGACCATGTCTTGATCTCGGAGGGCACTGCAAGACAGTTGCAGTGGTGGCTCACGGACCGCGATTCGGTCAGCGGCAGATGCCTCTCCCTAACCCAACCGGAGCACGTAGTTGTGACGGACACGTCCCTCCAGGGCTGGTGAGGCCACATGGGAGAGGCGGAGATCAGAGGCCTCTGGTCTCCGGCGGAGTCCGGGCTCCACATCAACCTTCTGGAGCTGCGGGCGTTCCGGCTTGCACTGAAGGTATTCCTCCCCTCTGTCCGGGAGAGTGTAGTGTAGGTGTTCACGGACAACACCACTTCCATGTGGTACTCCAACAAACAGGGCGGGGTGGGTTCGTGGACCCCATGCCAGGATGCTCTGCACCTCTGGCAGTGGCTGGAACATCAGGGCGTGACCCTGGTGGTTCAACACCTGGCAGGTTCCCTGAACGCCAGGGCGGACGAACTCAGCCGTCGGTACATGATGGATCACGAATGGCGTCTGAACTCAGACGTGGCGCAAGGCCTCTTTCAGCAGTGGGGAGAGCCTTGGTTAGATCTATTCGCCACAGAAGAGAACGCGCAATGTCATCAGTTCTTTGCGCTGGAATTTCCAAGGCGACACTCGCTCGGAGACACTTTTCGTCGCGAGTGGAGCTGCGGTCTGTTGTACGCCTTTCTGCCTATACGACTTCCGCCCAGAGTGCAAATGTAAATGTAAATGTAAATGTATAGGCATTTATATAGCGCACTACTTACCCGTAGGGTCCCAAGGCGCTTCGACCGCTGCGAAACCCTTCCTGGCTTCCCTGAGAGATGGTCCCTTAATGGGTATCTCCAGGGTGAGACCAGGCATCCCCGGCGGTCTGGTGGGGCCGTTAGTGAAGATGAGGCAAGCTAATGCCCAGAGTTGCCGAGTGTGATCGCTGATCAGAGTGGGCACCGAGGGGAGAGAATTATCGAGTCCGCTGGGACCCTGGTCCAGAAACCTGCCGCGCCGGGAATCGAACCCTGGTCCCGGGCCGTCCTCTGCTCTCGGGTCTGCCGCCTCTAACCAGTGAGCCACACTACTTCACCTGAGTGCTGAAGAAGATCAGGCGCGATCGGGCCCATGTTATCCTTGTGGCTCCGGACTGAGCACGAAGATACTGGTATCCCGAGCTACTCAGTATGTCTGTCGATCCCCGATTCGTCTGCCTCTTCAGGAGGACATTCTGTCGCAGCAGCAGGGGACGGTCTTCCACCCGAACCTGTCCAGTCTCCACCTCCATGCTTGGAGATTGAGCAGCGACAGTTGAGGCCATTTGACTTGCCTCCTGAAGTTTGTGATGTGATTCTGGCGGCCAGGCGGCCCTCCACAAAGTCTGTATATGCCTGCAGGTGGAACAAGTTTGTGGCATGGTGCACAGCAAAGGCTGTGGATCCCCTTTCCGCCCCTTTTTCTGAGGTTCTCCTCTTCCTTCTTTCTCTTGCCCAGCAGGGCTCTGCTCTGGGCACTATTAAGGGCTACCTTTCTGCCCTTTCCGCCTTCTTAAGGCTACCTAATCAGCCTTCTTTGTTCAAGTCCCCGGTTGTTAATAGATTCTTAAAGGGCATCACTCAAATGTTCCCCCCCTGTTCCTTTCGTGATGCTTCAGTGGGACTTGAACCTTGTACTTACTTTTTTGATGCGCGCTCCCTTCGAGCCTCTTCATAACTGCCCTCTCTGTCTTCTTAACCTTAAGACTGCTTTCCTGGTTGCCATCACCTCTGCCAGGAGAGTGAGTGAGCTCCAGGTTTTTTCATCCAAGCCTCCCTTCCTTTCTATTCATCCGGACAAGGTTGTGTTGCGGACAAGACCCTCTTTTCTGCCCAAGGTAGTCACGGCCTTCCACATCGGGCAGTCCATCACCTTCCCCACCTTCTTTCCGCCTCCACATCCCTCTAAAGAGGAAGAGCAGCTCCACCGTCTGGACCCAAAACGTGCGCTCTCTTTCTATTTGGATCGCACACGCCAGTTCCGGGTGGATGACCAACTCTTTGTTGGTTACGTGGGTGCTAAGAAGGGACGGGCGGTGCACAAACGGACCATCTCTCGGTGGGTCGTGTTGTGCATCAAGGCATGCTACTCTTTGGCTAAGACGGAGCCTCCTGTTGGTCTGAGGGCCCATTCCACTCGGGCCACGGCGGCTACTACTGCTCTGGGCCGGGGAGTCCCCTTGCAGGACATCTGTCAGGCAGCTGCGTGGGCTTCGCTGCACACGTTTGCAAGACACTACTGCCTGGACAGCCAAGTCCGGAGGGATGGCTTCTTTGGCGTTCCGTCCTCCAGGACTCTCTGGTGTGATTATTGGTTTGCAGACCCACCACTGGGGTTGGTATTGCTGGGGTATCTATTCTAAGGTAAGGAATCTAATACTAACCTGTTTCTTTCAGATGCACAAGTTACTTACCTTTGTAACAATATATCTGTAAGAAACAGTAGTCAGTATTAGATTGCTTACCACCACACCCATCCTCCCCGTTCTGCGAAACGATATCTAGGGTAAAGGTCATCCCTTTCAGGGCCCTAGTTTCATGGCACCAGTGTTGGTTTTTATCATGGCTCTGCTTTTCTGGCACGGAAAAGCTGTGTATAAGAACTGACGTCAGCGCACGAGGGCTGCGTCTAAGTACTCCGGCGCAGTCATCCCGGCGCCAACGACGACGGACGCGAAGCCGCAGACGACGCCTACCGACGCGCAGGGGTACTGCTGCGCAAAAGTTTCCGGATCCAATCTGACGCCTGGGGATATTCTAAGGTAAGGAATCTAATACTAACTACTGTTTCTTACAGACATATCGTTACCGAAGGTAAGCAACTTGTGCAACAGGCACCTTTCTTTCTTATCTCATTTCATCTTTTAAAACTCAGTGAGTTGGTCTGTCTTTGGTGCTCTGTTGTATTGAGTGTTGTCTTTAATATGTTATGCTTTTTTTCTGTGCAGCATACATTGGTTCTTGGTGACTTGTTTTGTTGAGATTGACTTCAGTGCTTAATTTGAGCCGGTGGTTTCCGGTCCTCTGCACCAGCACTCAATTGCCGGAACTTTATTTTTAGAACCTGCAATTATGAAGATGCCACATGGTGGCGCTGTTTGTGCAATTTAAAGATTTGCAGAAAAACAGTTGTTTGTTAATTCAATATATGTTAGAAACCCCTAATACCTATCCCCCAAGCTATTCTTAAAGCTTTGGTGGCCTCGAACAGTCTGAATTGTCACACTTGTAGCAGTGTGTTGGTTAGTAGTTCTGTAAGTGTAGGCGCAATGTGTGGGGCAAACTGCAGTGGCCTCCTAACAGGGTCCAACACTTATTTTTTTTACAAATTAAGCAGTGCTTGTAGTGGACTATAAGGGTTGTTCGTACTCTGTAAGAAGGACTGGATGTGAAATATTCTGTCTAATCTATTATGTGGTGTTTTCGTGTGGCATATCTTGGTCCCTAATGCAGCTATGAGTAACATCTTAGTTGACTACACAGTGTGCCTGTCCTTCATCAGATTTTGAATTACATTGTCTAATGCATTTTGTTGTTAATCTGTGTGGTGTATCTTAGCGGCAAATACTCATGGGGGTTGCTTGAATGCCATCATAGCACTGCATTGTTGGATACATGTGAGATTTTCTGCCTAATGTGTTTTGTTAGATGGTACTGTGCATTCCTGAACAACTGTATCTACACCCCAGCTTAGGTGATGAACAGGAAAAGTCAGTGAATCACTCCTGACTGACATAGAGTGCAGAGGAACATGGATCTTCTTCCTAGTGCTGAAGGTATTTCCCTCTGAGAGTCAGTAAAATGAAAATCTTAACAGGCATCACCAATGCAATGTTTTGTGCAACAGAAACTCAATTCCAGCTTCAGTGCAGGCAGGAAATGGAGATATTGTTGTAGACTTCAAATCATGACAAGTTTTCATCTCCCACTAATATGTCAGGAATGCATTATTAAAGGGCAGATTGAACAGACTTGAGTGTACCATCCAGAAGTGGTATTTAACCTCTGAGATGACCTATCAAATCTTAAAGGTCTGGCCCACCTCCCAAAATTCTTTTCCCCCAAAGAGATCATAAAGAAATATTTCAATTCAATTCAAAGATTCTTTATTTCGGCTTTGTTGCCATAAAAGAAACAATTCATATGCATACAATAAAAGCAGAATAAAACTGTGCAACATGGAACATAAAAACCATTGATAAAAACAATTCATTTGTATTAGAGACAAGTATACACAACAACAATAGGGTTCAGCAGTGGCCCCCCGCTAATTACTTAAAAAATTTATCAATTCTATCTCTGGAGTTAATCCCATTTACAGGTGGTATTAATTTCCAGTGATTGAGGTGGGAGTGAGAATCACCCTTTTCCGCTGTGTGTGGAACATCTGGATTGTTTGTAAAGTTTTCTGTATGCTTTGTCTCCTCCTCCTCTGATCCAAAAGGTTCTCCACAAGTGTCAGAATCGTTTTCTATACAGAATCATGCAGTGTTTGATATTTGATTCACAGTTACCAGTCTGTGAAAGGACCAGTCTAGTTTTTATCACCACCTGACCATTTCCTCTGCCGTAGGATTCTGGTGTTGTTTCCTCATAAGTTTGAAAGTATGATGCTTGAGGCCTGACCTTCAGTTGGGCTTGTTGACTGATAATACATTTGTCGCCCTTTGCTACAAGGACTTCCACAAGTAATCAGTGTAGCAATAAGGGCTGCTCACTTCATCTGGGCCTTTACTTAAATGAACTATAGATGTTGGCCCGGATGTAACCAAGGAGTCAAAAATACAGACCTTGGTTACCTTAGTTGAGCCTTTTCAGATTATGCTGCGAGTCCTGGCTCACGCAGGTGCACTGCAAAATTGTTTCTCCATTGACCCAGCCTGATTGATGCAAAAGTCAATGAATTCCTCTTCCAAGCCTGGAAAGGCACCATCAACCATGCAGGTGAACCAAACACGGCTCTATCATCTGAAAGAGACTATAGTTATGGATTCCTTACCTTAAAATTAACCCCAGGCATCAGACTGGATCTGGAGAGGTTTTTTTGTAGCAGTACCCCTGCTCGTCAGTAGGTAGTGTCGGTCGACTCCACGTTTGATGTCGGCATCGTGATTACCGTAATGACATCGCAGTATCTACTTAGACACTGCCCCTGCGCACTTACGTCTGTCAGCGCAGATCCGGAGAGCGAGGTACCTCTAGTCGTTTTTGACTGTCTTTTTTCGACTTTTGTCGACTTCTTTTTTGAGTCGTTCGACTCCTGGTGCACAGGGATGTCACATCAGTGGACCAGCTTCAAGCCTCGTGGCTCCTACCACAAGCTGATGTTGGTGACGGACACGCATTTAGTGTGCTTCTGATGCCTGGAGCGCGACCATGTCCCGAAAGCTTCTGGAGGCCTTGCAGTCAGCTCTGCGCCACTCGAGGTCCCGGTGGAGAGGGAGGTCACATGACTGGTCACGGAGCCATCATCATCACTCCTAGCCAAAGTCTTGGTCTTCGGGTATAGTCGAAGCACAAAAAGACGGCGAAGAAGCACTGTCGCTCTTAGCGTTCTACCTGCTCGTCGGCCGACGCAACGCGGGATGTGAAAGGTACCCACCAGTCGGCTCCGAGCCTCTCCCCCGTCCCGGGAGCCCGGAGCGACCCCTGCCCAACTTTGTAGCTTTTACGAAACCCTCCACTCCATCTTTGGCTAGCCTTACTCCGCCTGCGCCTCTTCGGGCCCCGCAGATTCAGCTGGGGGTTCTAGGCCTTCGAAGCCTGCACCTTCAGCCCTGGCGCTGCAGTGCCCCCAGGGATCCAGCCTGGATCCGGATCGGTGCCGGTCGACCTTACGACACCTCCTCCGGCGTTAAATTCATTAGGAACACCTCAGCCCCTTCTTGCGCCATTGTATCCCCAACCGACGTCAACCCCTGCCTCCCCTCGGCATGGACGTGGAGCCGGACTGACGCTGTTACTGGCGCCGACAGGTACTTTTGTACCCTTGTTCTACCCTAGTGTTCTCTATTGCCCTGAGTAGTAACCAAAGGAGGTTGAGGAGGACTGGGAGGAGTCTGTGGACCCTCTGGCAGACCAGTTGGAACAACCAGACTGGAGAGAGGAGTAGGGTGAGGCCAGTGGTCTCAACACTTCTCCAGACCATGGCATGCTTTCTCCACTATCGTGGCTACGGAGGAGGGAGCCTCTTAAGCTGTGGTGTTGCATGGGGCAACTATGGATTTGAACCTTGAGCCTCCTACGGTGGCGGTCAGGACTAACCTCCAGACTGAGGTGCTTTAACTGCCAGCGGCCTCTTTGTAGCCCCTGCTGCCGTTCAATGAGGCCCCCATGATCCTTCTGGGCACTTGGTTCAAGCCCAGCTAAGGGCCCCCTGTGGATGGGATGGTTGTACACCGCTGGGCCCCGGGGGACCCCATTTTCCTCTTCCAACACCTAACCACGAGAGCTTGGTGGTCCAAACCTCTAATTCCAAGGGCACATTCCCTACCGCTCCACCTGATAGGTAATCCAAGAAGCTGGATCACCTTGGGAAGATGATCTTTTCCGCCAGCTTAGGACTGCGGTCGGTGAACACCGCATGTTTCTTGGGCTGTTACACCCCCTCTGTGTGGGACACGGTCATGCAGGTGCTGCCACAGTGCCTGGAGGAGGCCTGGGCTGTGCTCTCCCTTGCGGTTGCTGAGGGTAGAGATGCAGCGAAGTTCGCCATACGATGTGGGCTGGACACCGCTGACTCTGTAGGCAGGACGATTTCAACATCGGTAGCCCTGAGACACAACACCTAGTTGAGGTCCACTGGCTTTTCGGGCAATGTCCAATCAACTCTTTTGGACATGCCTTTTGATGGTCATGGTTTGTTTGGCGACAAAGCGGACAACAAGCTCGAGCGCCTTAAGAATTCTAGGGCTATGGCCAGATCACCCCGCGCTGTCTGCTTTTCGCCCCTTACATAGCTACGGAGGGGGTGCCCCACCATGTTCCGCCCAGAGCCACAGGCCTGCGCCAACAGTTCAGCCTCTGCATGGGACCCAGGGACCCAGCGTCATGGTTCAGGGGCCAGCGGGCGGGCCAGTCCACCAGTGCCCCCTCTGCGCAGCTACCAAACCCTCCTAGTCAGAACCTCCTGGGCCACCAGTTGCCAGTGGGCGGCAGGATTCGCCATCACCTCCCCCACTGGCAGAACATCACATAGTCCAAAGGGGTTACTCCCTCCCGTCAGGTATTCACAAAAGTGATGGCGGTGGTTGCAGCTCATCTGCACAGATCAGGGGTTCCAGTCTTCCCCTATCTTGACGACTGGCTGTTGGAGGCGGGCTCGCCCCATGCTGTTGTCTCCCACCTCCAGACTACGGCGGACCTCCTGCATTCGCTGGGGTTCACTATCAACGTGCTGAAGTCACACCTGATTCCCTCTTCGAAGCTCCTTTTCATCGGAGCGGTTCTGGATACAATGCAGTTTCAGGCTTATCCTCCTGAACAGCGAGTTGGGGATATTCAGGCTATGATTCTGATCTTTCAGCCTCTATCCTGGGTTTCAGTCAGAATGACCCTGAGGCTGCTGGGCCTCATGGCCTCCTGCTGGTGGATCATGCCAGGTGGCATATGCAGGCTCTGCAGTGGGACCTGAAGTTCCATTAAGCACAGCATCAGGGGAATCTTTCCAATTGCGTGCACTGCACACCAATTGCAGTAGTGGCTAACGAACCAGGATTGGGTCAACGGTAGATCCCTCTCCCTTCCCCAACCGGACTTCACAGAGGTGACAGATGCGGTACTCCTGGGATGGGGCATCCACATGGGAGAAGCGGAGATCAGAGGCCTTTGGTCTCCGGCGGAGTCCGGGCTCCACATCAACATTCTGGCGTTCCGGGCGATTTCTCTTGCACCTAAAGCATACCTTCCAACTGTGAAAGGAAGAGTAGTGCAGGTGTTCATGGGCAACACCACCACCATGTGGTACTGCAACAAACAGGGTGGGGTGGGGTCATGGACCCTATGTCAAGAGGCTCTCCGCCATTGGATCAGGGCAAATCCCTGGTGGTTCAGCACCTGGCAGGTTCACTGAATGCCAGGGCGGACAAACTCAGGTGCAGGATGGATCACAAATGGCGTCTTCAAACGGAGGTGGTGCAAGGTCTCTTTCAGCAGTGGGGAGAGCCTTTGTTAGATCTATTCGCCACCGAAGAGAATACGCAATGTCAGCAGTTCTATGTGTTGGAATTTCCAAGACGGCACTCGCTCAGCACTCTTTTCATTGCGAGCTGAGGTGCGGTCTGCTATACACCTTTCCGCTAATACCACTTCTGCCCAGAGTGCTGAAGAAGATCATGCGCGACGGGGCCCAAGTCATCCTTGTGGCTCCGGATTGGGCACAAAGAGGCTGGTATCCCGAGCTCTTGCACATGGCCATCGACCCTCCAATCAGACTGCCTCTTCGGGAGGATCTTCTTTTGCAGCAACAGGGGACGGTCCTCCATCCGAACCTGTCTAGCCTCCACCTCCTTGCGTGGAGATTGAGCGGTGACAATTGACAGCTTTCGACCTTCCTCCGGAAGTCTGTAATGTTATCTTGGCAGCCAGGCGTTTCTCCACTAAAAAGGTATATACCTGTAGATGGAACAAATTTGTGGCATGGTGCAGAGCAAAGGCTGTGGATCTCCTTTCTGTCCCTCTATCAGGGGTTCTCTTCATTCTTTCTTTGGCCCAGCAGGGCTCTGCTCTGGGTACTCTTAAAGGCTATCTTTAACCATTTTGGCCTTTCGTCTGCTTCTTGGTTAGCCTTCTCTTTTCAAGTCCCCTATTGTAAATCATTTCCTTAAGGGAATTACTCATTTGTTTCCTCCTATTCCTTTCATAAAGCTCCAGTGGGACTTGAACCTGGTTCGGACCTACCTTATGTGTATTCCATTCGAGCCGCTACATAATTGTCCTCCTCAGACTCTTGACCTTAAAGAATGCTTTTCCGGTTGCCATCACCTCTGCTCATAGGCTGATTGAGCTTCCGGCTCTTTCTTCTAAGCCTCCTTCCCTTGCCGTTCATCCGGACAAGGATATCCTCCAAACTCAACCCTCTTTTTTTCCAAAAGTGGTTACCTCTTTCCACATAGGACAGACCATCACTTTGCCCACCTTCTTCCTGCCCCGCATCCTTCTAAAGAGGAGGAGAGGCTCCATCGTCTGGATCCAAAATGTGCACTCTCATTTTACCTGGATCGCACAAAAAAATTCTGGATGGATGATCAGCTCTTTGTTGGCTATGTGGGCGCCAAGAAAGGTCGGCCGTGCAAAAATGAACTATTTCTTGATTGGTCGTTCTTTGCATTAATATTTGCTATTCCTTAGTGAAAAAGGAACCTCCAGTAGTGTTGGGCGCCCATTCCACCAGGGCGACAGCAGCCACTACTGCTTTGGGATCTGGAGTTCCCCTTCATGACATCTACCAGGCAGCTACGTGGGCTTCCTTACACAAGTTCATTAAGCATTACTGCCTGGACTGCCAAGTCAGGAGAGACGGCTTGTTTGGCTGTTCAGTTCTCCAGGACTTTCTGGTGTGAACTTAGTTCGCAGACCCACCTCCGGGGTTGGTATTGCTGGGGTATCTATTCTAAGGTAAGGAATCCATAACTAATAGTCAACAGATGAACAAGTTACTTACCCTTAGTAACCATATATCTATAAGAGACCTATATTAGTTATGAATTCCTTACCACCCCACCCATTCTCCCCGTTTTGCGAACTGACTTCTATGGTAAAGGACTCCCCTTCAGGGCGCTAGTTTTATGCACCAGTGGTCGGTGTCTTGCATGGCTCTGCTCTTCTGGAGTGGAAGGACTTGTAAAGAACTGACGTCAGTGCGCAGGGGCAGCGTCTAAGTAGATACCGTAACGTCCCAAAAAGTGTTATCCCCTACACATTCTGCTGGTCATATCTTAGATGGGGTTTTTACTAATGACCCCAGACTAGAGATTGGGTCCCCTCTGCCCCTCTCCTGGTCAGATCACACAGCAGTCCCACTGGAATTTCTCCCAGGTTCCCTCTCTGCCTCCCACACGGACAGGAATTGTTGGGTTTTAAAGAGGAACTTCAGGGGTTTGTCCAACGAATCTCTTGGCCCTTTTATTGCCAGCTTCAACCCTCCCCCCTCTCAGGATATTGACACCACTGCCAGTGAGCTTGCAAGTTCCATTTCTCTGGCTATTGACACCTTAGCCCCTCTTAAATCTCATTACTGTGCCAGGAAAAACCCGTCAGCACCTTGGTACTCTGAAGCTCTTCGACTTCAGAGACAGGAGTGTAGGAGATAGGAAAGGCTGTGGAGAGCTCAACTTGATGCCGATCTTCGGATCAAGCATAAAAACCTCCTTAAGAGCTATAAAGCAGCATTGTTAGCCGAAAAACAAATGTACTTCTCTAAGCTAACGTCATCTCTCTCCTGCCCCGGTGATCTCTTTAAGGTGGTAGAAACCTTATCCCATGTCCAACACCCTGATCCCATAATACCTTCTCAAGAACTCTGCGATCAGATTGCCACTTTTTTCCTCACTAAAATCTCGGATATTTATACAGCTCTCCAGAGTCATAATCTTACCCATGTCCCCTATCCCTCCTTAGATCATCCCTCAGCCTCCAAAGATATCTTGACCAACTTTCCTCTTCTCTCGACTGAGACACTGGACAAATTACTAGACTCAACCAAGTCTGGCTCCCCTCTGGATCCCTGTCCCCTTAAAATCCTTAAAAATTGCAGGGACACTCTACTTCCCCCTTTGTTGGAAGTTATGAATAGAGCCATCTCCAGTGGTGAGTTCCCAGCCCCTTGGAAGACTGCCATCGTTAAGCCTCTTTTAAAAAAGGCCTCCTTGGATCCTGGGATTCTGAAGAACTTTCGCCCTATTTCTCTTCTTCCCGCTCCAGCTAAGATGTTGGAGGCTCATTTAAACCACCATCTTAGCGCTTTTTTAGATAAGACCTGCCTGCTTGACCCATCTCAGCATGGCTTTCGAAAGGCACACAGTACAGAGTCAGCCCTTACAGTGGTGGTCAATAATATCCGCGCCAAGGTTGATAGTGGTCAGACCACTCTTCTGATCCTACTCGACCTTACGGCAGCATTTGACACCCTGTCCCCCACCATTCTGGCCGCCCGCCTCAGTGAGACGGGGGTGAAGGGGCTGGCTCTCAGTCTCCTCACTTCTTTTCTTAACCATCGGGAGCAAAGGGTCAAACTGGGTGACTTCCTTTCCAATGCCATGCCTTTGCAATGTGGGGTACCACAGGGCTCCGCTTTGAGCCCCACATTGTTCAACATCTACGTGGCCCCACTTGCTAGACTTGTAAGAACTTTTGGACTGGAAGTGCTCTCATACGCCGACGACACCCAGATTATGGTCTCCCTGTCCCACTCTGTCGAGACCACGGCCCTAAATTTCCGAAACTGTATGGAAGCTGTGGCAGGCTGGATGGCCTCGAATTTTCTTAAATTGAATGGGGAGAAAACGGAGATCTTGATCTTCGGGGGAAATAAGGAGATCTGGTCAGATGATTGGTGGCCCCAGACACTTGGATCCTGTCCCCAGCCTTCCTTATCTGCCCGTAACCTGGGAGTCATTTTTGACACCTCACTTGCTTTTGATAAGCAAGTAAGTAGAACTGTTGCAACCTGCTGTGGGGTCTTAAGGATCCTAAGAAAACATACTCTTTACCTTACTCCTGATGCCCGGAAACAGGTGGCAGTTGCCCTTCTATCCTCGCGACTGGACTACTGCAATGCTCTTTACCTTGGCATGAGCACTAAACTACTCCATCGCCTGCAGGTCATCCAGAACGCGGTAGCAAGATTCGTTGTCAATGCCCCCAGACGTTCCTCCGGGACCAGGATCAGGAGAAACCTTCACTGGCTCCCGGTGTATGCCAGAATAAAATTTAAAATTCTGACCATCACCCACAAGGCTCTTCACGGTGCTGGCGCTGAGGGCATCAGGACCTTAGTGTCGACCTATATCCCAGGCAGGGCACTACGCTCCTCCGGTCAGTATCTGTTGTCTATTCCCCGAGTTGCCAAGGCGAGATGGGGTGGTAAGGCAATCTCCTCACTAGCCCCCAGACTTTGGAACGAGCTCCCCCTGGAACTCAGGGGCCAGGATTCCCTGCTGCTCTTCAGAAAGAAACAAAACAAGGGCCAGGCAGTTTCAAGTTTGTACCACGGTGCACAGCCTAGTCTAACAAATCACTAGGTTGGACAACCATTTGTATTGATTTACTTCGTGTTTTTATAAAATGTTTTCAAAGAAGTTTTTGGCATCAAGAGATACAACACAACATTTATCACAGAATACGAATATACATTCAGTGAAATGAGAAGGAAATATCAAAACATAAATGTGTAAACAAAGGAATTGTCATACATAAATAACATAGACAACTATCAAAAAAGGCCTCAAGTTAATCAGTCATAGAGGCTCCAATCCTGATTATGCAAACAACAAGGGGACTGTTATGTTAAGAAAAAAACCTCCTTGTTACAACCCTCACAAGATACACAATAGATCAACAGTTAGGTGCCGAAGCTAGGAATAACATAGGAACATATCAGCAATTCCAAAGTGTGTTTGAGTTAATTCCTAGCGTGCCCTAGAAATTCGGTATCTTGGAGGTGAAAACGTCGACGCGTCGAACCCAATACTATTGCACGGGTTCTCCTCAGGACATGGATTGGGGGTTCGTTGTCACTGTGAAACAATTGAAACACGGTGGTAATTGTTTCTAAATCAGACCTCTCCCCCCCACTCTTCCCACAGGGAGTGACTTGAACATTCCACGATTAAGGTACTGTTCTACTTTTAAGTGGTTGAGTCAATGCGATGAGTTGATGTAAATAGGTACCCTCACTTACACCGTGTTTCAATTGTTTCACAGTGACAACGAACCCCCAATCCATGTCCTGAGGAGAACCCGTGCAATAGTATTGGGTTCGAAACGCGTCCACGTTTTCACCTCCAAGATACCGAATTTCTAGGGCACGCTAGGAATTAACTCAAACACACTTTGGAATTGCTGATATGTTCCTATGTTATTCCTAGCTTCGGCACCTAACTGTTGATCTATTGTGTATCTTGTGAGGGTTGTAACAAGGAGGTTTTTTTCTGAACATAACAGTCCCCTTGTTGTTTGCATAATCAGGATTGGAGCCTCTATGACTGATTAACTTGAGGCCTTTTTTGATAGTTGTCTGTTATTTATGTATGACAATTCCTTTGTTTACACATTTATGTTTTGATATTTCCTTCTCATTTCACTGAATGTATATTCGTATTCTGTGATAAATGTTGTGTTGTATCTCTTGATGCCAAAAACTTGTTTGAAAACATTTTATAAAAACACGAAGTAAATCAATACAAATGGTTGTCCAACCTAGTGATTTGTTAGACTAGGCTGTGCACCGTGGTACAAACTCGAAACTGCCCGGCCCTTGTTTTGTTTCTTACACAATAGTGGTCCACGCCGGCCAGTGACAGGACCCAAGCCTTTCCTAGTTTTCCCTCGCTCTTCAGAAAGGGCCTCAAAACCCTGCTCTTTACTGAAGCCTACTCTTAGGTTTCCTCTTACCTCCTTTTCATTTCAGTACCTGGCTTTTTTATTCCATCTTTTGCGCCTTGACGCCTTTGGGCAAAGTAGCGCTTGTATAAATCTCCTTTCAATCAATCAATCAATCAATCATTTTGCCGATGGGCGTATGTATTATTATTGGGACATTTTTTTTTTGTAGAGCGCTGCGATTACGCACACCGGCGTGTCCACGCGCTGAAAGTGGGAATAGGCAGATGACAGGGAACACAGGAAACTACGCGGGCCATTATTTAGTGTAGAGATAAGTTTTTAGTTTTGCACGGAATCTAGCCTCCTCTGGTTCCAAACGCAGGTCCGTTGGCAGTTTGTTCCAGTTGGTTGCCGCCAAGTATCTGAAAGACCTGCCTCCCATGCGGGCCTTCTTAATTCTTGGGATCCTCAGTAGGCCGCCCCCTGTAGATCTAAGCGCACGTGTTGGTATGTACGCTTTGATCAAATTAGTCAGAGGGGCGGGTGCCCTGCCATTCAAGATGCGATGACAGGTGCAGAGGGCTTTATACTCCACTCTTCTCCTCACCGGGAGCCAGTGTAGCTGCTGGAGGGCCGCCTTAGAAGGCGCCCTTTTAGGCAGTCTGAGAATCAGACGCGCTGCCGCATTCTGCAGCACTTGCAGGCGGGCCATGCTTTTTTCTGGAGCCCCCAGGTACAGCAGGTTCCCATAGTCCGACCTAGCTGTCACCAGGGCATGAACCAGGGTTTGACGTGCTTCAAGCGGGAGTAAGCCCAGGACCTTTCTCAGCTTCTTCAGAATCCCGAAACAGACTCCCACCACCCGATTAATCTGGGGGCCAAATGTAAGCCCTACGTCAAACCACACCCCCAAATTGCGCGCCTCTAGGCACGGGGTTGGGGTAGGTCCAAGGCAGGAAGGACACCATGCCGGCGACCAGGCAGACTGGGCTCTCCCCACCACCAGCACCTCTGTCTTGCTGCCGTTCAGCTTCAAGCAATTGTTGGCCATCCATTCGGCTAGATCTTTCATGCACGAACGGAAGCCATCGGCCGCAAGACAGGGCGCCTGCGATAAGGAGATCACCAGCTGCGTGTCGTCGGCGTAGGAGACCAGTTGGAGGCCATGGCTCTCCACAATCGAGGCAACAGGCGCGACATACATATTAAAGAGGGTTGGGCTCAATGACGAGCCCTGCGGCACGCCTTGGCCCAGAGGCACCCCCTTTGAATAGCAGTCTCCCTGCCTGACTCGAAAACTTCTCCCATTGAGAAAGTCTTGGATCCATCTCAGCGCGGTGCCAGAGATGCCACCTCTGTTCAGACACTGTAGCAAGATGTTGTGTGCTACAGTGTCGAACGCCGCGCTGAGGTCCAACAGGATCAAAGCCATAGTTTGGCCTGCATCCACGCCCTCTCTCAGATGTTCCGTGGCCATGAGAAGGGCGGACTCGGTGGAGTGTCGTGGCCTAAAGCCAAACTGCGTCGCATGGAGCAGTCCCCTTTCTTCCACGTGCTTCATAATTTGGGTATTGACCACCTTTTCCGCCACTTTTGACAGAAAAGGCAGGAGGGAGATGGGCCTCAGATTTTCTAATACCTCGAAGCCTAAGTGGGGTTTCTTCCGGAGCGGGAGCACTACCGCCTGTTTCCACCCGTCCGGCAGCTTTCCTGATCCGAAAGATACGTCGAGGATGTGCCTTATATAAGGCTCCAAGACTTCCAGACTGTCTGCCAAGCGTTTTGGCGACACTGGATCCCACGGGGACCCTGATGTAACAGAGCGGCACACCGCTAATAATTCCTCGAGAGGAGGGGTGCAATAGTGTGTAATATGCCCTGCCGTCTCTGTGTCCCCCATTGCTACCTCCAGGTCAGACCCTGTCGACCGAATAGGGAAGGTCGAGTAGATCTTCTCTACTTTAGTGGAGAAGTAATCGGCAATCCGGTCACATGACTCCGTAGAGCAGCTCTCCGGCTCTGTAGGTGCATTTACCGAAGTCAGGGATTTATAGATGCCGAAAAGTTCCTTGGCGGAGTTGTCCGCCCCCTGAATTTGTCCAGCAAAGTAGGCTGCCTTAGACTTTTTTATCAGCCTATGGTGAATGCGCCTTTTTTCCAGGAACAAGTCCCTGGCCTTGTTGTCATAGGACACCCTCCAGACTTTTTCTGCCCGCCTACAGTCCGCCTTTGTCAGTCTCAGTTCAGCACTAAACCAAGGAGCTGAGCGATCTTTCCGAGCACCTGTGGTAGTGCGGCAGAGTGGGGCTGTCTGGTCAAGCGCTGCCGTGATGCGCTGATTCAAATTGACGACCGCTGTTTCTATGTCCTCGCCCCCAGGCAAACCGTCCCTAGTTAAGGCTTGGTTAAAATCCTCCACCGAGAATTTAGCCCACTTCCTCCTAAGATAGTTAGAGGGTACCTGGCTAACTTTGTTGGTGTTTCTACTCTGTATGGAGAATGCCACCAGGAAGTGGTCGGTCCAGGGAAAGGGCTCCACACCTGACACCTCCACACCTTCCCAATTAGCATAGACCGGGTCCAGGAGGTGTCCCAGTCGATGCGTAGGGGCCTCAAGTTTCAGATCCAGTTGAAGGGCAAGCATGTCCCGACCAAAATCCTCAACCCCTGTGGCCTCTGGGCAGTTAAGGTGCAGGTTGAGGTCTGTAGGTATGTACATATTCACAAAAAGTGAAAGGATAGCATTTGAGTACAAGTTCATGTATTACTACTGTAACTAACTCACATTTAGGGATGTTTGTGCATTTACAGAAAATGACACTGATAATTGGGCAAAATAGTGAATTTACTGGCACCATATTTGTTTAAATTATACCTTGATGGCGGGCAAAATTAATTTATTAAGCACAAGAGGAATCTGGCATTTCAGGACAAAGTGTGTGTATATTAAGAAAGTGCCATCTAATGCTTGGGGACATTTCTGACATATTCTTATATTTGAGTGATAAATTGTTACTTTTGGGTAAGTTTCTGCTCGTGTTTTGACACCTTTTTTAGGTCACGCCTGGGCAGCACATGCACTGCTCTCTGATGAATGTTGTATTCAGGTAGGGACTTGAAGCTCCGCCCATATTTTTCATTGGCTTGTGCCGTCGTCCACTGTAAACTGTGGCTGTTCATTGGTCAATAGGCTTAGTAGTCCGTCCTTAGTACCGCCTTGTCTCATTTTGTAACCTCCCATGGCGACACTCCCTGTTACGTGTGATGTTAATCAGTAGGCTTTAATTACAACCTCCGAGCACTATTTTCTCAAATAGCTTTTTCCTGCCTGCTGTTGCAGGCAGGACAGGCTCTCTCCTAACTCTTTAAAAAAAAGATACATCTTTTTCTAAACTTGTTTTTATTGGTAGTATTGCATCATATAATATCATAAACATTTGTCATAGATATATTACATTGTGGCAATCATTCTTTTGTATTCATTTTTCACATGACAATGTACTGCAAGCTTCACTCGCCTAGTGTATTACTATATACTGCAATGTACTTTAAATTTTATATAATGATAGTAGAACACAAACAGGAAAAAATATAAACCCCCCCACCCCCTTAAAAAAATTGTTTATAGCACGGGCTCTGAACGCATTTGCAATGCAACAGGGCTTGCATTTTCGAGAGTTTAGGCTATTGGCATTGTAAATGACAATGCCTTTTATTTATGTGTATTGAAAACAACACATATATAAAAGGCATTGTCATTTACAAACTCTCGTAAATTCGAGACCTATTACATTGCAAATGCTTGTTGTAGTGGTAAATGGCACTTTATTGTTGCTGCATGGGTTAGTTTGTAATTACTGATTGTCATTGTTCTGCCTTTTATGAATAGATTTTCTTTACATAGAACTGCTGTGTGAGGCTTGAGACTGTAAGATGGTTTAAAGTAAATTCTGAATCAATGCCATGCTCCTAGAGACTCACTGTCCCAAACCACACGCCATAGATGTTCTAATTAATAAGATGGATAGCTCTAGTGCGAAATTGTTAAATATCTATCACTTTGAATTTCTCTATCCCATCCCTTCCATTTTTTAGTCATGTCTGACTAATCTATTTGGAAACTGAACAATGGGGTGAATGCACATGATTTATAGTTGATTTTAAACAGTAAGAAACGTGTGCCTAATAACAGTTTTTGTTTAAAAAGTTTGCCGCTACTCAAAGATATTGCTTTGTAGAATGTTCAGGGGAAAATTATTTGGTGAAATACATTTTATTCATGAGGCTGACCACGCTTGGGATTGGAGATTTTAATCCTGCATGGGCCCGAAGAGGGGAACCCATAACTTGTAGACTGTGCCCCTACAAGAGGGAATCCTGGTTGCATCTTTTATGCTGCTGTCCCAACTTCAACAATGAACGCCGGTGACTGCTGCGCCCGATCTGTATCAACAAGAGTATAAAGTCGTTCAGCGAAGAATCAGCCGTGTGTCTGTCATCTGCTAACACAATGACCTTCGCGAGACTGGGGAAATGTATCCATCAAATCAGGTTAGCCTTAAGTCGCCAGTGAAAGTACTATAACCCAGGAGAAGTGCTTGGCAAACTCCGCGGACTAAAGCTGGCGGGTGCCCCACTCGTACGCTCCCCAAAGAGAGAAATTCCCCTTGTAAGATACTTAGTGCGCCACAGAGGCCAGTACAAGAGCTCACTAATGTAGACCAACCTAAGGGCATAAATGGAGGCTTCAAGAACATGTTCATAGAAGTTGGGGAAATGCCAACCATGTGGGACTCGGATAGGGGTGTTGAATTTTTATTCAGTATAGAATCACCACATTTTAATAAGCAAAGAAGTTTGTAATCACTGTTTTTAGTTTTTTTTATACATGGATTTTTTTTTTTTTTTTTTTACTGTAATGATTTTAATTAATTATACAGTTAATCAATCAATCAATCATTCATGGCATTTATATCGCGCACTACTCACCCGGAAGGGTCTCAAGGCGCGTGGGGAGGGGGCTCTGCTACTGCTCGAACAGGCAGGTCTTGAGCTGTTTCCTGAAGGCGAGGTGAGTTAATAAAGTACAAACCTGATAAAAATACATTGTTTTTGTTGTTTTGTTATGGTTTTCGTGGGAGCAGGAGGGAAGACCGTTTCTGAATGAACCAACTGTCACTGGGCAGGAGAAAGATTGTCGCTTTATGGAAACGACAGTGATCCCTAGTTCCAGGCCTCAAAGATTTCCTAACTTTCCAGTAGTTTTCATGTAAAACTCATTTTTTTAGTATACGTTTTAGCTCCATCCTCATTGAGGTTTTAAGTTCGCCACTCATTTAGTTGAATAACAATTAATATTATGCCTGACATAGTGGATACTACGTTCTGTTGCCCTTATTAGCGCTTGTGAAATGTTTTTCAAAATCCAATCCATCCGGTTAGTGTTGTTTAGGAGGAGTATTGGGGGAGGGGGGGTATGCTAGGGGCCGGGAGGAAGGGATAATACATGGTCCATGTCCTGCTCAATGTTGCTGAGTCGTTGTTAAAGCAGTTTAATATCCAGAGCCGGGAATTCTATTAATAATGCGTTTCAGGTGGAGGATAGTGGGGTGCAGCAGAGACGGAAAGACCTCTGGAGTCCCTCTAGGAAAGAACAGGAATCACAGTACAGAGACCTCCCGACAAGTTGTAGGCGCTTTCCTTAATAAATGGCTGCTTCACTTTCCTTTTCTTCATCATTACGGCTAACACTTCTTTTTAGGTCGAGGACCGAAGGCTGGCTTGCCAGCCGGAAGTCGGAGAATTAATTTCTTTCAGTACGGCGGTTTAACCCGCCTCTCTCCTCCGTCTCTCCTCCATTGGCTGGCTTCCTAAACGGAGGCCAGCCATTGGAGGAGAGAGGCGTCACTCGAAAGAAGCTCCGTCTCTTTCGGATTCGGGGCGTGTCGTTCTGTTCTTTCCACTTTTTAGCCACGCCCCTTTTTTAGAACACCGAACACGCCCCCGAATCCGAAAATGTTCGGAAGCTTGCGTCCGCCATTTTTTTGTCTCGTTTGCCCGAGAGGATCGTCTTGTTCTTGTTTGATGAGGATCGTCTTGTTCTTGTTTGAGTTGATGGCGTGTAGGCCTGACAGAAGGCTTCCGATGTGAGGCTGTGTGTGAGTGTCCGGTAGTCTGAATGCATTTCAGTCTGCGCGCAGGGTTGCCTCCCGTGTACAGTGCTGTCTCTAAACAGGGCTGCAAGAATGCGCCAGTGCTTGGGCACGAGCCAGCCGTTTTGCAGTGCTTTAATATACAGAGAATCCATGCACATACTTCCTATGTCTGTTTACAGGGATGTGTGCGGAACCGCCATTGCACGAGATGCACATTGCCTGTTTTTGCAGGGTGTAATGAGTAGGACTGCCTGTTTGCCTGCAGCTGCCTGTCCTCATAACTTCACGTCGCAAGTTAAGCCGCCTTCCCCTACTGGCTCCCCCACTCTCCTCTTCACTTCACTCACACTCCGATGGGCCTGGGCAGGTTCATCCACTCCCTTCAGCCCCTCCTGAGACCATCAGTTCATCCAGGCGGACCATCACTAAACAGCAAGAAGTTAGCATCAGGGCGCCAGTGTTATTGTGAAAGCGGCGTTGTACAAGTAGGTACCACGCACCATAATGTAAGGGTGGGCTGCACACATAGAGGTGCCAGTGCCCCGGACTGCTCGCAACATGCCCAGCCTGGGGAGGGAGCTAGAGAGGAGTGACACTGGCATATAGAGGTAAAGTGAAAGTCTGGGTAAGGCAGGGGACGGAGAGTCAGACCGGAAGGGGTGCCTGGAGATGGAAGGGAGAGAGCGAGCCAGTGATTGGAGGAGGGGGGCAGTGATAGCAGGTCAGACACTGGGAGGTAGAACCACAAGCGCACATCCCTGGAGTGCCCTAGCTTACGACATACTCACAGGTGCTACGGACGCCTCTTAAATTAGAATAGATATGTAAACACTGCACAAAAACAGCTTCCATGGATTCCATTGGTACTAGACTTTACAGCAACTGCACCGAAGTTCCTTTTCTGCGTCATGCCATCTGGGTGAAGTGGTTTTCACCACTGTGAGTGTGAAAGTATAGGTTTTGAAAGTGCGCTGCAGCCACACCCGGCCCGAGTTGTTGGTGACTCAAGTCCTCCCTGGCACCGAGAACTGCAGGCCCAGCCTGTATGGGAAGAGAGTCGAGCGGAGAAGTCAACCTGCGGGTGGGCGCAATGACATCAGTGCAATCTAAAACTGAACGCAAGCACTTTTAAATGAATTTAGTAGCAGAGGAGGGTGACTGCACGGTGAGAAGTCACGTGGGGTGTTTGATTGTGGGCCAGAGATTGCGACGAGTGATTCCAGGAGCCCACAGTAGATTGTTCCACACCGATTCAACTCCTTCAACACTCAAAAGGGACGGAAAGGCGGCATTATGCTTGTGCATGTCACCGTGAACCCGCAACCCCCCCCATGCTCTTCGACATACATGCAGTCGGCCCACCTGAGATTGCAGACCCAAGCCGTTCACCTGCTTTGAGCTGTGTTTTGTTCGCCAGTAGGGCCAAATTACATTGTATTTCATACCGCGGCAAGCTAGACATCTGCTTCTACCTCTCAAGGATAACCAGCTTGGGCAAAGCTCATAGGTTTGGGAGTGCTGTGCTTAAAGATGCTGTGCTATCATATTAGAGTGAGACAAACAGGAAGGAGCCAGCGTGAGTGGACTGACAGGGCTATCATTGTAAAATATTCCTTCCTGCAGTTAAGTGCATGCACTCGAGTGAAGGTGGAAGAATACATCCAGACAGCCAATAGATAAAAGATAAACTCTCCCCTGGGCTGAGCCAGGAGGTCATTGACAAAGTTTAAAGCCAATAGGTGAAAGAGGCTGTGTGGGCTGTGAGAGCTGTGTGGGCTGCGAGAGCAGGGGCGTAACACAAGCCCACGCAACCCCCGCGTTGCGGGGGGGCCTCGAGCTCCAGGGGGCCCCGCCGGGGCCCCTCACTAAATACATTGATCATTGACAGTAATTTTAAATGGTCCCAGCCGGGGCGTGAGGGCGAGGCTGGCAGCGGTGCGGGGCCCCGGCCGGGGCCCATGAGCAGGCTGGCTGACTGGCAGTGGCAGCAGAATGGCCCGTGCCGGGGCCCTGTGACGTGATTGAGGCTGGCAGCACAGGATGGTGCGGGGCCCCGGCCGGGGCCAGTGTGTGACTGGCAGCAGCTGCTGCTGAGCTGAGCAGAGTTGAGCACGTCGGGCCGGGCCCCGGCGGGGGCCCCCGCCCCGTGAGGCTGGCACTGCAGCAGGATGGTGCGGGCCCCGGCCGGGGCCCGTGTGTGGCTGGCAGCAGTTGCTGCTGAGGCTGAGCTGAGCAGAGTTGAGCATGTCGGGCCGGGCCCCGTGAGGCTGGCACTGCAGCAGGAAGGTCCGGGGCCCGTGTGTGGCTGGCAGTGGCTGCTGAGCTGAGGCTGAGCAGAGTTGAGGCAGCACGAACAAATGCCATGGGTGCGGACTGCGGGGCCCCGGCCGGGCGGCCCGGAGTGTGAGACTGGAATGGATGCATTGCCATGATTGCAGGAATGGTGCGGGCCTGCGCAGGGCCATGTTACATGGTAGTACTACTAGTACTGTCTCTAGTCTTAATGGTGGTGGTGGTGGGTGGGTGGGTGTGGATCAATGGCGGCAGGGCAGCCAGGGTTGTTTACTCCTCTCATGACTCTGGTGACTTTCACTTTCCTTGGCTTCCGAGACGCGTATGCACGCCGCGGGGGCACTGACTGTGACTGACGCTGACCAATGGCCTCATCATTTGTCAGGGGGGCGGGAACAACACATGCGCCTTGCGCAATGATGAGGTGATGACGACACTAAAGCGCGTTACCGTTATAGTGTAAGGTGTGGCATCATCAGGCGTGCGGAGCAGGAGACAAAGAAAGGAAGCGGAAGCCTGAACTGAAGCCCACGCTGACCGTTGACGGACGCTCAGGACTGAGGACTCATCAGGTGACAGGTATACTCATATACTCCTATTTTTTCCGAACTAGGAACAACCGCGCTATAATAAACTAATTCATTGACTAAAGTTTGGGTGGGATTTATTTTAATTTACGACTGCTATAATATAAGGCAGTGAGTCTGGGTAAAAACGTGCAGGATGAAGCAGGGCGCGTCATCCCATGTACGTAGTCACCAGCTGTTTGAGAACATGGCAGCATTGTTCAATGTTCATGTTGGTAGATTTACAAATGCTATCATTAAACTTGTAAACCAGATAAAAATATTATGCAGCATGCTAACGCATCACTATGCCGTAGCTAGCGCTGGATGCGTCATAGTGTAGTTGTTTAATGTTTATTAATTACTAGTGGGGTAGGAAAGGTGGGACATAAGGCAAGATGGTTGGGGGTGGGGGGCAACACAGATGGGTCCGTGAACAGCTGGACCAGGGTCTCGGAAGGAGTAAGGACACACACCCGAGGCCCCCCAGACCGTCCCGTGTGGTTCTGACAGGGCTGTGGGGGCCCAGGCCCTGACATTGTTAGCTTGGAGAGGGAGGGGGAGGAATGCGCACTTTGTTCTGGCCCTGAAAGTCGGAACCTGGCTCGGGGCCTGCCTCGGGGGCCTGCCTTGGAACAGAACACCCCCACTGCGTTCCAAGACCGCCGCCCCCTCCTCTGGACACCAGAACCGGACACTGATGACCCTGCACTGTATCCCAGGAGAGACGAGACCCCTCCATCAGGGTACCAGACGCGGGCCACCCAGCACTGGATGTACTGTCAGTGTCAGTCAGGGTCCACTCCACAGGGGTGCCAGGCACTGGCACCCTCGTCGGGTCACCAGAACCGTGCACGGCCAGCCTCCGCTGGATACCAAGGCCGGGGCCCCCCTCCATCTGGTTGCTAGGGCCGGGTTCATCAGACACCAGCACCCGCCCCTCCACGTGCTGCCACAGACGATGCACCACTTGACCTTGGACGAGGCACTAGGTACCTACCCCTGGAGACCAGGACTCACCTGCCCCCCTTGGGACGCGGACCAGGTGCTGGGGAGCTGTCACTTACCCCTCTGAGTGAGGGACCAGCAATGGTGGAGAAGGCAACACAGCCGTGAGCTGAGGCTCAGGATAAGAGCACCCCCTCCTCTTCATCATCTTCCTCCTCCTTCTTCTGGGGCTCTGACCATGGCCAACGGCATGAACAAGGTAAGCTGGCACGGTCCCTGAATCCCGACAGGAGGCCATGATGGGTTAGGGGTGGGGGAGCCACTAAAGGCTTGACTTGAGCCAGGTCCCAGCCAGATGCTTGACTCTGGCTCAGCTCGAGGTGCTCTTGCATCCTTGAGTCCAAATCGAGATGAGCTTTCGCGGGATGCCATGTGTCCTGGGGCCTAAAGCTGCCAAAATAGACAAAAAGAAAAAAAGGCAAAAGCGCTACTTTGCATTGCAACCAGTGTGACCGAGTCATCGCTCTTTTTTTCTGATTTGCGGGGCAGGAGGCAAGAAGTAGAGAGGCAGGTGGAGCGGGAGGGAGCACAGATAGAGAAGGGGGTGGGTGGCACAGAGAGAGAGGGAAGTTGTGCGGCCGATTGTTACAGATACAAAAATGTCATGTGCCCTACTTTGCCGAATATAAAACACTCCCTAAGTACAGGTCGCGTGGACGAAATTTTGGATTTCTGTCCAAGTTCTTCTCCCAGAGGACAGACATCGGAGTGGCTGCCGAATTTCAAACAAGTAAATATTGAATTATTAATATGACATGAACTGCCGCTGGGAACTTTCTGCTGTTGGCCTGAACAACATTTTTGTACTAATCGTCGAAATTGCCTGTTATGTAGGAAACAACTTGCTGATTGGATTGCACTAAAATGTGTGTTAATTACACATTAAAAACGAGGTTATTAAATGGTTGTGATGTTAAAAGCTCTTAATAGGAAAGTCATTTAGATATGTAGAAATAGTGTTAAGAGGGATCGAGTACAATTCATTTTAAGCCCTAATGAAGAGGTTTGAGTGGATAGGGGAAGTGATAATCTAAAGTGAGGATTAACACGTGTGTGTGTGTGTGCCTAATTTAACTCCTAGAATGTGCCCAGGTACAGTGCTGACACGTTTGCCTTTCTTGAATTGTGCTGAATGAATACATCACGGGACTATTTGTAAATGTCAGTGTAAGCGCAACAAAAAAAGCACTTACAGCAATCAAAAGTGAGTAGCCGCACTTGGCGAGTTTTTAGATGTGTTTTTCCAGTAAAATTGTTTTTGGAAGGACAGACAATGAAAATTTATCAGTTCAAGCTGGCAGCCTACAGCATTAAAAAGTAAATAGCCCGCCCTGCGGCGCTGCTCTGCCTAGCTTGTAGCCAGCAGGAAGGCCCTTTTAGAGATAGCATGTGGCATGAGTTCCAGACGTGGATCTCTAGTGATGGGAGGGATTCACTTCCATGGGAAGTGCAAGCGGTTCACGCTCAAGGGGCTGAACAGTATAGCGAGCTGCAGAATGTCACATTCATTGTGCATCACACTCTGAGAACGAGATTGGGCGATGGATGGATGGAGGGGTGGGTGGGTGGGTGGATGGATGAGTGGATGGATGGAGGGGTGGGTGGATGGATGAGTGGATGGATGGAGGGGTGGATGGAGGGGTGGGTGAATGGATGAGTGGATGGATGGATGGGTGGATGGGTGGGGGATAGATGGATGGATGGATGGCAAAGTGACCAAGTGTATGTGGCAGGAGCAAGTTTCCTTGACGGACCGGCTCTGGACATTGTAATGCTGCAGTTTAGAGGACGCACTTAGAAGCCTGAGGCTGATGCTGGCTCTTGTGCTTCCAGCATCATTGGTCAGTAAATGTGTGCTGCTAAATGAATGGGAGGTAGGGCCCAGTAGTACATGGTGGGCCGCGACGCCGGGGGGAGGCATGGTGGGCCGCGCCGCGGGGGGCCCCCTTCATGTGCTTTGCAGGGGGGCCCCTTCAAGTTTCGTTACGCCACTGTGTGGGCTGTGAGAGCTGTGTGGGCTGTGAGAGCTGTGTGGGCTGTGAGAGCTGTGTGGGCTGTGAGAGCTGTGTGGGCTGTGAGAGCTGTGTGGGCTGTGAGAGCTGTGTGGGCTGTGAGGGCTGTGAGAGCTGTGTGGGCTGTGAGAGCTGTGAGAGCTGTGTGGGCTGTGAGAGCTGTGTGGGCTGTGAGAGCTTATGTGGGCTGTGAGAGCTGTGTGGGCTGTGAGAGCTGTGTGGGCTGTGAGAGCTGTGTGGGCCGTGAGAGCTGTGTGGGCTGTGAGAGCTGTGTGGGCTGTAAGAGCAGTGTGGGCTGTAAGAGCAGTGTGGGCTGTAAGAGCTGTGTGGGCTGTGAGAGCTGTGTGGGCTGAGAGCTGTGTGGGTTGTGAGGGGCTGTGAGAGCTGTGTGGGCTGTGAGAGCTGTGTGGGCTGTGAAATGCGTGAGCTGTGAGAGTTGTGTGGGCTGTGAGAGCTATGTGGGCTGTGAGAGCTGTGAGAGCTATGTGGGCTGTGAGAGCTGTGTGGGCTGTGAGAGCTGTGTGGGATGTGAGAGCTGTGTGGGCTGTGAGAGCTGTGTGGGCTGTGAGAGCTGTGTGGGCTGTGAGAGCTGTGTGGGCTGTGAGAGCTGTGTGGGCTGTGAGAGCTGTGTGGGCTGTGAGAGCTGTGTGGGCTGTGAGAGCTGTGTGGGCTGTGTGGGCTGTGAGAGCTGTGTGGGCTGTGAGAGCTGTGTGGGCTGTGAGCTGTGTGGGCTGTGAGAGCTGTGTGGGCTGTGAGAGCTGTGTGGGCTGTGAGAGCTGTGTGGGCTGTGAGAGCTGTGTGGGCTGTGAGAGCTGTGTGGGCTGTGAGAGCTGTGTGGGCTGTGAAAGCTGTGTGGGCTGTGAAAGCTGTGTGGGCTGTGAGAGCTGTGTGGGCTGTGAGAGTTGTGTGGGCTGTGAGAGCTGTGTGGGCTGTGAGAGCTGTGTGGGCTGTGAGAGTTGTGTGGGCTGTGAGAGCTGTGTGGGCTGTGAGAGCTGTGTGGGCTGTGAGAGCTGTGTGGGCTGTGAGAGTGTGTGGGCTGTGAGAGCTGTGTGGGCTGAGAGCTGTGTGGGTTGTGAGGGACTGTGAGAGCTGTGTGGGCTGTGAAATGCGTGGGCTGTGAGCTGTGTGGGCTGTGAGAGCTGTGTGGGCTGTGAGAGCTGTGTGGGCTGTGAGAGCTGTGTGGGCTGTGAGAGCTGTGTGGGCTGTGAGAGCTGAGAGAGCTGTGTGGGCTTTGAGGGCTTTGAGAGCTTTGAGGGCTGTGAGGGCTGTGTGGGCTGTGAGGGCTGTGTGGGCTGTAAGGGCTGTGTGGGCTGTGAGAGCTGTGTGGGCTGTGAGAGCTTTGTGGGCTGTGTGGGCTGTGAGAGCTGTTGGCAATGTAAATAACAATGCCATTTATTTCCTAGTAAAAAAAAAGAAATGTCATGAGCAATGCCAATAGCTCTACCTTTAATAATGCCGAGACCATTGCATTTTAAATGCTTGTTTTTTTTGTTCTATTTATTAAAGTTTTCTACATAAAGCAAGAATAGAGCCCATATACAATCATATACATTATCCGACAGCACCAGTAGCTAAGTAGTCAGAACCAACTTACAAATCATCAGCTCAACGGCATGGTTATATCAGTATCAGTAGGTGCAACAGGTAACAGATGGCACACCCCAGCAATCGCAGGGCCTCCTCCCTCCATACATTGTAACTCAACTATGTGATCACATGTCAAGTACATATGGACAGCTATTATGGCTTCATTCCACCCTATCACATCAGTCTGCGTATATGATCAAACCATTTGATAAACACCAAACGTAAGAACACTAACGGGAAAAGGAGGATAGGAAGGGAAACAGGAGCCCCATAAAGGTAGGAAAGGAGTCACGGAACCCAAACGTTATTAGACAGAACCCTGTGAGAGCTGTGCGGGCTGTGAGAGCTGTGTGGGCTGTGAGAGCTGTGTGGGCTGTGAGGGCTGTGAGGGCTGTGAGAGCTGTGTGGGCTGTGAGAGCTGTGTGGGCTGTGAGAGCTGTATGGGCTGTGAGAGTTGTGTGGGCTGTGAGAGTTGTGTGGGCTGTGAGAGTTGTGTGGGCTGTGAGAGTTGTGTGGGTTGTGAGAGTTGTGTGGGCTGTGAGAGTTGTGTGGGCTGTGAGAGTTGTGTGGGATGTGAGTTGTGTGGGCTGTGAGAGCTGTGTGGGCTGTGAGAGCTGTGTGGGCTGTGAGAGCTGTGTGGGCTGTAAGAGCAGTGCGGGCTGTAAGAGCAGTGCGGGCTGTAAGAGCTGTGTGGGCTGTGAGAGCTGTGTGGGCTGAGAGCTGTGTGGGTTGTGAGGGGCTGTGAGAGCTGTGTGGGCTGCGAGAGCTATGTGGGCTGTGAAATGTGTGGGCTGTGAGAGCTGTGTGGGCTGTGAGAGCTATGTGGGCTGTGAGAGCTGTGAGAGCTGTGTGGGCTGTGAGAGCTGTGAGAGCTGTGTGGGCTGTGAGGGCTGTGTGGGCTGTGAGAGCTGTGTGGGCTGTGAGAGCTGTGTGGGCTGTGAGAGCTGTGTGGGCTGTAAGAGCAGTGTGGGCTGTGAGAGCTGTGTGGGCTGTGAGAGCTGTGTGGGCTGTGAGAGCTGTGTGGGCTGAGAGCTGTGTGGGTTGTGAGGTGCTGTGAGAGCTGTGTGGGCTGTGAGAGCTGTGAGAGCTGTGAGAGCTGTGTGGGCTGTGAGAGCTGTGTGGGCTGTGAGGGCTGTGTGGGCTGTGAGAGCTGTGTGGGCTGAGAGCTGTGTGGGTTGTGAGGTGCTGTGAGAGCTGTGTGGGCTGTGAGAGCTGTGAGAGCTGTGTGGGCTGTGAGCTGTGAGAGCTGTGTGGGCTGTGAGGGCTGTGTGGGCTGTGAGAGCTGTGTGGGCTGTGAGAGCTGTGTGGGCTGTGAGAGCTGTGTGGGCTGTGAGAGCAGTGTGGGCTGTGAGAGCTGTGTGGGCTGTGAGAGCTGTGTGGGCTGTGAGAGCTGTGTGGGCTGTGAGAGCTGTGTGGGCTGAGAGCTGTGTGGGTTGTGAGGTGCTGTGAGAGCTGTGTGGGCTGTGAGAGCTGTGTGGGCTGTGAAAGCTATGTGGGCTGTGAGAGCTGTGTGGGCTGTGAAAGCTGTGTGGGCTGTGAGAGCTGTGTGGGCTGTGAGAGCTGTGTGGGCTGTGAGAGCTGTGTGGGCTGTGAAAGCTGTGTGGGCTGTGTGGGCTGTGAGAGCTGTGTGGGCTGTGAGGGTTGTGAGGGCTGGGAGGGCTGTGTGGGCTGTGAGAGTGTGGGCTGTGAGAGCTGTGTGGGCTGTGAGAGTGTGTGGGCTGTGAGAGCTGTGTGGGCTGAGAGCTGTGTGGGTTGTGAGGGGCTGTGAGAGCTGTGTGGGCTGTGAAATACGTGAGCTGTGTGGGCTGTGAGAGCTGTGTGGGCTGTGAGAGCTGTGCGGGCTGTGAGAGCTATGTGGGCTGTGAGAGCTATGTGGGCTGTGAGAGCTGTGTGGGCTGTGAGAGCTGTGTGGGCTGTGAGAGCTGTGTGGGCTGTGAGAGTTGTGTGGGCTGTGAGAGCTGTGTGGGCTGTGAGAGTGTGTGGGCTGTGAGAGCTGTGTGGGCTGTGAGAGCTGTTGGCAATGTAAATAACAATGCCATTTATTTCTAAGTAAAAAAAAAAAAAAGAAATGTCATGAGCAATGCCAATAGCTCTACCTTTAATAATGCCGAGACCATTGCATTGTAAATGCTTGTTTTTTTGTTCTATTTATTAAAGTTTTATACATAAAGCAAGAATAGAGCCCATATACAATCATATACATTATCCGACAGCACCAGTAGCTAAGTAGTCAGAACCAACTTACAAATCATCAGCTCAACGGCATGGTTATATCAGTATCAGTAGGTGCAACAGGTAACAGATGGCACACCCCAGCAATCGCAGGGCCTCCTCCCTCCATACATTGTAACTCAACTATGTGATCACATGTCAAGTACATATGGACAGCTATTATGGCTTCATTCCACCATATAGATAAGCTAGATGTCCAGGTAGGAGTCATTCAAAACAACCACTTTATATTTATCAGTGTCACCTAAGTGATCACACAAATCAATAGAGTGACCCAAGGGTTTATATCAAAAATATATTGACTTTATTTTTGATTTGAAATTTAGGTTTTTTCTATACAAGGAAAAAGTATCAAAACTGGCAACAGACAGACTAACATAACATGTAAACTGAATGCTAGTCTACATACACCTACAGCATAGTGTGTGGCTACGTACTATAAACCACAGCAAAGTAAGTATTTACACATATAAATTCACAAATCAATTTGCACAGTGAATTATACAGTGTGTTGCATGTCAGGTGTTAAGCGTCGACGTTTCGGTCCATGCTGGTCAAGTTGATTCGTCGGACCATCTTCAGGACAAAGACGTTGCACAGCAATGTCTAGTATAAACACAACAATAACAATAATAAACCCTGAGGCACACGGAGACCAATATCCAGCTCAGCACAAAAAACCAACACAAAAAACCAACAAAGTGAGACCAAATTGCTAGTTAGCTATTAAAAATCACACCACATAGAACAATCAACCCATGCAACCAGTGAGCATGCGGGTTCTGCACTACATGAGGTGGTATATCTCTGTGACTAGTACTCCACATATCACCATATGCGTGTAACCTCAAGTGAAAACACACCAGGTGAAAGAATAAATGAAAGGGGTATCTATCACTGTCAACTAAATCACGGTAGTCTTAGTATCCCGAGGTCTGAGCAATACTCACAAGGAATAAAACGCCACTCTGGTCGTTCTGTATGTGAATTAGAAACACAATGTAACACAAAGCATTAATCCCAAATGATGCCTGTAACTGCGTAATCAAGTGCCACTGTAGTCATGCAACAGTACACCAAGTAACAAAAGTAAACTTACATATCAAATTGTCGCCACGTAATCTATAAACAAATGATATGGGGATGCGTTAGCGTGTACGCCTGCACAATCAGGCATATCAAGATTCGAAACACGGACCAGGCTCCAGAAACGGAGCAGACGTGTGAAACTTACTTAGACAGCAGCTATGCGCCGGCTCCTCAAAGTCCGTGCTCGATCACCGGTAACTACTCGGGACGCCCGGACATTAGAACCATCACGTGGTTAAGTAAACTGGTGACGCCAACGCGGCCCGTTATAGCGGCGAATATTAGTGGGTTAAAGTGCCCTTCAACATTCTTCCCGGCAAATAATTTGATTCCAAAAGAAATAATCACTTTCGAGAATGTGGTTCTGACAGAAATAGAGCAGCTCTTCCAAAACAGAAAGTTTGTGAAGTTCAATTTGTCCAAGGATGATATGTCTATCATTAAAACATTGGCGGAACGAGATGATTCTATAGTGGCGTTTTATTCCTTGTGAGTATTGCTCAGACCTCGGGATACTAAGACTACCGTGATTTAGTTGACAGTGATAGATACCCCTTTCATTTATTCTTTCACCTGGTGTGTTTTCACTTGAGGTTACACGCATATGGTGATATGTGGAGTACTAGTCACAGAGATATACCACCTCATGTAGTGCAGAACCCGCATGCTCACTGGTTGCATGGGTTGATTGTTCTATGTGGTGTGATTTTTAATAGCTAACTAGCAATTTGGTCTCACTTTGTTGGTTTTTTGTGTTGGTTTTTTGTGCTGAGCTGGATATTGGTCTCCGTGTGCCTCAGGGTTTATTATTGTTATTGTTGTGTTTATACTAGACATTGCTGTGCAACGTCTTTGTCCTGAAGATGGTCCGACGGATCAACTTGACCAGCATGGACCGAAACGTCGACGCTTAACACCTGACATGCAACACACTGTATAATTCACTGTGCAAATTGATTTGTGAATTTCTATGTGTAAATACTTACTTTGCTGTGGTTTATAGTACGTAGCCACACACTATGCTGTAGGTGTATGTAGACTAGCATTCAGTTTACATGTTATGTTAGTCTGTCTGTTGCCAGTTTTGATACTTTTTCCTTGTATAGAAAAAACCTAAATTTCAAATCAAAAATAAAGTCAATATATTTTTGATATAAACCCTTGGGTCACTCTATTGATTTGTGTGATCACTTAGGTGACACTGATAAATATAAAGTGGTTGTTTTGAATGACTCCTACCTGGACATCTAGCTTATCTATCTGATATTACCCAGTCCCGGTGGGATTATTGGGTGGCTCTATTCTATATATTCATTCCACCATATCACATCAGTCTGCGTATATGATCAAACCATTTGATAAACACCAAACGTAAGAACACTAACGGGAAAAGGAGGATAGGAAGGGAAACAGGAGCCCCATAAAGGTAGGAAAGGAGTCACGGAACCCAAACGTTATTAGACAGAACCCTGTCATCTATCAAAGGGGTGCACGCCCTGTCTATACAGAGAATTGCTTGACAGTGTGGGGTATAAAGGATGCTGTCCGTAAATCAAATCGCAGCTTGGGTCAAGGTCTACAAGTGCATGACCCACTATTAGTCTGGAGTAGATCATTACGGCTAACACTTCTTATTACGTCCACCAACTTAAGCCAGGGAACAATATGTTAGCTGATGCTCATGGTAATCTAACAGAGCCAAAATGTGCGTTTTAGTGTAATTTGTATGTATCTGCTTGCGTTTTAGAAGCGCGGTATTAAATGATTATAATAGAAGGCCAGCCCTAGATGAAATGCCAAGCCATTATACGTGCACACAGAGTATGTTTGGGTACATTCATAAAAATTGCTTTGTTGCAGTAAGTGGTTTGAACCATAACCCTGAGCGTAAGGCTGGCCAGCTCCGGGAGTATTGCCACGACTGAAGTCCAGCCAATTATTTGGACCTGGCAGTATTTCTAATTAGTTTAAATTAACAGCTGCGTTCTTCATCTGAATTTATAATCCGAAGCCATGAGGTTTGTGGGCAATTACTGCCAACTGAAGTCTGTCGGCATAGTTTCTTTCTGGCATGCCATAGCTAATATTGTTTGAGAGCTGGAAATCAAAGAGAACTCCTCTGTCTACTGATTGATATCTACATGGTATATATGTTTCCTCGCATACGGAGTATGATAAGTTGGGTGGAGAGGGGCCATGTCTTCTCACGAGAGGAAAAGCCTCTCTTCATATTGCAGAAGCCACATGAATATGAAGAGAGTTGTTTCCCTGTGTAAATTACTTGTAACATACAATCAGTAAGCCAGAAAACAATGTTTTCTTCATGTCAGTTTCGCTATGCGTGATAACAAACTGGAATGTTACCATTGTAATGCTGTAATGTGTCGGTGTAGGTTTTGGTAAGGCTGCTCTAAATAAATGTTATTGGGCCTCACATGGTCAGTGTGTATGGATGTGTGTATCACTGATCCCTTATTGACTCCCAGGCGTCATTGCCTCATTTTTGTTTCCAGAAGATAAACCTTCTATTCATTAGCAACCTAACAGACATACCCACTTTACGTTTTCTAGTAACGATTTCTTACAGAACACTTTTACGGGTTTGGTGTTGGCTTCAATTTCGACCTTTTATTAGGGTTCTGTGATGTTCCTGAAAAAGTAGTTGTGCCACAACACATCTCTTTCCTTTTTGGAATGCTATATATTGATCTTTCGGAGAAAATACCTTCTCCTTTCTGTGCCCATTTGATTTTGGACCAAGTCCTGTCTGGAAGGGAGGGTACGTGATACAGGAGAAGTTCTATCAACTTGGACTTGATCTGGTCAAGAGATGCTTTTAGCAGAAACAATAACCAAATAAAAATACATGATATAAGTTGTACATTTAGTGCAGCACTTTAAAGACTACATTTCTTTTGATTACAAATATGAAACCATCAATTATTAAAATACGCATGTATCATTGGAACCAGAGGATAAATAAACATGTAGTTTAACACCTGTGGCAGTGATTAAGCAATGTCAGTTTTTTAATATTTTAAAATGTAATCTGCTATATGAGCAGTTTTTTAAAACTTGCTTTTATTATTCCTTGAGTTATTTGTTTGGATATGTAAGAATCAAAAGACTAAGTAAGGAATGTATAAAATGTGGATGAAAGTACACATTTATTATATGATCCCAACAACAAATCTGCATCTATGATGTGAGATACTGTTTATTAGATCTTTTCAATAGCCATAAATGAGTGTACTTTTTAAATTAATTTTTTTGTTTCACTCCTAAGCACATGGCACCAATTCTTTATTTTTGTGGACATCTGCGTTTTAGGTCTTGCACCTGGCGATGCAGTGCGAAGCGCTGTCGCCAGCGAGACCTATTGTCGTCGACTATGCTTTCAAGGGAGACAGGAGATGAGCATGCGCAGGCTGCAGGCCGGCCGGACTGGAAATGTGAACGCGCGTGTTCACCACGTACAGTCACATGCTGTTCATCTCCTGTCTCCCTTGCAAGCCTCATGCAGTTACTTTCACTTTCCCTCCCCTCTCCGCCGTTGGCTCCACAGCCCGTCGACGCGCACCGAAGTGAATAAAAAGCAATGCTCCGGAAAATATTTTCAACTCGATTTCCCTCGCCCCACCAGCAGCTGGTAGAAGCAACTGCAGACTCGGCTTGGGCAGTAAAATGGAAACAGCGGGCTCTATGTCGCTCGGTAAACTAACAGCTCTGTTCAGCAGCGGGAGGTGCGCGTCCTCCAGTGTGGACTATGCGAGGTCAGTGCGGAGAGCACATGGCGTGGAAGCACTGCTACATACACCCGACTTAAACACCGGTCATTATCCGGCGCATACCCTTCCCTCTCCGTAACAGTCTGATCCGCGAGGCTCCCGTCAACTACTGCGGTCAGACGATGCTTCTCTCTCTCCGTGATGTGTACTCGCGCAGTAAACCCCAGGGAACTTTAACACCTTGGCTGCTGTGGCTATTTTTCCCCTGTGCTGGAAAATCACTGATGCCATATATTCATGACGAGCTCAGCTCGTCATCAGCACACGACCACCGTGGCTGATGACGAGCTGAGCTCGTCATCAGCATCGAAAGGGTTAAACCCCGTGAGATCTGGGCAGGCAGACGGGAGGAGCCTGGCTCAACAGCAGTCCTGAACAAGCCCCGCCCCCATGACTGGTCTCAGCAGCATCCCAGACAGAAAATAAGTCAAGGTTTTTCTGCACCCCAGAGATGACATAAAGCATTCCTGCTCCCAGCATGCACACCTCAAGGGTACGCGTTCTGTGGTGAGGTCAGTCTCAGAAACTAAACTCTGCGTATTTTTCATCTTTTAATTAATTTGCTTAGAAATACAACTAAAGAGCCGGCCTAAAAAAAAAGCAATTGTAAATCAATTGGTCTCCCATTTGTAAACTGTTGTGTAACTTATGACAATAAAGAGATATTTCAGCTTGCAAGGTGTGCCTGTGTGAGTCAATGGCTCCTGCTCACAGGGGGGCGTCTGTGGGGCGACGCCTCCGCCGGAAGTGCTCGGGTAGCTGAGTGGGTTTTAGCAGCGCTGCGCCCTGGAGCAATGCTAAAGCAATGGTGACGGCTGCTACAGGTTCCCTCGGGGTCCGCCAACCCTTCAGTGCTGCCCCCCACAGTAGGCACTCCAAGGCTGTGCACCCGCACCCAGCTGACACATCTCAGCACAGGGGTTTGACCGGATCACTCAAGGCTGGTAAGAAACAGTTCGTAAGAGAAGCTACCCCGGCGCAGCAGCGCACAGCCGGACTACTCACAGCAACTCACTGGAGGAGAAAGGCACAGAAACGAAGCCCGCGAAGCACACAGGGCCCCAGGCACACCGGCGGGAGGGGGCATCTCACAGGGGGTTTATTGAAACTCAAGCATAAGACACAACAAGCATTTTCAATGCAATATGTCTCACATTTACGCGAGTTTTAGCTATTGGTATTGTAAATGACAATGCCTTTTATTTATATTTTGGTTTATAAAACAAATAAAAGGCATTGTCATTTACAGTGCCAATAGCTTAAACTCGCTTAAATGCAAGACCTTTTGCATTGCAAATGCTTGTTTTTAGAGATGTCTTTGTATCGGATGATGCAGCAGACTTGATTTGGCTTCTAGGATGTTCTATGTCCTCATAGATGAGTGGGTTTCTTTTAGGAAGGAGCAAGTTATTTCTAGATCTGTGACGTTGTAGTGACCTCTAAGTAATATCCCACATGAAATTGCATGTGCTCCAGAGTGACCAGCATGCTGGGTACGTGGTCTGACATAGAAAGTTATCATCAAAATCCTCCATGACTCTTAGGGATAGCTTTGACTCATTTATAAGGCTTAGTTCTAAGGAAGGATGTAGGTACAGTGTTAGACATTTGTTGAACTTTCAATTATTATAAAACGTTCAGCCAGAGTTGTCGGTTAGTTAAAATAACAGCACTTAAATAAAACCATAATGTATATGAACTGTAAAAGGTTAAAACCAAACAGTAGAAATCGACAAAACAATAACTATGAAATTTGAATCAAAAGTGACAAAACTGGGTGTCAAAATTGTAATCAATATTATTATTATAAAATTTTTTTTAGTCCTCATCCCGCCATCTCTTTCTTGCTGGTACAGCTTTCATCTCCACAGTGGGAGAGGATGAACCTGTCCACGCAAAGAAATTGCTGTTGCACAGTAGTCTCCCCCCAACAGAAGAGAAGAGAAGGAGAAAACAGGGACCTCCAGCATACATGGCTTAATCATATCATTGGACCCACTTGTTAGTTGCCAATTTACATAATATGCCCAGACCCTCTCCAAGCTTTGAGGGTCGCTAGCTACATCAATCTGGCTTGTATGCTTGATGTTTTTAAGACAGTCAGTTATAAGTTGGTCATTTGCAGAGTTTCAGAGCCTACACGTCTCTCGTCTTACCAGCAAAACCATATAAAAAAAACATTTCGGTAATAGGAGAGCTTGCCCGCAAGACTGCATCCGGATTAAGACCCAAAAATATAAGTGGAGGGCTTACCTCTGTCTGGTATTGTCACCTTGCTGATAAAGTTGCATACTGATATCCAAAAAAGGTGGCAATCATCGGGCATTGCATAAATATATGTATGTCATCCGCCGCTGGGAACTTACACTTCAGACGTTCGATTTCTTTTCCGGTGGCTTTTGAGAGCTTGCCTGGAGACCAGTATACCGTATGTATGGTAAACAGGTGATTTCTCTTAAGTGAGGCAGGTTCACCACTGTGCATAATGTGGAAAAAGATACTTGGCATATTTTCCTTAGATTTCCTTCCACAATTCCCCCTTCCCACATTGTAGCACATGCCCTTAACACATCTCACTCCACCAAGCCCGAACCTGCTCTGAGATCTGCACAATAACTTAAACCAGCTGATTTTAGGGGTTGACCAAGCAGTCTTGGGTGCCCGGGGAATCCCAAATTGGTGACGAAGTTGTGTAATAAGGCATACTAAACCTCTTTTGGAAATATACCCATGTTCTTAATGCCATTATCTGAAAGAAACTGGTTAGTGTTAGATTCCTTACCTTATAATATCCCCAGGCATCAGGCTGGATCCGGAAAGTTTTTCGTCAGCAGTCCCCTTGTGCGTCAGTAGACGTTGTCTGGGGCTCCTCGTCAGTAGTCGGCATCGTGATCGCCGGGATGACGTCGTCGGAGTACTTAGCCGCCCTCGAGCGCTGACCTCAGTTCTTCTTTTTTCCGCGCCAGCATGTGCAGATCCGGGAAGAGCAGTACTCTAGTCATTTTTTGACTAACTTTTTTTTATCTCTTTTGATCACTTTTCGAGTCGATTCATCTACTAGCAGTGGCGTTAGGGATGCCTGGTTGTAAGCCTTGCGACACCTGTCACTGCCTGATCTCGGTGACTGACCCCCACCATTGGTGTCTTTACTGCCTTGGGGCCGACCAGGATGACAAGTTGTCGTGCCCCGACTGCCGGGCCTTGACCTCGAAGGCTATGCGGGAGCGGTCTCGTAAGCTGCTCGAGCTCCGGCAGTCGGCCCTGCGCCGCTCGAGGTCCCGGTCGATGAGGAAGTCGAGGGACCGGTCACGGGCCGCAGTCATCTCCGCTCGTCGACTCACTACCATTCGTCGGGCTCCAAGCCCTCTGGTAAGTCGAGGCATTCGAAAAGAAGTCGAAGAGACGTCATCGCTCTTCCGACTTCCACCGACACTTGCGCAACGCGGCCGGGGGTTCGGGCGACACCGCCCGCGCAGCTCCGCCAGAGCCGCAGGCGCCGCGTCCAGCTCCATACCCGCCGGTCCCTGGGCTGCATGAAACGCTGGAGGAGATAAGTGCTTTCCTCACGGCCATGAGGACTCACTTCCCTCCGTCAGAACCTGCCGAGGCACCTTCGGGCCCCGCGGGTCCGACTGGGAGCCCTAGCGGGCCGGCAGATCTGGCCCCGGCGCCGTCGGGTGCTTCGGCCCCTGCGCTGTCGTCGACTCCGGTCCCGACACCGCAGGGCCCCACAGGATCCAGGCCTGGATCCGGGTCATCGCCAGTCAACCTCACGACTCCTCCGCTGGTGCCGACCCCGAGGGTGTCGCTCCCGGTGCCGTCTTCGGATGACACCGTCCCCGGTTTCAGCCCCGGTCCGGGCGCGACGCCGGAGCGGCGACGCTCGGCGCCGTCTCCGACGCCGATGGGTAAACAGTTCACCTACGACCCGGCTCCATCATTTTTGCCTGCTTTCCAGGAGATGGATGACAAAGAGGACAGGGAGGGGTCTGAGGACCCTCTGGCACAGCAGACCAGTTGAGCCAAGACTGGGCAGATGAGCTGGGGGAGGCCAGTGGTCTAGACACTTCGCCTGACACTGGATTTGTGTCTCCTCACTTCGTGGCTTTGGAGGAGGGGGCTACTTATAGCGTGGTGTTGAACAGAGCGGCCAAGGCCTTGGCACTTGAGCTCCCTGTCACGGCCGTGAGGATTAATCTCCTCACTGAGGTGCTCAAACCGCAGGCAAGCTCCTCGGAGCCTCAACTGCCGTTTAACGAAGCCCTCACCGAGGTTCTGATGGGCACTTGGTTCAAGCCCTCTACAGGCCTCCCTGTGGATCGGATTGTGGCCCCACGCCACCGCCCGGCTCTGGGCGACCCCTGCTTTCTGTCTGTTCACCCCACCCCCCAGAGCCTGGTGATTCAGGCCGCTACTTCCAAGACCGCATTCCCGACCGCTCATCCGGATCGGGAAACCAAAAGGTATGATCAGTTTGGGAAGAAACTGTTCTCCTCTCTGAGTTTGGGGCTGCGGTCTGTCAACACCGCCTGCCTTTTGGGCTGTTGAACGCACTCTCTGTGGGATACGGTTGCGGAGGTGCTGCCACTGTGTCCGGAGGAAGCCCGGACACAGTTCGTCCAAGCCCTGGCGGAGGGGCAATATGCAGCATGGTATTCGATCAGATGTGGACTTGACACCAGGGACTCGCTGGGCGCAGCGATTTCCACGACAGTGGCGATGCGTCGCCACGCTTGGCTGCGGTCTGCCACCTTCTCGGAGGATGTTCAGGCCACGCTTATGGACTTGCCCTTCGATTGCCGTCACCTCTTTGGCGACAAATCGGATAGTGTGCTTGAGCGTTTCAAGGACTCCATGGGCTACGGCCAAGTCCTTGGGCCTCAGCCAGCACCAGCAAACTTCCGCTCTTCGCCCCTTTCGTGGCCAAGGAAGGGGCGCCCCAACACGTCCAGGCAGCCGCAGGCCGCAGAACCAGTCTCAACGCGGTCGTGGACGTGGTTCCTGCTGTGGCGGTACCGGGGGACAACGACAGGGTCAGTCTACATCCGCCCCTGCAGCATCTGCCTCAAAGCCTTCCTAGTCCGGCATTTCAGGCCCATTCGACGCCAGTGGGGGGCAGGGTTCGCCATCACCTCCTTCACTGGCGTACCATCACGTCGGACAGGTGGGTGCCCCAAATCGTCCGAAGGGGCTACTCCCTCCCCTTCGAGGCGACCCCTCCAGCCATGCCACCGCAATACCACTGCATGTCGGGGAATCACTTGCAAGTTCTGCAAGAGGAAGTTACGGCCCTCTTGGCCAAGGGGGCCGTCAAGCTCGTTCCTGGGCCAGAAGTAGGGTGTGGTTGTTATTCCCACTACTTTCTGGTTCCCAAGAAGGGCAAAGGAGGCCTACGCCCTTTCTTGGACCACCGGAACGTCAACGGCTTCCTCCGGAAGGAGAAGTTCAAGATGCTGCCATTGGCTCAGGTCTTCGCTGGCCTTGACTCTGGAGACTGGATGGTAGCGTTGGACTTGCAGTACGCATATTCCACATCCCCGTCCTGCCGGCCCACCGGCGCTACCTGCTGTTCCCAGTAGGCCACAAGCACTTTCAGTTTACCGTGCTCCCCTTCGGCCTCACCAGTGCACCTCGGGTGTTCACAAAAGTGATGGCGGTGGTCGCAACTCATCTGCGCAGATCAGGGGTTCCAGGCTTCCTCTGTATCCACGACTGGTTGTTGAAGGGGGACTCGCCCCAGACAGTCGTCTCCCACCTCCAGACTACGGCCGACCTCCTGCACCTGCTGGGGTTCTCCATCAACGTGCCAAAGTCACACCTGTGCCCCTCTCAGAAGCTCCTCTTCATCAGAGTGGTTCTAGACTCTGCACAGTTTCGGGTTTATCCCCCGAGCAGCGGGTTCGGGATATTCAGGCTCTGATTCCGATCGTTCAGCCTTTATCCCGGGTCTCGGTCAGGTTGACGCTGCGGCTCCTGGGGCTGATGGCCTCCTGCATCCTACTGGTGCATCACGCCAGGTGGCAGATGCAGGCTCTGCAGTGGGACCTGAAGTTTCAGTGGGCACAGCATCAGGGCAACCTGTCCGACCACAACTTGATCTTGGAGGGCACTGCGAGACAGTTGCAGTGGTGTCTCACGAACCGCGATTGGGTCAACGGCAGATCCCTCTCCCTTTCCCAACCGGAGCATGTAGTAGTGACTGATGCGTCCCTCCTGGGATGGGGGGGCCACATGGGAGAGGTGGAGATCAGAGGCCTCTGGTCTCAGGCGGAGTTTCGGCTCCATATCAACCTTCTGGAGCTGCAGGCGATCTTTCTTGCTCTGAAGGCATTTCTTCCCTTTGTCCTGGGAAGTGTAGTGCAGGTGTTAACGGACAACACCACCCCCATGTGGTACTGCAACAAACAGGGTGGGGTTGTGGACCCTTTGTCAGGAGGCTCTGCACCTCTGGACATGGCTGAAACACCTGGCAGGTTCCCTGAACGCCAGGGCGGACAAACTCAGCCGCCGGTGCATGATGGATCACGAATGGCGTCTGAACTCGGACTTGGCGCAAGGTCTCTTTCAGCAGTGGGGAGAGCCTTGGTTAGATCTATTCGCCACCGAAGAGAACACGCAATGTCATCAGTGAAAGAGAGGTTGTTCCCACACCATTACTATGCGAGCAAATTTCAGAATACTTCGATCATAAAATTAAGAAAGTGTATGACTCCTTTGGCCCAGTAATAAATACTGTGAAGCAGGACACAATGAACAATGGCGAGCCTGGAGAAACCCTCACCCAGTTCATGCATATCCCTCTGAATGAGGTGAGGCAGGAACTCAGCCGCTGTAAATCCGGCTCCCCTGATGACCCCTGTCCAGCTAAACTATGGAGCGCCATAGCGGACTCGGTAGCGCCCACACTTCAAAGTATTTGGAATTCTTCCATCACGTCAGGAATCTTCCCAGACGTTTGGAAGCATGCTACTCTCCTTCCCCTAAAGAAAAAACCAAACGGGGACCCAGACGACCTCACGAATCTCCGCCCAATATCCCTCCTAGCCGCCCCGGGAAAAATGCTGGAAAAAGTGATACAACGCCAACTGAGTAAATTTGTGGAAACCAGCAACATTCTACATGAAACTCAATCTGGCTTTCGGCCCGGCTTTAGCACAGAAACAGCGCTCCTAGAGGTAGCCGAGTCAGTGAGGTGGTCGATGGATGCAGGAAGTTCAGCTATGCTGGTACTCCTGGATCTGTCGGCCGCCTTCGATACGGTGGACCACGCTAGATTACTCAGCCGGCTGGCAGAGATAGGCATTCAAGACAAAGCGTTGAGGTGGATAAACTCCTATCTATCTCAGAGAACGCAGAAGGTGGCACTTGGGACGATTTCTTCCACACCTCAAACCCTCAGCTGTGGAGTCCCGCAGGGCTCGGCCCTCAGCCCTCTCTTGTTCAACATCTATCTGGCCCCCCTCTTTACGCTAATTGCCAACTGGGGTGTCAAGGCAATTTCTTATGCCGACGACACCCAGTTGGTATTTCCATACTCTGAGATGACGCAGGAATCTTTCTCAAACTTTAAAGGCTGTCTCCAGGACATTGCTCACTGGATGAACACTAACAAATTAAAACTAAATGCCAATAAAACCGAAGTTATCTTTTTCGGTAAGGGTCCCACCCCCGCCCCAGAGCTCTGGTGGCCTTTGGAGATGGGCCCCCCCCCCCTCGCCCAGTCACTCGGCCAAAAACCTTGGAGTGAGATGGGATGATAAAATGTCATTTACCTCCCATATCCAACAAGTGGCTGGTTGCTGTTTGAGTAAACTAAGAAACCTCCGAAAAATTCTTAAACTTCTACCAGAGAGCTGCAGGAAAATGGTAGTCCATGCAACTGTCACCTCACAGCTGGACTATGCCAATGGTCTATACCTGGGCCTCCCAAAATTCCTAACCCATAAACTTCAGGTAGTCCAAAATGCGGCTGCGAGACTGTTACTGCGAATCCCTTTCAGGCAGTCAGTCTCTCCGCATCTTCGAACCCTGCATTGGCTCCCTGTGGCCAACCGGATAAAATTCAAAGCTCTGACGCTTGCGTTCAGATCTTTGCATGGCTCCTGCCCACTTTACCTAAAAAAACGCCTTCCAAGATATTCCCAAAGCCGTGCACTACGGTCAAATGACCGTGTCCAGCTGGTCGTCCCACGAGCAAAAAAGGCCCGCCTCGGCGGCCGTACCTTTTCAGCAAACGTCTCCGCTCTGTGGAACTCCTTACCTCAAGCAATCCAGCAGGCTCCATCTGAACCCTGCTTTAAGAAGATGCTAAAGACCTGGCTCTTCACCCAGCCACGCTAGCTCTCCTATCTTTGCCCCAGGACTTCTGTGGTCTTCTAGCGCCGGGACACCTCCTCATGTGGTAGCTGTTCGCGCTCTATAAAATCCAGTATTATTATTATTATTATTATCAGTTCTGCGCGTTGGAATTTCCAAGGCGGCACTCGCTCGGAGACGCTTTTCGTCGCGACTAGAGCTGAGGTCTATTGTTCACCTTTTCGCCTATACCACTTCTGCCCAGAGTGCTGAAGAAGACCGGGCCCAAGTCATCTTTGTGGCTTCAGACTGGGCACGAAGATACTGGTATCCCGAGCTACTCAGCATGTCAGTCGATCCCCCGATTGGTCTGCCTCCTCAGGAGGACTTTCTGTCGCAGCAGCAGGGTACGGTCCTCCACCCGAACCTGTCCAGTCTCCACCTACATTCGTGGAGATTGAGCGGCAGCAGTTGAGGCCATTTGACTTGCCTCCTGAAGTCTGTGATGTGATTCTGGCAGCCAGGCGACCCTCCACAAAATCGGTATTCGCCTGCTGGGGTAACAAATTTGTGGCATGGTGCACAGCAAAGGCTGTCGATCCACTCTCTGCCCCCCTTTCAGAGGTCCTCCTCTTCCTTCTTTTTCTTGCCCAGCAGGGCTCTGCTCTGGGCACTATCAAAGGCTACCTCTTGGCCATTTCAGCCCTCTTAAGGCTTCCTGGTCAGCCTTCTCTTTTCAAGTCCCCCGTTGTAAATAGATTCTTGAAAGGCATCACACACGTTTCCTCCTGTTCCCTTCGTGATGCCTCAGTGGGACTTGAACATTGTACTGAGTTATCTGATGTGCGCTCCCTTTGAGCCACTTCATAACTGTCCTCTTCGTCTTCTGACTCTTAAAACTGCATTCCTGGTTGCTATCACCTCTGCCTGGAGAGTGAGTGAGCTCCAGGCTCTATCTTCTAAACCTCCTTTCCTCTCTGTCCATCTGGACAAAGTTGTTCTGAGGACTTGTCCTTCTTTCCTGCCTAAGGTGGTTATAGCCTTTCATATCGGGCAGTCCATCACCTTTCCCACCTTCTTTTCGCCTCCGCATCCCGCGAAAGAGGAAGAGAGGCTCCACCGTCTGGACCCAAAACGTGCGCTCTCCTTCTATCTAGACTGCACATGCCAGTTCCGGGTGGACGACCAGCTCTTTGTTGGTTACATGGGCGCTAAGAAGGGACGGGCGGTGGACAAGTGGACCATCTCTCGTGGGTCGTTTTGTACATCAAGGTTTGCTATTCCTTGGCGAACAAGGAGCCTCCTGTGGGGCTGAGAGCCCATTCCACTCAGGCCACGGCGGCTACTACTGCCCTGGGTCGGGGATTCCCCTTGTAGCAAACTATGTCACCAAACGAAAACAATACATCCTAGCCATCAAAGACGCAAAAAAGGCGTACTTCACTCAACGAATTCATGAGAACCACAATTCCGCAAAAGAACTGTTCAAAATAGTGAAGCAGTTCAGTAACCCATCGAGCACCTCACAAACCCTCACCCCCTCAACTGAGGCTTGTGAACGCATCAGCACCTTCTTTTCTTATAAAATCAATAAAATCTACTCCACCTTCACTCCCCCAAACACTCATATCCTGCCTGACAATTCTGACAAGCATACTTCAACATCAGACAGATGCAATGTCCAATCAGACTCAGGCAACACACTGCGTCTAACTAGTTTTCAACTATTCTCTGAAGAGGAGGTATTAGCGGTACTGAACACAGTCAAATCTGGTTCTCCCTCAGACCCCTGTCCCCACTTCGTGTTCTCCAAAATCGCACCAACGCTCTGTCCTCTTGTCACCAAACTCTTCAATAAATTGCTCACCACTGCGTCTTTCCCGGAAACCTGAAAACACGCATCCGTGACCCCCCTTTTGAAGAAAGCAGGATCCGACATTTCCAATCCGCAGAACTACAGACCGATCTCCCAGCTCCCCTATCTCTCCAAAGCCTTGGAGAAACTGGTCAACACACAACTGACCCGGTATCTGGAAAATAACTCACTCCTGGATCCCTCCCAGACTGGCTTTAGAGCCAATAATAGCACCGAGACAACTTTGCTGGCAGTGTCGGACAGTATCAGATGCACCACAGATCAAGGTGGATCGGTGGCTCTGATACTGCTTGACCTGTCAGCGGCGTTTGACACGGTATCACACGATTGCCTACTAAACACACTCCTGAGTAAAGGAGTGCAATCTACAGCATTAAATTGGATTAGATCTTTTCTCCGCAATCGTACCCAGGCAGTGCATATGGGTCAGTTCTACTCAAAACCCTATTCCATCGGCTGTGGGGTCCCACAGGGGGCCTCGCTGAGCCCCACTCTTTTCAATGTCTATATTTCATCTCTGGCTGACATCGGAAGGAAGTGGGGCATTGGCATATGCTCTTATGCCGATGACACACAGCTGATGGTGACAATGGATGAAGGGCCGGAGACAACAAAAAAAAGCTACACGACTGTCTCTCCGAGATGGCCCAATGGATGCACAACCAGTGCTTAAATCTAAACGCCGGCAAATTGGAGATACTCCTGTTTGGGGGAGCTAAACTTATATGGAACGCCGCATGGTGGCCACCCTCATTGGGATCAGCCCCCACCCCAAAACAACACGCCAGAAATCTAGGCATCATCATGGACGACGCCCTGTCCATGAAGGACCACATACGATCACTCTGGGGCAAGGGCTTTGCAATACTTAAACTTCTTGCAAAGATTTTCCCTTGGATACCCCTGGACTGCCGACGCACAGTCACTCAAGCTCTACTGGTTAGCCGCCTAGACTATGGCAACGCATTATTCGAAGGGATGAACGAACAACTCTTCTCCCGCCTACAGGTCCTGCAAAATCAGGCAGCCAAACTGGTCTGCAACAAAAGCAAGCGAGACTCAGCATCAGAATGCCTCAAGAAACTTCACTGGCTACCGATGCGCCAGAGGGCTGGGGGTGCGCTGCCTCGCTCTCTCTCTCTCCACTCGTCAGACATCCTGATCACGTTGCGGTTCTGTTGCCAGGCGACGCTGTAGCCGGACCGGTTACTGTGCTGCCTTTTCCTTTGTTGACGATCTTGGGCAGATTCCTTTTGGTGAACAACGTTCACGATCCCTTTCACCTTGCAGCTTTCTTAGCTTCAAGAAATCCTCTAGCACGTTGCCGCTCAGGCCGGCGGTAGTGATCCTTACTCACAGCCTCAGTTACGATGACAGCCCGGGCCACAATCAGCAATAAAGCAGCGTGGACGATGTGTCACGCTGCGGGGGCAATGCGATCACGGGGCACCTCCTAAACAGTAACACAGATCACACAGCAGTCTTCGAGAAATCCTGTAGCACTTTGCGGCTCGAGCTGGTGACGGTGATTCTTACTCACAGCCTCAGTTACGATGACTGCTCGGGTCACAAACAGCAATACTGCAGCGTGGACGATGTTTCACGCTGCGGGGGCAATGCGATCACGGGGCACCTCGTAAACAGTACCGCGGACCACACAGCAGTCTCAGGCGTGCAAATGCACCACCACCAAGCGTCGCTGAGACACGGTTGGAAACTTTTATGTTCATGAGTTTCCACAACTGGGGCCAGCTCTCCTCGGGCCGTTGGAGACACACTACTTCAGGACACAGCGCCCAGCAAAGTCTTCACAAGCAGGGGCACACAGCAAAGTCCCTTGTCCTCTCCTTAGTCAAATCAGCACCTGCAGGCCAGCCCCAGAACACACAGCAAGGGCAGTCCTTCTCTTCAGTCTCTTCAGCTGTTCTTCTTTGTTAGAGGTTCCTCTTGAGCACAAAGTAGAGTCAATCCTTTTTCAGTATGGATTTCAGTCTTAAGTTCAGAGGTTTCAGCTCTTACATTATACCCCTAAGTGCCTTTGAAGTCTTTGTGTTCAGGGGGCTCTGATCTTGGTCCACACCAGACCTGGGTGTCTTACTGGCAATGCATACCCTCCTCTTGATAGTCAGGGTCTGGGGCCCAGACGCTCAGCAGGAGGTGGAGCCATCCTCTGACTGCAACAACACAGCCCTCCTCACATCTAGTGGGCTACTCCTCCCCCACATGAAAGCAGGCCAGCCTGTTGCTGTCTCACCTACTCCTCCTTGGGTTCAGGACATTTCCTAGACCTTATCACATCCAAACAGGCAATATACAGCCAGACAGAGGTACACATGATAGTTTAAGACAAGAAACCAGCCACTTCTTAAAACGTTGTTTCTAAGCACACAATTTAAAACTTCACAAAAAGATGTGTTATTAAATTCTGAGTTCAGGCACACTAAACTCCATCTTATACCTATGGGAAGATATGCTGGAAAGATGGGACACAGCATTCCCCATTCGTCCTATGGGCAAGATGGCATTGTAACAGTGAAAAACTTATTTGGCTGTATTTCACTGTTAGGACATGGTACACACCTCAGTACATGTCCTACCTTTCACGTATACTGCACCCTGCCGAGGGGGGTACCTTGGGCCTACTATAAAGCTGTCTAATGTGCATACAAAGGGAAGGTAGGCCTGGCAAGTGGGTGTACTTGTCAGGAGAACAAGGCAGCTAACAAACTGTGCGCAGGCACTGCAGTGGCAGGCCTGAGATCTCTTTTTAGGGCTACTTGTGTGGGTGGCACAATTAGTGCTGCAGGCCCACTAGGTGTATTATGGGTGTGGCAGTCTGGAGGCTGATTTGGGGAGTCAGGTGATTTATTATTTTACACTGAGGTGGGCGGAGCATCTTTGGTTTGAAAGTGGGTTTAAATAGCCGGTTGGTTATACGGGAGAGATTCAGCAGTTTGTGGTGCACGTCATGCGGCAAGTGAGATTACTGAGAGAGCAGGTATGTGTGTGGTTAGTTTTGGCGACTAAGGATACGGTTAAGCGCATAAACTGGGATAAGTAAGTATGATAGTATATTTAGAGGACGGGTGAGTGAAGTGTTAAGATTTGTGTACGATCGGAGTGAAGGATGGTTGTTGTTCATGTTTTTGTTATTGCAGTGTTTAGGCGTGGCTCAGTAGAATGTGCGTTAGGGAGAATGGGGAGAATGCGATTTGCTAGATGGGGGAAGAGGTGGTCACACGATGTGTACAAAGGGAGGGGATTGATACTCTGGGTGGTTTTGGTATTAGATATGTATTGCTTAACACAGTAATGTTTGGGGTGAGACGAAAACTGGATTGGTGTTTAAGGAGAGTCAATCAGTTTGAATCTTAACATAATAGATTTTGCGCAACAAGCATAAGGGGATACATATTTGCACAATTAATTATGAATTTATGGGATGAAGATTGTTGGTAATGTTACGCAGACGATATTTAGTAATGTGTACTTTCTCAAATTGTCAGTTTACAGTTACCCCTGACGAAGGGCTCGTAATAAGCCCGAAATGCATTGGGTTCTAAATAAAGAAAATGCTGCTTTGAAAGATTCTCTACATTTTGATCGTATTCATGAGGAGGTCCGGATGGGCACACTTCAATATGGGAAGCATTTAAAATGCAGGACGCTATACATGTGGATGAGAAAATTGACAACATGAAAGCTTTGGAAAACATTGTGGATTAAATGAGACCAAGTATGAGTAAAGTTCAAAAAGTTAATTACTTTACTAGGGACTTTACTAGTAAGACAAACATACCAATTATGTACAAACAATTACCATAACACTTTATACAAAGAACGTATGCACTTTACCACTGATCAGCAGTAGTAAAGTGCCCAGAGTCCTAAAACCAACAAAAGCAGGTCAGAAACAATACAGGAGGAAGGCAAAAAGTTCAGGGATGACCCTGCAAAAAGGGCCAAGTCAAACACAGTGCATCTCTGTTACTCAGGTGTTACAAGAAACGATGCCTTCAGATACTTTTGAAATACCTAACATGAGGGGATCAAACCGGTTTATAATGTTCTGTGCAGCCTCTTTGCTCTGTCTTCCTCAACTACTACGACAATGCATCTATTTCCATGTACGCTGGTACCCTTCCTGTTATATTATTTTGAGGGCAAAGTGGGTAACCTGTTGCTTACTACTCAAGCTTGAAAACTGTTAGTTGTTTGTCTGCTGACAACGTTTGATATAAGCAGACTGATGGCTTTATTGGGTTCCTGTTACTAGAAATCCCTGGGCATAATTTACAGTTGGGATGAGCATTCTTTGTTGCTCAGTGCAGTGTTTGACTTATTCGATATCCCTGAGGAAATCTGGTTACAGATGCACTCTCAGATAAACTATTTTATGCTACTATTTTGTTTAACAATTTTTGAATAATGCAAGGTGCCAGACTGGATCTGGAAACTCAAAAAGCAGTGCTCCTGTGCGCCGATAGATGGCATAGTGTGCCTCAGCATCAACATCTTTTCACTCTGGAAATGATGAACAGAGCAACATGTAATAGCCACCCATGTGTGCTAACGTCGTACTTCAGATGCAGATCCAGAGCTCCACTCTTGTTCTTCATCTCTTGAAGAAATTTATTTTCTCCAAATCTACCACTTTTCAAGGGAACATGATATCGTCTAAAACTGCAGGGTGTAAATGTCGTAGGAACTGCAGCAAACAGATATAGGTGACAAATCCTCAAGAGGTGTGCCTCTGGTGTTTAGGCTTCTGCACAATTCTAATGTCTGTGAAGACTGCAACCAAATGAACCTGATAGTCATCCAAGTACACGAGGAGAAGTTCTACGTGGCAAAACATCATACGTCTCCACACAGATCTCACTCTCTGTCAAAGTTAGGAGTGCAGACCTGCTCCAGAAGTTGGTTCTGTGACAGATCGTCATCGCAGTCGATGTCTTTGGGTAAGTTCAAGCTCAACCCCTTCCCGACACTCTCAAGCTCCAGAAAGTCTCCAGGGTGTCATTATGTCTCTTAGTCTCACTCCTGTTCCACCAGTGAGCCAATTGCAACCCTGGTCCTGATGCATCCTGACTTTCCAGATCCATCACCAATATCGCAGAAGATAGACTTTAGAGAGGCCATGCTGTGCGCCTTTGGCATGCTTCCAGATCGCTTTAGTGCGCGTTTGGGCCCAAAGGATCCACAGGGGTCTCCAGTCCGTTAACCGCAGGCAGATCTGTACTCTGAACTGTCTGGGCTTCTCAAACCCGCTTTGGGTTTTGCACTTATATCAATGCTGACTTGGGTTCCGGCTCCAAAATCTGCACCAATCCCTTAGATGTCAACAGCAGCACCGACACCCCCAGTGCTGGAAGAGGGGCCACAGCCTGCTGTCATATCCAACTTCGAGTCAAACTTGTCTTGACAGAGGCTGCACCCTGATCCTTAAATGGGGCAGCCTCCACTCAATCCTTCTGACTTAGACACACTACTGCCGTCACGCAGTCGTGCACAGACATTGCACCAAAGGTTTTGCCTCTAACTCTGACCACATCATTAGAGATGTTGTGAGGGGTAGCTCATGTTCCAATATGTTACTCCCATTTCCTTCTCAAACCAAGCTTATGTTAATGAAGAGTGATCTTCCAGATAATCAGATCTTTCTTATGGTGATCCAGTGGTGGCTGCTTTCAAAGTGGTGGGGCATAATGCTTACCAGGAGTTCACCCCATTTTTTTGCAAAATTTGCCTTGATTATTGCTCATATGTTAAGTATTACTTTCATTGTGACAATATCAGCATTTTCTCATGGGTACCCCCATGCCAATAATTATTATACAATATTCCAGTAACAGAACTTTGCCACTGGTATTTCCCAAATACTATAGATGGTTAGCATGTCAAAAACTACCTCCAGCATTTTAAAGGTAGCATTTTATCATTGGGGCCAAGCAGGCGGGTTGGGGGAAGCAAACAATGTGTCATGCCTGCCACTTCCAAGGCAAAGAATTGTCTCCAGTATTCCAGCACCAGCATTTTACCACAGGTTCCCTTTATGTCCAGTATTTCTTCCAGTATTTCAGGGTCTGCATTTTGCCTTGAGTGCTCTCCTTATATAACCTCCACAGTCCCAGCGAAAGCATTTTTCCACGTTTTCCCCATGCCAAGGAATTTCCTCCAGAATGCAAAGGCAAGCATTTTTCCACATGGGCCATGCCAAGAATTACTTATAGTATGTCAGGGCCTGTATTTTGCTATGGGTGTCCTTTCTTATGGAAAGAATGATCTCCATATGCCAGCAGCAGCATGTTACTTCGGGTGCCACCATAAGCCCAGAACTTTATTGTGTCTGCTACTGCCAACGGCAGACTCACAATCATAAACACGTAAACAAAAACACTCTGGCTCACTCATGCGCTTTCACTCTGGCTGGCATTAGGCCCCAAGGATCCACAGGGTCCGTCAATAGGCTTACTGCTGGTCTGACCCCCTTGGACAAATCACTAGTCCCGTATCAGTACCGGTACAAACTTTTACCCCCGCCACAATCTGCATAGTTCTCTCTCTCATTGATGCTGGTACAGATGGTGCTGGGGCCGGTGAGCGTTCCACGAACTATCTTAAAGATTTCAAATGATGTCACACAATTACATTTCTAAAACAAACGGTCATCATAAAGTCTGATTCCACTCATATACCTCTACTAAAGTGGACTTGAGTTTGGTGCTCCATTATCTTTGTGTCTCAGATTCTGACCAAAGCTTTCTACCACTCAGAGATTATAATGTTGGGAATGCTTCACACCCTCATAATGATGCTGATAATTTTCAGACGGACTGAAAAGAGGCCAGTGAGCTTGAATCTTCCCCTCACTACTTAAACTTTCAATGGAAGAGAGTGCCTCATTTGCAGTGCCAATACCACATGCAGCTAATGTATGCGACCTACAGTTACCCACCACTGATGTTAAGACAAATGTCCTCAAGGAAATCTTGCGTCCTGGGTTAGCCACATCTGACCCCTGTCTCCCGATCAATGAGTCAAAACCCTGTTCTTGATTGCCCATGAATGGGCAGGAAGTCAAACATCCTAGACCAGTGCCTGGCGACCCTGATTTCCTCACTACACCCAACTCCTGAAAGTCTGGTGGTTTAGGCTTCAGCAAACAAGGTGAACTACAGCTAATTTTCCATGACTCCCGCAAATAGGTAATCTAAGAGGATTGAGGCATTTAGAAAGCGAATGTTTTCTCTGACCAGCATAGCATTGAGGTCACCAGAACAAAAGGAGCAACCGAATAACCTTTGGCTGGAGCTCCGTGAGCAGAACATGGGCACAATGCAAGCAGTTTTCAAAGCGCAATTCGACTGAAGGTTTCTGTCAAAATTTTGGATGACTAATGCATCAATCATCGCATTCGACCTTGGCTTGTTTTTGAGTTAAATTGTGTTTGAGCTTGTCCTTTGAAATAAGATTGGACATTGTTGCGATTGTGGGTCCTTTTTGCCCCAATCCCTTGCGTGTGATGATCCATTTTGAAGTTACTTCAAGAAATAGTGTTTGACATTTGCTTGATTGTTGGACTTCCTGCCCCAAACTTTTAGTGTCTCCTGTATATATTGTAGGTCTGGATAATGAACCCTCTAATAATACCTGTGCTCAGAGGTCGAAACATCGTCAAATAACATATGTGGACTATGTCTTTAAGAAATTGATGATAGATATCAACGCTCATTGCACAGGTGTTGACTTCAAACATTCTATTATCCCTGTCAGCCACATGTATAAATAGCTGTACATAGCACGTATACACTTTTTGTTCACAATATATCACTCTCACTGCGCTGTTACCTTTTAGGAGCACCTTTTTTCTAAGTAAAATATAAATATTGCATTATACTCCTAAAATTCAATATGTATATTTAATAATAGGAAATGTATAAATAAATGCACTAAACGCATAACTGAAACTCATTCGATTGAAAGGTTTTTTTCTATCCCTATTGCAGTGGAAGTCAAGGGCCACACTTCCCCCATAGGGACCATTTTTTGTTAATAATTAGCATTGACGTCAGTCAGTTGGTTTCTTGGGTCTATGTACGCACACCCCATTGGACATGGCCAGCGAGGACTTGTTACGTTCTCAGATGACCTCAGGACATCACTTACTCAAAACATTTGGGATGGGCACGGCCAAATATGTGATTCGAGCTGGCCTTGATTGTATGGGGAGGGCAGTTGGCACTAGTGTGGGGCTCTGCATCCTTGCAGGGATGTCCTCCATAGGATTCTTTAGAGATGTCCAGGTCTCTTTGATGAAAAAGCCTTCCAATGGATCATGTCTATTTGGCATAAAAAGCCAGTTCTGCTTTGGAATGCTTCAAGGCACTTTCGACTCCTGCATGACAATTTCTTCACCAGTTTCATAACTTCTGTCGCTATTGTAGGGGTCTGGTGTATATGTACCGTTAGCCTCCCTAACCTTTGCTGCAGTCACCCCAGTCCTTTTGAGGCCAGAGATATGGTTTGAGCAAGCAGCCCTGCACGCCATAAAAAGTCTTCCCATTCCTCTTCCTCAGCGGCAACAGCCACCAAGCGGCTTTAACATGCCATTTGTGGCACACAGCCATTCTGTGGGAGGCAGGATTCAGCACTTCTTCTAGGGTTGTTATCCATCACGTCCCACAAATGGGTCCTCCAAATTGTTCAGCATAGATAAAGCCTACTCTTTCTTTCTACTTTGCTCAACCTCCTCCTCCCCCCATCCCCATCCATCAGAGCAAATCTCAGAGGAAACCTAGTTATTGTGTAGCAATAGGTGCATGTTTTACTCTCCCAAAGAGCCATGGAGAGGATTTCTCCTCTTGTTATTTCCTCAGGTCAAGACAGATGGGGGCCTTCAGTACTGCTTAGACCTTCATCCTATGAATGCCTTCCTGCTAAAAGACCAATTTAAAACGCTCATGCTGGCCCTGATTCTGTCTGCCTTGAACCCAAGTAACTGGATCATGTCCTTGGACCTGGAGAACAGATATTTTCATATACCCATTCTACGGCCCAACAGACATTACTTGCAGTTCAAGTTAGGCCAGAAGCATTTTCAGTTTGCCGTGCTCCCTTTTGGCCTTCCCAGGGTAAAGAAAGGGAAGGCCAAGAAGAAGAAGAAGAAGACTTTGTTGAAATGGATAGTCCTCTGCATTAAGATCTGTGACACACTGGCCAAAAAGTAGCATCCGAAAGGACTGAGAGTCCATTCAGCCAGTGCTAAGGCTGCTCCCACTGCTTAAGCATGCAAAGTGCCTATTCTTGACATCTAACAGGCTGCAACATGAGCACTGGTACACAGGCATTGGTACACACATTCACAAAGCACTACTTCTTTGACAGCTAGGTCCACCGGCAGGGGCTGATTCCTCTACACAGACCCTCCACCTTTGGGGAGGTGTTGCTTTGGTATCTGTTGTAAAGGTGAGGAATGTGTATCCATCAGAAGGATAAGTTATTTCGCTTCGGCATCACACTTTCTGGGGGATAGTCTATTTAACTGCAGATTCCTCAATGCCCTCCCACCACCCGGTCTGTGGAGTGATCTCTTTTTAACATCTAAAAAGGTCCCAAGTTAGGAATCTGCACACTAGACGATTGTTTCACACTTTTCGTCACAAGGTGATATCTTTTCTCTTTCTTCTTGATGAGAACCAGATTGCAAATGAGTCTGCACAATTTCCTTTTTGGGTTCTAGCTTTATGCCTCTCTTGACTTGGGGAACCCAACATTTCTAAGTGGAATCCAATAACAGTTTGTAACACCTAGCACCCTCTGTAGTTTCCTTCTAGGTCTGGAGAAACCTTGCTAGTCTTCACCCCAGTTTTAGACTGGAAGAAGGGAGAAGACTCACCTGAGTGTCAGCGTGGAGCATTGGCTGCACCTCTGAAACAGTCCTGGGATCCTCAACCACAGACACTTCTGAAGAGAAAGAACCCTCTAAAATTTGGATGCGTCCTGGAACTGAAGGGACCTTCTAAAGGGATGCTTTCTGAAGGGACCTTGAGGCTGGAGTGCCCCCTGCCATGTTCATCCCCAGCGAAACCCTCAGTACTAGAAATCGTCATAATGCAGGCCTGAGCCTCATCCAGGGATGCAAAGGCTGAAGTGAACTTGCCAAGTTCTTTCAGGAAAGGGTCCTCTGAAAGACCACCAACTAACTGCCACATGGCCTGCCTCTGCAGTGACCAACTCGTCCAACTTTGGGTAATAAGAAGGGATCATCTGCACTCTGTGGAAAATGTGCCGTTGGCATTGCCAAGAAAGTAAATGGCCCGCTCTGCCCAGCCTGAAACAATATCTGTAGAACTCAGGAACCCCGAGGTTTTAGCTTCCTCAGCCATATCAAGGATATTAGTAAGCAGGCAAGTGATGCCCAGGAGCTTGTCTTGACAGACCTGCCAAGACCTGTCAATACAATGTTAGAGTCCTTAACAAACCTAAACATAAAGGGGTCATCTTCCCATCAATATCCGGGATGAAAGCGACCTTCCCCTCCAGGGAGGAGCGTGGCTATTTAGCCCTCAATCTTCCACAGACCTCTTTGTCCGGGAGTATCCAAATCCTGTGAGCCACAAATTAGGCCACCTTCTCTGCTGAACACCCCTCCAAGGACCTGGGGTGAAAAAGGTCTTATGGTTCCAACATTTCAGAGCCAATGGGCCTATCAGGAATCTGTTTCATATCTAGTGGGACGGAGTCCTCTGCCGAAGGATTTCAAGAATGTCTAGGTCCTGAATTCTCACCTAAGGCCCCCGATGTGTCGGAGTCAGTGTCCCCCTTAGGTTCCTCATTAAACTGGACCATGCCATCCTCCACTGCCTCTCAGTGTGAGAGTTCTGATCTCGGGATGTGTGTGCATTTTAGGAGAACCTCTTGGAGGCGGTCAGATGTATCTAGATGTGCAGTGCCACCTTTCTTACGTTTGCCTTACCTCCTTTGGCTATGTCTTGACTACGAGAACCCTGGGCTGAGTAGCTCCATCTGATCCAAAAGTTGCTTCCTACGCAGGGGTGGGATTGAGGGTGAAATGCTGCCAGGAGCATTAGATGCCTTGGAGAGCTCCGGAGAATGGTTTGATTGAGGAATCAGTCATCTCTGACCAGATGTTCTCCTCCTAACAGAGCTCTTCAATCCCATCACCCAGAAAGACTTTTTGTGGGCAGTCCGTAGTGGGGTACTCACCAGTGAAAAAAGACTTGTCAAGTCCCTAATCAAACCCAAACCTGTGGCCTCTATGGGATTTTTTCACAAAGGCCCGAACTTGCAGCAGCTTAACTGTACCCCAACGTATCCCCCTCCACTCTACCCCAGTCTTCCCCCACTCTAATCTACCCCACCCCACTCCAGTCTGCCACACTCTACCCCACTCTACCCCACTCAACTAAAATGTACCCAAATCTTCCCCACTCTAATCTACCCCACTCCAATCTAACCCAGTCTACCCCACCCCAGTCTATCCCACCACACTCCACCCCACTCCATCCCACCACACTCCACTCCATCCCACCACACTCCACTCCACTCCACTCCATCCTACCAGACTCCACCCTACCCCAATCTATCCCACTCCACTTTAACCTAATCTACCACACTCCACTCCATTCTACCCCTAACTACCACACTTAACTCTACCCCATTCTCTTACAGTCTACCCCATTCTGCCCCATTCCACCCCACTCTACCCCACTCCACTCTACCCCAATCTATCCCACTTCAAACTACCCCACTCGCCCTACCTCAGTCTACCCCACTCCACTACAATCTACCCCACTCTATCACAAGCTACCCCTCTCTAATCTCCCCTTCTTTATCCCACTCCACTCTACCCCAGTGAATACCACCACAATCGGGGAACAATGTTGTATTGTACACCACTTTACTCCACTCTACCCTAATCCACCCACTACTCTCGAACCCACTCCAATCTACCCCATGCCAATCTACCCCACTGCAGTCTACCACACTCCACTCTAGCCCACTCCACTTTACTCCAATTTAGCCCACTCCAATCTGCCACACTATACCCCTCTCCAATCAGCCCCTTTCTACCCCACTCCAACCCACCCCAATCTGCACCTGCCTTTATCTTCTCCCTCTACTCTACCCACTTCACTCCACTATAATCTACACCAATCCATCCCATTCCAATGTACCCCACTCCAATCTATCCTAATCTACCACACTCTACTTCACACTACCCCACGTCAATCTACTCGCCCCACTATGACCCACTCCACCCCAACCTACCCCACTCCACTACAATATATCCCATTCTACCCCACCCCAATCAATCCCACGTCACTCTACCCCACTCACATTAACCCCACTCTACCTCAAGCCAATCTACCCCACGCCAATCTATCTCACTCCAGTACAATCTATCACGCTCTACTCTACCCAACTTTACCCCACCCCAGTCTACCCCAACCCACCCCACTCTCTTTTAGACCTGCTGAACTGAAGCCATATTGGTGTACAACAAGGTTAAAAAACATTGCCAACAGCTCTCGCATAGGCAAGACTTATTCACTTTGCCAGTGCTTGTTTCTCTTGTCACCAATGTCAAATGCAAGAGCCTGGGGTTTCAGGGCTTGCACCACATGCCACCAGATGCACTTGAAAGCCCTTTGGATGCCAAGCATATGGCCGCTGAATATAAGGGTAATAATTTGATAAAGTGTGGCACCCATGGCGAGAAGTAGGAAAAGGCTTGGAGGGAGGCAGCCCTGAATGGAAGTAAGGAATCGGGGGATTGTATCAGGAGTGAATCCTACTGGGAGCCCCGAGACTGGCGGGCTCCCTTACAGGAATGTGTACATATGTAGGACTGGGTTTCAATTAGACAGTGTGGTACAGGGGAGTGGAGCTGGAGTATGTGGCACTTATGTTAGTTTGATATTTGTCTGTGGCAAAACCCAATCAACAGATATTCAAACAAGCATTGAAAATGCAATCGGTCTCGCCTTTGGTTAAGTTAAAGCCATTTGCTTTGCTTTTGGTATTGTATAGCAAAGCAAATGGCTTCAACTTAAGGAAAGGTGAGACCTATTGCATTTGTTATATATATAATAAAATAACATGAACGTGGTATGCTTTTGGTCTGTGCAAGGTTAGATTTGCAGTCGGAGTTCGTACTAGGGATTGTGTCCTATATTTTGTAAAGTTCTACAAGTATTTTAGAAAGTTCAGCCGGCTAGGGGGTGCCACCTGCCAGCCAGATGCGTAATTTCTCTGTACCCGGTCCTACACCAATGTCTCTGGTCCTTTATTTGACAAAGGCATAGCAAGAGGGCCACGGCTGGGCCCTGGTGCACACAAGAAATATGCCCATCCCCACGCCTGTCCAGCTTGTATAATACAGCAAATGGGCCCCCCACCAGCCCTAAGCCGTGGTGCCACTGCACCTGCCACACTATTGATAGCACTGCCTCTGCTGTTGAGAGTGAGCCAGTGAAACAAAAGAAATTATGCACGTCAGACTGCGACGTAGGTTTTCCGTATCACCTACAGTGCTTAATTTGTGCTAGAGTTTTCTGGTGCTCAGCACTGGCAATTATTTCTAAACACAGGCACCTACTAATGAGAATCCACCACATGGTGGTGCTGTGTGTGTAATTTATAAACAACGTTCATTAGTGGAACATTTAATTGTTTAATTTTTTTTTTTTTTTTAATAAAACTCAGTCTTAAACCGGAAATTTAAAGTGGCTTGTGGGTTGCAACACCTGCAGTTGCCCCATGAGAAATACCTTGGGTCCTGGCACTTAACTTTTGACAAATTAGGCACTGATCACCTAAATGCCATTGGTTCCAAATTGAGGGTTCCAAGCAGACCATACAAGTCTGGGCTTGGGTCCTGCACGTTTGGGTGCACATTGCCTGGAGCACAGCTTGTGGGGCCATCATTCTTGGACAGGAATAGTTCAGGCTTACCGCGTCGCCTCCATTGGACTGTAGCAGGTGGCAGAAAAAGGGAGACAAACCCGGAAAAGCAGAGTCGTTCCTCGAAGGTTCGGTGTGCCGGAAGAAGAGTGGGGGCGGAGTCAAGACTAAACATAGATACGCACGCCTCTGTGCTCTGCAGCGTTTAAAGCGACCCAGCACAGTCCGCCCCTCTCCCATCACAAGCCCATCAAAAATTGATTGTTGCGGCGATGACAGCGTGCTGAGCGCCGCATCTTCCGCACGCCTCTTTTTTTTTTTTTTTATTTCAAATCTTTTTTATTGAAGAATAAGGACAAAAATAAAGACAATACAATAAATCTTTAAAGGTACAAATGAACAAATTCTTGGTATCATGACACTTACAATAATCAAAAAGCAAATCAAGGGAAGAAGATAAGAAGAGGAAGAGAGAGAAAGAGAGGTAGAGAAGGGAAAAGATAGAGAAGAAGAGAGGAGAGAGGTGAGAAGAGAGAGGACAGGTGTATCCATAGGGCAATAGTAGTTGGTTTACTCAGACTCGGTACACTGTGTGCACAGCAGAGAATATACAGTAAGTATATAAAACCACAATCGCGTCGGAAACAGATAAAAGATGCCAGTGCATGAAGTTAGTGAACACGCACCCATGCTGATGTGCTATGCGGTCTTTCCCTTCCTTTTATGTACAGTGAGTGCAAGCACCTGGGGCATGTCTGACCAGAGGGGGCGCCCACTAGAATAGAGAGTCGGTGTCCCTCTTTCTGTTACTTGTGCAGGGTGTGCTCAGGATTACACTGAGTGTGCTGGTACCTGCACCACAGTGAGATCTTGCATGGTGCAGGGGTGTGGTGCACACACACACACACACACACACACACACACTAAGAGAATGACGTTGTTGAGAGCCCATAGGATGCCACAGGAGCAGAGATTCTTATCATTACATCATGGTGAGTTTTCTCCTCCTTTACACTGACGTCACTGAGACTTGTGTTCCACTTCCCCCTTCACCAGTGTATTCTTCATAATCTGTGAGAAGGAGGCGCAAGGCCCGCCCATTCTGCACCTTCCGCTGGGCGGCATTATTAGAGCACTCCAGCAGGGAATACACTGTCGCCACCCATCCAGAAGCCAGGAGCAATTTCCGTTCCTGAAGCACAAAGTCATTTCGAGATCTTCGAAGTAAGCACGGCGTGTTCTCGTTCACTCAAAATGTTTTAATTCGGTCGCTGGGTTTCGTGTCAATGATGCAGCTAGCTGCGGGTGCCACTGTCATTGGTACGAAGCTTGATCTATGCCAGCTGCGTGTGATAGTAGTGTAGTACTAACACGGACGGACGGCAAGAGCACATTTTTTAAAAGCAATACAATACTGCCTGTGTACTGCCGCCAGTAAAAGATCCAGTCCCGGTGGGCGGGGCCAAAAGTGGACAGGGCGGCAACAAGGAGGGACTAAAAAGCCTCCTTAACAATAGAATGCCAGCGTTTAGACTAAGCTATGACGCGAGCCAATGGGAAGAGGGGGTGGGGCTTCAAGTCCCCTTCCTCAACCGTATTGATTTCAAGAAGCTCTCGAATTTTGAGAGCAGCGCATGCGCGCTGCTATCGCCAGCCGAGACCTAAAAATATATAAGGGTGATAGATTGCTGTCTACATTAAAGTCAGAGGGATAAGACAAGAGACCCCTTCCTCTACTTCAGAATATCACAAAAAGCGAAGTGTCTGTTACCGGTGACACAGAACGGACGTCTCGTTTTTGGCTCATGATACGAACTTGGAGGTCCTTGATTCGCTCTTGGTGCCTCACAAGCCTCGCCTCGACACAAGTTTATAAAATTTATCTCAACAAAATTCATTTTGAAGCCATTTGTCAATGTTCGGTTTCCCTATTGATAGGGCACACTCCTACTTAAGCTTTGAGGTCCTGATGAGAACCCCCTACCAGCTAGGGGTTCGAAACGCGTAGACCGTTTTTCTACACCTTAAGAGCATAATTTGAAGAAAACTATCATTTATGGCAAAAATTGCTAATTGAAAAAACAACTTTCTTTGGTGTATTCCAACTGTTTTTTTTTTACATTCAATTGTAAATAGTGTTTTGTGTATGCATGGTTTGTATGAGAGTGTGAGATTTGAGTGCTAATGTTGATCAACTACGTTTGAATGTTTTTTCTATTCTTGTGTATTTTATGAAAATTTCATTTTTATAAATTGTTGTACTGTTTGTTCCTTTCAATTTGTGTATTTTGGTGACTCATAACCAACAAAAAACTTTAAAAATATTTCATGAAAAATAAACAGACTGTCAAAAACTCACTCCTAGTTTAATTCTTTGTGTGTGGTAATCAAAGGGTCTTGATAATTAGTAGTTACAGTATTGGCATTTGTTTAGTTGTATTGGATTTCAGAGGCTTGGCCTTACTGTGGGAAGCCCACACCCAGTGTTGTTTTTCCACAAAAAACGAATAAGCAGCACCACTGTTTCTCTTTCCGTTCCTCCTCATCCTTAATACTTAAGGAGAAGCAGTATGGTGAGGCAGAATCTCCTGGAAAAATGTTCTCTCCTTCCTTGGAAAAATTGGACGGGTTGATACACGTTCCTTTGCCTGCAGGATGCGTAGTGCTTAGTGTGTAAAAATAAATAAATACGTGTAAAATAATAGTCAGTGCAGTGCCCAAAATTTCTTGGATGGGTACTACCCATTTTTACCACTGGTGCTCCGAGTAGGGGCACAACCCACAAATTTCGGTTCAGTACTAGCACCACCGACCACCCCCCTGCAAGTGGCTCGTTTTGAGAGGAAGGCAAGGGCAGGGGTGTGTGACGGCCGGGGTCCTTTGAGTCACCTATACCTAGGTTGTGCTACAAATAAAAAAAAATGGCTACCTTTTACCGCTGCATTTTTCAGTCTCTTGTTCAAACGTCATTCTTTGTAGTTTGTTCTCACGCGATCCTAGTCTGCCTCCAACCTTTCTTTTTACATTCAGTCTAGATTTGTCCAGTCTCAGTACGTACTGTCAACCCCACTTACGGGCATATGATGTGCATTACCAGGAAATGTGCAAAGAAAGCCCCAATGGCTCTGTCAATCTGTACAGCCAGTTCCAGCAGTGGCAAACAATGTACATGATTAGTCCAAAATATGGGTAGGTAATGTGCTAAGGCAACCATTTGCATGGGGTGGCAATATAAGCAGGAAGTGGCACACATAGGTATTCATATTAAAGGTTGCCCTGTGCATGGGCATTTCTGCGTAAGGAACCCTGACGGCACATTGGTGCACTAGGAAACTTATGCACACATGTATCCTTGGATATAAGCAGTCTCACTTTTTGGTCTTTTAAATCTGGTCAACTGTGACTTTCGAAATTTCTGTAACAGGGAACACAAACTGAATTAGTTTTAAGTGCATTACTGCTAATAGAGTTTTCATTAAAAGAGTAGACAAAAATATATATTTCTTTCATAAACTGCTTAGGTTTGCCTTACTGAATATGGTGGTGGTGGGTCATATTGCATAGCCTTAATCACTAAACTGCTGGGACCATCTTCAACTCTGATGGGGTTTTAGTTTATCCAAAGGCGCGTTTGTTAGCTCCTTGAATGTCAAGGCGGGGAACAATGTCGTATTGTATTGCACAGTTATTTGACAATTTCATGGGTGCATTGTAGGTGAGGCAAATGGGAGGTAGGTAAAAAGACAACATTATCATACACTTATATTAAACATATATTGGTACACTGTATTGTAGCTGCATGTCATAGCGGATGCCGTTAGCCAGTCCTATCTTTTTAGCCAACAAAACTTTGCAAGCTAGTTTGCTTTTAACATTGAAAGCTGGGATTTTTGAGCGTGGAAAGTGCTGTTGGCAAAAAAGCCAGGACACAAGTCACACATGAGATGAGTGTCACTTAACAGCTGTGGGGAAATGGTGAGTTTTACAACCTGCTAGAGCAGTCATATGTCAAACGAATTAACATGAAAGCAGTTTACTTTAGTTTGTCAGACTTTATTTAGTTTACCCAGTCCTAAGCCCAAACATTTGCCTCTTACGTCGTGCAGGTGGTAAATGTGTGTGATTTATTTTGAGGCATGAATGCAGGTTGTGGGGGGAGACTGCTGCTTCTCTCAAGCTGCCTTTAGAGCATGGGTGCAGCAGCTGTCCTCAGCACCCGCAGCTACGCTAATTGTTCAGTGGACCATTTAATTCCAGTCTGGAGACATGGGGTAAATTCGAATAACCCGGGGATACAGTTCCAGTCTATTCTTAATAAGGTCCTTGGAGTTTAAACTGTGCTGGTAACCTACTCTTATAAGGAAATCACCTTCATTAGCTACAAATGGGCGGAACCTGGGAATGGTTAAAGGCTCTGTATCTGTGATTTCAACCTTTCATTATCCCCTGAAGCAAGATCCACGTTTTAAGTTAACTCTTGACCAGTGTTGTGTAGTTCCCACTAATCTGTAGGACCTGCACGTTTGTTGGATAGCACCCCTCAGGATATGTTTGCATAGAGACCAGCTAGCTCACGGTGCCACCGTAAGCCCCCCCCCCCCCCCCACCCTTACCAGTGAGCGAATAGTTTCTGGCAACCACTGAACATGACAACCCTAACCCCACAGGGATAGTGGAAACAGATCAGAACCTTTTGCTTAGTCACTCGTGCTTGCTTGCGTTCAGCGATATTAAGTCTACACAGTGGGACATTTTCAATATATTTATTGAACCAACATTATTCTTGTGTAAAATACATGTGCTGTGATAATCAGTAGACAGAAGCAGATGGAAGTGATTGCAAGCATCAAAAAAGTATATAATAGTTACAGTTCTACTGTAGTGCAAAAACAGTGTATATATATATATATATATATATATATATAAAGGCATATAAACAAGACAGTAATCAGGCGTACTACTACTATGCAAACCCTACTCTGAGTGTACATAGAGTGTGCGTAGGTTTAAAGCCAAGAATCTCCCCAAGGGACGATCCAACCCCATTTCCTAATGCGAGAGAATGTAAGAACCCCGTCTTGGTCACAAACTGGACACCCCTTGCGAAATGTCAGACCTCTGCATGGTGAAGTCTTATCATGCAGTGACCCTCCGTGTCAGCTGAAGTGCCCCCTCTGCTAATCTATTGGGATGCTCTTTATTTATCAGACCCCCCAGGATATAGCGGCATGGATTAGCAAATTTAGCGGCACAAAAATGGAAATTTAGCGGCACAAATATTGAAATTTAGCGGCAATTTTGCGGCATTTTATGTGGCCATTTTTCCTACAACAAACACAGACATCTTCGTTTTTTTAGTTATTTAACAACATGAAGCTATGTATATTTGGTTTCTTTACAATGTAGACACTTTGGGGCAGATTTACAAGCCCCTTGCGCTGCTTTTACGCCGCCGTTGCGTCACTTTTGTGACGCAGCGGCGGCGCAAAAGATGCACCATGGTGCGGGGTATTTACAACGTGACGCATCTCCCAGATGCGTCACGTTGCAAAGCCCTGCGCCAGAAGAGGCGTACCATTGCAGGTCAGTTTGTGTCTTGCAATAGCCTTAGAGCTTGGTGCCACTGTACCTGCTGCACTAATGATGGCTATACCTATCGCCCCTTTACAGTGTATTTTGAACACAACCTGATATCCCACCGGATGCCCGTTCGACAGATCTAAACACTAGAGAAAGAGCATTCAAAATCGCCAAGTGGTCACTTGTTAAACAGTAGCGAACTGCATGTTGGTACTTGTAGTTTGGTTGCAAAATGTCAGCCTGCAAATCGTCTCCGATTTAAAAGCGGGGACTGGTTGAAGTTGACACCCATGACATGGGGCCACTTGACGCCCGTGTTAAATTTCTCGCCTCTAGGATTTTTCCCATGGCTCACTCCCAGGGGGAAATGGTCTGCAATAGGTGAGCTCAACCCTCTGACTTCATCCCTTGTCCAGCGCGCCTCTGCAGATACCCCGTCCCGTGTGCGCCTCAGCTCTCTCGGCTGAGTGGTTCTGTCTGTTTATCTTGAGGGACAGACATCTCTGCACGGCGCTCCGTCTCCAAGCCCGCGAATAGGGTGACCAACTGGCATTGGTGCAAATTCAGGACGGTGAGTGTACAAATTCAGGACAAAGGGTCAAAATTCAGGACACAAATTCAGGAAAGGAGGTCAAAATTCAGGACAAAACTTCAGGACAATAGGTACGTTTTAACACATCAGAGGTCGCGCAATAGTATATAAGTAAGCCCAGCCATTTCCAAACATATTCAACCGTTTGCAAACCTATCCATCATGTATCCTCCCATCTATCATTTCACTCATCCATCCCTTCATCCATCCCCTCATCCATCCTTTCACTCATCTCCATTATCCATCCACCCTTTTACCCTATCCATCTGTACACTTATCCATCCACTCCTCATCCCATCCATCCATTCACTCATCCATTCAGCCATTTACCCTTTCACCAATCCAGCCATCCTTTCACTTACTAATCCTTCCACCCATCCACTATTTTAGTCATCCATCCATCACCCCTTTCTCTCTCCATCGACCCTTTCACTTAGCCATCCTTCCTTCCATCCATCCTTTCACCCACCCATCATCCATCCATCCATCTGTCCTTCCCCTCATCATCCATCCTTCCCCTTATCACCCATCCATCCTTTTCCCTCATCATCCATCCATCCTTCTACCCACCCACTCTTCATCCATCCATCCTTCCCCTCATCATCCATCCATCCTTCCCCTCATCATTCATCGATCCATCCATCCTTTCACCCACCCCCTCATCATCCATCCATTCCCTCATCATCCATCCATCCATCCATCCATCCATCCATCCTTTCACCCACCCCCTCATCATCCATCCATCCACCCTTCCCCTCTTCATCCATCCATCCACCCTTACCCTCATCATCCATCCTTTCACCCACCCCCTCATCAACCATCCATCCATCCCCTCATCATCCATCCATCCATCCTTCCCCTCATCCATCCATCCTTCCCCTCCATCCATCCATCCATCCTTCCCCTCATCCATCATCCTTCCCCTCATCCATCTTTCCCCTCATCCATCATCCAGCTACCCTTCCACCCATACATCCAGCTATTTACATTTTCTCTCCATCCGTCCCCTCTCATCAATCCATCCATCCTCTCTCATTATCCATTTATTCAATCTTTCATTCATCCATTCACCCTTTCACTAATTCATCCAGCCAGTCACCCATCCCTTCACTTACTTACTCACCGACCTTTCCATATTAATCTTGAGCTGAGCCCTTTTGAGAAGAGGCCCATCAATAACTTCACCCTCGCTGCAGGGGCCGTTCCAGGACTGGGACAGAAGCCACCCAGGGCGGAGACAGGATCCACCACAGGGGGGACAAGAGCCATCACAGGTGTAGGTGGCCTGGAGCCACAACATGGGGGGACAGGAGCAATCACAGGCGGGGGATGGACTGGAGCCACCACATGGGGGGACAGGAGCCATCACTGAGGGGAGGGCAGGAGCCATCCCAGGAGAGGGAACAGGATCCACCAGGGTGGGCACAGGGGTGGGCATGCAGTATTCTAGTATCATCTTCGGCTCCTCGCCCCCTCCTGCAAAAGACAACGAGAAGACAGGCTCTCTGTCCAAAATGCCATCCCCCACTGTGATGTACAGTACTTACAGGAGATACTCTAAGAGAACTGATTGAACTGATTGTCCACCATACTTTGTTAATTAGTGTGGGTGCGATTGTGCCATTTCTTTATTTTCTTACATTATTTCTTTATTTTCTTACATTATAGACTGCATGTTGAAGAACCGAGGTTTGCTTACAATTTAGTGACAGTAATTATGCTCTGTGAGAGAACCACGTGCTGCCTCGGTGTAATCAGGGGTGTAATCTGGCCGAGTCTCGGATGTTTGGGGCCCTAGGTAGAAATGGAATGTGCGAGCCCCCTCCAAATAGCAGAGACATGATGCATTCAGGGCTGTTTGCATGTGAATAGATGTCACTGCTCCTGAGCCTGCAGCCCCTCCCTCTCAGTCACCTTCGCAGCGCCTCTTAACAGGTCAGCAAGGGCTGGAGGTGTCAGGGCTGCCCCCCCCCCTCCTCTCAGTCACCTTCGAAGCACCTCTTAACAGGTCATCAAGGGCTGGAGGTGTGAGGGTTGCCACCCGCTGTGCCTCTCCAATGCTGCTAAGTATCTTGGCTGCTAGCCCAATTCACAGGCGATAGCCACATAAAGCAGACCCCCCAGGATATAGCGACAAATGCCGCGATTTCTACAAAAAATGCCGATTTCGCGGGCATTTTTGTAAAAATCGCAGCATTTTTTAAAAAGTGCCGATTTCGCGGCAAATCGCGAAATCGCGATATCCTGGGGGGTCTGATTTATAATAGAAAGCGGCCTTGCAATGTGAGTATAGATTAGTAATGTTATGGTTATGTAGATCGCCTTGTCGACCCGTGGATGAAGATAGAATGACATTTGTACATAGTGTATAGAACGGCCTTGTACATGATTTTTGAAGCATCTTGATAATGTTGTGCGAAGCTATATGTGTAAACAAAGTAGTTTCAGAGAAACAAATCCAATATTGTCATGAACGCAAATATGTGCAAACTGTCACAGCAGAAATGTTATTGTGAAAATAGGACAGTGTTAGAAATTACCAGCTTTCCTACATGGGCCTACACCTGGCACAGAACACCAGCAGTCCGTATAAGGACTGCATAACACTTCCTCCTTCCTTCTAAAGTGTTTATCTGCTCTCTCACTTCCTCCTTAGGGCCATAATCTGGTTACTCCCTGCCTTAATCGGGCTCCATCTGTCCTGATGGAGCAGTGTCTTCTTTTTATTTATATAGATGTTTATTATTTTTAATTACATGCAACTTCATAATAGTAAAAACGTGCCATAGACTCCCTTAATGCTGCTTTCAGTACAGGATTACAACTGCCTTGTTGGTTATTCTGTCAAGTACAAATGTTGTATATCGGGTACATATCAACGTAGCATCGAATTGGCATTAGCCTCAGATCATATCATGGTTTGTAACAAAGAGCGAGAGAACTAATAAGCAAACCGAAACTTGTCATCTCCTTCCCCCCATGCGATCACATCAGAAATTGGTATATCAGTCACAAGGTACATATCACTGGCAATGGAAGCATCACACTAACATTATGTCCTCTCAGGAGTTGAGTTTGCTCCACCTGAGGCAGCTGGTCTGGACACTCAAATGCCTCCATGAGCTCACTCCATATCTCTGCAATGGGGTTCTTCCTAAAACCCCCTGCTAGCCTCCAGTTTCTGATTGATACATCTGCCAGTGGATTCCTCACCTAGTGATTCCTCACCTTGAGGCTAGTGGACTGAAGCTCTCTCTTGATTGGGATTTAGCCTCTGTCTCTGATGCCCCTTCTAAGGATGTGACTCCATACCATGCAGTCATTAGGAAGGCGGCGGAGCTATTGAACTTAACTCTTCCTAATGCAGAGTACAAGTCGAACATTTTGACAGAAGTCCTCCATTCGCCATCCTCTGTTGTGGAGCCCATGCTTCCTTTCAATGAGGCTTTTTGACGGAGCCAATCTTAGAAGTGTGGAATAGACCTCTTACAGCTCCTGCCTGTTTCAACAGCTGTTGCGAGAAGATACAAGGTGGCTACTGGTGACCCAGACTTTTTATCTTCGCATCCTTTGCCAGAGAGCTTGGTTGTACAGGCTGCCTGCTCCAAAAAATCTGCAGGTGCTTTTCCTCCGGTACCTGGGGACAAGGAATCAAAAAAGCAGGACCAAGCTGCAAAGAAAGTCTTTTCATCGGCGAGTATGGCTCTTAAGTCAATAAATGCTACATGTCTCTTGGGGCTTTATATCCATGCTTTAATGGATTCTGTCAAACTGCTGGCTCCTAAGATTCCAGAGGAAGATAGAAAAAACTTTAATGAGGTTCTGGTTGACACTCAGGCTGCTGCTCGGCAGGTCATTCATGTGGGTTGGACACTGCTGACTCGGTGGCGAGAGTAATGGGATCTTCAGTTGCCACCAGAAGGGCAGCTTGGTTGAAGTCCTCCGAATTCTCAACAGATGTCCAGGCTGCCTTAATGGATCTACCCTTTGATGGTTCGGGCCTTTTCGGGAAAAAGGCTGATGCTGCGTTGGAGAGATTCAAGGACAGCAGAGCTACGGCCAGATCCTTGGGTTTGCAATCCAGGGGAACTGTAGGAAAAAGATATAGGGGATTCGGAAGGTCCTCCTTTCGAGCCTACAAGCAGTCGCAACAGCAGCAGCAGCAAAATCCGCTGTACAAATCTTACAGGGGCAGACAGAGGGCTCGTCATCGAGGACGTTAAGCTTCCTCCTCCTCCTCCTCTTCTTCCTCTTCCCACCCCCCTCTAACATCAGCAAAGCAGCCCTAGATCCGCCATTCTGGATCATGCAGGTCCTGTGGGGGGTCTGCTTACCTATTTTCTGCGGGATGGGGAGTCGGTCACATCGGACCTTTGTGTTCTCAATCTCATGGAGAATGGGTATGCTCTTCCCTTTCAGGAGTTTCCTCCGAATTACCCTCCTTGTCAAGGGTTTTTCTCAGAAGACCACCTGCTGCTTCTGCAGGAGGAAGTCCTGGCGTTACTAAGAAAAGGTGCGATAGAGGTGGTACGGTAGCAGGAAAAGGGTAGGGGGTGCTGCTCCCGGTGGTTCCTGATTCCCAAGAAGGATGGCAGGCTTCGTCCAAACCTGGACCTCAGGATCTTGAACCTCTATCTGAGACGGGAGAAGTTCAAGATGCTCACCCTTTGCCAGGTTCTTCAGGCGCTGCTGGAAGAGGACTGGATGGTGTCGATCGACTTGCAGGATGCTTATTTCTACATCCCCATCCTGAAGTCGCACAGGAAGTATCTCCATTTCACGGTGGGTTCGCAACATTACCAGTTTGCGGTCCTTCCGTTTGGTCTTACTACTGCGCCTCGAGTCTTCACCAAGGTGATGACGGTGGTGGCGGCCGATCTCAGAAGGTCAGGGATTCCAGTATTCCCTTATCTGGACGATTGGCTGATCAAAGCAGAATCTCCAGAGAAGGTGCTCCATCATCTGCAATGCACAACTCAATTGTTGTACAGGTTGAGCTTTTCGATATATGTGCCCAAATCTCACCTGGTGCCCTCCCAGCGCAACCTGTTCATAGGTGCTGTACTGGATACAACTGTGTGTCGGGCATTCCCTCCTCCTCAAAGGATTCGCGACATACAGGAAATGATTCCTTTATTTTACAATGGAGCGGTCGTTCCAGTCCTGAAGGTCCTTCGTTTGCTCGGTCTGATGGCTTCCTGCATCCTGTTGGTCAACCATGCACGCTGGCACATGAGGGCACTCCAGTGGTGCCTCTGCAGGCAGTGGTATCAACACAATGGAGATCTCAGGGAGTCTGTGAGGATCTCCAGATAAGCTGCGGCGGATCTGACTTGGTGAGGCGTGGAAGGCAATCTATCTCAAGGAAAGCCTTTTCAACTGCCTCCATCAGTGACCACAGTGATAATGGATGCATCCACTCTAGGGTGGGGTGCTCATCTGGGGGATCTGGAGGTCAAGGGTCTTTGGACTCCAGAGGAAAGGTTACTTCACATCAACCTTCTGGAATTGCGGGTGATACGTTTGGCGCTCAAGGCCTTCCTCCCTTCCCTTCGCAGTCAGTCAGTTCAAGTCCAGACGGACAACAGTACCACGATGTGGTATGTCAACAAGCAGGGAGGAGTTGGGTCGTGGTACCTTTGCAGAGAGGCTCTGCGTCTCTGGTCCTGGGTTCAGGACCATCAGATTTGTCTGGTAGCAAATCATCTGGCCGGGGTTCTGAACGTGCGTGCAGACCGTCTCAGTCGGCAGTTCTCAGCCGATCACGAGTGGAGGCTTCATCCAGAAGTGGTTTGTTGCGTCTTTTGGACGTGGGGGTCTCCTCCGGTGGACCTGTTTGCCACTCACGAGAATGCTCACTGCCCGTGATTCTGCAGTCTCCAGTATCCGATGCAGGGAGCTTTGAGGGATGCGTTTCAGTTGAGTTGGGACTCAAGACTCCTTTACGCAGTGTGTAGTCAATGCAGGAAAATAAAAACATTAACACATTTCCTTTGACAATAAAATATTAACATTACAGTAAATCAGGTATAGAAGAGTGAACAACGGGGAGGCGGGTGGGCCAGTGAGGAATCCACAGGTAGATACTGTATCCACCAGAAAAAGTGTTACCGAAGGTAAGTAACTTGTTCTTCAGTGCCACATGCTCGTTTTTCGCCCTTTGGATCACATCTCTCTTCCATGGTAGAATGGATGGGGCCCTCGCTGCCTTCCAGTTCATCGCAAAGCGAGTAAGTGCCAGGGTCAGAAACCTGGAGCCCACCTGCTGCTTTGTCACCAATTGAGCAAGTTCCTTCAGACATAGTTCAGGTGAACTGCTATCTCCCGTCCCAGCACCGTGTCCGGTATTCCAACAACTCCCTCCAGTACTCCGCTATATTCTCACATTCCCATATAATATGCATAAAATCAGCTGCACCTTGTTCACATCTGGGGTAGGTTTACATTGTGGTTGAGGATATCTGTGTCAGTCTTTTGGGCGTCTTGTATGTTGCGTGAAGATAGTTAAATTGTATGTATTTGAGCTGTGCGTTGCAGGAGGCTCTCTGTGCGCTTCCCGAAGTCCCCTCCCACTGCTTGTCTGTAAGTTGATTCTTAATACGGGCCTCCCCTCAGGTTTCCAAGGTGTTTAAGGAAGGTGTAAACATGTGAAGAAGCGTCTTGCTGAACCAGGATATCAGTCTGCTTCCTCCTTCCATTTTGTACAACAATTGCAGTGCTTCATGCGTGTCGGGCTCAGTCTGCCCTGGTCCCCATAATTCATGCACCAAGTCCCCTTTCTTCACGTATAAGAGCAACTCCAATGCAGGGAGACCCAGATATTCAGCCATCTCCTGTCCTGTGAGAAGTTTCCCCTTGTGGTAACAATCCCCTATTGTGAGGGTATCTAGCTCAGCCCACCCATTCGGGATGGCCTCAGGGTTCTCAAGCCAGGTCAGCAAAATTGTTGGGGCATAGAGAGCAGCCCCCTCATTTTATTTCAGCCCTTCCCGTCTCAACAACAGTGTCAGCAAGTCTCTGGGCATCACTGAGCTCCTCAGAACCACCAGGGTTGACAGGTTCTGTCCTTCTAACCATCTGGCCACCCACTGTAGCTGGTAGGCCAAGTAATAAGCCTCGAAGTCAAGGACACTCAGCTACCCACCAGCGCTTTCAAGATCGCCAAGCCGACTCTGTGCCATCCTTTCCCCCACAGGAAGTCTCGTACCAATGTCTTGAGGTCCCTGAACCAGCCCAGTCCAACACACACTGGCAAGTTGGCAAAATAAGCAAACTGTTGTGGAAGTATAATCATCTTGGTCAGGGCCACCTGTCCCATCACCAATAGGGGGAGCTACCGCCAAAAGTCTAAGCAGCCTTTCAAAGATTGCAGCGCCACTCCTAAATTTCCCTCCCAAAGGTCATCATCGCTATGGTACACCCTGATGCCCAGAGAGTGTAAGGTGCTCTCGTATCAACCTATTCCCTTTTCTGTCTAGATCAATGGTGCTCCCCACACTGCAGGTCCAACTGGAAAGTGCATGTCTTCTGCCAATATGTGCGAAGTACAGAGACTCTCCCCAGTTCTTCTAATAGGGGCAATGTCCCTGCCAAGTCTGCTCGACTAACTCTGAGATATAATATCCTATTGTCTGCATAGAGGAAGGTTGTGCGCACTCTATTGACTAGTTCCAGATCCCTTTTGGCATGTCCCCCCCCCCCCCCATACTGTGGCAGCAGTTCCCCTGCCAACATGGGAAGCATTGGTGATAGTGGGTAGCCATGCCTCGTGCTCCTGCCGACTGTGTAAGGATCAGAGATTATTCTGCCGGTGCGACCCCGGGCAGTTACTTGTGTGTACAACAAATTTATGCATTGTGGCCACCACCCACCGCCTAGGTTCAATTTATCTAGACCCACCATCCCAGTGTATCGGATGCTTTCTCCAAACGAATGGACAAAGCAATCAAGGAGTTCCTACGCTCTGCTGGTGTCTCCTTGAGGACTCTGAAAAGGCGCATAATATTGTCAGAGGTGTTGCGCCAGGTATAAACCCACATTAATCTGACTAGCAGGTGCGTCGTGGGCAAGAGAAGGTCTGCTAAGACCTTGTTCAATATTTTAAGTCAAGATTGAGCATAGATAAGGTACGATAGTAGGTCACATGCTGCTGTGGGAGTTTCACACAGGTCCTCCCTAAGGATTGCCGGCAGCAGCCCCTCCTCCTGTGCCGCCGCATATACCAAAGCAAGGTGGGGTGTTAGGATATATGCGTAGGTCTTTAAAAATTTGGTCGGCAATCCATCCAGGGCAGGAATCTTTACGGTACCCAAATCCGCTATGGCAGCCTTAATTTACGTCTCTGTGACTGGTCCGCCCAGGCCTTCTCTTTGTTTGTATGTGGCCTGTGGGAGCCTACAGCGGGACAAGAAGGTACAGACATCCACATCCGGTACCGGCAGGACCTCGTCATATAAGCCTGATAATAGTCAAAGACCACTCCATTTATGTCATATTGTGAGCACTCAAGGTGCCAATGGGAGTCTGAAATCTTCGTAATGAGGTCCCCCTCAATTCCAAATTTACAAGCCAGGCCAAAAGTTCTGCATGTTGTCATTCCAGGTATTCTCAGTAGCTAAAGGTCTTGAGTTATTCGACCTGAGCGGCAAAGGTCTCCCTAACTGTCATAATATAATGTGCAGTCCGATCTGGATCAGTGACCATATCCCTCTCCAACTATCATAGCGTGTTTTCTTGAACTATCAGTCCCTTCTGCAACGTTTTCCAGACCCTCACCACTGCACAAATGCAATGACCCCCACACCACCATCTTAAACATCTCCCATTTTACCCCCGGAGAGGATGCCATTCCCTTCTAAATATGTTATAATAGCTTGTCTCAGCTCTTCTTGAAAGCTTCATCCAGCAGCAGTGCACTCTGGAGCAGCCATGTGGGGACCAGAGAGTGAGTTCTACCCCACTAAACAAGTATCATCAAGGAGTTATGGTCTTACTGTGTGCGCCCAAGGTATTTTGCATGGGAGACCTTGGGGGACAGCTGCCTAGATGCCAAAAAACGGTCTAGGCGTACATGTAAGTCGTTAAGTACTGATTAAAATGAATACTCCTATAGTGAGCATGGCATGCCCGCCAATCATATTCCATGTTCCAATCCTGGAGCCAGTCCACACACCTCTGCTCCACCTAGTTACCATTGTGGATGGCAGAGGTGGATGCGAGCAATCTAAAGTTGGGTCTAGCACACATTTGATATTTCCCTCTAATAGCCAGGGAGCTGCCACCCTGGTGTCCAACTTCGTAGTCAGGTGCTCAAAAAAGTCTGGCTGGTCCACGTTAGGGGCATATATACAACCCAACATTCGGACCGAGCCATCCAGCCTACCGGAGACCAAGACTTATCTACCTCAGGCTCTGTATCGATATCAGTGGCCTGAAAAGGACTCTGGGCTTCTCCAATATGAGGGCACCTCTGGCATAAGAGGAATCACCAGCAACACACAGCTGACCTCTCCAACGCCTATGTTACTTCACCCCTTCTTGTGCTGTCAAATGGTATCCTATACTATCTGGGCACCCCTTTTTTAAGTATCTATGAATCTTAAACCTCTTGAGCCCAGAGCCCAACCCCTTGACATTGTACATCAAGAACATGTATTGGGAAACAGTTGTCGCAGCTTCTGTGTGCCAGTGTCCCTGCCGCAGGGTTCCCAGGTCACCCACGATCCCAGCCAGTGTCCCAACAGTGAATGTGAGCTCCTCTTAGAAGCTGTTGAAATATTCCTGGTCGAGCCCACGTGGTGGAAGCAAGTGTAGCAACTTGAAAATATTCCCTGCACCTCCCAATCCCCAGGACTGGTGGCAATGGCCGCCCCTCTAAAGCTGGTCATTGTTAAAGGTGAAAAATAAAGATAAAAGGGTATGGGGCCTCTGCTCTCCAAGAGGGAGACAGTATTGGAGTGGAGTGTAGTGTGGATTATTGTGTGAATCTGCCACTCCCCTGCCCAGCCTCCTGCAGTATCTGCACATCTCAGACATTCCATCACATCACATCAAGCACCCAGCACCCATTCTACAACTTTGTTCTGATGGACTAAAAGTGTCTTCCAAATTCCACCACCGATAACACTGGTCTCCCAATGCAGGCGTCTGCAGGCTTAAGGTCAGTGCACTTATCTCTGCAGTTCTTCGTTCCAACTGATACATTACAAGTCATCAGCTAGCTGAGCTGAGGTGTGAGGGTGGGTGGTGCGGTGTCCTCTGGATTCTCTAGTCCTAGCACATAGTCAGTCTTGGATGTTCCTGGAGTTGTACAGCCACCCTCCCATACTATTAGTGTTCATTGCCAGCCGTGCGGTCAGAGCACTCCCCGTGCTTCCCTCTGTTCTCTCTAGGAGAGCTTGGCTGTTTTCAGTCTTATACTTAGAGCCTGCTGCCTTTTAGATGCCAGCCATGGGCCCAGCCCAACTCAGCTTTGTAGGCCTCCAGCCAGTCCCATGCAGCCACGGCATCCATGAAAAAGGTTGTGTGCCCGTCGAGCATGGTTTTCAGCATAGCTCGTTACAATCGGGCATAGCGGATGACCTGTTCTTGCAGGGTCGGTTTAACAGTGACAGAGGACAGTCTCTATTATTGCACAGCCAGGGTGTTATCTGTATATATGGCAACCTTGTGACTGCCCAGTGTAAAGGGTTCCTCAAGTCTCACCTGTTTCAGGATGATGTCTCTGTAGTGTAACTGGTGTGCCACCACCGTCCTCGGTGGGGGAGGCGTGCCAGGACCCGATTCTTCCTATCCAGGGCAATGAACCTGGTAAGCGCCTGTGGGGCCAGCATCTCCAGCAACCATGTCTCCAAGTAGGGCACCATGTCCTGACCTTCTGCTCCCTCAAGCATCCAAATGGTCTGTTAGTTGTTTCTGCAGTTGCACCATTCTACGTCATCCAACCTCTGTTACTGTGTGTGTAGTTATTGCAATAGATTTGCTACTACAGTGTCCATGTGGGACAAATGAGGTTGCACGTCCACCAGGTCTGTGCTGTGTTGTTGAACTTTCTCTGCCAGGTTCCCCTTATCTTGGTGCAGAAGACAAAAATTCACAACAACTGCATCAATGTTCATCTTAACGGTCTCCCAGGAGCTCTCAAAGGCAGCCTGTTTTGTGTCTAGCTTGCCAGCCTGTCCCCCATTCAGCCGGCATGGGTTCCTGCGACTGTCCATGTCCTCATCCTCCAGTCAGGGGGCACACTGGGCCCCAGCCTGGCCGTGGTGGACCCAGCCTGGCCGTAGTGGCCACAGGAAGCCTCTCTACACCCCTCTCCCCAACCCTGCCCCCTGGTACTCATTGACTTGGGAAGCTGGGCCCCAATCGTCCCACAGCGAGTGCCCGCACTACCAGTGAGGCGTGCCCATCTGGTTTATCACCTCAAGTTACAGTTGCTGTGTCCCCAGCATAGGGCAGGCGTGTGTTGAGTCCTTCTCTGGAAGAGCTGTGTAGTCACAGGCCACAGGATCTGCAAGCTCACCCTCTGGTCCCAAGCCGATCAACCCAGCCCAAGTTCCCCCGCTGCAGAGCCTGTACTCAATAGACCCCCGTCTCTGTGCGCAACAGCGGGGGAAGGCTTGCAACAGCCCCAGGAATGCAGTCACACCCTAGGTCTATCCAGATATTGTCGAGATGCCACTCTCGCCGCCACCCCATGCTGTCCTCCTCCTCCCAGTGTACGCTCATCAGAGTGCGGGCGTCTCCCGCTCCTCACCTCTTGGGGGGGGGGGTCACTTGGGTCCCAGGGAGGACAGCCTCCGGTCCGTAGGCCGCTCTCTTGGCCAGAGGCACTTCATGCTCACCCATTCACCAGGCAGAGGAGCACGAGCATGGTGGGCCAGTCTGCGCTCCAGTCGTCACTCATTGCGGCAGTTCTTCAGGTTGCCATCACTGTACGATCGCCAGTTTCAGCACACCTGCGAGGTTCTCTGCGCCCCAATTCCAGTGGTCCACTCCTAACCCCCATGTCATGGAGCCGCCTGCCTCCTTTACGTCGGCTCCTACCCCTTCTGGGCACCCCAGACTGGTAGTTTGGCGGACCAGACGTAATTATGGTATGCAGCGGGGTGGGCAAGAGAGCTCGGTGGTCGTGTCTTCACAGCATGGACTCCAAACCACGATCCCCTGTTGGAGCAGTGTCTTCACATCTGGTAACGTATGTTGATGCCACTTAACACTAGTTGCTGGGATGAAAGTTCCAAATCCAGACAGGTGCCTAAGGATATTTCTGAAGGCAAGGTGGTGAATTGGAAGGTAAACAATTATTTAAGAACATGTTCTTTTTTAAGTTTATAAATGAAAAAAGATCTAAATATTTCCTGCAGTTGTATCATGAATCTTTCTCGTTCAGGTATGTCTCTTGAAAGAATATGTGAATACGTACAGCAAGTCTTAAGAGCGATGCCACACCATTCCTTAAGCAGATTCCACTTTTAGCTCTCCCCGTGGTTGCTATTCCCACTTTCTCTTCCTATTTCTACTTTCAGAAAAAACACACGTGTAACTGGTAACTTAAGTCAAATGTATCCATCTTGTGCATCTAGCTCCGGTTGCTTCTAAACAACCGATGCTATTCTGTCCTTCGCTTCTTGGCAAATAAAAGGGTCGAGCAAGGATTGTTTTTGGTAGAGAAAGAGAAGGAGTTGTTCCTCCGTTTAGAGAGGAAACAGAAATGTCTTGAGTTTATATTCGTGACATTGGCTGGGAATCCCTACTCTGCAATCATGGGAGCTCATACCGAGGTTTGGTTGCTAGTTAAGACAAGCATTTACAATGCAATGGTTTCGCCTTTGGAAAAGTTAGAGCTATTGGCATTGCTCATGACATTTCTTTTTTTGTTTTTACTTATAAATAAATGGCATTGTTATTTACATTGCCAACAGCTCTGAGAGAGAAACATTGAACATAGGGGGGGGGGAATTTTGTGGGGATCACACTGGGGACAGAAGAAAAGAGCTGATAAACCTATGCACTCTCACGGAGTGAGAGACAAAATCCGAGACAATCCGAGACAAAAAAAGTCATTGAATAAGAAGCAAATAAATGAGATTGACAATAAACACAACCAATGGTAAGCAATGGACAGGTTGTAGGCACACAGTAGGCATTTTGCAATCAGACAAGTTAAACTACGTGGGCTGGACCACAAAAAGTAATGTGTTCACGCTGCGTCAAAATGTCAGGAAGTTAAGAAACAAGCATGGCCAGTACAAATAAGTATGACCTTAATGGGCTGCACTATCAAAGACACACTCATCACTCTGAACTCGCACTAGCACTGTTCATCCCCTGTTGCACTCACATAGGCACACATCCTGTATCAGCACTTACACATGAAACCCCCCTGCCTCTGCACTCACAGATAGGCCCACCCGTCCTCCTACACCCACAGGCCCACCCCCTTCTCCTGCATCCACACAGGGCCACCCCCTTCTCCTGCATCCACACAGGCCCACCCCTTCTCCTGTAGAACACCACTCACCCCGCACTGGCACAGAAATCCCTGCACTCGGAGCAACACCCCTCGCGCCGGCACAGACGCACCTCCCACCTCCACACCTTAATAAAAACACTCCCTGCTGACTTTGGCAGTTTTAGAGCTATCACCTAGAGGTGTATAGACTCCGGATGCTGTGCCACCCGGTCCCTTGGGAAATGGCTGTTTTTGAAACCTCAAAATCAAACATAATTACGTTAAAGACCAGTGATCGGGATTTCGGAAGATATATTACCATAAAGAACATGACCCCAACATAAAATCTCTAAGAAGGGCTCAAATATATATTAATCGACCACTCATTCCAATAATAAGTGTAACCAAAACACGAAAAGGTTTAAACAGTGTAGAATGTATTGTGTTTTATTTCTCCAGCCTGCTACATATTTACCCTAACATTCTGTTCACTATTAAGATGGGCAAATAGTGGGCCACTGTAAATTATACATTTTAATGTGTCGGCAGCACAGCACTACATATGAGAAAAGTGATTACCACACAATATACAGCATATGCACACTCCATGAAGCAGCATAACATGCATGTAGTACTCCATAGATGTGTTAGCTTCATGAACAGTCACGCTGGTGATTGTTTTCCCAGTCTGGAAGGATGAGAGGCTAACATCACCAGCCAGGTTTGCACCATGTGACACACAATCTCAGACCACTTAGGACAACGGAAGCAAAAGAACAAACAATGGACGGAATGCTGAACAATGCAAACATTCACCCCCAGTCACAAGGATGTGGTAACTATGCAGCTGTCTTCTTTAAGGTGTAGGTAAAACCTCGAGAAAAAATGCAGTTATTATGGTGGTTAAAAGTTGAAAGTGCCTTGCTGTTGCCTGGCAACGAGATCCACACACTAATCACGGGCCTCCGCAGTGCTCTGTCAGGTGTGCTGCTGAATTTGCACAGGTGGGCCAAATATCCAGTATTGACTCCCAAAATAAGACTTCACAATCTGTACAGCTTCGATTGGGAGCCGTGGGATTTGAGGGGAGACTCGCAATAAGCCACACACCTTGTTTCGATATGGAATATGACTGATGCGTGCTCAATGTGACCTGTGTCCAGCCATTCCTTGCCACTATCTGGAGCAAGCTTCCAGTGCCTTCAGCAGACTCCCTGCCACCTCGCAGAGAGCGGACCTTCAGTTCTGAGAGACAGCTCCCTCAAGGCAGGCAACAACACAGACAGCGGGTGGGGGTAGGCAGGCAGCAACACAGACAGCGGGTGGGGGTAGGCAGACAACAACACAGACAGCGGGTGGGGGTAGGCAGGCAGCAACACAGACAGCGGGTGGGGGTAGGCAGGCAGCAACACAGACAGCGGGTGGGGGTAGGCAGGCAGCAACACAGACAGCGGGTGGGGGTAGGCAGGCAGCAACACAGACAGCGGGTGGGGGTAGGCAGGCAGCAACACAGACAGCGGGTGGGGGTAGGCAGGCAACAACACAGACAGCGGGTGGGGGTAGGCAGGCAACAACACAGACAGCGGGTGCGGGTAGGCTGGCAACAACACAGACAGCGGGTGGGGGTAGGCAGGCAGCAACACAGACAGCAGGTGGAGGTAGGCAGGCAGCAACACAGACAGCGGGTGGGGGTAGGCAGGCAACAACACAGACAGCGGGTGGGGGTAGGCAGGCAAAAACACAGACAGCGGGTGGGGGTAGGCAGGCAACAACACAGACAGCGGGTGGGGGTAGGCAGGCAACAACACAGACAGCGGGTGGGGGTAGGCAGGCAGCAACAGAGACAGCGGGTGGGGGTAGGCAGGCAACAACAAGGACAGCGGGTGGGGGTAGGCAGGCAGCAACACAGACAGCGGGTGGGGGTAGGCAGAAAACAACACGGACGAATTTTAAAAGCATATATTTTTTTTTTTTTTTGCAGTAATGTGAATGCAAGCAGCATTGAGAAAACAACTGGTGCTAAGGCCAAGTTGACAGAGGAGTTTTTACACTGTGCTCTACATGAATATATTTGCATTTTGTACCACTAAAAGTGAATGAGGTATAATTGATTTTGTGCATTTCATTGCGTCCGTTGTGCACTATGTTTTATCACCATCATGTAGTAAGCTGGTTGCAAACTAAGGGCAAAAAATGAGCATACAAAAACAGCTTCCTCTCAACAAGCATTAGATGGAAGATGGAAAACATGCACAAAAATAGTTTGCATTTTTAACCCATTTCATTCTGACCTCTAAATTAGGCCCCCTGCCTGAAAACAAAATGCAACAGGAACCTGTGCTTGAAAGCTCACAAAAATAAACGTAAGTCACCCAAGGCAAACATGTTTCAGTCTATCACCAATGATACCTCACTGAGACTGCTTTTCAACAAGCTTTTTGCCAAAACGAATAGAATATTATCATTCGAAAATGCCTGAAAAAATATTAACTTTGTTCAGTAGCTTTCACCTTTACGTTTCAAAACTGGACAAACTGTTTTTCACGTTGCACAACTAAGGTAGCTTGAAACCCTATTTTAAAAAGGAGCAATTAACTCGGATACGTGTATTTAAACCAATGTATATTTTTTCATGCAATTGGCGCACAGTTACTTGTTTTATTTTCCTTTCGGTGATTTTTATCATTTTTCATCGAACCCAAAAAGAATGTAGAGAGAATAAAAGAGATCGTTACAGTGTATATCTATTCAAATTATTAGGGAAAATAAAGCCCTCCCCTTTGCCAGTGACAGGTGGAGTAACAACACTGTGGTGTTTAATAAACAGAATAGGGACCACTGAAGGGGCGGGGGTGGGTTTGTCTACGAATCAACCATCGCCCTACATCGCAGTTAAAGTACCAAGCTCTGGTGAACAAGTAAATGCAAGGAACTTGCTTATACAGGAGAAATTGGTGAAACTATGTCCTTTATATTAAACAACTAAGCATTCTGCCTGAATGCAAAGAGGTGCAGTGTTAATTATAGAAATGCATATCTTAAGAGAGAGGCCCCTGTTGACACACGGCTATTGCATCAAATACTACTAAAAAAATACTTCATGCACGTTATGGACCCATTTTCCCGCTGCATGACACAAAAGCATGCACATATTACTACAACTTAGAAACATAAAAGTGAACCCCTCCCCCCCCGAAGACGCAGGGGGGATCCAGACTGCTCAACATTCATAAATAATGACACTTTCCAGGGAAATACACTGGAACGGAGAGATATTTTGAGGAAGACAGCAGGCCGCTTATGAATAAAAATGGGAATGGGTCTAAATGAGAGAGTGTCTGGGTCACATAGAAGAGGTTGACAGACCGTCTCTTCCATTCCGTGTTCCAAGCAGTCCCCTTCCCGTTCTGCCACAGGCCCTCAGCCCTTGCTCCCACACCCCCTGGCCACCATCACGCCCACTCACCTGCAGCAGGCAGGCCGCTCTGTCCCAGCTGACAGTTGTGGTTTTGAGAGGAAACAGGCTCCTGGAGGCTTGACAGACCGTCTCTTCCATTCCGTGTTCCAAGCAGTCCCCTTCCCGTTCTGCCACAGGCCCTCAGCCCTTGCTCCCACACCCCCTGGCCACCATCACGCCCACTCACCTGCAGCAGGCAGGCCGCTCTGTCCCAGCTGACAGTTGTGGTTTTGAGAGGAAACAGGCTCCTGGAGGCTTTCTGGAGGGGGCGGCTCTCGCCACAGGGAAGGGGTCGGCGAGGGGGGGGGGCGCGGCCTCCTCCTCGGTATCGCGCCGCCCTTAGGCCCGGGGCTGTTAAATGGAGGGCCGCTACCCGGAAGGGCACGCTCTCCCTCCGCCCTGCGGTCCGTCCGCTGCTGGGTGCCCCGAGTTCCCCGTCGCTATCACTCTGTGTGACACTCCTCCTCACCTCCTCCCTTCTGTTTTCGTGTTTGTACAAGATGGCCGCCCTCGCCCGTCTCGTCACGTGACTTAGTGCGATAGGGGAGGGGTGCGAGGAGGAAGAGGTGTACGGCGAGCAAAAAGAGCGTGAAGGCGCTCGAAACGTCAAGAGGCGCATGCGCAAAAGTGTTGCGTCGCGACAGTAGCACTGGTGAGTCAGGCAAAACGTCCTAGCTTTCGGTTCAATTATTTGAAAGGAGTGCGGGGGACAACGTTTCAGAAAGGGGGCGGGGCGCGAAGGCGTGACGCGTTTACGGGCTCGCGGCTGAGACGTTATGGCTAATGACGTCGCTGGAATTGGACGAACCATATCTCAGTTAAAACAGAAGAAAGACAAGCGGCGTTGTATTTGTGTAATCCGCAGCGTGCTAGACTAAACTGACTCCGCACAGCCCAAACTTACTCCGCACAGCCCACAGGTCTGGGCTTTTAGTAATAAAAGGCGAGAGATTCTATTGCTGTGGTTTTACGTGAGTAGGCGAACGCGAAACCTCGGAGAAACCTCGGAGAGGACGAGGGGGGCGGGCGGGAGAGGACGAGGGGGCGGGAGAGGACGAGGGGGGCGGGAGAGGACGAGGGGGGCGGGAAAGGACACGGACATCGGGAGGGAGGCGGGAAACGTGGGGACGGCGGGAGGAGGGACACAAGGCAGGACAGCAGCAAGCACGGCCCGGCCGGAACAGACTCAGGGGCGTTCCCGGCGTCGCGTGACGTCGCCAAAGCCAAAGAATCTCGGCAACGCCCCCGTGTCTGGTCCGGCATTGACGGACGCCTCTCTGTTCCAATGGCTAGCCTCCATTTATGGAGCTAGCCAATGAAGCAGAGAGGCGTGTTCAAGTCACCCATACTAGAAACTACAGATTTCTCTGGAGGAGGAGCCTAACGGCTCCGCCCCCCAGCGAAACCTAAAAAAGCTCTATCTCTTGTCTCCAGGCTCTGCGAGTTCTGCAAAGATTGATGAAGAAATTCAAACCAGTCCTTTTGAGCTATGCAGACAAATTTTTGGCCAGCCCAATGTGAACCCAGAAGAGGCAAGCTGGTATCCTGAATTATATTTTCCAGACCACGATTGGAGAAAAAGAATACAAAATTAATTTGCTTGAAAGTCGATGTCTTTCACGCTACATACAATACCTGTTGCACAGCAGTACTGTCCAGACCGGCCAAATTACCAAAATGTTCACCGTGTGAGGGGAGGTGCAGGGCCTTGAAGGGTTTGGGGCGTAGTGCAGAGCCCAGTCACCAACACCAAAACATAAAGCTTCTGAGGCTGCTACTGATGTCTTGGGGAGGCTTTACACCTCGTCATGGACATCAGTGCATCAAGCCGCCAAACTGCTGAAAATCTGCTTGCTGTAGGGGGTTCCAGCGTTGTGGGATATCATCACCTCACTGGGCGACTGTGTGATTGGAGCTGATATTGTGTGACAAGCGGTGGCAACGTGTGAGTTTGAAGCTCTGGTAATGTCCTCTAGGAAAAGCTCATCTACTTTTTTTTGGGGGGGGGGGGTGGGGGGGTTGGGTAGGAGGGCTCGGGGGAGCCCATTTCAAGCAGGGAAGATGGATGAACTGAAAGGACCCAGATGCTGAAGTGAAACGTAACATAGCTGGCAAGACCAGGATTCCTGAGTGTACCTGAAATATTTGCAAATCAAGGCCAACATGAAACACCCAAGATGATATTTGTGTCGTTTAGTGAAAGTTACATGGTCACTTTCAAAAAGACTTTGGAGTCTGGTCCATCGCTTGCTCGACATCCAGTGGTGGAGTCTAGATGATGCGTTGGGTGTCTGGTCGTACCCATCACTGAGTTTTTATTGTTCCTGCTATTCGAAATACTAGTGATATGTCCAAGGGGCCCAACTTGCAGTGCACGGGTTGAACCATTTTTTGTTTAGATTTGTTTTTTTAATTTGTCATGGGTTATATCCTTGGAAGGAGTTTTTTGAATTGAGTAGTGGGAAAAGCTCTTAGAGTATATCTTGCATAAATCAATTACTCATGTTTGAAGTGCCTGCTTAGTAATATCTCACTTCTTTTGCAGAAGAAATGACTGCTATTGAGACATAAGATAGCTCAGCGGCAAATATTTATGCTGCAACTGAAGTGCATGTTATCACGTCTGCCATAGCGCTTCAGAATTCATTTTGCGGTGTTTTGTGGTCAAAGTTTGCTCACGTATCATTTTTTCCAACTGTTTTCTTCTGACATTCTGTTTAGAAGCTGGGTACAAATCATTATGTTTCAAAGACGGTATAATGTAATGAGATTCTGAAGCAAGTTTATGAAGGTGTTAAGAATCACACTATAGAACACCGAGAAATTCACACATCTTTAAACAGGTGACATATCTAAGGGGAGACTGTGACTTGAGTTGGACTTGTGACAGATATTGGAGGCGGCGTGCTAGTGCTGCAGTTCTACAAGTATATAAGAGAAACATTTTAAGAAACCACTAAAGTTAATTATTTAACACTATAGTGTTTCAAATTTTGAAGTAGAGCCAAGGACCACTTTCTTGCACCGCAGGCCCTCAAAATGCTATAGAGTCATCTGTAAGATCGCAGCAACAATGCCTCCTAAAAGATACTTTATCCTAAGTATGGATATATTCAGGCACAAAACTTATCTTTTTTGATGTTCTAGAGAATGACTATGGGGATTGCTGAACTACAAAACTGACGGGTGGCAAAGCAGCATGTATGTTCACTGATGCCAGAATGCTGGAGGAACTGACAGACAGTGGCAACTCCTCCGATAAGGCGGAGGAACGTCGCCCCACTGCTTTGCAGCAGTGAAATGTAGGAAACATAAAATGATAATAACTCGATGTTATTATCATTTTATGTTTTCCTGCTGCTGCAGCTTTGTGCGCGGGCCAGGCTACTCAGACAGGAGTAGGGAAGGGGTGGTTTGCCCACTCCAAGTGTGCATGAATGTTTGGCCAGCTTTCTCGGGCCAGCTAAACATTCATGCACACTTTGTATATTCTCCACCTAGGCTGCATTACAGATTTGGGATGTCATCAGTGATGTCATTGACCATGTCATGAATGATGTACTATGTGACATCATCAGCAGTGGATTGCGGGCGCACGAGTTATAGTTAGTACAACTAACTATAACAGAAGAATTTCAATGGTTAGCTAACTAGAACACCCCTAAAACCGATGTTTGTTTAGTAAATTTCAAAGGTTTTGTAAATGACAATTTTAAAATGTATAAATTGTTATATTTCTTTTTTTTATACTGATTCACTACATTTTTTTAAACTATTTATTTTTAGATACATTTTTATTTTTTAAATTACATTACATATTTTTAATATAAATTAAAAAAAATGTTAAAGAAAATATTGAAATTCTAATATTATTTTATTTAATATTTTTTTAAATGTTTATATAGCAGCCAATGATATCCTATAGAAGGAAATTCAAGTTACTGGTAACTATGGTTAGAATTACTTTTCAGGATCAGTACTGGGCTCAAAGATGCAGCACTGAGGTCTCTCCTGATAACAGGTGAGTAAATCTGAATTCGTAGTTCGGCTGATTTTAGAGGAATATTTGTAAGTTTCAAAAATCGACACTTAGAGCCAGATGTAGGTGGCCAAATACCGTGCCCGACCGGTATTTGGATTTTGAGATGTAGGGGGCTCAAAAATTACCGATTCTGTAAATTACCGAATCGGTATATTTACCGAATCGGTAATTCGAGATGTAGGTGGCACTGAAAACAGTGCCACAGGGCCTTAAGGATTGGTTATTTACCACCAACTATTAGTTGGTGGTAAATAACGAATACCTGTGTACATACAAATCTGTGCATGTACACATGTACACATGTGCCATGTGACACACATACATGCCCTTAGGGCATGTATGTGTGCCACATGGCACACAAGCCTGAATCAGGGGTGTAACAGGGTGTCAAAGTGACACCCTGCCACCCTTGACTATTCGGTAATTTTACCGAATCGGTATTTACCGATTCGGTAATTGCCATTGATTCCTATGGGCCTCAAGGCCCATAGGAATCAATGGCAATTACCGAATCGGTAAATACCGATTCGGTAAAATTACCGAAACTTACCGATTCGGTCATTTTTTACCTACATCCCGATTGCCTGTTCTTAAATACCGAATCGGTATGATTCGGTATTTAAGAATCGTTAATCTGGGACTACCTACATCGGGCCATTAGAAACTTTCTCAGCAAAAAGCAGGCAATGATATCCTATGGAAGGAAATGTAGATTTTTCACAGCCTGCTGGGCAGAAAATCTGGATTTTATTAAAGACACGGAGGCTAAAATTATGCAATCTCCTTTATTGCTTAGCTCACAGCAGCAACAATGAAAGGATCTAGAACTTTAATAAACATTCCAAATAGGTATATAGTCCATGTGCACGCAGTGGTCTTCCTTCTTTGTGCAGCGAACAAGATAACTTTTGCAAATAGCTTAGAGAACATTGAATGAATAATAACAATTTAGAGAACTTGAAGCCATAGAACTTGAAGCCATCGCAGCATCGTGAGTAAGAGACAGGGGTCAACTGACAAGCAGGAATGTTAGTGACAAAATGGAGGTAAGTAACTATAGAAACAAGGACAGGACTGAGGGACTTTCCTCTAAAGTCATGAAAAGAAAAACGATAGTCATTTTTTACTGTTTGTGCCCTTTAGAAAATCTATAGTAGTCCTTTTAAGTAGTCCTTTTATACTGTTTATGCCCCTGTTGTTGTTTCCTCCTTTTTTTATTTAATTTTGTATTTGTTTAAATATTGAAACCAAGATGGTAGGCAGATCAGGGAGCGGAGCGGGCCCCCTGAGAAAGAGAACAGCATGTGCAGCGGTAAGCGCGTGCTGTTTGTAGAGTGCAAGGCATCAAAAAGCCGAAGAAACACTTCGAGACAAGCCTGAGTCTCCATAGCAACCCAGCGCGGACCTTTGACACATGAGAGGGGTCGCGCTGCTATGGAGACGCGTGCAGCTTAGAAAGTACAGGGCCGGCGTTCAAAAGACGCCGGTCCTTTCCGATTTACTCCTTTGGCCTGAAATGTCCAAGGGAGTCCGCGTTTGGATTTGGGTGCAGGCGTAGTTAGGAAAAGCTCTGCTCGCTTGAAGAGAGGAAAAGCGTAATGACGCAAAACAACGTGAGGAAGCCCAAAGAGGCGGAAAAGTGCGTATGGGGAAGAAAAACAGGATTGTCAAATAACAATAGTGTCTCAATGTGAGGCGGCGAAGGCAGACATGGGGCAGTAGCAGTAGGAGAAAGAGAGAACAAATAAAGTTGATTACATTGTAAAGGCACAAAAACTATCACATTTGGTACAAAGTAATGTTGCTGAAAGAGTGGGTAGGGGGAAGTGGGACACACATTCAGTATTAACCTCCCACAGTCCTCTTTACATTAGATATAAAAGCACAGGCAAACAGTCAAGCAGATAGCAGAGAGTCAAAGTAGGGTACTTATCTTGTGAGCAGCAGCAACAAACAAGGAAGACCACTGCGTGCATATGGACTATATACCTATTTGGAATGTTTATTAAAGTTCTAGATCCTTTCATTGTTGCTGCTGTGAGCTAAGCAATAAAGGAGGTTGCATAATATTGGCCTCCGTGTCATGCCATAAAATTCAAGTTACTGGTAAGTACAATTAGAATTACTTTTCAGAATCAGTACTAGAATCAAAGATGCAGCACTGAGGTCTCTCCTGATAACAGGTGAGTAAATCGGAGTTCGTAGTTCGGCTGATTTCAGAGGAATATTTTAAAGTTCCAAAACTCCACACTTAGAAGAATTTCCATGTGAAACAAGTCAATGTTAGCCTATGGAAGGAAATTCAAGTTACTGGTAAGTATGGTTAGAATTACTTTTCAGGATCAGTATTATGCTCAAAGATGCAGTACTGAGGTCTCTCCTGATAACAGGTGAGTAAATCGGATTTCGTAGTTCGGCTGATTTTACTTTGGTCCAGTATATATAGAGCCACTTTCCTACACCATCCCCTCCCTTCACCACTGTGCAAACACTCCATGTGGCACGTTTTAAGTAGGGGAAATAATTCCCCTTCAATCCTGAGGATCCCTAGGGTCCAACTAGCCCACTAGGTACATCCAGTAAGCGCCACAGAGCTGCGTAGCAGAGAGATATAAAAAGGGGCACGGCCAAGACCACCTCTCTGCAATGCAGCGCAGTGGTGCTTACTGGAAGCACCTGGTGGGATAGTTGGCCCCCCGGAGCCCTCATGATTGCAGGGGAATTTTTTCCCCAACTTAAAGCGCGCCGCAGGGCATGTTTGCACACGTCACCTCAGCCCCGTCCCCTCGCTTCACCACTGTGTAAACGCCCTGTGGCCGTTTTAATTTGGGAGATTAAGTTCATTTGAATCCTGAGAGTCCCTAGTGTCCAACTAGCCCACTAGGTACCTACAGTAAGCACCACAGATCTGAGTTGCAGAGAGGTGTAAAAAGTGGCATGGCCTGGACCTCCTCTCTGCAACGCAGCACAGTGGCGCTTACTGGAAGCACCTGGTGGGCTAGATAGCCCCCAGGGACCCTCAGGATTGAAGGGGAATGATTTCCACAACTTAAAACGGCCACAGGGCATGTTTACACATGTCAGCTCAGCCCCCCCCTCTCTTCACCAGTGTGCAAACGCGCCCTGTGGCGCATTTTAAGAGGTAGTTTTAATCCCTCAGCCCTATTATATACCAGGTGTTTACAGAGGAGGTCATGCTAATAACAGGAGTACCCCAACACATAGTGTTCCCTAATGTATGTAGGTGTTTTAACTGTATTCTAAGTGTCTTTTAGCATAGCATTTGCTCTAGGACTGGTTAGGCAGAGTCAGTTACCACCAGTACCCATCTGAAAAAGTTGAGGGTACAGGATGATTTTGCAACAAGGCCTCTTTCTGCTCCTCTGTTTGTTCTTTCTGCTTGTCTTCCTTCTTACTGCACTTTTCTTCCTCTTTGAGGACTTCTGTTGCTTCTTTCTGCATTTCTTTTTCTTCTTTCTGTGTGTTTTTCTTCTATCTTTACATGGCCTACCTCTGTAGGCATAGTTAGAAACTAGCATTTAAATAACCTTTAAAATTAACTGAAAAAAACATATGCACGTTATAGTTACAAATTGGCATTTAAAAAACCTTTGAAATTCACTGAAGATAACATAGGTTTCAGGCATGTTATACTTAGGAATTTGCATTTAAAAAACCTTAGAAAATAACTGGAAAAAACCTTAGAAATTCCCCAGTTCTAGTTAGTTCTGCTAACTATAACTTGCGCCCGCAATGCACTGCTGATGACGTCACATATTACATCACTCATGATATGCTCAATGACATCACTCATGACTCCATAATATGTGACGTCATCAGCAGTGCATTGCGAGCGTGCGAGTTATAGTTAGCTGAACTAACTATACCATGGGAATATATAACTAGTATACTACCGTGAACAAGAACCCTGTGTCCGAAACGCGTAGGTGGAGAGAGGAGATCCAAATAAAGAAATTTAAATCTTGTCAAGGAGATAGCCGTGTAAAGATTTGTCTTGCTGGAAGATAATATAGCAGGAGTTGGCCCTCTCCCGCCATGAACACCAGCTTGGTAGTGCTCCCCCTGTGAAGGACTGTGTTTGCTGAATGTATATATATATATATATATATATATATATATATATATATATATATATATATATATATATATATATATAAATATGGAAAGAAAGAGTTGACGCTAGGTGGGGATGCACTTACAGGTAAAAATTGATGCCAGCGCAAGGGCGCGAGCTGCGAACAGAGTTCCTTTTCTGCCAGACGAGTTTCGGGCCAACGCCCTCTTCAGTGGCAGGACATGTGATATGACGGCAAGCTGCAGGCACCAGTAAATACCCTCAGTAATTATGCACAGGTGTAAAACCTGAAGCAATGCTCTCTGGGACAGGTGGTTCCATAAAACCCAAGTGGGTCGCCGCCGCCATTCGCATGCAAAAAAAGTATTAAAGGGATTGCCAATGTCCCTGCAAGCACCCCGCAAGTAAAGGCACCTCCTGTACCACAGAAAGCTGCCCAAGTAAGGCAGCTGTGGACCCGCAGTTGTAAGCGGTAGTGCAACCCCGCGACCGGGCAGGCCGCAAAAAATGGAAAGAAAGAGTTGCCGCTAGGTGGGGATGCACTTACAGGTAGGAATTGATGCCAGCGCAACGGCGCGAGCTGCGAACAGAGTCCCTTTCCTGCCAGACGAGTTTCAGGCCAACGCCCTCTTCAGTGGCAGGACATGTGACATGATGGCAAGCTGCAGGCACCAGTAAATACCCTCAGTAATTATGCACAGGTGTAAAATCTGAAGCAATGCTCTCTGGTACCGGTGGTTCCGTAAAACCCAAGTGGGTCGCCGCCGCCATTCGCATGCAAAAAAAGTATTAAAGGGATTGCCAATGTCCCCGCAAGCACCCCGCAAGTAAAGGCACCTCCTGTACCACAGAAAGCTGCCCAAGTAAGGCAGCTGTGGACCCGCAGTTGTAAGCGGTAGTGCAACCCTGCAACCGGGCATGCCGCAAAAAATGGAAAGAAAGAGTTGCCGCTAGGTGGGGGATGCACTTACAGGTAGGAATTGATGCCAGCGCAAGGGCGCGAGCTGCGAACAGAGTCCCTTTCCTGCCAGACGCGTTTCGGGCCAACGCCCTCTTCAGTGGCAGCACATGTGACATGACGGCAAGCTGCAGGCACCAGTAAATACCCTCAGTAATTATGCACAGGTGTAAAACCTGAAGCAATGCTCTTGCGGGGTGCTTGCGGGGACATTGGCAATCCGGTGCACTATATATATATATATATATCTCCAACACCAGGAAAGCAAGACACTGCCAGACGCGTTTCAGGATAAACAATCCTTTCTTCAGTGGCTGCTTTCAGGAATAAATCATCGCACTACACAGTTTTGATTATAAACACCTGCCCTTGTGGGCGTGGCGCTCCTGCTGCCTCTTGGTGTTTGTAGTTTGTAACCCATGTGGGTGCGCAGTTCATTCCTTGTAATTCACAAAATAAAATTAAGTCCCAAGTGGGTTGATGCACTGTACTTTGTGCTGTGGCTGCCCTGCTTTGAAATGGTCGAAATGAACTCTGTGCAGGCTGCAGCTCCTGAATGCAGCCTGCACTGCTTCCTTCTGATGATTTCAAGCTCACAGTCAGAGCCTGAACAGACCTGTGAACAGCAGTGAGCCTCTCCTATAATATATATATATATATAATATATTTTTTTATATATATTCTAAAAAAACAAAGGTTGAAGTAATGTTCTAGTTAGGTGAAATGTTCAGTTACAACATACCATTCAAAATCGAAAAATCTCAGAAATTCACGATTTATAATTATCTTAAGTAACAAGAACTTCTGTCCTAGGTAAGTGGAACTCCCGCCCCTGCTATGCACAGTTTTCTAATCAATAATCTTGTTGCAAATGTTGCAGTGATGTCATAGAAGATGTCATGAGTGATGTAATATGTGGGGTTATTTGCAGTTCATGGCGAGGGCACAAGTTATAGTTACCCTAGGGCACAAGCTATAGTTACTTCAGATAACTGTAAATATAACTGGTGAATTTCTGTGGCTTTTAGAGTTTAAAACATCAATTTGTTACGGAATCTTTCACCTAGCTATAACATTAATTTAACCTTTTGCTTTTTCAGTGATTTTTATTTTGTTTTACGGAAAGCAATATTTTATTATCATACGTAAATGTCATCAGAGCGGGCAGGAAAACAGATCAAAAGTCTGCTCCCATTTTGAAAGTTCCCGCCAAATGAGAGCAGACTTTGTTTGCTCACAGTTGGATGGAGTTTTAAAATGCTCCTGCCAGGCGGCAGCAAGCACAGGTTTCCTTACTTGCGTCGGTTTGGGCAAGGAACCTGCTGTGTCTCGAGTGTTGTCGTCCTGGGACACAGCAAGTGAGCTGGCCCCTCGGGAATGCGGTCTCCAGGGCTGAAACAACCTGGGAAGGGGGGTTGCGCACCCTCCCCCCGTTTCAAATTATTTCAAGGACCGGAGGATAGGGTGCCCCCTTCCCCCCAAAAAATCTATTGCCTCCCACACCCCCTGCCACTGGCCCACCACGGGGGGAGTACATAAAAGTAGCGTAGGAGTCTATGCTTTCAATTTTTTTATTTTACAGCGGTTCTCTGCAAATTTGTGACATTTCAAAAAGAAAATCTTTATGGGCCCAAGGCCGAGGCGGACAGGATATCCCTACCCAGCCTCCTTATGTCTTTTTTTCAAATGTTTTTTTAGGACTCAGACTGAGTCCCGAGTCCTAAGATGTGTGCCACCACTTCCTGGTTGAGGTGGTGGTTGCTGGTCAGATCTAAGTTTGAGATCGGTCGGCTCAGCGGATCCTCCATGGTGTGATATATACAATTTTTTATCCTTAATTTCTATGAACTACCAAACAGATTTACACCAAAACACAAAAGCACTCTTTATGGACCAAGATCTATCTTTCTTCCAAATTTTGTATAAATCCGTTTAGTGGTTTAGGCTTTAGCGGTATCTAAAATTCCTATGGTTAAATGATTAGGTGAGACGCGTTTTGGGACCCCCTTTTTTCTCAGCCTCCACTTGACAGATCACCCCAAAACTCTCCATGCGGAAACTAGTAAGTCAAAAGTCAAAAAGTTTTTATTTGTTTTGGTACTCGACTGAGGACCACAAATGTAACATAAAACAATTTATAAAGAAAGAGTTTCATCACGAATTAAAATAATGTTAAAAAGGATTTTAAAAATGTATAGAAATTATAACATACAAGTTCATTAGGTGGATGTTTGCACACTGATAATAGTTCATTTACCGATGAAATTCTGCATTTACGGTATATGGGGTCAAGATATCTTGACCGTGCTGTTACTACGTTAGCGCTAGGGCATGCAAATAATAGGTGCTCGATGTTCTGGTCACCCCCGGAAACTAGTAAAAAAGTTGACTTTTTTGTGAAAGTTCTGTGGAGATTCGTTAAACAGGGCCAGAGTTCTTAGTACACAAAAGTACATTTCCTGTGACAATACAATCCTAACTAGAACTACCTAGAGGTTATATATATATATATATCCAGTATGTAGTTATAATTAAGACCTAGTTTCCATAAGAAAAATGTTTTTTGACTTGCCTATATATTTGGCCCTGGTTGACGAATCTTCATGAAATGTTCCCCAAAAAAGTGCCAAAGTAAGTTCTGTTGTGCATGGGAAGTTTCAGGTGATCCTTTAAGTGGGGGCCAAGAGAAAGCGGGTTTAAAAAAGTGATTTTCCAATTTTAGTTCCCATTGTGCGTGTAGTCGAACCTACATCCTGAACCGCTGGACGGAATTACACCAAATTTGGCAGAATACACAGAATATTCATTTTTTTGGTGCAAATCCATTCAGTAGTTCTTGAGAAATGTAGTGATTTCTCTGGCCACGAAAATATTTTGTGACGAATTTGCGGTTAATCACAAATGCGCGTGCCAACAGGAATGATCTGATTGGCTGGACACAACCTGAACAGAAAGTTGCACCCACCGTTTTATCGATCCGGAACGGTTCCTGGGGCTGAAAATGTGAAAGCTAACATAAAGTAACATAAGGTAATCTGACCCCATGTTTGAGAAATGGGAGTGTTAGTCACACAAGGTGGGTGTCCAATATTGTGTTTTTTAATCGCACATGGTATTCGCGGCGACGTCTTGGTCAGCGTGTCTCCTGTGTACCTTTGCCGGGACATCACAACTATTGTGACATCTTCGCGAATATTCGTGAGAATTTTCTGGTTGTCACTGTACAGCTAGAAAATAGAAGCAGAAGAAATAAAGGAATGTGTAGTTTTTGTTTTATACGCAGCTGCTTTAATTATGCTCCATGATCTGACCTGTCTTTCCCCTTGGTTGCTGGCTCTGGCAGTAGGTATTGTGGCATCAGAACTCAAGTCATTAGAGTTGAGTTCTGACATCATTACTTTATAAACTGCAAATAGGTGGGTCGTAAGTGGCCGATTAAAAATAAATTAGAGATGGTTTTTATACAGCGATTGCAGAATCCCCTGTTTGAAATGTTATATATACCTGTTAGTTCCAACCGACAGCACGCCCTCAAGTCAAGAAACGCGACAAAGAAGAAGGAACAGAAGACCCAGGATGCAGGTGAGTTTTTTATTTGGCACACCTCGTCAGCATAACGTTTCGGCCTGCCAAGAGGCCTTGGTCACATGATGCAATGAGAGAAGTGAGCAGTATTTAAAGTGCTAGTGCAAAGAAAACAGTACATTTCATTGGCTGTCACAACATTAAGGCAGTGGTTTATATTAATAGACATAGAAAACACATTGATTTGAAAGACATGGTGGGGTAATCCCCGAGAACTTAAAACATTCCCTGTATAAATATATAAATTAGTCCGATAAAAGCAACAATCATTATCCTATACAATTAATGTAAAATACTTGGATAAAAGCTAATAAATAATTTTTAGTAAAAAATTATTTCGGATTCTTTTAAAACAGACATAAAGTGTTGTGTTTAAATACACAAAGTCTATTGGTACTTGATTTTATAATTTGAGTGAACGACATATAGATCGGAAAAACCTCAATCCCTTTCAATCTTGTCCTTTTTAGTCAATTTTTGCTCTGCTTTAGTTTTACAACAGCAGTACCATCAAGCCTGTATTTAACGTCAAACTTTTTCAAGGACAGCCAATTATTTGTGAATATGTGAGAAAAAACAAAAATTACTTTTTTTCAAATGTTCATATGATGGTAAAAACCGAGTAATGCAAGATCTTACATGTAAGTTACTCATAATCTACTGCAAGTACTCAAGGTGATACACGAAACGCAGAAACCTCTCAGGCGTCTTCTGTTACTCTACCACACTGGCCAACATAGCTTGTAATGCATATAGAGTTGGTCCAGTGAAAAAGTTGTATATATATGTGTATTGAACAACTGTCAGAATATCTCTCTAATGGATAACGGCACAATTAGATAGAAGACAATCCTGGCTGTTAGAGACAAGTATAGAAATCTTCTGTCCAATTATGGCAGCGTGGGGTCTTACTGTCCATTTCTAAGATATATCTTGTCTCCAACGCTCTTAAGATACCCTCCCTGTTACCTCCTATTCTTAAAGGACCCACAGTATCGATGGCATAGTACCTAAGGAGTCCACTGTTGTTATTGTGGCACTCCTTAAAATGCCTGGCAACTGGGTACGTGGCATCGTTGGTGTTGATTGCCCTTATGTGCTGGAGTATCCTTTTGTGGACCTGCAATTTGGTACTTCCAATATATTGCAAGCCACACGGACACTCCAGCACATAGACCACGTACTCACTCTTGCACGTAAGTTGTTTATTGATTTTACGGGTCACTGGAGAAAATGCTGTCAAGAATTCAGTTTTACTGATTCCATGTATACATGCCTTGCAGCTGGAACTTTTTCTAAATCCCTTACTAGTAGCCATCCAGTTTTTAACCCCATGGCTGCTAAGGCAATTCCCCTCCTGTGCTGGCGATTTTATTTTTACATTGTTTTATGACGAGCTGGGCTCGTCATCAGTGTACGAGGAGGCTACACCATGACGAGCCCAGCTCGTCATCAGCTTGGAAGGGGTTAAGGGAGATCACCTCAGGACTCGATTTCACTAAGGCATCCCGCATGGAATAAGCCTTCCTGAATGTGATCGCCGGTTTGCTAGGCATGTGTTCACCAATCACTGGATCAAACCAGATTAAATTCCAGTGTTTGTTCACTATCTTTCTTAGTGCCCCATGTTGCCTATTGTAGGTCCAAATGAGTCTGGTTGGTTGATGTGTCTTGGTATCTGTGGATCTCTGAGCTTTCTTATGGACCAGTGTGTCATCACGGGACAAAGCATTTGCCTTATTGATAGCTGTTTCTATTATGTTCTCTTTAAACCCTCTAGCCAGGAACCTCTGTTTACTCGCTGCCTGTGCTAGTTTGCACTGATCATTTGTGCTGCAAATCTGCCTGATCCTTAGCATTTCCCCGTAGGGAATGCTTCTAATCAGATGCGGGGGATGATGGCTATCAGCATGTAGTACAGTGTTGCCCGCAGTGGGCTTTCTGTACAATTTTGTTTCCAACCTGTCCCGATAGATTTCGATTGTGATGTCCAAAAAATGTGCCTGAGACTGACTGATGTGTGATGTGAACACCAAGTTAAAGACATTGCAATTCAGGGTTTCAACAAAATTAACTGCCTCTTCATGTGACCCTCGCCAAATCAACATGATATCATCGATGTACCTATACCATTGTATGATGTGGCTATTGCATATTTCACGGTGATCACCAAAGAGGACCTGTCTCTCCCAGTAGCCCATGTGCAAACAGGCATAACTGGGAGAGAAACAGGCCCCCATGGCGACACCCCTGACCTGCTGGTAGTATTGGTTGAGGAACATGAAATAGTTATGGTTCAGGCAAAAACTGGTCATAGATAACAACATTTTGTTAAGTTCCAACAGTTCAATCGGCCGCTGGCCCATAAAAAAATTAAATGGCTCTCATTCCGTCTGCATGCACAATACTGGTGTACAGCGATGTTACATCAAGTGTTATTAACCAGTAATCTTTGTCCCACTCAACATCATTAATTTTTCTCAAAAAATCGCTTGAATCTTGGATGTATGATGAGAGTACAGAGACATATTCTTGTAAGAATGAGTCAATATAAGCCGTGGTGTTTTCTAGCAACCCTCCGCATGCCGAAATAATGGGTCTTCCAGGGGGTTTGTCGGCAATTTTGTGCACTTTGGGGATGAGATATATCACAGGGGTGATGGGGTGGTCGTTTTTTAGAAATTTAAACTCATCCATGCTGCTTAGTTCAGACGAGCGCCAACCCATTAACATTGAATAAAAGTCAGATTGTGCTTTTTCACCATCCCTACATCACAGTGCTTGTAACAGTTTGAATCATTTAGTTACAGGAGCGCTTCCTCCATGTATAGGTGTCTAGGCCAGAGCACGACGTTACCGCCTTTGTCAGACTGTCTGACTATCATGTTGCCATCTTTTTGACCAGCTTATAGTACTCATTGTTGCACCTGTAATTATGTTGCTTGATCTTCAATGTTTTTGTATACAATGTCTTAACTTCCTTGATGGTTGCATCGTGAAAAATGTCAATGTAATCATATGCCATGAGAGGTGTGAATGTGGAACGTGGTTTAAATTTAGTTAATCTACCCATGTTGGTAATTGGCTCCTCCTGTGTACTTTGTGAGGAAGCCTGTTCCAGCCTCAAGGCCTCCATGTCCTGCATTAAAGGAACATCATTCACAGCAAGCACCAAAGTTGTTGGCGTAACATCTGATCTCCCTGCTGTGTTGCGTGACTTACTGTTAGCAAAATGTTTCTGCAACTTTAACTTGCGTGTGAATTTAAAAAGGTCTATCCTTGTATTAGCGTAGTTAAAGTCACTCGGTGGGCTATATATATATATTCAAGAAAGAAGTGACTCAAACAGATAGATTCACCAAAGAATAAAAATATATTTCCACTACAACGTTTCAGCTTCCGCCTTCCTCCGGTAGTTTCAAGATGGTAAGCTCAGTGGCTGCACAGATGACACAGCTGAATTTTCAAAAAGCATCATGAGTGAGGATTCCATTTGGAATGTGGAATCAATGCCGTCCTGAGAGTTCTTGAGATAGCAGTAATCAGGTTGTATTGTCAGTAATGTTCTTCTCCTCTTACAACTAACCACTTCGTGAATCATTCTGTTTTTGGAGATTTGTTTGTCAGTGTAAGCCCTATGAATAAACAGCATAAAAAAACAGAAGATTTATAAGACAAAAAAGACTGCATAGCATCAGCCAGCTTCAACCCTTCCAGACATCTGACTCAGTTATTGACTTGACTGGAGGGCTCCTATCACCAGGTGAATTGAACCTCTTGAGCAAAGGCCTCTATTTCTGTCCTGTACCGAAGGACCATAATACAGCCAACATGAGAGACCTAAAAACCTTTGAGAGAAGATGCAGACTCGCGGAATACTTTTACAATAATTCTAATGTTGGTCTGCCAAGCTACCTTCCAGGTCCATTTAAGAAGTTCCGCCATCCCAAATCATGGACTCCTCAATGTGGTAGAAATCCTGTTCTTGATACATACATTTTATCCATCAACAAACTCAGCAAGGAATCAACACCTAAAAGGATTTTTGATAACATTAGCAAAGAAGAAAGAAAAGCTCTCCACCTCCTTCAACAGAGAATGGATGTCATTATAAAACCGGCAGACAAAAGTGGTGCAGTGGTTGCCATGAAAGTAAGTGATTATATTGAGGAAGGAATGAGACAACTAATGGATACCAACACTTTCAGACCTTTAGAAACTGATCCCACTGAAGATTTGAACGAAGAAATTAAAATTATGGTTGTAAGGTACAGATGCTTAAACCTCATTGATGAAACAACAGCAGATATACTTGTTCATCCCAAACCAAGACCTGGGAGATTTTATATGCTTCCCAAAATTCCCAAAATGATCTATCCTGCCCGTCCCATCATCTCTGGCAATGACACCGCCACTGAGAGACTATCTTTATTTGTTGACCTGCACCTCCAGCCCATTGTACAGGAACTTCCATCATTTGTTAAAGATACCAGTCGCTTCCTTCTGATTGTTGAAAAATGTAAACCGAACCTACACATTTGATGATGATACTCTTCTGGCTACATTTGATGTTATATCATTAGACACCAATATACCACATGAGGATGGGCTTATGGCGTTATCCGAAGATCTTAGTAAAAGAACTGTGAAAAAACCATCAACAAATGTGTTTACCGGGGAGGAGCCAAGATGGCGGACGGGACGGACGTGTAGGCTCCCGGCTCTGCGAGCCGTCCGATCCCGCATCGATATCCGGATAGCTATCCTTCACCTACACCGCGGTGAAACGGAGGCATAAACGCGCTGATCCTAATAGCGTTCCTCCGAGGTCCCTGCCTGCTGTTTTGGCGGAGAACTCGTAGTCTTTGCCGATCTCCGATGCTGCCCCTGGAACCGGTGCTGACCGCCGCCGCTGGACGCTGTTCGAATGGAGATGGCAGGACGAGCTGGGGAGGTGTCGATGTCTAAGGGAGCGCTGCCGATTGCAGAGGTCGACGGTGTGGACCCTTCACATGGTGGTGAGGCTCCCTTCTGGAAGGCGGTGTGCACTTGCGAGACGTGAGCCCTTCCTGTGAATCTTCTCTCTGATGCGCTGCTTGCGGGCTGCGCTGACTGCATCTCGAGGCGCCTTCTCAGCCGTGGGCCACCCGCATTGCCTTGAGGCGAAGAGGATCGCACTTTGTGCCATTCCCGAACTACGAGCCGTGCTCCCTCCGATGGTTCGAACTGCTGGTTTTTCACGAAAATGATGTCGCCCCCCTCCCCCCATTGTGGGCTCGGCGACGGGGTGGAAATGGCGCCCGACTTCCAAAACGAGGAGGTGGTTGCTCCCCTATCACCGGTACGTGCAGTCCTGCCGGTCCTCGAGCTGGAGGCTGGTCCAACGGCGTCGCCGTGCGCAGCGGACCGGCTGGATTTGCAGGGGGTCCTGACTTGCGGCGACATCCTGGCAGCCCTTGCTGACTTAAGGGCGGCATGGCGGCGAAACACTCTAGAGCTGGGTCGGAAGATTGAGGAAGCTACCCCTGACATACGGCGACCGCCGCTGACTGGCTCTCCACTGCCTCTAATTAATCCTGAAATGGATGCAAGGTTGCAGCATGTGAGTACAGAGAACCGGCATGTCCTTGGATACAATGTTGGGTGTTTACTTGTCGACGGGGCTACAGTTACAAAGTTTCCCTCCACTCCGAGAACTGGGACTCTGCCTCCGCCATCGCTACTATTGCTTGGCTCATCGACTTCCCAGTTGTTGACCCCCCTCGCTGCCTTTGCCTTCGGAGTCTCTTTCCCACATTGGTGGAGTATGTGTCATCCTGTGATCGAAGGGACGTTCATCTTTTCGGACACTGAACTTGTTGGTGACTGGAGGTATTCATTTCCTCTTCATCTGCTTCTTCTTTGTCAGGAGCGGCCATCTTGCTCCTTTGTTCTGCCTGGGGTGTGCTCTCAGCGATGGCCATGTTTGGAGGGATTTCGGCGCTCAGGCCAGGGCTGATGCTGTACTTCTCGTTGCTTTTGTCTGATCGGCTGGCGGAGACCCGGACTAGAACGCTTTCTGATATATTGGATGCTATATATTTGATGTTCTTCCCCACTTGAGGTTGCAGTTACTATGTCCTGTTGTTTACCATTGCTGATGGGGTTGCGGCTGTGTGCGGGCTGGGGATTCTGGGTGTGAATGATTCTGGCTCTCCTTTGGTCTTATGTCTTCCGAATCTATTGTTGCATATGGTGTAGGGGGTATTATATGGCTGGGGAGTCCGGGAGTCCTGGTATTTGGTGGGCTCCTCCCCACCTTTCCTTTTTATGGGAGTTATAGATTAGTCCTCTCTTTTCTTACTCCCTATATTTCATGTGTTATCTTAGGTGTTATGATCTTTCTCTTTTTCTTTCTCTCTCTTACTTTCTTATTCTATATTTTGGGTTTATTGGGCGACAGACACACTGCTTGGGGGGGGGGTAGGCCGTAGCCTTCGCATGCGTGTAGGGTGGGGGTTGGGGGATGGGTTTTTAATTTCTTTTCTGTTTCTATGGTGCCTTGTTTTTTTCTTCTTTAATTTATTTCTTCTTTTCTTTTCTATCTTGGGTCCGTGTCGATGTTGCTGATGGGCGGGTGGCGGTAGACAATTGTTAGGATCTTGGCTCTGATACCCTTGCTGCACACCTTATGGGCCGCCATGCCGCCTGGGGGGATTTGACATTTGGGTTGCTGGGCTGTGTGTGACTCTGTCGCTGCTGTTATATCACGCCTACATGGACCCTGCTCTTTAGTTTATATTTTCTATTTTCTATTAAAACGGAACAGTTGGACTTTAATAGCTGCTATAGAAAACTTTAAAATTAACCTTCATTGCTCCTGAGGCATGATAGCACGTGATCTACAGTGTAACTGCTGAATGCTCGCTTATTGCTATTGATGTGCTATTGCGTCACCGTATTGCATGCACCTGTGCTTAAACAGTATTCGTGGCCGGCCTGAGGGTTGTGGGCCCGTATTTGTACTTTTGTGGATGCACTAATAAAGGTTTTCAAAAATTTTTAAAAACAAATGTGCTTACCAACTTTGCTAGAGTTATCCTTAAATCCAACAAATTTACATTCAATGGTAAACACTATCTGCAGATACAAGGTACTTCCATGGGTACTCGGATGGCTCCATCCTATGCAAATATCTTCATGGGCAAACGAGAGAACAGTATACTTGCTACTTCTAGCATCAAAATACTGGCATGGCTACGATACATTGATGACATATTTATAATATGGAATGCAGGAAGTAGAACATTGGAACAATTTACAGCTAATATCAACAATATCCTTCCTACCATCAAATTTACCAGCAGCAATACCAAACAGAAGCATCATCTCCCTTTTCTGGATGTGCTATTCACCATTCATGAACACAAAATTACAACTGATCTGTACCACAAGCCTACAGATGCTCATTTGTATCTAAACTGGACTTCATGTCACTCACATCACACTAAACTGAGCATCATCTACAGCCAAGCACTCAGAATAAAACGCATCTGCAGCAATGAGGAAACCTGTAAAGACTATCTACAGGAGCTTGCTACATTATTTAGAAGGCGAGGCTATCCTCTGCATATCATACAGCAACAAATTGACAAGTCTTTGCAGTTACCCAGAGATGCACTTATTTGGAATACCAACGCAGGAAACAAAAGTGACAGAACTCCATTTGTACTTGACTATCATCCATCAGCTCCTAACTACAGAAATATAATGCAAAAAAACATTTCCCCTACTGTCCACTTGTGAAAAATTGCAAAAGGTTTTTCAAAAACCGCCAGTCATTGCTTACCCCAGAGCCCCAAATATACGATCTCTTATTGTGAGAGCTGAACTCAAGCAAGCTGTAACTAATGCAGGGGTTCATTGCTGTGACTCGAAAAGGTGCAACAAGTGTAAATACCTTTTACAAACATCATCAGTTACTAGTTATGTTTCCAGAAGGACCTATGCAATAAGGCAGCATCTTACATGTCGCTCAACATGCATTATTTATGTGATTCAGTGCCAACGGCAAACCTGTAAAAAACAATATGTAGGCCAAACAGTGAATGACCTCCGCACACGATTCAGGAACCACAAATCAGCAATAATTAATAAGAAAATTGCCCAGCCTGTAGCCAATCATTTTAACCTTGTGGATCATTCACTATCAGATTTGAAGATTTTCCCCATGGAACATGTCTCAAAGGAAGATTTACTGGACTCCAGGGAAAACTTCTGGATGTACCGTTTAAAATCATTGCATCCAGATGGACTGAACATTACTGACAATACAACCTGATTACTACATATCTCAAGAACTCTCAGGACTGCATTGATTCCACATTCCAAATGGAATATTCACTCATGATGCTTTTTGAAAATTCAGCTGTGTCATCTGTGCAGCCACTGAGCTTACCATCTTGAAACTACCTGAGGAAGGCGGAAGCTGAAACATTGTAGTGAAAATATATTTTTGTTCTTTGGTGAATCTATCTGTTTGAGTCACTTCTTTCTTGGATATTTTATTTCTTTGTGACTCATTGTATCCTTTTGGATCCAGATTTTTGCGCTGGCTGTTGTTTTCTTGTGATCCTTCATCTTCAAGTATATATACATGCGTGATGTGACCAAGGCCTCTGTGTAGGCCGAAACATTATGCTGAAGTGGGCCTTCCACGCCATTAAATAAAATCACTGCTCACCTGCTCTTTGGGTCTTCCTCTCTTCTTCTGCGCCGCTGGTATCCAGAAATTGGGCTCCTGGTGACAGAATGCTGAGATTGCGCTTATCTCTACAACCGGTTACGAGCTTTTCCGGTTCAGGATGACCCCTTCCTTCTCCAGCGTCGGAGCAGCAGGAAGCCAAGACCTCTGGTGACCCGGAAGTTGATTAGTGCCTCCCGTTGGGGAAAAACTGCTCCAGCACCCGGACGCTGTTTACGGTGACGGTAACCCGAGCCAGACGAGGAGCGCTGGGACGGCTGTCTCTAGCTGCACCGGAAGCCTGGTCCTGAGAAGCCCTCACGCTTAAAGATAGAGCCAGTGAGGAAGTTTGTGCCTAGTCGGAAAACGGCAAGTATTTCAACAAACCGCTATCTTGACTGTGAGTACGCATTGTGCGTGTCAAACACCTGGGAAGCGCCATGTCAGCAGACGTGATATGTGGGAGGGAATTGGCAGCCCTCAAACCATTTGATGATTCCCCGGCCGGGGATGTGACTGTGTCCACACTGCAGAAAACACCGAAAAACGAAAACGCCAGCAACCGTGAAAAATTTAAGAAACTTGAAAAATTAATGAGGCAAGAACAATCGAAGTGGTGGGAGCACCGCTCCCTGAGCCGCTATCTGGAGGTTAACAGAATACCAAGGGGGCTGCGAGTGATACTAGCCCCCAGCTATGAAGATCTGGACCCAGATATGCTCAGGGAGTGGGCAGAGTGCAACCTTGACTCCTCCCGTCGATTTGTGCAAATATTGGTGCGTTATGCGGACAGTGACCGTGTAAAAACTCAAGTTAAAATCGAGGAACTAAATGCAGAGATTGAAGCTATGTGCACTGAAGAAACAGCTGAATGTACTAAGCTGAGAAGCGAAATGATGGCAAGATTACAGAAAGAGGAAGAAACAATTAGAAAAAGGAAAACCTTCAAGTTTCAACGTGACATGGCTGACTATGCTGAGGGGCGAATTTTTACGTTCGCGAAAAAATACAACGCCATAAAAGCCAGCAAAACTTTCAAGCCTGTCCTCCTCCCTCAACCATCTACTTCCAAATCCATGCCAGGCTCGGCACAAGAAGACAACACCTCTGAATCCAATCTCAGTTCCAGCATAAATAGTGACACGGATTCCAACACTTCACAGGTTGAACCCCAGTTGGGGTTTACCAAGCTTTTGCTGGCCCAGGAGTTGGAGTGTCTACGGAAGGACAGACGCGAGACTCTTCGCCCCAGGGTTCCAGCGCTTCAAAAAGCAAAATCCGCAACGCCAAGCGCTACCAACGCCGAAGAGCCAACTCAAGGAACAAATCTACCAAAAAAGAAGAAATACAACAGGCGGTGGAACAAGAAGTGAGTGATTCATCGGCAATAGCAGGTACTGCTCTCTCTGTGTTAAATCTTACCAATACTGCATTTTCTGCATCTGAACTACGCATTTTATCGATGGGACTAACCTTTTGTCCTCCTAGTGACTTTAATTATGCTAATACTAGGATAGATTTGTACAAATGTGTCCGTAAATTGAAGCTACAAAAATATTTTGCTTGGAGTAAAACACGGACAACAGGGGCACGAGCAGAAATAGATAAGCAAGGGCTCTTGGCGCGGGATGCCCCATTGTTACACGATATGGAGTCCCTCAGATCTGAACAATCAGTATCACAGAGCACGCCTGCACAGCCGAATACCAACGTAGGGGGCCTAACCAATTTTAAACCACGTTCCACATATACCCCTGTCATGTTATATGACAATATAGACATTTTCCATGAGGCGGCCATCAAAGATATCAAGGTGCTTTATACCAAAATACTCAGAACCCAGCAACACAAATACCAACAGAACGATCAATATCTAAAACTGGTCAGAAAGATTCAGCAAAATGACAACATCATTGTCAGGCAGTCAGATAAAGGGGGCAATATAGTATTGTGGCCCAGACAACTGTATCTGGAAGAAGCCCTCTCTCAACTGAATAATCCTGACTGCTATAGACATTGTGATGTGGGGGCGGTCAGAAAAGCCCAGACAGACTTTTACTCCTTGCTGATGGGATGGCGTCATATGGGCTCATTGGTATGGATGAACTGAAATTTTTGAAAAATGACAACCCCATCATGCCTGTTATATACCTGATCCCAAAAATTCATAAGAATCCAACTAAACCTCCTGGCAGACCCATTATTGCAGCCTGTAGGGATTATTGGAAAATGCAACCATCTATGTAGACTCATTCCTACAAGAACATGTGCAAAACCTACCATCCTTTGTTCAAGATTCCAATGATTTCCTCCACAAAATCAAGGACATCGTTTGGGATCCAAACTGGTGGCTGATAACGTTAGATGTAACATCATTGTACACCAGCATTGTCCACCAGGATGGCATCAGAGCTATTGAATTTTACTTGGGACAGAGACCCTTAATCGTGTCTGAACATAATTGAATGGTTTTATCCATGATTACTTTTTGTTTGAATCACAATTTCTTCATATTTAAAAACCGGTATTACCAGCAAGTCAGGGGGTAGCCATGGGGTCCTGTTTCTCTCCCAGCTATGCCTGTCTGCATATGGGCTACTGGGAGAGACAGGTCCTCTATGGTGAGCACTCAGACATTGCTGTAAATTCTATTGTTCGATGGTATCGTTATATTGACGATGTGTTTTTAATCTGGTGTGGTACTCGAACCGAAGCTGAGCAATTTATTGATACTCTCAATTGTAACAATTTCAATCTAGCGTTTACATCAGATATTAGCCAATTGCAGGTACACTTTCTTGATATCACTATTGAGATTAGCCAGGGGAAGCTACAGACCAAACTATACAGGAAGCCTACGGCAGGGAACAATGTGCTCCATGCCAGCAGCCATCACCCCGCCCATCTTATTCGAAGCATCCCCTATGGGGAGATGCTCCAGATTAGGCGTTTATGCAGTACGGATGCACAATGCAGCTTAGCTCAGGAGGCCAGTAAAATCAGATTCTTGGTCAGGGGCTACAAGATGGGCGAAATTGAAAAGGCCATGCGCAAGGCAAATGCTTTACCCCGCAATCTGACCCTGGAACGTAAGCAAAAACCCAAACCTGCAGTAATCCAAGAACAATCAGTGAGATTGATTTGGGCTTGCAATAGGCAACATGGCGCACTCAGAAAAACTGTAATGAAATATTGGGATTTAATCAGGTGTGACCCCGTAATAGGAGGAAAAATGCCGGCCAAGCCCTCAATCACCTTCAGGAAAGCATATTCCATGCAGGATGCTCTGGTCAAGTCCAGTCCTGAAGTGGCTGCACATAAAAACTGGCTGGACAAAAGCAAGGGCTTTAGGAAATGCTCCAGCTGCAAGGCCTGCCTCCATGGGGTCAGTAAATCAGAATACACTGTTCCCTTTTCTATGCCATTGATTCTGTGGGCCCCCTTAAAAGAGGAGGAGATAGAGAGGGTACCTTGGGAAAGTTAGAGACCAGATACATCTTGGAGATGGACAGCAAAGCCCCAGGAGGTCTCAATTCCACAGAGGATTTTTACACCTGCCTCTGAACCTCTCTCTCCTACTACTTGGTCAATAGGTATAGATATACTAGAATCCAGGGTTTCATTATATGATAGATTCAAGGAAAGTGTACATACGGGCAATATACTGCTATAACATCATAGGCCCTAAATCTGATGAGCAATGTGGATAGTACAGTCGAACATCATAGCCTAGGATTAGGCTATGTTTCAAAAATGAAGGATTATAGTAAGAAAACATAATTGTGTGACACTTATCACTATGCACGGTCACCTTGGTTGTAACATCTTATGCTCTATGTGAAGGCTGGTCAAGTAATGATGTCACCATCGTATTGTTTACAATGTATTTAAACAGATATTATCTCCTCCATGGTGTAAACATAATAGCATTAACTGAACATCACTAATGTGCAATATATAAATATGTATACTAGGGTGTTTTTCTATCATTAGTTTAGTTGCAATTTTTGCATTTTAACTTTTGTATGCTTTTTATCCAGGTTTTATATATTGACTATCTCTAATTGAATATATATTATTAACATTTATGGTGTATATATTTGAATGAAATTTATTTATTTATTTTCGTCATGTTAATATATACTATTATTTGTTGTATATAAAACCTCAATTCTGGATATAACTGTTTACACCCTAACTTTGCACATGTACAGCTATTTTAACGGGGATTACCCCGCAATTCTTTGAGTCGCCGTATTGTATGTCATTTATGTCTATTAATTTGCTGGAGCAGCATCTGACTATTGCAACCAATCACGGTTTAAATCACCCTGCACTTGCACTTTAAATTCTGCCTTCCCTACCCAAAGCGTCATGTGACCAAGGCCTCTGTGTAGGCCGAAACGTTATGCTGAGGTGGGCCTTCCACGCCATTAAATAAAATCACTGCTCACCTGCACTTTGGGTCTTCCTCTCTTCTGCGCCGCTGGTATCCAGAAATTGGGCTCCTGGTGAGAGAATGCTGAGATTGTGCTTATATATCACCTCCACAATGGTTCCTGCTCGGGATTCATGCAGCGCTCGTGCATGTGCGTTATCCTGCGGCTGAACCACGCGCTCAATTTCTCCACAACTTTTCCCACCAGGGAAACAACGGGTCGCACAACCAACTGGAGTTTTAACAGCAATCTCCTTTTATTTTTCAAAAAACACAGGGCCGAAGCAGAATTCCAGGAATATTTTCAAACAATGAACAATAGTGTGATAAATTTGAAATTCACTTACAACATGAGCAGAGACAGAATTATTTTCCTGGACACTGAAATCTATATCAAGGATCAACACATACATACAACTCTTCATAGAAAACTAACATCAACCAATGCTACACTTGAAGCGACCAGCTTCCACCAGAAAACATTATTGAACAGCATACCGTACGGAGAGTTCTTGAGAGTCCGGCGGATATGCAGTGAACAAGACGAGTGGGACAAGAATAGTAAAAAGACAATGGAAAGATTCATAAAAACAAAATACCCAGCAAAAGTAGTCAAAAACAGTTTGACAAGAACCAGCACAAAGACCAGAGAGGAATGTCTCAAAAGGAAAAGACCGGAGGATGACACAGAAACAGGCAAAATCCGTCTGATCATGGACTTCTCCCAAGAAAGTGAAAAAATATCCAAGATTATAAGAAAAAATTGGAAACTGCTACAGTTGGACAATACAGTGAAGGAAATTGTGGGAACTCATTTATTTATTTATTTATTTATTTATTTATAATTACATTTGTTAAGCGCACAGCTACCCGGAGGTTTCCCGGCGCTATCCAACTGTAACATATAGATGTGCTAAAAACTTGAAGGATCATCTAATACATAGCCATTTCCAGAAAAAACGACAGGACAATTGGCTCAAAACCAAAGGCTTCGTGAAATGTCACGGTTGCAAAATGTGCCAAATAGCTAAGCAAACTAAGGAAATAACTTTGGCAAACAAGAAGAAATGGCAAATCAGACAGTGTATCACATGTAAAACCCCATTTACTGTTTACGTAGTAGAATGTCCTTGCCCAATGCAATATGTGGGAAGTACGACTGCAGAATTAAAAAATCGCATTTTGCAACATATGTGTGCAACAATTCATAAGGACCGCTCCAATGCCATAGCGAAACATATGGAACAATCTCACCAAGGAGACTGGCAAAAGTTGAGATTTTATGGCATACAAACAATCGCAAAGGGAGAGCGGGGAGGTGATCGAGAAAGAAAATTAAGGCAAGCAGAATCGAGATTCATTATCAACCTGAGGACCCTGCACCCAAATGGGTTAAATCAATCGGAGGAATTATATGTGCACCTTTAATAAGCAGCATAATGGAACTTATAATGAACAGTAAACATTGAATCACAATGATGATCGTGAAGTGTACCTATTTGCAGGCAGAACAATGGTATATACATCAGCCTATTGGAAGGCGCTGAGAGACTATCATAGAACAGTAGAAAGGAGTACTAGCAGAATGCTTAACAATAATTAGTTCATTGTAATTTGTTTTGGTGCATTAGTAAGTTGGTATTTTGTTTCAAACAACCTTAAAAACTACAAGGACCAGAATCCTTGATTTAACATGTGACAGGAAGTGACACAATAATGAAAAAAGAATGTTTATAAATGTACATGGGTGGGGCAAACCCAGTGATCGTGAGCAAGGTGGCGACACACCGAAACGCGTAGATCAAATGCGCCATTTGCCCTGTGTTTTTTGAAAAATAAAAGGAGATTGCTGTTAGAACTCCAGTTGGTTGTGCGACCTGTTGTTTCCCTGGTGGGAAAAGTTGTGGAGATATATATATATATATATATATATATATATCTAAAGCACACTCCTTTGCTGTAGGCACAGAGATGCGCACACACGGATTTTCGGGAGAGAAGCGCTTTAATAAATCGCTCGGCATTCGTTAGAAGTTCATCAGATGCCACAATAGCGTGAATTCATTCAGCCCACACTTTGAAAATGCAATGTTCATCTGCGATTGGCCGGAAACACTGCTGCCACGGCTTGGGGGAAAACCTGGCTCGGACTTCACCATATGCGTCCGGGCAGAACAGACATGAACGTAAGTACTTGTCCCAGTGGGCGGTGGCTGCTCCGTTCCCCTTGCTTGGCTGAGTTCTTTTGCAGGCCTGATCTTTCAATGCAGCCGCTCACCCGATCCCTCACCTCACCGCAGGATTCCTGGAGCGGGATGGATATATATATATATATATATATATATATTTTATTATTTTTGTTTCCGAGCAATTTCAAAAAGACACCGCACTCTTCTCGGATGTTTTCAAGCTTGTTTAATCCATCTCAAGTAAAACTTCCTCACCTACGCGTTTCGAACAAAAGACTGTTCTTGATCACGGTAGTAACAAGTCCGTTTTTACTTTTCAGTATTTATACCCTACTGCCCAGTTGGCAATTAGGATGCATTATGGGAGGGGTAGTTTTTTCTAGGTTGAATTACAACCTATGTCAATTTCCTTATTCTAAATTTATAAGCCACATGTTCATGACATTTTATGGGTTGAATGTAATCCAGATATCATGATATCTACGCGGGAGCACTTAGATTCCCGCGTAGTTCGTCTGGTCGTAGCACGCCCCGTCCCGTTATAGGGGCGGGAAGACCCCTATGATGAAGCATGACACTAACGTTTTTTTTGTGTGTGAGTGGTATTTTAACAAGCACATTGTGCTCTCATCTTTCCACCTCTAAGAGAGAGCCTAGTACCACTTATGAGTATATTAAAAATAAAAAAACTATCACCTTTTCACTTTTTTGATAGAATCCTTTTGGTTATATGAATCCTGTTTTGGAGGGTGATTCTATCAGTACCTCTACGTTCCTCTTTTTGGTTTGGAATACACAAACACATATCCACATATATATATACTCACTTCTCAGACTTTAATCTTTATAAAAGTGGTGCTGGACATGACCCTCGTGAAAGTTTTTCCTCCTGACACGATGGCAGATATTGTGGAGGTGATTCTGAGGATCCAGGCTCAGACATGGAACCCGGTTCTGCACTTCTTACCTTTGTTTAGCTTCAAAACCTCATGCATCCTGCTAGTACTACATGCCAGGTGGTGAATGAGCTCCCTTCGGTGGTGCCTGAGAAAACAGTGGCTCCAGCATCATGGGAGCCTTTCAGCTCAGGTACCAATCTTCAGCCCAGGCCACCCAGATCTTCACTGGTGTATAGACCCTCTCCAGTCGTGTGGTGGGTCATGTTTTCAGCCCTCTTCAGGCACAGGCTATCATAGGCATATGTAGGTGCCATTAGTTGCACACATCCATAGAAGCCTGTAGCCTCTCACCTACACAGCTCCCAACTTCTGACTTCGAGTCAGATCACCCTGCCAAATCATTGGACCATCGACACTCACACAATGAAACTACCGCAGCCCCACACCGTTTCTGATCCTGTCTTTTCTCAAGGCGTGGCTAGATTTTTGGCCATGAAAGTGGCCTCTCTTACATCAAGTGAGGCTGTAAATACCTCAGCAGACGTAAGCAAACTGTCCAAAGTGAAACTGCATTGAGATCTCGCCTCATAGTAATCTGCAACTGATTATTTGCCAAACCATCCATGCCATCAATTCACAAAACGTGAAGCATAAATTAACTAGCCGTTGCTTGCCTTCTAGGTGCTGTAAATGCAAGGGGCATTTCTGGTTGTTTTTAATGTGCGTGGAGAATGAAATGATGTGAAGCAGGATAGTGTCCACAGATGAGCTCATGGTCAGCAATGGGAACTTTATCAAGCAATGCTTTGTGTCTGGATGAGAGATCGCCGCCATATGCGGTTTTTTGTTTCCTTTTTCAAAAAGCACGAAGAGCTCTCTTAATTCGGGCACCTGCTTTATAAATATAACCGCATTAAGAAATCTAATTGAGGGATTTTCACTTTTATGGAACAATCAGCAGGGGTGATATCGATCTTTTCTGGGTTTTTTTTGTTTTTTTACAGCGAGCTTCCATGCACCATAAGGTGATACTGTAGAGGGACCCGTAAGCCTTCTGTCTAATTTGGCAGAAAACCACGGCAAGAGCAGAACAAAAGAAGGTTCCCACTCCATAAGCAAACACCACCCATCCCTTCCCCTTCCCCTCTTCCACCCCAGGGAGACTTGTGTGTTTTTAGCTGCATGCAAGGATTTGATGCTTACTGGTGCATTGAAACAGTTGCTATTAAGAAAAAAATCAGGAACGGGTTCTCTGTTAATTGCTGAAAACGTTCGGAAGTCCTTCATGTGCCGCCTCCACCCAGCAGATGCTGCACATTAATTGGCCTGGGCAGGCCTGACCCGGGCTTCCTTGCAGCCGGCCCAATTTTGGAGGCAGAGGGTTTGAAGAGCTTATTTTATTATTTTGTGGAACCCGAGGTGCGCGGTGGCGCCGCCTACAATTTCCCAGTTTCGTGCACGGTGCCAAACCTGTGTTTCTCTGGTAATGTACAGGAGCAGGTGCGCTCTCAATGCCATCCATCAGGAGCTAATTTTCTTCATCCCGACACTCTGACTGATGAACCTGTCTATTGTATGGATGTTTAGCACCGTACAAAGCCATATGCCCCTGGCACGGGTTTCCATGCCCTCTCTTCATTGACGGAGGGGGTCGGTGGCTGGGGTGAGGTAGGGAATGTGAATCCGTCTAAATCCACTCGAAGATTCTTGCCTATAATTTTATGGTGGTAGTTCCTGAAGAGATAAAGAAGACTAGAAATTTCCAAATGCATGTCATGATTCTCCAAATTCTTATTACATCCAAATGTAAACCTATTTTTTTGTCCCTGCTCCCTTCTGTTCAAAGCAGACCACTCATTGCCCATTATAAGGCCCTCCCCTCTGTGGGTAGACCACAGCTGCTACTGTAAATCTCATCCAGTAACTGTATCGCCCCCATTTTGTGACTCTGAAGGATGAAATTGAGAAATGGAACAGTGTGCAGCCATCCTTGATGTCTCCAATTTTAGGCCTTGGCACTTCATTTTCATGCTTTTATTCCAAATCAGATAACAAAAGGGCGCAAGAGCACTTTCTGTGAAACGGCATTGGTACACCAAGCTCATTTTAAAACTTTCTCTGCGCCCCCCCTCCCCCTCCCGCACCCAAGTCGGTAAGTACTTAATACGCATCAGAAGTTGTAGGTAGAGGGCACCGGCTCTCATTTTTGGGGACTTGAACTTATTTTTCATCATCAGAACAAGTAAAAGAAAGGCAGAAAGAAGAAACAGAAGTGAAAATAGTAACATGGATGAAACGGTGATGAAAAATAACATCTGTAAGAATGAGAAAGAGATAGGAAGGGTGGAGATTTGAAAGAGACATGAGGTGGAATCCAAGAGTTGACAGCCTTGTTATTCAGCAACCCAACTTAAGGCAGCACGGGCGACTGACTCCTGAGAAAAACTTTGGCATGTGCACTTGTGTATTTAGTAATGTATTTATTTACAAATTAAGCTCTCAGGTTTGTCAGGGGTGCCTCCAAAAGGCAGTTATGCAAAGAAATGTTTGTGGTTGCAAAAGCTCTGCTCCGGAGTTTGTGACTGCAAAAATGCTTTTTGCTATGTACCAACCCCAGTTTAGGAGTCCAACTTCTAAAATGTGTTTAGAAATGGATAAACAATCGCTATTTGTAAGGGGTGTGTTGTAGAGGCGTCCCTTCCAAAAAGCAATTCCTATTGATATGCATTAGTGGTTTAGGACCAAAATAGCGGTTGTATACCATTGGAAAGTTATCGACCCTCCCCCCCAGTTTGAATGGTAACCCTTCACAAAAGCAAAGAGGCCCCCTTTAAAGCCTTACAGTTTGTGAATTTAAAAAAGAAACAATTTGGTATGGGGTAGGTAGGGGTCCCAGGGACCTTTATCTAATCCGAAACAGACTTTTCAAAAGTTTAAAATCTTTTTTTTTTGGTTTAAACTCATCCTTATTGACTTGAAAGAAAATAGGCTGCATAAAAAAATATATATGCATTTAAAAAGCAATAACAGATATGGTAGTCTGCTGACCCCAGCAGTCCAGCAGCTCTGTTATGGTCACCGATCTTAATGTGTCACAATTTGATATCTACGTCACGAAAAATGATGCAGTAGGTCAGATAACGACCCAGTATGATTCAGAATTGTGTGAACGGACCCGTTAATACATAGGTTGGTTCACAAAATTCCACACTAAATACTGGTCGGAATTTGCGACCAGTATGTCGTACATTTGGCCCTGAGTTGTGAGTTTGCTGGGTAGGCGAGTAGCGAGCACAACGGTTTGGCATGGCTTGTAAATAAGTGAGTGACCACATACATCTTAGTGTGAAAAGTGGATGTAAGACCCTGTAAAGGAGATGAGAGCATTTTGTCATGGTTAACAAGTGGATCAAATCATCAGCACAACAAAGCACAATATAAGCTCGGCTATAAACGTCTCCAGAGACACACTCCTTTGAAAATAAATCGGACTTGATAGATTTCCATATCATTTATAACTTCCCCTAATTACACTTGCAAGGCTTGCCAGTAAAACTGGGAAATTGGCAGCATGTATCCATTATATTAATTTTCCAGACCATGGCAAGCAGCTGCCATCGCTGGGCCCTATTTCCCATCGTTCACAATTAATCACCGACTAGAGATGTCTAAAAACCTCCAAAAAGCTCCTATAGCGTGTGACATTCAAAGGTTCTTAAAGACTCTAAGATCCGCTGAGTAAATGGGCCACGCTCTCCTTCAAGTTGGCGTGTTCCGGTGCGAAGGAAGACGGCTGCCTAACGAGGCCCACTTTGATAATCGGATGCGAACGCGAACCCTGACCCCCGTGTCAAAGGGGAGGACGCAGCAAGCTAGATGAAACCGGCAGGCTCCAAGTCTACAAACCTTACACCAATTAGACGTGGAGCAGAGAACATCACTGGTGATTGGGTTTATCAAAGCGACTGGCTGGGCTCGTGACTATTTAGTGAGCCTATCAAGAAGGACGTACTGTCACAACCATTAACCATGTGGTCTAAGTGACACGAACAAACATTGGGCAAATTCTGCCCACAAAGGCTTTTTATTAGCTTCTAAAGCCGTCCACATTGCAGTTTCTTTAACAGTCGCCTCTCTTTTCGAAAAGTAAGTTCCTGCAAGATCTTTTAAAAAAAAATTTAAATAATAGCTCTACGGGTAAATAAGATGCAATCCCACAGGCATTTTAAATTCAAGGGCTGTTCATTTAGGTCTTGGAGCATTTAAGTTAAACATGTAGTTTGTAGTCAGTAAAAAAACGAATGCATGTTATTCATTGAGTTTTAGATTCCCGATAGCCCGAATGTGGGTTAGTGTTAAACATAACACATTTGGCTTTTTGTCAGACTATGGCCTTTAGGCTAGGAAAAAAGGGATAAAATCTAAGTTGTCGTCTGAATATTGTGGCCCCGCTACTAGTTTATAGGAGTTGACAAAACGAATCTTTGAAAAACCACTAATCGTTCCATTTAAACACTTATAAGGTGGACCACTAGCCATTGGCCATCTGAAGCTTTGTAGAAATGTGTGAAGATGTTTCTTTCTGTGCAAGAAAATTAGGACAATGAAAACTTGAAAACTCTTTTATAAGAATGGGTAAAGTAAACTTCATCAGGCAAACAGGCTGCGAACGTGGAATGTTTGTATCACAACAAAGGGCTCTAAAAAATCAAGTACCTGTGTTTTTCTTCTTCCAATGAGCATATATTTCCTTGTAAAGTAGACATCTTTTGCTGATTTCAATGTAATTTCTTTGTTGAATTTAACATTTTCTCCTCCCAAACTCGTTGACTAGAACAAACCACAAATATATTTTCACACCATTCTTTGTGGTGTATTGTACTTACATTTAATTTATGTAATGCATCATACCCCTGGCAGCACTCTATAGTAGTTTTAAGGATCAGTAGCACATTACTCCGTGGAATGAATATCGCTGAAAGGTTTTGAAAATGTAGTGTGGAACATGTGGGAAGTGTTTTGTTGTATGTGATGACCAGAGTTGTACTCTGATCATTGCATATGCTGCTCTGCTGGAACAGGAATTGGAAAAGAAAAGAGTGAAAGAAAGGATACGTAAGCTTGTAAGGCCACGTTATGCCTAGTTAGAAGGGTGTGTGAATGCTAGTGTGGCCTAAATGGGGACTCGTTTGCTGTGGTGTTTCATTGAGAGTGGTAGCTCTTATCAGGCTGCTGGAAAAATGTAGCGGCTCTTATGTATTGAATGCAGTTAAGGTGTGTGAAATAGCTGCACATGTACAGTATGAGAATGTGTTCCAGGTATTAGGTGGGTGTACAGCTCTTATAATGTAATTAATAAGTGCATCATGGCATAAGTTGTTAGACTGTCCAACTGAAATTTAGTGAGTTACAAATGTATGCATTGATTTATGTTACCATCGAGTTATCTGTACTTATTTACACCAAAAAAACACTTTTTTCGGTGGCTCATCTATACATTTCATTTCAATGGCAGCGTGGATGGGGAAGCTGCAGAATTGGTCCATAACATCGCAGTGCGGGTGCCAGCTGATCATAGTTGCTCATTCCTTAAGCTTGCTACAAACACATATACTGCATGTTTAGACACTGCTGTGCCAGTCCCAATTTATTTACAAGGCAAGAGAGGAGTGGCTAACTCATTTGACCTGCTTACTAATTTGACATGCTCTTGCATAAGGGAAATCTCTCTTTGTGCTGACCAGTGAACATAACAGAGGAATCCAGTGATGCAGACTTTGGAGTATAACATTAGGGTAAGAGAAGACGCAGCTGTCCTGCCCTATTTTCAGCGACGGCCCGTGGAGGGAGTTACGGTGGGGCAGGAGGGCGGGGAGGGGGAGGGGCAGGGTGGAGGTTGCTAAAAACCGGCATATGGATAATTGCAGGTAAGTAAACAATTTAATTAATAAAACAAATTTCGTAGTGCGCCTTGCATCGCAAAATGCAATGCAGTGCGAGCTACGAAATTCGTTTTATTAATTAAATTGTTTACTTACCTGCAATTATCCATATGCCGGTTTTTAGCAACCTCCACCCTGCCCCTCCCCCTCCCCGCCCTCCTGCCCCACCGTAACTCCCTCCACGGGCCGTCGCTGCCTATTTTGCCGGGATAGGGACCACTGTGACAATTGTGTATTTTGAGGAAGGGAAAAAGATCTGCCAACATCAACACGAGATATCATGAAATTCAAGTGGGTGTGGGTGGTAAATTCCTCTTTTATTGGATGATACTTCCTACAGATTTCCCATCTACCAGGAGTCAAACAGGATCGCAAAACTTTTTGTTTAGATGGAGCCAGAGCAACTTCAGTTGGAGATCAGTCTGTTCTTCACCAGATCTGATAGAGACTTCTAGCCACAGATTCCTTACCTTAGAATTTCCCCAGGAGTCAGATTGGATCCAAAAGATTTTTCATTAGCAGTACCCCTGCGTGCCAGTAGGTGACTTCAATTGACTCAGCCTCTGTGAACATCTGTACAGGAAATCACATTACAGTACCTATATAGGTGCCACCCAGGCACGCTGACGTCAGTTACTTTCTCTCCACGCCAGCCAGCGCTGACCCGGAGAAGAGCTACCCCTGATTTGTTTTTTTGACAGGCATTTTTTGATATTTTTGTCTACTATTTTTTAGGTTAACCTCCTAGAGTGTTGAGTAATGTACTTGCACAAGTCTGGTTTTAAGCCTTGCGATGCCAGTCAGCACACTAAGACGAGTTCCGATTGTCAGGCCATGGCTGCAAAGGCTTTGAGGGCCAGTCCCTGAAGATGCTAGCGGTCCAGCATGAGACTCCGGGGAAGTTGAGATCCCAGTCGAGGGTAAGGTCCAGGGATCGTACGCAGAGCCCGAAGTCCTCCTCGTCCCATTAGTAGTCCTTGGGTAGGAGGCACAAAAAGAAGAGCAAGAAGTCAAAGCGCTCTTCAACTTATCGTCGGCCTTTAAGACGAAGGAGCCTCTGCGTCTAGGCCTCGTTCCCCGAAACCTTCATGAGGGCAGACTCCACACCTCCCCGCATTTTCAAAGGCCGGAGCAACACTCGCCCAATTGAAAGAGTTGGATGATACCATGAGCCCTATATTTGGGCAGGCCGACCCAGTCAACGCGCCTTTGGTCCCCGCAGGGTCAAAAGGGGCCCTATCTGGTTCTGCGCCTCCAGCACCGTAGGGCTCCAGTGACCCATTCTTGGATACAGACCGACGCCAGTCGTGCCATCTTGAACTTTACTAACGCTGGGCCCAAAGGCAATCCTTCCCCCGCTCCCGGCTGCATCATCCCCGACTCCAAAACAGAGCCAGAGGGATGGTGCCTGATGCCAGCGCTGTCTGAGCCTTACCTCCTAGATTGGAGCCCAAGCCTTATTTTTAACAGCCAGGCCTCTGGGAAGACTGGGAGGGGTCGTTGGACCCTTTAGATTACCAGCCTGTGAGGAAGAACAGGGTGCGGACTGGTGTGAGCACCTGGGTGAGGCCAGTGGCCTGGTTACATCTCCATATGCTGGTCTGCTTTCTCCCCCGACCATGGTTATGAAGGAGTGAACTTCTAACGTAATGGTTGTACGGGGATGGCTGAGGTCCTTGACCTTCAGCTGCCCATGGTGGCAGTCAAGACCAATCTCTTGACAGAGGTGCTGCAACTGGGAGCCTCCATTCCAGAACCCGCACTCCGATTTAATGATGTCTTCACTGACGTGATGTCTGGTACCTGGTCCAAACTCAGCACAGGGACTCCTGTGAATAGCAGGACTTGTTTGAGAAGAAGATGTTTTCATATGCCAGACTGGCATTGCAGTCTGTGAACACTGCATGCCTTTTGGGCCATTAGTCCCACACTCTCTGGGATACGGTTGTGCAAGTGCTGCCACAGCTCCTGGAGGTGGACCAGGCTGTAATCTCCCATGCTGTCACTGATGTGAGAGACACGGAAAAGGTCACTATTCGATGCGGGCTCGACATGATCGACTCGCTAGGCAGAGCAGTTTCCACGACAGTGGCCCTTAAGCACCACGCCTCGCTGATGACCCTTGACCCGGTCACTCTACTACCGCACGGCCCTGTGTGCCCGGATTCTGCTGCCGCTGCCTGCTTGGCCCTCTTGCTGCCGCCTCTCCTTAGGGCCCCTGCTCTCCAGGCTTGCCCTCGCTCCCCAGGCTTGCCCAGGCTTGCCTTTGCTCTCCAGGCTTGCCTAGGCTTGCCCTCGCTCTCCCCCGCTCCGCTTTCCCGCTCTTTCCAACCCCCCCTCTGCTCCCCGCTGCTGCTCTCCTATGGCCCGCCCCCTTCTCCTGTCTCCCGCTCCCCATTCTCCGCCCCGCTCCTGCCTCCCAGCTGCTCCTCCCTTCCACTTGGCCATAAATGACTGGGACCGCGCGGCAGTGAGCTGTGACCCTTGACCCGGTCACTCTACTACCGTAAGGCCCCCGTGTGCCCGGATTCTGCTGCCGCTGCCTGCTTGGCCCTCTTGCTGCCGCCTCTCCTTAGGGCCCCTGCTCTTGATGCTTGCCCTCGCTCCCCAGGCTTGCCCTCGCTCTCCAGGCTTGACCCGGTCACTCTACTACCACACGGCCCCGTGTGTCCGGATTCTGCTGCAGCTGCCTGCTTGGCCCTCTTGCTGCCGCCTCTCCTTGGGGCCCCTGCTCTCCAGACTTGCCCTCGCTCTCCAGGCTTGCCCAGGCTTGCCCTCGCTCTCCCCCGTTCCGCTTTCCCGTGCTTTTCCAACCCCCCCTCTGCTCCCCGCCGCTGCTCTGTTGCGGCCCTGCCCCCTTCTCCTGTCTCCCTCTCCCCATTCGCCGCCCCGCTCCTGCCTCCCAGCTGCTCCTCCCTCCCACAGCGAAGCCCGTCTACGCCCATCCGCACCTGGACCGCGCCCAGCGCCAGAACCCCTGGACCCCGCCAGAGCCAGCCAACCCGATTGAGCTACGACGCCGCCACCCTCCACGCACTCAACACCGGCCGACATCCAGCCTGCTACCAAGCCACCCCGAAACGCACGCACGAAGCCTTCACCTGCCATGCCTGCTACTTCACCTGCACTCGGTCCTGCACCGCACCAGCCAAAAAAGCCGCCAACAACAACCACCTCAAGTGCATCCTGCTCAACACCCGCTCCATCCACAGGCACGCCGTCGAACTATGGGACCTCCTGGACAAAACGGCACCAGACTTCGTCTTCTTCACGGTAACCTGGATGAACGTCTCCTCAGCCCCCGACATCGCCATTGCCATCCCGGACGGCTACAAGATCATCCGGAGGGACCGCCTCGACCAGAGGAGGCATCGCCATCGCCCACAGAAACACTATCCGCATCATGACCAACACCAACGACACCCTCGCCACCGCAGAGCACCTGCACTTCCAGATTCACACCGACCCCAAGACCACCCTCAGAGAAACCCTCATCTACAGACCCCCGGGACCACGCTCACACTTCAGCGAGGCCATCCCAGACTTCATCAGCCCACTCGCCCTCGCCTCCCCCGACTACATCCTCCTAGGAGACCTCAATTTCCACCTGGAGAACGACCAGGACAACAACACCACCGCCCTACTAGACAACCTCGCCAACCTCGGATTCAAGCAACTGGTCAACACCCCCACCCATTACGCCGGCCACACGCTCGACCCTGTCTTCTCCTCCAGGAACCACATCTCCTTCAGCCATACCACCGAGCTCCACTGGACCGACCACAGCTGCGTACACTTTAACTTCAGGAAAACAACGACCCACCACCGACCTCAACAAACCCCCCGAAGATGCTGGAGCAAGATCACCACCGACCAACTCGCCACCTCCTTGCACTTAAACCCTCCAACCAACACCACGGACTCCAACGAAGAAGCCCGCAACCTCGCACAGTGGATCACCAACTGCACCGACACCCTTGATCCATTGAAAAACCCTCCCAGCAATCTCAACAGCAAGAAAGCCGCGTGGTTCGCCAACGATCTCAAAGACTCCAAGAAATCCTGCCGTGACCTCGAGAAAGCCTGGCGCCACAACCAGTCAACGGACAACATGACAGCTCTCAAGAACGGCTCCCGCAAACACCACCAGCTGATCCGCATCACCAAAAGGTCATCCTTCAGAGAACGACTGGACAACAACACCCACAACAGCAAGGAACACTTCAACGTCGTGAAAGAGCTCTCCAACCCAACGCCAGCAACAACGACATCACGCCTTCTCAAGACCTCTGCAACTCTCTGGCCACCTTTTTTCACCGTAAGATCGTCTACATACACGACAGCTTCGGTGCTCAGAACACGTACCCCACCACCCAACCTACACCCGCACCACCACCATGTGCTCCTGGACTCAGGTCAGCACGTAAGATACCACCCACACGATGAACACCATCCACTCGGGCTCCCCAGCTGATCCCTGCCCACACCACATCTTCAACAAAGCCGACTCCATCATCGCACCCAAACTTCAGGACCTAATCAACAACTCCTTCATATCCGCCACCTTCCCGGAGAGCTGAAAGCACGCAGAGATCAGCGCCCTCCTGAAGAAACCCAACCGCAGACCTCTCAGACCTCAAGAACTTCCGTCCCATCTCCCTCCTCCCCTTCCCTGCAAAAATCCTTGAGAAAACCGTCAACAAACAGCTGCCAGTCTTCCTGGAGACGAACGGCTCCCTCGACCCATCGCAGTCCGGATTTCGAGCGAACCACCGCACCGAGACCGCCCTCATCACGGCCACCGACGACATCCGGACCCTGCTGGACAACGAAGAAACCGCCGCCCTCATCCTGCTCGACCTTTCGGCTGCGTTCGACACGGTCTGCCACCGCACCCTGACAACTCGCCTCCGCCACATCGGGATCCAAGGAAAGGCCCTGGAATGGATCCCCTCCTTCCTCTCCGACAGAACCCAAAGAGTCCGTCTCCCGCCCTTCCTCGCAGAAGCCACCAAGATCTTCTGCGGCGTACCTCAAGGCTCCTCGCTCAGCCCCACCTTCTTCAACGTCTACATGAGCCCCCTCGCACGCAAGCACAACCTCAACATCATCTCCTACGCTGACGATACCAAACTGATCCTCTCCCTCACCAACGACCCCACCTCCGCCAGAGCCAGCTTCCAGGACGGAATGAAAGACATCGCAGACTGAATGAAGCTCAGCCGCCTGAAACTGAACTCAGACAAGATGGAAGTCCTCATCCTCGGCCCATCCATCTCCGCTTGGGACGACTCCTGGTGGCCGCCTGCTCTGGGCCCCAAGCCCACGTACCACGCAAGCAACCTGGGCTTCATCCTTGACTCCTCCCTCTTGATGGCCAAGCAAGTTAAAGCCGTTACCTCCTTCTGCTTCAACACTCTCCGCATGCTCCGTAAGATCTTCCGCTGGATCCCCACTGGAACCAGGAAAACGGTCACCCAGGTCCTCGTCACCAGCCGTCTGGAGTACGGGAACGCCCTCTTCGCTGAGACCACCGCCAAACTACAGAAAAGACTCCAGCGTATCCAGAACGTCTCAGCACGACTCATCTTGGACATCCCCCGACACAGCCACATCTCCGCCCACCTGAGGTACCTGCACTGGCTCCCCGTCAGCAAAAGGATCACGTTCAGACTCCTCACCCACGCACATTAGGCTCTCCACGACTTGGGCCCCTAATACCTCAACAACCGCCTCACGTTCTACACGCCAACCCGCCAGCTCTGCTCCGCCAGCCTCGCCCTCGCCACTGTCCCACGGATCCGCAGAACCACCACCGGAGGAAGATCATTCACCTACCTGGCGGCCAAGACCTGGAACTCCCTCCCCACCCACCTACGACTCACCCAGGACCATCTCTCCTTCAGGAAGCAACTCAAGACCTGACTTTTCGAGCAGTTGCAGCCCCCCTGCGCCTTGAGACCATAGTGTGTGAGTAGCGCGCTTTACAAATACTCTTGATTGATTGATGATGACTGGCTTTTTGTAGTATGTGCAAGTTTCTCTTATGGACATGCCCTTCAATGGCACCGCCTCTTCGGAGACCAGGCAGATTCGGTACTCAAGCCCTCTAAGGATTCTTGTTCTAGGGCCAGGTCCTAAGGCCTCTCAGCTGCCCCTCGTCCACCTCAATCTGCCTTTCATTCCTTTTGTGGCTACGGAAGGGGCTTCCTGCTGCTCCAGTTCCTGCTCAGCCACCGTGCAGACTCCCCAGCCTCTGCGTGACCTTGTGGGTTAGGTGCTTAGCGGTCTGGTCAGTCTGCCAACCTCCTACTGCAAAAATACCTCCAAACCCTCCTTGTCTACCCATTTACTACCTTGGGCACCCAGTTGATGGCAGGATTTGCTATCACCTACCCCACTGGCAGCCATAACATCGGACAGGGGGATTTTGCTGATTGTCCAAAGGGGCTACTCCCTTGCTTTCAAAACCACCCCTCCCTCAATGCCACAATCTCACGACCGATTGGCAAAGGATAATCTAAACCTTCGCACTGAGGTCTTGGCTCCTTGGCCAATGAAGCCATGGAGAGGGTTTTGGTGCCAGAAGTAGGCTGTGATTGTTATTCCCGCTATTTTCTGGTTCCCAAAAACGAAAAGGGCCTTCACCTTGTCCTCAATCTCTGAACTCTTACACTCTTCCTCAAAAAGAAGAAATTCAAAATGCTCATGTTAGCTCACGTCTTGTCTGCCCTGGACCCAGGAGGCTGCATGGTAAGTGTTGCACTTGCAGGACTTATTTTCATATTCCCGTCTCGCCTGTACACCGGTACTATCTGCTGTTTATGGTAGGCCACAAGAATTTTCAGTTCACTGTGCTTCCTTTTGGCCTTAACCAGCGCCCTTTGGATGTCCACCAAGGTGATGGTGGTGGTTGCAGCTCATCTGCAGAGATCAGGGGTGCCAGTCTTCCGCTACCTCGACGACTGCCTGCTGAAGGTGGGCTTTCCCCAGGCTGTCATCTCCCACCTCCAGACTACGGCAAACCTTCTGCACTCACTGGATTTCACTATCAATGTGCCAAAGTTACAACTGACTCCCTCTCAGATGCTCCCTTTCATCGAAGATCTTCTGAACACAGTGCAGTTTCGGGCTTATCCTCCCTGGCGGCGAGTCCAGAATATTTAGGCTATCATATCGCTATCTCAGCCTCTGTCCTTGGTTTCATGAGACTGACTCTGAAGCTGCAAGACCTCATGACCTCTTGCCTCCTACAGGTGACACATGCCAGATGGCATATGCCTGCTCTGCAGTGGGACTGTGAGTTCCAGTGGGTGTAGCATATGGGGAATCCCTCTGACTTGGTCCAGATCTCTGAGGGAACTGCTAACGATCTTTATTGGCAGCTAACAAGCAGCTATTAGGTCAGGGGCAGACCCTTCTCCCATCCCCAATCAGATCTCACTGTAGTAGCAGGTGGTTCATTCCTGGGATAGGACGGCCATCTTAAAGGGATGGAGATCAGAGGACTCTGGTCTATGGTGGATCCGGATTTCACATGATCTGGAACTCCGGGCGATCCAACTGGCATTGAGAGCCTTTCTACCCTCACTCAAGGGAAGGCTGAGAATGTGTTCACGGAAAACACCACCACCATGTGGTACTGCAACAAACAGGGCAGGTGGGGTTGTGGATCCTTTGTCAAGAGGCCCTTTGCTTTTGAACATGGCTGGAACACCTGGACATTTCTCTGGTGATTCAACATCTGCTAGGTTCTCTGAACGCCAGACAGGAAAAACTCAACCGAAGATGCCTAGCAGATCACAGATGGTGTCTACATCTGTAGGTGTTGCAAGGTCTCTTTCAGCAGTGGGGAGAGCCTTGGTTTGATCTGTTCGCCACCGCTGAAATTGCGCAATGTCAATTTTGCATGCTGGAGTTTCCATGGTCCATCACCTGTTTTGTTTGCAAATTCCGCCATAAGTGCGCTGGGGATGCTCAGACGTGGGTCCCAGGCACTCCACACCACTGGAGTCAAGCTAGCCGGGCTGATGAAAGGTGTTACCTCGAAACCGGTCCGGTCCTCGGATGCTTGATTCCGTTCTGGGAAGGACATGGCTTTTGTAGTTCGGACTGGACTGTTCCCATGGGGCACAGGGTCAGAGCTGATTTGCATATCGCCATTGTCTAACCCGGGGTGGTGTGGAGTGCAAAAAAACGATGGATTTGGGCCCAGATCTTTGGACTGGGGTGAATGTGTGACATTGATCCACATTCGGTCCATCACCTGTTTTGTTTGGAGTTTCCATGGTGGCACTCGCTCTGAGACGGTTTTCCTCTCGAGTGGAGCTCAGTCCTCCTGTACGCCTTTCCACCATGTCACTCCTACCCAGAGTTCTCAAGAAGATCAAGAATGGCCGGGCCCAAGTTATCCTTGTGGCTCCGGGCTGGGCATGGAGTGTCTGGTATCCCGAGCTTCTGAGCAGGGCCATCGATCTTCCAATAAGGCTGCCCCTACAGCACAAAATATAATTATATGTGGAATATTACTGTTAGTTTTCTTCTGAAAAGACGTAACGCACTTGGTTATCTCTTCTCTTAAGCATATTTCAGCTGCTGCGTTTCAAGAACAGCCCCTGCACCACATTGCACATTTGTGCTCTCTGGTTTGTTAGTATGAGTTGAAGAAAATCTTGATAATAAAGTACGCTTTATTAGCTGTGGCATTCAAACACCTTAGCCTGCTATCTAAACCCTGCAGTTGAACCATGCATTCCAGCATTTTAAATGAACAAATATTAATCATGTTAGCATACAATCATACCCATATTGTATGTAACATAAAAAAATACATATACAAGCTATGCTATATACTTCAAGATATGTCAGTACTGTCCTGTAAAGGCAGACCCGGGACCACGTTACACAATAAGCACATTTTCATTGTTTGCAGGGGCTCACTTTTTTGAAGGTCTACCTTGCGTAAACAATGAAAATGTGCCCTATTATGAAGAATGCTCTACCCCCAGGGCAGCCGCGAACTTGCGCTGCCCCCAGGACAGAGCATTCAGGTGAAAAACAGAACAGCTGCTTTACAGCTGCTCCATGTTTTCACAGTGCCAGAGGCAACCCGCCTGCACTTTGAAGGGGATTAGAGATACCCTTGCAGGCAGGTGCAGTCAGTTACTGCACCCGCCTGCAAGGGGATGTCTGGGGGTTCCATGAGACCGCCTTTCCCCCTGCCAGAGGGCTGCTCTCAGGGGGTGCACTGACAGTGCGCCCTCTGACAGGCTCTTTGCCTCTGCGACGTTTGTAATATGGGGCGGGTGCAGAAGAAAGGGATTCCCTCATTTGCATGGGGCACGCCCCCATGCAAATAAGGGAGCACCCCCTGCAGATAGTGCTGGCGTTTTCTGTGCGCCAGCACTATGGTTATTACAGAAGGGGTTGCACAATCGTCCTCAGCTTCTTATCTAATACCAAAGTGCCCTGGGGGATGCAAAGCAGATGCAAACGCCCGTTGCGCCCCCAGGGTACTTTCTGTAATATGGTCCCTGGTGTTTCCATAAGGCGAGGTAAGACAACCGCCTTATGGCGCTACCTACTGTTGATGTAATCTGATAGAGACGTATAGCCGCAGATTCCTTAACTTAGAATATACCCCAGGCGTCGGACTTGTCTGGAAAATTTTGTGCAGCAGCACCTCTGCGCCGGTGTTCTGCGCGGCTCGACTCCACCCTGATGTCGTCCATTGACGTGACGTCAGCGGAGCCATATATGCCTTGCCCCTCTGACATCAGTTTTCTTCTTGTCTGCGTCATGACGCGGATGCTGGAAACCATCAGTTCCTGACCTAGTTTTGGGCCTTCTCAACACCTTTGGTGTTGTACCGGAACAGTGTGCAAAGCCCTCCAGGTTCAAAGCCTGTGAGGCCTGTGCGCGTCAGATGTCTGGCCCTAATACGCACCTTATTTGTATGTGGTTCCTTAGTGTGCACCACGATTCCTAGCAATGCGGCGACTGTCAACAGATGAAGCTGAAGTCCCTTCGGGAATGCCATATAAAGCTGTTGGCCGCGCAGCTGTCCGGCCCAGCCTCTTCTCGTCGCCGCTCTCCCTCTCCAGAGGGAGCTCGTTCCCGAGGCCGCTTCTGCAACCCGTGCCCTAAAAAAGGTAAGCGGTGCCACAAGCGCCCATTGAGGTCCAGTTCCCGTAGGCTTGCCGCTGGCGCCCATTCCTCTTGTACGAGGTCAGCTACGGGTGCCCGGAGGCCACCTCCTCCATACCTTCTCTTTCCAAGAGATTGAGCGATGCCATGGTTGAACCCCAGGCTCTCACCACCAGTGAACGCATAGCCCTTTGCAAATGGCTGAGGGGGTGTCGGTGATGCCGAGCCCGAAGCTGGGCTCTACGTCTGACCCAAAGCCGGGCTCACCGCCAAAACCTACACCGAGCTCTAAGCCTGAGCCCACGTCTGGGGCAACGCATCATCAGACACCTGTCAACATCGAGGTAGCGTCTCTTGTGGAGGCCGTCGACGTCCAGTCGACTTCGACACGGTGCCCACCGACGCCGCTGTCGAAGCAGGTGACACATGCCAGATGGGACACTCTGCAGTGTGACTGTAAGTTCCAGTGGGAGTAGCATATGGGGAATCTCTCTGACTTGGTCCAGATCTCCGAGGGAACTGCTAACGATCTTTATTGGCAGCTAACAAGCAGGGATTGGGTCAGGGGCAGACCCTTCTGCATCAGGGCGGAGTCGTGCGGCGCTGCCCCCCATCACGCAGAGGTGCTGCTGCGCAAAATTTTCCGGACCAGTCTGACGCCTGTGGAATATTCTAAGTTAAGGAATCTGCGGCTAGACCATGTCTCTACCAGATACATTGTTACAAAGGTAACTAATTTGTTCATTACTGCATTTTTAAAGTATTTGGGAACGTTGTTGGAGCATTGAAAAACCTTTCGCCTGGTGCTACTCACTGCCCCTCTTATAAGCTCATTTTTTGCACACATCACAGATGCTAGGATCTGGGGCTCACTCAGTTTTCAGGTTCTTTTTTTCTTTGATGTTTGTGATTCCGGGCTTGTTTTATGCCTCTCTTCGTACGGGTGAACTGTAATGCCACAACAATTCTCTCTAGACTCTACCTGTGGCCCGCTGGAAACTTGCCCACTCACCTATGATTTCACTTGATTTTAAGCAAACACATTATTTCTTTATGAATACTGCAGTGGTCCAGACAAAGTTCTCTTCCTAGGAGAATCTCTGAGGCATAAGGTGGATGTTTGTCCCCAGGTAACTGAAAAAGAGAAAACTTCCGAGCAAAAGAATCCACAGCATTTTCTTTAGCTGTAGCCTTTCCTAATTAGTGACGTTTTATGAGGAGAGAGAAATTCTAGGTGAAAGCTAATAATGCTGTCATGGTCATTTAACTTGTCTTGGACTTTGAAGCCTCAGACTGTGGTTATAGGTGATCATTATTATCATTGTTGTCATTATACATACATGTTTTTTTGTTGCATCTTCCAGGCATTTTGACAACATCGTAATGGTTAACAGCAGAATTGTTAAACAGTGGTCAGTGAAACTGTATGTATCCCATTAACAGTCTCCAAAAATGGAAAATATTTCATTGAATCACTCAAACAAGTACAATGTTGTGTCATGGAACGCTTTTGTTTTAACCACATCTACTCTTTTTCACCAGGTGGCAGAAGGGCAGGAAATCTGTGTAATTGAAGCTATGAAGATGCAAAACAGTATGACTGCTCTCAAAACTGGCAAGGTACCATATGTTTGTTCTTGAAAAAAGCTAAAAAAAGATTTAGGAAAAGTGCCAAAAAACTACCAACTGCAGTTACAAGACATTAATCCATAAAATGGATTAATGCTTAAAAATGCAGTTTTTACATTCCGAGCGTAATCCCTTAGGAATACAGCTCCGATGGAGTGCTGCTGGTGTTGTGGCCTCCTTAAACCTTAGAACTGCCCGGTTTTTAAGGATATTAGAGTAGTTGGACTCAGGCTTCTTTGTCTCGTGGAAGCCTGTTTCTAATCATTCACAATTGAACTTCTAGGCTGCCTACAATATGATATAGTACCCTATCACATGACATTGCTAGAGGTATTGTTGCTGCAAGTATTGGTTTAGCCTGGATGGATTGTCTTATTTAGGCTGTCCCGGATACACGCTGAACAGCACAACAAATAATGATGCAACTATACAAATAGCTAATTCTTACTAAATGTTATTATGGGTGTGCGCAATTCACATAATTCATTTTTGTTTAATTAAGGTAAAATTACACATAATTACCTGAAATGCATATCTGTCATTTTGCGCTATATTTTATTATGAAATTGCCCTCTCGTAAAATTTTGGTCCAGTGACTCATTTATACAGCACTCAGATCAACCAACACCTGCTCGCATTCTGTTGTTCCTGTGTGTTTGCGGTACATTTTTACAATGAATGGCGTGTAATTGTGTGAAGTGGCGTAATGCCAGAATTTCTGGAATTTTGCTTAAGAAGCTCCGCATACACTAAGATAACTGGGACGGAACCATTTATCAATAAAGTGCAGATGGCTGGCACCACGCGAACTGTCATATTTTTGTATGAATAGAAAATAAGTTTAATGTAGATTTTTGATGGTGAGGTTCTCTCAGCAATGAAAGGAAAATCAACCCCTCTTCTGTAAAATGTAAAATGGCTGGTTTTCTTGCAAGTAATGTTCACTACAGCGAGTGTCCTAGGAGGTGAAAGATTGCACACACTCCTTAACTCCACATGGTACCATCTTACGGAAGTCCTTCTTTTCGGATGGGCAAACATTATCATGGATTCTTGTGTGCTTCTCAGTGTGTTTTCTCTTGACAATTCAAGTGTTCTATATTGTTAGCAAGTGCTGGTACTATTGGATAACCAATTCCTTTGCATTAGGCAAGCCGCCGTCCTGCTTTCCCTCCATCCCGGTTTGCTGGAACAACCAGTTTTTGCTACAGGTTTGGTTGGAAACAACTGTTGTGTTCTAGTTGTCCTACGTCTGTGGCGCAATAAGCGCACAGCGTAGACCCACGTGACCCTGCAAATAAAAGGGGTCTACGAGCGTACGTACGCCAGTTGGCGATGACGTGACCAGCAACTAAACATAGCCCCAGTGTCCGTCTCTTTATTTCTAGGCCTGCGCCACGTGCCTGTCACTTATCCCAGTGTAGGTTGCCACCTTGCCCCCTCCGTGGACCCCCACACGACACAACAACAACAACAACGTCTTTAAAGTAAAGCTGCGCCTTTAACATATAATATTCGCATGTCTTTATGAGCATCCCTTCGCAGGCACATGTTCCTCCCTTACATTCGTCACCACCCTTTCTTCGGCCAGTTCATGCATACCCTCAGGCGCCCCTTTATCAGCAGGTCACAAGGATCGGTTGAACGTCGCGTTCATGTTCTCTTTCCCGCATTGGAGGGGCATTTTATTGTTCTTTGAGAATTTCAAAAACATATAGCGTGTCTTTGCCCCATGCTGTTCACAGCAGCCTTCATTTATTGCAGTAGTTGTATAGGTATGTTTTCCGGTGACTCGCCAGGTTACCCCATTTCTTGCTCGGATTCCATTTAGTGAGTTCCATGTGTCTGCTGTGTTTGTATTTTGCTCAGGTATCTGAAAGAACAATATTTTGGGTGAGCCCTGACTTGTTATAAACCCTGTTCTTCTACACTTAGGTAAGAGAGATTCGGAACTGGGGAAGGTAACTGGGGTAGCACACCCTGTAACTACAGGTGTACGGGTCTCCCTCCCTGCTCCGCAGCCATCCACAATCTATTATGGATGGTTAACCCTTTTGGCATATTTGCAGATCTCTCTGTGACAGAAACTTTTGGGTTACAAGACACAGAAACCTATAGCGCCAGGCGATATATTCTTTCCAAATAAGGCATTGACAATACGTCGTTGTCAGCCCAGCCTGGATCTTAGCCTTCTGGTTTCATTCAGGCTTTGACCAAATCAAGTAAAATACGCCTATGGCTTAGTATTTTCATTAGTAGGCTAAACTGAGCTCCCATTTCAAATCCCTACACCGAAACCAATCCGCATTGGTACATCTTGGGTGCTGACAGTGCCAGTGCACCTAGAAATGTCCACTTTAAACCACTGACTTGTTGAAAAGTAATTCTTAGGGCTCGAAGGCAAAGAATGTTGTCTATGTAGACAGTAAAAGTGTTCACGTCTTCTTAGCCTCAAGTATACGCGCAGTTCTCATTGCCAGTCACAGGTTGTGGACCCTACTATACCTTCTGGGACCATCCTTTTTGGAAACACAGAAAAAGTATGTTCATATTTATTTTATTTCCAATTTCTTTAGTTATTCTGCTTGACACATCAAAGCCCTGTGTTAAAGGTGAACAGAGGTCTGTGGGCTGTGCCAAGTTGTTGCCTGAGAGACGATTAATAAACGGAGCATAGTGATCCCATTAGCTAAGCCTGTCGAAGCAGGTTGAGTAATTATCGTTTTTATTAACCCCTCAGGGTTTGCTTTATAGCCAACAGGAAGCAGCAGCGAGTACCCAGGGTAGGACCCTTGGTAGATTCTCACACCCAAGACTACTCTTTTTTGAGGTATTTTGGTATCTGGGCACACAGTCCTGTGCATGAGATTGAGTGTCTGTAATTTAACCATAGCATTTCCACCGCTAGCTCCTCTGTCATTTGACATTCTGGCTTTTGCAATAGACACACAGGTTGCATATCATAAAGCAGACCACACGCTATTTGTTGGTAAAAACTGTTGCAAGATTATTTAGAATTTCTTTATGCAATACACCATTTGGGTTAACTTATGGACGATCCGAGTTTTCAGCACTGTTTAAGACTAACCATTGACCCCCTTGCAGAAACCTATGTTGCACCACCAGGAATCACAGTGATGTGGTATTTGCCATCTGATTCTTTGTAATTTGACCCTTTCATTGACTCTCCCCAGTGCCCCTTTAAAGAATAGGAGAGGTTAACCATGCCTAGCATGTGACAAGTTGCACGATTATGATCTCTCTGAAGTTTCACCATAATCTTGGCAGCGGTTGTAGGGCAATCACAAACGTCTGCTTGGATTAGCATTTTTCTGGCGATGAATTCCCTGTATAACTGCTTCCCCTGCAGCCTTCCACTTGTGTACCTATTTTTCTTTCTTTCTTTATGAGCCTCAGTTCACCATCTCTTTTCTGTTGGAAGGTTAACAAATAAAACGGCATAGTGCTATGGTTAGGGGGCAGTCCTCAAACCCAATGTTTTATCCGTGGTTCCTGTGGCCAATCTCTCTATTGACCGGCTTTATTGAGACCAATGATCTTCTTCATGACTCTCAATCTGGATTTCGTTCCGGCTACAACACGGAATCAGCATTGATTGAAATGGCTGATTTAATACGCTGGGCGGTAGATGGAGGATCCAAGGCGGTGTTGGTGCTGCTAGATTTATCTGCAGCATTTGATACAGTCTCCAACACTATCCTTTGGAATCGACTCGGGAATATAGGTATCCAGGGAACAGTGCTTAACTGGTTATCATCTTTTCTACCTGATCGCAAACAACAGGCCCAGACCCACCCTTTCACTTCCCCTGTTAAACCCCTCAAGTGGGGTGTGCCTCTGGGCTCTGCCCTGAGCCCACTTCTTTTTAATGTTTACCTTACTCCTCTGGCAGAACTGATCTCTAAAAGTGGAATCAAAATAATATCTTATGCGGATGATACCCAGTTACTGTTCACCTTTCGGGATGTGTCCGCCTCCACTTTTGAGCCTCTTAAGGAGTGTCTTAGGAATACTGCGGCTTGGATGGACCGTAATTTTTTTTAACTCAACACGGATAAGACTGAGATCTTATTTTTTAACCAACCGTCCCCCCCTTTCTTCAATTCTGTGGTGGCCTGCTGAGTTAGGCACTGCACCCCTACCTAAGGACTCGATTAAGAATCTTGGCGTTAGATGAGACAAACATTTGTCCCTCTCTACACAGGTCCAAACGGTCTTGGCCACCTGCTTTGGTAAAATTAAAACCATCAGAAAATTCATTAACTATCTGCCCAATGCAACCCGTAAAACTGTGGCCAATGCGCTGATAACCTCTCATCTGGATTATGCAAATAGACTATATTTGGATCTCTCAGTAGGCCTGCTCCGTAGACTCCAGACTGTTCAAAATGCTGCAGCACGCCTGATCTGCGGGGTCCCGCTTCGTCACCATATCTCTCACTACTTAAGACATCTTTACTGGTTGCCCATTGCTAAGAGAATAGAATTTAAGACTTTGACCTTAGCCTTTCAGGCTTATCAAGGAAAGGGACCTCTCTATCTAAGGAGGAGACTCCGCCCCTATCATCAAGCCAGACTCCTACGGTCTAATAATAAACACCTCCTTGTCTCCCCACTCGGTTTGTAAATACTAGAATGGGAGGCAAATCCTATGAGGTGGGCGCCATTCAATGTTGGAATAATCTCCCTTTTCACTTACGCCTGATTCAGTCGGATCTTTAGTTCCGCAAGTCCCTGAAAACATGGCTATTTAGCCGCACTGACTAAACTTGCATTTCTTTTGTCCTGATCTGTCTTCTCCAGCGCCGGTACACCCCGTCGGGGGGTAGCTGTGCGCTTAATAAAATTCTGTTATTATTATTATTATTATTATTATTACAGGAAAATTACTGGAATTGTATTATACACCTAACCCTTAGTACCCTTGGCAGCGAGTCCCTTTTCATTTCCGGTTCAGTCATAAAAACAGAGAAGAACCACGAGGTGGTGAGTTATTTGCTTATGTGCTTGGAGATTTGGGGTGGCAGTGATTAACAGTACTGTGGAGTGGCTCTCCAAATCTGAATAGCGTGATTTCTCTCTTTAGGAAAATAGGAAAAAATCTATTCTAGTGATTCTGCATTTGATTGATTAGCATTTCAGTAGTCGGTCGTTAGCCTACGTTATCCTGGTTCATTGGACCCTGATATAAGCTAATGATCGGCATAAATGCGCTATTCCAGGTAATGCATGCAAAGGATTCTCACCAGAGGGATCATGTAGATATTCACAATGTTTGGTAACAGTGTCCAGCCATGTGGAACTCTGCAGCAGATTTTAGTCAGTGTAAGAAGTAGGATGCTAGATTGACCTGGTGAATTTTTGTAGACTAAGATGAGGCTAGCTATTAAAAGACAGTTCTGCGTGCCTCTCAGGCTGTCAGGCTGACAAGGATCGTCAGGTCAAAGGTTTCAAAGGACGGTCAGACATTGAATAGAATGAAGAAGGAATCCGGACTCTGATTCAAGGAAGAGAGAAGTTCTTCTCTGGCATTCATTAGGGTGTCCTTTGTCCTCCTCTAAGCCCGAAACCTGTATGGAAATCATTAAGGACAGTGTTTTGATCTAAGTGCAGAAATAATTCAGTATTTACAGTAACTGTTTCCAGACTCTCTGCTGTACAAGCGAGCCACATGGCTGGTCTATAGTTGCCTAGGGATTCTAGTCGCCATTGGGCTTTTCAGCAGCATAGTTCAAGGGGTGTGGATTTTAATAAAAAATCTACTTGTCCATGGGGCAGGTTGCTTCATAAATCTACTTGCCCTGTAACAAAATCAACATGTCCCTTTCATGCCATGTAGTGTAATGACAAATTATGGCAGCAGTCTCATTATATAAGAGCTCTGATAAAGCCTCTCTGGTTATGCCAGGGATCATACCATAGTAGGGTTTGAATACTAGAATTTTCCTAATTTTCCCCCCATTCTGCAGATCTACATATTGGAACGGAAGGTAGTGGTAAGCAATAGTTCCAGGGTTGGAATGCTCTTTGGAGTCTGTTTAAACTTACGTACTTGCATGTTTTAAGGGTTTCACCAGCTCTTCTGTAATCTTTTCCCATACTGAGAAAGATTGGACATTTACTCCTGACAATGGCAGGCATAAAACTTCTTCCAAGGTTGCGAAAAAAGTGGATGGAGGGAAAGTGAACTGGAAAATGCTCAACAGATTTTCGAATGAGCAAATCTACACATGCATGTTTGCTCGTGCTAAAATGCAGTTCACAAATATTTTCTAGGGCTAAGATTTCTTTACCTACTTCTGTAAATTCTTGTGAAGTCATAAAAGTTGTAAATCTGCTCTAATGCAAGGACATATACCATGGGTGCACTTTTGAGATTTCTTTAATAATTGGGCCCTTAATTAAGTCTGGCATTAACCAAAACCTTTTGTGCTATTGCTAACATTCTCTCTCTTTCTGTCTATCAATCAGCTGGCTTCACTATGAGCGACAGCATTCTGCTCTTCACAATGAGCATATTGGCACACAAAGTAGTTGTGTTCAGTGGCAGGAACTAATGTGGCAATGTGTGCTTTTTGAGACACAGCTTTTTTTTTCCTTTTTGCCAAGGCTTGTTATAATGAGGAGAGACTGGAATGCTCCCACGCCAATAAGGTTTGGCAAAAACCATACCAAAACAAGACACTCATTGACACAATCAAACGCCTGACCAACAATTTCAGGCTCACTGACTTTGCCAATGCTTGTTTTCCATAATTTTGTTGAAGCTGGTATGATGCTGCAAAGATGGTACCTAAAATGTTAGTAGTTTAGCAAATATTTTTTTTCCTAGTTGTATTTTTTTGTGAACATTTTATTTTGAAAGCAAAGAATCATCCATCTTGCTTTCAAGCTTCCGCAAATAGATGCATCTAATCAGGGGGCAGTCTGTGGGTGTATATACATAGCCTCATAATGCTAAACCTTGAAAATGTGTACACATGTTTTTACGGTAATGGCGGTCAGTAGTGAAGTCCAAACTTTTAGCATTTCCTTAGAACACTCACTCTAATAATAAAGTCTTCTGCATTAATGAATTATAAATACAAGTTCAAACAGCATTAACGTATGAATACAACAATTATCCTAACTACAGACAATGCCCTGATCCATAATGTTGGACTGTAAACTGGCAGCCAAAGGATTTGTGTAGTAGCAAGTCGGGATTATTTGTCGCAAGGACAAAATAAAAAAGCAAACTTGTTGTCCTTAGTCCCGGCATCAGGCTAAAGGACTTGTCTGAGTTATTGGAGTATGTCCCCATGTTTCATGGAAGCATTGAAGAGCCTCACAAATTTGGGATGTGGAGACACGCTCTGGCTTTGGTGTAACCGCACATTATTTCCAGGACATGAGCAGGTATTGAAACGTTATGTTCCCTGAAAGAAAATTAGGTTGAGGCACTGGTTGGCCTTGTGTGTAAGATGACTGACCAGTCATGAGAAGCCAGCCTTGTTCTTGTCCTAATACTTTACTTTAAGAACCCGTTTTTAGGCCATCAGCATATAGATTCTGGTGATGAAAAAGGAAAGCATTCATGCGTTGTCAACTGTTATAGGCAACAGTACATTCAATTGGTACACAAAGGAAAGGTCTGGCAGTGCTCTGGAGTATTGTACTTCTGTACATTTTCAGGTGCACTGAGCGGGTCATTTTTTGAGGCATATGGGCTTGTCCAGGGAGGTGGACTCCAGTGCCAGGCCATCTAAGACCAATATCATGTAGTCGGTTGTTAGGGGCTTCCTGGATGAACCATTGTAGTTCAGTGCTAGATTTTCTACAATGGTTGATTTAGGTTTCCAGACTTTCAAAGGAAGTCATTTCCTGGATCTTATATCTCAGACACTGATGCAGTGAATTTATTGTAGTGCAACTGGGGTGCTCGCTGGGAAGAGTAGCAGACGTTGAGGCTCTGGGAATCCCCAGACAAGATGCTTTAAGAGAACTATTTGGAACTCAAAACTATTTTTCGGATACTTACTGATTCCTTCCTCTGCTTCAGGAGAAAGTAGTTAAAGTACTCCAAATGCAATACTATCATAATCAATGTCAATCATTTATTTGGGATAGGACTCTGTAAAACAACAGTCTGTTTTGTGGCGTTGTGTTCTTAATTTTCTCCTCGGATGGGAAATAGTTCATAGATTCTTTCAGTTTGTTCTTTCAAACCGGTTACTTTCTTCAAATATTTAGAGAACATTTGTCACAGTACTGTTTGTTTCCTGTTTTTTGCTGAAGGAAATGTCCCTAGTGAAATCTCTGCTAGGAGAGTAACGAGGGAAATTTATGTACACCTTCCTTTTACAGAATTTCTGGAGATTTAACAAGTCAGAATTAATACTTTTAACCCATGTCAGCTTTGATACATTAAGTTGGCGGACCTATTCCCCAGTTCAGACAATAACCCTACAGAATATGTTACATTTCTTTCTGGATTCTTATAATGCTTACATGTCCTCTTTTTACCCGTTTTATCACTACTTGGACGCTGGTGACTCATTTTAAAATGTATCTGTTTACAGTTTTTTAATGCGTTAAGGGGAACTGATGAATTTGAAAAATGAGAGCATGTAAAGTAATTTTTACGCTGTCATCAAAACCCTAAAGTATACATAAAAGTGATGGATGCAATGCTTGAATTAATCTCAGCCACTGGTAATTACCCAGGCCACATCCCAGTCCATCGTTATTTTGCACACATGCGACATCAGTTTGGACCCAGCCAAACAGCCATATGCAAATCAGTCTTGACCCTTCACCAATGAGAGCAGTCCAGCCTAAACTGCCCGTTTAGGTCCTCCCTGAGCTGGGATACAAACAAACCAGGACCTGCTTTGTCCTATATAGCCAAGTATAGCTTGTTTTCAGTCACACTGTGTGCACGGGACCCACATCTGGGAATACCTCTCCCACTAGTCTACTTTAGTGTGTCACCCTGACCCTAAGTGGGATGGTTACAGCTCTCTGAGTATGCCTCCCGAACCCACACCGAGTTCAGCTTAGAAACCAGAGCTGAGGCCCCACATTCTGTACCATGATCTGTGTCGGTTTCTGACACGTCCGTGCCAGCCCTGATGCCACCGATTCTATTGTCCTGTCCAACTCCAAACCAAATCCATCTTTACCACAGCCGAAGCCGCACATGAGTACATTTCAGACATGCACGGCCCCAGTACATTGTGACTCTGATAAAAGTAATACATGCCTTAATTCTCCCCTCGGCCCTTCAACAGAAAAATGAGCTTCATTTGCTGTAGTCATCAGATGAATGGCTGAAATCCTGGACTTGAAATCACCATCTATCTGATAGTGACTTCTAGCCAGAGATTCCTTACCTTAGAATTATTCCCAAGCGTCAGACTGGGGGAGGAGATCTTTGTCGGACTCGAAATCGTCGTATCTCTTGATTAAATTCCACAAGTAATAGAGTAAAAGTCGAAGAGTTCTTCAACTTCACTCCATCCATCAAAGTTTTCTGGCAGGACGAGAGAACGTAGTAATTCGAGCTCCGCAGTTGAGCCAGCTTCTGGTTTGACTCCATGCTTCCCTGAGTTTCTGAGAGCTAGAGCGACCCATGCTCAACTCAGAGAGTTTTATGTGGTTATGCTCCTCATACTTGAGCGATCCATCCCCGCCGGCATGCCTTCGGGCACCATGGGGTCGGAGGGGGCCCCTACTTATTCAGTATTGGGGTATCTTTCATAGATTCACATGCCTGAATCATTACCCATCGTCAAGGTGGGTGTCCCACGGTAAATAAAATAGCAGTGCCAAAGGTAAATAACAGTAGTAGGCCCTAAGGAAAAAGGCCTGAGGCCCAAATCTTAGTAGCCTGTCTACATCATTATGCTAAAAGAACCAAACTTTTGGTACAACCAATCAGCTACCAGCACCCTCTAGAACCCTCTCTGCAGAGCCAGTTCTCCTCAGAATTTCACCGCGCGTCGTGTGGAAGGGAGTCTCCCTGAGTGCCAACTCACTTTATCCTTCAAGATGTCTGACAAGAAGGCCTTGTTCAAACCTTGTAAAACCTGCGACAAAAAGAGAGTCCATGTTTATGATCAACATAAGGACTGCATTTACGGCCTTTACCCTGAACAGGAGGCAAAAGATTGTAGGATCTGCCGAACCTTCCTTTCTAAAACTCTAAGGCAGTGGTACTCCTAGTACGGCCCGCGGGCCGATGGCGGCCCAGCAAGCCTTCCCTGGCAGCCCGCGGACCTTGCAGACATCGTACCAGAGTTTTTTTTTTTTTTTTAAAGTGTCTGCAACCTGAGCGCGACTCAGACTCTGCTGCTCTGTAGGGGCCGGGCCGGGCATTCCCGTCATAGTCAGAGTGGGGCTGCAGGGGCTCTGAGAGGTGAACAAAGCCTCTTTAACATGCTATGGTCTTTTAAAGACCTTTCAAGTGCTTGGGTGCGGCTGTGTGTGCGTGCCTGGAAGCTGTCACAGCCCAGGGACACACAGGCAGGGTGAGGAGGGAGAGCGAGGGAGGGAGGGAGAGCAAGCGAGGGAGAGTGAGGGAGGGAGGGAGAGCAAGCAAGGGGGAGGGAGGGAGAGCAAGCGAGGGAGGGAGAGGGAGGGAGAGCAAGTGAGGGAGAGCGAGGGAGGGAGAGCGAGGGAGGGAGAGCGGGGGAGGAAGAGCAAGCGAGGGAGAGTGAAGGAGGGAGGGAGAGCAAGTGAGGGAGAGCAAGTGAGGGAGAGCGAGTGAGGGAGAGAGGGGGAGGGAGAGCAAGCAAGAGAGCAAGCAAGTGAGGGAGCAAGCAAGGGAGGGAGAGCAAGCGAGTGAGAGCAAGCGAGGGATGGAGAGCGAGGGAGGGATAGCAAGAGAGCGAGCAAGGGAGAGGGAGGGGGAGCGAGGGGGGGAGCGAGGGAGGGAGAGCAAGGGAGGGAGGAAGAGCAAGGGAGGGAGGGAGAGCAAGGGAGGGAGGGAGAGCGAGGGAGGGAGGGAGAGCGAGGGAGGGAGGGAGGGAAGGAGAGGGAGGGAGAGCGAGGGAGACAGGAATAGAGAGAGGGAGACCTCAGAGTGAGGGGGAGGGAACGAGAGATAGGGAGACCTCAGAGTGGCGGAGACAGAGGGAGGGAGACCTCAGAGTGAGGGAGAGGGATGGAGAGAGGGGTAGACCTCAGAGAGAGGGAGAGCTTAGAGTGAGGGGGAAGGAAGGAGAGTGAGGGAGACCTCAGAGTGAGGGAGAGGGAAGGAGAGAGAGAGAGAGGGAGGCAGAGGGAAGGGAGACAGAGGGAAGGAGAGAGAGGGAGACCTCAGAGGGAGGGAGATCTCCGAGTGAGGGAGAGGGAAGGAGAGAGAGGGAGACCTCAGAGAGAGGGAGAGCTCAGATTGAGGGGAAGGGAAGGAGAGTGAGGGAGACCGAGTGAGGGAGACCTCAGAGTGAGGGAGAGGGAAGGAGAGAGAGGGAGGCAGAGGGAATGAGGGTGAGGAAAGGAGAGAGAGGGAAATAGAGTGAGGGAAATAGAGTGAAGGAGAAGGAAATAGAGTGAGGGAGAAGGAAACATGGAGAGAGGGAGACAGAGGGAATGAGGGAGAGGGAAGGAGATAGAGGGAGACAGAGGGAAGGGGGAGAGGGAAGGAGAGAGAGGGAAATAGTGAGGGAGAGGGAAATAGAGTGAGGGAGAGGGGAATAGAGTGAGGGAGAGGGAAATAGAGTGAGGGTGAATGAAACAGAGAGGGAGAAGGAGAGAGAGGGAGACAGAGGGAATGAGGGAGAGGGAAGGAAAGAGAGGGGAATAGAGTGAGGGAGAGGGAAACTGACAGAGGGAGAGAGTGAGACAGACAGGGTGAATGAGACAGAGGAAGAGAGGGAGTGAGGCAGTCAGAGTGAGTGAGACAGAGAGAGGGAGAGAGAGGGAGGGAGAAAGGGAGGGAGAGAGAGAGAGAGATCTGGTGGCTCAGTGGACGAAGGCGTCCGCTGCAGGGACCTGTGATCAAGCTCATGGTCACAGGTTTTTTTTGCTCTAGCCCCGCCCCTTTCCCCACTGACCCCGCCCCCACCGGTGCGGCCCTCGGACACAAACCACACTGTAAATATGGCCACTGAGAGAAAGTTTGTGAGTACCCATGCTCTAAGGGATAGGGCGGCAAGAGTCCTGTTGTGACTTAAATCTTATTCAGCTGAAGATGATGATAGAGCCTCAACTTCCAGCAAGAGAGCAAGACCTCAAGACAGTTAGTCAAGTGAGGGGAGAAAACATCATAAATCCTCCCACTCTACTCCTGGGCCTTCTCAGAGGTCTCCTCAGGCTACAGCTCTCAAGGACTCTAAAAGGGAATCTTCCAAAACTGTGAGTAAAAGCTGTTCTATTCCCTCAACTTTCCCTTTATCGTCAACGATTTCTGTCGCCTCCTCAGCTCCTTTGTTGACTGTGACTATTTCCACTACTTCTATCACTTCTCCTATTCTGTCGACTAGGATTTCAATTGTGACTAAAAAGACCGCCGTTGACGACTTGTAGACGAAGGCCTCGTCGGCAAAGTCGGCAAAACGCTCATCGACGAAGGTACCGTCGACGAAGCCAACACCGTCGACGAAAGTTTCGTCGACAAAGCCACAGGTTTCTACTACGCCGTCTACGACTGCCCCGTCGCCGAAGAAGCCAAGCCCGTCGACGACGATCCCGTCGACGATAGTTCCATCGACGTCGAGCCTGTCGACGTCGTGTCCGTCGACGACGATCCCGCAGACGATTAAAATAAAGAGTCCATCGACGGTAGCTCCATTGACTATGATCCCGTTGATGACTGCCCCGGTTACAGGGATGGATCCTACTCCAATTAAGGTTTTAGCGGTGGCAACTTTTTCAACACCAATTTCATCAAAGACTTTTCAGCTTAAATCGTACCAAAGACATGACTGTTCATATGTCTCTTCTCTTACTCCATCTCACCTTCTTGAAATATGTCCAAGAGGAGGATGATGACTATGACGATGATGATGATGGAGCTTTTGGGGTAGCTCGTCATTTTTCCGAACTTAATATTAAATATCAGGATAAAGAGGAAGATGAGGATAACTGTCATGAGCACTACTACCAAGAAGACATTGTTGTTCCTCACTACACAAAATATCAGAGACAATCTCGGCCTCCGGATTCTAGCCATCTACCTCCCAACCTTACTCAGGACTTACAAGCCATGTTAGCTGATTATAGGCAGCACTTTCCCCTGCAGCAGGTCATTACACCACCTCAGCCTGTGGTGGTTCAAGACCATGTTCCTTCACCTGAGGTTCCAACGCCAATGTCTCCAGTCGCAGAACCCTCTCAGGAGCACCCGCCCCCCTCAGCCTCATCAAACTCCAGACACTTCTTCAGATGAGGAAGTGGAAGACGGTGAACTGCCAGAGAATCCCCACATGGATCCATGGGATTCATATATTATCCCTATGCCTTCTCCGCCAACTCCACAACCATCGGACTCTCCACCAGAAGATATAGTTGGATTTCATAACCTCATGCAGCGCGCTGCTGCTAGGTTTCAACTTCCAGTAACTGTTGAACAAACTGAATGTTTCCTACATGATTTCAAAGAGGAGACTAGGAAAATTACCAGAGCCATTCCATCATCGACTATATATGGAACGAGGGCATCAAGATTATGAAAAACCCTGCATCCATGCCTGCTGTGCTTCCACGAATCGATAAAAAACATCGGGCTCCAGCCAACAGTCCATCCTGCCTCATCGGACACCCTAGGCCAGATTCGGTTATTTCACAGGCCGCCCAGCAAAGGTCCAAAAATCTAGCAACGCCCATCACTGCACCACTGGACAAAGAGGGCAGTCGCCTTGATCTCATCGGTAAAACATTTTCAACCATGGCTGCTGCTTCCATCCGGGCAGAAAACTCATTAGTGATCATAGGGCGCTATGATCGCCAAATGTGGTCGGATATGGCTGGCTTGATTGATCTCATTCCAGAGGAGAAACGACAGGAAGCTCGTAAAATTCTCCTGGAGGGAGAGCACGCAGCAGCACAGACGATCGATTGCGCTATTGACATTGTCAATACAAATTTCAGGTAATTATTTGTGTTAGAAGTTGGCCTGGTATATCATGTCCACTATTCTAATGGGCACCCTGTATCAGTCCAAACAACCCTTATGGTGATGGTTGTAAAGTCAACCTTATAGACCAGCTATCCAAGTGGTAGCATGGACAAAGCAGTCTTAGGCTAAAACTTCAGAGAGCATGTGAAGCCAGCTGTTTTACCAATTATAATCCCTTGAATATCAAATGAAAGGACACCACATAAGGTATATATCAAAAATATATGTATTTATTACTAGCACAACCCCTCTGCATTCTTTTTGAGGTCAGAGTTCGAGATACAGCACAAGTTACTCAATAAGCGTACTATAAGTTGCACAAATACAATTCTGCCCTAGGGGCCTCACGAACCATATACTAAGTAAGTGGTATAAGAACCACTTCAGGAAAGGTAAATAGGCCTAGGGCCTAGAGAATCGCTGGGGCTACACTGGACAACCAAAGGTTAGGAAGTCCCACAGGATGCGTGTGCAGTGTCTAAACACACACACGTGTTACGATAGAGTTATATTGGGAACGTAAAAGTTACAAAGTAGTAGATTTCAGACACTTGCGGATGGACTACGGGAAAGCCCTGTTAAACTAGGACACTTGGATAGTTAATACCCACGGGAGCACCGGAGTACTCGAGTTACCTCACCCAGGGAAGTGTGTCTGGTTTCGTCGCTGAATCCTATGGAGAGCTGCAAGAAAGTGCTGCAGGCGACCAGGAGGAAAGTGTCCCGGTGGATCCAAGGGTGGATCGGAGTAGAGAAGAACCTGAAAGCAGAGGGGACAGAGTCTGGGTCACTAGCCAGTGACCAGGAAAGAACGAGGCGATGTCGAGATGCAATCAGGTGAAGAGGTGAAGCTTGTCTCTGCAGCCACGAGGTCCAGGAGGCGTTGACGACGACCAGGAGCTGGAGTCGAGCTGTCCCACAACGGAGCTAGCCGTTGGCGGTGTCAGTATCCGGATTGGACCCAACAAACCTTGGCAAATGCAATCCACGCAGGATGGGAAGATTGGCTTCTGTTCAGACCAGCAAGGTCTGGGGAGCTTCTCCTTCGCAGGGAAGCTGGAGCAAGACTGGAGCAACCAGGCAAGCGTTGTTGATTCAAAGATTCATCTTCGTAGGGCTCACTAGCCAACGGGATTAGGACCCGGGAAGACGCGTCGAGCTGAAATGCAGGAGCAAGCCCCACGCGGCACTCGTGGAGGGGTGAGCTTCGGTGCAAATGCTGCTCGGGTCTGGGGCTTCTCAAACCCTAATGCACAACTTCGAGGGTACCTCTGAAGCTGCACGGTTAGCAAAAAGCAAGTAGTCCAGGATGTCCGGTCCCACGTCTCTCGTGTCCACCACAGGTCTCAGCTTTGCAGTGAATGTGGATCGGAGTCGGGGAAGTCAGAAAGTCCTGTTCCTGAGTCGCTGAGTCTTCGGGTTCCGGCGGGAGTGTCGACAAAGCAAACCGGCAAGTTACTGGTGGTGCCTGTTTCGACAGGGAGGTCACTCCTTGACCCCAAGGGAGATGTCTTCAGTGTTCCAGTCGATATGGAATGTCGAAGGTCCAAGAGTTTGTTTCAGAGTTTCGTTCCTGGATAATCTAATGTCTCTAGACACAGCTTCTATCTTTATCCCAAACTAAGGGGCTGGATTACCTGCTAGGTCGCTCCTATGGGTGGAACCTGAGAAAGGGGGTGGTTACACCCCTTTCTCTTTGTCCAGTTTCGCGCCAGAGCTGGGGCTGGAGTGCCCCCAGCAACTGGTTTGAACCGGGCTATGCATGAAGCACCTTGTGTGCCCCAGGCAGTGTTTAGAAAAGCATCTTTCTATTGAACCCACCCTGCCCCAATCCACTACAGGCTGTCTGGGGAGGTGCTAGCACCTCCCACAACAGGAAACCTATTGTCCAGGCCTCCCCTGCCGGAGTTTTGTCCAGCAGCAGGAGGTCCGACTCGTGTCTGTGGCAGCATCATCCATTTTGTGATACTGAGGCTCTGTTTAACTTTAACCGGGTAAAGCTGTAACTAGGACTGGCGTGGGGGGTAGTATTCCAAAGTGTTTGACACCTTACACAACACGTTTTGATAAAGCCAAACCAAAATTAGCATTAACCGCGAGGATTATAATGCACTTAAGAGTATATGGTATGGCTACATCATAGAACAGCTATAAGGAGATGGTTCCGAAAGCTGCAGAGGGGCTCAGCTCATGCTAGCGCACCATCTCACATCTCACATAAAACAAAGCACTCTGCCTTTAGGATTGTCAAGGCCTGCCATAAGAGTGACTTATAGGTATATAGGTATATATGTGTCTATATATAAGGGTTGATATAGGAATACTATATCTAAGCAAGGGGTGAATACACCACCTTGCCAAGCTGAGTGATCAGCCTGTGGTGTCAGTTTGGCTGGCTAGCCAGGGGTAGCATAATTCATGCTGCAGCCCCTGGTAAGCCTTGGATGCATCTATGCCCTGTGTACCTATGGTACATTATACAGGGGCTCACACGGTGACCCAATATCCAATTAGATATTTACCTAAAGTACATGGAGTCTATTTTACAGAGGGAGCAGATAGCCTGGGGCCCTGAATAGCAGGATCCCAGGTCAACTAAGTCAAAAACCAGCTAAACAGTAGTCAGATATCCACCTTCCTACAAGCTGGGGCTGCCGTTCTCAGGTGCCAGGGTTGGTTAAAAGCTACCACCTTCCGACCAGAAGTCCAAACAAAAATATTAGATATGGCCTACGATGGAGAATGTTTGTTTGGCAAACATATTGACGAAGCCCTACAAGCAATCAAGACTGACACTGATACAGCAAGATCTTTAGGTTCCTTGCAGTACAAGCGTGGGACATTCAGAGGTGCTAGGGGACGTGGCTACTCCTCTAGAGGGGTTACAGTGCACAACAAAACAGACAATATCAGCCTCAATATCGACAACATTACCAATCATCATACCGCCTGTCCTTTCACTATTGACTCATGTTTTAAATATAACCACATTTTATTTTTGTAATGGTTTTTATTAACTATACAAAATAAAATAATTTACTTACATACCGCCAATACGGCTGGTTTCTCTCGGCAAGGTGGCCGAAAACGTTCCAACAATCAAGGGCGAGACTCTAACAGAAAGCAGTGAGTTCAGCCGGACGCCAATCACATTTCCTTCCCTCCCCGTGGGCGCAAAAATTTAATCTAATCTGGAACAATTGCAAAAAATTACCTCTGACCAATGGGTGTTAGACCTAGTAAGAAATGGACACACCCTAAAATTTATCAACAAGCCACCAACCACTCTGCCCAGGGGGCCCCCTCCCCCTAGTCTTCACTTATTGTTCAAAGAAGCTTATACAATGCTCCTCAAGAACGCTATAGAAAAGGTCCCGGTACATCAGAAACGGACAGGTTTTTATTCCATTTTTTTCCTAATCAAAAAGAAATCAGGGGAATGGGGACCAATCCTGGACCTTCGCAATCTCAACAGATTCCGCAAAAAACAAGGTTATCGTATGGTTACTCTCTCAGAGATTCTCAGCTGCCTGAACAAGGGAGATTTTATGGCTTCTTTAGACATGGAAGACGCTTACTTCCACATCCCATTCCATCCGAAACATTGCAAGTATCTCCGCTTCACTGTGGCTGGCGCCCATTATCAATTCAAAGTGCTCCTGTTTGGACTAAAGTCGGCTCCAAGGATCTTCACAAAGTGCCTAGCCCCGGTAGCGGCAACGTTACGTTCTTGGGGAATCCAGGTCTTCCCGGACTTGGACGATTGGTTAATCAAAGGTCCTTCGCAGCACACTGTAAAGACTGCCATTTCAACATGTTGCAATCTTTTTGCCTCTCTGAGGTTCACTGTGAACAAAAGCAAATCCCAGTTACGTCCGAAACAAATCCTGCCTTTCCTTGGAGCAAGTCTGGACACAATCAAATGCAAGGCATTCTTATCTCAAGAAAGACAACTTCGCCTCCAAAAACTAGCACTCCGGGTCAAAAAGAAAGTCACTTTTCTGTTTGAATGTTTACTTCACTCCTGGGAATGTGCTCTTCAGCCATAAATCTCATTCCCTTTTCACGTCTCAGAATTAGACCTTTACAGGAGGAACTGCAGCTTCAATGGCAGCAAGCGACAGGTTGCTTCAATGACACCATCAGGGTCACACCATGCATGGTGGACACTCTCCACTGGTGGTCACAGTTGACCAATCTGGCACAAGGTCTCATGTTCATACAAAATCCCCCAGACTTTATTATGGCAACAGATGCGTCCATGGACGGATGGGGAGGTCATCTCCAGGATTTGCAAATACAAGGCAAGTGGTCTCAGAAGTACAGACAACGACACACCAACAGCCTGGAATTGCGAGCAATCTTCCTATCGTTTCCTTCCAAGGATTACAGGATCATCGGTAGTGGTTACGAACGGACAATACCACCAGCATGTTTTACGTGAACAAACAAGGAGAAACAAGATTGGCAACCTTGTCAAAGGAAACTCAGAAGTTATGGGAATGGATCACACGCCACAACATAACCCTTAATGCGGAACATGTCAGAGGCCTTCACAATACCCTGGCGGACACGCTCAGTAGATCCCTATCTGACTACCACGAGTGGGAATTAGATCAACTCCAGCTGAACAGAGTGTTCCAGGCCTGGGGCAAACCGACATTGGATTTGTTTGCAACAAAGCAGAAGAAAAACATGCCAATATTACGCTAGCAGATATCCTCAACAGGGGTCAAGAGGGAATGCCCTGTCCATGCGATGGTCAGGGATCTGTGCCTACGCTTTTCCCCCAATCTTTGATACCAAGGGTGTTACGCAAGATGAAGTGGGAGGGCTGCCGTCTCATCTTAATTGCTCCCCGGTGGCCACTACAGTACTGGTTCCAGGAACTTCTGTTGCTATCCAAGGACCAACCGATCCGTTTCCTTCCAACACCGACACTGCAGTCGAGGAACAAGGGGCAGGTGCTTCACCCAGACCCTCAATCTCTCAATATACATACATGGCTCCTGATTTCCTAGAATTCAAGTACCTTGATATCCCTCAGGATTGTCGCGACATCTTAACCAAATCAAGAGCTCAAAGCACAATTAAGACTTATCGTCTTAAATGGAAGAGATTTTGCTGTTGGTGTGAAACTAACAAGGTGCATCCAATAGAAGCTCCTGCAGAACAGATTCTTCCTTATCTGCTACATCTGGCTAGGTCTGGACTCACTTTCTCATCGGTTAAAGTGCTTCTAGCGGCTCTCTCGAGATTCAGGAAAGTTGCTAAGATTCCATCACTATGTTCATCATCTCTAATCAAACAGTTCATGAGGGGTCTTTTCAGATCTTTTCTTCCGGTGAGACCTCCTCCACCGGAGTGGGAACTTAACACGATCCTCACACAGTTGATAAAATACGTGTTCGAACCCATTCACAAAGCTGACCTCAAGTTTCTAACATGGAACATTGCCCTGCTTTTGGCTATAACATCCGCTAGGAGAGTAAGTGAAATTCAAGCCTTCACTATAAAAGAGCCTTTTCTGCATTTCTCTAAGGATTATGTCACTCTCAGAACTAACCCTACATTCATACCTAAAGTACCGTCCCAATTTAATCTCAATGAGCAGGTAAAGTTGCAAACTTTCTTTCCAAACCAGACTACACTGGCGGAAAGAACTTTACATTCTCTGGACAACAATAGATGTTTAAACGTCTATTTGCAGAGAACAAACTCTTTTCGAAAATCTGATCAACCATTGGTGGCTTATGGTCAAGCCACACTGGGAACAGCTGTCACAAAAGCCACAATTGCTAGATGGATAGCTTCTACAATCCACTTCTGTCATGACACAGCTAACAGAACATTGCTGAGAAAGGTTAAAGCTCATTCCACAAGAACTGTGGCCGTGTCTACAGCATTATTTGCTGGAGTAACTCTAGAGAATATCTGCCGTGCTGGAAGAATGTCCACACTTTCACGAGGCATACTGCCTGCAGACAACATGTAAGGAGAATGCGGCGGTTTGAAAGGCTGTCCTACGCCACCTTTTTCTTTGAGAACAGTTCAGGTACCCTTTGTTCTTTTGATATTCATATATGTATATACATAAATATATACAGAGATATATAGTTCCACATCTATAAATGTATTATTTTCGTATAAGATGTACACGTTTTTTATGTTCATGACTATATGTAAAGGTGCATTTTTCTTTACAAATTTTTTATATCATGTTGTACACATGAAAAGTCGGATTATAATGCATTTGTTAATTATTTATGGGTGCAACTGGGAGTTTATCAGTACAAGTGTCCCACCATCTGCAACCGCCTGTCTAATTGGCATACTGCTTGCTACTCTGATTCAGGCATGTGAATCTATGAAAGATACCCCAATACTGGATAAGAAAACAAGTTACTTACCTGTCACTACAGTTATCCAGTATTGGTATCTTTCATAGATTCACATGCACCCACCCTCCTCCCCGGAGAGTCAGTTCTCTATTTAGAGATACTTATTTCCCACTTGTGCTAACGAAAATCTGAGGAGAACTGGCTCTGCAGAAAGGGTTCTAGAGGGTGCTGGTAGCCGATTGGTTGTACCAAAAGCTTGGTTCTTTTAGCATAATGATGTAGATAGACTACTAAGATTTGGGCCTCAGGCCTTTTTCCTTATGGCCTACTACTGTTATTTACCTTTGGCACTGCTATTTTATTTACCGTGGGACTCCCGTCTCAGCGACTGGGAATGATTCAGGCATGTGAATCTATGAAAGATACCAATACTGGATAACTGTAGTTACAGGTAAGTAACTTGTTTTCTTATTCGTTGCTGGCGGTTCCAGCCTCTATAACAGTCAGGTCCCTTGGATCCACAGATGGGTCCGGACCAACGTTGATCATGCCGCCTCGACCTTCTCCAATGCCTTTCCCGATGCTCCTGGCATCACTGGTGCCATCACCATTCTGATCCCCAACTCCAACACAGAGCCTGAGGGGCGTTGTCCTACTCTGGCGCTGACTAGAACCTTGCCCTCCAGGCCAAAACCTGAGCCTTACTCTTAAGGGCTAGGACTTGGGGAGGAAAGCCCAGTACAGGGGCTCATGTGAATAGGACAATTGCTCACCGCCATCACCCCGCTCCAGTAGACCCCAATTTCCTCATCCAGTAACTTACCCCAGAGAGCATAGTGGTCCAAGCCTCGACTTCGCATGTACATTCTGGTGCATTCTCTACTATTCTCCTGGTTAGGGAATCAAAGAGGCTGGACGCCTTGGAGAAAATGGTGTTTTCTTCCATCAACCTGTCACTGCGGTCGGTGAACACTGCGTGCCTTTTGGTCCATTACTCCCATGCTTTATGGGACTCATTTGCACAAGTGCTTCCCATGGCTACGGAGGAGGCCCAGGCCAATCACTCCCAGGCGGTTGCCAACAGGAGGAATGCAGTAAAGTTCACAATTCGATGTGGACACCACTGGCTCGCTGGCAGAGTGGTTTTGTCGACAGTGCCTTGAGGCGCCATACCTAGCTGAGAACAACTGACTTTTCTGGGGATTGCCTAGCATCACTTATGAACATGCCCTTTTATGGCTCTGGTCTCTTCAGAGACGTGGCGGATTCAGTGCTGGAGTGCTTTCAGGACAGCAGTGCTATGGCCAGGTCCTTAGGCCTTTCCATGACCACTTGCCAACCTCAATGAGCCTTTTGCTCCTTTCGTAGCCAGGGAAGGGGTTTCCAGCCATGTCTCTACCCTTCTAGCCACTGCAGCGCACAAGCTTCCCAGCCTCTGCATGGCCGAGGATGCAGTACCCAGCAGCCTCCAAACCCTTATAGTTTGCCCCCTTTCCAACATGGGCACCCAGTGGAAAGTAGGATACATCACCTGCCCCACTGGCGGTCTATCACATCCAACTGATGGGTTTTGCAGATTGACCAGAGAGGCTGTTCCCTCCCCTCCATGACTACTCCTCCACCCATGCCACTTGCTTACCGCAGGATGAATGAGGACCATCTTTCCTTACTGAGACCGGGAGTGTTGGCTCTCTTGGCTAAGTGTGCCACAGAGAGGGTGCAGATGCCAGAAGTAGGTTGTGGTTGCTATTCACTCTAATTTCGGGAGCAATGGCGGCAGCAACCACATAGAAAAAGTGGTAGGGCGAGGGGAGGGAGTGCAGGAGGGTAAGCACAGGGAAGGGGAGTTTAAAAATAATCAAAACATTTTAAAAGTTAAACTTACCTGCTGCCGGCCACGTTGCGCCTCCGTGCTGGTTTTTCCTTGTCCCAGCAGACACTGGAACCACATCACAGACTCCCCGTTGAGTCTTCATGCTGAGCTGAGAGCAGCACAGGAATTGGCCTGAGCGTGCTGAATAGAAACTCCGCTCAGGTCATGGGAGTCTGTGAGGTTTCTCCGGCCCAGCTGTTCAGTAGAACCAGGTTAGAGAAACCTAAGTGCGCATGTGTGTTTGGCTGGCCCAAGATGGCTGGCCAAACACACATGGGCACTTAGAGAGTGCTGTGAGCACTTCTCCTCACCCTTTCGATGCCCTGGCCGGCCACTCCCTGCACACGCTGGCTGAACCAACTACTTAAAGCTAAAACAATAATGAAATATCGTTATATGTTTTAGCTGCTGGCTCTGAGCCAGTGGGGTGATGCTCCACTGCCGTTGCGGAGGAGCCACCTCTTTTCTGGTGGCTGAGAAGGAAGGTGGCTGTCATCCTATCCTAGACCTGTGGCCTCTCAATTGCTTCCTCAGGAAGGAAAAGTTCAAACTGCTCAGGCCCGCTTATGTCTTGTCTGCCCGGGATGCTGGATGGTAGCATTGGAATTGCAGGCAAGATATTTCCACATTCCCATCCTGCCTTAACCTGTGGTTAATGGTGGGCCATGACACTTTCAGTTCACTGGGCTCTCCTTTGGCCTTCCCAGCACCCCTCGGTTGTTCACCAAGGTGATGGCGGTGGTTGCAGCTCATCTACAGAGATCAGGGGTGCCAGTCTTCCCCTATCTCGACTACTGGATGTTGAAGGCAGGCTTGCCCTGGGCTGTCGTCTCCCACTTCCAGACTACGGTGGACCTCCTGCATTCACTGGGGGTGACTATCTTCCCCTATCGTCACTATTGGATGTTGAAGGCAGGCTCGCCCCGGGCTGTCGTCTCCCACTTCCAGACTACGGTGGACCTCCCGCATTCACTGGGGGTCAATATCAACGTGCCGAAGTCACACCGGACCTCTCAGACGTTCCCTTTCATCAGAGCGGTTCTAAACAGTGTGTAGCTTTGGCCTATCTTTCCGAATGGCGAGTCCTGGATATTCAGGCTATGATGCAGATGTTCCAGCCTCTATGCTGGATTTCGATGAGACTGACTGTGAGGTTGCTGAGACTCATGGCCTTCTGCATCCTGCTTCTGCCGTATGCTCGCTGGCATATGATGGCTCTGCAGTGGGGCCGGAAGTTCCTGTGGAGTCAGCATCAGGGTATTCTCTCTGACATGGATCAGATCTCGTAGGGAACTGCAATGGACCTGCAGTGTTGGCTAACAAACCACAGAGAGTTTGGTATCCCAAGCTGTTGAGCATGTCTAATGGTCCTACAAACAAGCTGGCTCTTCTGGAGGATCTTCTATCACAGCAGCAGGGGTTCTCCACCAAAACTGGCCAATGTTTCACCCTTGTGTGGAGATTGAGCAGCAACAGTTGACAGCTTTCGACCTTCTGACCGAAGTCTGTCATGATATTTTGGCAGCAAGGCATTCCTCAACCAAAATGGTATATGCCTGCCATTGGGGCAAGTTTATGCCATGGTGTGCAGAGAAACGTATTAACCCCTTCTCTGAGGTCTTTCTTTTTATTATCTCTCTTGTCAACAAGCTCTGCTCTGGGCACTCTTAAAGGCTATCTTTCTGCTATTTCATCCTTCCTGAGGCTGCCTAATCAGCCACCCCTCTTCGGATGCCCTGTTGTTTACAAATTCATGACAGGTTTACAATACGTTTCCCACTTCACCCTGCCTCAGTGAGACGTAACCATGTGCTAATTTTCCTCTTTTGTGCTCTCCTTGAGCCTTTACATTATTGTCCCTTCAGGCTTCTTACCATCAAGACGGCCTTCCTCATGGCAATAACAACAGCCCTAAGGGTCAGTGATCTTCAGGCCTTATCATCAAAGCCTTCCTATTTGAGCATCTATCCAGACAAGCTGGTTCTGTGTTCTATGGTCTCCTTTCTACGGACATTTGTCACCCCATTTCATGCAGGCCAATCCATAACCTTGCCTACTTTTTACACCCCGCCACATCTCCCCAAGGAAGAGGAGTGACTTTACCGTCTTTACCTAAAAAGAGCATTGGCATTCTACCTTGATTGCACAAAAGAGTTACGGGTGGACAACCAACTTTTCGTGGGATGTGTTGGAGCAAAGAAGAGACAGGCTGTGCCTAAACTGACCATCTTCCATTTGTTCGTGCTCTGCATAAAGATCTGCTACTCATTGGCCAAAAGCAACCCCCTGAGGGTTTGTGTGCTCGTTCCACCTGAGCAAAAGCTGTGACCACTGCATTAGCATGCAGAGTTCCAAGCCTGGACATCTGCCAGGCAGCAATGTGGGCCTCCTGCACAAGTTCACCAAACACTACTACCTGGACCATCGGGTCCGTCTGGATGAGCACTTTGCTTGTTTGGTCCTGCAGGACTTTTTAATCTAAATCTGACTCACAGATCCACCTCGGGTAAGGTATTGCGCGGATATCTATTCAGAGGTAAGGAATCTGGGGCTAGAAGTCTTTATCAGAAGAACCGGCTACTTACCTTCGGTAGTACTTATAGGTTAGAAACTCTATCTAGCCACAGATTCCTCACCAGCCCACCTCCCTCTTCACCCTGCGAGCAGATTCTAGGGTCAAGGCTGTTCCCCTTTCAGGGCCCTAGTTTTCCACACCAGCAACCAGTGTTCTCCGTGGCTCAGCGCTCCTGGCTTGAAAAGTCGCGAAAAGAAACTCGAGTCAGCAAGCACCTGTATAGGCACCGCACACATCACTTCTGGTATGGACGCCACTGACCATGGCAATCGGAGCCGATCAACGCCAACTACCGGCGCCGTAGCCTGGAGGTGGGTGACGACTGCCTGGGGCAAGCCCTCCTTCAACAGCGGAAACTGCTCAAGAAAAATTACTGGATCCAGTTTGACACCTGAGGAAAATTCAAAGGTAAAGAATTTGCAGCTAGTTACAGTCTCTACCAGATAAGGCTTTGCCGGAGGTAAGTTACTTGTTCGATCTGTCTCTTTCAGTCAGAGAAAGGTACTGGTTTTGTAGGACTTTAAAGAACCAGCAAGAAGTTCTGTAAATACCATTCATCTGGTAAACCACATATGGCAGGAGGGTGTTAATCTCATGGAAACTCGGGGCGAGGCCTGGAGCATCAAGATGGCGGTCACACTCTAACAGTGCTCTGGACCCCTCCGTCATCCACTCTAATTACATAGTTACCTCAGCCAAAAACCAGCAGTCCCCATGGCAGACACAGACCCGCTAACACAGGCTTCGGGCCGCCATGACCAGCGAAGCCACTAAAACGACCGCCCGAAACCAGACCAGCTCCACGGTGCGCGCGGCGGCTCCAACCAAAATGGGGGTCTCGACTCCTCGGCCGGCGTAGAAGGAGACCTAACCACGAATACCCACCATTATCCCCCAGTGTTGCAGTGGATAAGCACCCAGAATCCCATTCAAAGACTTGGGCTCAAAAGGAGCCAAGAATATTCACCTGCAGCAGCTCCTGACGGTGGGTGCGAGGCCCCAGGCTGGAGGAGGAAGACCCCGGGCGGAGAGGTACTGGCTGAACGCAGGCAGAAGATGGCACTCTCAGCACAGACGCAGCATGGCCCTGATGGCCCTGAGACGTCGGGCCCCCACCACGGCCAGCACCAGCACAAACTGAGGGCAGGAGCAACCCAGAGCCCAGAATATTCACCTCCTACACCTCCTGACGGTGGTATAAATCCCTGGGCCAAAGGAGGACGAGCTGGCTGAGCGCAAGACGCAGACGGCACTCCCAGCACAGACACAGCACAGCTGTGACGGGCCAGATATGTCGGGCCCCCATCACGGCCAATTTCAGCACGAACGGAGGGCTGGAGCGCCCCCTCTCCCCCACATACCGCCTGAGAATCTGGGGGAGGAACAGTGCACCATGACCGCCCGAGGCTGGAGGCTAATGAGACAGCACCCGCTCCGACATGTGGCCTTAGAGGCCTGAGGTCCCGGTGATTGGCCTTTCAACCAGGACCACCGAAAGACTCCGGATCCCTTTGCACTGCCCCGCAGCATCAGTGAAAGGCGGTAAGCGCGCGCCCCGGGGCTGGCTGCGTAGCCAAGCAGGGTGAGGGACCTTAGGGCTGAGATAAGACTGCTGCGAGTCCACTCCTCTTCCCTAATCCCAAGACACCACCAAGTGGGCCAAACACGAAGGCCTTAAGGCATCTGGCTCGTGTCTCCATCCAGGGCCCTGCAAGGGACCCATGCACCGAATCCACCAGTGAACTCCCCGCTAAAAGCCCAATACACCACTCTGTCAGAAGGCTGACCAGCACAGGAACAGAGTTTGGCTTCCCAGTGTCATAGTGGCAGACCACGGGGCGGTACGCCCTCATAGTGAGACAACAAGCTGGTACAGAGGGCGGCGAAGGCCCAGAATCCCACCAGCCCACCGTTCATTCATCAGTGGGGGAGCAATAGTGTCTGTGGCTCAAGGCCTAAGTCACCCCGACACCTAGCGAGCAACCACGCTCACAGATCTACTACATCCGTCTTGACGAGACAGGGGACACCCCCGCCAGCCGAGGAGCTCCAGACAACCATCCTCACACCTGACAAGAGACATGCCAGGGTCTAGTAACCGGTCCTAGAACAGTGGCCTGCCAAGCGACCTCAAAACAATCTTGATGAGGGGTAGCTCCTCATCACCACTCAGTATGGGGAAAGACCGAGGCCCAAACACAACACAAACCAAAATGGACCAATTCACTACAAACGGGCCCGGATTCGCAGAAGGTGCTGTTGAGAAGCCTGCTGTCCCTGAAGGGGACCTCACCACAATACTCCAGGCTATCAGCTCATCACAGGCCTCAGTTCAAAACAAAATCGGTGAAGTCCGTCTGGACATGACTTTTATACGACGGAATCTCCGTAATGCCACGGCGCGATTTCAGAAGCAGAATCCCATCTCTCCATGGTCGAAGACCACATGCACCACCTGAAAGAGCAAGTAGCCCAACTGCGGACTCACACAAAAGAACTGCATAGAAGGGCTGAAGACTCCGAAAATTGATTGAGGCACAACAACCTCCGACTGGTGGGCTTCCCCGAAGGGGTTGAGCAAGGCCAAGGGACAACCCTCAAAGAGAAATGGGACAAATCATGGAAGCCTGAGGACACACTATCGGCATGGTTTACGGTGGAGCGGGCACACCGATCCGTGGCGCCCAAGCGACTGCTGGGAGCCCCGCACCGGACCATCATCGCCAGGATCCTTAATTTCAGGGACAGAAATGCAATTTTACAGGAAGCCTGCTCCCAGAGCACCCGGACCTACCAAGGCCACTTCATAATGATTTTCCCAGATTACACTAGAGAAGTCCAGGCCCAGCAGCACTCGTACACTGATGTCAAACAAAAGTTATGCACCGTTAATCTCCAATAAAGACTGCTCTTCCCGGCCCACCTCCGGTTTGTCTTCCAAGAGAAAGCCCCCACTTCTTTGAATCCCCAGAGTCAGCCTGGACCTGGCAGACAGAGGAACGTCCCCTCAGATCTCGGGCCACGCCCTCCCGTCCGAGACCCCGGGCGGATGCTGCCCCACCTGTATCCCTGGACCTGGCTTGTATACGCTCACGCAGGGGTCGTGGCAATCGCAGAGACACATCAGCATTGCCCACCAAGGCCACCCAAGACCCTGGGAAGCCAGTATGAACTGTCAGGCTCCCAACCTCAACAACGGAGCTTATCCTGGAACAACCGCACACCAGGGGAAGCTCCCTCAAGACTCTAGACATAAAATCCATAGACACAGACCTTTTTCCGAAGCCTGGTGACCTAAAGGCAGGTGTTCCAGCCTTAGTGACACATGAAGCCGACAAGAGCCTGCCCGGGAGCTCGGGACAGAATGTCCCAACAAATCAGCTTCCACGCTAAGCGAAGCAATTTAGCTTGCTCATTTTGAAGTTATTAGGCGACAGAAGCTTCCGTTCCAGAAGTATAGAGTGGTTGGAGGGGAGGGGGGTTGGCACTGTTGTCCTAAGTTTTGGTTAACCTTTGTTAGATGTCTACAGCATTAAACCCTTTCACCAGCGCGGGCGCACACGAGACCCACAAATTAAACACCAAGAATCCAAGGCACACCTGCACGCGGCCCGACCCGGGCTTCCGAGGAAGCAGAGCCGTGTATCTCCCTGGTCCCAACGCAATGGTCATGGCGCAAATATCATATAGGGAGGAGCCCCTCCGGGTCCTCTCATGGAACGTCAATGGTCTGCTTGACAGAGTTAAACACACAGCACTCCTGAGGTACTCCACAAACATGCTCCTGACATACTTTTGCTCTAAGAGAGTCACCTGATGGGAAACCACTGTCCCTTCCTCGTGAGATATGGGTTCGCAGAGCTCGGCACTCTGGCTTTGAGCGGGGCTCATGCAGGGTGGCAATCCTCCTTAGATGCAATCTCCCCTTTGTTCCCACTCACACCACCAGGGACCTCAAGGTCGCTTTATGGCCCTGTCCCAGACACTAGGAGGAAATATCATTAACCTAGTGTCAATTTACATACCACCAGCTACCCTCACAACTACCCTGAAAAACGTTGGTGACGTTGTCTCCTCGCTGCCCCTTAGCAAGAGAGTGATTGGGGATGACTTCAACGCGGTCATGCAGCCAGTCCTAGACACTACAGGTACACCTTCTTCCAGTAGGACACTGCATGCAAAATGACTTGCAGACTGGGTGGCGACCCCGGGCATGTGCGACGTCTGGAGAACGTGGAACCCCAGAAGCACTCAATACACCCACGCCTCAGTGGCAAACAATTCGCACTCATGCATCGACATGGTCTTCATGCCAGCCCTCGAATGCTGGAGATTATACGACATAAGCATCCTCCCCTGGGGATTCTCACCCCACTCATCTCTTCTCCATGTGGGTAGATCAACAGACACACTGCGCCCCATCTGAAGGCTGTATGCCTGGTTCCTCTAAGACAAAAATGGAAAGATGCTACATAGACTGGCATTGTATTCCATGGCAAACCGCATAGTCTCCGAGCTCAAAGACTCATCTGGAGTCATCCTTCGCACACCAACCGTAATAGCGCAAGCCTTTGGCAACTACTACTCCCGGCTTTACTCAGCTCAAAGATCTGGGGCCTCACTTTCCGAGCTGACCAGCCTGCGAGGGATTCATCTTCCCCAGCTCTGTGCAGCCGAGGCGGGCAGTTTGGACCTTCCTATCACACGGGAGGAAATATATTACGCCATCTCTCTGGTTGCAGCCAGGAAAACACTGGGCCCGGATGGTTTCCTGCAAGAGTACTACGCCGCATACTGAGACACCTTACTTCCCCACCTCCAAGACCTATTCGTAGAAGTCCCAGAGACAGGGACATTCCCTCCTGTAACAGGTGCGGCAACCGTGGTCGTCATCCCTAAAACACAACCCCCTTCACCCTCCTGCGTGGACTACCTTCCAACCTCACTCATTAATTCAGAGTTCAAAATATATGCCATGATCCTGGTCCAGTGGCTGCGACCATTTCTCTGCACACTTGTCCACCATGATCAGTGCAGCTTAATGCCAGCACGTAGCATAAGACACTGCCTTCAGCGCCTCCATCTAGCACTAGCGAATTGCCACTCACTCACCCCCTATCTAGTTTTCTACTAGTCAATTTTAAAAAAGCCTTCGACACGGTCAACTGGCAGTACTTGGAAAGTGTGCTGACCACAGCTAGTCTGGGTCACCACTTCCGTCGCCTCGTCCGGGCTCTATACTCCAAACCTAGGGCAAGAGTACTTATAAACGGGGCTGTCTCAGAGATGTTTCCGATCAGAAGGGGCACGAGGCAGGGATGCTCCCTCTCACCCCTCTTTTTTTGCCCTGGCGAAGGAGCCACTGGCATGCCTCATTCGGGCAGAGGACCGGGTTCGAGCCAGGAAATGGAAGAGCCCCCATGAGGACAAGATTGTCCTTTACGCAGATGATGTCCTGTTCTTCCTAGCAGACCCGGAGCAGTCCGGGCCCATATGCCTCCAGCTCCTCTGCACCTTTGAGCGGATATTGGGACTGTGCTTAAACCCTGCGAATTTGACCTTAGTGCTCCTCCACATTTCAAGGGAAAGCTTCGATTTGCAGTTAACCATCCCCATACGGCGGCAATCGTTCAAATACCTGGAGGTCTGGGTCGCTCTGCTCCCAGTCTTGGCATGGTCACTTAACATCACACCTTTGGTCAAGAAAGCCAAAGGGGATCTCCAAGGCTGGCAAACCCTGCCACTCAACACCCTGGGCAGAAAAGCCCAACTTAAAATTATGATTCTCCCCAGCTTCCTGTACATCATCCAGAACACACCGTTCCACCTTCCAAAGAGCTGACTCAGGGAACTGGACAGTATTGCTACAAGATTCCTCTGGGGAAACCTGAGACCACGACAGGTCCTCGCCCACTGCCAGATACCGCCCTTCGACTGTGGCATGTGCATGAACAATCTTTTCCTATACTACCTACCAACTTGGCTGCTTGTCCTGCACGATTGGTGTAACAGCGAATGGTGCGATCCAGCCTACAGGATTGAGCTGGAGGAGCTGGGACTCCCACGAATCCAGGCAATGCTGTAATGAGGCCCAGTGCCCACGGCCCTACCGAAGGTGACTCGAGCGATCCTTCTGGACTGGCGCTCCGCCTTAAATCACACTAGCTGGGACAATAGACTGACACAGCAAAAACCCCTCTGGCTTAAGAAGATAGGGGCCCTGGAAGGATTCAGGAGGTGGAACCTTATTGGTATCTCACAATTGAGAGACGAGTGGGTAGGGGATCAATTACGTTCATTCCAAGATCTACAGACTCTATACACCCTTCACAATTCTATAAATATCTGCAGCTACGCCATGCTCTTGCTCATACATACCGATAGGCAAAACACTTTCAGAGTTCAGTCCAATGGAAGTGCAGATTATGATGGCGGACCTAGGGAAAGGAGGGGTATCGAGGATATTTCACTCCCTAACCAATAACAGCCCAACAACACTTGACTCACTCAGACACCGTTGAGAGACATGGTTGGGCCCGTTGGAAGATGAGGACTGGCGGGATACCTTGATGGCTTCTAAAACCACTACTAGCTCAGCCAAGCTTCGCCTGATCCAGCTGCACTATCTTCACTGTGCGTATCTCACGCCCAGTCGCCTCCATCGGGCATGCCCAAAAGCCACCCCATCTTGTACACGCTGTAGGTTAGAACCAACAGACTTTTACCATTTAGTGTGGACCTGTCCGCATCTCACCCCATACAGGAAGGAATTGGATACTGAGCTTACGGGCGTCCTGGGCTGGGAGGTGCCACACAAGCCCTTGAACCTACTCCTGTGAGTTATGGATGGCCTAGATGGGTCCAGGGCAGACAAGCTCCTTCTGGGCACCGCCATCATGGTGGCCAAGCGGGATATTGCTGCTGCTTGGAAACATTCTACCCCACCCAGTGTAGTCAAATGGCGCAAAGGCGTAGACTGGTGCTCTACACAGGAAAGACCACTGTAAGAGGCTAGGGGATGTCCAGCCAAGCACAGAAGGGTGTGGGGCAAGTGGTTGGGCCAGGCGGAGTAGCAGGGTTCCTTTTTCCTTCTTGGTTTGAGCTTGGCCACAATATTGTGAATGGGTGTGAGTCACAATGTATGTTTGCGCATAATTAGTGATAAGTCAGTCAATGTACCGGGCTCGAAATGCATGTCAGTGCTGTGTATTTCCTGTTTTTCAAAAACTCAATAAAATTGGTTATAAAAAAAAAAAAGACCATGATAACTCCAGATAGAGTAGCAAACCTACAATGGAATGGTTTGTTTAGGACAACCTCATTTATACCTTGAGTATAAAATAATATCTGAAAGAAACAGGTTAGTATTAGACTCAGACGTCAGACTGGATCTGGAAGCTTTTGCGTAGCAGTACCCTTGCGCGTCTATAGGCGTCGTCTGCAGCTCTGCGTCCGTCGTTGGCGCCGGGATGACGTCGCCGGAGTACTTAGACGCCGCCCTCGCGCTTACGCCAGTTCTTCTTTTTTCCACGCCAGCAAGCGCCGATCCAGAATAAGTAGTACCCATAGTCAATTTTTGACTAACTTTTTCAATCCTTTTTGATCATCTTTCGAAGTCACTCGACTCCGACGGTGCCGGTAGGGATGCCCGGGTTCAAACCCTGCGTCGATTGTAGCCGACTGATGTTGGTTACTGACCCCCATCGCCGGTGCCTTCACTGTCTGGGCCCCGACCACGACGACCAGTCCTGCTCCGCCTGCCTGGCCCTGACGTCCAAAGCTAGACGGGAGCGGACCCGCAAACGACTCGAGCTCTGGCAGTCAGCCCCGCGCCACTCGAGGTCCTGGTTCGGAAGGAGGTCGAGGGACCGGTCGCGGGGCCGGAGTCACCACAGTTCCGGAAGTCGTCATCAGCCTTCGGGCTCAAAGTCCTCAGGTAAGAGGCACAAGAAGTTGAAGAGGCGACATCGCTCTTCTGACTCCCCCCGGCGCTCGCGCGACGCGGCAGGTGTTCGGGCGTCACCGCCCACGCGGCTCCGCCGGAGCCGCAGGCGTTGCGGCCTGCTCCATACCCGCCAGGCCCTGGGCAGAACGCGACGACGGAGGAGATCAAGGCCTTCCTCATGTACTGTGCTGGTGAGCTAAGGAAGGCCAGTGGTCTGGACACTTCGCCAGACACTGGTTTTCTCTCCCCTCCTACCATGGCTATGGAGGAGGGGGCTGCCTATAGTGTGGTGCTGACGCGGGCTGCCAAGGCCTTGGGCCTTGTGCTCCACGTCGCGGCCGCGAGGACTAACCTCCTCACTGAGGTCCTTAAACCGCAGGCAAGTTCGGCTGAGCCTCTGATGCCGTTTAATGAGGCCTTGTCAGATGTTCTTCTGGGCACTTGGTCCAAGCCCGCTACAGGTCCGCCTGTAGATAGGAACGTGGCCAGGCGCCACCGCCCGGCTCCGAGCGACCCTTGCTTCCTGTCCACCCACCCCACCCCCGAGAGCCTGGTCATCCAGGCCTCTAACTCCCAGACCGCATTCCCGATGGCTCCCCCTGATCAGGAATCCAAGAGGTAGGAACAGTATGGTAAAAAGATGTTCTCCTCACTTAGTTTGGGGTTGCGGTCAGTCAACACTGCGTGCCTCTTGGGCCGCTACACCCACTCTCTGTGGGACACGGTCGCGGACGTGCTGCCACAATGTCCGGAGGGGGTCCGGACTAAACTCACCCAAGCCCTTGTGGAGGGTCGAGATGCGTCACGGTATTCCATCCGGTGTGGGCTGGATACCACGGACTCGCTGGGCAGAGCGATGGCAACGACGGTGGCGATTCATCGCCACGCCTGGCTGAGCTCCGCCAACTTTTCGACTGATGTCCAAAACACCCTTATGGACATGCCGTTTGATGGCCGTCGCCTCTTTGGCGACAAGGCAGACAGTGGGCTTGAGTGCTTTAAGGACTCCAGGGCAACAGCCATGTCCTTGGGCCTCTCGGCCCTGCAGCAGCAAACTGTTGCCTTTCGTTCCTTTCGTGGCCAAGGAAGGGGCGCCCCCACACGTCCTGCCAGCCACGGCCCGCAGGCTAACATCCAGGGCTGTGGCGGACGTGGTAACCGCCGTGGTGGCGGTCAGGGACAACGGCGAGGTCAGTCAAAACCTACCCCTACAGCATCCGCCTCAAAAAGCTAATAGTCCGAGCTTTCAGGCCCATGTGACACCAGTGGGGAGCAGGGTTCGCCATCACCTCCTCCACTGGCGCACTGTCACATCGGACAGGTGGGTGCTGCAAATCGTCCGACGGTGCTACTCCATCCCCTTCGATGCGACCCCTTCAGCCATGCCACCGCAGTACCACCGCGTGTTAGGGGATCACTTGAATCTTCTGCGAGAGGAAGTTACGGCCCTCTTGGCCAAAGGGACCATCGAGCGTGTTCCTGGGCCAGAAGTAGGGTGTGGTTGTTACTCCCACTACTTTCTGGTTCCCAAGAAGGGCATAGGGGGCCTACGCCCTATCTTGGACCTGCGGAATGCAACGGCTTCCTCCGGAAGGAGAAGTTCAAGATGCTGACTTTGGCTCATGTCTTAGCTGCCCCGGACCCGGGAGACTGGATGGTAGCGTTGAGCTTGCAGGACGCTTATTTTCACATCCCTGTCCTGCCGGTCCACCGGCGTTACCTGCGGTTCACGGTAGGCCATGAGCACTTTCAGTTTACCGTGCTTGTTGAAGGCGGGCTCGCCCCAGACAGTCATCAGCCACCTCCAGACTACGGCCGACCTCCTGCGCCTGCTGGAGTTCTCCATCAATGTGCCGAAGTCACACCTGTGTCCCTCTCAGAAGCTCCTCTTCATCGGAGCGGTTCTAGACTCAGCGCAGTTTCGGGTTTATCCTCCCGAACAGCGGGTTCTGGATATTCAGGCTCTGATTCCGATCTTTCAGCCGTTATCCCGAGTCTCGGTCAGGTTGACGCTGCGACTTCTGGGGCTGATGGCCTCCTGCATCCTTCTGGTGCATCACACCAGGTGGCGGATGCGCGCTCTGCAGTGGGACCTGAAGTTTCAGTGCGCCCAGCATCAGGGCAACTTGACCGACCATGTCTTGATCTCAGAGGGCACTGCAAGACAATTGAAGTGGTGGCTCACGGACTGCGATTAAGTCAGCGGCAGATCCCTCTTCCTACCCCAACCGGAGCACCTAGTTTTGACGGACGCGTCCCTCCAGGGCTGGGGGGCCCACATGGGAGAGGCGGAGATCAGAGGCCTCCGGCGGAGTCCCAGCTCCACATCAACCTTCTGGAGCTGCGGGCGATCCGGCTTGCACTGAAGGCATTCCTCCCCTCTGTCCGGGGGAGTGTAGTGCAGGTGTTAGTGCAGGTGTTCACGGACAACACCACCGCCATGTGGTACTCCAACAAACAGGGCGGGGTTGGGTCGTGGACCCTATGCCATAAGGCTATGCGCCTCTGGCAGTGGCTGGAACATCAGGGTGTGACCCTGGTGGTTAAACACCTGGCAGGTTCTCTGAACGCCAGGGCGGACGAACTCAGCCGTCGGTGCATGATGGATCACGAATGGCGCCTGAACTCGGACGTGGCGCAAGGCCTCTTTCAGCAGTGGGGAGAGCCTTGGTTAGATCCATTTGCCACAGAAGAGAACGTGCAATGTCATCCGTTCTGGGTGTTGGAATTTCCAAGGCGGCACTCGCTCAGAGACGCTTTTCATTGCAAGTGGAGCTGCGGTCTGTTGTACGGCTTTCCGCCTATACCACTTCCGCCCAGAGTGCTGAAGAAGATCAGACGCGACCGGGCCCAAGTTATCCTTGTGGCTCCAGACTGGGCACGAAGATACTGGTATCCCGAGCTACTCAGCAATTTGTCCAGTCTCCACTTACATGCGTGGAGATTGAGAGGCGGCAGTTGAGGCCATTTGACTAGCCTCCTGAAGTCTGTAATGTAATTCTGGCAGCCAGGCGTCCCTCCACGAAATCGGTATAAGCCTGCAGGTGGAACAAATTTGTGGCATGGTGCACAGCAAAGGCTGTGAATCCCCTTTGTGCCCCTCTTTCGGAGGTTCTCCTCTTTATTCCCTCTCTTGCCCAGCAGGGCTCTGCTCTGGGCACTATCAAGGGCTACCTTTCTGCCCTTTCAGCCTTTCTAAGGCTGCCTGATTAACCATCTTTGTTCAAGTCCCCTATTGTAACTTGTTTTCTGAAAGGCATCACACACATGTTTCCCCCTGTTCCGTTTGTGATGCCTCAGTGGGACTTGAACCTTGTTCTTACCTATCTGATGTGCGCTCCCTTTGAGCCACTTCAAAACTGTCCTCTCCGCCTTCTTACTCTGAAGACTGCTTTCCTGGTTGCCATCACCTCTGCCAGGAGAGTGAGTGAGCTCCAGGCTCTTTCATCCAAACCTCCTTTCCTTTCTGTCCATCCGGACAAGGTGGTGGTGCGGACTAGACCCTCTTTCCTGCCCAAGGTTGTCACGGCCTTCCACATCGGGCAGTCTATCACCTTGCCCACCTTCTTTCCGCCACCGCATCCCTCAAAAGAGGAAGAGCTGCTCCACCGTCTGGACCCAAAACGAGCGCTTTCGTTCTATATAGATCGCACACGCAAGTTCCGGGTGGATGACCAACTCTTTGTTGGTTAAGTGGGCGCTAAGAGGGGACGGGCAGTGCACAAGAGGACCATCTCTCGGTGGGTCGTCTTGTGCATCAAGGCTTGTTATCAGTAGGTTGTGAGGGCTCATATAAGCTAGTTTAGTGTACCTGTCCTTTTTCTTCTTGAGTCTGTCCCTGGCGCCGGAAAACCCCCTGCGGGTTGCTGTTGCGCGTTATAAGTTTAAATAAATAAATAAATACTCCTTGGCGAAGAAGGAGCCTCCTGTTGGGCTGAGGGCACATTCCACTCAGACAACGGCGGCTACTACTGCCCTGGGCCGGGGAGTCCCCCTGCAGGACATCTGTCAGGCAGCTACGTGGGCCTCGCTGCAAGACACTACTGCCTGAACAGCCAAGTCCGGAGGGATGGCTTCTTTGGCCGTTCCGTCCTCCAGGACTTTCTGGTGTGATTATTGGTTCTCAGACCTTCCACAGGGGTTGGTATTGCTGGGGTATCTATTCTAAGGTAAGGAATCTATACCTAACGTGTCTCTTTCAGATGCACAAGTTACTACTTGTGTAACAATATATCTGTAAGAGACATTAGTTAGTGATATATTCCTTACCGCCCCAACCATCCTCCCCGTTCTGCGAACCGATATCTAGGGTTAAGGTCATCCCCTTTCAGGGCCCTAGTTTCAATGGCACCAGTGTTGGTTTTTAACATGTCTCTGCGTTTCTGGCGCGGAAAAGCTGTGTCTAAGAACTGACGTCAGCACGCTGAGGCGGCGTCTAAGTACTCCGACGACGTCACCACGACGCCGACGACGGACGCAGAGCCGCAGACGACGCCTACCGACGCGCAAGGGTACTGCTACGCAAAAGTTTCCGGATCCAGTCTGATGCCTGGGGATATTCTAAGGTAAGGAATCTATCACTAACTGATGTCTCTTGCAGATATATTGTTACACATGTAGTAACTTGTGCGTTTGTCCGGGCCCTCAGAGCCCATCAGTAAGTTGGCTTGGCTGGTGTTCAAATTTCTAAGTTAGGGCCTTTTTTGAGATGGAAAAAAAGACTTCCACAGAACAGTGAGGTGGAAGGATCAATGAAGAATCTGCAGTTAGAGTATTGACCACAAAAGAACATTACCAAAGGTATATGTGTGATGGGTACTTATGACCGCAGATTCATCACTTTCTGAATGCATACCAAAGCAGAACCTCAGGTGGAAAATTTGTGGAATGGCTCAAACTAAAAGATCCTGCAAGAGTGAAGGGCAAAATGCCCCTTCGATGGGCCTGGCTGTCAAGGTAATAGTGGTTCATGAATGTGTGAGCTGATAACCCACAGAGCTTCACAATTCTCAAAGGCAGGTACTCTGCATGGTAGCGCAGTAGCGCACCCTTGAATCAAGAAGAATGAGCCATCAACCCTTTAGGTGGCTGCTTCTTAGCTAGCGTGAAGCAGATCTTTATGTAGATTACTATACACCTAGAGATGGCTCTTTTCTGCACTGCCTTGCCCTTCTTTTCTCCTGAGAAATCCACAGAGTTGATCGTCCGACTGGTAACTTTGAGATGATCAATGTAGAAACTAAAGGCTCTTTTTGGAGTCCAAATGATAGTTTTTCCTACTTTTTGGAGGTGTGAGGAGGGCAAAAAAAGTCTAAGAATGATAGACTCCTGACATGGAAAGGTGTTACTACCTTCGGCAGAAATGCAGCTTGAGTTCTCAACACCAGCTTGTATGGGAAGAATGTCATGTAAAGCAGCTGAACTGAGAGGGCGTGCAACAAGCTGACTTGATCGTGACCTGAAAAAAAGATCTTTATGGTGATTAGACCATGGGCAGCTATGAATTTGCTCAAATGGAGTACACATATGAAAAGTGAGATTCAAATTCAAGTTCCACTGTGGCATCACAAATGGCTTTGGTGGAAATATGTTGAACACTTAGAAATCTCATCACAAAAGGTGTTTAAACAAAAAAGGCTGATCTGTAAACCTCCATAAAGCTGAAAAAGCCAACAAATAGCATTTACCAGTGAATAACAGAAGTCCTTGGGGGGAACAGCCATTACAACACAGGTTTCAAAAAGATTGAGCCAGTGGTCTCCCCATTGGTAGAAAACACCCTTCACCATCTCCAGTTATAAATTCCCTTCATGATCCGCTTGGTATTGATGACTGAGTTCATTCGTCCTGGTGTTAAACGATCCCACCAGTCTTTCACGGCAGTGACATGCTGTGGCTTGTCAGACACTTTCAAAGGCGCAAAGCCTCCTGGCACAGGATCCAAGAGCCACTCCCCCTGCTTATTGCAGCACCACCTAGCAGTAGAGTTGTCCTTGTGAACCTGTAGCAGCCTCTCTTTTGATGGATGGTAGAAAAGCCCTCAATGCAAGCAGACCACACATCTCCAGTATATTGCCGTGGAGGCTCGGTTTAGCCAAAGAAAATAATCTTTTGATCTCCACATTTTCCAGATGGCCTCTTCATCCCAGTAGTGGTTGATCCCTGACCACCATTAGCTCTGGGTGCGGTAAGAAGAGAGCGGTCTGCCACTGGCCATTCATGGTCTAGCAGCCACCACTGCAGATATTTTGTCTCCTCTGAAACGTGGATGTAATCCGATAAGTTCCCCTGGTGCTGTGCCCACTGGAATTTTAGATCCCACTGCAGAGCTTCATGTGCCGTCTGAATTGTTGGAGTAACAAGAAAAAAGAGGCCAAGAGTCCCAGCAGCTTCCAAGCCATCCTCACTGAGATCCAAGACAGAAACTAAAACATCGTGATCATAGCCTGAACTTCCTGGACTGTGCTCTGGGTGGGGGAGAAGGCATGAAATTGTACCCGTATCCAGGATGGCTCTGATGCATAGGAGCATCTGTAAAGGAGTCCAGTATGATGTTGATAGTAGACCCCGACAATATTAGGAGGTTTGCCATCGTCTAGAGTTGGTCTACGACAGCCTGGGGTGCGTCTGCCTTCAACAGCCATCGAGATAGGAAAAAACTGTTACGCCCAACCTCCGAAGATGTGCTGTAACCACCACCATCACTTTTGGGAACACCTGAGGGGCACTGGTAGGCCAAAAAGGAGCTCCACAAATTTGGAATGCTTCTGGCCCACTGTGAACCTCAGGTAATGCTTGTGGGCTTGCAGGTTCGGAATATGGAAAAACGCATCCTACAGGTCCAATGCTACCATCCAGTCTCCGGGATACAGTGGATATAAGACCTATACCAGTGGTGAACCCGCTGGGAGAACCCACATTGGATGCCTATGCAGATCCCTGTAGCCCAAAGACCTGCCAGAGGGAGCTAAAAGCATGGCAAATATGCACTGTGTATTTATTTGCTGCCGTATCATTGACAAACTTCTTAAATTCGAGTTACATCAGGACCACACTCTAAATTGACATCTTTGAAGTTCAGGACTGAGACCCGGAGGCACGTTGTGCCCTTTTGTCATCTCTGGAGTTTGAGTGTCAGAAAAGGGTTAATTCCATCTTTGGTGTCTTATGGTCCTCTTTAGACTAACCTGAGGACTTCGACCTCAACGAGGACCTGCCACAGAAATGAGACCCTCCTTTCAACATAGGTCACGGTGCAAAATCTTCAGCTGCTTGGTGTGACGTAGAGTTTTGCCTCACTGTCCCATATAGCCTTTGGGTTTATCTGGGCACAGTTGCAAGCCCTGGAGTTGTACTCCGCCCCCAGGCGCTACAGGCACACCTCATAGAGATGTGTCACAAACAGTTGTTTGCGACAGTCCATACAACTTTTAAACCCTGCCATTTTGGAAAGTGAAATATTGTCCCTTGCACCCTGGTAAAAAAGAATTCGGAGAAAAATTACTTGGTAATGACAAGAGTATCTGAAAGAAACACGTTAGTATTAGATTCCTTACCTTAGAATATCCCCAGGCGTCAGTCTGGATCCGGAAACTTTTGCGTAGCAGTACCCCTGCGCGTCGGTAGGCGTCGTCTGCAGGCGTCCCCTGCGGCTCCGCGTCCGTCGTTGGCGTCGTGCGCCGTGATGACGTCGCTGGAGTATATAGACGCCGCCTCCGCGCGCTGACGTCAGTTCTTCTTTTTTCTGCGCCAGTTAGCGCAGATCCGAAGAGCAGTACTCCGGTCTTTTGACCAAGTTTTTTTGATTTTTTTTGATCTTTGAATCTTTTACGGTGCCGGTAGGATGCCCGGTTTTAAGAATTGTGACGACTGTGAACGGACGATGTCGGTCACGGATCATCACCGACTCTGCCTCCGGTGTCTGGGCCCCGACCACGACGTGGACGCCTGCGTCGACTGCCGGGCCTTGACTAATAAAGCTAGGCGGGAGCGGTCCCGCAAGCTGCTCGAGCTCCGGGTGTCGGCCCCGCGTCGAGAGCGGTCCCGGTCTGGCCGGAGGTCGAGGGAGCGATCGAGGGAGCGGTCGCGGAGCCGTCACGGACGCTCCGGGAATCGTCACCATTCTTCTGGTTCCTCAGGTAGGAAACACAAAAAGTCTGGGCGTCGTCATCGTACCCCCGACTCCCCCCCACGCTCGCACGAGACGGCCGGGGGTTCGGGTGACCCCCGCGGCTCCGCGTGAGTCGCCGACGCGGCCTGCCCCATACCCTGCGGTCCCTGGGCAAGGCACGTCCCCCGAGGATATTGAGGCGTTCCTCGTGGCCATGAGGGCTCTTTCTTCTCCGGCGGGTTCCGCGGCGCCTTCGGGCCCTGTGAACCCGTCTGGGGGCCCTAGCGGCTCGGGTGACCCTACCTCGACGCCGTCGGGTGCTCCAGCGCCGCCGACGGCTCCGATCCCGGCGCCGCAGAGGCCCTCGGGGTCGACGCCGGCTGGTCAACCGGCCTCTCCGGCGCCGATTCCATTGGGGCAACACGTGGCGCCGCCCCTGCGCGGCGCCGGCCGGCGATGGGGCCCCGGCGCCGGCTCCGGGCGGCGCCGTCCCCATTCCCTCTCCGAATCCGGACGCGGAGTCGGACCGGCGTCGATCGACGCCGGGCTCGACGCCGATGGGGCCTGTGAACCCCGAGGAGCCGGTCTACATCGTTGACTCAGAGTATGGTGAGGATGTAGAATATGGAGAGGGGTGGGAGGGGTCCGAGGACCCTCTGACACGCGAGTGTCAGTATGACATGGACTGGACAGGTGACTTGGGTGACGCCAGTGGTCTGGATGACTCCCCCAACCCTGGTTTTGTCTCGCCTCCTACCGTGGCTACGGAGGAGGGGGCTGCCTATTCAGTGGTGTTGATGAGGGCTGCCAAGGCCTTACACCTTGAGCTCCCCGTCGCGGCCGTGAGGACTAACATCCCCACCGAGGTCCTCAAACCGCAGTCATGCCCACAGGAGCCACTGCTGCCGTTTAACGAGGCCTTAACGGACGTTCTTTTGGGCACGTGGTCCAGGCCCGCTTCAGGTTCGCCTGTTGATAGGAACGTGGCCAGACGCCACCGTCCGTGTGCGGACGACCCCAAGTTTCTGTCCACCCACCCCACCCCTGAGAGTCTGGTGATCCAGGCCTCCACCTCCCAGACCGCATTCCCGTCGGCCCCGCCCGACAGGGAATCGAAGAGGTACGACCAGTATGGCAAGAAGGTCTTTTCGTCCCTGAGTCTGGGACTGCGGTCTTGTAACACCGCGTGCCTCTTGGGCCGTTACACCCACTCTCTGTGGGACACGGTCGCGGAACTGCTACCTGAATGCCCCGCGGAGATACGGGCCAAGCTCGGCAAAGCCATGATTGAAGGCCGAGATGCAGCAAGATATTCCATCAGGTGTGGTCTTGATACGACCGACTCGCTGGGCAGAGCGATGTCCACGACGGTGGCGATTCGTCGCCACGCCTGGCTGAGATCCGCCAACTTCTCGGCTGATGTCCAGAATGCTTTGATGGACATGCCGTTTGATGGCAGTCGCCTGTTCGGCGACAAAGCGGACCACGCGCTGGAGCGCTTCAAGGACTCCAGGGTCACGGCCAAGTCCTTAGGTCTCTCGACCCAGCGCAATGCAAACGGGTTAGTTTCGCTCCTTTCGTGGCCAAGGAAGGGGCGGTCCCACACGTGCTGCCAGCCATGCGCCGCAACAGAATTATCAACGCGGTGGCGGCCGTGGAAACCGCCGTGGTGGCAGGCGGGGACAGCGGCGAGGTCAGGCCACACCTCCCCCCGCAGCATCTGCCACTAAATCCTCCTAGTCCGAGCTTTCAGGCCCATGTGACACCGGTGGGAGGCAGGGTTCGCCATCACCTCTCCCACTGGCGCACAATAACATCGGACAGGTGGGTGCTGCAGCTCGTCCGAAGGGGCTACTCCCTCCCCTTCGAGACAACACCTCAAGCCATGCCACCGCAGAACCACAGTGTGTCGGGGGACCACTTGGCACTTCTGAAAGAGGAAGTTACGGCCCTCTTGGCCAAGGGGGCCTCCGAGCGCGTTCCTGGGCCAGAAGTAGGTCGTGGTTGCTATTCCCACTACTTTCTGGTACCCAAGAAGGACAAAGGGGGCCTACGTCCTATCTTGGATCTAAGGAACGTCAACGGCTTCCTCCAGAAGGAGAAGTTCAAGATGTTGACTTTAGCTCAGGTCTTGGCTGCTCTAGACCCACAAGACTGGATGGTAGCGTTGGACTTGCAGGATGCGTACTTTCACATCCCCGTCCTGCCGGCCCACCGGCGTTACCTGCGGTTCACAGTAGGCCTCGAGCATTTTCAGTTTATCGTGCTCCCCTTCGGCCTTACAAGCGCCCCACGGGTGTTCACCAAAGTGATGGCGGTGGTCGCAGCTCATCTGCGCAGATTGGGGGTCTCAGTCTTCCCCTATCTGGACGACAGGTTGTTGAAGGCGGGCTCGCCCCAGACAGTCGTCGGCCACCTTCAGATGACGGCAGATCTCCTGCACCAGCTGGGGTTCTCCATCAATGTGCCGAAATCACACCTGTGCCCCTCTCAAAAGCTCCTTTTCATCGGAGCGGTTCTCGACTCGGCGCAGTTTCGGGTCTATCCTCCGGAACGGCGAATCCAGGATATACAGGCTTTGATTCCCATCTTCCAGCCGTTATCCCGGGTTTCGGTCAGGTTGATGCTGCGGCTGCTGGGGCTGATGGCTTCCTGCATCCTTCTGGTGCATCACGCCAGGTGGCGGATGCGGGCTCTGCAGTGGGACCTGAAGTTTCAGTGGGCCCAGCATCAGGGCAACCTGTCCGACCATGTCTTGATCTCGGAGGGCACTGCGAGACAACTGCAGTGGTGGCTTACGGACCGCGATTGGGTCAGAGGCAGATCCCTCTCCCTTCCCCAACGGGAGCACGTTGTTGTGACAGACGCGTCCCTCCAGGGCTGGGGAGGCCACTTGGGAGAGGCAGAGATCAGAGCCATTTGGTCTCCGGCGGAGTCCCGGCTCCATATAAACCTGCTGGAGCTGCGGGCGATTCGTTTGGCACTGAAAGCGTTCCTCCCCTTTGTCAACGGGAGTGTAGTGCAGGTGTTCACGGACAACACCACCGCCATGTGGTACTGCAACAAACAGGGCGGGGTGGGGTCGTGGACCCTCTGCCAGGAGGCTCTGCGCCTCTGGCAACGGCTGGAACGTCAGGGCGTGACTCTGACGGTTCAACACCTGGCAGGTTCTCTGAACGCCAGGGCGGACGAACTCAGCCGTCGGTGCTCGATGGATCACGAATGGCGTCTGAACTCGGACGTGGCGCAAGGCCTCTTTCGGCAAAGGGGAGAGCCTTGGTTAGATCTATTCGCCACCGAAGAGAATGCGCAATGTCATCAGTTCTGCGCATTGGAGTTTCCAAGACGGCACTCGCACGGCGACGTCTTTCGGCGTGAGTGGAGTTGCGGTCTGTTATACGCCTTTCCGCCTATACCACTTCTGCCCAGAGTGCTGAAGAAGATCAGGCGCGACCGGGCCCAAGTCATCCTAGTGGCTCCGGACTGGGCTCGAAGGTACTGGTATCCCGAGCTACTCAGCATGTCAGTCGGTCCCCCGATCCGCCTGCCCCTTCAGGAGGACCTACTGTCGCAGCAGCAGGGGACGGTCCTCCGCCCGAACCTGTCCAGCCTCCACCTCCATGCGTGGAGATTGAGCGGCGGCAGTTGAGGCCATTTGACTTGCCTCCTGAAGTTTGTGATGTAATTCTGGCAGCCAGGCGTTCCTCCACGAAATCGGTATACGCCTGTCGGTGGAACAAGTTTGTGGCATGGTGCACAGCAAAGGCTGTGGATCCTCTCTCTGCCCCTCTTTCTGAGGTTCTTCTCTTCCTTCTTACTCTTGCCCAGCAGGGCTCTGCTCTGGGCACTATCAAGGGCTACCTTTCTGCCCTTTCAGCCTTTCTAAGGCTACCTGATCAGCCTTCTTTGTTCAAGTCCCCCATTGTAACAAGATTCTTGAAAGGCATCACTCACATGTATCCACCTGTTCCGTTTGTGATGCCTCAGTGGGACTTGAACCTGGTTGTCACGTTCTTGATGTGTGCTCCCTTTGAGCCACTTCATTCCTGTCCTCTCCGTCTCCTGACCTTAAGACGGCCTTCCTGGTTGCCATCACCTCTGCCAGGAGAGTGAGTGAGCTCCAGGCTCTTCTGTCAAACCTCCTTTCTTGTCCATTCATCCAGATAAGGTGGTTCTGAGAACTAGACCTTCTTTCCTGCCCAAAGTTGTCTCTGCTTTTCACATCGGGCAGTCCATCACCCTCCCTTCCTTCTTCCCGCCTCCGCATCCTTCAAAGGATGAAGAGCGGCTTCATCGTCTGGACCCAAAACGTGCGCTTTCATTTTACATGGATCGCACACGCCAGTTCCGGGTGGATGACCAACTGTTTGTTGGCTACGTGGGTGCGAAGAAGGGACGGGCGGTACATAAACGGACCATCTCTCGGTGGGTCGTTGTGTGCATCAAAGCGTGCTACTCTTTTGCTCGGAAGGAGCCTCCTGTTGGGCTGAGGGCCCATTCCACTCGGGCCACGGCGGCTACTACTGCCCTGGGCCGGGGAGTCCCCTTGCAGGTCATTTGCCAGGCGGCTACGTGCGCCTCGCTGCACACCTTTGCGAGGCACTACTGCCTGGACAGTCAAGCCCGGAGGGATGGCTTCTTTGGCCGTTCTGTCCTCCAGGACTTTCTGGTGTAGGAATGTATTGGTTCGCAGACCCACCACCGGGGTTGGTATTGCTGGGGTATCTATTCTAAGGTAAGGAATCTAATACTAACGTGTTTCTTTCAGATGAACAAGTTACTTACCTTCGGTAACGATATATTTGTAAGAAACATTAGTTAGTATTAGATTCCTTACCGACCCACCCATCCTCCCTGTTCTGCGAACTGATACCTAGGGTTAAGGACATCCCTTTCAGGGCCCTATTTCAATGGCACCAGTGTTGGTTCTCACATGGCTCTGCGTGTTCTGGCGCCGAAAAGCTGTGTGCAAAGAACTGACGTCAGCGCGCGGAGGCGGCGTCTATATACTCCAGCGACGTCATCACGGCGCACAACGCCAACGACGGACGCGGAGCCGCAGGGGACGCCTGCAGACGACGCCTACCGACGCGCAGGGGTACTGCTACGCAAAAGTTTCCGGATCCAGACTGACGCCTGGGGATATTCTAAGGTAAGGAATCTAATACTAACTAATGTTTCTTACAGATATATCGTTACCGAAGGTAAGTAACTTGTTCAATAAGTTCTGAATCCTCATCTGAAGGCACAGAAAGAAAGGAACTTGCATCTGCATGCCTTTGCAGTGCTTATATGCAACTGTTGAATCCTATCTTGCCACGGCGGCTGTCACGGCCCTTAACGAAGCAAACGCGAACTCCCTAGAGACACCGATAAGACCGGAGGAAGTTATCTCCGCGATAGCACGCCTCAAGCTGCTTAAAGTTCGGGGACCAGACTGCCTTTCGGCAGGTTTTTACAAAGCATTTTGCCCCCTGATTGCTCCGGTCCTTGCCCGCCTGTTTAACTCGTTTGAGGGCCACGACTCCATCCCCTGTGACATGCTGGAAGCGGATATTATAGTGTTGCCGAAACCGGGGAAGGACCCTACTACATGCGGGGCCTATTGACCCATATCACTGCTCAACCTAGACCTAAAGCTCTTTACCGGCATCCTGGCCGCGAGACTGGGCCCATGCCTCCCTGGCATCATCGAACCAGACCAGGCGGGTTTTATCCCCGCCCAGTAATGCGCGGACAACACAAAACGCTTATTGCATGTTATAGACAAAGCCCACTTCAACGACTCAGACGAGGCCCTGCTGTCAGTGGGCGCAGAGAAAGCGTTTGACCGGGTCGACTGGGGATATTTGGACGCCATCTTGGCACGCTTTGGCATAGGCGACCGCTTCCGAGCTTGGGTGGCCGGTTGTTTTTCTGCCCCGCAGGTGACCATCAGAGTCAATGGGGTTTGTTCCCAACCATTTACCATTCGGAGGGGGACAATACAGGGTTGCCTCCTCTCACCGCTGCTTTTTGCGCTCTATGTAGAGCCATTCGTACAAAAAGTCAGGGACAACCCGGCGATCACCGGCGTCAGGTTTGGGGGCGAAGCGCAGACCATAAGCCTCTAGGTGGATGATATTCTCGCAGCCCTGCAGGATCCGGTTAACTCGGTCCTGGCCTTTCTTGCGGAGATGGAGTGGTTTGGGACAGTATTGGGGTTCAAAATGAACGTTGGGAAGTCGCTGCTCCTCCCGTTGGGTCGCAATACACGCACGTCCAGCCCGCTTCCCCGAGGCCTAGGGGGGCTTTCCTACAGTATGTCGGTGCCTTACTTGGGCATATCTCTGACGCCGTCCACGGCCCAAACGGTAGAGCAGAATTATACAACCCTTTTTAGCCAGTTGACGGGTGATCTCACGAGGTGGCGGCAGCACTCTCTCTCCTGGTTGGGGCGGGTGGCGGCAATTAAAATGTCCTTGCTGCCAAAGGTGCTTTATCTGTTCCAGACCCTGCCGGTCAACCCCCCACTCGGAATGCTCACAAAAGTCCAGGATGCCATCAGGCACTTCGTCTGGGCAGGCAAACGGCCGCGCTTGCACAGGGAACTGGCTCGCCGTGCTACGGCCGAGGGACGCAGCTCAGATACCTTTTAGAATGGAACCGCCCGGAATCCGAGAAGAGATGGCTCTTTCAGAATCGTGCAATGGCTCAGATGCCGCTGTGGCGGATCCCCTTCCTCAGATGTCAAGACAGGCCGTGTACATGAAGAGATCGCCTATCACTCGGGCTACCTTGCAGGTGTGGGACAAAGTGGCGGTGGCCAGAGGTCTTACCACATATCCCTCACCTCTGACGCCCCTATTCGATAACCCGGCCTTCGCACCGGGCACGGTGCCAGGATCCTTCCATCAGTGGCGGCAATCTGATTGCAGATCAGCCGGACATCTCTTTGATATCAACGGCTTTATGACACGGCAGAACTTACAGGACGCTTAGGCTCTCCCCCAAATCCCGCACTTTGAATATTTCCAAGTCCGTCACTGGCTCCTGGGGAAGGACATGCTGCCGCAGACCAGCAGACGCCTTACCCCCTTTGAGAAATGGCTCCATGTCAAGAAATCAGATAAGCAGGTGATATCGGAACTGTACGCAATGCTTTGCCCCCCTCGCCCTCCCTCGGCAAGATCCGCAGGCCAGAGAAGGTGGGAAAAGGAGTTGGGCAGATCCCTCACAGATAAAGAATGGCACGACATATACTATAGGGCACATCACACAGCCAAGAATGGAGCTAGCAAAGAAGCGGCGGTTAAGATTGCGCACTACTGGCACTTGACGCCCGCAAGACTGCACCAAAGCAACCCACACCGAGACCCCCTGTGCTGGAGGGGGTGCGGCCAACCAGGCACAATGACACACATATTATGGGACTGGGTAGAGGTTCAGAGCTTCGGGGACCAGGTTCTCAGGGACGTAGATCACCATTTCGACACTGAAATACCTCGCTTTCCGGCATACTGCTCGGCCTACCCAACAAAATAACCTTCCCACTCAAATCACCAAGGGGCAAACAGATGGGCTTAGCGCTAGGGGCGGCAATACACCACATTCTGTCTCTATGGGGCACCAAGCGGGCACCCACACACACGGGGTGGCTCCATAAACTCTGGTACACGATGGGGATGGAAAGGATACAGGGCTCTTTGACGCAGACACAGGACTCCTTCCTTGAAAGTTGGCAACCTCTGGTAGACCTACTGGCCGGCGAATTCAATGAACTCAACATGCCAAAAATACCTCAGAGTCCTAAGGCTACCTGATGAGTTCCGGAACGCTTTGGGCGCCCCTGCCCCGTGAACGCTGGACCGAGGCACCAACCTATAGTTCCAATGCAAATGTCCACATCGAAGGGGGGGTTTGGGGAGTGGAGGGGGAGGGTTGGGGCTGTTGGGGTTCCCTGGGACTTGGGCGGTTCGCGCCCAATTCACACCCGCCCACATGGACACATCGCCTCGCATGGCTTTCATCACCCTATATGAGGGCGGGGTGGTGTTTGAATGTACGGGGGTACTCCCCGGATGTGTGTATTATTCTTTTGCCGCAATGTCCCTTTTGTTTGAAAACAATAAAAATGATTTAAAAAAAAAAAGAGGCTCACCTTATACCCATTCATCTACTTATACTTTACACTCTCATGCTAGAAATCTGAATAGTGATGACCCCTGGGAGGGGTGAGTCTGACTGCACTCCCGCATTTTCCAGTAAAGTGGATCTGCTAAGAGACCCTGTTCTGTGGCCTTGCATGCAGGCAGTGCCTTGTATTCCCTCTGTAAAGTTACAGAGGGACTCCCACTTCGAAGATGGTAAATCATTCAAGCATTTGAATCTATGAAAGATACCATCACTAGAGAACAACAGTTGCAGGTAAGTAACTTTTTTTCTTCACTCTACATCCCAAGAAAAGGATTTTCTTTATATCAAAGCTCATCACTAAATGTTCCACTCATCCTCTGATGACACCCACATTTAACAATTGTAGCAACCACAGAAACTAGTAACCTCAGTGGGGTAAGGCTGTTGATTGCAAGGATTGGATCGTAACCCGCTCAGAAAAAGGATACACCTCGAAACATCTTCATCTGATCACTTCACTCAACCCCTAGCCATCCCTCACCCATATTTCCTTTAACTATGAAAAAATAATGTTTAATAAAACGTAGAGTTTAACTGGAGGACAACTGAATGAATGAATGCTTGAAAACATAGCTGCAAAAGTACAGCTGTGACTCTGTACACAGTCCTTTCGGTATACCAGCTCAGCCACAAAACCCTTTGCCCAAACTCATCTTTGAACTAATGTATTAACAGGCCTTGTAAATACCACAAGACCGTGATTCAGTCAGACAAACAATGTTTATTATTACCTTTCATGTTCATCTTCTTCCTGCGAATCTTTTTTGTCATGCCCAAAAGACCGGACTTGTTCATAACACATTTAGCTATGTCTATCTAGTGAGGACACAATTCTGTATCCATTCTCTCTAGCTACCCTAATTGACTTCCACTCCCATCTTTTTTCTCCAACTCGAAAAAGACACGTTCGAGGCATGTGGGCTGCTGAATTCATATCTGTGCATAGATCGCCGCCTAGTGTTGGGTCCGGATGATTGCACATTGTTGTCCTGGAAGAGTCTTCGAAGTATCACGAGATAGGTGGCTCCTCCCCTGGACTACAGTGCGCATGGGCATCGCCTCCATCCCCAGATTGTTTTTTTCCGCCATTGGGTTCGGATGTGTTTCGGTTCCCTCTGTCGGAATCGATAGTTGTTTAACTTTCCTAACTTGAGACCAAAAGGTCTTTAGGCTTGGCGTCGGTATCGTTTTTCGTTCGGGTTTGACTGTTCTTCAGCTCCGAACTCTTGCTGCCCTTCCGCGTGCTGTCGGCGCGGACGGGCCTACACGACGCTCCAGACATGGAACGAACCCCGTTTAAGAGGTGCCCGGTGTGCACCTCAAAGTATTCGCACCTCGACGTGCACCCAGTGTGCAACAAATGTCTGTCGCCGGACCATGATGAGGCCAGGTGTATGGCCTGCTCAAAGTTCCGGTGTAAGAAGACTCTCAAGCTTCGTCGGGCCGCTAGACTCCAGGCCCAGTTATCAGCGCCCCCGCCAGACAACATCTTCGAAGAAGACGTTGGAGACGACAATGTCTTTCAAGTTTCGGACTCTAGCCCGGCGTCGGAGGAAGAAAACTACGACGCGGGAGACGAGGAGTTTGATGAAGTCGTCGGTGAGGTAGGGGACGACGATGGGGCCATTGCCACCGTGGAGGATAGCTCAGAGGAGGAGCATCCTCAAACTGACTCAGGGGTCAACCCCCATTATACGGCCCAGGTCGAGGGATCGCCTTCGGGCCTTACCCAAGACCTCGTTAATCGTCCCACGGCCTCGCCTCCGGGCCCGGCCACGGACATTTCTGATGTGCCACTCCCGTTGAAGAAAACAAAAGTGAAGCCATCGGGGTCCACACCAACGGTTTCGAAAGCGAAAGTGAAAGTCGCTCTGGTGGGACAGAAGGCTCCAGAGGCCTCGAAGTCAAAGAAATTCAAAATGGCCGACAGCAAGAGCCACGCCAAGATGGCCGACCCGAAGACCCCGGTGTCGAAGCCGAAGGCGAAGACGACCGACGCGGCCGCGTCGGCGCCGAAGGTGGTCGAGGTCGATGACCCGAAAAAGGCTCCGAAGAAGCGTCAGGACGACGCCGAAGCTCTGGCTGCGCCTACTCTGGCCGTCAAGGCCAAGGATGGTGATGTGTCGGCTCCGAAGACCGTGCCTTTCGCCGACCCGACTCCGGACTCGGGGAAATCGCTCGAGCCGGTCCAGCCCTCCCCGGCCTTAACAAAAAAGGTCGTGGAGTCCCTGCAGCGGATTCGGAAGGACGCTATGGCTCCCGAACCGAAGGATGTGGTGCCGAAGCCTACACCAAAGCCGGCAAAAGCGCAGACGCCTATCCGCTACACGCTGCCGCCAAAGACGACGCCGAAGGCTTTCGCTCCGAAGTATGCCTTTGAAGGTGGTGTCGACGCCCAAGGCGTCCTTGGGGGTGCCGAAGCCTCGGCTCCAGCCACTCGCAGATGAGGAGCGTCGAGAGGTTATCATCGACGCCAACACCGGGAAGCTCTCTCTCCTCAAACGGAAGATCACCACGGAGCCGGTGTTGGAGCATTATCGTATCCCACTCAAAAACAAAAAGGACTCTGCTGGTACTTCTGCCCCTATAGAGCCTGCATCTCCACATAATTTGGAACTTTTACCGACGCATTCAAACGCTGGGGAAGGTGACGGAGATGAAGAGGACGAGTACAATTATCCAGCATACTCGGATCCAGAGGAGGTACATGAACCTTGGTCTGCCGGAGGCGACCCTGAGGACCCTCAGTCGGGTCATGAACCGCAGCTTTTTGCAGCAAAGACTTCTCCAACAGAGGACTCTGCAGGCTTCAACGCTCTGATTGAGAGAGCTGCAGCTAATCATGATGTCGACCTGCATTCAGATCCTGTGGATGTCGATTTTCTGTTTGACACTTTCTCAGTGGCTGAAAAGTCAGTCAAGACATTGCCTATGCTCAAGGGAGTGCTGAAGCACGCGCCAGAGGTTTTCAAGGAGCCCACTCGGGCGCGAGTCATCAATCCTCGTTTTGATAAAAAATACAAGGCAGCGCCCTCGGATCCAACGTACATCAAGGGACACTTGCCACTGGATTCTTTGGTTGTATCCAACGCACGTAAGCGGGCGAACTCGCAGACCACGGGTGACGCTCCTCCCTCAGACAAAGAGTCAAAAATATTTGAAGCCTCAGGGAAACGAATTGCTGCGCAGGCAGCTAATATTTGGCGCATTTCAAACACGCAGGCCCTACTTGCACGCTACGATAGGGCACATTACGACACCCTAAAAACACTTCTGCAGCACTTACCTGATCAGTACAAGGAGGCAGGTGAAATGTTGATTCAGGAGGGGAAGCTGATCACCAACGCTTCCATCAAATGTGCGCTGGACGTGGCTGATACCGCCTCCAGGGCGATCAACACTAGCGTGTTGCTGAGGAGACATGCATGGCTTACAATATCAGGCTTCAAACCAGATATACAGACAACCATCTTGAACCAAACAGTTAATCCTGACCACCTGTTTGGCCCCGAGGTGGATGCGACACTTGAAAAAATTAAGAAAGACACGGACACTGCTAAGTCTATGGGGGCCCTCCAGTCTCAGCAGTTTCGGGGTGGTTCCTTTCGCCGCTCCAATAACAGAGGCACCTCAAGGGGTCAGGCATCACAATCCACACAGTACTACAAGAGCAACACCCAAACCTCATACACCAACAAGGGTAGAGGTGGTTACAGGGGCAACAACGTCAAAGGCAGGGGACGTGGAAACAACAGCTCCAGGTCCTCCACCGCCAACAAACAGTGACGCCTTGTCACTGCCCCCCGACCACATAACACCGGTCGGGGGGAGACTCCAGCAGTTCCTGCCCGCGTGGAAATCCATCACCACGGACAGGTGGGTCAAGTCTCTTATCCAGTACGGTTACTGTCTGGAACTTACTTCCACTCCACCAAACATACCTCCAAGAAACCGTCCTATGTCCGGCGAGCACTTGCACTTGTTGCAGCAGGAAGTTCAAGTCATGCTGCAAAAAGGGGCAATAGAGCTCGTCCCACTGCAAGAAAGGGGAACAGGAGTTTACTCTCTGTACTTTCTAATCCCCAAAAAGGACGGATCCCTAAGGCCCATCCTGGACCTCAGGCCCCTCAACTGGTACATTCTATCGGAGCACTTCCATATGCTCACGTTGCAGCAGGTCCTCCCCCTGCTTCGACAGGGGGACTTCCTGGCTACGCTGGATCTGAAGGATGCATACTTTCATATCCCCCTGCATCCTTCCCACAGGAAGTACCTCAGATTCACGATTCAAGACCAGCACTACCAGTTCAGGGTTCTGCCTTTCGGGGTCACCACAGCGCCGAGGGTCTTTACAAAGTGCCTGGCGACTGTGGCGGCGCATCTACGACGCCAGAACGTCCACGTCTATCCCTATCTGGACGACTGGCTCATTCAGGCAAAGACAGAACAGCAGTGCGCCGACCACGTGTCCCGCACAATTCATCTCCTGCACGATCTGGGATTCTCGCTGAACTATCCAAAATCCCATCTCCAACCCGCCCATATACGGCAGTATCTGGGCGCGACAATAGACACTCTGGCAGCCACTGCGCAGCCAAATTCAGTGAGAATCGCCAGTATCCAAACGCTGATCCAACGATTCAGACCTCAGCACTCGCTTCCAGCGAAGGTGTTCATGCAGTTGATAGGCATGATGGCCTCCTGCATCTCCATCGTCCCGCACGCGAGACTACATATGCGTCCGCTTCAGGAGTGCCTAGCACGTCAGTGGACTCAGGCTCATGGGCAACTGACAGACCTAGTGTTGGTGAGCGGTCGGGCATACAACTCTCTGCATTGGTGGAATCCACAAAACCTTTGCAAGGGCCGACCGTTCCAGGAGCCTGTGCCACAGATTATCCTGACAACGGACGCTTCTCTCCAGGGATGGGGAGCGCATGTACTCCACTACACAGTGCAGGGACTATGGACACTACAGCAAAGGAAGATGCACATCAACGTTTTGGAACTGATGGCAATCTTCATGGCCTTGAAGGCATTCAAAGTACATCTGTGCAACAAGGTTGTGTTGATCCGGACGGACAACATGACAGCCATGTACTACATTCAGAAGCAGGGGGGCACACACTCTCCGCAGCTGTCTCTTCTGGCTCAGAGCATGTGGAAGTGGGCCATTCAGAGGAACATCTTCCTCATGGCGGAGCATCTCCCGGGCAAGGACAACCAGATGGCGGACCTGCTCAGCAGGCACAGCCACCAAATGCACGAGTGGGAGATACATCCATCAGTACTCCAACCGTACTTCCAAAGGTGGGGTCATCCAGAGTTAGACCTGTTCGCCACAAAGGAGAACGCAAAATGCCAAAGCTTCGCCGCCAGGTTCCCACACCCGCAATCGCAGGGCAATGCGATGTGGATGAACTGGTCAGGCAGATTTGCGTACGCTTTTCCCCCAGCACCTCTGATACCGCTGGTGGCACGCAAACTCAGGCAGCACTCGATGACTCTCATCCTGGTTGCTCCAACGTGGGCTCGCCAACCATGGTACACCACGTTTCTGGAACTCTCCGTGGTACCGCATCAAAGGCTTCATCTCACACCCAGCCTTCTGACGCAGAGCCATGGCGACATTCAGCACCCAGATCCGCAACAGCTCAACCTGGCGATCTGGCTCCTGAAGTCCTAGAGTTTGGCTACCTCAATCTTCCCCCCGATTGCATGGACATCATTCGGGAGGCAAGGAAGCCCACTACTAGAGCTTGTTATGCGGCTAAATGGAAGCGGTTTGTCATTTACTGTGTAAACCACGATATTGACCCGCTAGATGCTTCCATTCAGAACATCATTTGTTACCTGTTCCACCTGTACCAAGGCAATTTGGCGTATTCTTCCATCCGCATTCACTTGTCTGCAATGGCAGCATACCTCCAGAATAGGCAACACCTATCACTTTTTAAGGTCCCTGCTATCAAGGCTTTTCTGGAAGGACTCAAAAGGGTCATTCCACCACGGACGCCACCAGCTCCGGAATGGAACCTCAATGTGGTTCTTACAAGGCTGATGGGTCCTCCCTTTGAGCCACTGCACTCTTGTGAGCTTCAGTTTCTGACTTGGAAGGTTGCTTTCTTAGTAGCAATTACATCGCTACGGAGGGTTAGTGAGTTGCAGGCGCTCACCATCCAAGAACCTTTCTTCCAAGTACACGCTAACAGAGTGGTACTCCGCACTAACCCTAAATTCTTACCCAAGGTTGTATCTCAATTCCACATGAACCAGACAATTGAGTTGCCAGTGTTTTTTCAAAACCCAGAGTCGCTGGCGGAGCGGATGCTCCACACCCTTGACGTTAAAAGAGCCTTAATGTACTACATTGACAGGACAAAAGATTTTCGTAAGACCAAGCAACTTTTCGTTGCATTTGCCTCACACCACAAGGGAAACGCTATCTCCAAAGCTGGGATCGCTAGGTGGATCGTGAAATGCATTCAGATCTGTTACGCTAAGGCTAAACGCACTCTCACAATTCCACCAAGAGCCCACTCCACCAGAAAGTTGGGGGCCTCTATGGCTTTCCTAGGTAACATTCCCTTAGAAGATATTTGTAGAGCAGCCACATGGTCTACCACACATACCTTCACTAAACATTACTGTGTAGACATGCACTCCAAACAGCAGGCAGCTGTTGGTCAGGCTGTTCTCAAAACACTTTTTCAGACTGCTGCAGCTGGCACGGGCGGCCGCCAATAATGGGAGGACTGCTATGTATTCTATGCACAGATATGAATTCAGCAGCCCACATGCCTCGAACTGCAAATGCTACTTACCAGTATGCATCTGTTCTTGGCATGTAGGGCTGCTGACATTCATATCGCCCACCCTCCTCCCCGGCGCCTGTAGCAGCTGCAGTATCAATATATATATATATATATACATATGCTCATAGCATGGGCATCACTCACATACTTCACTCCATCTCTGCCAATGGCTAAAAACAATCTGGGGATGGAGGCGATGCCCATGCGCACTGTAGTCCAGGGGAGGAGCCACCTATCTCGTGATACTTCGAAGACTCTTCCAGGACAACAATGTGCAATCATCCGGACCCAACACTAGGCGGCGATCTATGCACAGATATGAATGTCAGCAGCCCTACATGCCAAGAACAGATGCATACTGGTAAGTAGCATTTGCATTCCAAGGCACAGGCCATAGCTCAATCTGTATTAAACTGAAAATACAGGTCTTAAAATTTCTTGATCATAACAAGCTAGGGTATATTTGGTTTTCAGCACATTATAATTTTATTGTTGATTGGTGCTCATGTCTCGTTGAACCTTTGTTGTAAAATCAAATAATAAACATAGATACAACAAATCAGTTGCTTGGGAGCTTCAATCGGTAGTACTGAGGCACCTGTTGCTTAGTAATGTGTTTATGTAATTTGTAAAGTAAATATTTAACAGCAGCATTTTGCATCTATTAGGTGAAGTCTGTACACTGCAAACCTGGCGATACAGTTGGAGAAGGAGATCTACTTGTGCAACTGGAGTAAGACCGGTTTCAGTTAAACGACAGCATCGAATGGATCAATAATACGTTATTTGGGAGCAAAGAGTATTAAACACTCAACGGAAGCAGATTTTATACAGTTGTATTTATTGATAAGTCATTGATAGTTTTTCACTCATCAATGTCGTTACACTCAGATTAAATTTCTGCTATGTAATCTTCCCATTCTCAAGCATCTTTCAATGGGATTACATGTCTACTTGTTCTTTTATAATTATGAACAATAAATTTCTCTACAGATTTATAATTTTTACCAGTGATTGTTGCATGTTAGCCTGTTATTTCTTGAACTCTCACATGCACTTAAATATCATTGTCTGTATACCTGTGTTATATTAATCCATTTTGAAGATATTCAAACACTACTTGATATTCATTCAGGGCTCCCCCTTGCCCCACACATCTTAAAATGTACAGCAGCGTGAAATCATGGCACAGTGCTCCATTTTCATATCAGAAGTTTCACTCCTCTGCAAATGCAGCATAATTACTGTAACAAACAAGCATTAGAAATGCAATCGGGCTCGGATTTATTTGAGTTTGAGCTAATGGCATTGTAATTGCCAATGTATTTTTGCTGTGTGTTATGGAGTGTGTTCATGTGGTGTGTACTGCCAGTGATCTCCTTGTGAGTGTGAGAATATTGCACCGTTACTGCCTGTGATGTCCTTCTTGTGAGTGTGGGAAGCTTGCACCTCTGCTGCCTGTGGTCTCCTTTTGAGCGTAAGAAGCTTGCACTGCTGCTGCCTGTGATGTCGTTCTTGTGAGTGGGAGAAGATTGCACCTCAGCTGCCTGTGGTCTCCTTGTGAGCGTAAGAAGCTTGCACAGCTGCTGCCTGTGATGTCCTACTCACTACTCTACTCCCTACTCTGCACTCACTACTCACTACTCTACTCACTACTCTACTCACTACTCTACTCACTACTCTACTCACTACTCTACTCACTACTCTGCACTCACTACTCTACTCACTACTCTACTCACTACTCTACTCACTACTCTACTCACTACTCTGCACTCACTACTCTGCACTCACTACTCTGCACTCACTACTCTACTCACTACTCTGCACGCACTACTCTACTCACTACTCTACTCTCTACTCTACTCACTACTCTACTCACTACTCACTACTCTACTCACTACTCACTACTCTACTCACTACTCACTACTCACTACTCTGCACTCACTACTCACTACTCTGCACTCACTACTCTACTCACTACTCACTACTCTACTCACTACTCACTACTCTCCACTCACTACTCTACTCACTACTCTACTTTCTACTCATTACTCACTACTCACTACTCTACACTCACTACTCACTACTCTGCACTCACTACTCACTACTCTGCACTCACTACTCTACTCACTACTCTCCACTCACTACTCTACTCACTACTCTACTTTCTACTCACTACTCTACTCACTACTCTACTCACTACTCACTCACTTCTCTACTCACTACTCTGCACTCACTACTTTACTCACTACTCTACTCTACTCACCTCACTACTCTACTCACTACTCTGCACTCACTACTCAATACTCTACTCACTACTCTACTCACTACTCTGCACTCACTACTCACTACTCTACTCATTACTCACTACTCTACTCACTACTCTACTCACTACTCTACTCACTACTCTACTCACTACTCTACTCACTACACTACTCACTACTCTACTCACTACTCTACTCACTATTCTACTCACTACTCTACTCACTACTCACTACTCTGCACTCACTACTCACTACTCTGCTCACTACTCTGCTCACTACTCACTACTCTACTCACTACTCTACTCACTACTCTACTCACTACTTTCTACTCACTACTCTACTCACTACTCACTACTCTACTCACTACTCACTTCTCTACTCATTACTCTGCACTCACTACTTTACTCACTACTCTACTCACTACTCTACTCACTACTCACTACTCTACGCACTACTCACTACTCTACTCACTACTCTGCACTCACTACTCACTACTCTACTCACTACTCTGCACTCACTACTCACTACTCTACTCACTACTCTACTCACTACTCTACGCACTACTCTACTCACTACTCTACTTGCTACTCTACTTGCTACTCACTACTCTGCACTCACTACTCTACTCACTACTCTACTCACTACTCACTTCTCTACTCACTACTCTGCACTCACTACTCACCTCACTACTCTACTCACTACTCTGCACTCACTACTCACTTCACTACTCACTACTCTGCACTCACTACTCACTTCACTACTCACTACTCTGCACTCACTACTTTACTCACTACTCTACTCACCTCACTACTCTACTCACTACTCTACTCACTACTTACTTCTCTACTCACTACTTACTTCTCTACTCACTACTCTGCACTCACTACTTTACTCACTACTCTACCCACCTCACTACTCTACTCACTACTCTACACTCACTACTCACTACTCTACTCACTACTCACCACTCACTACTCTACTCCTCACTACTCTCTACTCAGTACTCTACTCAGTACTCTACTCACTACTCTCCACTCACTACTCTACTCACTACTCTACTCACTACTCTGCACTCACTACTCTACTCACTACTCTACTCACTACTCACTACTCTACTCACTACTCTACTCACTACTCTACTACTCCGCACTCCCTACTCTGCACTCCCTACTCTGCACTCCCTACTCTGCCCTCACTACTCTGCCCTCACTACTCTGCCCTCACTACTCTGCCCTCACTACTCTGCCCTCACTACTCTGCCCTCACTACTCTGCACTCTGCCCTCACTACTCTGCCCTCACTACTCTGCCCTCACTACTCTGCCCTCACTACTCTGCCCTCACTACTCTGCCCTCACTACTCTGCACTCTGCCCTCACTACTCTGCACTCCCTACTCTGCCCTCACTACTCTGCCCTCACTACTCTGCCCTCACTACTCTGCCCTCCCTACTCTGCACTCCCTACTCTGCACTCCCTACTCTGCACTCCCTACTCTGCACTCCCTATTCTGCCCTCACTACTCTGCCCTCACTACTCTGCCCTCACTACTCTGCCCTCACTACTCTGCCCTCACTACTCTGCCCTCACTACTCTGCCCTCACTACTCTGCCCTCACTACTCTGCCCTCCCTACTCTGCCCTCCCTACTCTGCCCTCCCTACTCTGCCCTCACTACTCTGCACTCTGCCCTCACTACTCTGCACTCTGCCCTCACTACTCTGCCCTCACTACTCTGCCCTCACTACTCTGACCTCCCTACTCTGCACTCCCTACTCTGCACTCACTACTCTGCCCTCGCTACTCTGACCTCACTACTCTGCACTCTGTCCTCACTACTCTGCCCTCACTACTCTGCCCTCACTACTCTGCCCTCCCTACTCTGCCCTCACTACTCTGCCCTCACTACTCTGCCCTCTGCCCTCACTACTCTGCCCTCACTACTCTGCCCTCACTACTCTGCACTCCCTACTCTGCCCTCACTACTCTGCCCTCACTACTCTGCCCTCACTACTCTGCACTCTGCACTCCCTACTCTGCACTCACTACTCTGCCCTCACTACTCTGCCCTCACTACTCTGCCCTCACTACTCTGCACTCTGCCCTCACTACTCTGACCTCACTACTCTGACCTCACTACTCTGCCCTCACTACTCTGCCCTCACTACTCTGCCCTCACTACTCTGCCCTCACTACTCTGCCCTCACTACTCCACACTCTGCCCTCACTACTGTGTTTATGTGTGAAAAACGTACGTAAAAATCAACTCAAGGTGATGGCAAATAAAACACGCCGCAATCTACATAGGTGTTTTTGTTTATTGCGACAATCTCTGTTAAACTCTACCATATTGAAGGGAGGAGAAAACAGCTACGGAAATCACTCCTCGCAGAGAAGAGGCAAATGTTCGTGCAACAACAGAAATATCTTTTCAGAAATCTTGAAAGACAGCGCACTTTAATTTTAGAAGACACGCGGATTGGCAAGGCAAGGGTGCTTGTATGCTAGGTATCTTAAAAAATACTGTGCCTGCCCTTGAAGCTACAGGAAACTTCTTTCCATTATCTCCGCCGTGAACGCGGCACCCTGACAGCTCCTAATTAAAATGAATGGACTGCCGTGCGCGAAAGGTAAATGTTAAACGCGCGCATGATACATGCAATGCAATGGTGAACGCGCTCGCACCATCTGGATTGCATTACACGGGCACTCTGACAGCTCCTAATTAAGATTAATCACTCTGCCGTGCTCGTTCGCGCACAGAATATGCCATGAAACTAACATCAATGATGGACGAAAAGTAAATATAGCCTATCAAGTCAAGGCTACTAAATAGACAGCACAGAGAAGACGAATCACTAGGCAGATGCCATAAAACACTAAGGAATGTGTCTGGCCAGAGCCCTAAAGATACTTTTTTTTTTCTTTAACTGGCAGGCTGTCACCAGTGTCAACCTCATGGGTACACCAATTGGTCTGACTGGGTGTCAGAGAAAAAATATGTCTGAAAGACTGAAGAACCTGTTTACAGTCTTTCTGTTGATGCTCAGAGAGGCTGCCACAAAAGACAACACCATCTACTGACCCATCATCAGGATTCTGAGTGAGCAGGTCTGGGAGAGGGTCACTCTCTTCCTCCTGTCCCTCATCTATGGCCATGAGCAAGCTCATGTCCTTCCTGTCGACATATGCTTTGAGCCTGTTGACATGGAGCACCCTGTGGGGGCTCCTGGGAGTTCCAAGGTCCACCAGGTAGGTGACCTCTCCCTTTTGCTCAAGAATTGTGTGGGGCCCAGACCATTTGTCTTTGAGTGCTGCTGGGGCCACTGGCTCCAACACCCACACCTTCTGTCCAGGCTGATAAACAGTCAGGACAGCCTTTTGGTCATGCCAAGCTTTTTGAAGTTCTTGACTGGCCTTAAGGTTTTCAGATGCCTTCTCCATATACTCAGCCATCCTGGAGCGGAGACCAAGTACATAGTCCACTATGCTGGTTGCAGGCTTTTTGAGAGGTCTCTCCCATCCTTCCTTCACCAAACACAGGGGGCTTCTCACAGGATGCCCATACAAAAGTTCAAAAGGGCTGTAACCAACCCCCTTTTGTGGGACCTCTCTGTAAGCAAACAGAAGGCAGGGAATCAGGACATCCCATCTACGCCTGAGCTTTTCAGGTAGTCCATGAATCATCCCTTTTAGGGTCCTGTTGAACCTTTCAACAAGCCCATTGCATTGTGGATGATAGGGTGTAGTGAACTTGTAGTTGACACCACATTCCTTTCACATAGCAGTTAAGTAGCTTGACATGAAGTTTGCACCTCTGTCAGAGACAACCTCCTTAGGGAAGCCCACTCTGGAGAACACTCCAACTAGGGCCCTTGCCACTACAGGTGCTGTAGTGGTCCTAAGTGGAATAGCTTCAGGATACCTGGTGGCATGATCCACTACCACCAGTATAAACTTGTGCCCTGATGCTGTCTGGGGTTCCATTGGACCAACAATGTCAATCCCCACTCTTTCAAAGGGCACCCCCACCACAGGCATTGGTATAAGGGGGGCCTTTGTTGTGCCACCTGACTTACCACTGGCTTGGCAAGTGACACAGGAGCGACAAAACTCCTTGGTATCCTCATTCATGTGAGGCCAGTGAAAGTGTGAGACAAGCCTGTCCCAAGTCTTTGTCTGGCCTAAGTGACCTGCTAAGGGAATCTCCTGGGTCAAGGTAAGGAGGAAACCTCTCTGAGACAAGGGTACAACCAGCCTCCTGGTCATGCCAGGCTTGGGGTCTCTTGCTTCAGTGTACAGGAGTCCATCTTCCCAGTATACCTTGTGGGTACCTGTGGCGTTCCCAGCAGCCTCAGCAGCAGCCTGCTGTCTGAGGGGTTCAAGAGAAGGGCAGCCTAACTGGTCCTTCCCCAGGTCTTCCCTTGAGGGTCCCCCTGAACCCAAGAATTCAACTTGATCAAGTTCAAACTCTCTGGGCTCAGTTTCCCTCAATTCCTGTAGGTCAGCCTCCTCTGAGACTTGATCCTCAACCTGGGGCAAGGGGGAAGGCACAGCCTTAACCCTACTGCTCTTCTTCTTGGGAGGTGTCTGGTCCATTGTTCCAGGATCCAGCACCTGTTCAGTGGGGCATTTCCTGACCTGTGACCTGGTCACAGCAAACACATGTGCTGGCAAGCCTAACATTTCCATGTGAGTCCTCTGCTCCACTTCTGACCATTGTGATGACTCCAAATCATTGCCCAACAAACAATCCACTGGGAGGTCTGAACTAACTACAACCTTCTTTTGGCCAGTTACCCCTCCCCAGGAGAAAGCTACAATTGCCATACTGTGATTGGTAGTGACATTGCTTGCATTGGTCACCAGGAATTCTGTACCTGGCATGATCTGTCCAGGGTCCACAAAGTTAGGTGTCACCATTGTGACACTGGCACAAGTGTCCCTATAGGCCTGAGCCATTTTTCCATTAATGAAAGGTGTCTGTCTGTATTTGCCCAAAGTATTGGGACTTATATCAGGGGACATATCCACATCCCCTGTACAAACAAGGACAGCCTGAGTGAGTGTACCAACTAAGTTGTCACACCCCTCAGAACCCAGGGTTAACCCTACTAAACCCTTGGGAGGTGCACTACCACTGCTGACTGTACTAGGGGGCACAGGTGCCTTAGGGGCTGCAGTGGCAGGAGTCTGCCCTCCTCCTTTCTTGGTGCACTCACTAAACCAGTGAGTTTTACTTTTGCAGTATTGGCACCACCTTTTAGATTGGCCTTCTTGGTTTTTCTTCTTCTGGGGAGCCTGACCCCCACCCTCTTTGGGTTGTTGGGGACCTGTCGAAGACTTCTGGTCATTTTGTTCCCCTTAGAATCTTTACCCTTCTGGTCTGCTTTCTTCTGACCACCTTGATTCTGGCCCTGGTTCTGTTTAACTCTTGTTCTGACCCATCTGTCTGCCTTCTTTCCCAATTCTTGGGGAGAGGTCAGATCTGAGTCAACAAGATGCTAATGCAACAACTGGTTCTGACAATTGTTTAAAATTTGTTCTCTCATGATCAAATTGTACAATCCTGTATAATCAGTAACCTTACTGCCCAGCAACCAGCCCTCCCAAGCCTTAGTGGCACAATCTACAAAGTCAGACCAATCTTGAGACTGAGTTTTCTGGGTATCCCTGAACAGCAACCTGTACTGCTCAGTGGTTAGGCCAAACCCATCAATCAGTGTGTTTTTCAAGATTTGGTAATTGTTAGCATCCTCCACTCTAGTAGTGAGGAGCTTGTCTCTTCCTTTACCTTCAAAGGAGAGCCACAAGATAGCTGCCCACTGACTCTGGGGAACACCTTGCACAGTGCAGGCCCTCTCCAAAGCTGTAATCCATTTGTGGATGTCATCCCCTTGTTTAAAGGGGGGCACTATCTTACCCAGGTGTTTTGTGTCAAAACTGCTTTCCCTATTGCTAGGTACAATGCTGCCATCAGTGGGGACTACCCCACTTAACTGTTGCTCTCTAGCAAAGGCAAGCCTCTCTTTGGCCAGGGCAAGTTCTTCCCTTTCAATCCTCAGATTGGCTGCCCTTTCTTTAGCTTCATACACTCTCCTCTGAGGGGAAGTCATCCCTCTTTGAGAAGAGTTGTGAGAGCCATTGGTTTGAAGGGATCTGCCAGAGCCTCTTGATAGAGATCTGGCTCGTCCATTCCCAATGTTAAGCTGACCTGAGAGTGGCCCCAGGGGTCTCCCAGTACCACTGTCATGTCTGCTTAAGTTGGACCTGGTTAGTCTGCTGACTTCTACCTGTCCCTTGTCTGCCTCATCCCCAGAGGGATCCTCATCCTCCTCCCCCTCTTCATTCTCAGCTGAGAGGTGGATTAGGTCAGGGTCTCCTCTGGTTCCCTCAAGGGGAGGCATACCTCCATCTGGATTAGAAGAGCTAAGAAGTTTCTCAGCTTTTCTGGCATCATAAGTCTCTAAGAGACCAATCAGAAAGGAAGTTGTGGGGTTAGACCCCTGCTTAATCTTCCTAGAGGTACACACTTGTCTTAACTCATGGAAGCTAAGCACAGTATATCTGGAAGGGAGGACCTGTGGAGGGTCCACTGACACAAGGGGAGACTCAGAGTTTCCTCCTTTGTCTGACATACTGTTTCTAGTGTGGTGTAAGTGATGCACCTACCTACACTATGTGTTTGCCTACTGATCCCTTGCTAAGAGTTGCAGCCAAGGTGTGCTAAGCCTTGAGGAGCTGCAACAGCTGGTTCAGTAGAACTCAGAGTATTCTAAGCTTAGTTATATGTACTAACAGTACTTATGTGATCTTTCAACAAGATATTCTTAGGATACGTGTGGTAAAACAACAGCAAGCTCAAATCCCAACCGCTGCTCACCAATGTGAGAAGGTGGCCTGATATGCAGTGCTCACTATTCTAGTGAACACTATGTATCAGTCCAGCAACCCTCATTGATGATTGGTTGTAAGTCAACCTTATAGACCAGCTATCCTAGTAGCGTGGATACGAGCAGTCTAAGGCTAAAGACTCGAGAGGGCGTGTTAAGCCAGCTGTTATACCACACATATACCCCTTGAATACCAAGTGAAAGGACACCACACAAGTGTTATGAAAATAAACAAGATATTTATTAAGAATCACAACAGCCCTGTACTCTTTATGAGGACAGGGTACTAAGCACAAAACAAAACTCTTACGAAAATACTTAAGTTAGCACAGTATATACAAATGCCCGAGGGGCACGGAAAACCATATACTCTGAAAGTGGAATGCGAAATTACTAGCAGGTAAGTACAGTACTAATAGGCTTAGGAATCGCTAGGACTTAACTATAGAACCTTCAGATTACTTATAGGAGGCCTAGGGGACTCGGGTGCAGAGTGTGCACTCTCACGCGTGATGCGGGACAAAGTCTATGGTAGCTAGTAATTGCAAAGTTAGTGTTCTCGGGCGAACCCGGCCTGGTAGGAGGAAAACGAAAGTGGATTCTGACCCTTGGATAGTGAGGCTATGCTGGGGCACCGAAATGCCGAAGTTACCTAGCCCAGGGGCTGCAGCTGCATAGGTCTCAAAAGACGTCGGGAATCCTCGTAGACGGACCAGGAGCCTGGAAGAAAGAAGTTGCTGGCAGGCGACCAGTGAGGAAATTTCGATGGATCCAAGCCTGGATCGAAGGAAGATGACACCTGAAAGCAGAGGGGACCAAGTTCGAACTACTACCCAGTAGTCAGTGGGCACCAGGAGGGCACCGGATGGTAGCGACCTCGACTAGGTGAGTGGATGACGCTGTGTTCGCAGATCTCACGGACCAGGAGGCGTTGTCGGCGACCAGGATGGAGGAGCGAGCTGTCCCACGATGGATGAAGCTGTCGGCGTCGCTGGACCCAGGATTGGGCAACAAAGCCTTGGCAAATTCAAGCCCACGCGGTGGACTCAAAATGGCGTCTGGAGTGGACCAGGAGGGTCCGGGGTGCCTCTCTTGGAGAAGGAAGCAAGGGCCAGTCTGGAGCAACCAGACCAGCAGCAGTGATGTCGTCGGGCGTCGTGAAGAAGGCCACAAGCCAGCCGGCTAGTAGCCACACAGCGCGGTGAGCACGCAAAAGCAGAAGGGCCCCACGCAGATCGTGGAGATGCTGGAGGGCTGATCTTCGGTGCTGGAGCTGCTCAGGGTTGGGGCTTCTCGGACCCCAAAGCACTCACCAGTGGAGCACACGGTGGGCTTGTTGCAAAGAAGTCGTGCAGTCTTGGCGATCGTCGGTCCCTCGAGGTCTCGTCGCACTCACGGTTCTCAGCTTTGCTGTAGAGGTGAGTGGAGGTCAGAGGTGCCAGGGAAGCCGGGTCTCGTCGAGCTGGGTCGTCGGATTCGTGAAGAAGGACTTGCAGCAGACCGCAGTGTTCTTAGGATGGTGCCCGCTTGATGCAGGGTGACTACTCCTTAGCCACAAGGGAGAATCTTGAAGACGAAATCTTGATGTCCTTTCGAAGAAAGTCGTGTCTTGATTCCAAAGATGATCTAATTTGAACAGGGGGCCCGCTCCCATCTTTATACTAAAAAAGGGGGCTGACCCGGTGACTAGGTCCTGCCTATGGGTGGGACTAGGAGGGGGGTGGTTACACCCCTCTGCCATGCCGGACTTTCCCCAGGCCAGGGGCTGGTGTGCCCCTGGAACTGGTTCTGACCGGCCTATGCGTAGTGAGCACCGGGGTGCCACTCAGCAGTCACCTTCCTGAAAAGCCCTGCCTACCCAGGATACACAAAACCATGTCTGGGATGGTGCTAGCACCGCCCCTGACAGGAAACCCTTTGTCCAGGCTCCCCTCGCTGGAAGGACTCCCAGCTGCAGGGGGTCAGACTCGTGTCTGTGGTGGCAGCATCCATTTTGTGGAGCTGAGGCTTCGTTTAACTTTAACCGGGGTTCACAGTTACATACATGTCGTGTCCCTCTAGAAGGGTGGAATGCTAACCCCGTCGCCAGAATTGGCGAGGGGTTAGTATTCCAATTCGTATGACACCTTACTCGACATGTTTTGATAAAGCAATACCAAAGATAGCATTTAACCGCGAGGATTATAATGCACTTAAGAGTATATGGTATGCGATATCATGGAACAGCTATTAGGACTTGGTTCCGCAAGCTGCAGACAGGCTCAGCTCATGCCAGAGCACCATCTCACACGATTCCAAGCACTCTGCCTTCAGGATTGTCAAGGCCTGCCATAGGAGTGACTGATAGGAATCTGTGTGTCCATTTTAGGGTTAGGTATAGGTATACTACACCTACAGCAAAGGGTGATTACACGACTTTGCCCCAGCTGTCATGCAGCCAGTTGTGCCAAATTTAGGAGGCCAGCCAGGGGTGGCATAATACATGCTGCAGCCCTGGGTACACCTATGCCCTGAGTTACAGGGTCTGATAAGGTGGCCCAGTACCAATTGGTAAATGCACCTAGGTTACATGTTGTAATTTAGAAAGAGAACAGCCAGGCTGTGGGTCTGATTGGCAGGCCCACAGCCAGAGAAAGTCGTAAACCAGTGAAACAAAAGCAAAAAATCTGGGTGATCATAGGATTGCAGACCCTACTCTCCTGCACCGTGTGCCATAGTCACAACAGCTAGCACATATGCATCCGGCAACATCCACCTTTTATTCTCCGACAAATCAATCCAACAGCCATTCGCATCCATCTTTCCCGTACTCTCTTTCCACTTGGTCTTTTCAGTCTCGGTGGCCTCATTCTGAATCGCTTTCACACTCTCAATAGTGTCTTCACACATACCAGCTTCTACAGGCCACCTTACCGAACTCGTCACATACATTCTAGTTGTAAGGTTTCTCGCAGTCTCCTTAGCAATCTCATCAGCAAACGCATTGCCACGACCAACATCATCCGTCACCTTACGGTGTGCACTACATTTAATAATCGCCACCTGCTTTGGCAATGTAAGCGCATCCAAAAGATCATTCACAAGCTGTCCATGCTGGATCTTCGTACCATGCGATGTCATAAAACCTCTCTCTCTCCACAATCGTCCAAAGCTATGGGCAACACCAAACGCATACTGACTGTCAGTAAACACATTCACCCGTTTCCCTTTTGACAATACACACGCTCTGGTTAAGGCAATCAGCTCTGCCGCCTGTGCAGAGTTCTGATTCAATCTTGCAGTCTCCACAACCGTACTCAACGTCACCACAGCATACGCAGTCGTCACATCACCATTCGGCAACTTAAAACACGAGCCATCCACATACAAAGTACCATCAGGTTCTTCCAATGCAGTGTTTTTTAGGTCAACACTACCCTTCGTTTCCTCCTCAGTTCGTAAGTAACAATCGTGTGGTGGTACCTCATCTGATTCCATATTTGTTGGCAACAAAGTCGCCGGGTTTAGGACATTGCAGCGCTTTATTTGAATGTGACTTGCCAAGAGCGTCAACTCATAACCAGACAACCTTGCGCTCGTCAAGTGTTGGGTTTTCGTACGATTCAAGAGAGTGTCAACTGCATGCGGAACCATCACCGTAAGCATATTATCCATGACCAATCCTGCAGATTGTCGGATGGACACCGCAGCTGCCGCTGTTGCTCTCAAACAACTCGGCAATGCTCTAGCTACTGGGTCCAAGGTCGAGGAAAAATATGCACATGGACGTTGCTTACCACCAAATTGTTGCGTCAAAACACTCAACGCACAACCTTCCCTCTCGTGAACGTATAGTGTAAACGGCTTACTGTAGTCAGGAGTGTGAGAAGGTGGCCTGATATGCAGTGGTCACTATTCTAGTGAACACTATGTATCAGTCCAGCAACCCTTATTGATGATTGGTTGTAAGTCAACCTTATAGACCAGCTATCCTAGTAGCGTGGATACGAGCAGTCTAAGGCTAAAGACTCGAGAGGGCATGTTAAGCCAGCTGTTATACCACATATACCCCTTGAACACCAAGTGAAAGGACACCACACAAGTGTTATGAAAATAAACAGTTATTTATTAAAGATCACAACAGCCCTGTACTCTTTATGAGGACAGGGTACTAAGCACAAACCAAAACTCTTCAAAAATACTTAAGTTAGCACAGTATATACAAATGCCCGGGGGCACGGAAAACCATATACTAGAAAAGTGGAATGCGAAATTACTAGCAGGTAAGTACAGTACTAATAGGCTTTGGAATCGCTAGGACTTGACTATAGAATCGTTAGATTACTTCTAGGAGACCCAGGGGACTCGGGTGCAGTGTGTGCACCCTCACGCGAGATGCGGGACAAAGTCTATGGTAGCTAGAAATTGCAAAGTTAGTGTTCTCGGGCGAACCCGACCTGGTAGGGAGAAAACGAAAGTAGATTCTGACCCTTGGATAGTGAGGCTATGCTGGGGCACCGAAATGCCGAAGTTAACTAGCCCAGGGGCTGCAGCTGCATAGGACTCAAAAGACGTCGGGAATCCTCGTTGACGGACCAGGAGCCTGGAAGAAAGAAGTTGCTGGCAGGCGACCAGTGAAGAAAGTTCGGTGGATCCAAGCCTGGATCGATGGAAGATGACACCTGAAAGCAGAGGGGACCAAGTTCGAGACTACTAGCCAGTAGTCAGTGGGCACCAGGAGGGCACCGGATGGTAGCCACCTCGACAAGGCGAGTGGGTGACGCTGTGCTCGAAGATCTCACGGACCAGGAGGCGTTGTCGGCGACCAGGAAGGAGGATCGAGCTGTCCCACGACGATAGAAGCTGTCGGCGTCGCTGGACCCAGGATTGGGCAACAAAGCCTTGGCAAATTCAAGCCCACGCGGTGGACCTAAAATGGCGTCTGGAGTGGACCAGGAGGGTCCGGGGTGCCTCTCTTAAAGAAGGAAGCAAGGGCCAGTCTGGAGCAACCAGACCAGCAGCAGTGTTGTCGTCGGGCGTCGTTCAGAAGGCCACAAGCCAGCCGGCTAGTAGCCAAACAACGCGGTGCACAGCAAACAGCAGAAGGGCCCCACGCCGATCGTGGAGATGCAGGGAGGCTGATCTTGGATGCTGGAGCTGCGCAGGGTTGGGGCTTCTCGGACCCCAAAGCACTCACCAGTGGAAGACTCGGTGGGCTTGTTACAAAGAAGTCGTGCAGTCTTGGCGATCGTCGGTCCCTCGAGGTCTCGTCGCACTCACGGTTCTCAGCTTTGCTGTAGAGGTGAGTAGAGGTCAGAGGTGCCAGGGAAGCCGGGTCTCGTTGAGCTGGGTCGTCGGATTCGTGAAGAAGGACTTGCAGCAGACCGCAGTGTTCTTAGGATGGTGCCCGCTTGATGCAGGGTGACTACTCCTTAGCCACAAGGGAGAATCTTGAAGAAGGAAATCTTGAAGACCTTTCGCAGAAAGTCGTGTCTTGATTCCAAAGATGATCTAATTTGAACAGGGGGCCCGCTCCCATCTTTATACTAAAAAAGGGGGCTGACCCGGTGACTAGGTCCTGCCTATGGGTGGGACTAGGTGGGGGGTGGTTACACCCCTCAGCCATGCCGGACTTCCCCAGGCCAGGGGCTGGTGTGCCCCTGGAACTGGTTCGGACCGGCCTATGCGTAGTGAGCACCGGGGTGCCACTCAGCAGTCACCTTCCTGTAAAGCCCTGCCTACCCAGGATACACAAAACCATGTCTGGGACGGTGCTAGCACCGCCCCTGACAGGAAACCCTTTGTCCAGGCTCCCCTCGCTGGAAGGACTCCCAGCTGCAGGGGGTCAGACTCGTGTCTGTGGTGGCAGCATCCATTTTGTGGAGCTGAGGCTTCAGTTAACTTTAACCGGGGTTCACAGTTACATACATGTCGTGTCCCTCTAGAAGGGTGGAATGCTAACCCCGTCGCCAGAATTGGCGAGGGGTTAGTATTCCAATTCGTATGACACCTTACTCGACATGTTTTGATAAAGCAATACCAAAGTTAGCATTTAACCGCGAGGATTATAATGCACTTAAGAGTATATGGTATGCGATATCATGGAACAGCTAGTAGGACTTGGTTCCGCAAGCTGCAGACAGGCTCAGCTCATGCCAGAGCACCATCTCACACGATTCCAAGCACTCTGCCTTCAGGATTGTCAAGGCCTGCCATAATGAGTGACTGATAGGAATCCGTGTGTCCATTTTAGGGTTAGGTATAGGTATACTACACCTACAGCAAAGCGTGTTTACACGACTTTGCCCCAGCTGTCATGCAGCCAGTTGTGTCAAATTTAAGAGGCCAGCCAGGGGTGGCATAATACATGCTGCAGCCCCTGGCAGCCCTGGGTACACCTATGCCCTGAGTTACAGGGTCTGATAAGGTGGCCCAGTACCAATTGGTAAATGCACCTAGGGTACATGTCGTAATTTAGAAAGAGAACAGCCAGGCTGTGGGTCTGATTGGCAGGCCCACAGCCAGAGAAAGTCGTAAACCAGTGAAACAAAAGCAAAAAATCTGGGTGATCATAGGATTGCAGACCCTACTCTCCTACAAGGAGTACCTAACACAGGAGCCGAACACAACGCATCACGCAGTTCAGAAAAACTTTTCTGACACTCTTCCGTCCATGGCAAAGGAGTTGGAACATCCTTGCACGTAAGAGCTACCAATGGTTTCGCTAACAATGAAAAATTTGGAATCCATTGCCTGCAGTATGACGTGATACCTAAAAAGGCACGCACATCTCTCTGAGTTGTTGGCACAGTCATTCGAGCGATCGCTGCAATTCTCTGTGGGGTCAACCTTCTTCCCTCCTTTGACAATAAGTGACCTAGATAGGTTACTTCTTGGCAACAATATTGCAGTTTAGATGGTGACACCTTGTGATGTAAGTCACAGAGATGTTGCAACAAAGACACCGTAGCAGTTTTGCAAATGTCCTGTGTGTCCGCAGCCACCAATAAGTCATCGACATATTGGATCAAGGCCGCACCAGCCGGCAACACAAACGCGTCAAGTTGACTCTTCAGGGCTTGGCTGTATATCGATGGACTCTCACAGTAGCCCTGAGGAGCGTGTTTAAACCTAAAGCTGCGGCCACCTAAAGAGAAACCGAAAAGGTCCCTGCTCTCCTCAGCAATCGGAATGCTAAAGAAAGCATTCTTCAGATCGATCACTGAGAACCAGGACTCAGATGCTGGAATCAGAGTCAGTAAAGCCGTAATGTCAGGCACCACAGGGAACTGAGGAATCACAATTTTGTTCACCTCCCGTAAATCAATGACAAAACGATAAACAGGAGGCTTAGAGGGATCAGTGCGTTTCAAGATGGGTAACACAGGGCTATTACACACGTTTCCCCGAGTCTCCTCGATAACATCTTTCTCGATCAAATCATAGATGATCGCTAACAACGCTCGCTCACCATCAAGGGAGATACGATACTGGGGAATACGTGGTAACCGCACATTCGTTTTCAGTTGAACAACATAAGGAGAGATGTCAAGCAGGCCCACATCATTGGGACCTGTTGCCCACAAAGATGCAATAAGAGAACTCAATTCCGGTGGGAGCTTATCAATGGACAAGTACATAGGAGAGATTACTCTCTCACCCAATGTAAGCTTTACTCCCGCAGGAGAACAATACAAAGTCGCATACAGACGTTTCAGCAAATCCAGGCCCAAAAGATTTTCACCACAACCAGTAGTCAAAATCAAAGGAGCTTTCAGCTCACGTGGCCCAATTGTAAGGGGCAAAGGGCGAGAAACCGGATTGCTAACAGGGGCGCCAGAGAATCCAACGGAAACATTTGTTAAGCCAGACAAAGGTGCGCCAGGGAGTTTCGAATGCATGATGGAACTTTTCGCTGCACCAGTGTCCAACAGAAAAGGCTCAACTACGCCCGAGGTGGCAACTGCGACGTAAGGCCCTCTCTGATCAACCGGAACTGATACTACTCCCTCTCCTTGTCTATGGCTGTCCTAGTAATTACCGTCGTCAGCACCCTGATCAACGTAATAATCATCCACATTGTATTGTGCGGATCTACCTGATGATGACCCACACTGATCAAAACAATTATTAAAATCAGAGGAATTATTAGAACGATCATTTTGATTTTGCGTAACACCGCAACCTCTACCTCGTGAAGCCTGTTGAGGACCACTACGGCTTCCTCTAGATGAATTTCCACTATTTCGATCACGCAAAACTGGACAATCAAATTCCAAATGACCCTCACCTCTACAATAGGCACACTGATTGTACCCAAGCATAGATCTCTGCGAAGAAGTCATTTCGCGATTGTGACCTAGATGACTGCGATTGCGATCTATTTCGCTGCTGAGAATCATTCTGATTCGAGCGCGGAGGATACGCTTGTTGCAACAACACTTTCGTTTTGAGTTCTTTCGTCTTTTTGTCTGCACGATCATTTTCCTCTTTCTCCCTATTTTCATAATATTGGGCCGTAGCCAATATCTGAGCAGAAGTGGAAACAGCCCACGCACTCTGAATTTTTCAATTTGTTGCTTAGGTCCGGCAACAAATTCGACACAAATGTGTCTACAAACAGTCTCTGACCTCCCTCAGTGCCCATATCTTGACCACTATGATCGATGAATGCCTCCTCAAATCTCGTAAAGAAATCGGAGACACTCTCGTCCTTCTTTTGCTTGCAAGCAGACAATTTGTCCCAGTTAACTTTCATAGCTGGCATAAGCGTTTTCATGAGGGTAATTATTCTCTGAGGAAGATCGGTAATAAGCTGCTCAGGCTTAGCCCCACCAACTTGTCGGGCATCTGCCGCCACAAGAGCAGGCCAATCACCGCCTAACTCGGCTATATGGTTTTCCTGACGAATCTTCGCCCACACCGGTTGCGGTACGACATTGCCGAACAACATATCGATGTCGGCAAGATTCATTATCGTAGCATCCACTAACTATGACAATTCTTTATAGTACCCTGCAGGATTTTTGCGAGGGTCGGGCAAAGTCTGCTTAACCTGCAAGACTTCCGATCGTTTCCATGGAAGTTGTATCCACACCCTCTGGAAATGTGGCGGAATAATAGGAACAGCAGTAGCATCACCTGGCATCCACACTGGTGGAACTTCGCGCATGGGATACTAACCAGGCGTTGCCATCCACTCCTCAGTTTCGTCTTTAAACAATGCTCGAGGTATCACAGTGGGACGAAAAGATAGAAGATGCTCGAGAGCACGTCGAACATTGCTACCCACGAGTATACCACTCGCAAACTGAAGCTGAAGTTCAGTTACGTCAACCGGTACTTCGTTGACCTCATCATTAGATATTGCTTCACGTAAGAATTTGCACATTTCGTCAAACACAAATCTCTGTGTTGGCACATTGAATTGAGAGAAAGTCTCCACAATTGTGCGCGGAGGATTTTTAAGGGGATACCTAATCCAATTACGCACCATATTGATTAGTGTATCACGTTCCCTACCGCCAGGAAGCTGACTCCGTCGTTGGGGAGCATCAGATTCATCGGACCCAAGAATCGGTCCAAAAGGAGAATAAAGATTAGCAACAGTGTTAGGAATGCGTCTTCGAACAGACGGAGAAGAGGAGTAAAGTACAGGAGCAACAACATGAGGGCTAAAGACAGGAGCAGCAGGAGCAGTAGGAGTAGCCACAAGAGCAGAAGTAGCGGGAACAACAGCTTGAGAAGGTATAGACGGAGGAGCAGTAGGAACAGGAGCAGGTAGAGGAATAGGAACAAGAGGATTCGCAACGGCAGGGCCAACGACAGGCTGATTAACGGCTGCCGGAACAGCAGGTTGAGGGACAGGAGGAACCACAGGAGCTGTGGTATCCTGTGCATATGGAGGTGGCGACTTCAGTAGATAAGACAACAAAGGGTCCTCTACTGCTTCCTCTCCCTTCCTATCCGTACCCGTCGGCAAAGCGGGGTAACATTTATCCACTGTCATACGTTGTAATCTATCAAAAATTTCCTTTTCCTTCCCCTCTTTGGCTCGCTGAAACTGCTCTGCATTTCTCATCGTAGTAACGATACCTTCTCTCTTATTACGTTTAAGCTGCTTGATTTCTTTCTGCTTGGCTTCCTTACGCCATAACCGAAAGGAATCAAACATGGCCGGCCTTGCTTTTCTTTGGAACAATTTAGCTTCAAGATTATCTAAGATCGGGGTCTCAAAACTACCGTGAGGTGGCCAACTAAGGACACATTAAAATCCAAATTGACCGCCACTCGAGAGAGATCAACGAACGCAAGATTCGTAAATTTAAGCGGGACACCTTGGATTATAGACTGGGGGAGGTCTATACATGGGCAGACATCTATGCCCAAAAACGAAGAAACCGTCCCTACAACTCGAACACGGACACTTCATCTACGGATAGCGAATCCAGCCAGAAACCATGTAATCACAACCTACACGAACACCACTAGAACAAACACCAGCAGCGGAACCCACTACCAGCAAAACACCAGACAGAAGCCCTTTTTTAGAGGAGGGTCAAGCTCAAAAAGGAGACCCAGGAGAGGGAAAAGAAAAGGAGAAAGAAAGAGATCCTCCAAACACCCGGAGCACGACTGCAACAACCAAAGAGAAGGAGAAAAAACCCAAAAAGAACCAACCCCAGAACACCTAGTCATTAACATCAGCGACCAAAATTTCAGCACTTATGAACTAGGATTATTAGAGAAAGGAACTTCGTTCGTACCTACCACTTCCACTGACCACCTGGAACTTGAAGTGAGTTATTTCAAGTTAATGCGAAAACTTAGACTTAGACATTTCTTTGACAACGTCATACCTGAGCGTCCACATCAAGAGAAAGACCAACTGCTGGGACTACGTCCACAGAGTTCATTTCAAGCACCTACAAGTCACAAGACACTAGATCTATTTGAAAACATAGTAAAACAGGATCTCAACAAAATAAAACACACCAAACCCAAATCAAGAAATATCACACAAAAAGACCTGGATACACTGAATAAAATAGCAACTAATGATCAAATAACATTTACTAAAGCGGACAAGGGGGGAGCGATCGTCATCATGAACACTACCATGTACGACAACAAAGTGACGGAACACGTCATGGATAGGACAACTTACAGCAAACTAGATTCTAACCCTACCATAGAGTATTCTAACATTTTTAAGAGCATCCTTGACAAAGCATACAAGCAGGGAACTATCACAGAGAGGACAAAAAACTTTCTTACAACCATCAATCCTAAAAGTCCGACACTGAGAATGGTACAGAAGATTCACAAGAATCTCAGAAACCCTCCAATGAGGCCAATAGTCTCCACCCGAGGAAGCCTACACCAACCGATCGGACAGCTGATTGACAAATATCTACAACCGTCAGTACAGTCCATGCAAACGTACATTAAGGATACATCACAATTTTTACTCAAATTACAACAAATAGCATTCAACCCAACAGAAAAAGTGTTTTTATGCACCGCGGACGTGTGCAGTTTATACACAAGCATACCCCATGACATGGGGATTGAAGCAATGGAATCAGCACTCTTGAACACGGACCTAGACCAAGATGTTCAGTTGTTCCTCATGGAACTAATGTACTTTACCTTGTACCATAGTTATTTCAGAGTTAAAGATGAATGGTACCAACAACTCACCGGGATGGCTATGGGCAATTCGGCGGCACCTGTGTATGCCAATATCTTTATGCATTGGTATGAAACACAACACATTCTCAATAACACTAACTGGACTAATCATTTGAAAATGATAACTCGATATATTGATGATTTCTTCATCATTTGGACCGACAAGGAGGAGACATTGAGAATGGTACTCAGCAAATTCAACTCTATTGACCAACGGATCCAATTAACCTGGGATATTTCAGACACTTCTGTTAATTTCCTAGATGTGAAAATCACCGTAACGCCACAAGGATTCATCACCGATCTTTATGTCAAACCTACTGATAGGAATAACATGTTACTACATTCTAGCTTCCACGAACCTAATCTGATACGAAATTTACCATACTCTCAGATGGCAAGAGTTAAGAGGATTACCTCAGACACAACTAGTCTCAAGCAAAGACTTAAAGAGATGTCGAACAAATTTATGAATAGAGGTTACCCAAAATCCCTAGTAGAAGAAACCAAAACGAGGATCGAGAAAATGGATAGAACCAAACTTCTAACACCTACTACAAAGATTGAGCAATCACGGACAGTAGTGGTCTCTAAATATTCCACAAGCGGCAAAAAATTCAAACAGATCATCATGAAACATTGGACAATCCTTAACATAGAACCGGACTTCAGAAATGCATTTAGTCAACCACCATTATTTGCATTCACCAGGGCAAAGAATTTGGGAGAAATCCTACAAAACAAACCCAATGAAACCACTACATATACTGGAACCAAACCCTGCCTAAACTGCGGCAATTGTAATAACATTATCAGAGGAAACATTATCAATCATCCGAGACAAGGCAACCCCATCAAACTCAAGGTGAACGCAACCTGCGACAGCAGCAACCTGATATATGGCATAAAGTGTCCTTGTGGGAAGATGTATATCGGCAAAACCGAGCGATGAATCAAGGTGCGCCTCACGGAACACAAGTCTAATATCCGACTTAAAAACTTGAAGTCAGCATTATCCGCACACTTTGTTGAAACTCAACACAATGTCTCTCAAATCAAGTTTATCATCCTTGAGACTGTATTGAAACAAGAAGGGAGAGACAACAACAAATTCCTCCTAAGAAGAGAGAACTACTGGATTCATAAATTATCAACCCCGAAACCGATGGGTCTAAATGAAAGAATTGAATTCTCTTGTTATCTGGGAATTAATTGCTCCGCACACTTATCTTGTTGTCATTGTGTATGTCCCCCATCACTATTGACACTACAAACCCCTTATTTTCAGCACGCTCTTGTCATACTCCACATTAGCTACACGACTAGCTCACTGTGTATTCCTATCCCCAAGACCTGAGTTCGATCTCACGGTTAACTTTTTCTTCTTCTTTTTGTCCACACTTTCTTTCACTGTATACATATTTTCTAAAACGTCAGCCCCTAGTCTTAGCGCCTACCTTTCACCACTCTGAGACCTAGCGCGTATTTTCACGCCCAGCACATATTTTCTACTTTGGAATTCGGACCTAGTTGACGACATCCGTAGTCTGTCCACTATATTCTTTACACGTGACTGATCACGTGACACCTTATTTTTGAACTTAATAAACGCGGGAAGCTATTGCTTTCACCGGCGTTTTTCGGAGACGAGTACCGGACCGATTTACCTTGCTCACAACTTTCAGGTTAGTTTACATCACCATCCTAATCTTAACTCGAAGTGCGCTACGGAGCACTTTAGCCAACAGGCGCTGATGATACTCTTTGTTTATCTGCTTTTTTTAGATCTCACATCACCCTTCTTCGACAGGCATGTAAGTGATATACCGACCCATTCCCATTCTTACCCTTGCATGTAAACACATTGAGTTATCCCTTTCACTTCTTGGCCAAATGTTCACACCGCTCTTTTACATTTATTTCAGTAGCCAATGTATGATCTTGCAAAACCATTTATATGTCACCTTATAGCAAAACGTATTGTTTTTCATATTAACGTTTTTTTTATACTAATGTTTGCCCATATTATTGTTTCTAGTGTCAATTCCCTGACGAAGGGCATGCCATCAATGCCCGAAATACATTGGACACGTTAAAAAGACAGTGCCTGATTTTCATATTGTTGATAATGATTTGGAAGAAATTTTAACTGATTTCCTAAATATGAGCTCCTAACTATGAAATAAATAAAAACGAACAACAATGAACATTGAATGAAAGTCGTTTTCTTGATCCAAGGAATGACAACTATGTGTGTGCCAGCGAAGGGATGAGACTAGAGATCCTCTAGCCTCACATTCTTAAGCATTTAGTCTGACGTCGTTGGGCCCTCGACGCCTCCTTGCAGAGCACCACAAAATATATCAAACATTACTCAACTAATGAACGTTTAATCCAGTACAAAACACGGCTGTGCATCCTTCTGATTATAGTTTCAACTAAGGACACCGTCATCTTTGGTGTAGCGAACCCAGCAATCATTGAATGTGATAGGACCCAAACCATGTCGACTATATAATTCGTAAGTTGGATTTCCGACCGGAGGTATCGGACACGAGTCCTCCAATTGGGAATCCGAGCCACAACCTCTAAAGCAACTGAACAAAGTACTACGGCCAGGCATCGTGCACACTAACCGAGTTTCACAAACGTCAAGGGTTATTGGAGTACAATGTCCCTGCAAAAGTGCAAAAACCCTCGGTTTTTTGGCGACTGCAGACGTCAAATAGAACAACTAAGAACAGAATACGAAGAACCACAAATGCAATGGAACCATGCAACAACTAAGCACCCACAACAACTAAGGATTTTGGGAGCGACCCACAAATACTTAACTCAAAGAACAATGGCGTCACCAGGAAGGCCCGTCAATCGTCTCGCTGTACCAAGGTCTACGCCAGGCGCCAAAACAGGTCTACAGTCAGGGCAGCAGTCCGTCGCAGCCGTCAGGAGGCGGGGATCTTCGCGGGAAAAGTCTTCGGGCCACTCGATGAAGCGGGGAGCACCTTCCCTCGGAGATTTCATACGAAGTTCCTCACGATCGTCGGGCTTTGGACTGGTACCGCTGATGCAGCCCCACGTTGGGCGCCAACTGAAGGACTGGGTTTTTCTAAGACCCAGCGGTGCCAGGGATAACACCTGAAACCTTCGTGGGTTACCTGTTCCGGCGTACATATGACAGAGACACGGGACACTTCCTTCGGCGTCAAAGATTCGAGGTTTATTTACTGCAGGGAACACAGAAGTCACGAGAAGTACATAGCATGTAGGTTCACGGAGCCTGCTTCGAATTGTATTTGTGGATCGCTCCTTTTATACAGTTTTTCGTCATAGTATAACATGACAAACAAAAGATTACAACCCGGTTCCCACAGTACCCACAGTGAAGTAGTGTGGCTCACTGGTTAGAGGCGGCAGACCCGAGAGCAGAGGACGGCCCGGGACCAGGGTTCGATTCCCGGCGCGGCAGGTTTCTGGACCAGGGTCAGCGGACTCGATAATTTTCTCGCCTCGGTGCCCACTCTGATCAGCGATCACACTCGGCAACTCTGGGCATTAGCTTGCCTCATCTTCACTAACGGCCCCACCAGACCGCCGGGGATGCCTGGTCTCACCCTGGAGATACCCATTAAGGGACCATCTCTCAGGGAAGCCAGGAAGGGTTTCGCAGCGGTCGAAGCGCCTTGGGACCCTACGGGTAAGTAGTGCGCTATATAAATGCCTATACAGTACATTTCATAGGGGGTCGCTTTCATGTATTCAGGGCCCGGAACATAATTACAGTAGCATTTGTCGGTTCCCAACTGTAAAAAGTACATCTTCCCACCATTAGTGCATTCCGTTCGGCTGTAAACGAATCAAGGAAGAGACAGAAACAGGTGTAGAGGAAGACGAGGATAGCGAACAGATCGAAGAGAGTGTAAAAGGGGTGGTATCAGGAAACACGATTGCAGGGATCAAAGGAGACGTGCCTAATGAATGCACAACTGAGACAATAGACCGGCACGGCAAGATGAGCCTCGAGCGGGGCCATCTGCCTTACAGTGTCATCCCCCTCATCATAAAGACACCCTCAAAGGAACACGTGTCTTCCGCAAGAGTTTGGGAATCCCAGGGTCACGAAGCGGACAGTGTCGGTTCGCTGGCTACTTGAGGGCAAGAAACAAAATGGATGCCACATCTAAAATGGAACCCGTGGGTTCAAATGAAGAAACCCACGAAACAAACGAACGGTTTAGGCTAGCACAGCGAAAACGCGTACACCCACTAAACTCGTCATTTGCGGTTCATAGATACCAGACTCGACCATATTCGGGCGAGTCGAAAACACCACTTACAATTGTCACGGAACCTCATTAGTCACTATTACACATTGATAGAATCCTTCCCTACCATGTCCAGTACCCAACGTTCCGAGGTGATTAAGGACCATTGAGAAGAGAACAGGGAGATTCGACCTCCAACCTTGTGTGGTGAAAGCAATTCATTGTCTTTTGGTGGTGGATCTTCTATATGATGACTTCCCTCGATAGGATTTTGAAGATTGCTGACGGGAGGATTGTTGCGGCTGGGAGGAATATCATTGATTCCCTTTGTTATAGGAGCGGTATTGAGAGGATCCGCCACGAAAACTAGAGAAGGTGCCGCGTCCGCGCGCACCCCGAAAGGGCTGCTTACGAAACTGCAAAGTGCCTAAAGAATGAGCGTTGTCAGTGTCCTTTTTTATTGTTTGCAGTGCCTCGTCGACGTGTGTGCCAAAGAGGGATTTGCCATCATACGGCATATCCAGGATTTTTGCTTGAACCTCCTGGCGAAAAGAGGTCGAACGGAGCCAACCATGAGGTCACAAAGCAGCTGCTCCTGCAAACTGACGGAATCCAGTGCAAGCGATGTCTACAGAGCAGTCAATGATTTCTTCCGACGCTCTCCCTCTCCCTCTTGAAGGTTCTTTAAAGCTTCCGCTTTGGAGGACTCCGGAATGACGGCCACAAAGGCAGACATGTCGGACCACATCTGACTATCGTAGCGCACCAATATGGCTAATGAATTTGCCGCCCTCACTGTAGTAGAGGCCATTGTAGAGAATTTACGCCCAATGGCGTCGAGGCGACGACCCTCCCGATCAGGAGGGGCTGTAATGGGAGAATTTGGGTTCCTGGAGCGGCGCTGCGCCGCCTGGGTGACCACAGAATCAGGTTTCGGCTGCGCAATCAGGCAAGCTGGTGAACCATGTGGTGCCTTGTACTTTTTCTCCAAGCGAGGCAGTTGCGCCGGGATGGAATTTGGCGTGGTCATCAATTTTACCCTCTCATTCCAGATGAAATCGATGATGGGAACAGAAAGGACCTGCTTAAATGGTTGACTCTTGAAGTAGTTTAGAAAACAGTCCTCATCTCTTTGGACCCTAGGCAGCTTAAAACGTTGAGTGGCTCTATCCATAAGCTGGTGGAAGCTCGCAATGTCCACAGGAGGGGAATCCCCTGGCGTTACGGGAGGTGGGGATGGGGTCTGTATTTGGTAATCGTCCCACTCGGCCATATTACCATCCTCATCGTCATCATCCCGAACTTCACCATCCTCTCGCTCTGGGCGGACATCATCATCATCAGGATACACTGTAGTGTGTATCCTAACAGAAGTTTGAACCTGAGGAGATGGCGCTGCTGTCTGTGGTAGTGGAGCAGCAGGAGTTGCAGCAGGCGCAGGTGCATTTGACCCCGGTGAACCCTGGTGAGATGCTGGGAAACGCCTATTGTAATCATCCAACATGTGCTGGAGATGAGAGGCAGAGGCAGTGTCGCTTTAGGAACTTGAATGGAACGGTCCTCTTCCTGAAAATACTGATCCTCATGGTCATCTCGATAATCCTGGCATTTAATGACCAATTCAGACGGGCTTCGTGCCGCTCGAATATGATCATCTACATCCTCCTCAGAATCAGAGTCCTATTCAGAACCTGTGGCAAACAAAGGTGATGGAGGCTGCGTATCACTTGGAATGGAAATCTGGTCCACAGGGACCTGTTGACGCTGGTGTAAAGGGTCAACTTTTGAAGAAGCAGACTCCGACGATGGAAGCCGCACCAGTGGCATTGAAGCAAAGGAGGATGGTATCGTCGTCGATGTAGACACTGACGACGGCAAAGCCGTCCGCGGAGCCACCGTCGATAGAGCCGCCGCCGATGGGGCCGTCGTCAAAGGGATCGTCGATGGGACTCCTGTCGACGGAACAGCCATCGACGAAGTCGTCATCGATGGAGTTGCCGTCGACGAAGCACTCGTCGATGGAATGGACGACGAGGCCCTCTTAACAACTTTCGTAGACGAAGATCTTGCTGTCGAAGGAGTCTTCTACGACGACGAGGCGATAGGTATCGTCGACAAGACCGTTTTAAAACTGAGGCATACCTTCGTCGACATGGAGGACGTCGACGCTGCCATAGTAGACGAGCCAGAAGCGGAAGAAGTTGTCACTGTCGTCGTTGTCGACGAGCCGGAGATGGCAGACTTCGTCGTCGGAACTATCGTCGACGCTCCCGTCGACAATTTCACATGTTTTTTGGTAGAAACATGATGAGAAGAAGCCGAGGACGCCTGAGAGTCAGATCTCGTGGGCGTAGTCGTAGCAGGAGGAGGTGAAGACACCACAGGAGCCTCTTTGAGGCACATTTTCTTTTTTTCAGAAAAGGAGAAGGCAAGTCCTGTACACTGCTACGTTTTGAGGCGGCTTTAGAAGTTCCTGACACCAGGCTTTCTGCGTTAGAAAGAGCTGTATCTTTGTCCTTTAACCTTTGTAATCAGAGGAGGAGACAACCTGCTCTATCTTTAAGAATCTTAGTGGAGAAGGTTCTACAGATCTTACACTTGCCTACCTCATGGTCCGGATAAAGACAGTAGATACACTTCTTGTGGGGATCTTCAGAATAGAGCCGCAACTTCCCACAAGAAGAACAAGGTCTAAATAAAGACTTCTTACTTGAAGACATAGTTGAATTCACTGGAAAGCTGAACTAGTAGGAAAAACTGAGCATAGCTCAGGGAAACTCCCTTCACACGACGTGCGGTAGAAAATCTGAGGAGAAGGTTCTGGAGGGGTGCTTGCGTCCAATTGGCTGTAGTTTGGATTAACGTAATGACAAGGATATCTTACAACTGTTTTTCTCTTTTTTTTTTTTTTTTAAACCTTTATTGTACCTTACAATAATAAACAGCCATTGGCCTACAACCCATAGGGCCGGCCGCAATCATGTATTGATGGATACATTGCACCAGGTTAAGGCCTCAAACTGGTTATAGTGGTTAGAAGAAAAGTTACAACTGCAAGGCAAATTGAAAGGCACATAAATAGCGATAAGTTGCTGATCAATAGAGGTTTTCGTTTTCTATTTTTTATAAAAACAACAAAAAGAAAGCAACAAAGAAATCACATCAAGTAGCGTTACATTAGCTGAATCTAAGGGCGTTCCCCTAGTGCGTACCACTGTTTACACCCAATGAATCAAGCACTTAATAAAATGTCGGGAATGCCTGGGCTTTCTTGTACGTGGCTTTCCATGAGTCCCGCCCTTGTCTACCCTCAATTCCCTATCCTCTGGGTCCCTCCCCCACTCCCGTTGTCATCGTCCCCCTGCCACACCCTCAGAGCACATCAGTCTTCCTCCCCCTCCTCATCTGACTCTAGTGGGTCATCCTCTGGCAGAGGCTCACAGATTTCCCCTCCATACACATTCCATGGGGTCCAGATTTTGTTCCATTTCCCTGGGCATGCTCGGCTTAAGTATACTGCCCTTTCTGTCACCATCACCCTATCCATATTCATGCACCATTGTGTTTTCATTGGTATTTCCGCCACCCCCCAGCGCTGTGCGATATCGAGTTTGGCCACTATCATGCCCAATGCAACCCAGAGTTGGCCATATCTGGACAGGTCGTTTGGTCCCCATACGTTTAATAGACATTTTTGTGGCTCGGGGATAAGAGAGGTCTCCAGGGTCTGTGATACAGTGCGCATTATTTGCCTCCAATATTCCTGGATACGTGGGCAGTCCCATATTGTGTGGAAAAAGGTACCTTCCTCCCCACAGCCACAAAGGCAATAAGGGTGTTGTGCTCTTTGTATGCGGTGTAGCGTTGTTCTTGTGTAATATACTCTGTGTAAAATTTTGAGTTGTACAAGCCTCATTCTGGCTGAGATGCCCACTTCCCTTGGGGACGCAAGCGCCTCATTCCATTTGTGTTCGTCCATTGCATTTACTCCCCCTCCCATTTATCTTTCAATGGAGTCATTGGGTCAGGCAAGTTGTTAATTAGCTTGCGGTATGTCAGCGACGTCGCGCACTCAACCATAAAATCTGTGAGGAGACGATCCTTAATCGGGGATGATTCTGGTACCCCCTCCCCGGGGGAATGGCAGCGAGCAGTGCGTGACGTATCTGAACGTAGCGGTAAGATTCCGGTGTTCCCAGATCGTACAGTTCCCTCAAACGGGCAAATGATATAACCTCTCCCCTTTCCCATACACCGTGGATGTGTATCTGTAAGAGACACGTTAGTGATAGGTTCCTTACCTTAGAATATCCCCAGGCGTCAGACTGGATCCGGAAAGTTTTGCGTAGCAGTACCCTTGCGCGTCGGTAGGCGTCGTCTGCGGCTCCGCGTCCGTCGTCGGCGCCATGGGCGCCGTGATGACATCGTCGGAGTACTTAGACGCCGCCTCCGCGTGCTGACGTCAGTTCTTCTTTTTTCCGCGCCAGCCAGCGCAGATCTGGAAAGAGCAGTTCCCTAGTCATTTTTTGACTAACTTTTTGGATCTTTTTGATCTATTTCGAAGTCTTCACGACTCCGACGGTGCCTTTAGGGATGCCCGGCTTCAAGCACTGCGACGGTTGCGAAAGCCTCATGTCGATTACGGATCCGCACCGCCTGTGCCTGACGTGTTTGGGCGTCGACCATGACGACGAGGCCTGCTCCGACTGTCGGGCCCTCTCGAGGAAGGCCAGGCAGGAGCGGTCCCGCAGGCGACTCGAGATCCGCCAGTCGGCCCCGCGCCGTGTGAGGTCCCGGTCCCGGTCCCACGGGAGGTCGAGGGACAGGTCGCGGGGGCGGAGCCGTCACAGCTCCGGGAGTCGGCGCCACTCCTCCGGGTCCAAGTCGTCAGGTAAGAAGCATAAGAAGTCGAAGAGACATCATCGCTCTTCCGACTCCCCCCGACGCTCGCGCGATGCGGCCGGGGGTTCGGGTGACACCGCCCACGCGGCTCCTCAGGAGTCGCGGGCGCCGCGTCCGGCCCCATACCCCCCAGTCCCTGGGCTGAGCGCGACGCCGGAGGAGATAGAGCGCTTCCTCATGGCCATGAGGTCCCGGTCTTCTCCGACGGGTTCCGCGGCGCCTTCGGGCCCAGTGAACCCGTCTGGGGGCCCTAGTGGGTCGGGGGATGCGACCCCGGCGCCGTCGGGTGCTTCGGCCCCGACGCCGCCGGCGTCTTAGACGCCGGCGCCGCAGGGCTCCACGATCCCGACGCCGCAGCTGCCCTCGGGCTCGGCGCCGCAGGGTTCAACGGTTCCAGCGTCGTCGGTGCCTTCGGGCCCGACGCCGCAGGGTGCCGTTCGGCCCTCGTCGGGTGCTGGAACGTCCCCGGTGGACCTTACGACCCCCCCGGGGTCGGTCCGTGTGGTGTCCCCTCCGGCGTCGGCCCCGGCCGACGCTGCCCCCGATGCCTCCTCTCTATGGGTTCCGGCGTCGGGACGGCGCCTGTCGGCGCCGATCTCGACGCCGTTCGGGGATTTCCATCCCTATGAACCATCCTCATTCGCTTACGACCCTGAGTCTCAGGAGATGGGGGAAGAGGAGGATTGGGAGGGGTCGGAGGACCCTCTGACAAGGGAATGTCAGTCTACAATGGACTGGTCAGGAGACCTTGGGGAGGCCAGTGGCCTGGACACCTCTCCAGACACTGGATTCGTCTCTCCTCCTTCCGTGGCTTCGGAGGAGGGCGCAACATATAGTGTGGTGTTGATGAGGGCTGCTAAGGCATTGGGCCTTGAGCTCCCCGTCGCGGCTGTGAGGACTAACCTCCTCACTGAGGTCCTTAAGCCGCAGTCATGCTCCATGGAGCCTCTGCTGCCGTTTAATGAGGCCTTGTCGGATGTTCTGTTGGGCACTTGGTCCAGGCCCGCTACAGGTTCGCCTGTAGATAGGAACGTGGCCAGACGCCACCGCCCGGCTCCGGGCGACCCATGTTTCCTGTCCACCCACCCCACCCCCGAGAGTCTGGTTATCCAGGCCTCTAACTCCCAGACCGCCTTCCCGTCGGCTCCCCCTGACCGGGAATCCAAGAGGTACGAGGCCTTTGGCAAAAAGGTATTCTCGTCCCTTAGCTTAGGACTGCGGTCTTCCAACACCGCATGCCTCTTGGGCCGTTACACCCATTCTATATGGGAAACGGTGGCGGAAGTGCTGCCAGAGTGTCCGTTGGAGGTACGGGCCAAACTCGGCCAAGCCCTAGTGGAGGGCCGGGACGCAGCGAAGTACTCGATCAGGTGCGGACTGGATACAACTGACTCGCTGGGCAGAGCGATGGCTACGACGGTGGCGATTCGACGCCACGCCTGGCTCAGATCCGCCAACTTCTCGGCTGATGTCCAGAATACCCTCATGGACATGCCGTTCGATGGCCGTCGCCTCTTTGGCGACAAGGCAGACCACGCGCTTGAGCGCTTTAAGGACTCCAGGGCTACGGCCAAGTCCTTGGGCCTCTCGGCCCCGCGCCAGCAAGTGGGTGCCTTTCGCTCCTTTCGTGGCCAAGGAAGGGGCGTCCCCACGCGTGCCGCCAGCCACTCGCCGCAAACTGTCGTCCAGCGCGGCGGCGGCCGTGGAAACCGCCGTGGAGGCGGTCGGGGAGGCAAGCGGAGCCAGTCCACACCTGCCCCCGCAGCATCCGCCTCTAAACCCTCCTAGTCCATGCTTTTCGGCCCATGTGACGCCAGTGGGGGGCAGGGTTCGCCATCACCACTCTCACTGGCGCTCAGTCACCTCGGACATGTGGGTGCTGCAGATCGTCCGAAGGGGCTACTCCCTCCCCTTCGAGACGACCCCTCAAGCCATGCCACCGCAACACCACCGCGTATCGGGGGATCATTTGCGGCTCCTGCAGGAGGAAGTTTCGGCCCTCTTGGCCAAGGGGGCCATCGAGCGCGTTACTGGGCCAGAAGTAGGTCGTGGTTGCTACTCCCACTACTTCCTGGTACCCAAGAAGGGCAAAGGGGGCCTACGCCCTATCTTGGATCTGAGGAACGTCAACGGCTTCCTCCGGAAGGAGAAGTTCAAAATGCTGACACTGGCTCAGGTCTTGGCTGCCCTAGACCCAGGAGACTGGATGGTAGCGTTTGACTTGCAGGATGCGTATTTCCACATCCCCGTCCTGCCGGCCCACCGGCGTTACCTGCGGTTCACTGTAGGCCTCGAGCACTTTCAGTTTACCGTGCTCCCCTTCGGCCGTACCAGCGCCCCACGGGTGTTCACGAAGGTGATGGCGGTGGTCGCAGCTCACCTGCGCAGGTTAGGGGTTTCAGTCTTCCCCTACCTAGACGACTGGTTGTTGAAGGCGGGCTCGCCCCAGGCAGTCGTCAACCACCTCCAGACTACGGCGGATCTCCTGCACAGGCTGGGATTTTCCATCAATGTGCCGAAGTCACACCTGTGCCCCTCTCAGAAGCTCCTTTTCATCGGAGCGGTTCTCGACTCGGCGCAGTTTCGGTTTTACCTGCCCGAACAGCGAGTCCGGGATATTCAGGCCCTGATTCTGATCTTCGGGCCGTTATCCCGGGTTTCGGTCAGGCTGACGCTGCGGCTTCTGGGGCTGATGGCCTCCTGCATCCTTCTGGTGCATCACGCACGGTGGCGGATGCGGGCTCTGCAGTGGGACCTGAAGTTTCAGTGGGCCCAGCACCGGGGCAACCTTTCCGACCATGTCCTGATCTCGGAGGGCACTGCGAGACAGCTGCAGTGGTGGCTCACGGACCGCGATTGGGTCAACGGCAGATCCCTCTCCCTTCCCCAACCGGAGCACGTGGTTGTGACGGACGCGTCCCTCCAGGGCTGGGGTGGCCACTTGGGAGAGGCGGAGATCAGAGGTCTCTGGTCTCCGGCGGAGTCCCGGCTCCATATCAATCTGTTGGAGCTGCGGGCGATTCGTCTGGCACTGAAAGCATTCCTCCCGTCTGTCCGAGGGAGTGCAGTGCAGGTGTTCACGGACAACACCACCGCCATGTGGTACTGCAACAAACAGGGCGGTGTGGGGTCGTGGACCCTTTGCCAGGAGGCTCTGCGCCTCTGGCAATGGCTGGAACATCAGGGCGTGACTCTGGTGGTTCAACACCTGCCAGGTTCTCTGAACGCCAGGGCGGACGAACTCAGCCGTCGGTGCTCGATGGATCACGAATGGCGTCTGAACTCGGACGTGGCGCAAGGCCTCTTTCTGCGTTGGGGAGAGCCTTGGTTAGATCTATTCGCCACCGAAGAGAACGCGCAATGTCATCAGTTCTGCGCGTTGGAATTTCCAAGGCGGCACTCGCTCGGAGACGCTTTTCGTCGCGAGTGGAGCTGCGGTCTGTTGTACGCCTTTCCGCCTATACCTCTTCTGCCCAGAGTGCTGAAGAAGATCAAGCGCGACCGAGCACAAGTTATCCTTGTAGCTCCGGACTGGGCACGAAGGTACTGGTATCCCGAGCTACTCAGTATGTCAGTCGATCCCCCGGTTCGTCTGCCTCTTCAGGAGGACCTTCTGTCGCAGCAGCAGGGGACGGTCCTCCACCCGAACCTGTCCAGTCTCCACCTCCATGCATGGAGATTGAGCGGCGACAGTTGAGGCCATTTGACTTGCCTCCTGAAGTTTGCAACATCATTCTGGCAGCCAGGCGTCCCTCCCCAAAAACGGTATACGCCTGCAGGTGGAACAGATTTGTGGCATGGTGCACAGCAAAGGCTGTGGATCCCCTCAATGCCCCTCTCTCTTCCTTCTTTCTCTTGCCCAGCAGGGCTCTGCTCTGGGCACTATCAAGGGCTATCTTTCGGCTCTTTCAGCCTTTTTGAGGTGCCTGACCAACCTTCTTTGTTCAAGTCCCCTATAGTGAACAGATTTCTGAAAGGCATCACTCATTCCTTTCCTCCGGTTCCTTTCGTGATGCCTCAGTGGGACTTGAACCTGGTTCTAACATTTCTGATGTGCGCTCCCTTTGAGCCACTTCATAACTGTCCGCTTCGCCTTCTTTCTTTGAAGACTGCCTTCCTGGTAGCCATCACCTCTGCCAGGAGAGTGAGTGAGCTCCAGGCCCTCTCTTGTAAGCCTCCTTTCCTTTCAGTCCATCCGGACAAGGTTGTTTTGAGGACTAGGCCCTCCTTCTTGCCAAAGGTGGTCACGGCCTTCCACATTGGGCAGTCCATCACATTGCCCACCTTCTTTCCGCCTCCGCACCCCTCGAGAGAGGAGGAGAGGCTCCACCGTCTGGACCCAAAACGTGCGCTCTCGTTCTATCTGGATCGCACACGCCAGTTCCGGGTGGATGATCAACTCTTTGTTGGGTACGCGGGCGCTAAGAAAGGGAAAGCGGTGCACAAAAGGACCATTTCTCGATGGATTATCATGTGCATCCAGGCGTGTTACTCCTTGGCTAAGAAGGAACCACCTGTTGGGCTGCGGGCTCATTCCACTCGAGCCACGGCCACTACAACTGCCTTGGGCCGAGGTGTGCCCTTGTAGGACATTTGCCAGGCAGCTACGTGGGCCTCGTTGCACACGTTTGCTAGGCACTACTGCCTGGATAGTCAGGTCCGGAGAGACGGCTACTTCGGCCGCTCCGTTCTCCAGGACTTTCTGGTGTAAATATTGGTCCGCAGACCCACCACCACGGGGATGGTATTGCTGGGGTATCTATTCTAAGGTAAGGAATCTATCACTAACGTGTCTCTTTCAGATGCACAAGTTACTACTTGTGTAACGATATATCTGTAAGAGACATTAGTTAGTGATAGATTCCTTACCGACCCACCCATCCTCCCCGTTCTGCGGACCGATATCTAGGGTTAAGGTCATCCCCTTTCAGGGCCCTAGTTTCTTGGCACCAGTGTCGGTTTTTGTCATGGCTCTGCGCTTCTGGCGCGGAAAAGCTGTGGCTAAGAACTGACGTCAGCACGCGGAGGCGGCGTCTAAGTACTCAGACGACGTCATCACGGCGCCCACGACGCCGATGACGGACGCGGAGCCGCAGACGACGCCTACCGACGCGCAAGGGTACTGCTACGCAAAACTTTCCGGATCCAGTCTGACGCCTGGGGATATTCTAAGGTTAAGGAATCTATCACTAACTAATGTCTCTTACAGATATATCGTTACACAAGTAGTAACTTGTGCTTTTCGCTTTTGCCATGTATTCCTATGTAGGAATTTTGACTTGGTACTTACAACTATTTCTAGTGTGTATTTTATGTGTTATGTTTTTACAAACATATGTTATTAGTATTTTATTGCTATTTTATTTACCGTGGGACTCCAACTTCGACGACAGGGAATATTCAAGCATGTGATTCTATGAAAGTCACCCAAATACTGGAGAACCACAATTATTACACTATAAACAATGATACATTCCTTGTATATTTCGCACTGATTTTGTTTAACCCCTTTGATGCGGATGACAAAGCCAGCTCGTCATGGGCGTTACCTGCGCTGCGCGAATGACGAGCTGGCTTTGTCAAGTTACCCGCGATTTTCAAATTTCAGCGCGCAGAGGGAAATCCTGCTAGCGCTCATGCGGTTAAACATGTTTGTTATGAATATATCAATCCCGTTGAAAATCAACTTGTGAAAACATTTGTTAAAAGGGCATACACAGCATGATAAAATATTGTCAAATGAAAGTTTGTTACTAACCTTGTATGCTAAACACTTTAGGCAGTGCACACAGGTTCTTCAGGTACTAGTTGTCCTGAATACTCCTACACCTGTAGACATTACACCAAAACAGTGTACTCTGGGAAATGGAGTTGGTTTGTTAAGTGGATTTCAGACAATTCTGTAGACCCTCTACAAGACCACTTATCGGATATCATTTGGTTTGTACTGTTGTTGGCTCGGAGGGTTTGCGCAGTGGATCAGTAGAAGGCTGCTTAACAGCATTATTGGCCTTTCAGTGTCTCCCAGGCCCACCTTCCCAGTTCAGGTTCCCTATAGTAGAGTTGTTTCTAAAGGCCTCACCAATATGTTTCCCTGTTCATTATGCCTCAGCAGCTTAATGGGATCTTTGAGGCTTATTTACTAGGAAACTGTTGGAGCACGGCGTTAAGCCAAGAAGACTAACGCAGCGCTCCTGCAGTTTCCACACGCAGGGATGCACTGTATTCACAAGAATATGGTGCACCCCTGTCCTTCCCTTAGCGCTGGCGGTAAATGTAGGCGCCAATGCAGGCTCTCTAGCACCATTGTGCAAGGGTGCCTGTGTTGCAGGGAAAGATTGTTTATGTTGTCAAACAAAAAGAATGGTCAAGGCACACAAGTCCTGCACTCGTCAACACAGAGTAGTGAAAATAAAAATGGACTATGTAGTGGTGCTACGAACCCGAGATGTAACCCCTTACACTTCTATGAAGGAATCGATTCTCCAGACTAAAATCCTCAAAGGTGGTTCAGCACTCAACTTGCAGATCAATTGTCTATATAGCGGAATTCTTTTAGTCTATAGTATAAAGATAGGAATAATAAGACATCATGTCAAGGAACAATCACGGAACCGGATGTCACGTTGTCATCTTGTTAGAGCAATTGTACTCCACATATCCTATACACCATATTTCTTTGTTATAAAGTACAGAATAAGGAACATGCAAGGAGACCACTCACATGCTGAGCCCTGAAGAAGTCCCAGGTGGATGAAACGTGTTGGCTACTTATCGCATGCTGTGATTTTAAGAACAACTGGTGAATAAAGAAATTTTGGAAGAAGGAACCTACATTTGTTCATTGAGATGATAATGTATTATTATTCATATCTGTATACTACTGACTAAAATAATTCCACTATATACAAAATTGATCTCCAAGTTGAGTGCTGAACCACCTTTGTGATAGATTGTTTATGTGCAGGAAGGTGTCTCTTCCTGCACATAAACAATCAGTAATGGTGTTTTAAAACTTCTATGTGTACTGCAACTCATCATGTTTTTTAATGATTGTTCATGTGCAGGAAGGGACACCTTCCTGCAAATAAACAATCAATCACATTTTGCTGTTTCTATGTGTACTGCACAATACAGAACACATAGAAACAGCAAAACGAGGAGCAATACAACATTTCTCCTTGTTTCGCCAGGTCTTAATTTTGGCGCTGCCCCATCTTTATGCCTCCCTTGTAAATATGGGTCAGCGTGAAAATCAATGGGTGTCGCTGCAGAATGGCCACAGCAACACCCATTGCCCACCCTGTGGGACTTGGCCATTTTCGGCTAAAGTTCCCTAAACTTTTTGCTTTCGCCTAGACATTTTTTCTGACATGTGTTGCCAACTTAGATGCTTTGGACACTTTGCCACTGCTAAACAGTGTCAAAGTGCAAGTGCTCCCTGTGTAGAGAGTAATGGAGACTGGCTGCCCATTATTGGTATGTTTTCTTCACTGTAACATCCGTAGTAAAGTACACTATGTGTGCCAGGGCTAGTAATGCAAATGCTACTGGTGGGCTTGCAGCACTTATTGTGCCACCCACTCAAGTAGCTTTGAGAAGGGAACTCAGGCCTGCCATTGCAGGGCCTGCACGCAGTTTCCTAAACTGCCATGTTGCTCTGGTAAGTGCACGCACTATGGTAGGTCTAGGGTACCCCCTGGACAGGGCGCAGTGCATGTGAAAGGTAGGACATGTACCAAGGTGTGTACCATGTACTGGCAGTGAAATTACCTCTATTTCGTTTTCACTGCTGAAAGGCCATCTTGTCCATTAGAACCAAATGGAAGGGCTGTGTAATGTGTTTGCCAGCCTATCTTCTCAAAGGCTTAAGAAGGAAAGGTGAAGTTTAGTACGCCTGAACTCATCCTGCAATAACACATCTTTTTATAAAGATGGTTTTTGCATTATGTGTTTGTAAGCCACTCTTTCAGAATTGGATGGGTTTTTGTGCTTTAAACATTTCTGTGTGTCTCTTCCTGGTTGTGGATTGACTAGCTGGATTTGAAAGCGATAGGATCTGGAGAATGTCTTGACCCAGGGGAAGAGGTGAGACAGCACAGGCTGACCTGCATCTAGAGTGTGCATGGGGAGGAGTAGGCCTAAAGGTCAAGAGGCCTGGGCTGGTGCCATAAAACAGTTGTCCCATCTCCTGCTGAGTGATTGAGAATCCAGACCACCACTAATCAAAGGAAGAAGGTGTCACTGGTAAGGAGGCACCAGAACTGGTTTGAGCAGTGGTCAGTGCTCCCTGTAACACAAAGACTTCAAAGTCATTGAGGGGTATAGGTACGCAAGCTGAAGCCCCTGAACTTTGGAGAATGGCTTGATCAAGTGTGAACAAGACTGGAGCTACTTCGTGGATCAAGAGGAACCTTTGCCAAGGAAGAAGCAACCGAAGAGATTGCTAGATAGGACTGCTTTTGCTGTATGATCTGGGGCTGGCCTGCAGTTTGCTGTTTCAACTAAGGAAAGGCTGTCTGGACTTTTCTGTGTGCTGTGTCCCCCTGCTTGAAGGACTTTGTTGTGTCCTGAAGTAACTACCCCCAAAGACCCGAGGTGAGCTGGCTCCCTGTTTGGAAACACAGGAACACAAACGTTTCCAGAGAAGACTCTCAGATACGCTGTGGGTGCGTATGCTCTGTCTAGCCTGAGACCTTTGCAAGTCGTGCCCTGTGATCTTGGGCACCTAGAGTTCCAAAGGAGACTCAGAGACACGGTAAGTGTATGCTCTGTCTAGCCTGAGTCCTTCGAGAGGATCGTCCTGTGAATGTTTGTACCGGGGAGCCAAGTAAGTCTCAGCGACATAGTGGGCGTGTGCTTGGGCGCAGCCTGGGACTTTCGTGTAGATTGGCCTGTGATCATGTACATCAGAAGAGCAAGTGTTTCTCAGCGATGCTGTGGGCATGTACCTTCTACTGCCTGAGACCTGCGCAAGAGGTGCCTTGTGATCGGGGGGACCGAAAGATAAAGTTTGTTTCAGCGACACTGTGCATGTACCTTCTACCGGCTGAGACCTGCGCAATTGGGGCCCTGTGATCGTGGGCACCTGAAGACCAAGTGTGTCTCAGCGACGCTGCGTGCGTGTGCTGTGTGCAGCCTGTGACCCTCGTGAGGAGTTGTCTGGTTATCTTGCACCTGGAGTTCCCGTGAGTCTCACTGACTCTGAGTGCAGGTGTAGTGTGCAGCTTCGGATCTTCCCATTGCCTGGAAATTCAGAGAAATTGCACTGGAGGCCCAAGTCGCTGGACGAGGAGAGGAGAGTTTGCGCACCCCAGGAAACGTCTGTCAACTTCTGGGGAGTATAGCGGGCTCGGAGGGAGACGCTCTCGGCCTCTCTCTCTCTGTCCTGCAGTGCAAGCCTCTGATTCGGCTCGGATTGAGGCCCGTGTGCCAAGGGAGTGGCAGCACCCGGGCCTGAGTGCGAAGCTCCATTTTCTGCGTTCTATCTCGGAAGGGCAACTGTGGCCGGAGACTAACCGCAAGCCAGCATGAGTGGTAGAGAGACCCCTGGAGGCACCGTGAATTGTGCCAGAGTAACGTATGTATTGTATTTCTTCTGAATTCCGGAGTATCTGATGATTGTATAACGCATTGCTTTATTCCTGCACTACGGACTGCCTGTTTTGTCGTATTGCCCATTACATTAGTTTGCCTAACAAACTGCCTGATAGGTGTGTTACGCTTTGCACTAGGTTTCCATAACAAACTGCCTGATAGATGTGTTACGCTTGTCCTAGTCCTGCATCACGATTTGCCGGATTGTCGTATTACGCATTGCATTAGTGTTGCATACCGAACTGCCAGATACATGTGTTCTGCATATTAGTTTTGCATAACAAACTGCCAATAACTGTATAACACATTGCATTGCTTTTTCCTAACAGAGTACCTGAAAGGGGACCGTACGCATTGCATTACGGGGACATAGCAGTTTACCATGTTGTTGCTTTACGCATGGCATTACAGTGACAGTACAAATCGCCAGATAGCCTTATTACGATCTGCATTATTAAGTTGTGAAGTACCTGATCCTTGCATAAAGAACTGCATATTACGACATTAGGATTGCATAGGATTGTTTAGTTTAGCTCAATAATAATAGGCCAGGGGGAGTATTTCCCCGACGCATATGTTGGTTTAGTATTGTGTGGTCGAATCTTATATCTTTTTATAAATGTATACTTGTTTTTCTATGAAACTCGTGTGGAGTCTATTTGTGGTGTCATCATTGGATTGCTTTGAGCATAATTTCAAATACTTTACACATTGGTCTTGAAGATAAGCCTTGCTGCTCGTGCCAAGCTACCAAAGGGGTGGAGAGGGGGCTATCTCTAGAGGCGACCTGTCTTTTCCCTAACGTTGGAGCTCGTGGGTCCATGTCTTTGGCCTACGGTACCTACCTCAGCCAACTTGGGATCCTGGGAATTCTAACACACCCCTTTCATGCTAAGTGAAAGGATCCCTTATTTACAAGGCAGTGTTAAGCCACGTTAAGTGGCTTAATGCTGCCGTGTGAATAAGGCGAAGCCGCTATCACCACAGGAACATCAGAAAAAGTGAAGTTCCTGTGATGATCGGGGCTTGTATATATGCCCCTTAATCTGGTTCTTTCACATTTAGCGTGTTCACCTTTTGAATCCTTACAGAGTTGCCATTTCTGATTCCATTACATCAGCTAGGCATGTCAGTGAGTTGCAAGCTCTGACTGAGAATCCTCCCTTTAAGCCCTTTTTCCCCCGACAAGCTGGTACTTAGAACTAGGGGGTGGGTGTAACTCGTGAAATTTCGTGTAGTGTAATAATGCAAAATTACTCTAGTTGTCTGGTATAAGCACTGCATTTGAACCACCTGCTGTCCAGGTCTTGTAAATCAAAATAAAATCAAATGTCCATGAAAAATCACAGGATGTAAATCTTTTGGGTTTTTTCCTCTTTTATTATTCCAGCAGATCGTAGTTCAGCAGGTCATTAAATAAATCTATCACTGCAATTGCTTAGCACAACTACCTCCTTGAACCTTTGTTATTTTTTTATCGCCCTAAAAGCTAGACACATTTTAAAGATCAATTTTGAATCTTTTAGGCTGTGGCGTATTAATAAACTGTGATTGATAACGGACAATAAAAACATGTGACTAAAACTACCAAATGACAGAGGAATTCTTAGGCACATATTTATGATGGCTTTGCGTCCTTCTTTCACCAGGCAACATGGTATATGCAGAATGCAAACCCAGAATGTGTTCCCAGGCAAATATCCTGTTTTTTAACACATTCCCAGATTTACCAAATTTGGGAATTGACCAAAAAGATACGTCTCCCCATCTGATGTGTAATAAGGAGATATATGTTTATTTCTCCTTGTGTTTTCCTCTTTCTATGTGTGCTGCATACATAGAAAGAGGAAAATGCCTCTAATTGTTTTTGTGCGGGAAGCTGCCCCTTCCTGTACAAAAACAATCCTGCCTACTACACAGGCGCCCATGCTCCATGGTGTAAGGTTGCCTGTGATGGCGCTAGGATGCCTGAAACGGCGCCAGCGTAGAGGGAAAGGACAGAAATGCACCATATTGGATAAATGCAGTGAATTCATACCCTTTCCTTGTGACGCAGGGTAGCTCAGCACTGCCCTGCGCCACAATTCCTTGACATATGCCCCTAAGTTTTAAAATGTCACAGGCATTGTACATCAAAAAAAGGGGCGATGCTCTGTAATGCTTGTGACTCCTGGCGATGCTCTGTAATGCTTGTGACTCCTTTAAAAAAAATAATAGTCTCAGTTTTATACATCAGACTATAGAAGACTCTTCAGTAACCTGAAGTCTCAAATAAAAACATGAATTATTTTTCTAAACAGAAAATGGTTATGCACCATAGTGCAACATACTGCATTGGAGTTTTTTTGTTCTTTTTTTTTTTTTTTTTCTTTCAAGTATTCCCACCCTCAATCCTCCACTTAAGAATGAATAGAAATGTGTAATTTACTGTGAGATTTGGATTGGTGCCAGAGGGCGGAGGAAACGATCTACAAGGCCAGGGGTTGTGTGAAGAAATGGAGGAGGGTCTGGGGTCCCTGGTGGAGGTACCGAGCCATGAGGGGTGGGGTTGGGTAGGAGGGTTAACTGTTACTGGTCTATTATACTATCATGCACTCCTTTGAATGTACAATGTATTGTTATCATCTTGCATGCCAATTGAACACTGTACTGAATTGTATGAGCCATTGAGCAAAAGGTAATAAAAAAAATTATTTAAAAAAAAATGTTTTATACATCAATGAAGCCCTGCTTTACTAAGAGAATTGAGTAAGCTGTTGATATCCACTCTGCTTTTAGATGTATTAGCACTGATCAACCTCAGCATAAACAAGACCATGGGGACCAAAGGCATCATAATTTTCATAAATTGGGAGATTGAGCCAATCTGCTTGGTATGTAGTTGTGCTATAGATGAAGCAGTCCAAGATGCTGTTCTCAGCGGCGTTCTCTCCGGGTTCACCGTCCCACTCTTCTATGTTAATTCTCTCAAGAGTACGCTGGTACATGTCAGGGCATTCTTCAAATTCATCAAGGTACTGCAGCAGCTGGTCATCCACCGCATAAATCTCTCCCACCACATGGTGTCCTGTGCCTGCAGTGTTGATTAAGTATGGAATGTTATATACTCCTGCAATCACAAGGGGAAATTTCTTTATGGTGCGCCCCTTGCCGTGGAACCTTGCTTTCCCATGGAGACCATTGGTCATGATATGGTGGTTGGGCTGTCCTGTCTTCAGGGTGCCATATACAAAGATGTAAGTCATTCTGCCTAAAATGTAAAACAAACATTAACGGTAATAAAAAAGGAGGTACTAAAGAGAATTAAAAGTTTTCTTGTACTTCAGTGTTAATTAGACCTGCTCATCAGTATTTTCATATTAATTCCTTAAATAAACATTTGTGATGATGAGGTAATCAAAGTTAACAAACCTTTACTAATTGTATGGTGTTTTATACATGTACAGGGAAATGCACAAAGGTTGAAAATCTGGAATGATGTTTGGAGTCCCTTATATAATCTGAATTTCTGGTGGGTATAGGGGCCCAGATTTACTAACGCTTTTAACCAGGTTTGCGTTACTTTTGTAAGGGAAAGCAATGCAAAGTTTTATGATGGGATTTACTATCTAGCGCAAAGCAGGATCTGTGTTGGATAGTTTCCCAAAGTAATGCAAAGTTGCTTTATGTGCTGTGTGCATCAAGGGAACATTCCATGGATAGTACATGGGCGCACCCATGAACCCAACATGCATTTTGACTCAAATCCCTATCTATGAATAGTTGTGGACAGGGATTTGCATAAAAACCTTACACCTCCTTGAGGCATGCATAAGCTGTTATTTTTTCCTCAGTTTTCCTACTTTGCATGCATGCTGGACCATTTGACTGACCAGCAGGAAGTACCAGACTGGAGAGAGAAATTGGGTGTCTGGACACTTCTCCAGACCTTGGCATGATTTCTCCCATTACCGTGAATACGGAGGAGTGAGCCTCCTATGCTGTGGTGGTGCATAGGGCAGCCGAGGCCTTGGGCCTGGAGCTCCCTACAGTGGCAGTCAGGACTAATCTCCTGTAGAGGTGCTTCAACCTGCGAAAATGTCCTCAGAACCCGTCTTTCCCTTCAACGGAGACCTCATGGATGTCCTTCTGGGCACTTGGTCCAAGCCCAGCAGAGGGGCTCCTGTGAACAGATGATTGCCTGCAGCCACCGCCCGGCTCTGGGCAATCCCATTTTCCTCACCCAACACCCTTCCCCCGAGAGCTTGGTGGTCCAAGCTTCTTTTTTCCAAGGGCACATTTACTTCTGCTCCTCCAGACAGGGAATCCAAGAAGCTGGATCATCTTGGGAAGCGCATGTTCTCTTTCTCCAGCTTGGCACTGCGGTCCGTGACTACCGCATGCCTCTTGGGCCGCTACTACCATACAATCTGGGATACGGTTGCGCAAGTGCTGCCTCAGTGCCTGGAGGAGGCCCGGGCTATTCTGCCAAGGCTTGGTAGAGATGGGAGGGATGCAGCAAAATTCACCATTCGCTGTGGACTGGATACCACCAACTCACTAGGCAGAAAGATTGCCACGTCGGTAGCCCTTCGACACTACGCCTATTTGAGGACGTATGGCTTTTCGGAGGATGCTCAAGCAACAACGCTGGACATGTCCTTCAATGGCTGTCGCCTTTTTGGTGACAAGGCGGACTCAGAGCTGGAGCGCTTTAAGGATGCTCGAGCTACGGCCAGATCCTTAGGCCTTGCGGCGTCCTCCTGTCCACCACAGTCTGCCTTTCGTGGCTTCAGAAGGAGCACCCCACCATGTCCGGCCCACTCTAGCCACCAGTCCACGCAAGCTGCCTAGCCTATGAGTGGTCACATGTTGGGACCCAGGGACCTCGCAGGTCTGGGAGCCAGCGGGCGGTCCAGCTCAACCTCCCCCCCTCCCCCTTTAGCAGCCTCCAAACCCTCCTAGTCGGACCTTTCAGGCCCATCAGCGGCCAGTGGGTGGTAGGATTCACCATCACCTCCCCCACATCAGACAGGTGGGTTTTGCAGATAATCTGAATGAGGTACTCCCTCCCCTTCGAGACTACCCCTCCTTCCAACCCACCATCTTTCAATCGCATGTCGAACGATCATTTGGCGCTTCTCCGCCAGGAAGTTTCAGCTCTCTTAGCCAAGGGAGCTATCGAAAGGGTACATGCGCCAGAAGTAGGTCATGGTTGCTATTACCAGTACTTTCTGGAGCCCAAGAAGGACAAGGGCCTGCATCCTATACTAGACCTCAGGCCGCTCAACCACTTCCTCCGCAAAAAGCAGTTCAAAATGCATACGTTGGCCCAGGTTCTGTCTGCCTTCGAGACTGGATGGTGGTATTGGACTTGCAGGACGCCAATTCAATATTCCTATCCTGTCAGCCAATAGACGCTGTTAGACCTGGCACCTTGGCGTGAGTCTCCCTTCCACTTTTTGCTGATGTGCCTCCGATGTTTGGCTGGTTTTCCGATACTCAGGGCACTGCGCCACGGCTGACCCGTGCCGCAGTGCAAGTGCTCCCTACTGTAAATTGTACATGCGATTGGTATCCATGATTGGTTCATTGGATTTACTGTTAGTCCCTAGTAAAGTGCACTAGAGAGTGCCGGGGCTTGTAGATGCCAATACTGCTGGTGGGCCTGCAGCGCTGGTTGCGCCACCCACAGAAGCAGCCTTAAGATGTGTCTGGGAACTGCGACCGCAGAACCCGCGTGCGGTCTCGTACCGTCACGCTAGCTGGGCAAGTGCACCCACTTGCCAGCCCCGACCCTTCCCTTGACTACATATTAGTCACCCCTATGGTAGGCCTGCGGGCAGGGTGCGTTGTAGGTGTAAGGTAGGACAAGCCCTGATGTGCGTGGCATGTCCTAGTAGTGACTTACAACCAAGACCGAATTTCACTATTGAAGGCTACCTGCTCCATTAGGCCAGACTGAGCTGCGAGAATTATTACACCCTATAATTCCCGCAGGCTCAAGGAGCATGGCAGCGAGTCATGTTTAGTATGCCTGAACTCAGGATGATGAAATATTTCTTGTAGTCAAGTTTATTTTAGTATCCTGGGTTTGCAAATGCTACTTTTAGAAAGTTAGCATTTGCTTGCTTAACCATTTCAGCCCGCCTCTGCTGGTATGTGTATCTGACTGTCTGGGATGTGTGAGTGACAGGGCTGGAGGGATGACAGGTGGTGAATGCGCAGATTACACCTTAGTGGGAGGTAGGAGTGCCTCTTGACTCGAACTGTAGCTGTGCTCGGCCACCACAATGCTGGCTCCACCCTCCTGGGGAGCGGCGGATGACTCTGCCGGCACCTGGCCCAGGAAGGGCGAAGCCCCCATCAACAAGGTACTCTGGCCGCCCCTGCCCGCACAATGCTGGCTCCACCTCCTGTGGGGCGTCTGATGCGCCTGCCCCTCACACTGAAAGCAGAAGCCGGAGTACACCCGCCGGGGTACTCAAGGACTGAGAGTGGCTATGCAAAGGCCCCCCTGGCCTGCGAGAACAAAAGAATTGGCCTATAAAAGAAGGAGCCCTGCTCCTTGGAAATTAGATCCTGTTTGGGCCACAGAAGGACTCTGCCCTACGAGAAGGACCGTGAGAGACAAGGAAGGGTGCTGACTCTTGCCTGTGTCTGGTGCCTTGCTGCTGAAGGAGAGGAAGAAGAAAAGACTACGAGAAGACTTTTGCTTTACTTTGTGCCAAACTCTGCTAAAGAGATCTCCAAGGGCTTGCAACTGAACTTGCCCCCTGACCAGCGTCCCAGGACCAGTGGACGCTACCCCCTTGGAAGAAAGCGACTGCGGGTGCTGACCATCGCCGCAGCACCGACGGAGGAATCTCCTCCAAGGCAACGACATCCACCTGACCACCGTGACCGGGGCCCAAAGCAACAGCAAGAGCAAAGTAAGGACCAGCCGCCGCTGGCCCGAACACCGTGACCGCAACTGCACCGGGAGCCCGAGAGCAAAGCGAAGGGGGACCCGTCCGGTCCGAGCTCTCGAGGTGACTGCATAACGAGCAGCCACTCACCTGCAAAGACGGACAGTTGCCCTGTGAGAATCCGCAAGGTCGGTAGTCTGACCGACAGCCCAGCTGTGAGTCCACAGCTGCACCGGCACTTGGCTGAGTACGTCCTGCACTTGGGGACCGTACTGCCACTTGCCACCGCCGCACAGCCGCCACCTCCAGGGTCGGAGCGGACGACGAGGAGAGGACCCTGCCGCCACGGAACACCGCTGCCCCGGATGACCAGGGACCTGCTCGGCTGAAGAGCAGCAACGATCAGCGACCCCGGGAAGGCAACGTGGGACAGATCCCCCCTGGAAGCCGCCGGCTCCACAAGAACTTTGGTTAACACCGGCCTACGGGCCCTCAGAGAACTGCTATAAGAACTGTGGTAACCTGAACTGAGTAACTTGCAACTGTTATCATAAAGTACGTTGACTGTATTCACAAGCCTGCTTAAAATCTATATAAAGTTATATATTTTTACAGAATACAGTCTGGTCTCGTTGTGTGGTGGGTTGGTTGTAAAGGTGTACTATTGCAAGTGTTTAACCCTATGTGCCCCAAAGATTAGCCTACGACTGCTTAAGCCACACTACCTAGAGGGTAAGCAGAGGTTGTCTGGAAGGTAACCCTCAGCCCTGACGAGGAAGAGAGAGTCCCTGCTTGTCGCTAGTGTTGCACTGCGCCAACTAGAGCCTCCCCCTCCTACATTGGACGCAGCGGTGAGGATTTCGAATTTACACTTGCGATATCTATACCTGAGCTTCTGACCACTACACAAAGATTACGGTCCAGTTACTTAGCCACAGACTTTGCTTTTTGAATTTTGCCGAAAGAAGATTCCGAGTGCGAAAACCATGCCGGGCACGAAGAGCCTGGATGGAGCGGAGTCCACGACCTCCGAGGTGTTGGAGGTGGAGTGGGACCCCGCCAAAGTGGATAAATATTCCAGGGACGAACTGAAGTTGTTTTGCAAGAAACTCAAGGTCCCGCACGCTGGCTGCAAAAACAAGACCCAGCTCTCCAAGGCCCTGAAAGCCTGGATAGAGTCCAGAAAGACCCCGGAGGATCAAGACGCCCTCGCCGAGCAGAATGCAACGGAGGAGCAGAATGCACTTGGGGATCTGATCGACCTCGAGAGGCAAGACAGCGAGCACAGCTTTGGTAAAGGCCTGTCGCCAGAGGAGCTGGCGGACAGGAAGGAAACGAGGAATCACGAAAGAAAGCTGGCAGAATTGAAAATCCAGCTGGAGCTTGAAACGAAAAGAATGGCGCTGGAAGAGCGAAAGCACCAAATGGATTATGAAGTAAAAATGAGGGAGATAAGTCTCAAGGAGAGAGACTTGGATCGTCCTCCCTCTGGTGGCAGCGCATCGCCAGTGCAGGTAGAGTCAAGAGTGCACATCCCGAAGGACGTAGTTAAGGAGTTCTTTAAGGGGGATGACATAGGACAGTGGTTTAGGGCATACGAGGTAGCCATGTCCTCCCACCGGGTCCCTGACAAGGATTGGGGAGCGGGGTTGTGGGGAAGGTTCCTTAGCGAAGGGAGAGATACCTTGCTAGATTTGCCCGTTGAAAATCAGAGATCCTATTCCCACATGAAAGAAGCTTTAATGAACAGGTACGGGCTTACCCCTGAAATGTATAGACAGAAGTTTAGGGGATGTACTAAGCGGCCTGGGAATACGTATGTGGAGTATGTGACTTACTTTTGCAGAGCACTGGATGGTTGGGTGAAGGGTAGCAAAGTTAATGATTTTCAAGGTCTCTTTGATTTAATTGCATGGGAGCACTTGTCTGATCACTGTTTTCCTGAGTTACGCCAACACCTGATCGATAGCAAGCTGTCCAACCCGAGGAAGCTTGCTGAGGAGGCGGACCGCTGGCTCAGCACCAGGGTCCACAAGGGTCCCGTGGGAGACTCCGCCAAGAGTGGGCAGGGTCCCCAGCAGAAGAGTGGGGGGGACAAAGGGGGAAAACAGAAAGGGTTCCAAAAAGGCCCCCAAAGTAGTTCCCAAGGGAGCCTGCAGCAGGGTTCTCAGCCTCCCCCACCTCCGAAGCAGAATGGGGCCCCGACAGGTAAACCTGTTCCGAAGGGGCCCTTCAATTGTTTCAAATGTGGCGAGCCTGGGCACATATCCAGTGACCCCAAGTGTCGCCTGTTTGGAAAACCCGCACCCACTGGTGCTCCGCCCCGTCAAGTGACTAGCGTTCACCTGGGAGAAGAAATGATGGTCCCGGGGGGTGGAGATCCCGTTCACATGACCCTAGTCTCGCTAGGAGACAGTGAGATGATCCCTACGAACTACCTGCCCTCTAACACTAAGAAATATGGGCAGGTGGTGATCATCAATGGTAAGGAAGCTGAGGCTCTTAGAGACACAGGAGCCAGTGTGACTGCAGTGAGGCAGCACCTGGTGTCTCAAGAGCAGGTTGTACCCCATGCCTACTGTAGGGTTATCAACGCTGATAATTCAGAGAGTCAGTGTCCGATGGCTCAAGTTCCCTTCGAGTGGGGGGGGGGGGTCTCTGGTACTCTGCAGGTCTGTGTGAGAAAAACCATGCCTGTTGACTGTTTGCTAGGGAACGACTTGGAGCACTCCCCTTGGGAAAAGGTGGAGAAGACGACTCACCTGCGGTGGTGGGTCTGCCTGACTGGGCGTGCGTGACCACCCGGTCGATGGCAGCCAGTAGGGGTGATCAAGAGGCCCAGGAACCGGCCTTAGGGAGAAGGCGCCGGGGGCGCGGGAAACCGGCTCCTGAAGTTCCCACGGTCCAGGAGGAAGCAGACCTTGAGGGGGATGCCCTGGAGCCTACAGGGGAACAGATCGCCGAACTGGGGGACCTGCCTGAGCTGACCCATTGGCAGCAAGAAGGAGGACCCTCCAGGGAGGAATTCTGCAAGGAGCAGAAAGAATGCCCTTCTCTCGTGGGTATGCGGCAGCAGGCTGCAGATCAGGCCAATGGTGTTCAGGCCAAAACACATTACGTGTACTGGGAGAACGACCTCCTGTATTCAGAGCCTAAGGCTGCTGAACCTGGGTCAGCCCGTGTGCTGGTGGTACCCCAGAAGTTCAGAGCCTTCCTACTGGGTCTGGCTCACAATGTGCCTTTAGCAGGACATTTGGGGATGGACAAGACCTATGACAGGCTTGTCACCCACTTTTACTGGCCCCAAATGCATAAGAGTTCAGACGCTCATTGCAGAACCTGTCCGACTTGCCAGGCAAGTGGGAAGACCGGAGGGAAGAACAAGGCTCCCCTCCAACCCTTCCCTGTGGTCGGTACGCCATTCCAGTGAGTGGGTATTGACATCGTTGGGCCTCTGGACCCCAAGACAGCCATGGGCAACAGGTTTATCCTGGTCTTGGTGGATCATGCCACCCGGTACCCTGAAGCCATCCCTCTGAGGACAGTGACGGCCCCCGTGGTGGGACGTGCACTGATGGGAATTTTCTCACGAGTGGGATTCCCTCTAGAGGTGGTGAGCGACAGGGGGACCAATTTCATATCCAAGTATATGAAGTCCCTTTGGCAAGAGTGTGGCGTAATGTATAAGTTCACCACGCCTTACCATCCTCAAGGTAACGGGTTGGTTGAGAGATTCAACCGAACCCTGAAAGGCATGATCATGGGCCTAGAAGGTCCGATGAGGCGTAAGTGGGACGTCCTCTTACCATGCCTACTCTTTGCATATCGCGAGGTGCCACAGAAGTCCCTAGGGTTCAGCCCCTTTGAACTACTGTACGGCCACCCCGTGAGAGGACCACTGAGTTTGGTAAAGGAAGGCTGGGAGCAATCTCCCAGGAAACCTCCCCAGAATGTATATAGCTACATGCTGGCCTTCAGAAACCAGACCAGACGCTTCAGACAACTTGCCGAGGCAAATCTGGAAGCGAGCCAGGAAGAAATGAAGCGGTGGTACGATCAGAATGCCACTCTGGTCGAGCTTCAACCTGGACAAGAGGTGTATGTCCTGACCCCAGTGGAGCCCTGTGCCCTTCAAGATAAGTGGACAGGCCCATTTGAGGTTGTGGAGCGCAAGAGCCCCGTGACATACTTGGTGGACATGAAGACGCCCAGGAACCCTTTGCGGGTCCTACATGTCAACCGCCTCAAGCCCCACTTGCGAAGGTCCGAAGTGGGCATGTTGTTGGCAACTGATGACGGAATGGAGGAGGAGTCGGAGCCTCTTCCTGACCTCTTGGTGGCCTGTGAGAAAGATGGGTCAGTGGATGGAGTTAACCTCTCACCCACCCTGACCGCCGAACAACAGGAGGACTGCCGCCAGTTGCTGGGGCAGTTTCCAGATTTGTTCTCCCTGGTTCCGAGTGTCACAGATTGGTGCGTCCATGATGTGGACACTGGAGACAGCTTACCTGTGAAGCATAAGGCTTACAGGGTGACTGACAGGGTCCGGGCCTGCATCAAGGAGGAGGTCTCCAAGATGCTTGCCCTCGGGGTGGTTGAGTCTTCCAGCAGTCCTTGGTCCAGCCCCGTGGTCTTGGTTCCGAAGGCTGCTGCGCCGGGAGCCACACCCGAACTCCGGTTCTGTGTGGACTACAGAGGACTCAATTCAGTCACGAAGACTGACGCGCACCCCATCCCCAGAGCTGATGAGCTCATTGATCGGCTGGGGGCTGCTAAGTTCCTTAGTACGTTTGATTTGACGTCTGGGTACTGGCAGATCGCCTTGACCGATGGGGCAAAGGAGAGGTCGGCATTCTCTACACCAGATGGGCATTTCCAGTTCCGGGTTATGCCATTTGGAATGAAGAATGCCCCTGCCACCTTTCAGAGATTGGTCAACCAGGTGTTGGCTGGACTGGACGAGTTCAGTGCCGCCTACCTGGATGACATCGCGGTGTTCAGTGGCACCTGGCCAGAACACCTGCGACACCTCTGGGAAGTGTTGATGGCCCTGCGCAGAGCAGGCCTCGCAATCAAGGCAAGCAAGTGCCAGATTGGGCAGGGTTCAGTGGTGTACTTGGGACACCAAGTTGGGAGTGGCAAGGTAGCACCCTTGCAGCCCAAAATCGAGACCATCCTGGCTTGGGAACCCCCCAAGACCCAGACTGCAGTGAGAGCCTTCCTGGGGCTCACTGGGTATTACAGGAGGTTTGTCAAGGGCTATGGCACGATCGTGACCCCCTTGACAGAGCTGACTTCGAAGAAGCAGCCCAGGAATGTGATTTGGACTGACACCTGTCATAAGGCTTTTGACACCCTGAAGACTGCCATGTGCACGGCGCCCGTGCTCCTGGCTCCTGATTTCTCCAAGGAATTCATAGTGCAAACAGACGCTTCAGAGCATGGTGTAGGGGCTGTTCTTTCACAGATGACTGAGGAGGGCTTTGACCAACCCGTAGCCTTCATAAGTAGGAGGTTACTTCCACGGGAAAGTAGGTGGAGTGCAATAGAGCGTGAAGCATTTGCTGTGGTCTGGGCGCTGAAGAAGCTAAGACCCTACTTGTTTGGGTCTCACTTCCGAGTTCAGACGGACCACAGGCCCCTCAGATGGTTGATGCAAATGAGGGGTGAGAACCCGAAACTGTTGAGGTGGTCCATTTCTCTACAGAGTATGGACTTTACGGTGGAACACCGCCCTGGCACCGATCACGCCAATGCTGACGGTCTGTCCTGATTTTTCCGCCTTAGTGATGTGGAACTCCCTGGGGAAGGGTAGTTCCCCCCACATTTCAGCTGGAGGGGACACATGTTAGACCTGGCACCTTGGCGTGAGTCTCCCTTCCACTTTTTGCTGATGTGCCTCCGATGTTTGGCTGGTTTTCCGATACTCGGGGCACTGCGCCACGGCTGACCCGTGCCGCAGTGCAAGTGCTCCCTACTGTAAATTGTACATGCGATTGGTATCCATGATTGGTTCATTGGATTTACTGTTAGTCCCTAGTAAAGTGCACTAGAGAGTGCCGGGGCTTGTAGATGCCAATACTGCTGGTGGGCCTGCAGCGCTGGTTGCGCCACCCACAGAAGCAGCCTTAAGATGTGTCTGGGAACTGCGACCGCAGAACCCGCGTGCGGTCTCGTACCGTCACGCTAGCTGGGTAAGTGCACCCACTTGCCAGCCCCGACCCTTCCCTTGACTACATATTAGTCACCCCTATGGTAGGCCTGCGGGCAGGGTGCGTTGTAGGTGTAAGGTAGGACAAGCCCTGATGTGCGTGGCATGTCCTAGTAGTGACTTACAACCAAGACCGAATTTCACTGTTGATGGCTACCTGCTCCATTAGGCCAGACTGAGCTGCGAGAATTATTACACCCTATAATTCCCGCAGGCTCAAGGAGCATGGCAGCGAGTCATGTTTAGTATGCCTGAACTCAGGATGATGAAATATTTCTTGTAGTCAAGTTTATTTTAGTATCCTGGGTTTGGAAATGCTACTTTTAGAAAGTTAGCATTTGCTTGCTTAACCATTTCAGCCCGCCTCTGCTGGTATGTGTATCTGACTGTCTGGGATGTGTGAGTGACAGGGCTGGAGGGATGACAGGTGGTGAATGCGCAGATTACACCTTAGTGGGAGGTAGGAGTGCCTCTTGACTCGAACTGTAGCTGTGCTCGGCCACCACAATGCTGGCTCCACCCTCCTGGGGAGCGGCGGATGACTCTGCCAGCACCTGGCCCAGGAAGGGCGAAGCCCCCATCAACAAGGTACTCTGGCCGCCCCTGCCCGCACAATGCTGGCTCCACCTCCTGTGGGGCGTCTGATGCGCCTGCCCCTCACACTGAAAGCAGAAGCCGGAGTACACCCGCCGGGGTACTCAAGGACTGAGAGTGGCTATGCAAAGGCCCCCCTGGCCTGCGAGAACAAAAGAATTGGCCTATAAAAGAAGGAGCCCTGCTCCTTGGAAATTAGATCCTGTTTGGGCCACAGAAGGACTCTGCCCTACGAGAAGGACCGTGAGAGACAAGGAAGGGTGCTGACTCTTGCCTGTGTCTGGTGCCTTGCTGCTGAAGGAGAGGAAGAAGAAAAGACTACGAGAAGACTTTTCCTTTACTTTGTGCCAAACTCTGCTAAAGAGATCTCCAAGGGCTTGCAACTGAACTTGCCCCCTGACCAGCGTCCCAGGACCAGTGGACGCTACCCCCTTGGAAGAAAGCGACTGCGGGTGCTGACCATCGCCGCAGCACCGACGGAGGAATCTCCTCCAAGGCAACGACATCCACCTGACCACCGTGACCGGGGCCCAAAGCAACAGCGAGAGCAAAGTAAGGACCAGCCGCCGCTGGCCCGAACACCGTGACCGCAACTGCACCGGGAGCCCGAGAGCAAAGCGAAGGGGGACCCGTCCGGTCCGAGCTCTCGAGGTGACTGCATAACGAGCAGCCACTCACCTGCAAAGACGGACAGTTGCCCTGTGAGAATCCGCAAGGTCGGTAGTCTGCCCGACAGCCCAGCTGTGAGTCCACAGCTGCACCGGCACTTGGCTGAGTACGTCCTGCACTTGGGGACCGTACTGCCACTTGCCACCGCCGCACAGCCGCCACCTCCAGGGTCGGAGCGGACGATGAGGAGAGGACCCTGCCGCCACGGAACACCGCTGCCCTGGATGACCAGGGACCTGCTCGGCTGAAGAGCAGCAACGATCAGCGACCCCGGGAAGGCAACGCGACGTGGGACAGATCCCCCCTGGAAGCCGCCGGCTCCACAAGAACTTTGGTTAACACCGGCCTACGGGCCCTCAGAGAACTGCTATAAGAACTGTGGTAACCTGAACTGAGTAACTTGCAACCGTTATCATAAAGTACGTTGACTGTATTCACAAGCCTGCTTAAAATCTATATAAAGTTATATATTTTTACAGAATACAGTCTGGTCTCGTTGTGTGGTGGGTTGGTTGTAAAGGTGTACTATTGCAAGTGTTTAACCCTATGTGCCCCAAAGATTAGCCTACGACTGCTTAAGCCACACTACCTAGAGGGTAAGCAGAGGTTGTCTGGAAGGTAACCCTCAGCCCTGACGAGGAAGAGAGAGTCCCTGCTTGTCGCTAGTGTTGCACTGCGCCAACTAGAGCCTCCCCCTTCCTACAGACGCTACCTATGGTTCAAGTTAGGCCATGAGCATTTTCAGTTCACCATGCTCCCCTTCAGCCTTCACAGCACCTCTCGGGTGTTTAGGAAAGTGATGTTGGTGGTCGCAGCTCATCTGCGTAGATCAGGGGTTTCTGTCTTTCCCCATCTCGAAGACTGCTGTTGAAGGCGAGCTTGCCCCAGGCTGTCATCTCTCACCTCCAGACAATGGCAGACCTACTGCATTCGCTGGGGTTCACTATCAACCTGCTGAAGTCATACCTGACTCCCTCTCAGTCGGTCCTTTTCATCGGGCTGTTCTGGTCACAGTGCAGTTTCTGGTCTGTCTTCCCAAACAGCGAGTCTCGGATATTGGGGCTCTGATACCGTTGTTTCAGCCTCTATCCAGGATTTCTGTGAGAATGACCCCGAGGCTGCTGGGCCTCATGGCCTCCTGCATCCTGCTGGTGGATCATTCCAGATGGCATATGTGGGTTTTGCAGTTGGTCCTGAAGTTCCAGTGGGTGCAGCATCAGGGGAATCTTTCTGATTACGTCAAGATCTTGGAGGGAACTGCACTACAACTGCAGTGGTGGTTAATGGACCAGGATTGGGTCAGAGGCAGATCCCGCTCCCTTCCCCAACCAGACCTCACGGTGGTGACTGATGCATCACTTCTGGAAAGGGGCGGCCACCTGGGAAGGTGGAGATCAGAGGAATCTGGTCTCCGGCAGAGTCCCGGCTCCATATAAACATGTTGGATCTCCGGGTGTGATTTGCTTGGCATGAAGGCATTCCTTCCCTTCCTCAAGGGGAAGGCAGTACAGGTGTTCACAGACAGCACCACCGCCATGTGGTACTGCAATAAAGAAGGCCGGGTGGGGTTGTGGACCCTATGTCAGGAGACTCTTCGCCTTTGGACATGGCTGGAACATCATGGCATGACCCTGAAGGTTTAGCATCTTGTAAGTTCACTGAACGCCAGAGCGGACAAACTCAGCCGCCGGTGCCTGGTGGATCACGAATGGCATCTTCACTTAGAGGAGGTGCAAGGTCTCTTTCTGCAGTGGGGAGAGCCTTAGTAAGTTCTGTTCGCCACCGAAGAGTACGTGCAATGTCAGCAGTTCTGCGCATTGGACTTTCCAAGGTGGCACTCGCTCGGCGACGCTTTTCGTCATGAGTAGAACTGCGGCCTGCTGTATGCCTTTCCGCCTGTACCACTTCTGCTCGATTGCTGAAGCGCGACCAGGCCCAAGTCATTCTTGTGGCCCCAGACTGGGCACGAAGAGTCTGGTACCCCGGGCTCCTGAGTATGGCCCTCGATCCTCCGATCAGACTGCCCCTTCAGAAAGATCTAATGTCGCAGCAGCAGGGGACATTCCTCCACCCGAACCTGTCCAGCCTCCATCTCCTTGGGTGGAGATTGAGCAGCGACAGTTGATAGCTATTGACCTTCCACCTGAAGTCTGTATTGTCATATTTGCAGCCAGGCATCCCTCCACTAAGACGGTATACGCCTGTCGATGGAACACGTTTTTGGCATGGTGCACAGCAAAGGCTGTGGATCCCCTCTCCGTACCTCTTTCCGAGGTTCTTTTATTCCTTCTTTCTTTGGCCCAGCACAGCTCTGCTCTGGGCACTCTAAAGGCTATCTGGTAACCATTTCTGCTTTTCTTTGGCTACCAGAAGAGCCCTCTTTGTTCAAGTCCCCTATTGTTAATAGATTCTTTAATGGCATTATTCACCTCTTCCTCCATCTCCTTTCATTGTGCATCAGTGGGACTTGAACCTTGCCTTACCTTATGTGTGCTCCCTTCGAGCCTCTTCACAAGTGTCCTCTCAGGCTCCTTACTCTGAAGACTGCCTTTCTTGTTGCCATCACCTCTGCTCGCAGAGTGAGTGAGCTTCAGGCTCTTTCTTCTAAGCCGCATTTCTTCTCTGAGCATCCGGACAAAAGGGTGCTTAGGACGAGATCCTCGTTCCTTCCTAAAGTAGTTATTCCTTTTCTCATAGATTAAACTACTCTGCCCACCTTTTTCCTACCTCTGCACCCTTCCAAGGAGGAGGAGAGACTCCACCGTCTCGGCCCAAAACTTGCGCTATCCTTCTACCTTGATCGCACTACAGATTTCCGAGTGGACGATTAACTCTTCGTTGTCAATGTGGGTGCCAAGAAAAGTCAGGCTGTCCAAAAGCGTGCCAAGAAAAGTCAGGCTGTCCAAAAGCGTACCATCTCAAGATGGGTTGTCCTTTGTATAAAGCTTTGTTAAAGGAACCTCCACTTGGGCTGCAAGATCACTTCACTAAAGCTATGACAGCAACTACTGCTTTGTCACGTGGAGTCCCACTTATTAAAATCTGCCAGGCGGACATGTGGGAATCTATGTACACATTCACCAGACATTACTGCCTGGATATTCAAGTCTGGAGGGACGGCTCGTTTGCCCGTTCTGACCTCCTGGACTTTCTGGTGTGAACTTGGTTCACAGACCCTCCTCCGGGGATGGTATTGCTGGGGTATCTATTCTAATGTAAGAAGTCTATAACTAACTGCCTCTTTCGGATGAACAAGTTACTTACCTACGGGAACGATGTAAGAGACATAGGTTAGTTATAGATTCCTTACAGCCCCACCCATCCTCCCTTATCTGCAAACTGATTTCCATGGATAGGGACTCCCTTACAGGGCCCTAGGTTTGGCTCACCCATGGTCAGTGTCTTTAATGGCTCTGCGCTTCTGGCATGTAAAGTCGTGTCAGAATTGACGTCAGCACACAGGGGTGGCATATAAGTAGGCCCTGCAACGTCATCCCGGTGACTACGTTGCAAACGACAGACACAGAGTCGACCGATGCCGCCTACTGACGTGCAAGGGTACAGCTAAGAGAAAATATTCTTTGGATCCTGTCTGACACCTAGGGTAATTCTAAGGTAAGGAATCTATAACTAACCTGTGTCTCTTACAGATACATCGTTACTGAAGGTAAGTAACTTGTTCTTTAATTGGATGAGATTTTCTTTCGGTGTTTTGCCGTTCATTAGTAATAAAGTTTTCTGTTCCTCTCTCTCTTTGCTTTAGTTCCTCGCCATCCTATTCTTTTCCACTACTGCCCACACCATTCAGCATCAGCATTCTCTTGCCCCAGGCCCTGTTTTAAAAAAATAGTTTTTGCTGCCCGTCGTGCTACAGGCAGTTAGCCATCTTAAAACAGTTTGTGACAATTTTGGATGTCCCCAAACCATTTGCACTGGACATCTATTTGTTTTATTTTATCTAATCACTTCCAACGATAGCTGCTGCACATGCACTAGAGCATCCTCAGTAGTCCTATGTAAACAGGATTTGTTCAAATTAAAATGAGAAGGCTGAAATCGATGTGTACCCAGCCATGGCATCCTTCTTTCCAGGCATATATTAGGGCTTATTTACAAGCCCCTTGCGCCGCCATTGCATCACTTTTATTATGGGAAAAAATAACGTACCGGAGGCGCAAGGGGCTTGTAAATAACCCCTTTTGTATTCAACAAAATGCTGCTTCAAGATGGCCACTGTAGATGCACGCAAGTTTGCAGCAGCTTATTAGGAAAACCACACTTATTTGCAAATTAATAGGTTTGACAACCGTGACCCATTCACTTTGCCAATGCTTGTTCTTTTTAAAGGGGTCTAGAAACATATGTGCAAAACTGATTTGTGAATATGCAAGAAACCATTTACAAATTTGTTGCATAAAATAAGACAAGTGATATCAACAAAGTACAGGCTCAATTAGGAGTACCCACAACTGCCCCCAAACGGGAGAAGAGCACAAACATGGCTGAAAACAATCTAACGTGGGAGAATAAGACGGGTAAAAAATAAAGCACAAATGGTAAGACAAGTCAAAAACAAAGCATGTACTGACTTTAGGAAACCAAATGTTGCAATGGTAAACTGACAAAATAATAAATGAAGCTTACGCTGACACTGAAACATTGAAGGAAAACACAGAGAACATGGCATAATTTGGGAATAGCATTGGAATAGGCAATTGTACATAAACACGTGTTCCAGCATTGAAAAGCTTCCTCCCTCCCATGCCCAAAACATTCTGTAGGAAATTGATTAATCTACTTTACCTAGTAACATCAGAGGCACATTTAGACCCTAACTTCAGGGTGAGGGGCAAACACTACCAGCTGTGAGGCGGAGCAGGCATTTCCAGAAATGCTGTTAGATCTATCCTCATAGTCAATATGGGAAGAAGAATTGACAAACTGTGCAATTTAAACAATATTAGACAAACCTGATTTTATAACCAACATGTTTTTGTAGGTTTGACACTGTTCTTAGGCTATTCACAGTGATCTTTAAAAACACTGAGTGCATTAACTAAAAAAAACTTGGGTGTACTGATTTTAAACCGAAGCAGATAAGTCAAGCTCTTACAATGTAATATCTGAAAGAAACATGTTAGTTCGATTCCTTACCTTAGAATAACCCCCAGGCGTCAGACTGGATCCGGAAAGTTTTTGTCAGCAGTACCACTGCGCGTCAGTAGGCGTCGTCTGCGGCTCCGCATCCGTCGTCGGCGTCGTGATCGCCGGGATGACGTTGGAGTACTTAGAAGCCGCCCTCGCGCTCTGTTGTCAGTTCTGTTCTACTTTTTTCCGCGCCAGTAAGTGCAGATCCAGGAAGAGCGTACCCTTAGTCATTTTTTGACTAACTTTTTAACTTTTTTGGTCTATCTTTTTCGAGTCGACTCCTGGTGCCGGTAGGGATGCCAGGTTTCAAGCTGTGTGACGACTGTCACTGACTGATGTTGGTTACCGACCCCCACCGCCTTGGGCCTTGAGCTACCTGAAGTGGCTGTGAGCACTAACCTCCCAACCAAGGTGCTTCAACCACCAATAAGCTCTTCGGAGCCTCTGCTGCAGCTCAATGGGGCCCTCACTGACATTCTGCTGCAGTTCAATGAGGCCCTCACTGACGTTCTGCTGGGCACTTGGTCCAAGCCCACCACAGTCCCTCCTGTGGATCGGAACGTGGCCCGGCGCCACCGCCCTGCTCAGGGCGACCCCTGCTTTCTGTCCACCCACCCCACCCCTGAGAGTCTGGCTATCCATACCTCCATGTCCCAGACCGCCTTCCCGACCGCACCACTGGACCGGGAATCCAAAAGGCTGGAACAGTTTTGCAAGAAACTGTTTTCCTCCCTTAGTCTAGGGTTGCTAAGCATTAATACTGCATGCCTTTTGGACCGTTGCACCCACTATCTGTGCGATACGGTGGCGGACATGCTGCCCCCGTGACTGGAGGAGGCCAGGGCACGGCTCGCCCAAGCTCTCGCTGAGGGGAGGGATGTAGCGCGGTCTTCCATCCGATGTGGACTTGACACCACAGAATCGCTGGTAGAGCGATAGCAACGATGGTGGCGATTCGTTGTCACGCCTGGCTGAGATCCACGAACTTCTATGGGGATGTCCAGAGCACTCTTATGGACTGCCTTTTGATGGCTGTCGCCTCTTTGGCGACAACGCGGATAGTGCGCTGGAGCACTTTAAGGACTCCAGGGCAACGGCCAAGTCCTTGGGCCTGTTGGCCCAGCGCCAGCAAATATCTGCTTTTCGCTCCTTTCGTGGCCACAGACGGGGCACCCCCGCACGTTCGTCCTGCCACAGGCCACAGAACCAACCTCAACGTGGTCGCGGGTGTGCATTCCGCCATGGAGGAGCAGGGAGTCAGAGAGCTGGCCAGTCCACATGCGATCCCGCAGCATATGCCTCAAAGCCTTCCTAGTCCGAGCTTTCCGGCCCATTCCACGCCAGTGGGAGGCAGAGTTGGCCATCACCTGCTCCACTGGCGTACCATCACTTCGGACAGGTGGGTGCTGCAAATCGTCCGAAGGGGCTACACTCCCTCCCCTTCGAGGTGACCTCTCTAGCCATGCCACCACAGTACCACCGCATGTCGGGGGATCACTTGCAACTTCTACGAGAGGAAGTTACGGCCCTCACCTGCTCCACTGGTGCTGCAAATCGTCCAAAGGGGCTATACTCCCTCCCCTTCGAGGCAACCTCTCCAGCCATGCCACCACAGTACCACCGCACGTCGGGGGATCACTTGCAACTTCTACGGGAGGAAGTTATGGCCCTCTTGGCCAAGGGGGCCATCGAGCGTGTTCCTGGCCCAGAAGTGGGACGGGGTTGTTACTCCCACTACTTTCTGGTTCCCAAGAAGGGCAAAGGGGGCCTACGCCCTATCTTGGCCCTCAGGAGTGTCAACAGCTTCCTCCGGAAGGAGAAGTTCAAGATGCTGACGTTTGCTCATATTTTGGCTGCCCTGTTTCCACATTCAAGTCCTGCCAGCCCACCGGCGTTACCTGTAGTTCACCGTGGGCCACAAGCACTTTCAGTTTACCGTGCTCCCCTTCGTCCTCACCAGTGCTCCTCGGGTGTTCACGAAAGTGATGGCGGTGGTCGCAGCTCATCTGCACAGATCAGGGATTCCAGTGTTGCTGTTGGAGCTAGAGTGCGCTCCCGTGAGCCTGGCTTTCCAACGGAGGACTTCGGAGCCGCGAATCACTCTTCATCGTGGTAACACCCGCCAGGCATTTCTGTGCGCGGCGGAAAGCCGCAAGTTACCTCACAGTGCCACAGTGCAATGCAAAATGCCTATTAGAGCGGCAGGAGCTGCAAGTCGCCTTCCAGTGTGGCAGGAGCTGCAAGTTGCCGCCTAGTGCGGCAGGAGCTGAAAATTGCTTTCTTGTGCGGCAGGAGCCGCGAGTCACCTCCTAGTGCGATGGGGGCTGCAATTTACTTTATATAATAAAGCTGCGATTTGTCCCCAACTCGGCAGGACAGGCAGGGTGTTATTGAGTGCCTCACAGTGCGGTGGGAGCCGAGTGTTGCCTTCTGCTAGCTGCAGGTTTCTTGCGCGGCAGAGACCGTGTGAGCCGTGTGGGCTCCTCATTGCAGAAGGGGGCTGCAAAAAGATTGCCATGTGTGGCAGAAAAGTCACGAGGGCCCTCATTCCTGTCAGGAGCTGCAATTCATTTTGAGAGCAGCAGAGCAAGGGCCCTGTGAAGACACGGCGAGGAGCTGCACGGGATTCAAGGAGAGTCTGTGAGTACAGGGGACGGTGGTCTATGTGAACAAAGGGGTGGTGGTGGATGAAGCCTATCACCGGCATCTGTATATAATCTCAGTTAAGTGGCCATCTGTATTGCAAGTGATATTCACCAAATACTTAAATAAAGAAAATAGAGATGACAGGCACGGATCACTGCTGGAGGTTCCTGCTTGAGTACAGTTTTGAGTACTGCTTACAGAGTATTTATCGTCACTTAAATCCAAGATTGAAGGGCCGGAGGACTATCGAGCAAAACAGCAAGGGGGTAAAAAGCAGTACAAAAAGTCAGGGGTCATTTTAACATCCAGCAAGGTGAAAGGTAAGGGCAAGAAGTGCTACAAAGGCGCAGTAATGGAATTAGAAATGCGCTCAGGAAAAAATAGAGCCGCCCAGGATCAGGACCAGGACCAGGTCCAGGGGGAAGGCCTCTCACAAAGGAATCAGAGATACCCAAAGAGGCTAAGGAAAGATTCCCCCTGACAGAAACAACAGGATTTAAAAATACCCCGGAATGACATAAATGAAAAGAACGTAAATGAAAAGAACGAAAATGAAAAGGAATCTCCCAGTAAGGTTTCTGCTATGAAGAAAGCAAGGATGGCCCATTGCAAAAGGAAAGAGGGATACAAAATAACAGACTTCCTAATCGCAAAAGGGTCAACAAAAAAGGGACCTTCTAACAGTGCAACACCATTGAAGGAAAACAAAACCAAAGGTGCATCTTTAATAAAACAGCAGTCTGATCATGGAATAGGAATGGATTTACATTCTGTAAGCAATGAAGTCGTCACAAATGACGTACAAAGCCAAGAAATTGTCGCGGACGTCTCAATTCAGAAGTGCTCAGTAAGCACGCACACAGCAATAAACTCAGCCAGGAAAATAACAACAAATGCAGTAATTCACAATCATAACTCAAGTGAAACACTCTTTTCCTTCAATCTCAGTAATTGGGAAGAGCAGGGGGAGGGACTCTGTTATATTCAGCAACAGGAGCCATTAGATTCACCTGCCCAAGAAAAAGAGCTTGACCCCAAATCATTGGAACTGTTGGAAACAACTTCTTCTCCTTTACACATAAGGAGGACACTAAACTGGAACAATCAACAGACCTCATCAGTTATAGGAGAGGGTGTGTCACCTTCACCTCTCCAAGTAGAAGGGATAGTCGTGTGCAAGGCTGAAAGTCCTCTAGCTTTAGACATAGGGTCACATTTAAGCTCTCTTCCATTAATAATGGAAACATTAAAGGTCTCAGACATCTTACAACAGCTGGGGGCCCAACAGCTAGAACCAAGCAATCATTCCTCCCTAATCAAACTCATTCATCCAACAAATACTAAAGATCAAGCCCCTTCCAGTACCTGGGGCGTCTTATTGTCAACATTGGAGACAATCTCCACAGCAATTTCTCACCAAGCAGACAAACACGATATCCAAGTAGATCTATTAAACATAATGGCAATATACATAGTAGGTATTGACAAGAAGCTAAAGACACTCAACCATCTGATTACGAGAGCGCAACAATATAACTACACTCAGCAAGTTAATTGTACGTGCACATCGACATGCGAAAACCCGCAAACAGTAACAACTATTTTGACGGACATATTGACGGAAGTGAGAGCCCAAGCTACCAGCTCATCCAAAAAAGACAGGGCAGTTGAGGCTTCGCCAAAGAAAACAAAAGGACTATCACAAAAAGATTCAAACACACAAACTACGCTAACGTCTATTTTGGAAATATCCGTCTTAACAGAAACAAGTGAAATCAACTCTAAGGTAAAAGTCATCAACCCTGACTCAAGTGGAACAAAGGATAACAAAAATATAGAAATAGCGGTGGTTAAGCCTGCGCTCTCAAAGAAAGAAAAAGAAAAGCATGGAACAAAGGGAAAGCACCTCAACAAAACAAAATATGGCCGTTATTCTTGCAACATAAGAATGGCAGATCACGTACATTAAATAACTACATAAAATCAGATTCGGAATCTATAACCCCACAAACAATCACCCAAGAACTCAACCCTACAGGAAAAGAAAACACAACTTGCTTACCTGCGACAAATGATTCTGAAAATGGATCATTGTCAACAACAGCCGAACAAGAGACATCACCAAACAGGCAAAACTCTATGGCCCATAATTGTTTGAAATCCTCTACCACCAGAAAGGAAGGGAACACTAAGTCAGAGGGACAGGACCAAAGTAGATCAGGGTTCAAGGTAATTACCAAAGAAGCAGTTAGAACAAGAAGTCCTAGCAGGTTGGAAGGTGAGGACATATCAGTGCTGCAGCTGCAAAGTTCAAATATACCAAGGGAAAATGAATTAAACAAAATAGTGTTACTTCCAAACTATATTTCAAGAGGTAACTTTGACACCGTAAACAGAGGTACAATCATAAAACTGGTAAAGGAAGTAAGGGAAATAGCCTATATTAATTCTTCCAACTTACTATCGATTGAATTTAAACCACATCCATCCATGGATAAGAGAGAGGTTACTGTAACAACTTGGTCTTCACCGGACATTGCACAGCATACAATGACTCAACAGCAAAAGTTTAAGGCTTGGGGCATTGAACTACAAAGGATAGAGGCCCCATGCTATCCAGGTCCGCTTCTCCCCAAAAAGAAAAGCGAGGGATCTCTACTGAGAGGTGCCATAGGAGCAGTAACAAATCACAAATCCTTCGATAACGTAATAATTACCTGGCCTCGGGCAACAGCCCAACTTGAAAGGAGTATAGATGAATTTAATACAATCAAACAAGTGATTAAAGACAATAGGATGGGGCTGCAAAAACTTAATCTTAACTCGCAATCCCGACGAACCAAAGTACCACAAGAAATTCAAAAAGTTATCAACATTTGCTCTTGGAATACCCACGGTCCTGCTTGAGTACAGTTTTGAGTACTGCTTACGGAGTATTTATCGTCACTTAAATACAAGACTGAAGGGCCGGAGGAGCTATCGAGCAAAACAGCAAGGGGGTAAAAATCAATATAAAAAGTCAGGGGTCATTTTAACATCCAGCAAGGGGAAAGGTAACGGCAAGAAGTGCAACAAAGGCGCAGTAAGGGAATTAGAAATGCGCTCAGGAAAAAATAGAGCCGTATTAATAAACTGTGATTGATTACGGACAATAAAACATGTGACTAAAACTACCAAATGACAGAGGCATTCTTAGGCGCATATTTATGATGGCTTTGCGTCATTCTTGCACCAGGCAACATGGTATATGTAGAATGCAAACCTCCAAGTCATATTTTTGAAGTGCAAGTGCTCCCTGTGTAGAGAATAATGGAGATTGGCTGTCCATTATTGGTATGTTTGCTTTACTGTAACGTCCGTAGTAAAGTACACTATGTGTGCCAGGGCTAGTAATGCAAATGCTACTGGTGGGCTTGCAGCACTTATTGTGCCACCCACACAAGTATCTATGAGAAGGGAACTCAGGCCTGCTATTGCACACGTTTACAAAACACTACTGCCTGGACAGCCAAGTCCGGAGAGACTGCTTCTTTGGCCATTCTGTTCTCCACGACTTTCTGGTGTGAACTTTGTTCGCAGACCCACCTCCAGGGTTGGTATTGCTGGGGTATATATTCTAAGGTAAGGAATCTATAACTAGCTGTTTCTTTCAGATGAACAAGTTAATTACCTTCGGTAACAATATATCTGTAAGAAAGACAGGTTAGTTATAGATTTGTTACCGCCCCACCCATCCTTCTCGTTCTGCGAACAGATTTCTAGGGTTAAGGACATCCTTTCAAGGCCCTAGTTTTGTGCACCAGTGGTCAGTGTCTTGCATGGCTCTGCGTTTCTGGCACGGAAAGTCGTGTACAGAACTTACATCAGCGTGTGAGGGAGGCGTCTAAGTAGCTACTGCGACGTCATCCTGGCGACCACGACGCCAACAACAGACATGGAGCCGACCAATGCCACCTTCCGACGCACAGAGGTACTGCTGACGAAAACTTTACGGATCCATTCTGACACCTGGGGGTAATTCTAAGGTAAGGAATCTATAACTAACCTATCTTTCTTACAGATATGTCGTTACCGAAGGCAAGTAACTACTTCATATGGCACATTCCTGCCCTTTCCCTACCACACAGTGCTGCAAGGTGGCATGTTGCACTGCATGATTTCTTGATAAATGTGCCCCTTATTCTTTACTGTTATGCAGTATCTATTTATGGTTGATATTGGCAACTAATTTATAGGCCTGTAAAAAGACACCTGTTTTCATTCGCATTAAGTGGAAGTTAAAGATTTGCATGGCTCAGGTGGTGTTAGCGCTGGAACGGAAGACTAGATGGTGTATGTCGATTTGCTAGTCATCTATTTTCACATACCGATTCTGCGGTCCTACATGAAGTACCTACGTTTCATGATGGGATCTGTGCATTACCAATTTGTGTCCTCCCTTTAACCTCTGGTCCATCAGACTTTAAAAGGTAATGGCAGTGGTCACCGCCCATCTAATATGTTCAGGAATCCCAGTATTTCATTAGCTAGGTACTGGCTCCTCAAGGCCAAGTCTTCAGAAATGGTGATAAGCCACCTGCAGACACCAATGTCAATGCTTTATGACCTGGGTTTTTACATTTATATGCCTAAGTCTCACCTGGAGAACTCTCAGAGCATCCTGTTCATAGGTGCAGTACTGGACACTACATTGAGTCGAGCCTTCCCACCCCTGAGAATAAGGGATATTAAGCCTATGATTCTGATGTTTCAGAATGGTGTCACATGTTTAAGGCCTGCTGGTCTGACCCCTGCTAGCTTCCTGCAGCCTCCTAGTCAAGCCAGGACGCTGTGGAGATCTCAGTGTACGCTAGAGTGGATTAGACATGGTGGAGAATGGAGAACCTTGTTCAAGAGATGTCCTTCCAGCCTCCACCAGCAGTGTCCACTGTGGTAACCGATGGTGCTATTGTAGGGGGGGAGCTCATCTGCAGGAACAGGTGATGACGGGTCTTTGGTTTCCAGAGGAGCAGAGATGACTGGCAGTCAAGACTTTCCTGTTAATTCAATTCGACTTTATTCAGTTAAAATCAAATAACCATAAAAGTACATTAAAATTCATCATTCAGATACATAGCAATACATTACAGGAAAAATATCAAGACGACTAAAATTAATTTATATACAGTGTAGTTAAATGCGAATTGATTTACGTAATCTGAAAGCAATTTTAAAAAATTCGGTAATAGAAGCCACAATTAAAATTACATCTAGTTTCTGCAGTGCTAAGAAAGCAGGGCGGCATCGGTTAATTCCCATTTCCTTTAAAATAGGTACAATCAATCTGTTGCGTGCTGCTTTGTAAAACTTACAGAAGAATAGGATATGCATGTCGGATTGAGCAGATAGATCGTCGCAGGGACATTTAATTAAGTCATGTGACCAGGAGTTCATAAAGCAGAAAGTTAAAACTCTAAAAAAGATATTCAACCTAAAACGAGTTAAAATGAACCGCTCTTGTTCTTTCATCATTAGGGTTAGGTATGGTTGGATTTTCCCCTGAACCAGTAATTGTTGGTGAGCAACAACAGATTTTTTCTTTACTTCCTCACTAGCTCTAGTAGTTTCCAAATATTTCATACATTGTTTTCCTAGAAATATTACACATTGGGGAAGGATCATCATAGTAATTCTGGCAGCCCAGTTTAGAAAGAAAATATTTTACATACATGAGCCACCTGATCCTACATACATGATCTAGGCTCAATACGTCTTTTATGATGGCGCGGTTCAATACACATTCATTATTGGTCCAGACCCTGTGCCATAATAAAATTGTCTGGACCCTAATTGTGTCTTCGATGTAAGGTTGACCAAGTTCCATGTGACAGATATAACTTGAGGCACTCGCAGGTACAGCTAGGATGTACCTCAAGAACATATTTTCTGCGACCTGGATTGGTTTCACCTTTTCATATCCCCATAACCCAGCACCGTAGACAGCAATTGAAATACATGTTGCATTAACATTTTTTAAAAGTTCAACAATTGTTTTTTTTCCCATTTTTTTTGCAAAGTTTTTTAGGGCCATAATTGATTTACAAAAAATCAATTTCCTAGCTTTTATTGCACTTGCCCATGTGCCTGGCTCATGAAATAAAATCCCTAGATATGGAAAAGTTAGGGTAAAATCTAAGGGACTCGCATCAATATAATTAGCCTTTTTCTTCTTCTTAGTGCCAGGACCACAATTCATAGAGAATGTCTTTGTACAATTAATGTGTAAATCTAAATCTAACATAAAAGTATTGAAAGATGTTATAAGACCTTGTAGTGCTATAGGGGTCCGGGCCATGATAACCGCATCATCTGCGTAAAGAAGCGCGGGGATCGATCTTCTGGCTACCATAGGCCTATCCTTTGAGGATTTTAATAGGGCTTCTTCCATGCCGTTAATGTACACTAAGAATAAAAAGGGTGCGAGGACGCACCCCTGGCGAACCCCGCGCCCTATGGTCTGGTACATTCCCCCTTTTTTCCCATAACGCACTGTTGCGGTTGCACCTGAATATAATTCCATAAGAAAGTGAATTAGGTTTTCTTCTACACCTAGATTTCCCAAAATGGCCCATAGCTGGCTATGTGAAACACAATCGAACGCTGACGTCAAGTCAACGAAGGCAAAGTAAATGCTTTTCCGTCTTGCCCGGATGTATTTTTGCTGTAGGATAAATAGATTTAACCCTTGCTCAATCGTTCCTACCCCTTTTTGAAACCCAAACTGGAGATCACTAATGATACAGTTATCTTCAGCCCAAGTTTGTAATCTGCTTAAGATAACTCTCCCTAAAATTTTCACAGAACAATCCAATAAGGAGATTGGTCGGTAGCACATGGGGTTTGTCTCTCTTCTTTCTTAAATATGGGCACAATGGCAGATGTAAACCAAGAAGGTGGAAAGCCCTTCTCTGCTGTCGCATTAAATAATTGCACTAAGAGACTTTCCTGTTATCCCTGCACAGACTGACCCTGACGGACAACACAACTATGATATGCTGTATCTTTGTTGTGAAGCAATACAACTCTGGTCTTGGGCACAGAAGCACCTGATCTGGTTGGTTGCCAGCCATCTGGTCCGTGCTCTGAATGTCAGAGTTGACAGCCTGAGTAGACTTCCTCTTGCTGAACAAGAATGGCAACAGCACCCAAAGCTTGTCCAGAACATCTTCGCACTTTTGGGTGCACCTCGGGTGGACCTATTTACCACTTGCAGCAATGCTCATTGCTCTCACTTCTGTGATCTCAATTATCCATTACAGGCAGCTTTGAGGGATGCCTTTCAGTTAAAGTGGAGCTTTCCTCTTTACTGTGTTTCCTACCATACTTTGATTCCTTGGGTGCTGAGGAAGATGTGGCTTGACCAGACCCAAGTCATTTTAATAGCCTTGTATTAGCCAAGAAGGGTGTGGCAGGTGCTTCTTTCTCTGTGGCGCCCTTTCCATCTCCCTCACAGGGTAGACCTTTCTCAATGGCAGGTGCTGCACTCGTACCTCCAGAGCCTACACATTCATAACTGCAGATTGAGCAGTGACTCCTGAATGCTTATCATCCGCTTTCTGAAGTGTTGGATGCCATTTTATGTGCCTATAGACTTTCCACCAAAACAGTGTGCTCTGGGAAATGGAGTAGGTTTGTCAAGTGGACACAAGTAGAGTTCAGACAATGCTGTAGACCCTCTCCAGGACCACTTATTGGATTTCATATGGGTTGCCCAGTCGTTGACTCAGAGGGTTTGTGCAGTGGATACAGCGAAAAGCTGCTTATCAGCATTTTTGGCCTTTCAGTGTCTCCCAGACCAGCCATCCTAGTTCAGGTTCCCTATAGTTGAGATGTTTCTAAAGGTCTTACCAATATGTTTCCCGGTTCATTATGCCTCAGCTTAATGGGATCTTTGGGGCATACTTATTAGGAAACTGTCGGAGAACAGCGTTAAGCCAAGAAGACTGATTCTGCACTCTGACAGTTTCCACATGCAGGGAAGCGCTATATTCACAAGAACACTGTGCACCCCTGCCTTTCCCCTAGCACCAACGCAGGCACTCTAGCACCATTGTGCATCATTCCGAGTGTTGACCCCCCCGTTTCTTTCTCAGGCTCATTCCATCGGTTAGGGTGTGCCTCAGGGCTCTGCGCTGAGCCCCGTATTGTTTAATCTATATGTTCAGCCTCTTGCAACAGTGGCCAGGAATATGAGCCTCACCATGGTCTCGTATGCAGACGATTCGCAGTTGGTGGTGGCCCTCTCTGATGGTTCTATGCTGGAAGCTTCTAGGTTTAGGAGCAGCCTGGCCAGCGTTGCGGAGTGGATGACTACAAACTGCCTCCAGCTGAACGCCAATAAAATGGAGGTACTGCTGGTGGGAAAGGATAGGAGTCTCTGGAGTGAGCAATGGTGGCCAACTGTTCTTGGTAGTGCTCCCACCCCTAGGTCGGTGGTCAAGAACCTGGGGGTATGGATGGACTCTACCCTCAGATTTCAAGATCATACTAAGAAAGTTGCCAGCACCTGTTTTGGCCTACTTCGGGGACTAAGGCCTTTGTTGAGGTTCTTTGATCGTCCTACGTGCCAGCTGATTATTCAATCAGCCATCCTATCTAGACTAGACTATCCTAGTTCGCTCCTTCTGGAGGTTAATCAGGCTGAGGTCATGCGATTGCAGCGTGTTCAAAATGCTGCCGCCAGAGCCCTGTTGGGACTTCCGCGTAATTGCCCCTCTACTGGTGCCATCCGGAGGCTACATTGGCTACCCATGGCCAAGCGGATCCAATTTAAGGCTCTTTGCTTGTCTTTTAAGATCATGAAGCTTGCGTCGCCCAGCCTTCTAGCTAACCTGCTAGCTCTGTATGTTCCGACTCGCCAGCTGCGCTCCCTGGGACAGCAACTGGTTAGAGTCCCCGAGGGAAGCGTCTTTTGTCAATCAATCAATCAATCAATCAGCAGAATTTATATAGCGCGCTACTCACCCGTAAGGGTCTCAAGGCGCTGAAGGGGGGGTCGCTACTGCTCGAACAGCCAGGTCTTGAGTTGTTTCCTGAAGGAGAGATGGTCCAAGGTCAGCCGTAGGTGGGTGGGGAGGGAGTTCCATGTCTTGGCTGCCAGGTAGGAGAAGGAACTTCCTTCGACGGTGGATTTGCGGATTCGTGGGACGGAGGCGAGGGCAAGGCTGGCGGAACGGAGCTGGCGGGTGGGTGTGTAGAATGTGAGTCGGCTGTTGAGGTACTCCGGCCTGTGTCGTGGAAAGCCTTGTGTGCGTGGGTGAGGAGTCTGAACGTGATCCTCTTGTTGACGAGGAGCCGGTGCAGAGATGTGGCTGTGGCAAGGGATGTCCAGGATGAGTTGTGCTGAGGCGTTCTGAACGCGCTGGAGTCTTTTTTGGAGTTTGGCAGTGGATCCAGCGTAGAGGGTGTTCCCGTAGTCGGCTGGTGACGAGGGCCTGGGTGACCGTCTTTCTGGTCTCGGTGGGGATCCAACGGAAGCTCTTTCGGAGCATGCGCAGGGTGTTGAAGCAAGATGACAAGACGGCGTTGACTTGTTTGGTCATCATGAGGGAGGAGTCCAGGATGAAGCCCAGGTTGCGTGCGTGGTCCGTTGGCTTGGGTGTGGTGCCCAGGGCAGGGGGCCACCAGGAGTCGTCTCAGGTGGAGGGAGAGGATCCGAGGATGAGGACTTCCGTCTTGTCTGAGTTCAGTTTCAGACGGCTGATCTTCATCCATTCTGCGACGTCTTTCATTCTTTCCTGGAGGTTGGTTTTGGCAGAGGCGGGGTCGTTGGTGAGGGAGATGATCAGCTGGGTGTCAAGGGCGTAGGAGATGATGTTGAGGTTGTTTTGGTGTGCGATGGCTGCGAGAGGGCTCATGTAGACGTTGAAGAGGGTAGGGCTGAGTGAGGATCCTTGCGGAACGCCGCAGATGACTTCGGTGGCCGAGGAGCGGAACGGGGGGAGGCGGACTCTCTGGGTTCTTCCGTCGAGGAACGAGATGATCCACTCCAGGGCCGCCCCTTGGATTCCGGTGTTGCTGAGGCGCTGTATCAGGGTGCGGTGGCATACGGTGTCGAAGGCTGCCGAGAGGTCCAGGAGGATGAGGGCAGGAGTTTCTCCGTTGTCGAGCAGGGACCTGATGTCGTTGGTGGCTGCGATGAGGGTGGTCTCGGTGCTGTGGATTGCTCGGAACCCGGACTGTGAGGGGTCGAGGGATCCGTTGGTCTCGAGGAAGGTGGAGAGTTGTCTGTTGACGGTCTTCTCGATGACTTTGGTTGGAAAGGGGAGGAGCGAGATGGGGCGGAAGTTCTTGAGGTCCGTGGGGTCCGCGGTGGGTTTCTTCAGGAGGGCGCTCAGCTCGGCATGTTTCCAACTCTCCGGGAAGGTGGCGGATGCGAAGGAGCTGTTGATGATGTTCCGGAGTTGGGGTGCGATGATGGAGTCGGCTTTGTTGAAGATGTGGTGTGGGCAAGGGTCGGTAGGGGAGCCGGAGTGGATGGTGTTCATCAGGCGGGTGGTGTCTTCGGTGCTGATCGGTGTCCAGGTGCTGAGGGTGGTGGTGGGGGGCGTTGGTTCGGTGGTTGTGTCTGTGGACTGTGCGCCGAAGCTGTTGTGTATGTCGGCGATCTTGCGGTGGAAGAACGAGGCGAGTGAGTCGCAGAGGTCTTGCGAGGTAGTGATGTCGTTGTTGCAGGCACTGGGGTTGGAGAGCTCTTTAACGATGCTGAAGAGTTCCTTGCTGTTGTGGGCGTTGTTGTCCAGTCGTTCTTTGAATGTGGTCTTCTTGGTGGTGCGGATCAGCTGGTGGTGTTTGCGGGTGGCGTACTTGAGGGCGGTCATGTGTTCAGCTGTCTGGTCGTGGCGCCAGGCTTTCTCGAGGGTGCGGCAGGTTTTCTTGGAGTTTTTGAGTTTGTTGGTAAACCACGAGGCTTTCCTGCTGCCGGGTCTGCTGGGAGGGTTCTTCAGTGGTGCGAGTTCATCGGCGCAGTTGGTGAGCCACTGTGTGAGGTTGCGGGCTGCTTCGTTGGGGTCCGTCGTGTTGGTTGGTGGGCGAGTTCTGGCTGAGGGTGGTGGTGAACTGGTCGGCAGTGATCTTGCCCCAGCTTCTGCAGGGAACCTGTTGCGGGTGGTGGTGGGTCGTGGTTCTCCTGAAGCTGAAGTGGACGCAGCTGTGGTCTGTCCAGTGTAGTCCGGTTGAGTGGCTGAAGGAGATGTGCTTGCTGGAGGAGAAGATGGGGTCAAGCGTGTGGCCGGCGTAGTGGGTGGGGGTGTTCACCAGTTGCTTGAGTCCGAGGTTGGCGAGGTTGTCCAGCAAAGCGGTGGTGTTGCAGTCCTTGTTGTTCTCTAGGTGGAAGTTGAGGTCCCCTAGGAGGATGTAGTCTGTGGAGGTGAGGGCGTGCGGGCTGACGAAGTCTGCAATGGCTTAGCTGAATTGTGTGCGTGGTCCTGGGGGTCTGTAGATGAGGGTGCCTCTGAGGGTGGTCTTGGGGTCGGTGTGGATCTGGAAGTGAAGGTGCTCGGCAGCAGTGAGGGTGTCTTCGGAGTTGGTCGTGATGCTGATGGTGTTTCTGTGGACGATGGCGATGCCGCCTACGGTTTGGTTGATGCGATCTCTCCGGGTGATCTTGTAGCCTTCCGGGATGGCTACGGCGATGTCAGGGGCTGAGGAGGCGTTCATCCATGTTTCCGTGAGGAAGGCGACGTCTGGTGATGTTGTGTCGAGGAGGTTCCAGAGTTCGACAGCGTGCCTGTGGACGGAGCGGGTGTTGAGCAGGATGCACTTGAGGTGGTTGTTGCTGGGGCTCGGCCTGGTGGGAGCTGTGCAGGTTAGGAGGCAGGTGAATTGGCAGGATTGGCAGGTGATGGGTCGTGGGTGTGTTTCGGGGTGGCTCGGTAGCAGGCGGGGTTCCGGCCGGCATTGAGTGCGTGGAGGGTTGCGGCGTCGTAAGTTCTTCGGGTGCGCTGGCATCGACGAGGGCCAGGGGTCCTGGTGCTGGGCGCGGTCCAGGCGCGGACGGGCGCAGACGGGCTTGCCTTTGGCGCGCCTTCGGTGCACAATTGGCGCGTCCGCTGCAGTCTCCATATGAGGGGCTGAGGAAGGGAGGAGCAGCTGGGAGGCAGGAGCGGGGTGGCGAATGGGAACGGCGGGGGGCGGGCCGCAGGGAGCAGCGGCGGGAAGCAGAGGGCAAGGCGGGAAGCGGGAGGGCACAGAAGTCAAAGGGGGAACGGGGGTAAAAAACGAAACCAACAATTACAGAAGGAAAGGGGACCAAGGGGTAAAGACACGAATCACAGGCACAGTTAACACGGAAAAAAGGAGAAACGAAGGAAAACCAACAGCGGGCAGAGCGCGGGGAACAGGGGGTAAAAGCACGAGTCACAGGCAAGAATCACAGGCACAGTTAACAAGGAAAAAAGGAAACAAAGGAAAACCAACAGCGGGCAGAGAGCGGGGAACAAGGGGTCAAAATCACAAATCACAGGCACAGTTAACAAGGCAAAAGGGACACGAAAGAAACCAACAGCGGGCAGAGCGCAGCACACAGCACGGGGAGGACCACGCGGTGGCTAGGGGGGTGACCTACCTGGTGACAGGGTCAAGGGGGTCGATCCTTCCGCTGCTTAGCAGCCAGGCTATGGAACTCCCTGCCTTCCCAGATCCGTAGCCTGGACCGCCTGCTGGACTTTAGGAAAGCTATTAAAACTTTTCTCTTCCCCTCTGCCTAGCCGCTTCTGCATGTTCCTTGTGCCTACTTGTTCTGTTCCTTAGCCCCCTGGTTCTCTCTGACGCTGGCAGCGCCGGGACGCCTCTTTGCTGAGGCAGCTGTGCGCTATATAAACTCAGGTAACATAACATAACATAAGGGTGCCTGTGTTGCAGGGAAAGATTGTTTATGTGCAGGAAGATGTCTCTTCCTGCACATACACAATCAGTAATGGCATTTTGTAACTTCTATGTGTGCTGCAACTCGTCATTTTTTTAAATGATTGTTTTGCTGTTTCTGTCTGTGCGGCATAATGCAGCACACATAGAAACAGCAAAGACGAGGAGAAATAAAACATTTCTCCTTGTTTCGCCAGGTTAAGACCAGGTTTTCTCTGGTCTTAATTTTGGAACTGTCCCATATGTAGGCCTCCCTTGTGAATATGGGGCAGCGTCAAAATCTATGCGTTTTGCTGCGCAAAGCCCACCGCAACACCCTTTGCCCACCCCTTTCATGCTAAGTATAGACTGAAGGGGCGTATTTACAGGGCAGCATTAGGCCATGTTAAGTGGCTTAATGCTGCCTTGTGAATAAGGCGAAGCCCCTATCACCATAGGACCGTCAGAAAAAGTGAGGTTCCTATGGCGAGAGGGGCTTGAAATATGCCCCTTAATCTGGATCTTTCACGTTTAGCGTGTTCACCTTTTGAATTCTAACAGAGTTGCCATTTCTGATTCCATTACATCAGCTAGACATGTCAGGGAGTTGCAAGCGCTGACTGAGAATCCTCCATTTAAGCCTTTCTTCCAGACAAACTGGTACTTAGAACTAGGGGGTGGGTGTAACTCATGAAGTTTCGTGTAGCATAATTATGCAAAAATACTCTAGTTGCCTGGGTCTAAGACCTGCAATTGAACCACCTGTTGTCCAGGTCCTGTAAATAAAAATAAAATCAAATGTCCATGAAAAATCACTGGAAGTAATCTTGAAATGCTTTTTTTCGCTTTTAATATTTCAGTAGATCGTGGTTCAGCAGGTCGTTACATAAATCTAGCACTGACAATTGCTTAGCATAACTACCTCCTTGAATCTTTGTGATTTTTATCCTCCTGAAAGTTAGACTTTCAGGAGGATAAAGATCAATTCTGAATCTTTTAGGCTGTGGCATATTAATGAATTGTGATTCATTACAGGCAATTTAAACTTGTGACTAAAACTACTAAATGACAGAGGCATACTTAGCGGCATATTTATGAGGGCTTTGCGTCATTTTTGCACCACGTAACGTGGTACATGGTCGACGTAAACCTCTAAGTCATATTTTTGAAGCCTTTCAAAGCCACATTGCGTCGCTTTGAAAGGCTTTAAAAATATGGAGTAATGCAACTTAGCACAAATCGCTGCGTTGCATTACTCTGCGCAAGGGAGGAATTCAATGCGCGTTGCAGTGGGTGTTCCTGAGCAAATCCCCTGGTTTTTGATGCACTCCTAGATTTACCAAACCTGGGAATGCACCAAAAAGATACGCCTCCCCAGCTGAAGTGCAACAAGGAGAAATATGTTTATTTCTCCTCGTGTTTTCCTCCGTCTATGTGTGCTACATTCTGCTGCACACATAGAAAGAGGAATACACCTCTATGGTTTGACTTTTTGCAGGAAGCTGCCCCTTCTTGAACAAAAACAATCCTGCCTACAATACAGGCACCCGTGCACCATGGAGTAAGGGTGCCTGCGATGGTGCTTGGCTGCCAAAACGGTGCCAGAGCAGGGAGAAAGGGCAAGACTGCACTGTATTGGATAAATGCAGTGCATTCCTGCACTCTCCTTTTGACGCAGGGAAGCGAAACAAGGTAAATTGCTGCACTGTCCTGCACCACAATTCCTTGAAATATGCCCCTTATTTTTAAAACGTCACAGGTGTTGTACACAGCAAAAAAGGGGCGGTGCTATGTGATGCTTGTGACTCCTTTACATACCATTAGTCTCAGTTTAATAAATCCGACTATAGAAGACTCTTCAGTAACCTCAAGTCTCAAATAAAAACATGAATGATTTTTCTAAACAGAAAATGCTTATGCACCATAGTGCAACATATTGCACTGAAGTTTGGAAAAAATAAAAAGTATTCCCACACTCAATCCTCCACTTAATAATACATAAAAATGTGCAATATAAACATCAATGAAGCTCTGCATTACAAAGAGAATTGAGAAAGCTGTTGATATCCACTCCGCTTCTAGATGTATTAGCGCTTATCAACCTCAACATATTCAAGACCATGGGGACCAAAGGCATCATAATTTTCATAAATGGGGAGATTGAGCCAATCTGCTTGGTATGTAGTTGTGCTATAGATGAAGCAGTCCAAGATGCTGTTCTCAGCGGCGCTCTTTTCAAGTTCACCGTCCCACTCTACTACTCTGATTCTCTCAAGAGTACGCTGGTAGCTCTTTGGACAGTCTTCAAATTTATCAAGGTACTGCAGCAGCTGGTCATCCACTGCATAAATCTCTCCCACCACATGGTGTCCCGCGCCTGCAGTGTTGATTAAGTATGGAATGTTATATACTCCTGCAATCACAAGGGGAAATTTCTCTATGGTGCGCCCCTTGCCATGGAACCTTGCTTTCCCGTGGACACCATTGGTCATGATATGGTGGTTGGGCTGTCCTGTCTTCAGGGTGCCATATACAAAGATGTAAGTCATTCTGCCTAAAAGGTAAAAGAAACATTAATGATAATAAAAATGAGGCAGGGGTGTGGAATTTGATAAAATATCTACTTGTCCAAGGGGCAGGTTGCTTCATAAATCTACTTGTCCAGTAACAAAATTCACTTGTCCCTTTGGTGCCATGTAATGCAGTGACAAATTATGGCAGCCATCCTATTATATAAGAACTCTCTGATTATGCTAGGGCTCATACCATAGTAGTGTTTGAATACTTGCAATCCCCTTATGTTGCCACGTTTCCACAGATCTACATACTGGAGCTGTTGGTAGTGTTAAGCAATAGTTACAGGGTTAGAATGCCCTTTTGAGTCTGTGGAAACCTACTAACTTGCATGTTTTAAGGGTTTTTAACAACTCTTCTCTAATCTTTTTCCATACTGAGAAATGTTGGAAATGTACTCCTGACAATGGCAATGGCAGACGTAAACCTTCTTACAGAGTTGGGGAAAAAGTGTTTGGAGGGAAAGTGAACTTGCAAACACTCAGATTTTCGCATGAGCAAATCTACACATGATTATTTGCGGATGCTAAAATGCAGTTCACAAATATTTTCTAGAAGTACTACTTCTTGTCCTACTTCCGTTAACCATGGGAATTCCAGAAAACCGTATAGCTGTACTTAAGGCAAGGACATATACCATGGGTACACTTTTGAGACCCCTAATTTGGTCTGGGTGTTGACCATGACCTTTTGCGTTTATTAAAAGCCTGTCTCTCCGTCTGTATTGGCTGGCTTCACAGTGAGTGACAGCATTCTGCTCTTTCACAAGAAACATATTGGCACACAAAGTAGTTTTGTTCAGTGCCAGTAACTTCTGTGGCATTATGTGCTTTTTGAGACCCAAAAATGTTTTGCTTTTGCCAATGTTTATTATAATGGTGAGGGCCCGGCAGCTCCCACACCAATAAGGTTTTACAAAAACCATGCCAAAACACGTCACACATTGACAAAACTAAAAAGCTGACCACCAATTTCAGACCTACTGGTTTTTCCAATGCTTGTTTATTTTTGTTTTCCATCCATACTCTTATTAAAACTGGTTACACTGATTTTCCATTAGGAATATGTTGGGGATATACTAACATGTATCAACACATGTTACTAAATGATGATGCAAAGAAATGGTACCTGAAATTTTACAGTAGCTTAGCTAAATGTTTTTTTTCCCGCTTTTATTTTTTTATGGATATTTTATTTTGAAAGCAAAGAATAATCAATCTTGCTTTCAAGGTTCTGCAAATATTTGCATCAAATCAGAGAGCATTCTGGTAGCATTATACATAGCCTCACATTGCTAAACTTTGAAAACATGTGTACACATTTTTATACTGGAACCACTGTCAGTAGTGCAGTCAGAGCTTGCAACATTTACTAAGAGTGCTCCCCTAATAATAAAGGCTTTCAATTAATGAACCATAAATACCAGTTTGATTAGCATTAACAGATGGTCAAAAAGTTTACCTTAACTTTAGACAATGCACTTACCTGATCCATAATGTGGTGCTGCAGACTGGCCGTCAAAGGGATTGTGATACAGGGAGTTGGGCCTAAATGTCCCAAGGGCAAAATACACATTAAAACGTGTTGCCCTTGACTTCAAACAATATGTACTGGGCATCGGCTATAGGAATTCCACATCCCTGGGAGGTACTAAAGAGAAAAGTTGTCTGGTACATCAGTGCGAATTTTACCTGTGTCCTCCGTATTTTCATATTGATTCCTTAAAAATACTTGGTGATGATGAGGTTATCAAAATTAACAAACCTTCACTAATTGTATAGTGTTTCATACATGCCATGGGAACTATGGAGATGTACAAAGGTTGAAAATCTGGAATGAATTTCATTCCTTACATAATCTGAATTTTTGGTGGATATAGGGGCCCAGGTTTGCGTTACTTTTGTAAAGCAAACCAATGCAAAGTGTTATGATGAGATTTACTATCTAGCGCAAAGCGGGATCTGAGTTGGATAATTTCCCAAAGTAATGCAAAGTTGCTTCATGTGCTGTTTGCATCCAGGGGACATTCCATGGGTAGTACATGGGCGCTCCCATAAAACCACCATGCTTTTTGACGCAAATCCCTATCAACAAACATTTGTCAACAGGGATTTACACAAAAATCTTACACCTCTGTAGGAAGGTAGAATGCCTCTGCATGGTTACCCACACTTTTTGCCAGGTGTTGTTATGGATTCTGACTAGGCTGATTAGGATCCTGCTAATCATAACCCCAGTCTCTGTGCTTTCTCCACTAAATTGGATATGGTGGGTACCTAGGTACATCCCCGATTGGCTACTGGTGTACCCTAATAATTCCCCAGTATAAGGGGCTGAAGCATGTATTATGTCACCCAAGGGAGACCACTCCAACTGTGACTACAGGCCTGCCATTGCAGACTGGGTAAGATGGTGCAAGCACCACTTACGACAGAAATAGGTTTTCCTATATCTGAGGTCACTGCATTTAAATCCTATAAGTCACCCCTAAGGCAGGCCTTTCAATCCTGAAGGGAGGGTGATCGGTACTAAGTGTGACGATGCACCTGCATGAGCATGACACCTCTACAACCTTCGGAGTCCATTCTCCAGGGTTGTAAGTGCATCAGGCATTAAGATATATAGAGTGGCCATGCGTCATTACATGATGGCAAACTCTAAACTGGCTGTAACAAACCCTGTCATGTTTTGTATCGGTGTGGGAGGGATGATTCCATGCACTGCAAATCTCCTACGGGCGGCCCTCAGTGCTCCGGGTACAAGTCTTCCAGAACCGGACAGCAAGCTAGGGCTGTTGCCGACCAGAGACACGGTTCTGCCCTCCTGCTGCTGAGTCAAGCTTGAGCATGGGAAGACAGAACAATAGATATCCTGTCAAGGGGGAGGTGTGACCACCTCCCACACAAGGTTTAGTGTAATGGTGCAGGATGGGGCGCTTGCCAGCGGCACTGAGACTGCTTGAAGGGCATGCTTGGTGACCTCCTTGCATACTTCTGTTCAAACCAGTCCAGGGAACAATTGGCTCCAGCTTTGGTGCAAAACTGGACCAAGGACATGAGAGTATTCTCCGCACTGGCCAACCCCTCTGATCGGTTTGCTGTTCCTGGGCTCTTACGGATTCCAACAGGCTCAGTAACACAGGTGGCATTCTTTAACTCCCTGGAGGCCTGCACTGTCTTCAGACCGAGTTTGAGGCCAGTATCCCTTGTCGGCACCACTGGAATCGAGCACTTGTGCACCGTGTCGGCTGGCCGTTGCTAAGGATGAGCGACTCTTGTCTCCAGAGGTCTTCGGGTCCTCTCAAGGGACTTCTTTAATTCCAGTGGGCTCCCCTGTTTACTTGGGGCCTGCTCCGACTCACCTGCTCTTGGTGAGTCGCTTAGGCCTTGCTGGTCCTAACTCTGCACTTTTTTCGCTTGCCATGTTAGCTGTTGCCAAGGTTTGTTAGTGCTCCCGACGGACACCGACCCCTCAAATCCCGACATCCTACATGGGACAGCTTGTGAACGCCACCTGGTCTCCTACAGCTTCACCTGGTCTGCACTCCTGCAGCACCAAGGTCACTATCAACTCTCCTGCAACACCTGACATTGGCTGGCATTCGTCTTCCGTGCCTCCTTACAGATTCTTCTCATCCGGAATCCACCCTTAGGTTCTACCGGACACTTTTACCTTCTTTGCCAGAGGCATCTCCCTTATGTCCTCCATTGGGTTCGATGGTGGTTGCTGATTCCACTTCCCACCTAGGCACCCTGCTTCCCAGGTGTAGGTATCCTGGTTCCTAGGGTATCCACAGGTGGGGTGGCTATACAAACTTCTGTCTCCCACTGGGTTACTTCAGGGTCCACTGGGAAGGGTCCTTCTTTAAAACTGCAACCGTACTTACACACTGAACGGAGCACGATGTTGTGTTCTCACTCTGCACACTGCCTCCGTGGGGTTCCTGGTTACTTACCCTTGGTGGTTCCATGGGTCTCCAACATTTAGTTAGTGGGTACTTTATATTAAAAAACTATTTTTATAAATACACTGTGTGGTTCTTTTTTACATAATCTATACCGATAAGATTACGCTCTGGTAAAGCAAGCAGCTTTACACTCCTGGACTAAGCCTAAAGGCTGCTCAACACAGCTACCACTTAGAGAGTGTTCAAAGTTTGTCTCAGACCACTAAAATCACCATAAGGGTTGTCTGGATTAGTGCAGGGTGCTACACGTGAATAAGTGAGCACTATATACTAGACCAGCTTCTCACATTGGTGTACAGCGGTTAGGATTCTAGCCTGCATTGTTTTACCAGCTAATCTTGAGGGGATTAGTTGAAAGACCATCACTAACATTAGGCACATATAAATACTGCTTAGCATAAGTAAGTTCTACTAAACTTAAGGTTGGGTCGTTAAGGGTCTAGCACAACCCTTTCTCCAACCTTGGAGAGTTTTGTTTCCACTACGTTAGATAGGTGCAACACAGCTCTACACCTAGTAACATGTCTTTAGTGTGGGATCCTAGTGCCCCCCTCCCCAAGGCTGCTAGATATAGTGGTTTCACATTCCAGGAACTGAGAACCCTGTGTAGATCTAGAAAACTGAAGACCGGGAGTAATCCAACCACTAAGCACCTCTTAGAGCTGCTTATCCTGGATGATGTCAAAAACCCTCAGAGGGCAGGAGATCAAGATCAGGTGGGAATGATGCTCCAGTAAAGAGGTCAGGTGGAGTTACTCCTAGTGATCTTAATACTGAGCATTACCAGAAGAGTCCGAGGACTCCATCCTGGTGAACTCTGACCAAATGAATAATGCAGGTGGCACAGAGGGTGTCCTTAGAGGTAGGTTCCCCTTTATTCCTCCTGGGAGGGTTCAAAGTAGACAGAGGAGATCCAGATCTCCCTATGTTGAGTCCAATGCTTCTGGACAGTCCATAAGGACCTCAATCTCTAGTAAGAGAGAGGACTCTGTGGACAGGGAATATCAACAAATCAAGCTTGAGAAGGTTAGACTCCAGCTCAGCGAAGATCAGTTAGCCCTAGACAAAGAGGCTCTGGAAGTCCAGAGAGCTAGTAAAGATCTGTGACTAGAGTTCCATGGTGAAAGCCGTAGTGTCCATAGAGTCAGGGAAAACTATTTTGATACTAGGAACCTGAGCATGATATTCCCTCCTTACTAGGAGGGGGATGACATCCAGAAATTGATCACTGCATTAGAGAGGGCCGGAAAAGTTCAGATGGTCCCTCAAGGGCAGTGGACAGCTATCCTGTGGATCTTCTTTGCTAACAAAGGTAGAGATAAGCTCCTCACTGTTAGGGAAGAGGATGCTGACAATTACTCAGTTCTGAAGAGTGCACTCATTGACAGGTTTGGCTTAACCACTGAACAGTACAGGATTAAGTTCAGAGACACCCAGAAGAGACACACCCAGGACTGGGTAGACTTCATTCATAGTGCTATTAAGGCTCTGGAAGGCTGGCTTCATGGAAGCAAGATACAGGACTATGAATGATTGTACAGTTTGATAATGAGGGAGTACATCCTTAATAACTGTCAGAACCAATTACTCCACCAGTACCTGGAGGACTGAGATGACCTCTCCACAAGAATTGGGAAAGAAGGCAGACACATAGGTCTGCGCCAGGGTTAAGCAGAAACATCAGGGTGGTGGTGACCAGAAGAAAGATACTTCCAAAGAGAAAAAGGTGGGGATAAGTCTAAAGAGAAGTCCTCTGAAAATCCTCAAAAGTCTTCCTCCCGGGGAGGGTCCCAAACTCCTTCTTTCCCTGGATAGAAACCTTATTGCTATGTTTGCAAAACGAAAGGCCACAAGAAATGGGACTCCAATTGCCCCAAGGCCAGCAATAAGGATTCTGGTACTACTGCTACTACACCTGTGCCCCAAGTAGTAGTCCCCCAGGTGGTAGAAGTGCACCCACAAATTTAGTTGGGTTCTCATGGGGTATTGGGGTTACTGGCCTAGCCAGGTCCCCCACACAGGCCATCCTAGTCTGTGATGGTGGCATGGGGTTTGCCACTTTTACTGTAAGTCCCAATACCTTGGGCAAATACAGACAGGAGCTTCTGATTAGTGGTCAGAAAGCTGTAGCCTCTAGGGACACGGGCTAGTGTCACCATGGTGACAGGAAACTGGTGTCCCCCACTTCAGCTTTTACCAGGGTACATGTACCAGGTGACCAGCACTGATGGTGTTAGGACAGATCATTTCATGGCCATAGTCAATCTCAGCTGGGGAGGGGTTACTGGCCCTGAAAGGGTTGCAGTGTCCCCAATCCTGCATGTAGATTGCCTCTTGTGCAATGATTTGGAAAGTTCAGCCTGGGCTGAAGTAGAAGTGAAGGTCCACCTAAAAATGTTAGGCTTCCCTGAGGAGGTTGGTGTGACCCTTAGGGCCCCAGTCCAACCCCAGGAAAATTCAGGAGCAGTGGAGCCTGAAAAAATGGCCCACTCTGCTCAAAAGAGAGCACAAGGCAGGAAAAAGGGTATTTCTCCCCCCAGACTTAAGATGAGGGTCAGCGTCCCCAGGGAACTGATCCTACCCTTTGTGAAGAAACTGCCCCCACACAGGTCAGGCCTGTCTTGGCAGAGCCAGCCACTGAGGGCAGGGGAACCATCCAAGGAGGTACCCAGTCTGGAGCAGGTATTCTGCCCTTCTCTGCCAGGACTCAGTCAGCCTAGGGCTGCAGAGGCCAGGGATGTCAGTGGACCCACAGGGCCCACTGTCAAGAGGAATCCCCTCATCCATGGATTAGGAACCTCCAGCCTAGACTGGAATCCTGCTAACCAAGAAACCGGTCTCTGCTTTCTCCCCTAAATTGGATATGGTGAGTACCTAGGTACATACCAGATTGGCTACTGGTGCTCGGTTCCAAGTGCGAGGATGCCCCTACATGAGAGGGTCACTCCTACAACCTTCGGGGTCCATTCTCCCGGGATAGAAGTGCATTAACCATTAAGAGATATATAATGGCCATGCGTCATAACGCAATGGCGAACTCTAAACTGGTTGTAACAAACAGAGTCTGAGGCCAGTATCCCTCATCCGCACCGCTGGAACCGAGCCCCTGTGCACTGCGTCAGCTGGCCGTTGCTAAGGCTGGGTGACTCTTGTTTCCAGAGATCTTCAGGTCCTTTCAAGGGACTTTGTTGATTCCAGTGGGGTCCCCTGTTTGCTTGCCGCCTGCTCGACTCACCTGTACTTGGTGAGTCCCTGGGCCTTGATGGTCCTAACTGCACCTTTTTTTGCATGCCACGTTGTTTGCAGTTGCCAAGGCTTGTTGATCCTCCCAACGGACACCGATCCCTCAACTCCTGACAGACATCTGACGTGGGACAGCTCATGAATGGTTCCTGGTCTTCTACAGCATCGGTTGGTCTGCACAGCTGCTGCTCCAAAGTCACTGTTAACTCTCCTGCAACACCCGACATCGGTGTGCATTCATCTGCCATGACTCCTGGTCACCCCTTAGTGGCATAGACTCTGTCCCCTCTGCATGCAGGTACTTCTCATCTGGAAATCACCCTTGGGTTCCACCGGACACTTTTACCTTCTTCACCAGCGGCATCTTCCTGAAGTCCTCCATTGAGTTCGATGGCGGTTTCCGATGCCACTTCACACCTATGCACCCGGCTTACCTGGAGTAGCTATCCTGGTTCCTAGGGTATCCACAGGGGGGGGTTCTTCAGGGGCCACTGGGAAGGTTTCTTCTTTAAAATTGCAACCATACTTACCCACTGACTTGAATGGAGCACGCAGTTGTGTTCTCACTCTGTACACGCCTCTGTTTGGTTCCTGGTTACTTAACTTGGGTGGTTCCTTTGTGAGACCTTAAAATCTGAATCTCTCGTTTTCTGATTCAGCTATGCTTCATCCATAGTCACCTTTGACCTGTTTTCAGCCTGACTCTATCCTTGACGACACCTTGTAAACATTAGGTCACAAATCTAAGTTGAGACATTGTAGGCTGCGTAAACATGCAAAGTCAGCACAAAAGAATAGCTGATGTCTGCACTGTGGGTTTTGTGTGTATTTTAAACAATAGTAAAGCCTTAGATAAAGTTTGTTCATATAAGCCTATCTTGTTATGCAGCCTCAAGATGTGACAGTTACACAAGGCACCAAGGTTGTTGATTTTTACTGATTGTCTCATTTGTATGTTCTTCCCAGAGCCTTATTTACCTCTGGGCGTTTCTTGTCTGTGGTTTTCACTATATAAACCCATGTAACCATAGTTCAGTGTGTTCTATCCTCGGTATATTTATGGTACTGGTCGGATGGAGACCCATTCATGAATGATTGAATAAACTACGCATGGTTTGACTCCGCTCCAGTGTTGTTTCCTCCTGACTTGATAAGAACCTGTGGCAAAGTGGTGATCCATGCACCAGCAGGTTATAGATTGATCTGCTCCACACTTTGGGTCCCCAGCACTTATGTCTTCTGGGTACAGTCTTGACTTGGGTTGTGGTTCGCAACCCACTATTTAGTGTATGGTTTGGTCCCCCTCGGGGGACCACTGTGCATATTGTACTACTTACGTGTTTTCTTTGCAAAGTATTGTGTGCATTGAGTATATCTTCAGGTAGGAGATATTTGTATGTGTTCGTGAGCACTTTATAATAAATACCTATTTTTATAAATATACTGTGTGGTTCTTTTTCACTTAATCTATACCGATAAGATAACGTTCTGGTAAAACAATCGGCTTTACACTCCTTCTGGACTAAGCTTGAAGTCAACTTTCCACAGCTACCAACAGAGAGATTTCTAAGGTTGTCTAAGACCACTAAAATCACCATAAGAGTTTTCTGGATTAGTGCATGGTGCTACACTTAAATAAGTGAGCACCATATACAAAGCCAGCTTCTCACAAACTCCTTGAGGCAAACGTAATGTTTTAATTTTTCCTCGGTTTTTATACTTTGCCTGAGTGCTGCATTCATTCTACAGTAGACATACAAAGCAGAAAAGTGTTAAAGGATAGTTTTTGTACTGGAAGAATTCACTTCCAGTACAAAAACTATTCCTTACAGAATGCACTATGTCGGAGCACAAGAACTTTAGTTGCTGTGCTGGGTTGTGTGAATTGTTTGTAAATCTGAGCTAAAGTATATATATCAGAAAGATCGCTGCCGAAGTAACATGTTCTGCACAACTGTGATGAAAGCTATTCCTGCTCTCTTCTATTCCATTTAGGAATATTTGTAGATAGAAAGACTAATCACAAACATTAAGAGAAGTGAGCGTATCTTTCGTTATATACATAATTAAATATGTTTTGCTAATTCACACGTTTCCTTCAGTTCCATGCACAGATTATGCAAATATACATGGTTTTGAGAACTGCCAGTCCAAAGCGGTCATCTTGCACATAGCTATGTGCAAGGTAAAAAGGTTATATCCGAAAGAGACAGTTAGTCATAGATTCCTTACCTTCGAATTACCCACAGGCATCACACTGGATCCGGAGAATTTTTTCTTAGCAGTATCCCTGCGTAGGTGGGCGGGGTTGGTCGACACGGCGTCCGTCGTCTGCGTCGTGGTCGCCAAGATGACGTTGCGGTGCCTACTTTAACGCAACCCCTGCATGCGGACGTCAGTTCTTTCTTCCTCTGCGTAAATCTAGCATCTGGCGAGAGCTACCCCTTACTCAATTTTTTACTAAACTTTTTGACGTTTTGCCGACATCTTTATCGAGTCTTTCGACTCCTGGTGCGCATAGGGATGTGCCGAGGCCAGATACAATTTAAGCCTTGCGATGCCTGTCGCACACTGATGTCTGTGACGGACCAGCACCTCGTGTGTCTTTGGTGGTGTTTGGAGAGGACAATGACCCAAAGATGCTCCGACTGCCAGGCCATGAATCCAAGGTCTTTGCAGGAACGGTCCCGAAAGTTCTTGGAGGCCCAGCTGTTGGCTCCGCGTTGCTCCCAGTCTCATTCGAGAGAAATTTCTTGAGGTCTTTTGCGGAGCTCCTACACCTCATTGCACTCAAAGTCCTCCAAGTCTTCGGGTAAGTCGAAGCACAAGAAGAAGGCGAAGAAGCACTGGTGCTCTTCGCCTTCTCCCTGTCGGTCAGCTGATGCGACACGGGACTCGGAGCATCGTCGCTCTAAGGCTTCATCTTCGGTGCCTACTTCAGGGACCACTCCACCCCTCACCCCATTTCCGGAAGCCGGAGCATCCCATGCCCAACCTTGTACTTTTTACGAAGCCCTTCATCGCATCTTTGGGCAGCCCGACTCCGCCTGCGTGCCTTTGGGCCCGGTGGAGCCGGTCGGAGGTCCTGGGCCTTTGATGCCGGCAGCTCCGGCGGGCCCCTGCGGATCCAGGTTGGGATCCGAGCCGATGCTGGTCGATCTTGCTCAACCTTCCCCGGCATCGATCCCGGCGATGACACCCCTGGTCGACGCCATCCCCATCCTCACCCTGAGATGGACCCGGAGCAGGACCGATGTAGGATCCAACGCTTGAGGGTACTTTCGTTCCCCTGTTTATCTCTGGTGTTCCCTTTCAATCAGAAGGTAGTGCTAAGGACTGGGAGGGGTTGCTGGACCCTTTAGCAAACCAGCTAGAAGGGCCGGACTGGAGAGAGGACCTGGGTGACGCCAGTGGTCAGGACACTTCTCCAGACCGTGGCTACGGAGGAGGGAATGTCATACGCTGTGGTGGTGAGAAGGGCGGAAGGGCGGCTGAGGTCTTGGGCCTTGAGAGCTCCTTTTGGTGGCAGTCAGGACTAACTTCCTGGCAGAGTTGCTTCACCTTATGGTATCCTTCTCTGAACTCCTTCTGCCCTTTAACGAAGTCCTCACTGAGGTCCTTCTGGGCACCTGGTCCAAGCCCAGCACATGGGCTCCTGTGGCAAGGACGATCGCCCGCCACCATCGCCAGGCTCTGGTTGACCCAGTTTTCCTCACCCAACACCCTTCCCCCGATGAGCTTGGTGGTCCAAGACTCTTCATCCAAGGGTGCATTCCCTTCTGCTCCCCCAGATAGGGAATTCAAGAAGCTGGATCACCTTGGGAAGTGCATGTTCTCTTCCTCCAACTTGGCAGTGCGGTCTGTGAATACCGTGTGCCTCTTGGGCCTATACTCCCATACTATCTGGGACTCGTTGCGCAGGTGCTGCCTCAGTGTCCGGAGGAGGCCCGGGCCATTCTCTCCTAGGCAGTGGCGAATGGGAGGGACTCCACCGTCTGGACCCTAAACGTGCGGTGTCCTTCTAACTTGACCCACAAAAGATTTCCGGGTGGATGATCAAATCTTCGTTGGCTATGTAGGTGCCAAGAAAGGCCGGGCTGATCAGAAGCATACCATCTCTAGATGGGTTGTTCTTTGTATTAAAATCTGTTATGCTTGCACATCTCCGACGACTTTCCCCTGACACGGGGCACCCGCCAAGGCTGTCCCCTGTCCCTGCTGCTTTTTGCGCTGGTACTCCAGCCATTGGCGGCATGGATTCGGTGGGAGCCAATGATAAGGGGTATCCGATGGATGGGAGACTGGGAAGACATCATCTCGCTGTATGTGGACGACATCTTATTATATATTGGACTTCCCAGGCGTTCCACACTGGTCCTCCTGAACATATGTGAACTCCTTGGGCGGGCGTCGGGTTATACTATCAACTGGTCCAAATCGATACTTTATGTCCTACACGACCCACCACCGCTGCTACCCAAAGATTGCCCACTCTTGATCGTGAGCGATGGATTTAAATATTTAGGGATCATTGGGGGCGTTGCCGCTAACGCTGTTGGATAAGGCAGCGCTGTTTAAAATGATGGCGCTACCTCGTTTTGTGCATGCACTGGAAAATATGCCGTTCCCAGTGCCTCCTAGCTATTTTAAAGCTATTTCTCAAGACCCAGGTCTCCAGCCTGTTATGGGGACAAAAACCGGCACGCAATGCGCAAGCCAAGTTGGTTCGCGGTTGGTACGACGGAGGGATAGTCCTCCCGAATATACAGTTATATTACTGGGCGGCGTAATGAGAATTTGCCTAGCTTTAGGGCTGGTAAGTTCCAATTCTATTAAGGACTCGGAGGCGAGGATTATGCCTTACTTTCGTCACTTTATTTTTACAGCAGCAAGAAAAAACTTATAAAACTACTTTTCCCATGAACACTTGGGAAAGAAACAGGAAACTGAACCATAAAGAGGAAAATGCCTCAGTGGATTGTTTTAGTGCAGGAAGGTCTCTTCCTGAATAAAAACAATTCTGCTTACAATGCAGGCATCCTTGCACCATGATGCAAGAGTGCCTGGACTGGCACTAGGCAGCACTTTGTGCGCCAGCACTGGGAAAAGGCACAAATGTGCCATATTTAACGCAGTGCAGCAAGGTGACTAGCTGCACTGCGGTGCATCACATCTTAATAAATCTGCCCTGTGATCTTTAGTATTTTTTTTTTGCACATACTGTAGTGTTCTAATCTAGGACCCTGATCGATACTGTGACCTTATGCCCCTATTCGGCTATAAATCCATTTATTCCCTATATTGGCATAACCGATCAAATGCAATATTCAGAAACTCGTCTCTGGCCTCACACGAACAGTGCCACATTTCAGAATCGCTTTCTCTGCCACTTCCTTTGCAACGAATTAGTGCAATGACATAGCAGAAGTTACTATCTAAGATTCCTAGATTAACACTCCGAGTTCTTCAACAAGATAAAAACTCAGCAACCTGGAAATCCCCGCTTGCTATGTTTTGATTAGTAATAGAACTCTAATGAGCACTGATAGACGATCACTTCCTAGTGACATCTTTATTGACGTCTTATGTCCAAAAACGTACGTCAAACAAGGCACCTTTCAGGTATAAATATTACCAACGTTGCCTTAAGAAAACGCTGTCTCGCTGCTGCTGAAGTTGCTGTTATGCTGATGATACCATAGCTGCTATCGCTACTGCTATCGCTGCTAACTAGCGAACGATGGTGTGGTGAACTTGGAAGCTGAACAGCCGTCCCCCTGCAAGAGCCCAGCAGATGCAAGCTGCCTGCGGACGCTGCCCCTCCTCCTCCTCGACGCGCTGAGAGAGACGCTGTCTTTTCTCCTGCAGAGAAATCCAGCTCCGGCGTTTCTAGTCTACCCTTGCGGGTGACTGGGATATCGACCCCCTGAAGGAGATACCAGACCTCCATCATTCTATTCCAGAGGTATGGTGTTGACTAAACCCTTAGAGAGAATTCTTGAAGCAAACCTTGGCAAAACCAACTTAACTTAAAGCTACTTACTTACTCCCCACCCAAGTATTAGGCTTAGGTCAGGTACACTGGGGTAGGCGTAGTTAGAAGCATCAGTTGAGTATTTTAGCCTAATGTATATATGTTTTATTCATTTTAACCATTGTATGGCTAAGAAACCATATCAATGCTTTTACAGTATTATTTCGCAATACTCATCTTACTGTACGTACTTTTTATAATAACAAGTCTTGCAATTGTGGCAATTCATTTCTCTTGTACGAGAAGAAAGACTGTTCAATAAATGTTACCCTTTATTGACAACGCCCATCTCTCTATTCTCTACATATTGTGAAAGTAAACTGCACAACCACTGACTGAGTAAAATAACTGTCTATTGTTCACACTACCCTAGAGATTGACTCTTGATCTGAGGAGCAAAGTTGTCATGTTGCACGGTTGTTGGAAAACTGAATCCCTTCTTGTCTGTACCAGGGAAGCTGATCACTTCCTATTCAGTCAAGAAAGTTTCCAGTGACCTCTGAGCTAGTTGGTAACAAACCCAATTAAGTTTAGCATAGTCAGTGGAGGCTGGAAGATCCGCAGTTCTACGTCGATACTACTGTTTATGTTATTCCAATGCGCAGGGCCTATTGGGAAAATAGGAACTACACTACAATACTTCGAAGACCTGAGGCTCACTTTAGCTCACTGCGTTGAGCTTCAACCCACAAGATCTTCTATATACTTTCTGGACTATTTGACAATGTAAAAAAAAAAAACATATTCATGCTATATATGCCCAAGATGTAAGTTTCAGTTTTCTCCGAATACTCTGAATCATGGACCCTTTTGGAAGATTTAAAGCATTTTTATATGCATATTCTCTACCGGGTCAAGGAAGTAACCTTTATCTATTCAGAATATTTGAGACCTGTAAAGTGCTAATGGAGGAATGTTGAACAAAAACGCTTTTTAAAGTGGTGTATATGACAGTCCCCCATACATACCCGTAAACGTCACGAAGGAACCAACCTGTAATAAAGCTCTAGATCTAATTTCCATTCAATATCATTCACTTCAAATGGTCCTTAAAATGTAGTCCCAAATATTTATGTCTTGACTTCTACTTTCAAATTATATACCAGTTGCAGTTAGATACTTTTTTGCCAAAAATGAACACATTTGTGTTTGGTTAAATTGATCCTCAGGAGATCTGATGCACAATATGTTGAAAATAAGTCAAGCTTCTTCTGGAGACCGATTGCAGGATAATCTAAAATAACAAGGTCATCACCATACATTAAACAAGGGACATGGGTTACACCAATTTTGGGGGGAAAATTATTTGAATCATTTAATCTTGTTGGAAGGTCAGCCACACAGAAAACTAAAAAGATCATGGCTAAAAACATCCTTAGGGTTATCCATTATCTATTTCTATCTTTTTAGTTAGACTATCCTATAGATCCATCTTCACGTGGGTCCAATTCAAGGGGTGCAGTGCTGGAGTCAAAGACAACAGGCCCCTCTGGACATTATATCCACTGTATTGATAGCGGTACGTAAGTCCACAAAGCAACTGCACATTCTCTGTTTTATTTCTACCCAAGGCACAAGGCAGTGATCCGTAGCAGAGTGGCCTGCTAGAAAACCATCTTGTTCAGTGGGCAACAGCATTTTTCTGGAACCCAGATTTGAAGACTTTTAAGCAATATTTTGTAGAAACACAGCTGAATACTAACACAGATAAAAGGTTATAAACCTATAATTTGCCCTGATTCTACCATATCCTTTCATCTGAAAGAAACAGGTTAGTATTAGATTCCTTACCTTAGAATATCCCCAGGTGTCAGACTGGATCTGGAAAGCTTTCATCAGCAGTACCCTTGCGCGTCGGTAGGCGTCGTCTGTTGCGCCGCGTCCGTCGGCGTCGGCGTCGTGATCGCCAGGATGACGTCGCAGTACTTAGACGCCTCCCTCGCGCGCTGATGTCATTTCTTCTTTTTTTCCGTGCCAGCAAGCGCAGATCCGGGAGGAGCGTACACTAGTCAATTGTTGACTACTTTTTGGGCCTATTTTGGCTATTCTTTTCGAGTCGACTTCGACTCCTGGTGCCGGTAGGGATGCCTGGTTTCAAGCCGTGCGACGCCTGTCACCGCCTGATGTCAGTGACCGACCCCCACCACCGGTGTCTCTACTGCCTCAGGGCCGACCAGAACGACAAGTCGTGCCACGACTGCCGGGCCTTGACGTCGAAGGCTAGGCGAGAGCAGTCCCGCAAGCTCCTCGAGCTCCGGCAGTCAGCTCCGCGCCGCTCAAGGTCCCGGTCGAGGAGGAAGTCGAGGGGGCGGTCGCAGAGCCGGAGCCCACACCGTTCCTCGGGCTCCAAGTCCTCGCATTCAGGTAAGTCGAGGCACTCTAAAAAGGAAGCCGAAGAGATGACATCGCTCTTCTGACTCCCTTCGCCGGTCGTGCGACTCGGCCGAGGGTGCGGGTGGCATCCGGTTCCATACCCTCCAGTCCCTGGACTGCGTGCGACGCCGGAGGAGATTCGTGATTTCCTCATCGCCATGAGGACTCACTTCCCTCCGCTGAGGCCTGCCGGAGCGCCTTCGGGACCCGCAGACCCGACTGGGGTCCTAGTGAGCCAGCGTCTTTGGCCCCGGCGCCGTCGTCGACTTCGGTCCCGAAGCCGTAGGCTCCCGTGGGATCCAGGCCTGGATCCCTGTCGACGCCAGTTGACCTCACGACTCCTCCGCTGGCGCCGACCCCTCTGGAGCTGCTCCCGGCACCGTCTTCGGATGACGCCGTCCCCGGTTTCAGCCCCAGTCCGGGTCCGACATCGGAGCGGCGCCACTCGGTGCCATCTCCAGGGTTGGTGGGTGAGCAATTCACCTATGACCCAGCTCCGTCATTTCTGCCTGTTTATCAGGACACGGAAGAAGGGGAGGAAAGGTAGGGGTCTGAGGACCCTCTGACACGACAGTACCAGTTATCTCAGGACTGGGCAGACGAGCTGGGGGGGGGGCAGTGGTCTTGACACATCGCCTGACACTGGCTTCATCCCTCCTCCTTCCGTGGCTACGGAGGAGGGTGCTACTGATGGTGTGGTGTTGCGCAGGGTAGTCAAGGCCTTGGCTCTTGAGCTCCCTGCTGGGGCCATGAGGACTAATCTCCTCACTGAGGTGCTTCAGCCGCCAGTAAGCTCTACGGAGCCACTGCTGCCGTTTAATGAGGCCCTCACGGACGTTCTGATGGGCACTTGGTCCAAGCCCTCCACAGTGCCCCCTGTGGATCGGAACATGGCCCGACCTCACCGGCCGGCTCCGGGCGATATCTGCTTTCTGTCCGTACATCCCACCCCGAGAGTCTCGTCATCCAGGCCTCTATGTCCCAGACCACATTCCCGACTGACCCTCCAGATCGGGAATCCAAAAGGTTTGACCAGTTTGGGAAGAAACTGTTCTCCTCACTTAGTCTGGGGTTGCGGTCTATCAACACTGTTTACCTTTTGGGCCATTAAAACCCACTCCTTGTGGGATACGGTTGCGGACGTGCTGCCTCAGCGCCCGGAGGAGGCCCGGGCACGGCTCACCCAAGCTCTTTCTGAGGGGCGGGATGCAGCACGTTATTCCAACCGATGTGGACTTGATACCGCGGACTCGCTGGGCAGAGCGATTTCCACGACGGTGGCGATCCGTCGCCATGCCTGGCTGAGGTCCACCAATTATTCGGGGGATGTCCAGTCCACGCTCATGGACATGCCCTTCGAAGGCCGCCACCTTTTTGGTGTCACAGCAGACAGCACGCTTGAGCGTTTCAAGGACTCCAGGGCTACGGCAAAGTCCTTGGGCCTGTCGGGCCAGCGCCAGCAGCCTTCTGCTTTTCGCCCCTTTCGTGGCCAAGGAAGGGGCGCCCCCACACGTTTGTCCAGCCACAGGCCGCAGAACTAACCTCAACGCCATCGCGGACGTGGGAACCGCTGTGGCGGTGTAGGGGGACAAAGGCCGGGTCAGTCCACATCCACTCCCGCAGCATCTGCCTCAAAGCCTTCCTAGTCCGAACTTTCAGGCCCATTCGACGCCAGTGGGGGAAAGGGTCCATCAACTTCTCCTCTGGCGTACCATCACTTTGGAAAGGTCGGTGCTGCAAATCGTCCGAAGGGGCTACTTCCTCCCCTTCTAGGTGACCCATCCAGCCATGCCACCGCAGTACCACCGCATGTTGGGGGATCACTTGCAACTTCTGCAGGAGGACGGTACGGCCCTCATGGCCAAGGGGGCCATCGAGCGCGTTCCTGACCCAGAAGTAAGTCGTGGTGGCTATTCCCACTACTTTCTGGTACCCAAGAAGGGCAAAAGAGGCCTACTCCCTATCTTGGACCTCCGAAGCATCAACGGCTTCCTCCAGAAGGAGAAGTTCAAGATGCTGACTTTAGCTAAGGTCCTGGCTGCCCTAGACCCTGGAGACTGGATGGGAGCGTTGAACTTGCAGGACGCATATTTCCACATTCCCGTCCTGCTGGTCCACTGGCGCTTCCTGCGGTTCACGGTAGGCCACAAGCACTTTCAGTTAACCATGCGCCCCTTCGGCCTCACCATTGTCCCTCGGGTGTTCACGAAAGTGATGGCGGTGGTCGCAGCTCATCTGCGCAGATCAGGGGTTCCAGTCTTCCCCTATCTCGATGACTGGTTGTTGAAGGTGGGCTCGCCTTGGACAGTAGTCTCCCACCTCCAGACTACGGCTGATCTCCGGCACTCGCTGGGGTTCTCCATCAACGTGCCGAAGTCACACCTGTGCCCCTCTCAGAAGCTCCTTTTCATCGGAGCAGTTCTGGACTCGGCGCAGTTTCAGGTTTATCCTCCCGAGCAGCGGGTTCGGGATATTCAGGCTCTGATTCCGATCTTTCAGCCTTTATACCGAGTTTCAGTCAGGCTGGCGCTGCGGCTCCTGACGGATGCGTCCCTCCTGGAATGTGGGGGCCACATGGGAGAGGCGGAGATCAGAGGCCTCTGGTCTCCGGCGGAGTCCCGGCTCCATATCAACCTTCTGCCCAGAGCGCTGCAGTAGATTAGGCGCGACCGGGCCCAAGTCATCCTTGTGGCTCCGGACTGGGCACGAATATTCTGGTATCCCGAGCTACTCAGCATGTCAGTCGATGACCCGATTCATCTGCTTCGTCTGCCTCTTCAGGAGGAGCTTCTGTCACAGCAACAGGGGACGATCTTCTACCCGAACCTGTACAGTCTCCACCTACATGCGTGGAGATTGAGCGGCGACAGTCGAGGCCATTTGACTTGCCTCCTGAAGTCTGTGATGTGATTCTGGCAGCAAGGCGTCCCTCCACAAAAACGGTATAGGCCTGCAGGTGGAACAAATTTGTGGCATGGTGCACAGCAAAGGCTGTGGATCCACTTTCTGCTCCCTTTCAGAGGTTCTCCTCTTCCTTCTTTCTCTTGCCCAGCAGGGCTCTGCTCTGGGCACTATCAAAGGCTATCTCGCGGCCATTTCAGCCTTCTTAAGGCTTCCTGATCAGCCTTCTCTTTTCAAGTCCCCAGTTGTAAATAGATTCTTGAAGGGTATCACTCACATGTTTCCTCCTGTTCCCTTCGTGATGCCTCAGTGGGACTTGAACCTTGTACTGACTTATCTGATGTGCGCTCCCTTTGAGCCACTCCATAACTGTCCTCTTCGTCTTCTGGCTCTTAAAACTGCATTCCTGGTTGCCATCATCTCTTCCAGGAGAGTGAGTGAGCTCCAGGCTCTGTCTTTTAAGCCTCCTTTCCTCTCTGTCCATCCGGACAAAGTTGTTCTGAGGACTCGTCCTTCTTTCCTGCCCAAGGTGGTTACAGCCTTTCACATCGGGCAGTCCATCACCTTGCCCACCTTCTTTCCGCCTCCGCATCCCTCGAAAGAGGAAGAGAGGCTCCACCGTCTGGATCAAAACGTGCGCTCACCTTTTATCTGGACCGCACACGCCAGTTCCAGGTGGACGACCAGTTCTTTGTTGGTTACGTGGGTGCGAAGAAGGGACGGGCGGTGCACAAGCGGACCATCTCTTGGTGGGTCGTTTTGAGCATCAAGGTCTGTTATTCCATGGCGAAAAAGGAGCCTCCTGTGGGGGTGCGCGCCCATTCCACTCGGGCAACGGCGGCTACTACTGCCCTGGATCGGGGAGTCCCGTTAAAGGACATCTGTCAGGCAGCTACATGGGCTTTGCTGCACACGTTTGCTAAGCACTACTGCCTATACAGCCAAGTCTGGAGAGATGGCTTTTTGGCCGATCGTTCTCCAGGACTTTCTGGTGTGATCTTGGTTCGCAGACCCACTCTGGGGTTCGTATTGCTGGGGTATCTATTCTAGGGTAAGGAATCTAACACTAACCTGTTTCTTTCAGATGCACAAATTACTTACCTTCGGTAACAATATATCTGTAAGAAACAGTAGTTAATGTTGGATTCCTTCCCGTTCCACCCATCCTCCCCGTTCTGCGAACCAATAGCTAGGGTTAAGGTCATCCCTTTCAGGGCCCTAGTTTTATGACACCAGTGTCGGTTTCTATCATGGCTCTGCGTTCCTGGCGCGGAAAGCTATGTACAGAACTGAAGTCAGCGTGCGAGGTCGGCGTCTAAGAACTCTGACTACATCATCCTGGCGATCACGACGTAGACGACGGACACGGAGCCGCAGACGACACCTACCGATGCGCAAGGGTACTGCTGGCGAAAACTTTCCTGATCCAGTCTGACGGCTGGGGATATTCTAAGGTAAGGAATCCAACACTAACTACTGTTTCTTACAGATATATCGTTACCGAAGGTAAGTAACTTCTGCTTCAGTAGTGGTTTTATCATGAGTTCCTTCATTACTCCAGGTTATTTCCCATTTCAACTATCCATCAATACAGATACTCTAAGTTTTCTGCCCACCAATCAGTGTTATTTTTTAAAAGAATTACTGGGATATTATTAGGGCCGGTGGCATTACTTAATTTAAATCCAGCTATTATCTTTTTAATCTGCTCTTTAGTAAATAATTCAAGAATATCAGAATCAACATTATAAATGTTTACCTGATCTTTTGTTGACGGCGAACCATAAAGTTTATTTACAGGTAAGACCCATTCCTCTTCTGATATCATGTATGAAGGTGACACTGCATGTGAGCCAGCAATATTATTCAATGATCCCCAGAATATTTTATGATCCACTGCCTGGATAACATCCAACATTTCACAATTTTTTTTATTGTAAAAGCTCACTTTCTTGCTTCTAATCAAGTACTTACATTGTTTTTCATCCCCATAATATGGTTACCATTCTCCTCGATTGCACCTTCCCCAATGGATTGTTGTAATTTCCTTATCTTTCTTTTGCTTCCTATGCTCTTCGTTAAACCATCCTTTATTATGTTCACTAATAGGCTTGACACCAGAAAATTCCGAAGACATGGAAGCACACTCCGTAAGCGAGGTGAACTAATCTAATTTAATAAGGAATTCAGTAAAAAGACGGAGTAATCGCCCTACCTCATATAGAATTGCACTATCGAGCTGCCAATTGGTGACAGTTAACCAAGGGGTGCACCAGCCTTTTTCGGAACTGGCCTATTAAATGGATTGATTAAATCTCCAGCCGAGAGGATACCTCTGCGCGCTATACACCAGTCCTAGGAGTCATCCCCTGGAGGGCCCAACTGCGCTAACAGTGAAAATTTTGCCGACAACCACCTCCAAATTGGGGTGGAAAAACAAAATTACCAAAGCAACTCCACTTTGGGACTTGAAGCAGTTGGACACAATGGGGATAAAAGCAGGATTTGAAAGGTAGGATCTAATTGGAATCTCACGGTGGGGGATTTACACACAGGCATGCGTGTGAAATCATTTAAGCAACTGCAACAAAGAAATTATCAAAAACCCAAGGAGGCTTTCCATTATTTGCGGATTAGGCACACCTTGATAACGGTGGTGCCCCAGGGAGAGTCTATACCTGACTCCTCACCACTGGAGTGTCGACTACTAGAGGTGCACCTTACCCGAAAAGCATTATGCATGACATATCAGAAACGTATAAATAATATGCCAGATACGTTGGTGGGCGTAAGAAATCGATGGGGATTAAATATCGAAGATTTGCAAAAGGAAGACGGTCCAGTAGCCCTGGCTTCCCCCAAGGAAGTGGCCAATCTAGCCGGATTCAGTTTGATTCAGCAGCAACTGCTTCAGAGAGCATATATTTCTTGCAACACGCTCAAAAAGATAGGTAGAAAATCAATCACCCTCTGTTACAGATACTATGAAGAGGAGTGGTCATTTGCCTATATTCTATGGGAGTGCCAACAAATCAAATGTTACTGGGAAATTGTTATTGCTACTATGGCAAGAATTGTAGGAGAGGAATTAACCTTGGGCTGAATTGGTGTATCCTGAATGTATGTGGAGACTCTGACCTGGGACAGGCTCATCGAACTTGGGTCACTCTAGGGCTAATGGTGTTGAAGCGTAATATAGTTCGTAAATGAGGATCGGGAGAGTTGCCAACCCAAAGCGAATGGTCCCCAGATATGGACTCGTATGGTGGCCGAAAAAGCAGTGTATATTAGCAGGGGCTATCCCAAAAAATGGGGGAAAATACGAGGAAAGTGGAATGAGCACAGGGGTCACCCCTGCACCCCTCCCCCTCCCCCCCCCCGGGAAGGCGACCCAGCCTTGGCCCCCTCAATGGCGAAGAGAGCTAAGAAAAGGAAAATATACTGGTCTGTATTAGAGGGTGCATGTAAAAAATTAAAGTTGACCTTGCTGTACATGAATGTAATGGTGAATGAGGCGTAATATGGTTATGTCATGTTATTGTTCTGCTTGTCTTCAACAATAAAAAGATGGTTGAAAAAGAAGGTACTAAAAGTACTACCCGGTGCATAGGAAAATTGAAATTTTCTAGCACCAGTAATTGCTTTGGACAAAGCTGGGGGCTGAATCAATTAGGAAAGTCCATATCTAAAGATAATCCCTTTCTATCAGAACTGCTTCCTTTAGTGTAAGTGCATCTTGTAAGGTCTAATGGTCACTTCTTTCATGGTGCATTATCTTAAAATTACAAAATAACTTAAAATTATTGCATGTGACAAAGGGAGGGAACCAAACATGAAGGTCACACCAGCCAGTTTATTGAGGTTAAAATGACCATTTAAGCTAATTAAGCCACTCCTACTTAACCCAGTCACAAATGATACTCGAATCATTCACAACAGCCTTGGCTGGGTAGTTAATGAGAGGAAAATCATACAACTCAAGTATCAGTTAGTAATTCATCTACTCTTATTTGATCATTTTTTTAAAATTAAAATCTCTTCCTAGAATTACAATAACTTTGATAAATTCCATTGTTAACATGAACAACTTTATCTCCAGTGCTTACAAAAACTCAGTCAAGTATGACTTTATATCTTTGTAAGTATACATTGGCTAGAATTAAAATTTCACTTTGATTTTATTTTGTCTGAATTTCAACTACTGAAATGTGTGCCCATAGGCTTATGGTTTCTATCCTTTTTATGATTCATGTGGATAACAATGTTAAAAGACCCCCCAAAAAACCTACATTTTCCCCTAGCATGACTGGGTTTGTCCATGGATGCAAAATCATTAATATTTGGATTCTCTCAGAGCCATGTCTCCAGTAGGAGGATAAAAACATACTTGGACCCACTGAACCCTGACAACTACAGACCCATTACAAATGGACCTTTCCTGGGCAAACTGACAGAAAGAGCAGCGTTCGCCCAGATGTCACAATTTATTGAAGAGAATGACATACTTTCAGACTTCCAAACATGATTCCGTCCAGGAAGAAGCACTGAATCTGCCCTCCTTGCCATCTGGGATGACCTAAAGAATACAGTTGACCACAACGGGGTTGCTGCGCTACTCCTCAAGGACCCTTCAGCTGCCTTTGACGCGATTGACCAGGACACTCTTAAACAAAGACTCTATGAAGCCAGCATAGAGAGAACTGCTAACAGAATTTATGTCATCCATACCCCACCTTTCTCGTCCAAACTGTACTCCACAAAAGCAGGGGTCCCTCAAGGTTCTATCCTCTGCTTTTCAACATCAACATGAAGTCATTACCAGTACTGAACAATAAATTTCACCTCACGTGCTATAACTATGCAGATGACACGCAAATACTCCTCAAACTAGAATGCCCCAAAAACATTGGAAAATCACAAATTTTTAACTGTCTCAGAGCAGTGAATAAGTGGATGACCTGGAGCCATCTCAAATTGAATGCTTCAAAAACTGAAATACTCACGTGTGGCGATTGGAAACATTGCAACCAGCTTGCCGCATGGCCTGATGAACTGTGATCACTGCCTAAAGTATCGAAAGAAGTAAGAAACCTCGGAATGACCATGGACTACAAGCTGTCGATGAATGCCCAAGTAGATAAACTAGCAATATCAAGCTATGCTACTATAAAAACACTGCAACAAATTTTCCCTCATTTGGAATTTCCATACAAGGTCCAAGCTACCATCTCCCTTGTTCTGTCCAAACTCGATTACGCCAATAGCCTTCAACACGGATCACCTTTAACGACCATGAAAAGACTACAACGGATTCAGAACTCGGCTGCCAGACTACTCTTGCATATCAAACCGCGAGACCACATCTCCCCTGCCTCGAAAGCCCTGCGCATTGGTTACCGGCTGCCAGAAGATCCACGTTCAAGCTGCTTTGTATCACCCACAAAGCAATACATGGAATGGGACAACTCTTCATCACAAATAAAATCACAAACCCCATCAGGGGTAGCAAGCGCTATATAAATACAAACCTCTTTCCCTCTTCTATCCCGCCACCTACCCTTCTCTACCCAAATAACTGAATAACATATCCACCACTCAAATTACTTTACATTTTACTATACAAATTTTCAACACTAATCCGTTATGGGTCTGGAGTGGCGTGCTACTCGCCAGAAACCCGCTTCAACACCCATCGGGGGTAACAAGTTGTATATGAATGCAAATCTTTCTTACCCTTTTATCCCTCCGCTATCCTTCTCACTCCAAATAACTGACTAATATCCACTACTGAAATTACTTCATATTTCACCATATTAATTCACCACTAGTCCTTTATGGGCTTCCTGAATAGCGTGCGTCAAAAAGCGCTATATAAATACAAACTTTTGTCCTCCTCTATCATTCTGCTATCATTCCAAATCCAAATAACTGACTAACCTATCCACCACTTAAAATGTACTTACATGTTTCACTATACTAATTCAACACTAATCCTCCATGGGTCCCGGAGCCGAAAAAGCGATTCAACGCATCATCAAGAGTAGTAAGCACTATATAAATGCAATTACAATACAATACATGTGAAAGCAAATTACTTGTCCTAACACACTGTTTGTAACCATGAATATTCAAACTGCAGAACTTTAGACTCCTCGAGAATTCGGTATCCTATGTATAAGGTTGTTCAGAAAGATATGGTAACCAGGTATAACACTGCACTGCAGTTTGTATAGGGGACAGTATGCAAAGCAACAAAACCATGTAAATGGTGCCCCAAGGAAAGGATCGGTTACCATTCACGATTCTACAAACCCACCATGTGAATGGCAAGAATATGTACAATATATAAATACGAGCACTCAAATTTGTTTTTGACCAAAACAGTACTAACGTATTAATGGAACTTTTCACATCCAGATTCTTTGGCTCAGGCCCAAAATTGTTCCAATATTCATATTTGTATGTTAGATGACATCATCTCAGGTGTTCAATGTACATAAGTACAATTCAGTTGTTCACAACAAAAAGAGATGGGGTGTTGGTTACACAGCACAGAGACAACAAGCGAAAACGTGTTTCATCGAAAGGTCTCTACGACAGCGTCTTCTTCCGGGCTGTGAACAGTAAATAAACCTTCGTAAGAATAAGGAATCCACATTGTGAATCAGAGCAGAGATCTCCATCTCCAACCAATAGAGTGAAAATGTAGACCAATACTGAAGTAATGTGAATCTATTCAATAAAAGAAGGAAGGGGAGTCCAGAGTGAAGAAGCAAACTCTAAATGACTTAAATTCAAGCATGTTGTAGATCTTCCTACATGCTAACCCAGGGAATATCGCGATTGTGATCTCGTGTCCCATATAAATAATCACCAAACGGGAGAAAGAACGTGAAGAAGAAAAGGAACAGGTAAAATGTGGGTCAGGCGAGGTAAATTAAGTATGAGGGAGAATCATCCAAACCAAAGAAGGGTGGTCACAATCCTCTTGAACTGTAAATAAGGCCTTGTTTGTTTACGATTATGTGGTTCATTCTCAGAGTACAACTTTGAGTCCTGTGGGTGATTGATATTCTTTTGAGCAGAGGGCCTTACTCCTTTTAGACCAGGACATTTATAGGTCAATTTTGGACCACCCAAGTAGCTATACCATTGCCTTTAGATTCCCATTGTTAATTGGCACTAAGAGCTGTTCACTTGACTCCTTCTTTGCACACATAGTTTTCCTTTGCCCCCTCTGCTGTGATTATGCAGGATGTCTGGAAACTCATTTACTGGTCTAATTAAAGTGGCTAAGCAAGTGTGCACCTTTTGTAGCTCCCCATTTATGTTTGGCAATAGGAAGGTACGGGTCTCTTGATTTTTATTTAGCACAACCAGTGCTTCCAAGGTACATTTTAAGGCCCTTGCATAAGCTAGATTGCATCCAATAAGACAGATGGCATTGGATTAATGTTTTCGCCTGCAGGCTAGGCAAAGACCTCCTGCTGACATTGGGCACCTGGACAGCACCAGTCTGATCGACTACTGAAAGTTAGATAAAGGGGCAGGAAGTGCTTGGTGGTGAGATGGCAGGGCCACAAGTAAGAATCACATCTAGGCAGTCTTGGTATTCAGTCCTCCCAACACATGAAATTACTGTATACTAGCTACTGAGTAAATCTTTGGGCTTTGAAATTTATTATTTTACACATTAAGGACTGCTTAGTGGGTTACCACATGATAGGTTGGGGTGTGTGACTAGTAACTGACAGAATCAAATTCCAAAATACCATTCCTTCTTTCTGAGTTGTGTGCCAATAAGTTGGTAATATTGCTGCCAGTAAATGCATTGCCACAGATCTGTGCTACACTAAATAAAAATCCAATAGTTACTATTAGTATGCCACAATGAGCATTTCCCAAATATGTAGCATATCGAGTCAATGTAAATCATGACCCTAAGGTAACTGCACTTGTGACTGCCTGTTTACTAGAAGAATATTGCAATATTTGGTGTTTGAAGGGGTTGCTAGAGCTTTGGGCCCCAGTGTCACTGCACCTGATGCACTATTGAAATCATGAGCCTAGTGTCTGCAAGGTAACTGCACTTATAACTGCCTATTTAGAAGTTAAATATAGCAATATATGGTTTTTAGAGAAGCTCTGACAACTTTTGGCCCTAGTGCCACTGCTCCTGCCGCACCATTAAAATCATGGCCCTAGTGCCTGCTAGATAACTACACTTGGGACTGTCTTGTTTAGTAGTAAAATGTAGCAATATTCTGCGTTTAGTGCAGTGCCTAGAGAGTTTTGCCCTGTTGGCACTGCACCTGCCACACCATTCAAATCAAGCCCCTTTTAACTGCACGATAACAGCAATTGTGTCTGCCTGTTTTGTAATAACATATAGCAATATTAGGTGCTTAGAGGAGTTCTGACAACTTTTGGGCCCAGTGCCACTGCACATGCAGCACCATTCAAGTCATGGCCCTGCTATCTGCAAGGTAACTGCACTTGTTACTGCCTGTTCAGACGTAAAATATAGCAATATTAGATGTTTAGTGGGGTGCCTTGAAGAAGTGACCCACTTAGGGCCACCCGGGTCACCCCGGACCACCTCTCAGCCTTCCATACTAAATGAAGAGTCGGAGAAACAGTGGAGAATATGCATGTCACGTGGGGCCTACCCGTGATAAAGTAGACAACGTCTCTACTGACCAGGTGCCTCCTTATATTTCTCCTGTCCTTTGCTTACAGTCACTGTGGGAGTCCTCCGGGCAGGACTGTTACGTACCCTTTAATTGAGAGCACTGCACGGAATTTCCGACCCAGCTGACTCCATCAAGTGGTCCAATCTGGACCTACTATTCTGAGGAAGCGGCTCCTTTAAAGGCCACAGAAGCGCGACACCGGAAGAAACCCGACCGAATCCAGGAAGGTGTTTTGAGAAAGAGGGGAAGCGCTCGTCGACCATGCAGGTGACAAGGAAGCGAGTGCACCGGAAATACGTCGGAGGACTCCGGAAGAGCCTGCAAGTGAGCCAGGCCCCATCCGGTACCGCCGACAAGCCAGCCACACTCCTGGAGGAGTGTAGCTCACAGAGGTATGTGCCAGCGTACGTGGGCGGTTTTCAAAAAGGTCGTGGGGGACAGCAAGCCGCTTTGCATGCGTGGGGAGGAAGGAGGGCCATAGAGGTTAATAGACTCGCTCCGTGACTCCTAACTGGGGGTCAAATTCACATGGTGGTGGTCAAGGTGTCTTCCCCTCACTCCTTTCCTTGAAGGCTACTATCAGAACAAGAGTTTATGGTGAAACCCGTTTTCTTTTATTTTCTTTCTTTTATCTGCCACGTATGATCCTCCGCCGCCCGGACTTCAAAAGGGAGAAAGTGGGAGAAAGAAAAGGAGGACTCCAATTCTGACCGTTCCCTACCTCTGATGCAGACAAGACGGAAAGAGACTTTCAACATTATATAAAAACTGTCTAACCGTGGAGTGCCTTTAAATAAAACTCCTTGTTTCACCACTCTAGCCTACGGGTCCATTTATAATTATCCACAATGCACCAATAATTATTTATTATATGTGCTCAGAGCGGAGCTCCGTCGGCCCAGTCTCAAGAGATTGCTATAGAGGGAACTGAGGAACAGTAAGCATAAAGATACATTATATGCATTGCATGGTTAACTAGTAAGCGCCCAAAGTGGCATTCTCCCAACAGATGTAGGTGAACAACGTAGAGACAGAAAAAGGCTCTCACTCTCGTATCTTGCATAGAAAAGAACATTTTCAAGGCTGTTCTACCCTGGACTGCGATCAAACTACCAGACAAGTGGGAGAGACTCTCTAACGAGGAGAAAGCTATGCACTGGCACAAACAGTTATTCATTATAGAAATGAAACTTAAGGAAAGGGAATTTCTCGGAAACAGCCGGGATTAGTTTCAAACAATATGCAAAATGGCGCCTAAAAGACAAAATGCCGTAGCGAATGCTAACTTATACATAGCATAAAAAAGAGCATCTACGAGTATAATCTAACAAACCCTCCTTTTAGGATGAGCTAAAGACATTTTCTGTTGAGAAAGTAGGGGGAACTGGTACATAGGCAGGGGTAACTGGAACATTAGCATTATTTGACACAGCATCATAATTAGGCACATGATCAAATGGGAGGTGGGAGTACTTATTACTGTTGATGTCTGCTACGGAAACAGCATGGAGAGATGTGTCATCTAAAATTTCCTTGTCTATATTCATAAGACCATCAATATCATTCTGTAACATCACAGTGGCATTTGTAACAGAGGCAGATATCTTCTTGGGTGTTAATACAGTGACACAGTAGGAACAACAAAGTGGGGAATATTGTATGAGAACTCAACAGAAAATTAAGACTGCGATGAGATGAACAATTTCCTTCAGAATCCAACCTCAACTACCAAAGAAAGACCAACTCTAATTTCCATTCTCTGTGCCCTTGAGATTATCAATGATAGCCATAATATGTTGTGTTATGTTCTGTTTCAAATTCTCTTCTTTGCCAATTAATGAGCAAACACCACCTGACTTGGCCAATATAAAATCTACTGCATATCTAGACTGTTCCGAATACACCCGCATACTTTCTAACTGGGTGTTAATATCTCTCAAAGCTGCTGCTGGGGTGATGGACAAAATCTGCAATTTACATCCGAAATATTCTCTAGCTCCCTCTTCCCTGGCCAAAGCCACTCCACCCAAGGTACATATGGAGGACAGGATGATCCAAAGGTGATACCGTTGTTTTAGCTATTCACTTCTATATCTGTTACTACTTCACAAAATTCTTTCGTTAGTGTCCTCTTTACCCATCTCTTTTTTGATTGGATGTCTTTACATGGACCACCTAAAGGCAGTATCATTCCAAGAGCCACATCTCTGTACCATTGTAGACATTTGAAAATGTCCCATTTGACAAAGTCCCATTTGACAAAAAAAAACACTGAATGTGCATACATTCGCCTCTCATAATTCACCGCAGCATATCTGGAGTTAATTTAAAATATTCCTGGATCTGATTTATTCTCCAGGGAAAATGTTCTTTTGTACAGCATTGATCCTGAACAACTGATGTACAAAGAAGTGTCTGTAAAGTTCACTATGGAGCAACAAGCATCATAACAACCAGCCTTTCAGGATACTGTTAATTATTTATAATGCCAACCCGTGAGTGTTATATTCTGCTCTTCCATATAAAAATTACCACAATACGTGCTGTCATCACAACAGGGGTAATTCTCACCCTGTGGCTTCCAGTAATACAGACATGGCCCGGGGTAACCAAGTCCGAACGTACCCTTTACTTCTACAAACTCTGGTGGCCGAGTGTATGTGTAGTTAACAAGTGACAATGGATATGCTATCAAAAGGCTAGTGACAGAGCCGATAAGATAGCAGGCAGTTCCATTCCCAAAAAATCTCCTATGTATTTCCACGAACACGTTATTCATTATAGCCCTCCTATCGCGTCTCGGAGGAATGTGTCTCCCCATGTCAATTGTGGGTACACTGTGTGTATCTTCCAGGAACCATATTACCCCCATACTATTACTACAATCATTACCAGAGAAATGGCACACACAATCTTACTTTGTATAGACCAAATTGTACTGTGTTGTCTAGGGGCAATTGGCTGATCCTCCTCATTAATTTGTCTACCAAAAGGATACATAATGAAACAAAAGAAGAAGTGTAAAAATGATAAGAAATGCAAGTGTTCTCAGTGTCCGTCATAGCCTCACTGGTACAGGCTCCTATTGTCAATAAGTTGGCACTCTTGAGCACCGGTGGTGGAGCTTGCTCCGTCCTAAGCTTTTTCCAAATCTATCCCATGTCAATAAAGGTGGTATACTTTCCAAAGTATACTTTCCTAACTAATGTTCAAATAGCAAAAGCAAAACAGACAGCTTTCATGTAGTCCACTCCCTTGTTGGTACTGGTACTCAGAACTTTCCTACCTTGTGCAGTCCAGCCCTAATCTTTCTTTTCCTTGGACTCGGTGGTCCTCAGCTGAGGGTTTAGGTCATTCCTGGCAGTTCCAGGCACTGTGTGATCACTGAACCGAGGCTCCGGGATAGCTCGCATTTCTGGTGAGACAGCCTCATTCAAAACATAGTTGTTCTCTTTGTCAGTTTGCGCCCAAACCAGCTTTGCATTACTAAAGGGCACGAATCTGGGCACCTGCTCACATTCAACGTCTCCTATGCCCTCCTTGACCCACTGATTGTAAGGCAACGGCAAAGGTATTCTTTTGCAGTGGGTCATGTGGACCCAATTCTTTCTACCAGCAACCTTTACAGCAGTCTGTGTAGCCAGCAGGACTAGCTCAGGACATTCCATCTGGGCTCTAGACTTTTCTTCCTCTGAAAATCCTTTATCAAAACAAAGTCACCAGGCTGGGTGCTGTGGCCAAGTCCCTTTGGTTTAGGAGGTAAGGAGTCTTGCACCTGTTGGTGAATAGAATGCAAACTTTCTGTCAATTGTTCAAGATAATCAAGCAATACAGGATATTCAATGACTGAATATTTTTTGGCCTCGGAACACCCCAGACATTTGCTGGGTGGCTTAAAACTACTTTGTAGGGTGATAAGCCAGTTGTAGAATGTGCTGTAGTCCTAGTTGATAACAGAGACAACAAAGGAAGATCTGGCCATCTCAACCCTGTTGACTCTTGAATTTTTGCCAATTTCAGTTTTAATGCACCATTGTACTTTCCAACAAGGCCCGCTCACTACGGTGATTAGAGGCATGGAACTTCTGCTTAATATGCAAAACTTCACGTATTAGCCTAATCACTTTCCCATTAAAATGAGATCCGTTATCACTCCAGATAATTCTAGGCATTCCAAATCGTGGGAAGTACTCTTTAATGAGCACCTTCGCAGTTGTGGTGGCCAAATTGTCTTTAGTGGGGTAAGCCTCAACCGTTTACTGAACGTGGACATAACCACTAGGGCATACTTGAGATTGCTACAACGTTCTAGCTTAATGAAGTCCATCTGGAGTACCTCGAAGGGAAATGTAGGTGGTGCAAAGTTACCGGATGGTGTGGGGGTGCCCTTTCTTAGATTATGCATCAAACAAATCATACCATTTTTCACTAAGTGTGCAGCTTTTAGAAATATTGTCATTACACCAAACTGTGGCCATTAATTTACAAATACCCTTTGCACTAATATGAGCTAGACCAGGAGCAATAGTAACTACAGGGAGTACATATGCATCAGGTAACATCCATTTCTGCTTTCCGGACAAATCAATCCAACACCCTTCATCATCTAAGCGTGCTGTACTCGCTTGCCACACAGATAATTCTTCGATTGTGACCCTGCTTTGTATCTCTTTTACACTCTGAACCATGTTTTCGAACATAGTATTCTCAGGAACAGATCTAGCTGGACCTGCAACAAACATTCTCTTTATCTTGCTCTTTGGCTGCCTGTTCAGCAAACACATTTCCTTTACCCACATCATCTGTCAGTGTAAATATTAACGGCTAACCCTTCACTTAATTCACAAGCTCGTATAAGGACAACAAGCTCTGCTGCCTGAGTGGATTGGTAGGGGGCCCTTGATGTCTCTACCACTCAATGCAATGTAGTGATTGCATAAACTGTGGTGGTGGTGGTGCCATCTGGTAATTTAAAACAAGAGCCATTGACATAAAGTTCTCCTTGGGGACCCGATAAGGGAACATCAGTCCAGTCTACCCATCCTTTTGTCTTTTCCTCTGTTCGGAAAATGCATTCATGTCTGTCAACTGCATTACTCTCGGAATGGAGGGGTAATAACGTGGCTGAGGTCAGACTGGCACATCTTTTAATTGTAATAAGTTTGGCAAACAATGTTAATTCATAGCCAGTAATACGTGCACTGGTGAGGTGCTGTGTCCTTATCTTATTCAAAAGTGTGTCCACAGCATGGGGTACCATGACTGTGGGGTCAGTATTGAGTACGAGTCCAGCCGATTGTCTGATCGAAGTGGCCGCGACTGTTCACAGACAACTCGCGAGGGCCCTTGCGACAGGGTCAAGCAAAGCAGAAAAAGAAGAAAAAGGTCACGGTCTATCGCCAAAGTTTTGAGTTAGAACAGATAAAGCACAGCCAGATATCTTGTGGACATATAGCACAAAAGGCTTATTATAATACGGCATGCCTAGTACTGGAGCAGAGCAAAGTGCAGATTTTAATTCTTCAAAAGATTGCTGACAATCAGGCGACCAAGACAAAGGCTCATAGACCACTTTGGTTGTTAATGCAAGCAGGGTCTTGATTAGTAAAGAATAGTTTGGAATCCATTGGCGGCAGTAGAAAGTGATACCTATAAAATCACACACATCCTTTTGAGTCTGCGGACGAGGCCTTTTATTAATGGTACTGATGCATTCTGGTGCAACCTTCTACCCGCCTACGACAGAAGGTGACCTAAATAGGTGACCTCTGTTAACAATACTGAAACTTCAAAAGAGAAACTTTGTGACCATGACGTGCCAGATGCAACAATAGTTTTACAGTTCTATCTCTGCAACCTTGTTCAGTATCAGAAGCAGTTAACACATTGTCAACATACTGTACCAATGCATTGCCTGGAGAAAGTGAGAGTGAATCCAACTGACCTTTCAATGCACAACTATAAATGCTAGGACTTTCAGTATACCCTTGAGGAGCTCTACAGAATCAGAAGCTTTTGCCAGCCAGTTAAAATCCAAACAAATACCTAGTGTCTAGAAGTATGGGAATGCTAAAGAATGCATTTTTCAGATCAATGACAGAGAAAAACTTAGCAGTAGATGGAATCACTGTTAAGAGTGTGGCAATATCAGGAACCACTGGGAATTGCGGGACCACTATTTTATTAACCTCACGCAAATCAATCACAAAACGATATACATAATCAACACTGGTGGAGGAATCTGGACTTATAGGACCTAAATAAGTGCCTTAAATACGTTCTGAATGATGAATGATAAATGCTGGTGTGTTGAGTATTTGTGAAATGTGACTGATATAAAAAAGATTTTGACCAAAGGGAACCCTCTTCTTTCAAACTTTATGGTTTTTGGGAGCTCCATCCTTTTGGTATACAGAGCTCCCTCTCATTCACTTCTTAAAGAGACCAGTGCCTGAGACAGAATCAGGACTCGCCTGCCTACATGGAAACCAAGAGTAACGGCGCTGTAAGATCCAAGCTTTAATGTAGAACTGTAAGATAAAATAAAATTGAGCTTCCAATAGGTTACGGCACTGAACAGGAAGCATTAAAAGTGGTCATGAACAAAATACATGGGATTCGTTTGGAATCAGAAAAAGTTATGATCAAATACTCACAGTTGAAAGAAAGGGCATAACGGACCCACAGAAAATGTGAAGGGTTGTGCAGAGGGGTACTGACTGGGTGAGATGCATGGCGCACTTCATAAGTTCACCACCACACAGTACTGTCAGACACTGGATCAGAAGTGGGACAACACTGGGCGATTACTACCCTGGGTTTTCAAAAGGGAGCTGCTGAAAGTAAATATATTAGAACTTTGGAAAGAAATGGGGAGTTTTTGTAAAGCAGAACACAGGTATAAATTATGTGTTTAGAGCCTGCTTAAAACAGATGCATTCACTGTCTTTTCACCCTGATTTGGAACAAGTGTGTGAGTAACAACTGGTTGGATGACTTTACCATGTCTTATGCAAGAAGAGGCGACCTGGAGGTTTTCTTGAAGAGAGACTAGCGTTAGGCTAGAGATCAAAGATAAAAATAGAGGGAAGACTTCAGGCTGCTTGGAAAATTCTAGAATGGTTGTGGGAAAACGTATGAAGGCATTTGACGAAGTCTTTGTGACTGATAGCAGCATCATTTTACACAGAGCTGTAGGAAAGTTGCTGTATGCCCTAATGGAAATGGGCCTCTGCGCCCCAGCTGCAAATAAGACAGCCATAACTGGAGGGCAATGGGCCCCTCACATCTCTGAGATAGAGTGTCACTCCAGCGACAGCACCAATGATAGCTTTACAACTGCTTTCACAGAAAGCTAAAAGCTACCTGCGAATGGATGCCCAGCAGGGGAAACATCCTTTACGACGCAACTTTTACCACGCAGTACCTTTACAACACAGGTTTTTCAACGCAAGTCATTACAACGACTTGCGCTGGGGGCGCTCTAGGATAGGTAATAGTTTAATTTACTATCCAACACCTTCCCTACTATCCACGGGGACTGGAGTTGGAATAGTAAATTACACTATTCACTATCCAGCACCCCCCAACGACTTGCGCTGGGGGCGCTCTAGGATAGGTAATAGTTTAATTTACTATCCAACACCTTCCCTACTATCCACGGGGACTGGAGTTGGAATAGTAAATTACACTATTCACTATCCAGCACCCCCCAACGCAAGTCGTTGTAAAGACTTGCGTTGAAAAACCTGTGTTGTAAAGGCATGCGTGGTAAAAAGCATGCGTTGTAACAACGTACATCCGCCCAGCAGGGTTTTCAGGCAAGTGACGTGGCACACAGGAGAATAAAGATAGTTATGTCAGTGAGGGGCAGCAGGTGGGGCTTGGGTAGGGTTTGGGGTTAAACCAGGGAGCAGGATGGTGTCTTCTGCCAAATCCTTGGCTCAGTTGATGGGCTAGGTCAAGCAGTTTTCCCATTCTACCCACCTGATATAGGCAAGTTATTTAGGCAGTGGCGGCTCATCTGCAATGGCGGAGGTGCATTGCCCCACTGCCTGGCTCAGGGCCAGCAAATGAAAAATAAAACAATGTTCTTGCATCGTTTTATTTGACATTTGCTGCTCTTAGCCAGCGGTGTTGGAAGGGGCAGGGCCGAGAGATGGGAGGCAGGAGGAGGTGTGCTAGTGCATTCCACTCCCTAAGTGCTCATGTGTGTTTAGTTTGGCCGGCTGTCTCAGGCTGACCAAAACACACATGCACTTAGGTTTTCTCCAGTCCAGCTGTATTGAGCAGCCAGGCTGGAGAAACGCCACAGGCTCCCTGGTATCTCCTGCCAGCACTGACCAATCCCTGCACGGCATTAGACAGGAAGTCTGTCCCAGAGGCTGCTGGGACCAGGCAGGAAGAGGAGAGGAGGTACAACGAGACCCTGGAGGCGGGTGACGGCAAAAGGTACGTTTTGTAAAAATATTGTATTGCCCTCCGCTCGACCCTACCCACTCCACCACCCTTCGTTTATGGCGCCCACCGCTGTATCTACGGTGCTTTTTAAGGGAAGAGGGGCTTTGGTATTTATTGGGCCATCTTTGGAAGTAGATTTACTGCCTTTGTGGTGTGGGTTTAATGGCTTATTTGGCTTTTGGTTCCCCTTTGATAGCACAGGTATTTGCTATGGGGGTAGCGGTTTGCCACTATAGCAAAGACTGCCATTTGCAGAGCGGTGGGCATGCACTTGAATATACTATTATGGTTTAATCACTACTGATCCGGAAAATCCAGCCTGGGGGAGAGAGGTGGTTTAGAGGGACAAGGGAGGGGGCACTGGGCAGGTATGACATGGTACAAGGAGTGGAAGTTGGTCAGGATCAAGAAGGCTATGGAGGGTGGGTTATAATAAATCTGATGTGGAGTGAATATGAAGATAGAGGAGGACGCATTTTGTAAGGTTGCAACGTAGTTGAGTGCCTCATTGCAACGATGTTATAGTCTTTTTGTAACGATTGTTAAATCCTCAATAGACAGAATTTAAAAGAAAAGATGGTTTGAGGACTTAGCTTGGTTACTTTCCGATTAGAGTTAAGCGTTTGGGGGAGGGGGGAGTAGGTCCCCAGGCTTCTTTTTTTTTTTTTGAAAACCTTTATTTTAGCATTCAGTAAAAATACAAGCATGGGCCTACAACCACGGGGGCCGGCCGCTAGACAAATCAAAAGTCGTTAATATCACAATACGACACAGCTCATCAGCCGACAACCCAAGGGTCCGGCAGCGATTCAAAGTAGAGCTTGTATTGGAATGCATAGTCAGAGTTCAGGATAGGACAGAGGTTTCATTTTATATTATATAAGAGAGGATCAGGTGCCATACAATCAAACAGAAGAAGCGGGGGGCAGGGTAAAAAACAGGATATACATGTAATGACCACTATAATGGAAATTTGGCACCAGAGCATCTAGGTCGATACAAAAGAACATACAGTATACATTTCCATGTTGCGCCAATACTCAAAGCCTGCCCACCCACAAATCAAGATATCATGAAAGCGAAAGCACGAAGTACAAGCATACGGTAAGAATCCGAATGATTCGTAGTTATACTGACCCTACAAAAAAGAAAGTAGAAAGGCCATAGAAAATAAAAAGGGCAAACCCCCCCCCCCCCTTCAGCCCCCCACCCTGCACCCCTGCAAATGGCTACAGCCTAACCCCACTAGCAGCGTGCCTGTCACCCCTAACAACTAAAACCCCAAAGGTAGGAAAAAGAAGAATGAAGGAGGGCCTATCCATGTGGGCTCCCAGCCCCTTTAGACCCCCCGCCTAAAACAGCCACCCCCTATCAGCAAACGATAACCTTATGACAGCAATGTAGAGAAATTAGAGGGTACCGTGAGTCACCGCCCAGCCTCGTAGAGCAAACAGTTGCAGGTCCAACACTCGTAAAAGCCATGCCAACCCATCCCGATCCAGTCGATCTTAACCTTGGCCCTTCCGAACAAAAACACGAACCCCTTCCAGCGAGACCCAGAGGCACACAAAGAAGCAATAAAGAAGAGAAGAGTCAGCAAGAATCAGCCCATGGCTACCAGCAGGCAGTGAGTCCTCAAGAACCGTAGATGCAGACGAACTCTCCCTCCGAGATGAATAGCCCCAATGTGTCTTGAACAGGAGTCGTAGCGTCGCCATGAAAGGAGAAAATGACCACAAAAGAGATGGAAAGTCACAGACAAAAGTCTCAGGAAGGGGAACGCCTGACGATCTCTCCAAAGCCGGCAATAGTGAAAAGTTCAGCAATACCATGCCATCCTCGGGAACACCATCTACCAGGGTACCATCCGATGATTCCATTACTCGTTTCTTCACGGGGTCCTCGCTCGGAGTCAAAATGGCCGCGTTTTGAATGGCTGTAGAATCCCATTTCAACAATAAGGCCGGGCCCGGTTCCACCAGGAGAATTTCAGATAGGCGCGAGTACAACCTGCTCAGCAAAGTATCCACATGTGAGCGGAATGCCCAAAGTTCTGCCAGTATTAGCCGCAGCGATGGTTCATGCACCGTTCGATCCATAATCTCGTGTTCGGTATCAATCACTATCACCTCCCCGGGTGATTCCGGCACCCACGGGGGGGGGGGATAGACAGGATCTCGAACGTGCAATTGCGAAGGGTGACCAGTCTTTGTTCACAACCACGGTCAACCCAGTTAAGGCCGCTGGCCAGTGACCCCGAACCACTGAACCCCGGCGGGAGCAAACCGGGGCCGCGGGACGGGGGCCCCCACCCGCAGCCAGCAGCACGCAGACTCACTTCTCTGTCGATACTGAGCAATGAAGACGATCGCCACCAAATCCGGGCTGAAACAAAGCCTCCACTCCGGTCGACCGGGCCCAGCCTGAGTCTCTTGGCCGATGTTGTTGCACTACAGCCCGGCTGTGAAAGTACTCCAGGCCCCGGCTTCACCGCTGGAGCAGGCCGCAAACTTACACTCGATGTAACTCCGTCAAACAAGATGATAAAAGTTTCCGGATTTCACCATCGGAGTGTGGGACAGTTCATGCACATAGAGGCTAGGCGTTAAGTCAGGATAACATGCAGGATATCGCGGCGGGTTACGAGTGTCGACGGAGCCGGGAGTCTAAGCAGCCATCTTGCTTGCTGACGTAGCTCCTCCTCCTTTCTCCTGATCCCCAAGCTTCTTGATGTACTTACCACACCATGATAGGGTTCTTGTTCCAGTGTGGGAGAAAGCACAGCGACGAAGCCTCCAGGCAAGAACAATCTTCCCTCTTTAATTGGTTTCAGGAGAGACCTACTGGGGTCCTCTAACATAGGACAGCAGCACAGAAGGTGTAACCATGATTCTTTCTTATTATTCCAAAGCCTGCAGGCCCCCTCCTTGCACGGGTGTCCTGTGGGTTAAAACGGTCACTAGTAGGCCTAACAAGCGCATAAATAAAATGCCTCTGCGGACCCATCTGTTCATGGTGTCTGAGAGGTATGGCTTTGGCTTCCCAGTTAGGTAGGAATTGTTCAAGAGGAATAAGATGTTTGTGGGCTTTAGGGAGCGGGTGTCCAGAAGGTGCGAGTTTGAATTCAGCTGCCTGTTGATAACCCTTTTCCAGGCTGTGTAAGGAATAGTGTCTGAGTTTAGCACTGGACCCTCGATTTGTAGGCTATTGCTTTTTTAACCTGTCGGTGGCAGGGGTACCCAGGACTCCCAAATAACTCTTTTAGACAAGTTTAAGTCAGTTTTCAGGTACTTTTAGGATCCTTTTATAAAATTTCAAGGATTCAGCCTCACAGTTGAAAGGTTGTCTTGAGAGGCCTAGTTCCAAGCGCTGTCTGGTCCATCGGATGTATCTGGGCAGATGAAATACTCTCTTGTAGGCCGTGAATTGAGCGTTTTCTAGGCTGGGGCGCAGGCCTCCTGAAAAGCTTGTTGCCCGTAGTGTAGGGCCGGGAGGAAAGAGGCCTTCATGACCTTCAATATGGGTACAGCCAAGAAGGTGTTTAAGTTCTTATTGAGACAGGTCAGACTGTATGTCTCCGGCTTTCTTTTTCAGGGCGGCTAGGTGGGCCGTTGGTCTGGAGGTCTCATTGAACCATAGCCCCGGACCGATGTTTTCATAGTTGTTTACTATCGCAGCCCCCATACGCCATGTTAGAAGTTTCTTCATTATGTGGTGACCAAAAATCAAGATTTTGGTAATGTCCTAGTTGATCGTGAGAAAACTGGCTTTGTTGTATTACTGAAGTTTGCTCAGAGCTCGTTGGATTCCGGCATTGGTGAGGCCTGCACCATGTGTGAACATGCATACAAATGTGCTGTAGAAGCTTCCTCGGAGTCGATGAATTTATCTGAAAAGCCTTTCCAGTTCCTTTGATTGACTGACATGAGTGAAACTGCAACATTATACACATTTCAAGTTATTGGAGGACTCCATGTAGCCAACCTCACATCACTACAGCACTACTGGTGTTGATTTCGACATTCCATATAACAAGCCTGGGTGGTACCTGCTTCTTGCTACAAACGTGAATTATACAACAAACTGCCCAAAAAAAATCAGACCCACCAAGAATTATCTGCAATTCAGAAAAGCCACAAAATCCTGCTTCCTCCCATAATCTAAGCCTCAATTTCATTGAATTTAAAGAAAAAGGGGTAACCCTGTGTCCCTCAGAACCTGGGTAATTAATGGTTAATAAAATAAATGGTTCTGTCGGGTGATAACCAAGAGTGATTTGTAGAGTACTATTACTGTATTCGAGGTCCCCCCTCTTAAGACAACACCATTCAGAACCTCACAATTAATGACTCGAGGTCTTATTCATTGCATTTTCGTATTTTATATGAATTGGAGTCATTCAAGTATTTCATGCAGTACAGATCAAAGACTGTCAACGTGAATTTTTGTGCAAAAGAAAGTGACAGTGGTGAATAGTGCTCAAGTGGTAGAAACTTCTTACATATGTACAGTGAAAGATACACATCTATGCAATCAATATATACATATATACACAGTTATTCATTTCAAGGCCATTCCTCATGGCTGTCTAGAGATTTTTCAATGTTTCTTTTAAGTATTTGAAATCCTAGAAGACAATGGCCTGTTGTGGGATGTCGACGTTTCGACCCTTCTGCGCCTGTGTCTAAGGTCGCGGCGGGTCTTTTTCAAGACAAAGGGGTGTTGCACGACAGTCCACTCGAGTAGCAGGTCGTATTGAATCTTCTTGCTGACAACTCACAGCAGATCCTGGAACCTCTGAGCCAGCGATGATATCCCTTTACTGATTGGAAGCGGATTATAAGGCCATTGAGCCTCACCCTTTACAGGCGATTCAATACGACCTGCTACTCGAGTGGACTGTCGTGCAACACCCCTTTGTCTTGAAAAAGACCCGCCGCGACCTTAGACACAGGCGCAGAAGGGTCGAAACGTCGACATCCCACAACAGGCCATTGTCTTCTAGGATTTCAAATACTTAAAAGAAACATTGAAAAATCTCTAGACAGCCATGAGGAATGGCCTTGAAATGAATAACTGTGTATATATGTATATATTGATTGTATAGATGTGTATCTTTCACTGTACATATGTAAGAAGTTTCTACCACTTGAGCACTATTCACCACTGTCACTTTCTTTTGCACAAAAATTCACGTTGACAGTCTTTGATCTGTACTGCATGAAATACTTGAATGACTCCAATTCATATAAAATACGAAAATGCAATGAATAAGACCTCGAGTCATTAATTGTGAGGTTCTGAATGGTGTTGTCTTAAGAGGGGGGACCTCGAATACAGTAATAGTACTCTACAAATCACTCTTGGTTATCACCCGACAGAACCATTTATTTTATTAATCAATTTCATTGAAGGCTACAACCCCAACTGGGATGATGTCATGCAAGACAGCAATACTCCACTCTAGTAGATGTCACCACTACCAATGCCCTTCTCTCATCTTTGCACTGCAGAATCAGAGCCACTAACTACTGGTATGCAAAGTGCTTTGCGACTTCTACAAAAAAAGTTGACTAGAAATGATACAATGCACATAAAACAATGCAGTATTGCTCTAGTCCTTGGCTTTTCCTTTTCAAACTCCCCTAAAGCCCTGGCCTCTTGGGCACTAACTTCCCCATCCCCCATTACATTTTGGTCAGTCCACTTATAGATGACCGTCCCAGGTTTCCTAACTCCCCACTCCTTGTTTTTACTAACTGGCTAAACCTCCACTCCTTTATTTACACATATTTATTAGCAACTTCATATAGCGATATGGCAGTCCCAGTGTGTGCAGGCATGTAAGATGTTTTTGAGGGGCCCAGATCGACAAAGTAACGCAGGCCCGTTCACAGGATGCTCGAGTCCTTGTATCTATGTTTAAAAGCTGTCCTGCAGGGAAAGAGAAAACAAGGCAGATTCAATATTCAGCCCCATCTAGTTTTATTAGCTGCGTTAGCTGCCTCGTTATTAAATACTGAAGCTTTGACTTAAAGTCCATAAATAAATTTTGTGCAGGCTCTATGAAACAGCCTGAAGAATAGTGACTCCTCTTTCCACCGCCTTCTTACAGGTGTGAATGTGTGGCTGTACATCCATTCCTTTTCTTGACCTACCACTTTGCCTGCTTACCCCTGATCTACTGATCCTTCTTCTCCACCATGCACGTAGCAGTCTTAAAACCTTCCTCTACCTCCAGCTAGAAAAGATATATTTGGAAAGATGAAGATGAAAAGAAGTAAAAGTTAGGAAATTGTTCTTTAGATCAACCGCAACTTTCCAAAGGAATCAACTCTATTCCAAACCAGATCTCCAGTCCAATGCACAATGACTTTGTATCCACTTCCTGGACACCATCTCCTGTCAGTTGCCGTGGTGATGAGATACCATTCTTCTACCCGTAATTCCTCGCAAATTACACACATTCGGAAATGCACCTTCCTGAAAAATGTGGTGGGCTCCTCTTAGAGGTTTGGTTTGAAAGCAGTTGATCCTTTGGGCTTATGACGTGTTCTTGCAATCCTTTGTGCTCTGCATTTGATGATATCTTGGAGTGGACAACTGCACTATATTAACTGGGCAAAAGGGCGTATACTCTAGTAGTGGATTGCTCTAGTTTTTTAAAATTATGTGATGGGGGAAGTGGTATCTAATGACTTTTTTTGACTTTATTGTTTTTACAGCCGTCGCTTTCGGATCCTTTCCTGTCCAGTACTGGCTCCACAGCTCACTCTACTCCACAGAATACATTTTGATTGTTTTCAGAGGCAGATAGTTTATGTATAGGGTCTTCCGAAAGGTAAAAACATAATTTTCCACAACTGCTAAAGAACATCTTCACTAAATGTGCATCAAACCTGATGTGGCACATTGGCCTGAATACTTCTGTATTAAGAATATAGTTTTGAGATTACCACCACTCCAGATCATTGCTCAGTTTCACCAAAACTACCACATTGTTTGGGAGCTCTCTTTTCAGCTAGTTCTCATAATCAAAGGCTCCAATACTGCAATGTCATCAGCATCCAAAAAGTTGCAAGAATTCATGAGTCCCAAACTAAATGAACAACAATGTTCTTCTAAAGCACAGCAGTGCAGCACTTGAGTATTAAAGGGCCACGTTTTGAGACCCAAATGAAATGTTGCGTGGTTGCCAATGGTCTTCAAGTAGATGGGTAATTAGTTCTATTTCTTGGCTTTAACATAAGAAAAGCAATGTCTTACCAGTGTAGTCCACCAAATGGTTCTCAGGAATGGCCTCTGAGTTGATCACGAAAGGGTGCATTCTCTGCTGTCTAAGGTTTCCAACTGTACTATGCTTTTAAACCATTTTTTCTGCAAGTACTACAAAAATTCAGGTTCCACTGAGCAGATCTGATTCCTTTTGCCCCAACTTAGAAAGTGGAGGCTATGATTTGCACACCTATGGGAACTTGGTCACTGCAGTCTCTCTATAATTCTTACTCTGTGGGATGATCTTCCAGCTCAGAAGGGAGTGGGTCCTGTATCAAAACCAAAGAATCTTTCTCCTATAGGCAAAGAAACTAGTTTTCAAGGATTGCTAACTGTCTTAAGAAGTCATATTTGTGCACCTGAGCAAAATAAGTTCTTCTACTTGGTCTATCTGCAATGGAAGAGGAGTGGGGCTTTTGGACTGGCCTAACCATAGAAATTAGACCCTGTTTTTTTTTGTTGTCCTCATTTGCCTGACCCTCGTTTCCAAGAAAAACGCCAACCACCTTACGTGTCCTTAGGCCAAGGGTGAGATCATAGCCCTCTCCTACACACAGACACGAGTGCCAGGCTGACGGGAGACGCTTTCCGGAATAACTGAGGGAGGGGAGATGTTAGGAGGCCTGCCAATCCCCTTAAAACTCCGTCAAGGCATGTTTCGGCCTGTTGAACCAAGTGCTCTTTCGGACGGAACCACCAAGTTGGACCATGGAGTATATAGACAATCATCGGACCCGGGGAAAGGAATAAATAAATAAAACCCCGGGAATCATGACAAGAGATCTAACTCCACTGAGCCAGCAAACTCCAAAAGGTAAGGTTCCGTTTGCTGCAGGATCTGGACAGATCCACCTTTGATGTATCATATAGGGACGTTAGCCAGCCTGCGTGTTATGGTGCCTTAGAGTCTACCCAAAATTTACAAATCTGCCGTCTCGCGAGGAGAATTGCGTAGAACAGGAAGGTCTTTGCAGGCCCAGTAACGCTCTCATCCAGCCCAAAAATTATTAATGGCAATGAGAGGGATAATGATGTTTTAAGAATCATATCCAAAGTAACCGTTACTTCACCCTGCCGCTGAAGGAGGGACGACGCGGTTTCTTGCCTGCTTTCTGCCCACGTGATTCTACTGCTGCTATCTGCCCACTCCTCGCGGCCCCTGCTTCGCGGGAGCCGCTCGAGGCTACCACCAGTGAGGACTCCCTGATAACGAGAGGAGCCCTGCAGAGACGTTTCACGCCTGCGGGACTGCGAGGACCAGCGGGCGCTGCGCTTGGAGACTCGCCGCAGCTGGTCCTCTTCCCGCCCCACTCCTGTTCTATACAGATAGCGTCTGACGCGCACGCGGGACGTGCGCGGGGCAAAGCGCGGAGCGAAGCACGGGCAAAGGGCGGGCCGTTTGAGGCCGTTCGAGGACCGGAGAGACCGGGACATGGCTACCCCCCTGGTTGGGACCATTCCAACACCCCACTTCCTACAGCCTTGCACCACTTAGACACAGAGATGTGTACCAGGGAAACTAGGAGCAAATCCGCACAGGTTGTGGCTGGAGCCGCCAAAGGTACCATCGACAACTACTTTGTCAAAGCTGGTTCTCTTTTGATAGATGAAATTGCTGTACTTGAAAGACGTATCTCGCAAGAAATTGATTGGGTAAGGAGATCATCAATGGGTCCAATGGCTCTGGCGAAGACCAGATCTTCACAGCTCTAACCAGGAGGGTCCAGGGGCTAACCAGTCAGCTATTATTCCAGACCTCACTATGGAGGCCTTAAATGATCTTGAGGATATGAGCCTCATGACTCTATCAACGGCCCAAATACCATCTGTCCCACTCCCAATCTCTAGTAAGGACTTGGCTATAGCCAGCACTAGCGAGAACCCTATTGATCCCCCAAGGGGAGTAAGGGAGGGAGCCATTCAAAAAAGGAAGAAAGGGGGGCAAACCAAAGGAGGCAGCAAGCTAAAAATATCTAAACCCAACCCTGCTAAGGATGCTGCTAGCACGGGCGGTAATACCTTGGGACAATCACCCAATATTGGTGCGGAGGCCCAACCTATTGTCATTGTACCCGCAGATACACCTTCTCATTCTATCAACATCTCTACAGAATCTTCCAACGAGGACATTACACTCGCAGATATAGGTGCACTGTTCAGGACACTCTTAAGCCCCCTTGAAGCCCGGTTGATAAAGATCGAAGCCAGGTTGGTTAACATAGAAAAATCCACAGTCCAGCTGGCAGATAGTCTTAAAACAGAAATCAAGGGAGCCAAAGGGGGGCTAGATCAAAAGCTCAAAAAGAGTGCAGATCCCTTAACTTCAACGAAGAAAACTGGCCCAACCACTTCTCATCAAACACAACATAAACCTAATCAAAATAAGATTCCGCAACCCTTGGCTACTGCAAACAAAATCACACCACCCACACAAACTCTGACACCGGTACTCCCATCTTCAAATACATCTACAAAACCTACAGATAATGCCAATCTCTCTGACAAAACACAAAGTGATACAAGACCTCCAGAAAATATGCAAAACAACCCCCGTAAAATGAAATTTGTGAATCTACCACCTGAGGCGTCCCCCTACACAGTGATCCTGGCGGGTGTACCTGAACTGTCTCTCACTGCCATAGAGACGACTGCCTCACTCAAGAACAAAGTTATTAACTGGTTGTCTTTATACAGACCTCTTCCGCAAGGCATAACCAGCAATGTTCTTATGGTGAGACGTGTCGCCTGGGTGGGCAATCTGAGAAAGACAATTAGAGGTGACTGCGTTGTGGTTAGTTTTAGAGAACCCAGGACAGCCTCTTACATCTGCAGCTGGGCCCCCGATGATCAAGGGAATCTCATCCAGTCTCTCCCTCTCTCATCATTTTACCCATCAAGCATGTATATATCGGAGGATCCAAGATGGGGGTATCATCAGGAACTATTGGGAGATTGGGAGAGTAATAGTGCAGGAAGGAGGGAGCCTCATTATCACAGGAGTATGGTGCTAGAACACTTACCAACGTATGGTGATGAAGAGGGGTGGGAGTATAACACCAGGAGGAGGGTCGGATGGGGTGGAAGATTGAGAGGAATCCCAGGGCCACACAGAATGCACCACCCAGCTTACCTCCCAACTTCTAACAGGTACAGCAGCCTCGAAATGGTTGACTGACTGCTTGACTCCAAAGCTAGGGCCGAGGACCGTTCTTATCTAACAGACCATAGTGAGGAAAGAACCTCCCCCTGTGAACAAACTCAGCCTCTGATAGAATTAATAACTGTTCCTAACAAACCCAGCCACTCCCAAGACCCCGGAAACTTTACAGCAGATGCATTGGGCATTGGTAGCAATTTATGGGCTATACAGGGGGAATCACAACAAAACACAATGGTAAATCCTGTCGCCAAAGAGAAGAAACCACTCCAACACTGTGCCACCATCTCCAAGACTTCCAGCACTTAACATGATTTCATGGAATGGAATGTAGCTGGCCTTGGTAATAAAATGGAATGCCCGGAGTGGCTGTCGTTCATTAGCTCAAAAAGTATCTGCCTCTTCCAGGAAACCTGGGCAAGAGAGGAGTACACATGCCCGGGGTTCGCAGTGTTTACAAAAAAAGCTAAATGGGGGGGAAGGGGACGACCGTCAGGAGGGTTGGCAACCTTGATTGCCTCCCAACTAGGCTGTAAGGCTAGGTGCTTAGCTGTTGACTCCGAGGATATACTACCTGTCCTGTTAGAATGGCCAAATCTCGCTAAATTGATGGTTATAAACGTCTATTCGAGACCTGCTGTTATATCATGCGAATTGAATACAATCGAAGAACTCTCGGTTTTTCTGAGTGAAATCCCAAGGGACCTCCCCCATGTGGTCGCAGGGGATTTGAACTCGCACTACGAGCCACTCCCCGGCCTTCTTGATGGACCCTCCCTAGAGGAGGACTCACGATGGCGGATACCAGTGTTGATGGCACCCCCACCAAGAGCCTGGACTCCCATTGCACTTCAGATAACCGCACTGACCCTCAACCATGGTCTAAGAGCATGCAACGGGCGCACAAAATCAGATAACCCAAGTAAATGCACTTACAATAAATTAGGAAGTGAATCTAGACTTGACTACGTCCTAGTTCAATTGTCAAGTTGGTCACAAATTATTGATTTTAGGGTTCTGGATAGAGAGGACAGTGACCACAACGCCCTTGAACTCGAATATGCCATGCCAGACATCGAGGACATGGGACTGGACAAAGAAAATGCAATTACAGGACTACTCCTGGAGAATAGTAGGAGGCGAGTCAGGTGGGGGAAACTCGCCACATGTGGCGTCAAGTTACCTAGGCTCTATGCCAGAATTACTCCAGTACTAGAAAAGGCATTCGCTCTTGCCAACGGATTAGACAACGGGGAAAACAGAGAGCAATTATGGCGAACCCACGAAGACCTAATAAGCAGCCTGGAGTGCCTATTTGTCAAAGGATTTACAAAAAGGGGGTGGTGATGGACAGAGTGTCTGAGTTAAACAGACCACTCTTACCCAGTCCAAAGATCAGGGCTTGATCCATCACCGTTATTTATCTCACTGCCCCATCCCAGCTCAGAACCTGGCTATATGCAAATCAGTCTGTCCCTGGCCCAGTGCATCATGGGAACAGGGCAGACTAAACTACCAAGCCAATTCTTCACCAGAAAGGAGACAAGCTACCGGGGACCGGTTTCTGGCATTTCAGCCTTCTTCGGCCCGGCTTGCTTGAATCCTGATGGAGCAGTGAGAAAGGGACTCATGTCTGAGTATACCCTGCCACACCTATAGTGGCCAAAAACGATTTACAAAAAGGGGGTGGTGATGAACAGAGTGTCTGAGTTAAACAGACCACTCTTACCCAGTCCAAAGATCAGGGCTTGATCCATCACCGTTATTTATCTCACTGCCCCATCCCAGCTCAGAACCTGGCTATATGCAAATCAGTCTGTCCCTGGCCCAGTACATCATGGGAACAGGGCAGACTAAACTACCAAGCCAATTCTTCACCAGAAAGGAGACAAGCTACCGGGGACCGGTTTCTGGCATTTCAGCCTTCTTCGGCCCGGCTTGCTTGAATCCTGATGGAGCAGTGAGAAAGGGACTCATGTCTGAGTATACCCTGCCACACCTATAGTGGCCAAAAACGATTGTTGTAAATAATTTTGTCCACCCTAAGCGTGGAAGGGTATTCTCAGATGTGAGACCCTTGCTCATTGCACCATCAGGATTCAAGCAAACCGGGCCGAAGACGGCTGTAATGCCAGAAACCGGTCCCCGGGAGCTTGTTTCCTTCCCAGTGTAAGAATTGGCTTTTGTAGTTTGGTTTGCCCTGTTCCCATCATGCACTGGGACAGGAACAGACTAATTTGCATAGAGCCAGGTTCTGAAACTGGGATGGTGCAGTGAGCTAAAAAACGGTGTTGGATCTAGCCCTGATCTCTTGACTGGGTGAGAGCTTTCTGCTTAATTCAGAGACTCTGTCCCTCACCACCCCTTGTTGTAAATAATTTTGTCCACCCTAAGCGTGGAAGGGTATTCTCAGATGTGAGACCCTTGCTCATTGCACCATCAGGATTCAAGCAAACCGGGCCGAAGACGGCTGTAATGCCAGAAACCGGTCCCCGGGAGCTTGTTTCCTTCCCAGTGTAAGAATTGGCTTTTGTAGTTTGGTTTGCCCTGTTCCCATCATGCACTGGGACAGGAACAGACTAATTTGCATAGAGCCAGGTTCTGAAACTGGGATGGTGCAGTGAGCTAAAAAACGGTGTTGGATCTAGCCCTGATCTCTTGACTGGGTGAGAGTTTCTGCTTAATTCAGAGACTCTGTCCCTCACCACCCCTTGTTGTAAATAATTTTGTCCACCCTAAGCGTGGAAGGGTATTCTCAGATGTGAGACCCTTGCTCATTGCACCATCAGGATTCAAGCAAACCGGGCCGAAGACGGCTGTAATGCCAGAAACCGGTCCCTGGGAGCTTGTTTCCTTCCCAGTGTAAGAATTGGCTTTTGTAGTTTGGTTTGCCCTGTTCCCATCATGCACTGGGACAGGAACAGACTAATTTGCATAGAGCCAGGTTCTGAAACTGGGATGGTGTAGTGAGCTAAAAAACGGTGTTGGATCTAGCCCTGATCTCTTGACTGGGTGAGAGCTTTCTGCTTAATTCAGAGACTCTGTCCCTCACCACCCCTTGTTGTAAATAATTATTTGTCAAAGGAGCAGGTAAATCTAAGGGGACACACAAAAAGTCCTGGTATAATGCCACTTGCCGGGACTCAAAACGAGAACTCCTACTTGCAATAAAGGCGCGTGGATGCCGGGAGATGATACAAGCCAAAAGACGGGCCTATAAGACATTGTTGGCTAATGCTAAGGCAGAATGGGACCAAAAACACTGCAAGGAACTTTCTGGTGCACTAGCCACTAAAGATTCTCGCAAATTTTGGCGGCTAGTCAATCACGGGTCAGAAGATCTCCCTTCTGCAATCGAACCCAACATTGCACCTGGTGTATGGCAAGAGCACTACCAGTCCTTATATGCAATGGAGGAGGCGTCCCATAGCACCCCCAATTGCACTATTATGAGTAACTACGAGGGCGAACCCTTCACGGAAAAAGAAGTCTGTGTTGCAATTGCGGGGTTGGCAGGAGGAAAAGCACCAGGGCTTGACGGGGTCCCAGGAGATCTTTTCAAGCAGGAGCCAGGGATATGGGCCCCGTATCTCCTGCTGATATTTAATGCGGTTCTCAAGGGTATGGAGGTCCCCGACACTTGGCTGGGCGCAGAGGTGGTCCCAATATTTAAAAAGGGTTCCCCTCTGCTCCCAGCCAACTATCGTCCAATAAGCCTCATCGATGTTTCACAGAAGCTCTTTGGTAGGCTAATATTGGATCGGTTGCAGACCTGGTTGGAGGAAACAGATACCGTTAGCCCATATCAGGCAGGATTTAGGAGGGGGGTCTCCACAATCGACCAAATATTCAGATTAAACCTCATGTACTGGAGAACTGCACTTATCGAGGGCGGCACCTTGTACACGGTCTTCGTGGATCTACGTGCCGCCTTCGATTTAGTGCCAAGATCAAAACTGTGGGAGGTAATGGCAGAGCTAGGCGTCCCGAAAGACATCCTTGCAATTTTGATGAAACTACATCATAACAACTTTGCAAGGGTCAGGTGTGGGAGAAGCGGCAATCTAACTGAAAGATTCCCGGTTCGCAGAGGAGTGAGACAGGGCTGTGTGCTCGCACCGACCCTGTTCTGCCTCTTTGTGAACGGGGTAATCGCACACCTGACCGGGATCGATAACACTGATGCCCCAAAATTGACTAGCAGCAGGGTGCCCGCAATCATATTTGCAGATGACACCATGCTGCTGTCTAAATCCCCGATGGGCATACAGAGGGTGCTCGATGGCTTTCTGGAGTTCTGCACAGAAAGGGGTCTTGAAATTAACCCGCAGAAAACGAAATTCATGATCTTAAATCCAAAGTCCTCCAAGCGCCCCAACCCCCTGCTTGGTGCAGTACGCTTGGAAAGGGTTCACACAATAAAGTATCTGGGGATAACCTTAAACCAAAACCTCATGTGGGGGGCTCACCAGACCAAAGCGAACATGAAGTTGGCCCAGAAGGTGGGTGGTATTATGAGAATTGCGACTAAGTCAACATACCGCCCTCTGAGTCCCGCTATCCAAATATATAAAGCCCAGGCGCGGGGGGGGGAGTAACCTACGGGGGAGAGATGTGGGGCCATACCTCATCCTCCAACTTGCTGACCACAGAAAACAAATTTTTAAGGCAGCTGACCGCTCTCCCACCAAGTACCCCACTCCTGCCCCTGAGACTGGACCTGGGTTTGAGGCCCATTACGGAGGAACTAGGGCTCAAACCTTTAACATTCTGGCGCCGCATCTGGAGTAGCCAAGATCTCACCTCCTACAGAACTGAGCTACAGGAATTCCTATCCTTACCTAATGCCACCAAGACCCCTTGGAACTTGTGAGACCCTTGGACTACCAGAACTGTGGTCACACCCAGAAAGCACAAGTACCAGGATACCAAGGAAAGCGCTCTCTAGAGCATACTATGATAAAATGCTTCTCCGAGCCCTGGACAGTGCACGAGAGGGTTCTCTGACACATCATTTTATTACAACCAAAGACTTATACAATCTTGAAAGTGTTTTGGACGGCATGACCCCTGTTTTAACAAGAAATGTATTCCTGCAATGGAGGTATGGGACCCTTCCTCTAATGTCTTTCACCAAACCATGGTCTGGTCGGTCTCCTACAGAGATGTGCCCCGCATGTGCCCACACTAAGGAGAACGAAGTACATGTTATTTTTTTCTGTCGAGCCTACCAAAAAAGCAGGAAATTGTGGCTCGCCCCCCTCCTTAAAAACCTGGGATTTAGAACATTCACACCTGCATTTAGAGTTCTAAAGACAGACTTATCTCCGCCAATTGTGTTCGCCCTAGCTAAATTTTTAACTGCAATGTGGCATGTCCGAACCAGTTACATAAAGATGGCAGGAGACCCTTGAAAATTCCTTTCCCTTTGTCCACTGTCTCTCTTGTTTTAACATTTTTTAACTCATGTATTTAATACTAAATGATATATTGACATTTCAGAATTTTAAATGTGTTATATTGTATATCTTTTATGATCACCTGATCGAAATAAAGATTTGAAATATATTAATGGCAATATGAGGGATAATGATGTTTTAAGAATCATATCTAAAGTAACCGTTACTTCCTCCCAAAAAGAGTTAATGGGGGGACACTCCATAAACATATGGACATCGGAGGCTGCGGGGAGGTTGCATTTATTGCAGCATTTTCCTGGTTGAAATTTGGATAGCCTTTGAGGGGATAGGTAGGCTCGATGTACTGTAAACAGGTGATTTCGCCTCAACCAGGCGGGCTTAACAGCCTTGTACAGGAGAGTGAAAGATCTTATCCATAACTCCTCACACTGAAGGCCCATGTCACCTTCCCACTGCTCGTCGGGGAGAGTGAACCTCCTCCAAAATGATCCAATACCAGAAGGCTACTTCTTTGCCCCCCGATTGCCTCTCTACCAGCTGTTGTTCCAGATTACTGCTCCTCCCCAATTGGGCCTTTTTCCTGATCAACTCCTGAGACCAGCTGACGAGCTGTATATATTTAAATCTTGATAGAGCTGGGCCAGCCCTCTCATATAGCTCACCCCATTCTACCAATGACCCTCCTGCTAGCAACTCGCCCCATCTTAAAATCCCCGCCTCCTTTAGGGGACTTGCAAGAATGACCTTAAGACAGAGGGGAAGCCCCAGGGAGTCCCATTTTGGAGCGAAGTTTGAAAGGTAGGCCAATCCTATTCTGTAGTAGGGGATCTCTGTGTATAGTCATAATCTAGTGAATAGTCCCGCTCATGTGCGTGGACCCCGGCAATCAAAAATAATCTCTTAAGTTGTCAAAATAATGCAGAAACTGCAAAGACACTTAAGAGAGAATTTAAAGACAAATAATGCAGCCTATATCCACAGGCTACACTGTCCAGTACTTCAACTAGAAATTCCACCAAAAATCACCACACACAGCACAGCCTGCTAGTTTCTACCACAGAGAAACCTGCCTCCCCCAGTCAAAGACTCAGGAATGATAGAGAGGAAGGTAGGGACAGACAAGCCCCATAGGCTGCCATTATGTGGCTTAAATAGGATACTGTGCCTTTAAGAGAACCTTCTAGACTTCTCCCAGTATCCCAGAATGCATAGCAGGTCCAACTTACTTTCAGTTCTTTTTTCCGGCTCCTGCCTACAGGACCCTGGCATTGAGCTCTCCCTTTTTCAAGGGTTTATTGAATTCGTTTTTGCACTTTTGTCTTTTAAAAGTGTTACAGTTTAGTCTTGGTGCTTTCCTCTCCCTTTTGTGCTGTTTTTTAGGTGTTTTGGGGCTCCAAAATGCCTGGCCTTTTTGTGAAATGCCCAGCATGTGAGAGGAAGAAGGCCAAGAGCGACCCCCATGATGTCTGCATCGTGTGCCTTCCGGAGAATCATGGCCCTGAGGAGTGTGCTATCTGCCAGCAGCTTTCTGCTAGGACCCTCAGGGACAGATTGAAGATCAGGCTGGCTGGCCTGGAGGATCGGCGCCAACGTGCTGCAGGTGGGTCTGGGCAGCCTGGGAAGGATCCCTCTGCCTCTGCTGAGGCCCCTGGGGGGCTCCCCGGGGGCAGGAAGTCCAGCCAACGGTCCCGTTCTCCGTCGACGTCGAAGGCTTCGACGACGGCGTCGAGAGGGATGACGACGGCGTGCTCCCCGTCTCCCCGGGGCTCCGGGTCGAGACGGCGTAGCGGATCGACGGCGAAGGAGAAGCCGACGTCGAGGCCGCCGTCGACGTCATCGTCTTCGTCGACGTCGACGTCTTCATACCGACGCCGAAGGCGCAGCCGACGCTCGCCGTCGAGGCGACACCGACGCTCGCCGTCGAGGCGACACCGACGCTCGCCGTCGAGGCGACACCGTCGGTCGTCGTCGAGGCGTCACCGCCGATCGACGTCGAGGGGCTCCTCGACGTCGGGGACAACAAGGCGACGTCGACGTTCGACGCCGAGGGCGGACCGCCCAAAGTCGAGAGGGCGACGTGAGAGATCGCGCAGGAGGAGATCGACGTCGAGGAGTCGACGTTCGACGCCGAGGATGAGAGGGTCGACGTCGAGGGGACGACGTTCGACGCCGGAGTCCAGGAAGCGCCGTTCGACTCCGGAGAAGCGTCATTCTGCGTCCAGCAGACAGCGGTCAGCGCCGAGGAGTAGATCTCCTTCTCCCAAACGGCGCAGAGGGGGCTCTAGCCCCAGGAGTCACGCCACTTCCGGTGGTCGCAAGAGGAAGAGGTCGCCTGCGGATGGGGATGGCTCTCCGCACCCGTCCCCTGAAGGGTCACCGGGCTCGGTGTACTCGGAAGTGTACACTCCATCTCGACCCAGGACTCCTACTCCACCACCCGTACCGAAGGAGGACCCTCCGCCCTTACCGCCACTTCCTAAGGGGGATTCTGATCCACCTCCGGTCCCGCCGCATGGGCCCGCCCCGCAGCCGGTGGTTCCTCCGCCGAGGTCCACTTCGCTTCCGTCGCTGCCTGTTCCTCCCAAGGGGACCCCGAAACCGACGCCCCGGGAGGCTCCGAAGAGTCCCCGTGAGAAGCCACGGAAGACCCCTCCTCGCAAACCGAAGGAGCGCCCTAGAGCTGGCAGGTCTCGTTCTCGCTCTAGGCACAGGTCTCCCACGAGGTCGAGACACCGCCACAGGAGGCGCGAATCTCGCTCTCGCACGAGATCTTCTGGGACCAGGGATTATTCACCTACGCTATCGGGGTCGCCGGACACCAGAGTGTCCCCGATAGATGACCTGGTTGCCTTTCAAGACGTCCTGTTGCGGGGCGCGGCGAAGCTAGGCATTACACTGACAGTGCCTACTCCGAAGACGTCCGTCATTTTCGAGACTCTGCATCAGAGGCACATGTCTCGTCCCCTCCTGCCCCTGGTGCCGGGCTTGGAAGAACCGGCTATGGCGCTGTTTCTCACCCCGGCTGTGACGAGGGCGGCCCCTTCCAGGCTGCTAAAGAAATACCGGGCTCCCGAATCGGATCCGGCCTTCTTGAGAGCGGAGCCTCCGCCTGACTCCGTCATCGTCACGGCGGCCCGCAAGCAGCACGCCACCACTCCGACCTCCACGGTCCCCCCGGACAAGGAATCTAGGTGGATGGACTCGGCGGGACGAAAGATCTGTGGGACTTCCGCGACATCCATGAAAGCGGCGAGTGCAACGGCTCTGTTGGGACGTTACGACCGCGCCCTCTGGGACTCCCTCGAGCGCTTTGCGGAGCATTTGCCTCGGGAGCAGCGTGAAGACTTCATGGAGGTCCTGAGTGAGGGTATGCTGGTGGCCAACCAGATAATCAGTGCGGCTGCGGACTCCTCCCTGTTGGCTGCTCACGGGTTCTGCCACGGGATCAACCAACGGCGCCACGCATGGCTCCGGCTGACGTCCCTGAAACCGGACGCGCAGCAGAGGGTGGCCAATCTGCCGTTTTCCGGGGAGACCCTCTTCGGGAAGCACGCTGATGATGAAATGGCCCGCATGAAGGCGGAGGCCGAAACGCTGGCGGCTGTGGGATTGGAAAAACCCAAGGAGACCAAGAAGCAGTACCGCCCGTTCCAACGGCGGTTCGGAGGTCAAGGCCGAGGACGGGGACAGGCTTCGGGACACTCACAACAGCAGCAGCAGCAGTTCCGTAAGCCGTTCCAGAAGCGGCAGAGGGGCAGAGGAGGCCAGCAGTCGGCTCCGGCGCCCAAGGGCCAGGCGGGGTCTAGGCCCTAGGACCTTACTTCCCCCGGATCCGTTACCCACTCCGGTAGGGGGAAGCATCCAACTTTTTCTGGCAGAGTGGAGAAAAATTACTCAGGACAAGTGGGTGCTGAATATTGTTTGCAATGGATACAGTCTTCGGTTCACCAGCCCTCCTCCAGCAATTCCCCCGGTCAGCTCGCAGTTTCAGCTGCGCGAGCTTCAGGCGGAAGCGGATATCCTGTTAAGGAAAAGGGCGATAGAAGACGTACCTCTGTCTCAGAGAGGAAGAGGTCTGTACTCCCGGTTCTTTCTGGTTCGCAAGAAGGACAAGAACGAGTTCAGGCCCATTCTGGATTTGCGACAGGCGAACAAGTGGATTCGCAGAGAAAAGTTCCGCATGCTGTCGTTGCACCAGATCTACCCTCAGTTGCAACAGGGAGACTGGCTGTGCGCGATAGACCTACAGGATGCTTACTTCCATGTGCCCATTGCTCACAAACACAGGAAGTTCCTGCGGTTCCAAGTCGGCACCAATCACTATCAATACACAGTACTCCCATTCGGGCTGAAGTCGGCGCCAAGGACATTCTCGAAGTGCATGGCGGTGGTAGCGGCACACCTGAGGAAGAACAAGGTGTTCGTCTACCCTTACTTGGACGATTGGCTGATCAAGGCATCCTCCTTCTCGGAAGCGCGAGCACACTTCCAGAAGACGTGCGTTCTCTTGAACAAGCTGGGGTTGCACATCAACATGGCCAAGTCTGTTCCGACTCCGGTCCAATGCATACAGTACTTGGGAGCCTCCATCAATACGCTGTCAGCAAGAGTGTCTCCTTCGGAAGAGCGACGGTTATCACTCCTTCGGAAGGCTCAGGCTCTTATGACGACTCCATCTACAACAGTGAGGTCGGTGTCTTCTCTGCTGGGATCGATGGCCTCTTGTATCTTCCTGACGCCACACGCACGGCTGCACAGGAGACCGTTGCAGGAGTGCTTGGAGGACCAGTGGGATCAGAGGAAAGGATCTTGGGACGACAAGATTCGCCTATCGCTGCATGCTCTTCAGTCCCTGAAGTGGTGGTGTTCGGCGGAGAATCTCCTCAGAGGGGTCCCCTTTCACAAGGACATTCCCACGCAGACTGTCGTGACGGATGCGTCTCTTCTGGGATGGGGAGCGCACTCCGGGACGCTGCAGATCCAAGGCGCGTGGTCACCAACGGAGGCCACGTATCACATCAATTTCCTGGAACTCAGAGCTGTTCACTTGGCGCTGAAGGCCTTTCTTCCGTCCTTCCGGACCAACTCTCTGCTTGTACAGTCGGACAATACCACCACGATGTATTACCTCAACAAGCAGGGGGGCTCGAGATCACGCACTCTGTCACAGGAGGCGCAGACGATCTGGCACTGGCTCCTGGCCAGAGGACTGACGATAACGGCCACCCATCTACCAGGTGTGCAGAATGTTCAGGCGGACGCACTGAGCAGACTGCTTCAGGAAAACCACGAATGGGTCATAAACGACGAAGTACTAGGAGACGTCTTCGCAAGGTGGGGAACTCCAGATGTAGATTTGTTCGCCACCGCCGAAAACAGCAAGTGCAGAGACTTCGCCTCCAGGTACTTCCAACAAGGGACGCTGGGGAATGCGTTATGGATCGACTGGACGAACAGCTTTCTGTACGCCTTTCCTCCCATTCCACTGATTTCGGCGGTGCTCATCAAACTGGCCCGGTCCAGGGCTCGGATGATACTCATCGCCCCGGAGTGGCCCAGGCAGTGGTGGTTCACGGACCTGCTTCACCGGTCCCTCCTTCCTCACATTCGGTTGCCGTGCAGGCCGGACCTTCTCACGAAGTTCGGGGGACGGATGTTACACCCCAACCTCTCGTCTTTGAGTTTGGCGGCATGGCTCCTGAGATAGTGCAATATGGCCATCTGAATCTGCCCGATGATTGTATGGACATACTGAAGGAGTCTAAGAGGCCTTCCACTCGGACTTCATATGCTTACAAGTGGAAGAGGTTTTTTATCTGGTGCCAGTCTAAGAACCATGATCCTACGACCTGCAAGGAAGATGTCATCCTTCCTTACCTTTTACATTTGGCGCAGTCTGGCCTTAATGTCCATTCCATTAAGGTTCATCTTGCTGCGTTGACTGCCTACAGGAAATGCCCTTCACAGACTTCCTTTTTCCAGATCCCTGTGATCAAAGACTTTCTGGAAGGCTTGAAGAAAGTATTCCCTCCTGTCAGGCTTCCCTCGCCTTCATGGGAATTGAATGTGGTGCTGTCCAGGTTGATGAAGGAGCCTTTTGAACCTATTCATAAGGCTTCGTTGCAGCACCTGTCCTGGAAGGCGGCGTTCCTCGTGGCCATTACATCGGCCCGCAGGGTGAGTGAAATTCAGGCGTTGTGTTGTAATGAACCTTATACTGTATTTCATTCTGCTAAGGTTGTTATGCGTACTCACCCTAAATTTCTTCCCAAGGTTATTTCTGACTTTCACGTCAACCAGACTATAACTTTACCTACGTTTTTTCAGAACCCTTCATCCCCAGCGGAGAGAGCTCTCCATTCTCTGGATGTTAGGAGGGTATTGAAATTTTATCTGGATAAAACCAAAGATATTCGTAGGTCTGACCAGTTGTTTATCAATTATGGATCGGTCAGGACAGGTCTTGCGACCTCTAAGCAGTCCATCTCCAGGTGGATTGTGTCCTGCATACAGTTGTGTTATCAGAAGGCTAATAAGACCTTAGGAGGTAAGCCTAAGGCTCATTCCACCAGGGGCAAAGCTGCCACGACAGCTCTGCTCCGTAACGTGCCGATTGCTGAAATCTGCAAGGCAGCCACTTGGAAGTCGGTTCATACCTTTGCTAAGCATTACTGCCTGGACACTGACGCCAGGGCAGACGCTCAGGTTGGGCAGGCTTCGCTGCGGAATTTGTTCGCACAGTAGTGGCATTATGTATTTACTCTCCACCGCCGTTTGTTGTGGGGATGGGCTTGCCATTCTATTCACTAGATTATGACTATACACAGAGATCCCCTACTACAGAAGGAGTAGTTTCTGTCCTGTAACTCCAGTTCTGTAGTAGGGGTATCTCTGTTATAGTCATAAGCGCCCTCCCTCCTCCCCGGTGGAGAATTCCTCATGTAAGCAATGCTGCAGGTCTGGCGTTGTATTCGCCTTCAAAAAGAACTGAAAGTAAGTTGGACCTGCTATGCATTCTGGGATACTGGGAGAAGTCTAGAAGGTTCTCTTAAAGGCACAGTATCCTATTTAAGCCACATAATGGCAGCCTATGGGGCTTGTCTGTCCCTACCTTCCTCTCTATCATTCCTGAGTCTTTGACTGGGGGAGGCAGGTTTCTCTGTGGTAGAAACTAGCAGGCTGTGCTGTGTGTGGTGATTTTTGGTGGAATTTCTAGTTGAAGTACTGGACAGTGTAGCCTGTGGATATAGGCTGCATTATTTGTCTTTAAATTCTCTCTTAAGTGTCTTTGCAGTTTCTGCATTATTTTGACAACTTAAGAGATTATTTTTGATTGCCGGGGTCCACGCACATGAGCGGGACTATTCACTAGATTATGACTATAACAGAGATACCCCTACTACAGAACTGGAGTTACAGGACAGAAACTACTCCTTCTTGCTTTAATCAGCACCCAAGCTTTTGCCAATGATTGTAAGATCTTTAACCTCACCTTTTTGAAGAACCTCTGGTCCCCCAATTTAAATAGAAATCCATAAATTGGCAGATCTGCCTTATTTAACATGGCCTTAAACATTCTCCCAATAGATGAGCTTGATGGGGATTTCAGCAACATCCTAGAATGTGACAGCTGAAACGCCCAAGCGTAGTATTGTAGATCTGGCAATGCAAGCCCTCCCTTTTCCCTCCTCCTTCTCAATTTCTTCCAAGCCAGCCTGGTTGCCTTATAATTCCAGACAAAGGAATTAATTTCCTGCTGACATTTTTGGAATTGTTTAGAGTCAAAGGCTAGTGGGATGGTGTTAAAAATGAACGTGAACTTTGGGAGAATGGACATTTTTATTAAACGTATTCTCCCAAGTATGGTCAGTGGGAGAAACGTCCAAGATTTTAAAAGCGCCCGACATTCTCGGAAGACCTGGTCCAGATTGGTCTGTGCCATGTTACCAATTTCCTGAGTGAGCCTTATTCCTAAATAGCGCATGGATGGAGTTACTGCCAGCTGTGTATTACCGATGTTCCACATCATTATCTCAGTTTTCCCTGCATTACTTTCGTACCCCGAGATCTGCCTGAATTCCTCCGCCCTTTTAACTACTATGGGAAAGGCTTAAAGGGCGTGGCTTGGATACCGAGGGGACTGGCAGCGTGAGCCCGGAGCTCCGCGCCCGATCCCGGATAATATCCTGAAAACTGCACGAAATCGGGCGTGCACAGAGCTATCCTGGCAGCACAGGACATCGGAACAACAGCGGAGCCCCAGGAACTGAACACAACGCTACTCCGGCGATAAAACGGCCCGTTAGGAAGGACAAAGAAACATCGAGTGCTTTGGCCCAAAATGGCGGATGGAACTCAGAGCCGGCGCAGCTGAGAACCGAAGGGGCACGGCGGCCCCCTCGGACGAATTGGAAAGGGAAGCGGCACCACTCTGGTTCACCCGAGCACCGTCAGCGACGGAGACCTGTGACCTCGGGCCCTGCGGGTGAAGGCGGACTTGACTGCTGGTGGACCATAAAGAAAGAGGGTAAGATGGCGGCCGCCCCGGGAATCAGCAGCTGAGCGAACCACCGTGAGTAGCGGCAGAGCAGAAGAGCCGTGAGTGCAGCGGACGGCGGACACCCTACCCTGGGCCGAACTGCGGGAAAGACGGCACACCCGCCCAACGGAAGGAGAACTCTCAGACGACCGGAGGTCGGAACAAGACGGGCCTAACAAGGCTACGAGCGGATGGGAAGCTGCCGATAATAGACGAGTGAGAGGCAAACCCCGCTGGTGCACCAGGACTGAGAGGGCACAAGAACCGGGCCGCGCTGAGGCTGCCTGCGCTTTTGAGGGCATTGAAGCTGAGTGCGCTGACCGAGCTGGAGGTGTGGAGAGCCCCGCAAAGGGGCCTGAGGCAAGACTGATTTGGGGCCTTGCCGCCAGCAACGCTGACTGCATCCGTGTTGCCTGAGGTGAGGTTGGATGGCAGAACGCTCCCGGCGAGGACACACCTTGGGCAAGTGAAGCCGGAGGCTGCATTGCTTACTGGGGGACCCTGGGATAGCAACAGAGTGGCCTAAAGCTGATTGCCATTTAGACCCAGACTGAGATAGCGCTTGAGCGCCCAGGAGGCAACGGGCTCTCAGAGCGGAATAGCCGCGAGAGATAGAGCACTGTGATAGCCTGACGCCACATATGAAGTGAGCGGAATGGAGAGCACGCGCTATTGAGGGATCTTCCGGGCCCTGGTGGAGTGACTGCCTGAATAAAGTTTGGAGAGCTGATCCTTGCACCGGGGTTGGCCGGACCCAGAAGTGGAAGGCTGGGTGTGCATGACATGGGAGCGACCCCTCAGAGCTGGTGGCTGATACGACAAGGCGTTGAGCAGTTGCTGGGATATTGGCAATGACCGGCACCTACGAACCAGCGTCCGAAGTGTGTCAGGTACGGCTAGTGTTCCCGGACTAGCAAATCTATAGGTCCGGAGAGTGCGCCTGCTGAGTTTTCACTGCCTGGAGGGGAGCGGAGAGAACCCCCTCTGGATTTGAGGAGAGGGTGCTGATGGCTGGTGAAAAAGACAAGATGGGGAAACCCAAGGGGAGAGTGGAGGGGGCTGCCAGCTCTGAGACGCCGGATGGCACGGTACAGAGCCCTGCGGATCTGCAGCAGCTACAAGATCGTATCCTGGAAGCCATTACGGCCACGAAAGACGCTCTGCAGCAGGATATAGCTCAGGTGGCGACGGGGTTAGGGCTTCTGCGAGCGGATCACGACAAACTGAAAGACAGGGTCAAAAGCACCGAAGACACCCTGCAAGAGATAGTATCAGAGCACAAATCCATGGAGGGGCGGTTGGTGGATGCGCTTGATCGTATACAGGCACTGGAAAGGCGGGCGGAGGACGCTGAAAACCGAAGCAGGCGCAACAACGTACGCTTGGTGGGTCTGCCGGAGAAAAAGGAAGGCGATGACATGGTGGGATACCTTGACAACTGGTTAAGATCAGAAGTGGCGCCGGAGGGCCTTTCACCTTTCTTCACGGTAGAACGAGCGCACCGGGTCCCAGATAGGCCTCCTAGACCGGGCCAGCCGCCCCGCCCAGTGGTGATAAAACTGTTGCACTATAAAGACAGAGACTGGCTGTTGCAAAGTGCCAGAGAAGTGGGCCCATTCCAAGTGGACAACAGCAAAGTAACACTGTTCCCTGACTACACGTTTGAAACTCAGAAACTGCGTACCTCCTTTTTATCAATCAAGCGAGAAATGCGAGCAGAGGGCATAAAATACTCGCTCCTATTCCCAGCCAAACTCAGAGTAGTAGTGGATAGCAAGACGCTCTTCTTTCCTACGTCAGCGGACGCCTGGGCGTGGTGGGACACTTACAAGGCCGGGACGGACGGGGCGAAATTCAGAGCCGAAGAAGAGCAACGTCAACAACCGGTGCGTAAATCGCAGAGGCTCCGGAGGCATCGGCAGAGATCTAGAAAACCCACGGAGTATCAAACGGAAGAAGAGACAAGAGCAGCGCTGCAAGCAGTGGTGGATGTATTGGGGACTGTGAGAACCCTTTCACGTAGGGGTTCAGACTCGGTGGGCCAGGGTGCGGGCTCGGAAACTGACCTATTGGGCCCAGTGGTAACGCCGCAGACATCGGAGGAAATTTTTGAAGCTTGAAGAGGGAGACGGACAGTGCTAACTGTATATGATGCCTGGGGGGAGCCTGTGCCAACCGATGTTGAAGCATACGACAAAGCAGATTGGATGTTCGTGAGTGTTTATGGGAGGATTGCGGGCGGGGGGTGGGACTGTGGTAACCACCTTCGGAGCCGAGTTACGCCCTACTGGCCCCTAAGGCCACCGTAGTGTAGACTGTGGAATAGCTGGGTAGTTGAGGGGAGTTATCTTGCCCTTACTAAGTTTGGATGGGAGCTGCCTTTGCTAAGTTAGGTCCTGTCCTGGGGGGGGAGGGAGCCGAAAGCAGTTGGGGGGGCTCGAGACGGGGGACTTGGGGAGGGGAGGGCTGTTGCTTGGGGGTTGGGGTGGGAGAGTGCCACCTTGTGCGCCTGGATGCGGACTTATGCTACCTTATGTCGGTTAACATGGGACTATGGCTAATACTGGAACAGTGAAATGTGTGACCTGGAACGTGAGGGGACTGCACACTATGGCAAGGAGGCATAAGGTTCACGCTTATTTAGTTCGTAGAGGGGTCCAGATTGCGCTATTGCAGGAAACACATCTGACTAAGCAAGAGGGTGTTGCGCTGCAGCGAAGGTGGAGAAGGCAATTGTTAAATACCACATACTCTGCATTTGCAAGAGGCGCGCTGATCTGGATACGGGCGGGGACTCCTTTTTAAGTGATTAGGCATACAATAGACCCAGAGGGTAGGTTTGTGGCCATAGAGGGGAAACTTAATGGCAGGGATATAGTACTTTGTAGTGTGTATGCACCCAATGTCGACCAAGCGTCTTTCTTAACGAGGCTATCTGGCGCGCTAGCAAGCTACTTAGCGTGCCCCATCGTCGTGGGTTGAGACTTTAATTCAGTTGCAGACACTACATTGGATAGGTCCCATCCACCTCTAGGAACATCCCCGGTGCACCGACTGGCGAAGCGTAGACTTGAGTGGCAAGAGAGATGGGAGTCGGAGGATGCTTGGCGAGCGCAACACCCAACTGTAAGGGACTACTCGTATTATTCTAGCCTGCATGACCTCCATGTCCGCCTTGACGCTTTTTTGTGTGCTCCACTCGTGATCTCTGCTGTGGCAAGCACTGAGTACTTAACCTGCACGCTGTCCGATCATAACCCCTTGCTGCTAACTCTAAATTGGATGACTGAGACCACGCGAGTCTCGACGTGGCAGCTACGACCTGACACCCTGGACGACCCACTGTTTCGGGAGGCGTTGGGGGGGGGGGGGGATCACACATTATTTTGAGGAAAACGATGGCACCACGGCATCCAGAGCAATGGAGTGGAACGCCTTCAAGGTTGTTGTCAGAGGCCATTGCATAGGGAAATATGCAGGAGTGCGCAAGGCTTTACTGAATGACTTAGACAAGGCAGAGAGGACACTGCGGGAGGCCGAGATGGCCCGACCTAATCATCCTGAGTTGATGGATGCTGTATGTAAGGCCAAGGAAGCAGTGGCGGTCGAAATGGAACGGCTTCGCAGCTTCGACTATAAGACCTATTTGGCGAGAGCACACGCTGAAGGGGACAAGGCGGGGACGTTGCTCGCTTGGTTTGCTAACCCCACTAGACGTAGCCACCCGATCTAAGCCATAGAGGGGGAAGGAGGCCGTATACACAACACCCAAATGGGAATATTGGACAGCTTCCAATCGTACTATGGAACGCTCTATGAGAGTGCGTTGGAAGGACAGGAATGTGAGATTGACACCTTCCTGGAGGGGCTGCAATTATCGCAGTTAGACCAAGAGCAGGCAGAAACCCTGGACCGGGATATCGAACTAGGGGAGATCGGGAGTGCTGTGAAGCGGATGGCTCGTAATAAAACCCCGGGCTTGGACGGATTGCCCATAGAATTTTACAGTAAATACCTGGGGCAACTCGCTCCGCGGCTCCAAACGGTATACAATGAAGCTAAGGGTAGAGGCAGGTTACCCCAATCCATGTGTGAAGCTCTGATGATCCCGTTGCTGAAGCCAGGGAGGGAGGGCAGCAGGCCAGCATCCTAAAGGGCGTTGTCCATGCAAACAACGGACTACAAAATCCTGAGTACTATATTGGCGACCAGATTGTTACAACACATGTCGGAGCTGATCCATAGTGATCAATCCGGATTTATTCCCACGCGAAACACTACTATCAATATACATCGACTGATACGTCTCATGGGAGACCCAATGCCAAGTGCACGAGCGCCTTTAGTACTATCAATTGATATTGAGAAGGCATTTGATAGCTTAGAGTGGGAATATCTGTACAGGGTCATGAAGCGCTTTGGCCTGGGAGACGGTTACATAGGCTGGACGAGAGTGCTATATGCATCAGCGATGGCACAAGTGCGGGTGGGCTCCCTCAAATCGCACCAGTATCCGGTGTGCCGTGGCACTAGGCAGGGGTGTTCACTCTCCCCCCTGCTGTTTGCATTGGCGATAGAGCCCTTTGCGGCGGAGGCCAGGACGGGACATTATTATAAGGGCCTAGTCTACAGGGGAAGCACACAGGTTATTTCGCTGTACGCGGACGATCTCCTGTTATTTCTAGAGGACGCAAGCGATGCGCTGGAGGGCGCAGAGAGACTTCTTGCACTCTTTGGTAGGCTGTCTGGTCTAAAAGTCAACTGGTCTAAATCCTGTTTATTTCCACCGCGACAGGGGGAGATGCGACCTACCACCCGCCCACTGCTCAACTGGGAGCCTAATTGCCTGAAATATTTGGGAGTACATGTGCACCACAAGGCTGCGGATCTGCTGGAGGGCAATGTGGGCCGCTGTATCAGGGCATTGAAGGGCAGCATGTCCTTTTGGACCACCCTCCCGCTTTGGTGGCGAAGGTGTATCGAGGACCAGAGCACGAGAGAGACGAGGGCACCCCCGTCATGTTCTGGCGTACATCACCTTGCAGCAGAGGCTTGCCTTCAGGGATCTGTCTCTGGAGGAGCAGACGTTTAGGCTCTGCTGGAATCGGTCACAAAGACAAGCGGGGGTGCGGCGCATGTACGCACCTGAGATACCGCTGGGTATGGTGACAGCGCTCCCCCATGGCGGCGATTGTCGCGATTACAGGGATGGCTGCAAATGCTAGGGGACCTGTACGAAGATGGGGCGTTAATCCCATACCAAACCTTGCAAGATCGCTTTAACCTCCCAAGAGGGGACTTCCTGATGCACGCTGCTGTGACCAGAGCTAAGCAAGCGCACTGGGGTGAGGGCTTCTGGAGCCCGCTACGTCCACGGCTTGCCAATATACTATGATGGCAGCTGGTACTTATAAAGCGGTGACGTGCCTTTATTCTAGAATGCTGCGCGAAACTTTGCGACCTTTAACAGCACTGAAAGGTAAATGGGAATTAGATCTCCAGATAGAGATCCCTGACACCACTTGGGCGCAAATAGTGAGGCGAGCGAGGAAGAGCACGAGGAACGCACGTTTCCAACTGATACATTTTTATGTCCTTCATAGAGCCTACCTCACACCGGGGAAAATCGGGAAGTATTTTGGTGTGGAGAACGTGGCATGCCCCAGATGTAATACGGCAGGGGCGGACCTGGGCCATATGCTATGGGACTGCTCACACCTGTGGGACTATTGGCGGGAGATTGGCGAGACATTAAACGAAATAACGGACAGGGACTTACAATATACCAAGGCTAGTGGAGTGTTGCACTGGTTTCCGCACATACCCAAGAATAGGATTACGAGTACATTTATAGATATGGGTTTGATCCTGGCCAAAAGGTAAATAACAAGAAATTGGAAATCGAATTAGAGTCCCACGCACAGGCGGTGGGTAAATGAGTTACTCACATGGGCAGCAAGTGAAAGTACACTCAGGTACCAGCTGGCTCGCCGCAAGTCTGACGACAAGGCACTGGAGGCGGCAGCGGCGTGGGAGACGTTAGTGCAGGCCTTGCGAGACAGCACGTTGGAGGAGGAGGAAGGACTTTCCGACTTAGAAGCTGAAGCTCCCATACACACACCAGGTGCACTTTCTCAATAGTTCATCAGTTACTCCTAATAGTACTCATACACGCACACTAACAGCGAGCTCAGGCGTAGGTGGAAGCACTTGTGGGTGGGAGGGGGAGGGAGTTAGGGAGTTAAGAAGTTGGGGGGAGAAACAACCACGCATTGCACTTCAGACGCTCCAGCGGCACCAGTACAGTGGGGGGATTTCCTTGCCTAATCTAGAAGCGTACTACTGGGCGGAGCACCTGATGCCAGTCAACGAGTGGATCCATGCCCCGGCTGACCACCCGACATACGCACTGGAACGACAGAAATTGTCACCCCACAGTGTATATCACTATCTGTACGGCGGTAAGACACGGAGGTCACTTCTACCGGCAACACTGCTCACGCTACAGGCGTGGACAAGAGCGACAAAGCGTATGGGGTGGGATAAGAGACCGACCAGACAGACGCCGTTATGGCAATGCCATTGGCTGCCTGAACTTAAAAAACTGAAAGGTTTCCAGCGGTGGGACGATATAGGTATTTCACATATCGGCGATGTCGTATACAGGGGGGAACTGAAGTCGTTTGACAGGCTACAAATGGAGTACGGACTGCACCGATCGCAACTATTTAAACATACGCAATTAGCACATGCATGGAGAACCCAACATATCATACCCGCAGATCTGCCAGAATACGCTCTGCTGGAAGGTAGTCTCCTGCAGGAACAGATAACCCATCAGGCAGTCTCGCTCACGTACAAGACACTCACTAACAATATGCTGGGGGACCTAACGAAACTTAGAAGGACATGGGAGGCGGAGGTAGGCGAGATGGAGGACTTGGATTGGGAAATGGTCTTGATGCACCCACGAGAAGTAGCTATTAAGTCACGGTTGCGACTCATTCAGCTGAACGTACTCCACAGGACTTACTTCGACAGAGTGCGTCTCCTCAAAACAGGGAAAATAACGGACCCCCGTTGTCTTAGATGCCAACAATACCCAGGTGACTTCTACCACACAATATGGTCATGTCATAACATAAGCATATACTGGACACACATTTTCACGGAACTGGGGGAGGTCCTAGGAATAGAATTGGAGCGCGACCCGAAACTGGCGTTGCTGGGCATGACCAACGACGTTGATTTGCCACGCAACCACCTTATATTTTTGGTCCTGGCGCTAGTGGTAGCCAAGAGGGACATCGCCAAATATTGGGGGGCCGCGGAGACGCCGGACATAGAGGAATGGAGAAGGGGCCTGGATCTCTACATGGCGGCAGAAAGGGTGACATACAAGGCGAGGGGGTGCCCCAAGAAGTTTCACAGGGTCTGGATGAAATGGAGACAGTATCATGGTTTGGAGGGAGGGCAGTGAGGTGTGCTGGGTCAGGGCAGGGGGGGCCCACAATGGGAGTGGGATTGATCCCGTCACTGCAAAGACACGAATGGGGAGGTCTGCAACGTCATGGCGGAACTTTAGAAGCAAAGACTGAAATGGTGCTGTGCGGGTGGGTGGTGTGAGGATGGGGGGAGGTGGTGGAGGGTACAATTGTGGCGGTAGGGAAATTACACCGATGGTTCTGCAGCAAGGGAAATGAAAAGGCAACAAACTTGTTGGGGGTGCGTTGTTCAGTCGCACTGAACATGGTTGAGGGAAGGGGGGGGGGGGGTTTATATGAAAAATGCAAGGTACCGACTCAACATGGATGATACGCACTGATGATGGCTATGTAATGTCTGATTGACTGACCACAGTTGCGCCGCCCGGCCTCCGGGATGTGGGCTGATGGGCCGTGTCCATAACTATATACTCGGTCAGCACACGATTGCTACTATGGAAAGGCAGGCCACGGGCGGAGACTATATGTGTATGTACCTGCACCAAAAATAAAGTTTAAAAAAAAAAAAAGAAGTTGGGGGGAGATGGGGCTCGGGGTGGGGGGGAAAAAAAATAAAAGCGGACTGAAGAAATCCTTGCATGAAGAATGATAATTTTTAAAGGTTGCTGAGAAAGGAGATACATCGCTTGACGCCGCCCGACCTCCGGGTTGTGGGCTTACAGGCCGTGTACGAAGATTACTTGAATAAGAAATATGCATTAGCGTTGGCAATGCAAGATCATTATAAAAGTAAGCTGTATATCTTGGTTCTGCAATAAAAACGGTTTTAAAAAAAAATGGGAAAGGCTTGAACAGGGTCAGATGTGTAGATAAGGATGTCATCTGCATAGATTCCTACCCGCTTAACCCATCCTCCAAACTCAAAAGAGGGGATGTTGTGCTCCTCTCTCGAAATTTGCGCAAAAGGTTCAATGTACAAATTGAATAGGAGGGGGAAAGCGGGCAGCCCTGCCTAGTACCCCTCATGATTTTAAAGGGCTCTGTGAGGGCGCTATTGACCAACAATCTAGCCCTGGGGTCCCTATACAGGAGATCGATAGTTCGACAGAAGTTGGCCCCCAACTGGAACCTTCTCATTACCACGGCCAGATAGGGCCAATTGACCCTATCAAATGCTTTAGTAGGATACAGAGTAAACGTGGCCAGGGGGAGAGAGAAGGTAGAGGCGATGTCAACAGCCCCGACCAGGTCATGAGTAATATCTGCCAACGGACGCCCCCTTATAAATCCCTTCTGGTCTTGATGGATTATTGAGCCGATCTCGTTCCCCAGCCGTGCCGACAAAATAGCTGCAAAGATCTTATAGTCATTGTTTAGGAGTGAGATCGGCCGATAGGACCCGCAATCAGTCGGGTCCTTTCCAGGTTTGGGGATCAAGACAATAGTCGCCTCACTCCATGACTCTGGTGGCGCCACGCCATTTAAAAAGATACGGTTAAAAAGGGCAGTCAATGATGGAACTATGGCAGGACCTAGTACACGATATAGCTCCCCTGGTAGGCCGCCCGCGCCGGCCGCCTTTCCTCGCTTCAGTTTTCCAATAGCCTTACTGACCTCAGCTTCTGATATTTCCTTATCCAGATGGTCACTCTGCTCACTTGTAAGAATAGGCAGTTGAACCTTGTCTAACCAAGAGTCCCTAGCCGTGGGGTCATCCGTGATCTCCTCCTTATAGATGATCTGAAAGAACTACTGGAAAGCACTTCCAATTTCTGAGTTGGAAGTCCTAGCTATGACTTCCCCTTCCAGTTTTATTTCCCTGATATTTTCTTTAGCTTGGTCTGATTTTATCTTCCAGGCCATGACCTTGCCTGCAGCCTCTCCGTACTCGAAGTTTGAAAGTTTGCTCGCCTCCCACCTCTTAGCAACCCTTTCCTGTAATAAAAATGTCCAGGTTTTTTTTCAACTTGACCCGCTTCTCTTGGTCTTCTGCAGATCCTACAGCATGACCACACTTCTGATCTATGAGAAACAATTCCTGCTATAAGTTTTTAATTGCTTCCCTATACACCTTCCCTCTGTGTGAGGCTCTGTTGGTTATACACCCTCTTAAATAGGCTTTAAATGCTTCCCACACAGTCACTATCGTGGCCGAGTTTAAGTTAATTTCCAAAAATGAAATAGATTCTTCTAAAAAGAAGCTTCTCTCTTCTTCTTCTTCGAGCAGAATCGTCCGGTCAAAAGACCAGGAAATATGTCTGATCTGTTGAGAGTGTGTTAGAGTAAAGAAGATAGCAGAATGGTCAGACAGTTGGGAGGGGAGGTATACCAACTCCTTCAGTGCATCTTTGAGATTGTAACTAAAAAGAGCATAGTCGATTCTCAACTTGTGTTTGTATTTTAAATTCTGGAAGGAGACCCCCAGTGTGTTGCCCGCCCTCTCCCTCCATAAATCCGCTAAACCCAAGGTTAACATTATTTCTATAAGGATTTGCCTAGATTTGGAAGGCGTCAAAGCACTGGAGTTACTGTTACCAGCAGCGAGGTGGTTCGCGGATGCAGATGGGTTTGAGATGCAGCTTTTGGCTGGGAGAGCCACCGAACGGATGTTGCAGGTGGCATTAATGAGGGGGAGGGGAGCTGATGCGACCCTACCGTATGTGGTGAGCCACACGGCGGCAATCTGGCAGAGGTGTGTGGAACGAGTACTGCGTCGAGCCCCCTTTCATAGGGAGTTGCCGGTTTGGATCTTAGCGCCCATTGTGACTATCGAGGAGCACATGTCCTTTAGGGACTGGAGAGCAGGAGGTTGCGACACCTTGGCTGACCTCTATCCGGGCGACTTGTTTGTCTCCTACTTGGAGGCTGCGGAGACCTTTGGGTTGGGGGGACATTATTTACATTATCGTGGCATTCAGGAGGTGGCGAGGGAGTCGTGGCCCCAATTCCCGGAGGCGCCTCAGACTTCTCATACATTGAACATCATTCTCTCCTGTGGTAGGGGTCGCAGGTTGATTTCCTTGCTTTACTCCGCACTGCGTCGGGACTCGGAGCCGCCGGTTCAACCTGCGTGGAGCGCCAGGGAAACGGATCTGGGGGAGACCCTGGAGGCCGGGCAGCGCAAGCTTATAGGGGGTCTTACACGTAAAGTGTCATGTAATGCACGGTTTAAACTCACACACTTTAACTTTATGCACCGCACTTATATGACACCGGTCTCCTTGCAGCGCTTCTCACCAGACAGGGAGGACACTTGTCCCAGGTGCAGAGTAGAGAGGGCGGGGTTCCTACATCTGGCCTGGGGTTGCGAATTGGTGCGAAGTTTCTAGACGGAGGTGGTGGGCCATATAGCCGCCGCTACCGGCCTTAAAATAGACTTAGCGCCGCTCCACTGTCTGCTGGCTCTGGTTCCCCAGCCTAGGAATAGGAAAATCCCCTATAAACTGTTACAGCTTATGTTGGTTCTGGCGAGGCGTAGGGTGCCCATTACCTGGATGGGGAGGAAGGCCCCAGAGATTTCCGCATGGTTGAGGGATGTTCGGGAGTGGTCTCTGGCGGAGGAGACTCATATGCAATGCACGCGCAGGGATGAGAGGCTGCGGGAAGACCTATTGGCATGGACGGTGATGTGTACTGCTGGGCTGTCCATGGGTGCGGAACTGTTCACACCTGAGGGGTCGGGAACTGACTGGGAGGGGGACGGGGACGGATAGATCTGGTTTGTCGTTTGCACTCGGCTGCTACCGTATGTTCACTGTTGCCAGGTCCTGATTGTAATGTATGGTTTTTCTTATAGTCCGAATGCCCGATTTTTTGCCCAGTGATACCTGTGTCCCTAAAGTGCCTTAATGAGGTCTTCGTTCTGTATGCAACAGTTCGTGTATGATGCCGCAATTGGGGGGGAATGTTTGTTTTTTTGCATAACCAAAAATAAGGTTTAAAAAAAAAAAGCTCTGGAGTTAGGCGACTTGTCGAGCTTGGGATTTAGGACTATATTAAAATCTCCAACCCAAATTACCGGGTCTTGAGAGGTAATCAAAGAATTCAGGATCTTGTTTAAGTAGAATAGGTCATCATGGTTCAGGCCATAATAGCCCACTAGAATGTATGGGCGGCCATCTAACATTATTTTGTTCAGAAGCCATCTTCCGCTGAGGTCCTCCTTGTATTAGACGATCTGTGCCTTGGCTTGCTTTTTAAAGATGATGAGGATCCCTCGAATATTGGCATTATGGTCCGTACATACAAATTTATCCACCCACTTCTGCATTTTCAACATGTCATTTACCTCATGTTTGAGTAGGTGTGTCTCCTGGACGACAAGGACCTGCGCGGGGGAGTCTCTCAAGTATTGTAAAATTCTGTGTCTCCTACCTCTCACACGCAGGCCATTGACATTCCAGGATAAGAATTGCACCACGGTCATGTCCCTTTCCTACCCCCTCTCATCCACCCACCAATAGGGCTGACATCTCTTACGTATGTAGAATGACATCCTCTGACCTGACAGAACCCACTCGGGTGACGTTTAGAGAAATTAATGCCCAAAACAAATTTTACGAGAACAGGCTTACTAGGACCTTTTAACTCCCCCCCCCCCCCTCCCTCCGTGCCCCCCTCCCCTGGACCCCCTCCTCCTCATTTACACTGGGCAGTAAATAGCCAGGTTCGTGTCATCGGACAAACCCTCCCCTCCTACCCCGCCTACACTATGTACAAATACCGGCTAAAAGAAAGGCATTTAAGACTGGATGGTTCCAGAAAAAAGGACGTGAGCATGGCAGGAAGGGAAATGCAATCTCCCCCAATTATAAAAGACTATGGATTCCGAATGTGTTTGTGTACCCCCCCTGTGAGAAGTTGGCCCGATATGCAACGTTCGCTATTCTAGCGACCGCTATGTATCGTTCCAACGACCCTTATGGTGTGTGGTTGTAAGTCAACCTATAGACCAGCTATCCTAGTAGCGTGGATACGAGCAGTCTAAGGCTAAAGACTCGAGAGGGCGCGTTAAGCCAGCTGTTTACCACACATGTACCCCTTGAACACCCAGTGAAAGGACACCACACAAGTGTTATGAAAATAAACAGTATATTTATTAAGAATCACAACAGCCCTGTACTCTTTATGAGGACAGGGTACTAAGCACAACCAAATCTCTTTAGCAAATACTTCAAGTGCACGTTTAAACAAGTGTCCGAGGACACGGAAAGGTTAAGGCAAGTCGGAAGCGAGGGACTCGGGACCCTAGAGTAAGGAGGCTATGCAGGCACTGAAATGCCGAGTTACCTAGCCACGAGGGCTGCGGCTGCACAAGTCTTACAGGCGTCGGGGTCTTCGCTGACGAGCCAGGAGCCGGAAGAAAAGGAGTTGCTGGCCGGCGACCAGTGATGAATAGTTCGTAGGGATCCAAGCCTGGATCAGAGATTGATGAAAACCTGAAAGCAGAGGGGACCAAGTTCGTACTACTAGCCAGTAGTCAGAGGGTACCAGGAAGGCACCGGTTGGCCGTCACCTCGACCAGGTGAGTGGGCGACGCTAGGCTCTGCAGTCTCACGGACCAGGAGGCGTTGTCGGCGACCACGGTGGAGGTGCGAGCTGTCCCACGAAGGATGGTGCTGTCGACGTCGCTGGGCCCAGGATGGGGCAACAAGCCTTGGCAGATCTCAGGGCCACGTGGTGGGCCTGACGTAAATAATTAATTTACTCTCTTAATTTCTATGCAGGTAAGTACTTAATCAATAATAACTCAATCGGAATGAAAGAAAACAGAGTCCGTGGTGTTAGAGTTTCTAAGGGTTTTATTCCTCATAAAGGAATCAGGATATCATGTTCTGACCCCCACAGGGGTGTCAGAAGGGATAGAGCGCTCTCGTTTATTAACAATACATAGCTTATATACTTGATTTATACCATAGGAGTCAATGTAAGAGGCGTAACAGCTGAGAGAAGACAAGATAACAGTGTACACGTGGTACTAGTACATCATCAAGAGGCGTAAACTAGGCGTGAACTAGGCGTAAACGAGAGGTGTGTGCTAGAAACGTCACTGATAGGTGACGCAAGTGGGTGGCACCAAGGGGTGGTGCTAACAGAATGTTGCAATGTCAGCAGAAATCGGAAGCTTGGATGCGCGCGCAGCTGCATGACGTGTGATTGACGGGGTGCAGGGGACTTGACATTTACACTGACGGAAAGAGACAGAAGTCTGGCATGTCAGATCAACTTGTACTTCTATCATATCTGATATCTGATGTTTAGGAACTAGACTATCTGGGCGGAAAGGTCTCTAGGGCAGAAGCTATTCTATGCTAACTGTGGATGCGTGTATAAGCGCCTGAGTGTCTACATGTGAAGCGTGGGGCACGGGGCCTTCCATGGGAGCATGGCAACAGAGGCTATGAATTACTTGCATTAAGACAGGTCGGCCCTTTGGTTCTGCAGCTGGAGAGGATGTTTACAGGATCTAGTAGGCAGGAATGTATTCTCGGGGAGCGGAACAGATAACTCGAAGGTTATAGTCAGTCTTGGCAGAAAGCAGGCTTGAGCTGAGCGCGAGGGGCCGCGCTGAAAGTAGGACAGAGTTCACGAGTACAGAGGTAGCCTGGGCAGAGTCAGGAGCCACAAAAGAGGTTCAGATGGCAGGAATTCAGGGCCTACTCTTGCTAGAGCAGGAATACATGAAAAGTGTACTACAAAAAGACGGTGGCATAGCATACTTAGGAACGGACTACATAATCCATTCATGGTGGATCTGAAAGAGGACATGTTAACGGTGGACGCAAATGTATTTGCGTCTTCATAGCTGGCACAGGAGGGAAGTTACATGCACTTTAAGCTGGTACATGGAGTCGGTGGGGTACGCGCTAGGGAACACAACATGGCCAAAATTTAATTTTCCTCATTCCCTCCTTGTTCCCTACGGACCCTTCATGAAATATCGATCCTCATGAATCGATCAGTCTGTTCTTGTAACATCATTTGTTCTTCTTTCTTTCGGTTACGTTTTGAATGAAAACTGGAATGTTCAATACAAGAAGTGGCACACAGTCCACAAATCGCTGGCCCACACTGCAAGCACAGGCAGCAACTGAATACTAGGACTAGGCCAATGCCTAGGAAGGATAGGATCTTCCATCCCCAAGCTGTTAACGTTGTCCAGAACCAACCGGACCAAGTCCAGGTGCCTGGATTCTGATGTATCTGATTTGCAATTTTATGAAGACGGGTGATAGCTTGATATACAGATGGTGCATTTTGTGGAATGAAAACACAGCAGCTTGACCCGATGACCTTACAGGCTCCACCTCTATCTGCCAAGATGACGTCAATTACAAGACGATTCTGAAGGACAACAACCCGCATATCGGACTGCTCTTCTGTTAGGTTACCTAAGGCGGAGGTAGTTTCATTTACTACGGCTTCAAGTGTTCTAGTTAATCTGCGTATTAATTTACTATTCTGGACAGGTCCTAAAAAGAAAAAGAATCCTTTATTAAAGTCAGTGTACTGTTCCCATGCCGTTTCTGTGTAGTCGACAAGTGGGGCATCTCTTCTGGGTCTATTCTTTACTAGATTGCTATTTCTATGGTAATCAGGAGGAGCTAGAAAAACCGGTGGCAGAAGGAATGCAATGTAACAGGTACCATCCCAGTCTGGAGGTAGACGTATGTATGCGGTATGACCACAAACAAAGTAAGAATGACTGATAGCTTTAAAAGATGATTTTCCATCATCACTGAATTCGACCACAGTAGTGCACTTACTATGACCTAAGTGTACGGAACCTTTCTTCTTGATACATAATTCACCAGTGACTGGCAGTACTGACATAATAGGTGGAACTGGTGTGGCTTCGGATTCGACAGTAAGAATCATAAGGCTAATTGTATAATTACCTAATCCATACACTTCATTTTCTAGATCAGTTCCGATTCTAGTGGGGAGTCCCTCCTTATCCGGGTAACAGACGTCTAGTAGGACCAAGTTCAGGTTTCCCCAAACCCAACCCCCATCGAAAACAGCAATGTCGGGATCTAAAGAATTAATTATTTTGAACCATGCTCCACAGGAGCCATTGTGAGAGAACGGGTACGGAAAGAGAGGCAGGGCTCCCTTGTAATTCTGGTAGGGGGGGAGTCGACCACATATCCAGCAATTTGTAGCATTGTTAGTTTGATGAGAATGATGTAACATACTAATGAATGTATTGTTGCGCAGCGCGAGTCTGTAGGAAAGCTCATGAGGAGGTAACTCACTAAAAGTGTGTTCAGCAGAGACATTGTAAGCAGATTGTTCACGCTTGAAAATAGGATAGTAGATAGGTAATAAGATGCTAGCAATAATAATTAAAACACTGAGAATAAACATGATTATTAGTGTCACTATGCAGTGACTACGGAGTGATTTGCAATATGTACTTTTCTTTTCTTCTCTCTCTCTAACTCGATCTAGGGGATACATGTCAGAAACTATTTAACCGATTCACCTAGGGGAGGACTTAAACAATTAAACTGTCTGACTTGCTAGATCGCAATTTCATACGATATTGTTCTTGAGGAGTTTTTTCTCGTTTGGATTCGGTAAAGTCCTTGGTAACACAGTCTTTGGTGGGGGTGGGTGTGTCTTGTTCCGGTTTCAGTCCTGGGAATGTTTTGATATGGCTTAGGTGAACCCACCCCTTTCTGCCTTCCAATTTGACTGCGGTCTTTGTAGTAAGGAGAACGGTCTTCGGAGACTTCCAGCGGGGCTCCAACGGACTTTTCCTGTCGAAGTTTCGGACGAGGACAATATCCCCGGGACGGACGTCATGCGGCTTCACATCAGTGTTGTCAGGGAAGGCTGCGGCAACCTGTGAACGACATGATTGGAGTGCAGACATCAAGGAGGCAAGGTAATCTGTCAACATATTAGAATCAACATCAGTAATCTTTTTAGGAATGGGCGTCCCCCACATATTCGGTGGTCTGCCAAAGACCACCTCGTACGGAGATAGCCCTGATCTCGAATGGGCGACCATTCTCATATAGAATAGTGCCACTGGCAGGGCGACTATCCAGTCGACCCCTTTGTCCTGACATATTTTGGCAAGGCGGATCTTTAATGTCTGATTATGCCTTTCTACAAGGCCTGCTGCTTCTGGATGTCGGACACAATGGAACTTCCACTGGTATCCCAGTAACAAGGAAACTTGCTTCATTAATTCGGATGAGAATGGCTGACCGTTATCTGAGTACACGACACGAGGCATGCCGTATCGTGGGAAGAATTCACGAACCAACTGTTTGGCAGTGGTCGGAGCAGTGTAATCTGGGACTGGGTATGCTTCGGTCCAGCGGGACAGAGCACAGACAACTACGAGAACATATTTAAATCCTCGACAACGGTCCATCTGGATATAATCCATCTGGAGGACTTCAAAAGGGTGATCGGGAGGATGAAATCCACCTTGCTCTACAGGGACGCTTTTACCTGGATTGAACTGACAACAGATCATGCAAGTACGCACTTTCTGTTTTGCTGCTGCTCGTAAGTGTTTATTGTTCCAGAGATTTTGCAAACTATCTAGCATTGCTTTCTCTCCTAGGTGGGCAGGACTATGTGCTGTATTTATCATGACTTGAACCATAGAGTCAGGGAGAAACCATGTAGATTTTCCCTTCGTCATCCAACCTTGATCTGTCTGGATCCCTCCTAGTTCGATCCATTTCTTTATTTCGTCTGCAGTAGCATGTGTCTGAATGTCAATAACATCTAGTGTGGGATCTCTGACTGTCATACAGTTTGTCGGATCTGTTGTCTTTGTCGTGTCAGTTGTCTGAGTGTGAGTCAGTGCTGTATGTTTTGCTGTCTGATCTGCCAGGTCGTTACCCTGGGAAACAGAATCTGTGGCTTTAGTATGTGCTTTACACTTCATGACGGATATGGCTGAAGGCAGATGTATTGCTTCTAACAGTGCTTGAATGAGAGGACCATGCTGTATCTTTGTACCATGAGAGGTCAGAAAACCTCTTTCTTGCCAGAGCATGCCGAAGTCGTGTACGACTCCGAACGCATAACGGGAATCAGTGTATATGTTAACATTTCTATTCTTGGCTAGAATACAGGCTCGGGTCAGAGCGATGAGCTCTGCCGCTTGAGCAGACAGTGTATCAATACGATGTGTTTCTTTAACTTCAGTTTCAGTGGTCACTGCATACGCGGCCACTAACTCTCCTGTACTTGTTCTCATGCATGAACCATCCACATAAAGTGTCAGGTCTGGATTTGTCAATGGAACATCTGTTAAATCTCGTCTGGGCTTTGTTACTGCATTAATGATCTCTATACAATCATGTGGAGCTGGATCTGTCATAACTGTAGGTAACAATGTCGCTGGGTTCAAGATACTGCAGCGTCTGATTTCTATGTGTGGCTGGAATAATGTCAATTCGTAACCTGTCAGTCGTGCTATAGTCAAGTGTTGAGTCTGGGTTCTGTTTAACAGAACCTCGACAGAATGTGGGACTTGTACTGTTAACTGATGACCTAAAACAATTGAGTCGCTTTGTCTGATTGCTAACGCTGTTGCTGCTACTGACTTTAAGCACGCAGGGAGTGCCTGGGCTACTGAATCCAATGTACTTGAAAAATAAGCACAAGGCTTATGTGAACCTGCTTGATCTTGAGTGAGGACAGACAATGCTGTACCGTCACGTTCTGTAACAAAAAGTGTAAACGGTTTGCTGTAACATGGTGTTGCTAAAACTGGTGCTTGGCATAAAGCTTTCTTTAATTCCTCAAAGGCTTGTGTGTGTTCCTGAGTCCAAGGGAGGACAGTCGAAGTCGCTGCCTCCTGTGTCGTTAACTGAATGAGTGGTTTAGCTAGAAAGGCATATTGAGGAATCCATTGTCTGCAGTACGAGGTGAGGCCTATGAAGGCCCGCACTTCCTTTTGTGACTGGGGTCGAGGCATGTTTACAATTAAGTGAATGCGATCGGGAGTGAGCTGTCTCCCCACTTTGGACAGCAAGTGACCCAAGTACACAACTTGCTGAACACAGAATTGTAGCTTCGAAGGAGACACCTTGTGTCCCTTGTCAGCTAGGAAATGCAAAACTGTCAGAGATGCTTGTTCACATTCGGGCTCACTTCGTGCGGTGATCAGTAGATCATCGACGTATTGCAGTAAAGCGGTATTAACTGGCATTTGGATACAATCTAGTTGTCTTTTCAGTGCTTGACTATAGATGCTGGGGCTTTCTGTAAATCCTTGAGGTGCGCGGGAAAATTTGAAACTTCGTCCATTTAAACTGAATCCGAAGAGATATTGGCTCTCCGGGTCAATAGGTACACTGAAGAAAGCGTTCTTGAGATCGATTACAGTAAAGAACGTTGCTTCTGAATCAATAGCAGTCAATAGGGAGGAGATATCGGGGACCACAGGATACTGTGGTACAATACATTTATTCAGCTCTCGAAGATCAATCACCAGCCGATATACTGGCGGTGCATTGCGGTCTGTACGTTTAAGAATTGGAATGATGGGTGAATTACAGATATTGGAGTCGGTTTCTACGACCACTCCCTGGGCAATAAGCTCTTCAATTATTTTCAGTAAAGCCACTACAGCATCGGGTGGTAACTTGTATTGTCTGATTCTGGGTAGAACAACTCCTGTCTTGAGTGTCACACGATATGGAGTGATATGCATACAACCTACATCAGCTGGGCCTTTTGCCCATAAGTGATCTGGTACATTTTTCAATCTGACATCAAAGTCACGTAAAACATAATGACCCTTGAAATCCCGTAGAAAGAGTCTAACTCCCTCCGGGGAACAGCATATAATAGCTCCTAGAGCTTTCAGTGTTTTAATTCCTAACAGATTTTCTGGACATGATTTCGTAAGCAACAAATCTGTAACTCGAGATAATGGACCCACAGCTAGTGGTACTGGTTCCGATACTTCATTTACAATAGGCTGTCCTGAAAAACCAAGGGAAACATTCTGTGAGCCTGAGAGTGGTGCCCCTGGGACTTCATTGTGACTTATTGTAGTGCGACTTGCCCCTGTGTCAATTAAAAACTTTCTGTCTTTTCCTAATACGTGACTGTGTACATAAGGACCTTCTTGATCTACAGGAATTTCAATAAGAGGCAAATCACTTTCCCTCCCTAGGCTGTTTCATGTATATCGCTGATAATCTGGATATGCCGACTGGGCATACTGGTACATCTGTTGTGAGACTTGCCGAGTTGCGGCGGCGGGCTGTGTCTGAGCATGCTGTGGCTGCGGTACTGCTACTGTCTGTACTGTATGGGACTGATCATGCATAGGCTGTGTATTCTGTATTGGCTGTTCGTTCTGCGAGGTCTGTTGATGACCCTGTTCATGTCTAAGCGGACGCGGTCTTTCTTTAGTTTTACCTGTCTCGATGTTATGTTTCAGGACTGGACATTCATGTACGTAGTGACCTGGCTGTTTGCAATAATTACATGTCCCTTTAACGGGAGCGGCAGAATGATTTGTCTGGGCCCCACCTTTTCTATGACCGTCGGCTGGAATCGTCTGAGCTACTAACATTTTCATTTTTGTGTCTTTCATACGTTTCTGTTCCTGATCTTGTTCTTCCCTAATTCTGTTCTGGTGATATTGTAACATTTGTAACATCTGGGATGGCGTATTTGCCTGCCAAGTACTTTCAACCTTGTATACTCTATTTTTGACTAATGGTAGGGCATTCTCGACTAATTTTGTCACAAAAAGGTGTGGATATGACTCGCTACTAGTTTTTAGACCACTATTGATAATGAAACATTTCTCGAATCTTGAATAAAAGTCACTAGTATCCTCATCTTGTTTCTGTTTACAGGACGAGATTGCGTCCCAATCTTCCTTTCTTGTTGTCAATAATCTTGGCAAAACCTGTACAATTAAACCTGGTAATGCTTTAGTCTTGTCCCCAAGGCCTACCCCTGGGACTCGTTTGCCTTCTTCGTCTTCTATTTCTGCCCATGCTATCTTTGACTCTCCCACCTCCCAATCCTTTTCCTTTAATTTCTCGTAAATGCCCGTGGGCAACAGTACTTTTAACATTTTCATAATATCATCATACGTGTAATCTCCCATCAGTAACATGTCTTTAAGCTCTCTGTGAAAACCTGCAGGGTCTTTATCATGGCACGGAACTAATTTCTTCATTTCTAACAGTTCTAACTTAGTCAGTGGTGTGTGAACATACACACGCTTCAAGCGTTGGTCCGCACCCATAACTGGGTGTACTTCTCGTAAGGGATTCTGACTTTCAATGCCACCACCGCATTGCATGTGGTACGTTTTTCTTTCTGGAGGCGGGGCGGGAACATATTCAGAGCTCAGGAAGGTGTAATACTTACGTCGTTGTTCTAGAATTATTTGTATTAGTTTGGTACTGAAACCTCTCCATCTATCCATGAGTAGTGCTTCTAATGTTTCGTGTAAGGGACCTGGATCAGAATGATGGTTTCTGAACTTGATGAGGAGGTGCTGAATCATATATTCACCTGCTATTTTCTGCTCTTCCGGGGAGAGGTTCAAGAATGTCTGCACTAACGTGTCATCATTATACATGTCTGGGTTCTCGGCCCATAACACAGCTGACCGGGCTAATTCCTGTTCATCCATAGAATTGAGTACATGGTACCCCATTCGGTCTCGAAGCCTTTTATCAGTTTCCTGGAACTGATGTTCAGAAGAATTCGGATTTGTTAAAGCAGAGAAAAGAACTCTCTTGCTCTCCGGACGGATGCCTTTCCTAAGGTAGGCTCCCCTACCTACATATGCTATAGTATCTGTAGATTTTCCTGATGCTTCATGTTCATCTTCCTCCTCGGAGGAAGTTTTATCATTCTCTTCCTGGTGTGCAGTCAATACTGCCTTTCTAATTTTCTGGGACATACTGGCTATGCAAGCCCCCTTATCATGCTTTCCGTCAGCTATATTTTGACCCCACTTGTTTAATGCGTCTAACTCACTTTGATCTGTCCCGGGCCTGTCTCGTTCTCTTATTACACAATTTATGAAAAATCGTAATATCTGTGCTTGAATGTCAACTTTCTGTTTATGCATGGCAGCTTTGACACTTTCGGGGTCTTTCCCTGTCAGTATGAACTTATATAGTCTGTCGAGAGTTTCCTGCATTCCTACATAGCATAGCAAGTTATCGGTGGCAGATCTTAATCGTAGTGATGCTAATATCATTAAATCGTCTTTTCCGGGTACTGGATCATATCTGCAAACTGACATCTTATCTTTGAATGCGTCAAGCCGGGATGAGTAGGGAGACTGGAAAGGATTCTGTGTGTCCCTTAAATGCAATCTGTGTGTCGGTGGCGGGGTCTGAAGACCCGCAGTCGCACCTCCTGAGGCGGATGCTTGAGCATTATCTCTCCGCGGAGTCTGGATCTGAGTCTGAATTTGTCGTTTAGTAGGATCAGGTAGGACTGGTTTCGGTAGGTCTGTTTTGAGTACGGGAAGTGGCGGAGCTGGCGGAACAGGGGAGGTCTGTCGCGGTACCGGCGGGACATTTATCTGGGGGCGCAGTGCCACCCCCATCCCTGTCAGTAGGCAGGGCACGAACAGGCAGATTGGTATAAGCTGGTGCTACATCCTCTAGATATGAATTTAAGAATATGTCTTTAGTAGTTTTATGCATTACTTTAGTTGGAACTAATGGTGTCGGTAAGTTTTTCGGTATTTCTGATTCAGTTTCAGATGTGCCATCTGCTGCAAGATACATACCGTTTACAAGATTATTTCGGGCACGGTCTATTTGTTCTGTTTTTACTCGGATCCCTTCAGTAACTAATTCGTTTTCTTGTTCTTTATCTGATTCTTTAAGTCTGTCTTCTCTACGGAGTGCTTTGTCAGCACGCTTACGTGATTCCTTACGCCAAAATTCTATGGCGTCCTTCTGGGATTGTCTAGCCTTCTTTTTCCATAATGCTTCTTCTACCCTCATAATGCACTCGGCATCCCATGTTCCGGTAACAGGCCATCTGTGTCTTTCGTCTAGGTGTTTGGTGTAATCGGCCCATAAATCTAGATATAATATGGCATCTATGCCATGCTTCTGGTACATAAAATTGCCTGGAGTGTCCCTAGGGGGGATAGGAATTTCTTCCTCCAGTAACCCTTTCCTAGTTCCTATCTGTTTTAACTTGTTGAAGAACGGCATCTTGCTTACTTATTACTAAATGCTAGATCCTTATTCCTTAATACTTTTGACAGCTATATTATACGAGAAACACAATAATACACGTTTAAACAGTCACATTCATACCACAACATTAATCACATAAAAACATTGAAGACATAGATGACTACCCCCTATACTGTATGTACTGCTCAACAGTACGGATACACTGGTGTAACAGTGCAGAAATTCGGAATACTTGATATACTGCTAAACAGTACAGATACACTGCCTAAAAACAGTGCAGACCGGACTTGCGTACCCAAACCCGTCTAGATACGACCCAGCAATGGTACTCACCGGGAAGCACGGAAACAGAAGGCCTCGGAAAACTCGACTGGACTCGACTCGGAAAACTTCGGAAAACTTCGGGAAAACTTCGGAAAACTTCGGAAAACTGGTGGGCCTCTTCACACCTCGGACCTTGCTTCTTTCGGCTGGGCTCTGGTCGGGATCCTCCGCACTCCTCACCGCCTCGTCTGGGCACTGATCGCAGTCTTCGTCACCTCCGTGGGTCAGAGGGAGATGCAGGAAATCCTGCCAGTACACGTGTGTTCCGTCTAACTGATGGCAGGGGGCAGAGTTTGCAACGCACCAACCGGCGCGTGAGGTGGGGGAGGGGTCCCTGTTCGGGCGCCAAAATGACGTAAATAATTAATTTACTCTCTTAATTTCTATGCAGGTAAGTACTTAATCAATAATAACTCAATCGGAATGAAAGAAAACAGAGTCCGTGGTGTTAGAGTTTCTAAGGGTTTTATTCCTCATAAAGGAATCAGGATATCATGTTCTGACCACCACAGGGGTGTCAGAAGGGATAGAGCGCTCTCGTTTATTAACAATACATAGCTTATATACTTGATTTATACCATAGGAGTCAATGTAAGAGGCGTAACAGCTGAGAGAAGACAAGATAACAGTGTACACGTGGTACTAGTACATCATCAAGAGGCGTAAACTAGGCGTGAACTAGGCGTAAACGAGAGGTGTGTGCTAGAAACGTCACTGATAGGTGACGCAAGTGGGTGGCACCAAGGGGTGGTGCTAACAGAATGTTGCAATGTCAGCAGAAATCGGAAGCTTGGATGCGCGCGCAGCTGCATGACGTGTGATTGACGGGGTGCAGGGGACTTGACATTTACACTGACGGAAAGAGACAGAAGTCTGGCATGTCAGATCAACTTGTACTTCTATCATATCTGATATCTGATGTTTAGGAACTAGACTATCTGGGCGGAAAGGTCTCTAGGGCAGAAGCTATTCTATGCTAACTGTGGATGCGTGTATAAGCGCCTGAGTGTCTACATGTGAAGCGTGGGGCACGGGGCCTTCCATGGGAGCATGGCAACAGAGGCTATGAATTACTTGCATTAAGACAGGTCGGCCCTTTGGTTCTGCAGCTGGAGAGGATGTTTACAGGATCTAGTAGGCAGGAATGTATTCTCGGGGAGCGGAACAGATAACTCGAAGGTTATAGTCAGTCTTGGCAGAAAGCAGGCTTGAGCTGAGCGCGAGGGGCCGCGCTGAAAGTAGGACAGAGTTCACGAGTACAGAGGTAGCCTGGGCAGAGTCAAGAGCCACAAAAGAGGTTCAGATGGCAGGAATTCAGGGCCTACTCTTGCTAGAGCAGGAATACATGAAAAGTGTACTACAAAAAGACGGTGGCATAGCATACTTAGGAACGGACTACATAATCCATTCATGGTGGATCTGAAAGAGGACATGTTAACGGTGGACGCAAATGTATTTGTGTCTTCATAGCTGGCACAGGAGGGAAGTTACATGCACTTTAAGCTGGTACATGGAGTCGGTGGGGTACGCGCTAGGGAACACAACATGGCCAAAATTTAATTTTCCTCAGGCCTAAGATGGCGTCTTGGTTGGACCAGGAGGGTCCGGGGTGCTTCTCGCAAAGATGGAAGCAAGGGCCAGTCTGGAGCAACCAGACCAGCAGTGATGGTTCTCGGATGTCGTCACAGAAGGGCACAAGCCAGCGGCTAGTGACCAGACAACGTGCTGAGCAGCGAGCAGAAGGGCCCCACGCAGATCGTGGAGATGCTGGGAGACTGCACTTCGGTGCTGGAGCGGCTCAGGGTCGGGGCTTCTCGGACCCCAGAGCACTCACCAGAGAGTTACCTCGATGGTCGTGCTGGTTTTAAGAGCGTGCAGGTTCTGATGATGGCCGGTCCCTCGAGGTCTCGTCGCACCCACAGATCACAGCTGAGCTGATGACGTGGGTAGAGGTCAGAGGTGCCAGTGAAGCCGGTTCTCGTCGAGCTGGGCCGTCGGATTCCTTGAGGAAGGACTTACAGCAAACCGCAGAGTTCTTAGATGGTGCCCGCTGATGCAGGGTGACTACTCCTTAGCCACAAGGGAGAAATCTTGAGAAGAGTCTTGAAGTCCTTTCGTAGAAAGTATTCTTGATTCAAAGATGATCTAATTTGGAAGGGTCCCCGCTCCGGTCTTTATTCTAAAGAAAGGGGTGGGTACATGACTAGGTCCTGCCCTAAGGGTGGGACCAGGAAGGGGGGTAGTTACACCCCTCTCCCCTGCCGGACTTTCCCCAGGCCAGGGCTGTCGCCCCTGGAACTGGTTCTAACCGGCAGATGCGTAGTGAGCACCGGGGTGCCACTCCGCAGTCACCTTCTCGCCAAAGCCCTACCTACCCAGAATACACAAACCCTGTCTGGGACGGTGCGAACACCGCCCTCGACAGGAAACCCTTTGTCCGAGCGCTCCTCGCTGGAAGGACTCCCAGCAGCAGGAGGTCAGACTCGTGTCTGTGGTGGCAGCATCCATTTTGTGGAGCTGAGGCTTCAGTTAACTTTAACCGGGGTTCACAGTTACGTACATGTCGTGTCCCTCTAGAAGGGTGGAATGCTAACCTCGTCGCCAGCATTGGTGAGAGGGCAGCACCCCGATTCGTATGACACCTTACTCGACATGGCTTGATAACGCGACACCGGAGTTACCGATATGGTACGCGTTATCATGGAACAGCTATTGGGTCTTGATTCCGCAAGCTGCAACCGGGCTCGGCTCGGGCCAGAGCTTAGTTCACACGAGCCCATGCACTCTGCCTTCAGGATTGTCAAGGCCTGCCATAGGAGTGACTGATAGGAACTCGAGTGTCCATTGTATGGTTAGATATAGTGCTACTATATCTAAAGCAAAGTGTGTGTACACGACTTCGCCCCAGCTGTCAGGCAGCCAGTTGTGTCAAATTTAGGAGGCCAGCCAGGGGTGGCATAATACATGCTGCAGCCCCTGGCGGCCCTGGGTACACCTATGCCCTGCGTTACGGGGTCTGATAAGGTGGCCCAGTACCAATTGGAAATGTACCTAGGGTACATGGAATCCATTTTAAAGAGAGAGCAGTAGGCCTGGGGTCCTGATTGGCAGGGTCCCAGGTCGACTATGTCCAAAACCAGCTAAAACACAGGGCAAAAAAGTTGGGGGCAACCATAGTCAGGATGTACCTTCCTACACCCCCTTTTGTGTAATTCCCCTTTTTCTTTTTTTCTTCTTTTTTTTCCTTTTAAACTTCAGTTTACCCAGTTACATCTGTTTTTAAAAGTTTTCCTTATTTTTTTTATTTACATTTCCTTAACTTTTTTTTTCACTCTATTTCGAATATACATATAAACAGTGACTCTAAAACACCTCCAAGAAAGGGAGATAACTATAAGCTCGATGTGTGGGGAGATCTAACTTCCTTGGTTCCCCTCGTTATCTCAATATCAGAATGGGGCATGATACCTTAGAACCCCCCCCCCCCCCGTGAGTGCTCAGTGATGGATAGAATTAATTCATCGGCTTCCAGAGGAGAACAGATGTTGTGCATTTTATTGTTATACATCACCCTCAAAAAAGCGGGGAACCTCATCTGCACTGTTGCCCCCACAGCTCTAAACTTCTCCATTTTTTGGCCAAGCTCCCACTGTCTGTCTAAGGTGGTTTTTGACAGATCGGAACGAACTTCAAAAGAAAAATCTGGGGGCTTTAGTGACTTCGCCTTCAATGCCAGGTTAAGGATTTTTTCCTTTAATGTGTATGTAAGGAAATTCAATAAGATCTTTCTCGGTTTCACTCTCCCGGGGTTGAGACGGAAGGGATCTCTGTGTATCCACTGGATGTCTCTCCAGAGTTTCCGTTGTTTCCTCCAGATTGAGGGCATTCTTTAATAATGACACCAAAAATGCCTTGATGTCTCCACCCTCCTTCCCCTCCGGGATCTTCAGAAGCCGGAGGTTGTTCCTTCTAGAAAAATTCTCCAGGGACTCAACCCTTTCCTTCATCGCATCCCCCTCTCTCCTTAGGGATTAGATCCTGGTCTCTGCTGACTCCATACTCACTTTTAGCTCCCCTACAGAACCTTCCAGACTCTCTGTTCTTTCAAAAAGGCCATCTACCTTCTTCTCAAGGGTCTCGCAAGCCGCCCTGATCTCCTTCTGGTTAGTTTTTGATTCCACAATGCCACTCCTTATCTCGTCACTCATGGCAGTCAGCAGCGCCTCCAATGAACCACCTCCCCCCCTCTCCCCAACCATAGGGTCTCCATTGTCACCATTGGCCCCCCGACAACCTCCTCAGTGTGGTTAGACCTCCCGAGATCCACTGCTGGATTTAACTTTGAGGCCTCTGTAGTGACCGCTGGGCAAATGGACTCAGTCGCCAGGACCGTGATAGACTGGCTCATGTTTTCCTGAGGGGTGCGATCAGCCACCTCTGTGTTTTGTAATATATCCAATACTTGGGGCAGTGCTTTGAAATAGGAACGCAGCGAGGGTGTGATTCCAGTCACACTACTACGTGACCACTTAGTTTTACCTTTGCTCCCTGACTGGGAGCTGGTACTGATTTTAGGGTGCGTAGATCCTCCTCTTGTTTTAGCCCCCTGATTCACCCCATATCTGTCGCTGATGCTGTCAACTTCAAGTTCAACCTCCGCTTCTGCCTCGCCTTCCCCCTCCACTTCCACTACACTTCCTCTGTCAGTGCTACAGTCTGGGATACCATTGGGGACTACCTTACAACCCTCCCCTTGCTTCCCCACGGAGGTGCTGTTCCAAGAACCCTTCCCCCACCTTCTGCCCTTAGCCCCCTCGTTTTCCAGGTTGCCACTGATGAGTTTTTGGGGCTTCAGACTCTCTGGGCCCTTCGAACCGCCAACCCGCCCCCCCTCCTTACTGCTCAGTGTTTTGTTGCCAGATGCTGGGGGCGGTTCATGGGCGGTCTCTTTCACCTTTTCCTTCATCTCCTCTCCCACGACGCTTCCCTCAGGCTCCTTATGTTCCGTGGAGCGAGAACTAGCGCAGATCGGGTGAATCCTCACCCGCCCTTCTCCCCTCTCACCTCCTACACCTCCTCTGAGGAGCCCGCGAGCCGCCGCCCTGCGGCCGCGCCTTAGCTCCACAGCTGCCTGCTTCCACCTCGGGAGAGAGGCGGGGGGAGGTTCCACGCTCGAACCTACACACATCGGCGCGGACGCTGAGCATAAGAAAACTGCTTCTCGGGCGTAATCAGAGCTCCGGGGGCCAAGGTTTCACTCTTTCCTTTTCTGCAAAATGTCCACTATTTTGATGCGGCCATAGGTGCCGGTAGATTCAAAATTACGGCGGGGCTAGAGAGAAGTCTGTCACTGACGCACGCGCCGCTTTAACCAGCGGCCGCCATGTTTTCCCGCAATACACACTACTGAGTTTCACATTTCAAAAGTAAACGCAAGGCGCTCCTTTCTCTGACAAGGCCAGAAATTAGACCCTGTTGATTTGCTTTGTTCAAGTGATTTTGTAATCAGCAGTGTCTCTTGACACGGAAGGTTTGAATGTTTAATCATCTATCTGGCAGCTACTTTGGCTTTCAAGCTATCTCCACGCCAAGATTGGATATTCCAGTTGAATATCTCTTACACAAATTGCTTTTGAAGGTCTTTGTATCCACCCCTGTAGATCAAGCCTTGATCTTAACTCTGGGTTGAGTTTTCTTTGACTGGGGCTTAGTTTTAGCCAGTTTATTCTTGCTCATTACAAACATTTACATTGAAGACTTTGGGGCTTGTTTAGTGATGCGTGGAAGCAAAGCGTCTCCAAACGGGAGGCAGATATACCACTTGGTTTCGAATGGCTGGGATTCTTCTGATTCTTCTTATAGAAACCCATTGGCAGTTGTCCATCTGCCTACTACTGGACTATCAGCTTAACTGAGTCCTAAGGAAAAGAGCTCTTTTTTCTTGTTCCCAACAGCACATGAAAGGCATGTTTTTTGTGAACATGAAAAAACAATATACCCATCAGGCATAGATCACAGCATATCATGGACATTTATGTATTGTTTCTTTGTTTTGCAGTATCTAACCTCTCCTTAGGGGGTTGCTTGTGGAAAACAAAAAAATGCAAACTGGGCTACGAAGACATGGTAGCCTGGTGGGCAATGCATTTTCTCCAAAGTGCTCCTGCCATGTTGACACATGCTTGGTTGACGAAAATACCCCAACATAGCAAGGAACTTTACGTTTGGCAGACAGATGTACACAGGGCTGGTGGAGACAAGACCTCTACCATGCTAGCAGTTTGGTGTTCAGTCTCAAACTTTAAAGGAGCCATTTGACCTTCACTACAATCACAGATGAGTGAGAGTGTGGGAGTTGCAGACTCCAACTCCACTTCTATGCAAACTCAAAGTGGTTCTCACACCAAAGTCCTCATCTCTGCCCAAAGTGGTGTCAAAATCAGTTAGTTATAGAAGATTTAATTGACTGTTTCTCCCTCTGCGTCATCATACAAAGATGAAGGTGAGTATGCAGAGACTGGGCACATGGAGGACCTTGGGTTTCCACATCAGTCTGTCAGCGGATGGTAGGACAGCTACATAACTGTTATTTTTCTAGTGCCATTAAAATTGTTGTGGTTGCAAAACACACCATGCCTGTTGGAACTAGGCCTCTGTTTTAGAAGCAGAACTGTCACCACAGCCTTTCTATGAGTGATGTCAATTCTGGACTTTTTGCAAGAAGCCATGTGGGTCACGTGTTCACCAAACCAGGAGTCATGAAACAAAGCACACTTTTGCTGGGTGGGTCCGCTACAGTTCCCAGTTTAACTTGTTGACTGATACTTGTCCCCAAACCCTTCCCCATTTTGATCACTATTGGAATATTTCTAAGTTAATGAATCGACAGGGAGAAGTGTCCATTATAAGAATACGTTTGTATAATAGTTTATTTGGTTCATAATATGAACCCTCAAAGAACAAAACGTAAAATAAATACAACAATAACATTTCTGTAACAGCAATTCATCATAGCAATACAGTCACTGATATTCTAGTCAATTCACGTAAAATTCACTAAATCGGGGCGAAATTCTAAAACATCATCAGAACCAACTTATGTGAGGGCTATGACACTGAACAATCATATGCATCCTTATGCCCAAAGCCTCTATTACAAATGTTCCCATGGCATGACAAGTCAAAGGTGAGTGTAATAAAATAAGATATCAAAAGCAGGGTTTTACGCCTTGGTGTGACTCGCATTTAAAACTGTAACAATATCGTTTTTGTATTGTATTGAATAAAATGCACAAAATAAAAATAATTGCATGGCTATTCGTACAGACGAATTGTCAAAGGGGCAAATTACCTCTAGGTTCCTGGTAGGTTAAAGGTGGGTAAGTGACAGTAAATAATGAACAATCTCAAATCTAAATCTTGTCAACAGATTGCGCTCACAAAAACTATGCACCCAAAATATCTACGGCTCCAAGATGTTGAGACACATACGGGCTCTCCCATACATTGTTGCAAGCATGCACTCCTCGGGGTGGCCTCGTCCTGAGGTGTTAAATAAACGACGGGAGACCGCTCGGGGTCTTCCCACCACACTAACATAGCAGAGCGGTGTGTCCGTTACTTCTGCTGCGCTATACCCCTGATCACCCAGGCCGCGCAGCGCTGCATTGGCAACGGGGCCGGTACAGAACCCGCGCCTTGCTGACGTACCGGTAGCCGAGCGTGAAGGAACCTCCGCGCCACCTCAGCGCTGTATGGCAGCAGATTCCCCAGTCGGCCACCAATTCTTGGGCCCCGCTGAGGAAGCAGCATGCCCCTCAGCAGCCTCCCACATGACTGCAGCACAAGCCGGCCCGCACCTTTGCCCCGGCACCTCCGCCCATAGGTCGCTAACGAGCTGAGGCATTGCGACGTGGAGAATCAAGCAGCAGATGCCGCAGGCCGAAAACCTGCGTGAAGCCACGCCCAGCAGCGTGGCTAGTGACGGCCGGGGGAGAGGCCTACAGCCGTGAGGACAGGAATGAGCCCAGCAACACGCACAGCAGCATTGAGGTGAGAGTGCTGTGCACTCCCTCCCAACCAGACTGTACACAATACACCAGAAGCGCCCCAAGTAGACTGCCAGATCTGATCGCCAAGAAACACATGGAGGATATGTAACATAAGGACATTACCACAAACAAAAAAGTAAACAAAGCACAAGAAAATAAATAAAAGAAAATAAATAAAGCACAAGAGACTAAGACAAGGGAGCAGAGCAGCACAGCGGACAGGAGCCAAGGGCAAGGAAAGTGAGAATAAGGACAGCAAACTGCCGGGAAGTGGGCCCTGCCAGAAACGAGCTGAGAGCATAGACTGGCCATGGCAATTTGAGCAATAATAAACACACAACAACAGGCAGGTGAGGCAGGCCCGCAAGCAGAAGCGGGAGAGCTACAAGCAGGCACGGCTGCGTCACCCCAATTGCACAACCACGCAGCAGTATCTCCACTACCCCATTTAGAGAAAAGTCAGACCCAGCTACAGCAGCCCTGCGCTGGAAAGCGTGGATAGGGCGCCTCCATCACTATTTTAAAGGTGCGAGGGAGACAGATTGAACAGTAAAGAGATCGCTGGATGAAATGAAAAGAAAATAGGTATTTATAAAGAGCACGGCTACTCACAAAGAGTGTCCCGGCATTTAACCACCAGAAACCACAACTCTAAATTCGACCTTACCTACCGGAATGCTATTGCTCTACGACCTAGTCAAGACACTCCCAAACACAAGGGATGATGACAACTATGAGGCTGCGGTTGGTGAGCTCAATCAACATTTTGACCCCCAGCTCAACCCTGATTTTGAGCGATTTAAACTACGGCAAGCAAAGCAGTCAGACACAGAGTCAGTGGACATGTTCTGCGCACAGCTACGGCGACTGGCGAGCACGTGCACTTTTGCTAATCAAAGAGAAATATGTGACCAGGTGATCCAGGGGTGTTGCTCAGTCCTCCTACGGAAATTGATCCTCCGACAATCAGGGATATCGTTAGACGAAATACTCATTCTCGCCAGGTCTCATGAGCTATCAGATGCCCAAGCAGAAGAAATGGAAGCGGCCTTCAAAAGAGGCGCCACGACGTTGCACACCCCCAGATACACCCAAGTCAAATAAGAGGGGGTCGAAGCGATCCATTGGCGCCCGAATGCCACACGCAGGACCACAAGAACACAGACAGGCGGAGCATGCGGTAACTGCGGAACAGAGCACCTTCCAGCAGGCCATGCCACGTGAAAAGAAAAACTTGTTCCAGATGCGGAACACCTAAACACTTTGCGAAAATTTGCAGAAGTAGCAGATTTTGACTGACCAACCCAAAATCACGTGGGACAATGCAACAACTTCGACAATTGTCAATGAATGACCCTCAGGCCCCAGAGGAGGGTTTGACACAAGGGCGCAATTTTGCCTTGAGGACGATAATGATGACGTGTTCATCATATCATTTGTAAGCAAGTTAGACAAACAAAAGAGACCTCCTCCCATGTGTTCCATCAAAGTGGCCGGATCCACTGTGCAAGCGCTGATTGACACGGGGGGGCCTGTAAATGTCATGGACTCCGAACAATATGGGGGGCTGTCTCCGCGCCCCTCGCTCGCCCCCACCAAGGCCAGAATCTACACATATGGAGGTAACTCATCCACTTCCCCTAAGAGGGGTAATCGAAACAGAAGTCACCAGCGCCAAGCACTTCTACAAAAGCCTGGTTCCATATAACTGAGGGGAATAAAGGAACTTTACTTAGCTGCCACACGGCGGAAGACTTGGGCATTGTCTTTTTTTGCAAACCAAATACATGACTCCCACGCCAAAGCTATTCTGCAGGAGTTCCCGAAACTGTTCAAGGGACTAGTAAAACTCAAGGGCAAACAGTTCAAACTACACATCGACCAGTCTGGCAGGTCAACAGTACTGAGTCACAGGAAAGTGCCATTCCATCTATGCCCACAAGTAGAAGCAGAAGTAAAGAAACTGGAAGACCTCGATGTCATCGAGAAAGTATCCGGGCCAACCCTGTGGGTGTCACTGCTATTTATCGCACCAAAGCCAAAACAACCTGGAGCTATCCGGCTGTGTGTAGACAGGCGCCTCCCGAATCAAGCAGTCAAGAGAGAATGGCATCTGATGCACACGATGGATGACATACCAGCAGGCCTCAATGAGCCATGTGGTTCTCGAAGCTCGAACTGAACGCTGGATATCATCAGCTGGAGCAGGAGAGCAGTTACATCACCGCGTTCTCCACCCACTTGGGCCTCCGCAGATACAAGAGGTTGAGTTACGGGGTGTCTTCGACTGCAGAGTTTTTCCAGAACGCCATCGAAGAAACCCTGTCCGGCTTGCAAGGCGTCATTAACCTTAGGGATGACATTCTGGTGGTCTCAAACACCTTGGAGGACCATCACACACACCTGCGAGCTACACTCCTACGTCTGGAAGATTGCGGCCTAACTTCACAGGGCCAAATGCTCCTTCTATCAGGAATCCATGGACTTTTTGGGTATATCTTTTCGAGAAGGGCTGAGAGTGGCTAAGAAGGCAACAGCCATCCGATCAGCCAGAACTCCCACTTCGCCAACTGTAGTCCGCAGTTTTCTGGGTATGGCCCCTTATTGCGGCAGATTCATTCCAAATTTGTCCTCACTGTTCTAGCCACCACGAGCCCTCACGCGCAGTGGAAGCACCTGTGAATGGACCACTGCACCCAACACAGCGTTTCATGCCATCAAACCGGTCATGGCTTACTTTCACCCAGGAAAACTGACCTTACGGGTAGTAGATGCCTGCCCCGTTGGACTTGGGGCAGTCCTTCTCCAAAAAAGCAACCAAGATACCTGGGGACCAGTTGCACACGCCAGTCGGACACAGAAACAAGATATGCCCAGATCGAAAGAGAGGCCCTGGCCATTAAGTGGGCGTGCCAGCACTTCCACCTGTACCTCTAAGGGCAAGAGTTCCAAGTGGTAACGGACCACAAGCTGCTAATTTCCCCCATTTGCAGGAACATCAAGACTGGCACCCCCATAATAGAAAGATGGGTGGTACGATTGCAAGCGCACAGATTCAAAGTCATATTTCGCCCCGGAGCACACAACCCCGCAGATTATCTCCCAAGGCACCCTGAATGGTGGATGCGGGGCAGATGCCCCAAGATGAAGAACACACTGAAGCATTTGTCAGAATGATCTCTCAGGAAGCCTGTCCTAAAGCTGTGAAACTAGAAGAGATTAGGTTAGACACAACAGCGGACAAAATGCCTTCTCGAGTCAAGGAAGCATTGCAGACTAACGGCTGGGCCCATTTCATGGATGGTGCACAAGCACTAACCACGAGGACAATGAGGCGTGACAGCAACTGTGGAGAGTCCGCAGCAAACTAAGAGAAGGCGAGCACAAAGTCGTGTTGAGAGGCCACGTCATCGTAGTTCCGAGAAAGTTGCAAGATCGAATCGTGGGACTAGCACACGTTTGACATCAGGAGATGGCAAAAACCAAGGCACGCCTCCGAGGCAAGGTGAGGTTTCCCAGTATGAACGCCATGGTAGGAAAGAAGATCAGACACTGCCACTCGTGCACCATAACCAGTGGTGATCCTGCACCAGCACTAGTCATCACAGAGAGGCCGAGTACAAATACCTTGGTCCCAAGTCCGCATCGACTTTGGCAGCTTTCCCACGGGCCCAGCACCTTGATACTAAGGGACTTTTACTCAAAATTCCCGATAGTGGAGGTGGTTGCATCCACATCGTTCACATGGGTACAAAAGGCTCTAAACAAAATCTTTGCATTCATGGGCCTCCACAAAGAAATCATGTCTGACAACAGGCTTCCCTTTCAAGGCCAAGAGTTTCAAGAGTACTTAGAGAAGAAAGCCATTTGACACCGAAAATCACCCCGCAGTGGCCGCAGGCAAATGGCGAGGTTGAGCGCTTCATGAGAAAGCTCAACAGGGTGCTTCGCATCGCGGTGGAACAAGGAGAAGATGTGGAAAGAGCCCTACATCAAATCCTAGATGCCTATAGACAGACCCCTTACAGCAGCATTCGCTGTGCGCCCTCTCATTTACTTTTCAGTTGAGCCATGCGAGACAGCATCCCCACTAATCCTTCCTGGAGACCTCCAGAGAAAGATGACATGGCAGTACAAGCCCGGAGGGAAGTGACAAATCAAAAGGCAAGTCTCGCCAGGGGCGCCAAGACACAGTTGGTGAAAGTGGGAGACACGTTGTGGTCAAAGACAGACACCCTGGCTGGAGGTTTCAAACACCGTACAAGCCGGAGGTATGGGAAGTCATTCGAGAACAGGGGACGATGGTCTCCGCAAAGAGGTCAGCAAGTGGTCACCAGAAACTTGGCCTGGTTCAAGAAAACACCTGAGCACTGCATGGACCAAGAGGAACTCGCTGAACCAGAAGGAGCTGGGAGCTACCTCTGTAACAGGTCACTGGGGCCACCAACTCCTTATCGGGACTCCGAAGGGTCCAGGGCTATCGCGCTGAGCCGGTCCCTGAGGCCTCCAACCAAAACACCCCAACTATGCGGACATCATGCAGCTGGGCCGAAGTAGGGAATAACTCCAACTCCGGGAGTTAGAAGTATGGTCTCCGGCCGAACCCAGCGCCAAGCCAACAGTTCAGAGACTTTGTATGCACATCGCCTTGAACATGTAATCTGTAACAAATATATGTGCTAAAGAAAAGGAGGGATGTAGAGCGCATCCAGGCTGTCCCATACATTGTTGTAAGCATGCACTCATCTGGGTGTGCTCGTCCCGAGGTGTTAAATAAACGACGGGAGACGGCTCAGGGTCTTCACGCCACACTTACCATAGCAGAGTGGTGTGTCCGTTATTTCCGCTGTGCTAGACCCCTGATCACCCAGCCCGTGCAGCGCTACACAACCCATTAACAGTTCTTAAAGGGAGATGTGCTCTAGCGTAACTTTTCATTAATTCATTTGTATCTCTTCCCCGCACTCTTCAATCAAGGAACAAGCTTAATACCCATTCTGATATAATTTTGTGCTATTTTCCTGATTAGTAAAAAAAATCCAGGTGACCATAACAATAATCAATTACCATTACTCTATTTTATTTCACAGCTAGATTAAAGCAAAGAGACAACCATAGTTCTGTAGGGGCTGTTTTCGTGTGGTTTTCAATAACCTCCAGGTCTTCATGCATTGAAAGTGGAGACGTTTACTGGGGCAGACCTAAAATGAGTCTCACAAAATCTCAAAGTGTATTTTCTTCCATCTGGATATCATTTTTAATTGTGTAGCCCCAAATCCCTGCTCCATGGGTTGTTGAGGAAATACCTATGGCCTCGTAAACAGTCTGGAGTGGCTCTCTGACTCAACCTTGAAGCAAAGCTAGACCACACCTTGCAGCAGCAGAAGACAGTATGTTGCTCATTGAGGAGCTCACATATATTCAACGTAATAACAAAAAGATTCCAAAAACACGGAAATGCTTTTACAGACTAGTCCTTACATCTCTAAGATCAAGTTTCGGGAATTACGTTTTTTACACCCAAATTTATGACATGATTCAAACAGGTTAGTTCTTAAATACAGATTTTTCATACCATCAACATAAACAGTAATCTACTCTGAGGGGCCGACGGCAGTTCTAGATGACATCACAGCTTCATCCATCTACAAAGGTAAGAGGTTAACACTTTCCACCTGTCTCTGGGAAGTATTGAGCCCTATTTTTCAAAGCACCCTCTAAAGAGTTTACATGCACAGTAAAGAGAAAAGCGACACGAAGTCAGTCAGCCCCGTGAAATGTATAATCTGAGGGGGGACAGAGAATCGTTCAGCAAAAGAAGTTACCAAATATAAATGTCTTTTAGATGGTGCCCATTGTTTGCACGAGGATTAAGTAAAAATGGCTCAAAGAATACAAGATAAGTTATAAATCTATTTACACCGAGCCTGGAGCTTTTCGCTAAAATTCCACGTTCAAAACACATGCATCTCCCATTACAGCGGGGCCATTACATTAATATGAATTAAACAAAAAGTAATACCCCCTTCACGCTGTAGTCAATATGTTGTGGTTTTGTGACAATACACTTTTTTGTAAATAGGCATTATGGTATCTACTGCGCAGTGAGTGCAGGGGGCAGCGCTCCATGCACCTGCCAATTTGACACATACAAACAGGGCACAATATATCCAAGCACATGGCATAACAGAAGAACTATACTGTGCAATTAGTTTGAAATACTGCATAATTCCTTGTTTGAGCAAAATTAATACTGATGTACTACCGGCACAAATTACAGCAAAATAAACTTAAAAAACAGACAACTAACCGACCTCAAATCGTGATTTTCCTCTGGACACTCGCTGGTGGGCTCCTTGGATTGGCAGGCCCTATGAGCAGAAAGAAAAGTAACAATAAACCATAAAAAGAGAGGCAATGAAAAAGAAGAAAGCTGCTCTGCAGTGAATGAATCTGGAAATAAAACTGTTAACAGGATCTAGAGCACCTAAATAATCTTTGGACTTGGCATCACGTAAATCATTGATCCTGTTAATTGCTGCTGGGTCAGCAAACACAGGACTTCGCCACTTATTACATCTTTCCAGTCCAAATTGCACATTTGATAATCCTCTTCAACGCTTCCTTTTAGGTCTGGCTTCATATCGCAGCTACCAATAAACCTATTGTTACTAATTCTTTATAATGTTCATAAAATGGGCTTTGGCTCGTGCCCAGGGGAGTAGTTATCTTTCACAACACTCTATTGGCTATTTAATATATCTTTCTGCTACTTTCGCTTGTGCTGAACTGCGCAAGCCATTATTTTGCAACTGACAAGTACGCTACATCAACAAACGTATTATCTCATACATGTATTTTAAACAGAAAGCATTCCTTTTTTGTTTGTTTTTTCACTGCAGCAGGCTTTTTTTTGTGAAAATTATGATATTACACACATACATGTCAAAGCCACATAACTAGCACAGCATTACACATTGTTCAGTTTGACATTTTTCCACATCGGTTGTCTCTACCTCTATTAACCCATTGATCACGAATCTCAGCACATATAACAGTCATACAGTTCTTCATGCATTCACTCTGCTAACATGTATGTGCTCCCTAGGCTGCCTATCCTCCATTTCCTACCTTTGATTGCAAGTGGGCCAACAGTGGACTCCAGTAATCTTTCGACCTCGATGCCAATGGTTGCTCCTCCGCATATAGCTCCAATTGTGATTGACAGTACGCAACATCCTTAAGCCATGCTGCTTTCGTGGGACTACCCTTACTCCCCCAGTGTAGTGCCACCCTAATTTTGCCATCATCAAACACACTAGCACCAGTTTCTTTGTAAGTGACCTAAGTTCATCAAGTAACCCCAATAGGCACTCCTCCGGCGTACACATTTCCCGCATCCCGATCATTTCAGTTAATGCATCCGTAACTTGTACCCAGAACCTATCTACTTTTGGCCAACTCCAAGCTAGATGAATAAAATCAGCCCCCTCTCCTCCACAACGAGAAACATTTGAGTCACCTTTTAGCCCATACTTATATAATTGTAGCTGAGTGTAATACATTTGATGCAAGTATTTAAACTGAATGGTCTTTAGATTACAATTCGAAGTTAGCATGCTCAATTGTGCACATTTATTCCATTCCTCCTCACCTATTGGCTTATCGAGCACTGCATTCCAATGTGCCATCGATTCCCCACCACCCAGATTTTCTTCTATTTGTGCTGCATTGTATAGTTTAGTCACAAGGTGCTTTCTAGTTGTACTAGTTAGCAGGGTCTGGAGTGTTATGAGTGTAGGAGGTTCAACAGGGAAACATGGGCTGTGTGTCCGTACTGCCTCTCTAAGCATATAATAAAGAAACTTGAAAAGCAGGGAGCCTGCTGTTCGTGCCTCAGCTTCTGCCAGTGTTAAGAATGTCCCGTTAATATATAAATCCCCCATAGTTGTCAAGCCCGCCTTCCGTAGCATCTTTAGCGATTTGTCCTTTATTTTATTTTATTTGATTAGTTTTATATAGCACTGGCTAGACCTGAAGGTATCAAAGCGTGTTACACAAGGAACAGCGAAGTTGCAAGGTACAATAATTACACATTAGTTGCACAATGATTACATAATAAAAAAACAAGTGTTACTAGCAAATAGGGGTAACTGATGAAAGCATAATTACTACAGAAGAGTGCATTATTAGTGAGTGGAGTGAACAGAGAAATAAAACGTCAAAAGGGGTAGAGAGAGGTGGGAGGGACAAGAGTCGGAGGCTGAGATAGGTGCGAGGAGAGAAGGGGACCTGAGGAGGAGTTAGAGATAAGTCAGTCCAGGAAAAGATACATTTTTGAAGGTCGGCGGGACGGAGTCCAGCAGAACGAAGGAAAGGACAAAGATCAACAAGATGGCGGATCCAGGTCGTGGGCATCGAAGGAAACCATCTCAAAATGGCAGGATACATACTAGTCCAGATCCAAAAAAATCAAGAGAGCAGAGTTCCGTCTAGTAGGGTGGGAGGGGGGGATGCAGCCACAGCACCAAGGGAGGGCGGAGGGCAGTAGAAGGTCATCTGTTTGCGTGCACAGGCACCGTACCGCAAGAGCATCAGGGTTGTCGATCAGCATAACGTGGATCATGGGAAATCTGCCTGGGTGTAAGGGAGCAGACTTGGATAAGGGGAGGCAGCAGCGAAGGTCCAGGCACGGCTTCAGGCGGCAACGAAAAGCCCAGGGGCGTCATGCAGCTGTGCCACGAAAGCTCACATCCCCTGAACTCCCACACCTGGCAAAAGACTCACAAGACCAAACATCTCCCAGGAGGCGAAGGGAGCAGGCAGCAGGGCATGTTGCGGCATTCGTGCTCGGAAAGGCAGGGGGAAGATCAGGAGGGGTGGACCTCCTCCCAGTACCTCTAAAGCCGTCCGGAGAACTCAACCAGTCATCAGCACTACTGAGACTTGCTCTGTCGACAGGTGACAAACAACGCTTCGTCGGGAGGCAGGGGAGGGAGGAGACAGCAGCTGAGAAATGACGAGACCCATGTCTGATGTCCGGCGGGGTAGGTGATGGCCATGGCGGTGTGCCAGAACCAATCTCCCCTAGTCGTCGATGCAGCTCTACTGGGCATCGGCCATGTTGCTCGGGCCCGCCGGCTGGAGTGATGATCCTGATTACATCCGACGCTTGGAAACCAAAAACGGGAGGAAAGGAGCGATGGAGACCGCAGTCCAAGAACGACCATCAGATGAGCAAAAGGGTCCAGGAGGAAGTGGAAACCAGGGGATTTTTGCCAAAAACAGTGATCCCCGGCCGGGAGCTCCCGGCTGGAGCTCCTCACATGACGGCCATCTTGGGTAATTGCGTTGGTCCTGTTGCGTTACGGATATATCCGGGTGATGCAAGAGAGGCATTGCTGCGTCATATATTATAGCCTTACCAGCTCTTTTGTTTGGTGTCCTCCAGTCCATCAACGTGGTTTGTACTGTATTCATTTCCGTTTGGGGGGTGCGCTTGTGTGGAAGTAGAGCTTTAAGCGGCAACAGAGCAGTGTTGTCATGTTTAATCGCCACATGTGGTATAAAATCATGTGGCATGTACCAGAAGTGGGCAAAGTGCACTTGCGGACATAAATAGTATAGCTTTAAGTCCGGCACGATGAAACCTCCATCTGCATATGGCCGTACTAATACCTCCAAGCCAATTCTCGTTCTTTTGCCAGCCCATGTCAGGGCTATCAAGTGTGTTCTCAATTGCTTGAAAAATGCTTCTGTCAGTACTAGTGGCAACTTTGTAAATAGATAAAGGAATTGTGGCAGAATTATCATTTTAATGACACCTATCCTGTCAGCCATGTACAGGCAAAGTGCGCCCCAGCGCATTACTTGATCTTTCAATAGGGTCATTGCCCTACCATAGTTTTCTTGAAGCACCACCTCCGGATCCCTATGTATCCCCACCACCCCTTGAGTCTGTTGCCCATTCCATCTGGAAGTCTACAGCGCAAGGTTTTGTCGCCGTCGTGAAAGGAAAGATCACTGACTTAGACAAATTTATGCTTAATCCAGAATAGTCAAATTGTATGTATTCACAAATTATAGGAGCCAAATGAATATCTGGTTCTCTAACATATATTGTCATGTCATCCGCATATAAAGAAATAATCAATGGGGGAAGTTGGAAGCCTACTGCCGCCGCAGCATGGTTTTGTCTTATTTTACAAGCCAGTGGCTCCATTCTAAGTGTAAACAGCAGAGGAGACAGAGAGCAGCCCTGTCGTGTCCCTCTATAAACGTGAGAAGAATCTGAAGTGTACCCATTAACATGCACCCTTGCCTCTGGGACCTCTTAAAGTAGTCTTATCCATTTAAGAAACGTTTCAGGCATTCCCATGCAAGCGTGCACTATGAACATGTATGGCCATGCAATCGAATCAAATGCTTTGGTGGCATCCAATAACACCGCCGCCGTTTGCATAATGGGTTCAAGCTGATGAAGCAATGCAAATAGAGTACACAAGTTGTGTGTGGTGGAACGAGCAGGTATAAATCCCGATTGGTCCAGCACAACCAGCTACAGCAACAACGGCAGTAATCTCATTGCTATCACCTTAGCTAGAATTTTGGCGTCTATATTTATTAGGGAGAGTGGCCTATACGACTCACTTTTCTGGTGGCTTATCTGGTTTTAACAGTGTGATAAGTGCCTCCCTAAGTGACGGCGGCAGTATGCCACTATTATATGCCTCCTTATAAACAGCGTGTAGGTGTGGAGCCAATAGGTCAGAGTATTGTTTGTAAAACTCTCCAGTAAAACCGTCCACCCCGGGCACCTTACCATTTGGCAGAGCATGTATTGCAGACTTAACATCTTCTACTGTTATAGGTTGTACCAGATACTCTCGCTGTCCCAGTGACAGCCACATAGTCCAGATAACAGCCCAATTCTGTCACTGTGGCTGTTTTTCTGGTTCCATATAATTTTGCATAGAAGTCCTTAAATAACTGAAGTATTTTCGAGTTTGAGTAGTGCTCTTTTCCTTCTTCACCTAGCAGCTGAGTTATTGAATCCGCAGTTGCCTGCAGTTTCAGTTTTTGAGAAAGACTATGCCCAGGTCTCTCCACTTCCCCATACACTCGGGCCATGTGTCACTTGGAGAGAAACCTCAGTTCTTGGTCTGCCAATGTCTCAAAGTTCGACATACATGTGTTCCCTAATTGATGTCAACTTGGCTCTTGTGGGCAGCTGTTCATATACCTCTTCAGGGATTTTAGGGTATTCCCCGTTTTAGTCAGCTGGGTTCTTATACTTTTTAATACTCCAGCTTGGGAGCCTATACATTTGCCCCTAAGTGTTGCCTTAAAGGCCTTCCACAGGGAACCACTACTATCCACTGAACCCTTATTAACTGTGAAGTATTCCACTATCGCCCCACACAGTTTCTCCTTAAAAACCACATCTTGCAGAGCCGTTGGTCGGAATCGCCAGGTAAATGGCCTGGGAGAACGTTCAGCCTTAACAGGACCGGCGCATGATAGTACAATGTCTTGGGGAGATGAAATACCTCAGCTATCCACTGGCACACCTATGTAGAGACCAGCCAGTAGTCCAATCTGGACTTAATACAGTGTACAGACGAAACAAATGTTCCCTCTCGTTTCCTGGGGTTCCTCAATCTCCATTCATCCACAAGGACATAGTCATCATCCCACCCTGTATAACCTTAGCTGCTTGTTTGCCCTGTGAGGTAGTGTAAGCCAATCTGTCCACCTCAGGGTCCAAATAGGTATTTAGATCGCCGCCCCAAACAACATGCACTTGTGCAATACTATGTATGTGTCTCCACACCCCTTAAAAAAATTCCAGGTCATCAACATTTGACAGGTATGTGTTTATCAGTGTAATATCTTTGCCTGACATTTTCCCTCGTACCAGCAACAGAATGCGCTGATCATCATTACAGCAGGTTATGGGTGCGAAGGGAGTTCCTCGTTTAATTAATAATAACACCCCATGTGAATATGTAGAGTGGGGGGAAGCCACACGGTATGCCGCCCAACGGGCGTCCACTCTGCTCTCCTGCTGCTTGGTTAAGTGTGTCTCTTGTAAAAGGGCCACATGAATGCTGTGTCTGTCTAGGAACTAGAGTACCATCCTGACTTTGCAGGTGTTATTTAGCCCACATATATTCCATGTAAAAAATGTATATTATCACCCAGTGATATCCCATTAGCTTCTCAATACTGTGGTGCCGTAACGAACAAGTTACTTACCTTCGGTAACAATAGATCTGTAAGAAACAGTAGTTAGTGTTAGATTCCTTACCTTAGAATGTCCCCAGGCATCAGACTGGATTCGTAAAGTTTTGCGCAGCACTTCCCCTGCACCACGGTAGGCGTCGTCTGCGGCTTCTCGTCCGTCGTCGGCGTTGTGGTTGCCAGGATGACGTCGGAGTACTTAGACGCCACCCTCGGGCGCTGATGTCAGTTCTTGTACATAGCTTTCCGCGCCAGAAATGCAGAGCCATGCCAGAGACCGACACTGGTGCCATAAAACTAGGGCCCTCAAAGGGAAATGCCTTAACCCTAGATATCGGTCCGCAGAACGGGGAGGATGGGGGGGCGGTAAGGAATCTAACACTAACTATTGTTTCTTACAGATATATCGTTACCGAAGGTAAGTAACTTGTGCATCTGAAAGAAACAGGTTAGTGTTAGATTCCTTACCTTAGAATAGATACCCCAGGAATACCAACCCCGGTGGAGGGCCTGCGGACCAAGATCACATCAGAAAGTCCTGGAGAACTCAACGGCAGAAAAAGCCATCACTTTGGACTTGGCTGTCCAGGCAGTAGTGTTTAGCAAACGTGTGCAGCGAGTCCCACATAGCTGCCTGAGAGATGTCCTGCAAAGGGACTCCCCGACTCAGGGCAGTAGTAGCCGCCGTGGCCCGAGTGGAATGGGCCCTCAGCCAGACAGGGGGCTGCTTTTTTGCCAAAGAGTAACAGACCTTGATGCACAACACAACCCACCGAGAGATGGTCCGTTTGTGCACCGCCCGTCCCTTCTTCGCGCCCACGTAACCAACAAAGAGCTGGTCATCCACCGCAACTGGCTTGTGTGATCAAGGTAGAAGGAGAGCGCACGTTTTGGGTCCAGACGGTGGAGCCTCTCTTCCTCTTTCGAAGGATGTGGAGGCGGAAAGAAGGTGGGCAAGGTGATGGACTGCCTGTTGTGAAAGGCTGTAACCACCTTGGGCAGGAAAGAAGGACGCGTTCTTAAAACAACCGTGTCCGGATGGACAGAAAGGAAAGGAGGCTTAGAAGACAGAGCCTGGAGCTCACTCACTCTTCTGGCAGAGGTGATGGCAACCAGAAATGCTGTCTTGAGAGTCAAAAGACGAATAGAGCAATTGTGAAGTGGCTCAAAGGGAGAGCACATCAGATAGGTTAGAACAAGGTTCAAGTCCCACTGAGGCATCACGAAAGGAACAGGAGGAAACATGTGCGTGATGCCCTTCAAGAATCTATTTACAACAGGGGACTTGAAAAGAGAAGGCTGATCAGGAAGTCTCAAAAAGGCAGAAATGGCAGAGAGGTAGCCCTTAAGAGTGTCCAGAGCAGAGCCCTGCTGGGCAAGAGAAAGGAAGAGGAAAACCTCTGAAAGGGGGGCAGAGAGAGGATCCACAGCTTTTGCTGTGCACCATGCCACATATTTGTTCCACCTGCAGGCGTATACCGATTTTGTGGAGGGGCGCCTGGCTGCCAAAATCACATCACCGAATTCAGTAAGCAAGTCAAATGGCCTCAACTGCCGCCGCTCAGTCTCCACGCATGGAGGTGGATGCTGGACAGGTTCAGGTGGAGGACCGTCTCCTGCTGCTGCAACAGAAAATCCTCCTGAAGAGGCAGACGAATCGGGGGATCGACTGACATGCTGAGTAGCTCGGGATACCAGTATCTTAGTGCCCAGTCCGGAGCCACAAGGATGACCTGGGCCCAGTCTCGCCTGATCTTCTTCAGCACTCTGGGCAGAAGTGGTATAGGCGGAAAAGCGTACAACAGACCGCAGCTCCACCTGCGACGAAAAGCGTTGCAGAGCGAGTGCCACCTTGGAAATTCCAACCCGCAGAACTGATGATATTGCGCGTTCTCTTCGGTGGCGAATAGATCTAACCAAGGCTCTCCCCACTGCTGAAAGAGACCTTGCGCAATGTCAGAGTTCAGACGCCATTCGTGATCCATCATGCACCGGCAGCTGAGTTTGTCCGCCCTGGCGTTCAGGGAACCTGCCAGGTGTTGAACCACCAGGGTGGCGCCCTGTGTTCCAGCCATGTCCAGAGGCGCAGAGCCTCCTGACAAAGGGTCCACGACCCCACCCCGCCCTGTTTGTTGCAGTACCACATGGCGGTGCTGTTGTCCGTGAACACCTGCACTACACTTCCCCGGACAGAGGGAAGGAATGCTTTCAGTGTAAGCGGGATCGCCCGCAGCTCCAAAAAGTTGATGTGGAGCCTGGACTCCGCCGGAGACCAGAGGCCTCTGATCTCCCTCTCTCCCATGTGGCCTCCGCATCCCAGGAGGGACGCATCTGTCACTACTACGTGCTCCGGTTGGGGAAGGGAGTGAGATCTGCTGCTGACCCAATCGCGGTTCGTGAGCCACCACTGCAACTGTTTCGCAGTGCCCTCCGAGATCCGGACGCAGTCGTACAGGTTGCCCTGATGCTATGCCCACTGAAACTTCAGGTCCCATTGCAGAGCACGCATCTGCCACCGGGCGTGATGCACCAGAAGGATGCAGGAGGCCATCAACCCCAGGAGCCGCAGCGTCAACCTGACCGAGACTCGGGATAAAGACTGAAAGACCGGAATCGGAGCCGGAATATCCCGAACCCGCTGTTCGGGGGGATACACCCGAAACTGCGCTGAGTACAGAACCGCTCCGATGAAAAGGAGCCTCTGCGAGGGGCACAGGTGTGACTTCGGCACGTTGATGGAGAACACCAGCGAGTGCAGGAGGACGGCCGTAGTCTGGGGGTGGGAGACGACTGTTTGGGGCGAGCCCGCCTTCAACAACCAGTAGTCAAGATAGGGGAAGACTGAAACCCCTAATCTGCGCAGGGGAGCTGCAACCCCCGCCATCACTTTCGTGAACACCCGTAGGGCGCTGGTAAGGCTGAAGGGGAGCACGGTAAACTGAAAGTGCTTGTGGCCTACCGTGAACCGTAGGTAATGCCGGTGTGCCGGCAGGACGGGGATGTGGAAATATGTGTCCCGCAAGTCCAACGCTACCATCCAGTCTTCTGGGTCCAGGCCAGCTAGGACCTGAGCCAAAGTCAGCATCTTGAACTTCTCCTTCCGGAGGAAGCCGTTGACGCTCCTTGATCCAAGATAGGGCGTAGGCCCCCTTTGCTCTTCTTGGGTACCAGAAAGTAGTGGGAATAGCAACCACGTCCTACTTCTGGCCCAGGAACGTGCTTGACGGCCCCCTTGACCAAGAGGGCCGTAACTTCCTCCTGCAGAAGTTGCAAGTGATCCCCCGACATGCGGTGGTACTGCGGTGGCATGGCTGAAGGGGTCGCATTGAAGGGGAGGGAGTAGCCCCTTCGGACGACTTGCAGCACCCACCTGTCCGATGTGATGGAGCGCCAGTGAAGGAAGTGATGGCGAACCCTGCCCCCCACAGGCGTCGAATGGGCCTGAAAACTCAGACTAGTAGGATTTTGAGGCAGATGCTGCAGGGGGGGGGGGGTGTGGACTGACCTTGCCGGTGTCCCACGGCACCGCCACGGCGGTTACCACATCTGCGTTGAGGTTGGTTCTGCGGCCTGTGGCTAGCTGGACTTGTGGGGGTGCCCCTTCCTTGGCCAAGAAAGGGACGAAAGGTGGAAGTCTGCTGGTGTTGGCCGAGGCCCAAGGACTTGGCCGTAGCCCTGGAGTCTTTGAAACGCTCTAGCGCGCTGTCGCCTTGTCGCCAAAGAGGCGACGGCCATCAAAGGGCATGTCCACAGGAGAGGCTTGGACATCGCCTGAAAAGTTGGCGGACCTCAGCCAGGGGTGTCGGTGAACCGCGACCGTCGTTGCAATCGCCCTGCCTAGCGAGTCCGTGGTATCCAGTCCACACCGAATAGAATATCGTGCTGCATCCCTTCCCTCTGCAAGGGCCTGGGTAAGCCTTGCCTGGACCTCCGCCGGGCACTGGGGCAGCACTTCCGCAACTGTATCCCACAAAGAGTGGGAGTAACGGCCCAAAAGGCAGGCGGTGTTGACAGACCGCAACCCCAAACTCAGTGAGGAGAACAGCTTCTTACCGAACTGGTCGTACCTTTTGGATTCCCGATCCGGAGGGACGGTCGGGAATGCGGTCTGGGAAGTTGAGTCCTGGATCACCAGGCTCTCAGGGGTGGGGTGAACAGACAGGAAACTGGGGTCGCCCGGAGCTGGGCGGTGGCGTCGGGCCACATTCCGATCTACAGGGAGGCCTGTACAGGGCTTGGACCAGGTGCCCAACAGAACGTCAGTGAGGGCTTCGTTGAAATGCAGGAGAGGCTCCAAGGAGCTTGCCTGCGGTTTGAGAACCTCAGTGAGGAGATTAGTCTTCACGGCCGCGACTGGGAGGTCTAGAGCCAAGGCCTTGGCTGCCCTAGTCAACACCACGCTGTAATAGCCCCCTCCTCCGTAGCCATGGTAGGAGGGGAGACAAAACCAGTGTCAGGCGAAGTATCCAGACCACTGGCATCCCCCAGTTCGTCTGCCCAGTCCTGGCTCAACTGGCACTGCAGTGCCAGAGGGTCCTCAGACCCCTTCCAATACCCCTCGTCATCCATCTCCTGAAGGTCAGGAAGAAATGATGGAACTGGGTCGTCGGTAAAGGGCTCACTGATCGGCGTCGAAAACGGCACCGGGCGGCGCCAGATCCGGACCGGGGACGACGACGCCCTAGGACGGTGCCGGAGGCGACACCCTCAGTGACGTCGGCGGAGGGGTCGTAAGGTCGACCGGCGTCATCCCGGATCCAGGCCTGGATCCTGAGGAAACCTGTGACGTCGGGACCGAAGTTGTCGACGGCGTCGGGGTCGAAGCACCCGACGACGCCGGGGCCGAAGGCGCCGGCCTGCTTGGGCTCCCAGACGGGACCGCAGGGCCCGAAGGCACCTCAGCGGGACCTGACGGAGGGAAGCGCGACCTCATGGCCATGAGGAAGGCGCTGATCTCCTCTGGCGTCGTGTTCAGCCCAGGGACAGGCGGGTGTGGAGATGGACGTGGCGTTTGCGGCTCCGGCGGACCCGCGTGGGCGGTGTCGCCCGAACCCCTGGCCGCGTCAAGCGAGCGTCGGGGGGGGGGTCAGAAGAGCGATGTCGCTTCTTCAACTTCTTGTGCCTCGACTTACCTGAGGACTTGGAGCCCGACGAGTGGTGTAGACTCCCCGAGCTGTGATGACTGTGGCCCCGCGACTGGTCCCTCGACCTCCTCCTGGACCGGGACCTCGAGCGGTTCGGGGCCGACTGCCGGATCTCGAGGCGCTTATGGGACTGCTCCCGCCTAGCCTTCGACGTCAAGGCCCGGCAGTTGGGGCACGACTTGTCATCGTGGTCGGCCCGAGGCAATAAAGGCACCGACGGTGGGGGTCAGTAACCGACATCAGTCGGTTACAGTCATCGCAGGGTTTGAACCCGGGCATTACTATTGACACCGGAGTCGAGAAGATCCAAAATAGATTGAAAAAGTTAGTCAAAAAATGACTAGGAGTGCTGCTCATTCCGGATCTGCGCTTGCTGGTGCGGAAAAAAGAAGAACTGACGTCAGCGCGCAAGGGCGGCGTCTACTCCAACGATGTCATCCCAGCGACCACGACGCCGACGACGGACACGGAGCCGCAGACGACGCCTACCGACGTGCAGGGGTACTGCTACGCAAAACTTTCCGGATCCAGTCTGACGCCTGGGGATATTCTAAGGTAAGGAATCTAACACTAACCTGTTGCTTCCAGATATGCGCTGTATAGCTGTCGAGGCATGCAACCTATGGAATATGTCTATCGTGTGTATGTAAGTTTTGCCGAAACATCCCCCTCCCACTTCATGCTTTCCTCAACTCCATGTGGGTCTCCGTCAATGGCCTAGAGCCCACTCTTCATCTGGGCCTTACTGGGAGTGTTACATCTGCAGGCCGCACCATCCTCGTGCCTCTTAACTCGGTAGCGTCTATTTAAGTTCACCAGCTGTATTGGGGGACCTCCCCGCCTCACCTCATACTCGGTGGGCATCTGCCCCTGCAGCTCCGCTGTTAACGGTTGTGTTCCAAATCTCCCCGGAAGGCCCAACGCGCTTTCTGACGCATCGGGCTCAATTTGTGTTAACGCTCTCTATTGCCGCCGCCTGCTAGTTTAGCGCCACGCTGCACCATGCACGAGTGCGGACCGATCACCGACGTTCCCCTCACTGCTGTGAAGCGTCGTCTTCTGCTCACCGTCAGCCACGGCAGTAACGTCTGCCTGCGCCGATATCAATCAAAGAGAGGTCGCGTCCCTAAACGCCGCACACTACAGGATACTTGTCTGCTCGTTATCGTGGCTCGGTCTCACTTCACTTCTGCCTCCGTTCCTCGTATTTGGGCATCCGAGCGTGGCTCAACCAGTTCCCCTGAGCTTCACATGCACCTGGTGAGGTTTTCTTGTTGGTCACTGGTGCTGAAGCGGATATTTTCCAGATAGTGAGAACCCAGCCAGCGGAGCTGCACTAGTGTGCGCCCATCATGCTGTGGGCTCTCTGGCGCCACAGGAGCAGGCTTTTTTCAATATTTCAATCACTAACTATGTGAGAGTCCCACACATGTAAACACATTTATATGTTCACACACAAATAACACATGTTAAATACACACAATCTAGCTACTACTGGCTTTGTCAACTGGCAAATTACAATGGTGATTTCCCCCATCATAGGAACATGATAACCATTCAATGGAACTAAAAACTTTAAATTGCAAGTTTAGGGGGGCGTGGCCAAGATGGCGGCGGAGTGAGACGTCTTTCTCGGTCCCTCCGCCGCCGTTTCCCTGACAGCGTTGTTCAGCCTTGCAGGGGGTCCTGCTTTCGCTCCGTAGCCGCCTCAGGCCACGCAGACACGGCCGGGCGACCGCCGGTGCAGCTTCCAGCCCCCTGGTCCCGTGGGGGAGGACGCAGCGCCTCGCGGCGGCGAGGCCGGGTGCAGTGTCCGGAGCGCATGGTGCACGTCGCCGGCGGGCGATTACTGTGGGTCCCGGCTTGGAGGCCTACCCCGGGGGTGTTTAGCGCCGGGCGCCATTGTTGTTGCGCCGCTTCGCGGCGGAGGGCCACCCGCAGTCGGCGGGAGGAGGAAGCGGCCCTGGTACCCTGCGGAGTGAGGTCGGCAGGGGCGGATCCGGCCCCCGAGCCATCCGGGGGCCGCCGGAGGCCATCTGCATCTCGTCAGGCCTGGGTACACGCACTGGTGGACGGAGTCATTTCAGCGCTGAGGAGCGGTGAGCCCAGTGACTGCTTGGGGGTGCCCTGGGGGTTCCACGGCCTGGCCTGTGTCGTGCCTGTGAGGCTTGCCGCGTGGCGCCATCTTGCGCCCCCTCCCCCCCCCTCGCCCGGGCCTGCGGTGGAGAGAGCGCGCGGGGGCTGGAGAGCGGGGACAGCGCCCCCCCCCCCCCGCACCTGTACCTGGTTCTGGACTCCACTGACCGGCCCCTCAGCCTGCGGAGCAGCTACCGGGGTGAGCCTGGCCGGGGGTCCCCGGAGGTGAGCCTTGCCCTGGACAGCGCAGCCAGCAGCCCCCGCACCTGGAGAACGCCGTGTGGTGCGTGGCAACGAGTGCCCAGCGAACGCCGCCCACTTGGCCCCAAAGTTACAGACAGAGGGCGCCGCTTTGGTGTGCGGAGGGGACAACGTGGCCATGACGGCCAACAGGACCAAGAAGGAGAAGGAGAAGGCCCTGAAGGAGGGCGCGCAGAAGGGCTCGCCGCTGAGGGCACCTGCGGTATCGAGCAAGGCGGTGACGCCAGAGGAGAGCGAGGCTCCGGCCACCAAAGCCTTCATGCGAGAACTTTTCGCGGCCATCAAGGAGGACATTCAAGAGCTGCGGTCGCAACAGGCCTCGGATCTCAAGGAGGTCCGCAGAGACGTCGACGCCATTGGGGATAGGGTAGCGACCCTCGAGGACCACGACTTTGAGACGGCCGGGGACATCCATAGGCTCCAGCAAGATGTGCTCCGCCTTACTGAGCAGAATCTTGACCTGCAGACCCACGCTGAGGATTTAGAGAATAGATCCCAGCGCAATAACATTCGTATTTGCGCGGTCCCTTGGAAAGGCGAGGGGTCGGACTTGCGAGAGTACGTCGATGGCCTGTTCCGCCACGTCCTGCAGGATGAAGATCTCCGCGAGATTCAGCTAGACAGAGTCCACAGGGTCGGCCTGCCGCGTGGAGCCAATGCACCTCCCCCCGATATCCTGGTGTGCGTGCATGACTTTCAGCTCAAAGAAAGGATCTTGAAAAAAGCCCGTGAGCACGATCCCCTCGTGTTCCGTGATCATCACCCGGTGCTGTACCAGGACTTGGCAGCCTCCACCTTGGCCAAGCGGAGGGGTTTCCGCCCAGTCACTGCCTTCCTGAGGGAACAAGGCGTCCCCTACTCCTGGGGCACCCCTTCCGGCTGGTCTTTCGATGGAGGGGGAAGCTGGTCCAGGTGTGTTCCGTGGAGGTCGCCCGTGAGCTGTTGGGAATGGAGAGCGCAGACCCTGCTGCTGAGTCCTCATCGCCCCCTCCGAGGTCTCGTCGTCGCTCCGCGGAATGGCACACCGTGGGCAAACCATCGAAACCCTCAGGCCCAGACCTGTCCGTCAGTCTACAGGAACGGGATGCAGCAGTGGCCTCAGTGGCGAAGGTTACCGAGACGCCCGGAGGGTCCTGAGCGATGTGGCCGGACTTTTTCCCTCTGCAGGTTACTGGCTGGCGGTGGAGGGACCCGTCTACAGGACGCTGATGGGTAATGTACTGACACGTTCCCCGTGTATATTGTCCTGTATCAGGATCTGGGTGGCTGGTGGGAGTAAGTTCATGCCCCCAGCCCTTGGGACTCAACTGACGAACTCTTGTTTCTCCTGTTGTCTCTTTCATGGGGGAGCCTTGTCAGGATGTTGTTGTTGTTGTGGGGTTGGTTTGTGGGGGGAGGGGCGGGGGGGGTCTGGGGGACTGGTTGGGGAAGGGGGGGGTGGGGGGGGGGGGGAGTGCTCCGCGTCAGCCGCTGGTTTCTGTTAGCGAGATCCATGTCTTGCCCTCTCGATGGGGAAGGACCTGAAAATTGTTAGCTTGAATGTTCGAGGCCTCAACAGCCCTGTCAAGCGAGCGGCGATCCTGTCCCTACTGGAGGGATCAGAAAGCGACATTTGTCTCCTGCAGGAGACACATCTCCTCGCCAAAGACACGAGAAGGATGAAAGACAGGCGCTTCCCCACCCAGCTATGGTCTTCCTGTGGCACGAAGAGACAGGGGGTGGCGATATTGATCAGCGCAAAGGTGCTGTCCCAGGTGGTAGATATCAAGGGTCGATTTCTAGCTGTTAGGATTCAATGGGGCGACTCCCACTTCACGGTAGGCTCCCTTTACGCCCCCAATGTCCAGCAAGAACCCTTTTTGACCTCGGCGCTTGTGGATGTGTTGGCCTCCCCTGATTCCTGCGTTTTGGTGGGTGGTGATCTAAACATGGTGATGGACCCGGCACTTGACAGGTCTGAAGCGCGCTCCCACTCGGCTGGCGCTATCTCAAAAGGGGGCCTGCTTTGGCTACAGGAGGGTGGGCTCCATGATGTGTGGCGTCGCTTCCACCCAGTAGTAGCCTCCACACCACTGGAGTCAAACTAGCCGGGCTGATGAGGTGTTACCTCGAAACCGGTCCGGTCCTCGGATGCTTGATTCCGGTCTGGGAAAGATATGGCTGTTGTAGTTCGGACTGGACTTTTCCCATGGGGCACAGGGTCAGAGCTGATTTGCATAAAGCCATTATCTGACCCAGGGTGGTGTGGAGTGCAAAAAACGATGGATTTAGGCCCAGATCCTTGTACTGGGGTGAATGTAAGACATTGATCTACATTTTGTACATCAAATTGTTTTTTGTAATTTTCTCCCTGAGTGTACTGGGGTAGCTCAGACGTGGGTCCCAGAGCCTCCACACCACTGGAGTCAAGCTAGCCGGGCTGATGAGAGGTGTTACCTCGAAACCGGTCCGGTCCTCGGATGCTTGATTCCGGTCTGGGAAAGATATGGCTGTTGTAGTTCGGACTGGACTGTTCCCATGGGGCACAGGGTCAGAGCTGATTTGCATAAAGCCATTATCTGACCCAGGGTGGTGTGGAGTGCAAAAAACGATGGATTTAGGCCCAGATCCTTGTACTGGGGTGAATGTAAGACATTGATCTACATTCTGTCCATCAAATTGTTTTTTGTAATTTTCTCCCTGAGTGTACTGGGGTAGCTCAGACGTGGGTCCCAGAGCCTCCACACCACTGGAGTCAAGCTAGCCGGGCTGATGAGAGGTGTTACCTCGAAACCGGTCCGGTCCTCGGATGCTTGATTCCGGTCTGGGAAAGATATGGCTGTTGTAGCTCGGACTGGACTGTTCCCATGGGGCACAGGGTCAGAGCTGATTTGCATAAAGCCATTATCTGACCCAGGGTGGTGTGGAGTGCAAAAAACGATGGATTTAGGCCCAGATCCTTGTACTGGGGTGAATGTAAGACATTGATCTACATTCTGTCCATCAAATTGTTTTTTGTAATTTTCTCCCTGAGTGTACTGGGGTAGCTCAGACGTGGGTCCCAGAGCCTCCACACCACTGGAGTCAAGCTAGCCGGGCTGATGAGAGGTGTTACCTCGAAACCGGTCCGGTCCTCGGATGCTTGATTCCGGTCTGGGAAAGATATGGCTGTTGTAGTTCGGACTGGACTGTTCCCATGGGGCACAGGGTCAGAGCTGATTTGCATAAAGCCATTATCTGACCCAGGGTGGTGTGGAGTGAAAAAAACGATGGATTTAGGCCCAGATCCTTGTACTGGGGTGAATGTAAGACATTGATCTACATTCTGTCCATCAAATTGTTTTTTGTAATTTTCTCCCTGAGTGTACTGGGGTAGCTCAGACGTGGGTCCCAGAGCCTCCACACCACTGGAGTCAAGCTAGCCGGGCTGATGAGAGGTGTTACCTCAAAACCGGTCTGGTCCTCGGATGCTTGATTCCGGTCTGGGAAAGATATGGCTGTTGTAGTTCGGACTGGACTGTTCCCATGGGGCACAGGGTCAGAGCTGATTTGCATAAAGCCATTATCTGACCCAGGGTGGTGTGGAGTGCAAAAAACGATGGATTTAGGCCCAGATCCTTGTACTGGGGTGAATGTAAGACATTGATCTACATTCTGTCCATCAAATTGTTTTTTGTAATTGTCGCTTCCACCCAGTAGAGCGCGATTACACCTACTACTCTGCAGCACACAAGTCCTACGCGCGCCTAGATCACTTCCTCGCCTCCACCTCCCTGCTTCCCCAGCTTTCCTCTGCGGAAATTGCGCCGCGCTCCCTCTCTGATCACGCGCTCATTTCTGCGGTGATGTCTGGGGGGGACCGGCGGGCAGACACGCGGGGGCTGGCGCTTGCGCGATTCTCTGCTCAACTCTGCCTCCGTGGTGGACCGCTTACAGGACACAATTGCGCAATACCTTACCACCAACGATGTCGACGGTATGTCCCTCAGCTCGGTATGGGAGGGGCTTAAGCTGGTCGTACGGGGCGAATGCATCGCGATCTCGGCTTCTTTGGCTAAGCTGCGCAGGGAGAAACGCGAGGAACTCGAGCACGACGTACGCGGGCTAGAGGCGATCCACAAACGGACTGGGGCGCAGAGGGTCTGGAGGGAACTGGAAACAAAGAGGCGCATGCTAAAACACTTAGACCTCGACAGGGCTGAATACGCGCTTTTACGCCTGCGCCACAAATTTTATCTTAGTGGCGATAAAGGGGGCAAGATGCTAGCGCATCGTCTGAGAGCTCGGACACAGCAGATGATGGTTTCGGCCATCAGGGACGAACATGCGGAAGAACATGCGGCCGACGCGCGCATCGCGGACAGCTTTCAACGTTTCTATCGTGCGCTTTATACGTCTGACCCCCCGGACCCGACCGGATCCAGGCATACCTGGCGTCTTGTGATATCACTCCCTTTTCCCAGAGTTCGGCAGCGTCTCTCGATGCGGATATACGCATCGAAGAGGTCATCTCGGCGATTGCGCGCCTGAAGGTGGCTAAATCACCGGGCCCTGATGGCTTCTCAGCCTCCTTTTACAAGAAGTTCTGTGGTGCCCTGGCACCCTTCCTGACGCGTCTCTTTAACTCTTTTCAGGACTCCGGGAACGTGACTCCATCCATGGCCGAGGCTGTGGTCACTGTTATTCACAAGGCAGGCAAAGACGCCAAAGAGTGCGGCTCATACCGCCCCATTTCACTTCTTAATATTGATATGAAGTTGTTCTCTGGCATCCTGGCTGCCCGCCTCAGCCCGTTTATGGACGGCATCATCGAACCTGACCAGGTGGGCTTCGTGCCGACGCGCCAGGGTGGCGAGAACACCAAGAGGCTCCTGCATCTGATGGACTCAGTACATCGGTCGCGCACGCAGGCGTGTTTTCTTTCCATTGATGCCGAGAAGGCATTCGACCGGGTAGACTGGTCGTATATGTTTGCGGTCTTACGTAAGTTTGGTCTGGGAGACAAGTTTGTCGATTGGGTCCGCTGCCTCTATGCCTCCCCCCGGGCCACTGTTCGAGTGAACGGTTGCAGGTCTGCATATTTTCCGATCACGCGTGGGACGCGGCAGGGTTGCCCTCTCTCGCCCCTGTTATTCACGCTCTATATGGAGCCTTTCGGGCAGCGCCTCCGGGACAATGTGGACGTGCAGGGGGTGCGCTTTGGAGCGGAGGAGCACAAGGTGAGCCTTTACGCGGACGATGTCATTCTGTCCCTCACGCATCCGCTCTCCTCTCTGAGACATCTTTCCCGGGAGCTGGAGGAATTTGGAGTGGTGGCTGGCTTCAAAGTCAACTACTCGAAATCCCAAATCCTGAACCTCTCGGTACCGGAGGAGGAGGTCCGGGACCTACGGGCAGATTTCGCGTTCCAATGGGTCCAGTCGGCCATCCCGTACCTGGGGATCCAGCTGGCGCCCACACTCACCCAAACGGTTGCTCTCAACTACAAGCTCCTCCTGGACCAAACGGCTAAGTCTGTCTCGGACTGGACCCGGCTACAGCTGGCCTGGTTTGGCCGCCTAGCTGCGATAAAGATGACAATCCTCCCTCGCATCCTTTATCTTTTCCAGATGCTACCCCTGCGTCACCCCCCGGGGGCCTTGAGGAAGCTCCAGCGGTTGCTGACCACGTTCCTGTGGAACCACAAGCGCCCCGCGTCGCCATCGACCGACTCATGGCACCAGAGATGAGGGCGGGCTGAACTTCCCGTGCGTGGAGGCGTATTACCAGGCCTCGTGCTTACGCTTCATCCTGGAATGGAACAGGCCCATGTCCAGCAAGCACTGGCTCTTCATGGACCAGTCAGTGGCGGGACGCAACATCTGGCGCGAGCTCTGGCTCCCGCGTAAACACCGGTCCTGGGGCCTTTATTCTTCCCCGGTAACCTCACCGACGCTAGCAGTGTGGGATCGCCTGGCGTACAGACGCGGCTGGACCACCTTCCCATCTCCATTGACGCCTATAGTTGACAATCCGGACTTCCCCCCGGGATGCGCCTCGCCGGTCTTCCAACGCTGGAGGGAACTAGGCTGCAAGAGAGTGGGTAACCTCTTCCAACCCGAGGGGTTGATACCGTTTCCCACGCTCCGCCGGGAGTACTTTGAGCTGACCCCTGCCGACGCCTTCCACTACTCGCAGGTCGCACATTGGGTGACACTCCCTGACAATATAGCTGATATGTCCCGTCCTATGACGCCCTTGGAACACTGGGTGGCCTTCAAGAAGGATGATCGCAGACTCATCTCCGAACTCTATGCCTTCATTATGAAGCGTCAACACAACACACGCAGCGCTCCAAGGCGCAGGTTAGATGGGAGACAGAGTTAGGCCGCCCCTTGACGCGGAAGGAATGGGATACACTATCGCGCACACCACACCGCAGCCAATGTGGCTGGAGCAGAAGCGGCCTTTAAAATTGTTACTTACTGGTACCACACGCCGGCGAGGATCCATGGGTGGGACCCCAAGTGCTCGAGTCTCGGCTGGAGGGGCTGCGGCGCGACAGGCACTCTAACTCACCTGCTCTGGCACTGTCCCAAATTAGTGCGTTACTGGCAGGAGGTCCTTGACGACATAGACAACGCTTTTGGTATCACCTTCCCCAGAACTCCTGAGCATGTGCTGTTGGGCCTACCTCACCCTAAGGCGTTTCCCTTGCACTCCCCATGGGGTAGACAGATAGCTCTGGCGCTTCTGACGGCTCGCCTGGTGATTCTCACACGGTGGCGCTCGCCAGACGCCCCGGACCCGAGGGACTGGGTTAGACGACTTTGGTTGCTGCTGGGCATGGAGCGGCTCTCCCTGTGTGTGGATGGTAAAGGGGACACGTATGCAAAGCTCTGGGCTCCCTTCATACACTTGCTATCTCGGGATTTACGAGAGGTCACATGCCCCAAATTCCTACAGATATTGCAACTCATTCCATTGGAACCGCCAGGGGCGACCGCCTGAGTGTTCTAGGCTTGCCCTTGGGGGGTGACGGGGTCCCTGGGGGCTCGGACTTAGTTGGTTGCCTGAACCATGCTGATGCGGAGAGGGTGGGGGGGTGGGAGGGAAGGGGGTCCGGGATGGTTGGGTGGTGGGAGGGGTGGGTAGGCTTTTGTTTCCTTTGGGTTGTTTTTCTCGTTTCTGGTTTGATAAAAAGCAGCATCAACTCCCTACATGGTTGCACCACCTGGCTGTCAGCCCATCATCGCCGGGTCGCCCTCCGGGTTGTAGACCTTATGGCTGTGTTTCTGTGCTGTTCTTCTCCGCTCTGCCGGCCAGTGGATGTAGGCAGCCTAGCTGTGTTCACTGCTATATGTCTGCTGAATAAAAATTGTTTGATTCTAAATTGCAAGTTTATGGATTTCCGTCTAGGTCAGACAAAGGATAGTTGCATCAAATTAAGACATGATTATATGAACTGGAAGTTTACTATCAAAAGATAAATGTAATGCACATTGTTGAACAATAATGAAAACACATGCATCAGCTACTGCAAATGCAGAACAATGTATATGGCTAAGCAAATAAGCATGTGTAAATGCAGGACAAACTATGTTTTGACCTAACCAGATTGGATATATTGAGTCGGCAGGAGTGTCCCTCTCCCAAATTAACATCCTAATTTCCAACATAGTCTTCTGGGAATGTGATAGGACTCTGTCCAGCACTTGCCATTCAGTTTTAAAGTTTAAGAATTAAAAATCACACTCCACATTTAGGAGCCCAAATACGTTTGGATTCTTAATTGGCAAGAAGTATTTTTTTTATTTTTTTATTTTAAAACCTTTATTTTCAAATAGTGCACACAGCTATTCAGCCTTACATCCCGGAGGCTAGGCAGCAGTTCAAGAAGCAGCAAATCAGAGTGCAAGAAGCAAGGTACCAGAACGAGTGAAGGTTATAACTTTTCATTTTTTATATTTATAAGAAGAAGGAACAAGTACAGAAAGAGGCGCCAAAACTAGCGCCAAGAAGGAAGGCAATTAACCCATCATGCAGTGAGGCCTAATCGAGGAGTCAGCTAGGCACAATAATAACAATTATATTCAAAACAACATAGATACAAAGAACCGATGGGGGAAGGAAGCACAGGATAATAGGGATATAGAACCGTCATTTGGAGTTATAGGCTATGGGGTCAAGTGTTCTTCCAGTGGAACGGATTCCGGTGGTATGCAGATGTCACCCCTATACTCATTCCAGGCCCCCCACAACTTCTGCCATTTTTTGGGTTTACCCCTGGCCACATACACAGTCTTCTCTCGGAACATACACCAATCCATATTGGCCTTCCACTGTACCACCCTCTGGGCTGTTGTCGCTCCCCACATCTGTGCAATGTCCCGCTTTGCGACCATGTTCCCAAGGGTTACCCACTGGGTTTGAGCAGTGTTGTGATCCGTTGGGCCCCAAATATTTAAGAGGCATCTCCGGGCCTCCGCGTATATACTTCTACCCCGGTCACCTCACTCATGATCATGTGTGCCCGCCTCCAATAGGAAGCTATCACGCTGCATTCCCAAATAATGTGCATAAAAGTGGCGAGAGCACCACAGCCACGCCGACAGAGGCCGTCAAACGAAAGTCCCATATGTATTAATCTGGGGCCAGTGACGTAGACTCTGTGCAGGATCTTTAGTTGCACCAATCGAAGACGGGCGGGGATAGCGACCTCCTTAGGGGATGACACAGCACATTGCCAGTCCTCGTCGTCGATCTCTATCCCGTCCCGTACCCATTGCTCTCTCACCCCCAGAAGAAGATCCGTGCGGGCATTAATCAGTTTTTTATATGTCAGAGAGATAGCGCTGTCCGGCATGTGGCCGTCCAGAACCCGGTCTTCCAAGGGTGAACTTTCGGGAATTACCGCACCCTCCGGCATGGCGGACAGGAGTGCATGTCGCAGCTGAGCGTACCGAAAATATTCCGTTCCACCCAGCTGGAACTCTGTCTGTAGTTGGGCAAAAGACTTCACCTCCCCTCGCAACATCATGTCCTCCACCCTAGAGATCCCAATCATGTCCCACTTATCAAACCCCTTAATGTGCCACAGTTTACCCAGAATCATAAAGTGGAGTTGCCATTGTAAGTTTGTCTTTCCACCCCTGTGCCTTTGTGATCGTTCTCCAGATGTGCACAGCGGTTTTCGTTGGCCCAGACATCCGCCTATCAAGAGATCTCGTATACAGCGCCCTATGATATTTCCCGCCATCCAGGAGCCACCGATCCATGGCGTACCCTGGACTATCCACCGGTCCGGATAGGCCATGATTAATGGCCGCCAACTGGGAGGCCCAGTAGTATCTTCGCACATCGGGTAATGCTATTCCCCCATCATACCACGGGAGCGTGAGCTTCGTGATAGCAATGCGTGGCCGGCCGTCCCAGAGCAGGGCACGTTGCAAGCTCTCGATTTCGCCAAAGTATCTGGCCGGGACCGGGTCTTGAGTATTTTGCAGGGCATACAGGAATCTGGGCAAGGACATCATCTTAAATAACGCCGCGCGCCCAAGCAGGGAGAGAGGAAGTTTTCGCCACCCCTCCACATCACGTCGGAGACGAAGAAGAGGGGGAAGCAAATTGTTCTCATAGCGTGCTTTGGGGTCAGTAGAGATATAGATCCCCAGGTATTTGAATCCCTGTCGCGCCATCTGTATGCCACAGTCCCTCGGAAGACGAGGTGTCCCCCCTCTCAGAACGTATAAGTGCGACTTCGACCAATTAATAACTAGGCCAGAGTACTGACCAAAGAGTCGAAGCACGTCACATGCCACGATGAGAGACTTGCAAGGGGAGGTGAGATACAGAAGGATGTCATCTGCATATAATGACACTCGGTCCTCGAATTCAGGGGACCAGCGAATGCCATGTATGTCAGGGTGGTTACGTATCCAGGCTGCCAATGGTTCGAGTGCAAGTGCAAACAAAAGGGGCGACAGAGGACAGCCCTGCCTGGTGCCCCTCTGGAGAGCAAAGGACGTGGAAACTCGACCATTGACCGTCACATTAGCCAGCGGGCGGGCATACAGAAGTTTAACCCACCCTACGAATTCCGGACCAAAGCCGAGCTTCGCCAACACTGCCCACAGGTAGTTCCATTCAAGGGAGTCAAAGGCCATCGTGGCGTCCAACGACGCCAGAACAGCTGGCTCCCCGAGGGTGTGGGCCCTAGCCAGGGCTCCGTGGAGTCTCCGAAGGTTAAGGGCAGTGTTGCGGTGTGGAATAAAGCCCGACTGGTCCGGGTGCACTAAGTCGCCGATTGCGCCAATCAAGCGGTTGGCCAGCAGTTTGGCACGAATCTTAGGCTCTGCATTCAACAGAGAGATGGGACGATACGATCAGCACAAATCTCTTGGTTTCCCTTCCTTATAGATAACCACAATGGTGGCCAGCCTCTGGTCGTGGGGAAGCATGCCCGTCTCTCGCGCCTCCAGGAACATGTTCCGTAGGGGCGGAGAAACGACATCTGGCTTGATTTTATACAGTTCCACTGGAATGCCATTGGGGCCGGGCGCCTTAACAGACCTGAGGGAACGAATGGCAAGGGCTATCTCGTCCGCAGTAATGTCCCTGTCTAGGTCGGCACGGTCTGCCTCCGGCAAGCACGGGAGATCTATGCCCGCCAAAAGAGCACAGGAGTCGGCCTCAGACCGGTCCGAGACCGAAGTGTAAATGCCCTGAAAGTAGTCCGAGAACGACTCAACTATTGCCCTCGGATCAGTGACAAGCAGGCCATCGTCCCCCAACACCTCCGGAACTACGCGGCCAGCTCTCTCCTTCCTGTCAAGCCAAGCAAGGAGCTTGCCCGCCTTGTCTCCGACATCATAAATTCTACCCTGCTGTTCTCTACCCATGACGATGGCAGCATCGGAGGCAAGATCGCGATATTCTGATTGCTTAAGAGAGAGGGCATGGAGCAGCTCAGGCGTCGGGCCCGCTTCCAATTGGGAGTCCAGCTCCATAATCTCTGCTTCGATGCGCACCATGTCAGCATCTCTGTGCCTGCGGACGTCCGCTATGAGGGTCTCACCTCGCAGAACCGTCTTAAACGCCTCCCATAAAGTGGCGGCTGATGCGACAGACCCAGTATTCTCAGTAAAATAGAGCTCAATAGCTCTGGCCAGGAGTCCGCGCGTATTCGGGTTTCGAAAATACCACGGGTTGACTACTACAGGCTGCTCGGTAACCACAATGTCGAAGTCAAAAGACACCCACACCGGGGAGTGGTCCGAGATGCCCCTTGCCAGCATGCGGGCCTCGGAAATCGCCGGCGCATGGGCCGCCAAGGCCAAAACATAATCTATTCTAGAAAGGCTACCGTGCGACCAAGAATGAAACGAGTATTGACTCTGGGTGGGATGCATAAGTCTCCAGCAATCAATCAGCCCCATAGTGTCAAGGAAATCGGGCAACCAGGATTGTGAACTACGGAGATCTCTAGGCGGATGTCTGTCCAAGGTCCCCGAGCAGACTGAATTGAAATCACCACCCACAATAAGCAACCCCTCGGGCAGGCTCAAAATGGCGCCTCCAAGGTCCTGAAAAGTGTTGTTTTGTAACCCCGGGGGAACATAAACTGAAACCAGAGTCAGGGACCGCCCCTCCCATCTCCCCGTGACGGCAGCGTACCGCCCCCTCTCATCCACGACACTGGAGTCAATCTCAAATGGGAGAGACGTGCGCACCATAATCCCTGCTCCCTGGGACCCCGAAGAGAACCCTGAATGTGCCACCATCTTGAAACCCTTCCTGTTGAGCACACGACACGTATTTCCCACCAGATGTGTCTCCTGTAACAAAATAGCATCAGGCATACTTCTCCTAAACAATTGCAAAACCACCCCTCTCTTGATGCGGTCACCCAAGCCATTAACATTCCAACACAGAACTTTTAATTTCCTACCCCCCATCGTCAAATCCCGGGCCTCCGCCGACCCCAGTAGGCCTCACAGATACATGAAAAGAATTAGAGCAGACGTTGCATTGCTTTAAGAAAGGAAAGAAGAAACAAAGAAAGCAAACAAAACCAACCCACACACCACCCCCCACACTGCACCCCTGCAGCAGACTAACTAGCCCCCCAACCAGCAGTGTGCCTGTCGCCCCATGAACTAAACTACAAGAAGACCCTAGAGGAGAAAGGAGATCACGTAGTCCCCCCCCGCCACCCTCCATGTTAAAAAGAAGGATATTCACAATAAAGTGCTACAGTAGGGCTTGTAGGTCATAGTCAACAGGAACACCGACCGACAAAGTTAGTGAAATGAGTACTACTCCTGACGATCGGGGCCTCCCGAGGCACCCTCCGAATGTTCCTCCCGTTCCTCGCGTCTGTGCGGCAAGGTGTCCAGCCAGTCACTTACAGTCTCAGGCATGTCGAAAAATACAGCACGACCATCGTGCTCAATACGCAGTCTAGCAGGGAACATCATTGAGTATTTCATCCCCAAGTCTCTGAGACGTCGCTTCACTCCCGCAAAACTTTGACGCTGTCTCTGAACAGCCCTAGTAAAGTCCGGGTAAAAGTTGACATCCGCGTTCTGGAACTTGAGGGGCCCATGCCGTCTCGAGGCCTGTAGGATCACATCTCGATCTCTGAAATTGAACAGGCGGGCAATGATGGGTCGCGGCGTGGCGCCCGACTTCGGCGGGCCACCCGGCATTCTGTGGGCCCGCTCGACCAAAAAGAAATGGCTGAGGCCCGCAGGGGCCAGATGAGTCTTTATCAGGTCCTCAACAAAGAGGTCGGTGGCCGAGTCCTCTGCACCCTCCGGAACCCCAATGATTCGAACGTTCTGCCGCCTGGCACGTCCTTCAAAGTCTTCCAGCCGCTTTGAGAATAGGTCGTTGACAGACCTCAAATTCCGGACGTCCGTCTGCAGGTCCGAGACATCAGTCGTGAGGCTCGCAGTTTTAATATCCAGTGATTTCACTCTATCATTGGTTTTGCCAGGATCGGCCCTGATCAGGTTGAGGTCGATCGCCAGGGTGTCGACTTTGTGCGTCAGGACCTCGTGTTGCTGGTGCATCTCTGTTCTGATGCTAGCTATAGCCCCCATGATGTCCAGGAGTGTCGGCTCCGACTCATCTGGCGAGCCCGCACGAAGGGTGTCTTTTGAATGAGCGGCCACAGTTGGCGAGGTCCTCTGTTGGGCATAGCGGTCAATCTTGTTGGTCTGGGGTTGGACCGTTTTCCTGCTGACCCGGTTCACCGTTCTGTCTGGGTCGCCCTTGCCCGCCATGTTGAAACCAGGGACAGAACAAAGGGTGGCACACCGAAACCCCTACGAGTACACAAGCAAGTGTGGAGCGTAGCAGCCGCGGATGTTCAGTCAGCGATAGGCCACTCCGCAACTCCGCTTACTCCGCCGGCTGGAACAGGAGTCACTCACTCGGCATATCGATCATGCACTTCAGTGTCACAGCCGTCGGCCATCACCGAGACAATGGTCCGCCCCTGGCACGGAACTTCAACACGACGTATCTTCGTCAATGAGTGTCGGATTTTTAATCGGACAGCAGATCCCGGCTCTACGACCATTCACCAACAAGAATCCACCACCGTGGAACAGGATTTCGATCAGGATTTATGCGGAGGGTCGGAGGGTCTCCGGAGCTCCGAGCTTACGCGGCCATCTTGCTTGCCCGCGAAGCTCCTCCCGGCAAGAAGTATTTTTGATTCATTTTTATAATTATGTCATACGTTTAATTTTTATCAAATTTTGGCACCTTGATTTTTCTTTTGGGAACATGGAGGTCGTTCTGTCTATGCATGCACACCTTACTATGGTGGAGATGAAGGCCATGTGAAAGAAAGAAAGCTGAAGCTAGGAAGAGAGCAATGAGACTATGAGAAGGCTTCTCAGGGCCTGGAAAAGGACCAGCCAAGCACAGATCACCTAAGAGAAGAATGAGGTAGAAGCTGAGGATGGTCCAGTGCTATTGAAGGATTTTCTTCAAGGAGCAGCATCACCTGTGTTATCCAGGCCTGGGAGCAGTGTGTCCAGGCAGGCCCAGCCCATTGTTATTTGACACACCATCACAGCTCTGTTTCGATCCATCCATATGCAAATCAATCTTTTTTTCCCCAAATGTTTTTATTTAGCAGTTGTTGATTTCACAGCTGTTTAATACGAATGAAACACAAATACAATAAGCCACTCACAGGAGGCATTAACATTTCTCTGGTTTCCAAAATGATCTGCATCAGGACTCATGCACCAGAGGTACCATATAGCACATTCCCTCGGGTAAGTCTCATATGGGCAATCCCGGATCCTCCTCCCCCACCCCTCCCCTGATCCTTCTCAGGACCCCGTATAGCGTATCCATCTACTCCAAATCTTGACAAACTTGCAGGGGCCTGCCCTACCTGGATATATCTCAAGTTCTGCTAATTGACACCAGTCCAGATCATTTTCTCAGTCTTGTAGCATTGGGGGATTGCAACCTCAGCCGCCAAGATAAGCCACTGACCCAGGTATTTGAGCCACACCACCTCCCCGGTGATACCCAGGATCAACCATCTGGCCTCCATTGGAATCTCCAACCTTGTGACAGAGGCCATCACCACTGTGATTTCTCCCTACAGTAGAGGTGGATCTGTGAGCATTCCCAAATCGTGTGAAAGAAAATACCTCTTTCACCACATCTACGGGCACATTGGGCTGAATTACATCGGCCCATCCGGTGCAACCGAGAGCAAAAGTAGTAGGATTTGTAGCAGTATACAGAGTTGTACCAGTTGCAAGCAGGCTCTTATAGCTATCTCTCTGGGGCATTGCAAGGTCTTCCCCAGTCCTCGTCCTCTATAAGACCTAAGTCCCCATCCCAGGCGTCTCATAAGGGACGAAGAAGGTCAGGTTAGTTGTTATGAAAATCAGTCTTGAAGCCAGGCCAGGTCCTCAATGAATCAGGACACAAGCAACCCAGGACCGGTTTTGCCCTTGTTATGGATCATCAGCCAGGTATTGCTTGGTTCCAGTTGTAGAGTGTGCACAGAACCCACTTCTGAGCATACCTGTCACACTTAGAAAGAAACACTAAAGTATACATAAAAGGGATGGATTGACGGTTTGACTTAATCTCAGTCACTGTAATTACTCGGTCCGCATCTCAGTCCATGATTATTGTGCCAGTTTGGCCTTCCGCTCCTCCAAAGCAAAATGTTTCCCCTGTAGTCAAGGGCTGCCACTACCTGTTTTTCAGCAGCTTCCAAAGCAGCAGCTGACTTATTTACCTGAGCTACCAGCCTCAACTCACCCAGCGCAATGGCTGGCTTCCTCTGAGCAACCTCTGCCTTCGGCTCCAGGACACAGCTGCTGCCTTGTCCTCCCTAGGGCAATACACCAAAGTATACAAAATGGAGGAGAAGAGCAAAACAAGATAGACCTAAAGTCCTAGAGAGGAACAGAGTCTGATGAGGATGGTGGCAGCGATACTGTGGTACCCAGAGGGGGTCTTCATAAATCCAATATTTTCAAAGATATTGTGCCTCACTGTGTGTTGGGGGATTATATAGATAAGCAGTTTGCTGCTTATTAGATTGCCTTGCACATGCACAAAGTACCTGAGCAAAGTATGGCATTTGGAGGAAGAACACCCTATTGGCCCTAGAGGTAGCAGAGCAGATGTGTTACCAACCCATGAATACCACGATCATTTGCAAGGCTGCAGTCAAAGCAGCCTTGGGAGGATTTGTTGATGTTTTCATCAAAGCAATAGAGGGTTGGGTGAAGGGCAGCAACAAAATAAACAGTTGTAGAATTTGTTTAGGCAGGAGCATATTCTGAGTTATTGTTTTACAGATTTTCCCCAGCATCTGATTGATTCTAAACTCACTGATCCCAAAGGAGCTTGGAGATAGAGGATGATCGCTGGCTCTGCACCTGAGTGTCAGAGAGGTTACATAGGAATGACCACAAGAAGGGTGGTTCAGGCTATCAGTAGTTGGTTAAAAATGACAACCAATTAGGATCCCAAACTGCTGACAATGGGAAAGAGTCCCAAGCCATTTCAGAGAAGTAAGAAAGGGAGAATCAGTGGGAAAAGACCTTTTGAGAGGGGCAGGTTATTTGACTCATTAGTCGGAGCATAAGAAGGGATATTCCTTGTGCCCCACGACAGTATTCACTACTGGGCACTCTACCAGGCTGGTTAATGTTGCTCTAGACAGGGGTCCCCAAACCAGTCCTAGAGGGCCGGATCCATGCCAGATTTTTAAAATAACTACATGTATCTCAATGGGGATATCCAAAAAATCTGGCATGGATCTGGCCCTCCAGGACCGGTTTGGAGACCCCTGCTCTAGAGGGAGGTGATTCCTAGCAGGCTAGGGTAAAGCATATCTTAGTGTCCCTTTGTTGAGAGGTGGACCCAGAAGATAGGCCGGTGATCCCAGAGAGTTTTATGAAGTACTTTCAGAAGCTCTCAGTGAATTCAGTCCATGTCCCTGCTCTGCTGGATATATGTGCCAGTTGGACCATGTTGTTAGAAAGTCTAGTTTTTCCAGAACAGTAACTGCAGCGAAAGGTCAGTGGGGAAAGGAATGACCATTGGTCGAAATATGACTTCTCTATCGCCATGAACTCATTAAGAATGGAGGTGAATAGCTACTTAGAGGAAGGTAGCTGTGTGTCCCTACTAGGCGATGGATTGCATCATTGACAGTGAAATACCAAAGGTGGGAAGGGAACCAGTGGGTGAGAGTATCCAGGTTGCTTCACCACAGGTCTTGGAAGATACTGGCCCTATGGTTTGTGTGCAGGTGCACAAGAGGAACATAAGGGATGGGGGAACCAGGAGGTTAAGAATTACCTGCTCTAACAGAAGAGGACCTGAAGCCTGGCACTAATCAGGCCACTTCTGTCCTGGAAGTGCTGCATGAGGTGTCGGAGACAGGCAACAGGAGCCATGACCATACAGACCCATGTGTGAATGAAACAGACAAAGTGCTTCACCCTTGATGTGAGCAGTGTGCTCCCACTGGATGTCCTGCACTGTCAGTGAAGTGTTGATCTCAAGGTACTGATCCTTTGCTAAAAGGCTAGTCACCGGGTGTCAATCTTGAGACGGTAGAAAGTGAGAGTGGAAGCAGAGTGCCTGCAGCCTAAGGGTGTAACTTCTGCACCACGAAAGCCCCAGGCAGGTTAAAAGGTCACAGGGAGGTTCCTTAGCCAGTAGTTTAGGGACATGAGAGTTGCCCAATGGAAGGCATGTCAGTGGTCATCTGCACTGCTCTCCTGGAACACTTTCAGGGACCCTTCTGGAAGCCTGTTGGTGACAGGTGAGAAGGAGGACGGTTTGTGACTCTGGCATGGAATGGAATGCATAGCATTGTGTCATGAGTTAGGGTGACCAGACTTCCTGTATTTCCTCAGACAGTCCTGGTTTTTCGTGAACTGTCCCAGCATCCTGATAGTTTTAATAAAATGTCCTAGTTTTGGTGAAAGGGATGGGTAAGCTTGCACATTACATTTCAAATAAGGTGGAGGCTCGCATTCCCTCTGACCCGCTCTTGTTAAATCACTGTGGGGACAAAAAGTTAATCATTTTTATTCTTTTAAAGACTCCCCTGCTGTGCTGTAGCTTCGTACTGAAGCAGCACAGCAGGATGTAAAGAGGGAATAAGTACCAATGAGAAGACTTTCAGTTGACACCCAAACTCGTGAGCTTACTCTAACTTTATCACAAATGGGAGAGGAGCGGGAGTATTTAATGAAAACACTGAACTATTTTTGTTTAAATTGTGAAAAGTTGGCACATCTTTAAGCTAAATCACGTTTCAAAAAGAGGCTCTGTACTTTTAATTTTCTGGCACTTAATCTTCTAGGGGAGAGGATGTGGCGTAACAACCAGAACTGCCGACTTTGTAGCTGGGGAACCAGATTCGAGTCTCGGCGTCAACTCAACATCCTGTGATTCTGGGTAAATCACTTAAACTCCCTACCAAAAACGAATTTCCCATGGACAGGGTTAGTAGCTAGGGCAGATGTTGACAACAGGATAATGGTGGATTCCGAGGGGAAATAGAACATACATATGCCACTGCAAAAACAGCTAAGTGTTAATATATTATTGCTTGAGCAGGGAAGTCAGTTAAGGGATTGATTAGTCTGTCCTAGATCTTGCTTTAATTGGACCATTCTCTAAGAGAGATTAAATGCTTAATTTTAACCACCACTTAAGAAAGGGCTAGAAAAATGCTCCAAAGTTACTTCCTGCTTAGTTTTTACAATCTGACTTAATGGTGAAATCAGATTTTAGATAACCTTTAGACTCGTCAGCCTTAGGGTGGTCTTACCCCTAACTTTTTGCCTTCTTCTTCCATTTTTGCTGATCTCATTTTTTCTGGGTTTAGCACTTTGTATACTTTATACTTTACTTTAGTAACACTGGCTTATCCCCAACTGGCACATTTAATTTACCTGCAAGTAGAATGGCACTACAAGTGGCCAAGGCCTGTAAAATGTAATGCCTCTAGTGGGCCTACAGTACCTATTGTACCATCCATCTAAGTAAACCTAAACATGTCTCAGGCCTGCCATTGCAGCCTGTTGTGCAGTTTTTAACTTCCATTTCGCCCTGAAAAAATACATCTTTTGTCAGGCCCAAACCTTCTTTTGTATAAAATAGAAAAGTCACCCTTAAGGTAGGCTCTGGACAGCCCAGAGGGCAGTATGCAGGATATTTAAAAGGTTGGACATGTACTTTTACGTTTTACATGTCCTGGTAGCATAAAACTCTTTAAAATGTGTTTTTCACTACTGCAAAGCCTACCTCTCCTACAGACTGATATTGGAGTTACCTTTATTACCTTTAATAAGCTGTAATTTCCAAATGGGAGCTGGTAACCAGTTCATGTCTGATGTCTTTGGAATTGTAATGAAAATTCCTAACTTATGGTGTAGTTTGATTTTAAATTACATTTTCAAAATGCCACTTTTAGAAAGTTGTTATTTTCCTGCCTTAGCTATTTATTGCCTGTACCTGGGTTGCATGGCTGGGTGTAGTCGACAGTTGAGCTTTGTGTATTCCTCCTAGACAGCCCCACGCAATAGGGAGCTTAGCTGTACCTGGATGGGCAATCACTGGCAGGATGGAAGGGAGGAGCTGGGCCCAGCCCCACTTAAACTTGAATGTGCTGTGTCCTGCCTCGACACAAAGGCATGCATACCCCCTGTAGTTAGTCTGGAGCCCGGACAGGAGAGGCAGGATGCCTGGGGACTTCAAAAGAACACTCTAGTAGCTTCTTCCCCACTTCAAGGCACTCCCGGGGATAAACAGTGGACCTCAGACACCACCACTTCCGTGCACTTCTAGACCAGTGGATACTCTGCCAGGAAGAAGGCTGTGCTATGCTACTGACTTGTTGTGCTGACCTGCTGCCATCTTGCCTAGGTGAGAAGGACTGGACCTGGATCTCTTGAATTCAGAACCCCAGAGTAACTCCAAGGACTGGCCTCCTAGCTTGAGCCTCAAGGACAGAAGGCTCCAACAACCTTGATCCAGCACTTGGATTCTGCCATATGAGTCTGCCCTGTGAAGCAGTGCTATCCCAGACCTGGACCCTTGGAAATTGGCTTAAGGGACTCTGCCAGCCTCTGTAGATCAAATTGAATGGACACATCTTCCCTACTGTGCGGTGGAACTCTAAGCAGAACAGACACATCGCCACTACTGCTTGGATCAGACTGTACAACCCAACCTCGACGCTGGACTTTGCATCATATGCCCTCATTGTCGGGATCCTCAACACCAAAGCAGGTACTCGCATGGCAACCTCGACGCATCTCGGAACTGATGCATCACTTTGGCTGCGACAATGCATCTTCAACGCAGATCCTTGCAATGTTCTGCAAGCCAGGATTTAAGGTACTCTGGTCCGCGCTCAATCGCGGTAGCATGAACTTGTGACTTTGTCCCAGTACGGCACGGCTAAATATCCACAGTTTGCACTTTACGCATTTTGGCGCTATTTTCACTAACATATTTAAACTTCAAAACCTCTGGTACTACTGATGGTATTTTTGTCATTTTGGTCTTGTTTTATTTATTAAAAATGACTTTTTCTAATCCTGTTGTGGGATCATGGTGTTTTTTCACTATGTTACTGTTTGAAGTGCATAACTGCAACAAATGATGGACGGAATGCTGAATGATTCAAACATTCTCCCCCAGTCAAGAGATCTGGGTTAAAGCCATTGTTCTTTTGACCACTATGCCACCACAGTTTGGACCTAGCCATATGCAAATCAGTCTTGACCCTGTGCCTCATGGGAACAGTCCAGACCGAACTGCCAAGCCAGGTCCTCCCTGGACCAGAAACAAGCATCCTGGGACCGGTTTCGGGGTATGTCACCCTTCATTAACCAGTCTAGATTGAATCCAGTGGCACAGTGAGCAAGAGACCCACGTCTGGGCATACCCGTCCACTTAGAGCGAAAAGTATAATTGCAACAAATGATAGATGGAATGCTGAATGATTCAAACATTCTCCCCCAGTCAAGAGATCTGGGATAAATCCATCTTTTTTTTGCCCACTACTCCACCCCAGTTTGGACCCAGCCATATGCAAATCAGTCTTAACCCTGTGCATCATGGGAACAGTCCAGACCAAACTGCCAAGCCAGGTCCTCCCTGGACTAGAAACAAGCATCCTCGGACTGGTTTCGGGGTATGTCACCCTACAACAGCCAGGGTAGCTTGAATCCACTGGCACAGTGAGCAAGAGACCCATGTCTGGGCATAACCGTCCCACTTAGGGCAAAAAGTATAACGGTTTGAAGTGCAGCATAAATATTTTACTCATTGTCTCTAAATTAAGCACGGCTGCTCTGTGTAAAGTTACCCGAGGGTTGAGAACAGACTAATTTAGGGTTTGCTTGTGACTTCACTCCAAGATTAATTGTGGTTTCTGTTTGAGAAGGGTTACAGCCTTTTCCACCAGTAACCCAATTTCTTACACTAGTGTTCAGCGGTGAGGATTAGGACTTGCGTTTGTGCAGTGTGTACAGTAATTTTGAGTCACACTACCACCCCACTTAAATAATCCACGAGCATTTCACGTTTTTAAATTCTCCCTGATTGGCTTCTTTTTGTTTCTCCAAATCTACCATCATTCCTACTAGTGGATTGTTGAAGCCATACCATCAGTAATGGAGTTTGAGCTGGCCAACTTGGAAAATTACAATGTGGCTGAGCTTAGGCAAGGAAAGAGGAATGCAAATGAAGAAAAGCGTTGAAGCTGCAAAAAGCTCTAAGGAGCCACCGGTTGACGACAGCCACAGAGGAGCAGGATGAGTAGGATGAGTAGGATCAGAATCTGGTCATCAGCCCTCAAATGCAGTCGCTGGAGAAGGGAGAAGACCTATCCCCTGAATTGGAGATCCCTGCCAGAGCAGGACGCAGTGTTTCATCTCATGGCCTGTCCCCAGAAGAGTTGGTGGACAGGAAGGCAGAGAGAGAGAGTGTTTAAACTACAGGTGGCCAAGATCAGGATGGAGGAGAAACTTGCTTTGGAGTGTTTGGCTCATGAAAGGATCCTTAAAGAGCTGGAACGTAGGGCAAAGCATGCAGATTCCAGAAATGGTGGAAGCATTACCTCAGTGTCTGAAGAAGAAAAGGAGGCATGGATCACCAAATTTCTGATATCCAGTTATGTGGTCAAGGGAGTAGCCAGGAAATGAAAATACCCCCAACTTTGAACCAAAGCTCTTATGGCAACCAAGCAAGTAAAACAAGTCATAGTGAGCCTTCACAGAAGAGCTCTCTTGTCTCTTCCATTAAAGCATCTAGCCATTGATCCTGGCATGCACCCGCTGACATTCACCATTTGCCATTTACAATCTGTCATCCCTTCATTCTTTCATCCATATTTCAGTCTTTTCCTATTCCGTCCCTCAGTCTGCCCATCCATAACCAAAGCTATCCATCTCCAAACCTATCCATCAAACCCATCTATCCTTTCACTCACCCATCTCTACATCTACCCTTTCACTCATCCATCCATCAATTCTTTTGCTCACCCATCCATCTACCCTTTCACTCATTCATCCTTCTCTCATCCATCCATTCTTTCACTCATCTATCCACACTTCCATCCATCCATTCATCCATCTATCCTTTCACTAATTTGTCCACCCTTTCACTCATCTGTCCATTCATTTACCCTTTCATTTGTCATCCACACACCCTTCTATCCATCCATTCTCCCTTACGCTCATCCATCCATTCTTTCACTGTTCCTTCCATCATCTCTTTCACTCATCCAGCCAACCTTTCACTTCTCCATCCATTCTTTCACTCATCCATCCTTAAATCCATTCTTTCACTCGTCCAACAATCTATCCATCTTTTCAGTCATCCATCCATCGTTCCACCCATCTACTCATCCATTCATTCACCTTTTTACTCACTCATCTATCCATCTTTTCACTCGCCCATCAGTCTGTCCATCTAACTCCATCCATGTATCTAGCAACACTTTCACTCATCCATCCACTCATTTACTTACACCTCCATCCTTACCAACATCCTTTTTCTCACACATTCACTCACCCTCCCTTTGATGATAAATATGAGCCTTTATCTGCTGAGCTGCAGACAGACGAGGCTCATCAAGAACCCCAATCCCGCTGTTGCTGCTAAAGTGGGGGGGGGGGGGGTCACAATGCCCCTGCATGTGGTGAAGGATGAGACTTCTAAATGGTTTTCAGACTATGAGGGGGGGGTGTTATAACCCCATAAAAGCCATCCTTTTAGCAAAATATGGCATGATCCTTGAAGTATTGCCAGACGTTCAGGGACAGCCTTTCACTCGTCCATCAGTCCGTCCTCCATCCATCAATCATCAATCTACCCACACTTTCACTCATCCATCCACCCTTTTACTTACACATCTATCCTTACATACATCCTTTCTCTCACACATTCACTCACCCACCCTTTCATGTTAAATATGAGTCTTCCTTTACCACGTTGCAAACTGATGTGGCCCATCAAGAACCCCGCTGTAGCTGCTAAAGTGGGGGATTCACAACACTTCTGTATGTGGTGGTGGATGACACTGCTAAATGGGTTTCCAGCTTAAGAGAGACCTGAGAGTATACACGATCTCAGAGGAGCAAGGGGGGCAGGTGGTGGGGGGTATGTGGAAGCATATGCCTCCAGTGGGGAGGGACACTCTTCTGACCCTAGAAGTAGAGGGCCAGTTCAGGTACACCCCCACGGAAGCTATCCTTTTAAGTAAATATGGGCTGACCCCTGAAAAGTATCGCCAGAGGTACAGGGCCAGCCACAAACTCCCCAATCAGTCTTGGGTGGATTTCCTAGACTACTTTAATAAGGCACTGAATATCTAGGTGAGGGGCAGCAAAGTTAATGATTACAGTGGGCTGTACAACAAGATTCTCAGGAAGCACATGCTCAATACTTGTTTTACAGAGCTGCGCCAGTACCTAGTGGACAGCAACCTGGCTGACCCCAGGAAGCTTGCCGAGGAGGACCTCTGGGTCAGCACCAGAGGATCTAAAAAGGCATTTGGGGGAATGGGATCTCAAAGCGTGGTTAGGGGTCCCAACAGCAGAAAGAAAAAATAAAAGTAGGGAGTTGTTAGAAGACCCCTAAATAATTCCCAAGTGAACAGTGGTAACCAGTACCAATCTGTACCCAAGAAAAAGAGATTCTTAGACAAACAGACAGGAAATGTGTCCCTTAATATGCTGACTGTTACAAATGTGGGAAATTCCAAGGGAGGCCAACATGTCTCAAGAGGGCACAGCCCCGCCACCGGTGGGCAGATACCCAGGTTGGTGAGTGTAGAGCTTGGGGAGGAGATGGTCACAGTTAGCTTTGGGGAGCATACAGAGGTGACCCTAGTGTCCCTGGGGGATAGAGAGATGGTGCCAAAAGCCAGTATGCCTACAATACTTCTAATTACAGACAATGGGTCACCATCAATGGGAAACAGGTGGAGGGGCTGAGGGACACAGGAGTCAGCATGACTACTGTGAGGTGTCAAGTGGTGTCCTCAGAGCAGGTCCTTCCCAACACATTCCACCAAGTCATAATCACAGTAAACTATGAGAGTTATCTACCAGTGGCTCGAATTCTCTTTGAGTGGGGTGTGAGGTCTCAGGTTCTCTAAAAGTCGCTGTGAGTCTTGCCATGGCTGTACATTGTCTGTTAGGCAACGACCTGGAGCACACTATCTGGAAGGAGGTAGAGTTCAGGTCACAATTGGAGATGTTAGGATCGCCTGAATGGTTCTGTATGACCATACCATTAATGGTTGCTCGAGAAGGGAGTAAAGGGCATCTGGAACCTGGAATAATGGCCCATGCAGCTACCAGGAAGAATAAGGGCAGTGGGTGTGTGTGTGAAACCAGTCCCTGAAGTCCCAGAAATCCAAGTTGACAGGGCATTTGAAGAGGATACTCCTGAGTCTAACAGGGAGGACAGAGGACATTGTTAGCCTGAGTGGCCTGCCTAAGCTTGCTGGATGACAAGTTGAGGGTGGTCCAACCAGGGAGGAATCCTGCAAAGCGTAGAAGGAGTACCCCACTCTAGGGGACTTAAGGTAGCCAGCTGAGGTCCAGGCAGCAGGTGATACATCTCAAGATCACCTTATTTATTGGGAGATGTCTTCCTATACAGTGAGCCCAAAGTTCCCGGACATGGGGCAGCTTGTGTGCCAATACCCCCCAGTGTTAGAGAGCCTTCCTACTGGGGTTGGCTCATGGTATACCCAGGCAGGACATCTGGAGCAAGACCAGACTTTCACCAGTCTTGTTGCCCACTTCTTTTGGCCCCAGATTAAGAGGGCATTGGATGTGTTCTGTAGGCTGTGGAGAAGTGTGGCTCAGGGGTTAGAGGCGGCAGACCCGGAAGCTGAGATCGGCCCTGGACCAGGGTTCAATTCCCCGCCCCGATGGGGGTTGGGCTCAATAATTCCACGGACTCGATAATTCTCACTCCGGTGCCTACTCGACTCACGGGTTCACACTCTGCGACTCTGGGCAATAGCTTGCTTAATCTCCACAAAGGCCCTTCGCGGCGGGATGCCTGGCTTTCACCTTGTCGATACCCTGCCGGGGTATCTCACAGGGGAATACCAGGACGGGTTCCCTAAGCAAGCGCATAGATGCCTGCGATGTGGGCGATTTGCGCTATATAAATACATGTACATTTACATTTACATTTACCTGCCATGCCAGTGGAAAGTCAGGGAAAAAGCTCAAGGCTCCTCTGACCCAAATTCCAGTCGTTGGCACACCCCTTGAAAGGGTGGGCATCAACATTGTTGGTACATTGGACCCAAGACCGCTTTAGGCAACAGGTTCATGGTGGACCATGCCACTCGCTACCCAGAGTCCATCCCTCTGAGGTCAGTGACTGCACCTGAGGTGGCCAGGCTTTCATGGGGATTTTCGACTCATGTTGGATTCCCCAAAGAGTAGTGTTTGACAAAGGCACTAATTTCATATCAGTGTACATGAAGTCTATGTGGGATGAGTGTAAAGTAATTTATAAGTTCTCCACGCCCTATCACCCCCAAAGAAACGGGCTTGTACAAACATTCCACAATACTCTTAAAGGCATGATAATGGGCATTCCTGAGCCTATGAGGGGTAAGTCGGACGTCCTCCTGCCATGCCTTTTCTTTGCCTACAAGGAGATGCCACAGAAGGAGGTTGAGTTTAGCCCCTTCAAACTCCTCTATTACCATACTGTTAATGGGAACTCTTGTCAGGGAGGGGTGGGGGCAAGCTCACAAGGGGCCCCTCGGGATGTGGTCAGCGACATGCTGGCCCATCGTACCCAGATGCATTGCTTCTGGAAGAAGGTGAAAAGCAATCTTGAGACCAGTTAAGAGGTTTTGAAACTTTGGTATGACCAGAAGGGCTCTGGTGGAGTTTCAACCTGGCCAGAAAGTGTGGGTCATGGAGCAAGTGGAGCCCATGGCTTTCCAGGATTGCTGAGTTGAAGGAGCGGAAGGGGGAGTCCACTTACCTGGTGAATCTCACAACCGCTAAGAACCCCCTTTAGGGTGTTCGACATGAACTGCCTCCAACCACACTCGAAAAGTCCAAAGTAAGCATGCTCCTGGTGACAGATGGAGTGAAAGAGGAGAGCAAGCACTGACCTCCTGCCTGCCCAAGAGAATGATGGGTCAGTGGAGCATGTCAACCTCTCCCCTACCCGGACCCCAGAAAAGCAGAGTGACTGCCGCCAGTTGCTGGGGCAGTTTTCCTCTCTGTTCTCTCTCTCACCCCTGGACTGACATTGACACTGGAGACAGTCCGCCTGTGAAAATAAGATTTACAGGTCGTCAGTCAAGGTGAGATCAAGTATCAAGGAGGTCTCTCAGATACTGGGGTTAAGGGTGATGAGCACTCCAACAGTCCTGGTCCAGTCCTGTGGTGCTGGTACCCATGGCTGCCTAACGAGGTTCTGTGTAGAATACAGAGGACTTAATTTGATCATGAAGACTGATGTACACCCCATCCAACAAGCTGATGAGATCATTGACAGGCTGGGGACTGCCCAGCTCCTGAATAACTTTGATATTACATCTGGGTACTGGCAGATTACTATGACTGAGAAGGCAAAAGAGAGGCCTGCATTCTCGAACCCAGAGGGCCACTTTCAATTTAGAGTGATGGCTTTTGGCTGAAAGAATGCCCCTGCCACTTTTCAGAGGTTGGTAAACAGGGTCCTAGTTAGGAAGGGGGAATTATGTGCTGTCTACCTGGACAACAGAGCTGTCTTCAGCCCCAGCTGGGAGAAACACCTGTACCAACTACAGGAGTTGCTTCAGGCTCTGAAGTAGACGGTCCTGACTATCAAGGCCAGTAAGTGCTAGATAGGGCAGGATTCTGTGGTGTATCTGGGCCACATGGTGGGTGGGGGCAAGGTGCAGATCCTCTAGACCAAAACTGAAACTATTCTGGCCTGGCACTCCCCTAAAACACAGACTAAGGTTCCTTCCTGGATACTATAGGAGGTTCGTAAAGGGACGTGGCACCTTTGTTGCCCCCTTAACTGAGCAGACTTAAAAGAAGCAGCCCAGAAAGGTGATTTGGACAGAAGCCTGCCAGAAATCCTCAAGGAGGCCTGTGTACAGTACCTGTACTCGAGGTGCCTGGCTACTTTAAGGCATTCAAAGTGCACACAGACTCTTCACAGCATGGCATGGTGGCTATCTTAGCACCGTGAAATGAGAAGTGCCTAGACTAACTTGTAGCCTTTATTAGCTGGACATTACTACCACAGGAACAGAAGTGGAGTGCGGTTGAAAGGGAGGTCTTTGCTGTGGTCTGAGCGCTGACGAAGCTGAGACCATAGCTGTTTGAGACTCTCATCTGAGTTCACACAGGGCCCTCTGATGGCTCATGCAGACGAGGGGAAAAAATCACAAACTATTAAAGTGGTCCATCTCCCTACAGGGAATTGACTTTACAGTGGAACACCATCCTAGGTCAGACCACGCCAATGCTGATGGTCCATCCAGGTTCTTCCGCCTTAGTGATGACAACTCCCAATGGGTTGGGTTGTTCTCTCCACTTTTAGCTGGGGGGGGGGGGGGGGCACGTTAGAGCTGTCAGTTAGGGTGGCCTTTCTCCAAGTGTTTTGCCTTCCTCCTCCAGTTTTGCTGATCTCGTTTTTGCTGGCCTTAGGACCTTTTTGCACTTTGCTACTGCTAAACAGGGCTAAAGTACATAGGCTCACTCCTTAAAGAACAAGGTACTTACCTTCAGTAAAAATGTATCTGTAAGAAATGTAGGTTAGTTAGAGACTCCTTACCTTAGAATTACCCCTGGTGTCAGACTGAATCCGGAGAATTTTTTCTTAGTAGTACCCCTGCGCGTTGGTGGGTGGCGTTGGTCGACTCTGGGTCAGTCATCGGCCTCGTGGTCACCCGGATGATGTTGCGATGCTTACTTAGACGCTGCCCCTGCATGCTGACGTCCATTCTGACACGACTTTCCACGCCAGCAGCGCACAGCCATGGAAAACACTGGCCACTGGTGCACCACAACTAATGCCCAGTAAGGGAGTCCCTATCCCTAGAAATCAGTATGCAGATCCGGGAGGATGGGTCAGGCGGTAAGGAGTCTATAACTAACCTACGTCTCTTACAGATGCATATTTACCGAAGGTAAGTACATTGTTCATCTAATAGAGATTCCTTACCTTAGAATAGATACCCAAGAAATACCATCCCCTTCGGACGGACTGCGAACTAAGTTCACACCAGAAAATCCTGGAGGACAGAATGGCAAAATAACCGTCCCTTTGGACTTGGCTCTCCAGGTAGTAATGTCTGGCGAACATTGTAGGAGAGTAGGATTTGCTTACGATGGTTTCCCCACTTTCGGCTGTTTTTTCACTGTTTCTCGACTTTAGTCTGGCAGGGCCCTGCTATTCAGGGCCCCAGACTAGCTGCTTCCTCTCTAAAATGATTGCATGTACTTTAGGTACACTCCAGATTGGATACTGGGTTACCCTTGTGAGTCTCTAGTATATGGTACCTTAGGTACCAAGGGCATAGTTACCCCAGAGGCCTACCAGGGGCTGAAGCATGTATTATGCCACCCCTGGGAAGCCTTCCAAAATGGCACCACAGGTCTGCTACTGCAGCCTGGGTAAGGTGGTGCATGCACCCCTTACTAAGATATAGGCTACTTTGTGTGAGAGGGTGCCCATGCATGAGCTGGGCCCCTCTGCAGCTTTCTGAGCCTATTCTCTGAGGCTGTCCTGTGATGCAGCCAGACCATATACTCTTAAGTGCATTATAATTCCGTGGTAAATGCTAACTTTGGAATGGCTGCATGGAAACATGTTGTGTTTGTTGTCAAACACTTTGAAATCCTACCCCCCCCCCCCCACCAGTGCTGGCGGCGGGGGTAGAATTCCACCCTTCTAGAGGGTGAGACATGTACACACTGACGTAACCGGTAATAGTTTTAAAGAACCCTAGCATCACAAAATGGATGCTGCAGACACGGGTCTGACCTCCTGCTACTGGACAGAACTCCGGCAGGGGAGGCCTGGGCAATAGGTTTCCTGTCACAGGGAGGTATAACCACCTCCCAGACAGGCTTTAGTGTATTGGGGCTGGGTGGGTGCATTTAGAGAATGCTTTTCAGACCGTGCTGGGGGCACACTTGGTGTCCCTGTGCATACCTCAGTTCAAACCGGTTGCAGGGGCACTCAGTCCCTGCTCTGGCGTGGTAGGGTATGCTCAGACGTGAGTCCCTTGCTCACTTTGCCACTGGATTCAAGCAAGCCTGGCTGAAGACGGATGTAATGCCAGAAACCAGTCCTAGGAAGCTTGTTTCCGGTCCAGGGAAGGCATGGCTAGGGAGTTCGGGCTGGACTGTTCCCATGAGGCACAGGGTCAGACTAATTTGCATATGGCCATGTCTGAACTGGGGTGGCAGAGTGGGCAAAAGAACGGTGATGGATTAAACCCAGATCTGTTGACTGGGTGTGAGTGTTTGATTGGTTCAGATGCTCCGTCTATCACCACCCCCTTTTGTACAGCTTTATTCGCCATAAGTTGGCAGGGTATGCTCAGACGTGAGTCCCTTGCTCACTTTGCCACTGGATTCAAGCACGTCTGGCTGAAGACGGCTGTAATGCCAGAAACCAGTCCTAGGAAGCTTGTTTCCGGTCCAGGGAAGGCATGGCTTGGCAGTTCGGGCTGGACTGTTCCCATGAGGTACAGGGTCAGACTGATTTGCATATGGCCATGTCTGAACTGGGGTGGCAGAGTGGGCAAAAGAACGGTGATGGATTAAACCCAGATCTGTTGACTGGGTGTGAGTGTTTGATTGGTTCAGATGCTCCGTCCACCACCACCCCCTTTTGTACCGCTTTGTTCGCCATAAGTTGGCAGGGTATGCTCAGACGTGAGTCCCTTGCTCACTTTGCCACTGGATTCAAGCACGCCTGGCTGAAGACGGCTGTAATGCGAGAAATCAGTCCTAGGAAGCTTGTTTCCGGTCCAGGGAAGGCACGGCTTGGCAGTTCGGGCTGGACTGTTCCCATGAGGCACAGGGTCAGACTGATTTGCATATGGCCATGTCTGAACTGGGGTGGCAGAGTGGGCTAAAGAACGGTGATGGATTAAACCCAGATCTGTTGACTGGGTGTGAGTGTTTGATTGGTTCAGATGCTCCGTCCATCACCACCCCCTTTTGTACCGCTGGCGTGAAACTGGACAAACGGAAAGTGGTGTGACCACCGCTCTTCCCAGACCCTCCAATAGGTGGGTCCCCAGAGTATGTCCAACCCTTTCTTTAGTATAAGTAAGGGACCCCTGGCAACAGGACTTTAGATCATACCTGGATGAAACTCTGAAGCTGAATCCTGGAACTTCAACACACTACTAAAGACTAGAGGACTGAAGAATCTCCCTTGGGGTCAAGGAGTAACTCCCCTGTTCAAACAGCCACCAAAGAAGCATCTTCGAGGTCTGCATTTCCGAAGCTCCCGCCAGACTCCGAAGTATTTGCGACTCAGGACATGGACTTCCAGACTACTCAGCGGCCGACCCGAGATCCCAGCAAAGCAGAGACCCGCAGCCCTCAGGAGTGACGTGGAACCGGAACTCCTGGACACCGTGCACATTTCAAAGTGCATTGACTTACTGAGCTTTCCTAAAGTTGTGCAGTGGGCTACTTATAGTCCAAGCCCCGAGCACCATCTGCACCGAAGATTGTGGGCCTACACTCCACGAGCCCACTTCTAGCATTTCTGCTCGAGGCCCCTTCTGGATCTCTGGTCCGTCGACTGGTGGGTCCCCACGAAGGTCACACTACTTTCCTTTGGGCTTCGCTGGTTGCTCAAGATGTGCTCTGACTCCCCACCGAGTGGTGAGTCCCTCAGACCTTGCTGGTCGGCACCAAAGCCAATCTCTGCTTTCTGCTTGGGTTGCTGTTGCCAAGGCTTCTTGGGTCCAGTCCGGAAACCGACACCGCAGCACTCAACATCCTTCGTGAGACAGCTCAAATCCAGCACCTGGTCGTCGTCAAAGCCTACTGGTCCTCGTGGCTGAAGAGTCAACCTTCAGCTTCACCTGAAATCACCATACATCGGTGGGCATCCGCTCATCGCCTTCCTGGTCACTGGCAAGTGACCCAGACTCTGTCCCCTCTGCTTTCAGGTTCTACTCTTCCTTGATCCAGGCTTGGATCCACCCGGACACTTTCCACTTGGACGCCAGCAGCACTTTGCAGCAGATCGCCATTGAAATCAACGATGAAACCCGACACGAAAAGGCACCTATGCACCTGGTTTCCCTGGGTGAGGTAACTTGAGTGCTCCGGTGCTCCCGTGGGTGTTGACTCTAGAGCCTCCTAGTTCTAAAGGGGTTTGCTCCAAGTCCTCTTCTAAGTGTCCTTAATCTTTAAAATGCCAACCGTGACTTTCCCCGTAGAAGTCAATGGTGATTCGCGGCTAGGTTTAGACACTGCATGCATCCCCGTGGGTCCCCAGTGTCACTACCTTGAGTGGTTCCTGGTGGCCCCAGCGGTTCTACAGGCTGAAGGCCTGGTCTCTATGTTAGTCATGGTTCTTATAAAACTTTCCTAATATATGGTTTGGTACACCCCTAGGGCTCAATGTATATTGTGCTAATTTACTGTGTATTAATTAAGTTTACTGAATGTACTTTTGCCTCTAGCCTCATAAAGAAACTAGAGGGATGTGTTTAGAATAAATACATATATTTTATATATATACCTGGTGTGGTTCTTTTATTTGGTCATTCACAAGATTATAGACTGGTAAAACAAGCTGCTTTACATTCTTTCAAAACTTAGCCTGAAGGCTGCTCTCCACAGCTACCACTAGGGTATATTTCTACAAAGGTTGCCTTTAACCTACCATCAATAAGGATTATTTGGACTTGTGCAAGGTGCCCACTAGAATAGTGGACATCATATGCCAGGCCAACTTCTCACATTGGTGTGCAGCGTGTGGGATTCCAGCTTGCCATTGTTTTACCAGATAATCTCAAGTGATTGATCATTTGAAAACCACTAAAGGTACCAGGGGTATATATAATACAAGCTTAAATACAGTAAGTTCTACTGAACTTAGAGTTGTGTGTTAAGGGCTTAGCACACCCTTTCTACAACTCAAGAGAGTTTAGTAGGTAACAACTAGAGTAGGTAGTGCATACACCACACCTCACTAGTAATGTCTTTAGGGCCAGGAAACAGTGGGTCCCTGCCAGATTCAAGTCAAGTACAGGTATCCAAGTATGACACATTCCCTTTTCAAGAGTTAAGGGCTCTGTGTAGTAGGAGGAAACTAAAGACAGGCCAAGGGGCCAACACCAAACAACTCATAGAGGTGTTACTGCTTGAAGACCTTAGAAAGGCTCCAGAGCCTGAAAGGGTAGGCAGTAGGGTGGGAGCAGCAGATGAAGAAGAGCCCAGTGGTCCAACCCACCAGGGCTCAGACTCTGATGGTGACCAGGTAGGTGACAATGACCTAGACCTGAACAATCCAGCTCCTACTGGAGATGAAGAAGGCCAAAGTGGCCCTGTCTTTGTCCCACCAGGAAGAGTTGCGGTGTGCCTAGAAGGTCAAGATCTCCTTCACAGGAATCTAACCATTCTGACACGACTGTAGGGACCTCAGACTCTTCTCATAGGAGGGACACCTCCCAGGAGAAGAGAGAAAGAAAGATGAGACTTTAAGAAGCTCAGCTGAGGATAAGAAGACAAAAAGTAGCCTTAAAAAAGGGAGTCCCTAGAGCTTGAAAAAGCTAGAAAAAAAGATGGGGCTAGAGCTCCATGGCGGCAGCAACTTCCCTAGTGGTAGGGAAAAGTCTTATGACCATAGAAACTTAAGTAAGATTGTCCCTCCCTACCAGAGTGGGGATGACATCCACAAATGGATAACTGCACTGGAAAGGGCCTGCAAAGTTCAGAAGGTCCCCCAGGAGCAGTGGGTAGCTATCTTGTGGCTCTCCTTTGCAGACAAAGGTAGAGACAAGCTCTTCACTGTAAGAGAAGAGGATGCTGATGATTACAAAGTCCTGAAGAGTGCTCTGATTGATGGGTTTGACCTAACCACTGAGCAGTATAGAATACAGTTCAGAGATACCCAAAAGACTCAGACTCAGGACTGGGTTGACTCTGTTGATTGTGCTACTAAGGCTCTGGAGGGCTAGTTACTGGGCAGTAAAGTGTGTGATTATACAGGATTATCCAACTTGATTATGAGGGAGCAGATCCTTATAAACTCTGATCTGACCTCTCCCATGAATTGGGAAAGAAGGCCGACAAATGGGTCAGAACCAAGGGGAAGCAGAAGGTACAGAACCAAGATGGTGAACAGAAGCAATATCCTAATAAGGGTGGAGGTAAGGGTAACGACCAGAAGTCTTTACAAGGCCCCCACAAATCTTCGAATGGTGGGGATTCCCAATCTTTCAAAACGAAAGGCCAAAAGAAACCATGGTGTAAAATCTGTAAGCAGAGCATCCATTGGACTAGTGATTGCACTAGAAGTAAAGACTCAACTCCAGCCACAATTACCCCTAAGGCAACTGTTCCCACTAGTTCAGCTCCAGGTGGTGGTACTCAGCAGAAGGGTGTAGTAGGGTTAACCCTGGGTTCTGAGGTGGACGCTGGCCTAGTCAGAGTTCCACCTCAGGCTGTACTAGTCTGTGATGGGGTATAGATATGTCCTCCTTTTTGAGTCCCAGTAACTTGGGCAAATACAGACATCAGCCTTTGATAAGTGGAAAAGAGGCTATGGCCTACAGGTACACAGGGCCAAGTGTCACAATGTGACACAAGACCTTGTGGACCCTGGACAGATCATACTTGGTGAACTTTACCAAGTGACCAATGCTAGCAATGTCAGGACCAACCATGCCCTGGCAGTTGTTAATTTCTCCTAGGGAGGGGTAACTGGCCTCAAGAAAGTTGTGGTAAGTGTAGACCTCCCTGTAGAATGCTTGCTTGGAAATGATTTAGAGACTTCAGCCTGGTCTGAAGTGGAGTTAAGGACCCATGTAGAAATGTTAAGGATCTCTGCACATGTGCTTGCTGTGATTAGGTCACAGGCCAAAATGTCTAAAACTGAACAGGTCCTGGATTCTGGAATAATGGACCAGGTGCCTTCCAAGAAAAGGAGCAGTAGGGTTAAGGCAGTGCTTCACCCTTGACTCAGAGTGAGGATCAGTCTCTTGAGGGAGACGATTGTGCTCCTGAGAAAGTAACTGTACCAGATGAGCTTGAGCCTGATCAGGTTGAGTTCTTGGGGACAGGGGGCCCTTTCAGGGCAGATCTGAGTCAGGAGCAGCTGAGCTGCGCTTCTCTTGAACCCCTCAGACAGCAGGCTGCTGCTGCTGGGAATGCTAGTGGCACCAATTAGATTTATTGGGATGATGGACTCCTGTATTCAGAGAGTAGAGACCCCAAGCCTGGGTTAGCCAGAAGGTTGGTTATACCGTTGAAATTCAGGGGCTTCTTATTTATACTAGCCCATGATAATCCTTTAGCAGGACACCTGGGCCAAAACAAGACTTGGGACAGAATCGTACCTCACTTTCATTGGCCCCCCCACATGTCTGAAGACACAAAGGAGTTTTGTCATTCCTGTGTCACCTGTCAAGCCAGTGACAAGGCAGGTGGTACAACAAAGGCCCCCCTGATACCACTACCTGTGGTGGGGGGGTGGGGGGGTCCCTTTTGATAGGGATTGGCATTGTTGGTCCCATGGATCCTCAAACAGCATCTGGGCACAGGTTTATCCTAGTGGTGCTGGACTTTGCCACTAGGTACCCAGAGGCAATTTCCCTAAGGAGGTAGTATCTGACAGAGATGCAAACTTTATGTACAGCTACTTGACTGCAATGTGGAAGGAGTGTGAAGTGAATTACAAATTCACCACACCCTATCACCCACAATGCAATGGTTTAGTTGAAAGATTCAACAAACCCTTAAAGGGTATGATCAATTGTCTCCCAGAAAAGCTTAGGTGGAGATGGGAGATCCTACTACCCTGCATTTTATTTGCGTACAGGGAGGTTCCTCAGAAGGGGGTTGGCTACAGCCCTTTTGAACGTCTGTTTGGGCATCCGGTAAGAGGCCAATTGTGTCTGGTGAAGGAGGGATTGGAGTTACCTCTCAAACCCCCTAAACAGGACATTGTGGACTATGTACTTTGTCTCCGCTCCCGGATGGCTGAGTACATGAAAAAGGCAACTAAAAACCTTGAGGCTAGCCAGGAATTACAGGAAGCCTGGCATGACCAAAAGGCTGTACTGACTGTTTACCAGCAGGGACAGAAAGCGTGGGTGTTGGAGCCTGTGGCCCCAGCAGCTCTCTAGGACAAGTTGAGTTGTTCCCATACAATTGTTGAACAGAAGGGAGAGGTTACCTATTTGGTAGACCTTGGAACTTCCAGGAGTCCCCATAGGATGCTTCATGTCAACAGACTGAAACCATATGTTGACAGGGCAGACATGGGCTTGCTCATGGCTACTGATGAGGGACAGGAGGAAGAGAGTGAGCCACTCCCTGACCTGCTCCCACAGAACCCTGATGATGGGTCAGTAGATGGTGTAGCCTTGGCAGACAGCCTCACTGACCAGCAGAAAACTGATTACACACAGGTGCTCAATCAGTTCCGACATATTTTCTCTCTGACTGACTACCTGGTGCACTCATGAGGTGGACAATGGGGACAATCTTCCTGTTAAAAATCAGATTTACAGGCAACCTGATCCTATCAGGGACTGTATCAGGACAGAAGTCCAGAAAATGTTGGATTTGGGAGTTATTGAACCCTGAGATAGCCCTTGGGCTAGTCCAGTGGTCTTGGTACCAAAACCTCACACCCAGGTTGGTAAGAGAGAGATAAGGGTTTGTGTTGACTACAGGGGTCTCAATGCAGTCACTAGGACTGATGCCCATCCAATCCCAAGAGCAGATGAGCTGATAGATATGTTGGCCTCAGCCAAATTTCTGAGCACATTTGATCTTACAGCTGGATACTGGCATATCAGATTAGCTGATGATGCAAAGCCAAAGACAGCATTTTGTACCCCTAGTGGGCACTATAAATATGTGGTAATGCCCTTTGGTTTGAAAAATGTACCTGCCACTTTTCAAAGGTGGGTGAACACAGTCCTAACAGGCCTGGAAGACTATAGTGCAGCATATCTTGATGAAATGTTTTAGAGGCCCTGCAGAAGGCAGGCCTAACTATCAAGGCTACTAATTGCCAGATAGGGCAGAGTCCGGTTGTGTACCTGGGCCACCTTGTAGGTGGAGGCCAGGTTCAACCATTGCAGAGCAAAAACCAGACTATCATGGAATGGGTTGCTCCAACTACCCAGACTCAGGTCATAGCTTTCTTGGGACTGACTGGGTACTACAGAAGATTTGTCAAGGGGTATGGTTCCATTGTGACGCCCCTTAATGACTTAACTTCTAAAAGAATGTCAAAGAAAGTTCAGTGGACAGTTAGCTGTCAAACGGCATTTGATGACCTGAAGCAGGCCATGTGCACTGCACCAATTCTGCAAAGTCCTAACTACTCCAAAGTATTCATTGTTCAAACAGATGCATCCGAGTTGGGGGTAGGGGCTGTGCTGTCACTATTGAATGATGAAGGTCAGGACCAGCCAGTAGCTTTTATTAGCAGAAGGCTGTCCCCTAGAGAGAAACGTTGGTTAGCTATTGAGAGGGAGGCCTTTGCTGTGGTTTGGGCTCTGAAGAAGCTGAGGCCATACTTGTTTGGCATTCACTTCACTGTTCACACTGACCATAAGCCCCTCTTATGGCTAAAACAGATGAAGGGTGAAAACCCTAAACTTTTGAGGGGGACCATTTTTCTACAGGGGATGGACTATACAGTGGAACATAAACCTGGGAGTAACCATGCCAATGCAGATGGACTCCCAGATATTTCCACTCAGAAAATGAAGCGTCAACTGATCAAGGTTAGTTTAATGTCCCTGCATTTGGGGGGGTTGTGTAGGAGAGTAGGATCTGCTTACTATGGTTGCCCCCACTTTTTACTGGTGTTTCACTGTTTCTCGACTTTAGTCTGGCTGAGGCCCTGCTATTCAGGACCCCAGCCTAGCTGCTTCCTCTCTAAAATGATTGCATGTACTTTAGGTACACGCCAGATTGGTTACTGGGTTACCCTTGTGAGTCCCTAGTATATGGTACCTTACGAAGCAAGGGCATAGGTACCCCAGAGGCCGACCAGGGGCTGAAGCATGTATTATGCCACCCCTGGAAAGCCTTCCAAAATGGTACCACAGGTCTGCTACTGCTGCCTGGGTAAGGTGGAGCATGCACCCCTTACTAAGGTATAGGCTGCCTATATCTACCTTTAATAACTGACACCTATATACCTATCAGTCACTCCTATGGCAGGCCTTATCAATCCTGAAGGCAGAGTGCTTGCTTTTGTGTGAGAGAGTGCCCATGCATGAGCTGGGCCCCTCTGCAGCTTTCTGAGCCTATTCTCTGAGGCTGTTCTGTGATGCAGCCAGACCATATACTCTTAAGTGCATTATAACCTCGCGGTAAATGCTAACTTTGAAATGGCTGCATGGAAACATGTTGGGTTTGGTGTCAAACACTTTGGAATCCTACCCCCCATCAGTCCTGGCGGCGGGGGTAGAATTCCACCCTTCTAGAGGGAGAGACATGTACACACTGACCTAACCGGTAATAGTTTAAAAGAACCCTAGCATCACAAAATGGATGCTGCAGCCACAGACACAGGTCTGACCTCCTGCTGCTGGACGAAACTCCAGCAGGGGAGGCCTGGACAATAGGTTTCCTGACACAGGGAAGTGCAAATAACTCCCAGAAAGGCTTTAGTGTATTGGGGCTGGGTGGGTGCATTCAGAGAATGCTTTTCAGACTGTGATGGGGACACACTTGGTGTCCCTGTGCATACTACAGAGTTGTGTTTGCGGAAACCGCAGGTACATCCCCAATGAGGCACACCGAAAATGATCACCAAAAGTGCTTCGTATATTCTTTGAGCTTGTAGCGTTTATTCTCTTTAAAGTTGCTTCATTTGTAATTTGTTTATAATTTGCTGGTATTTAAAGCATATCAAAAGACAACATCGTTGTGTATCCGAACAATTATATCCTATGCATTTCGGGCTGTTTAGCCCTTGGTCACGGATAAGCTGAGGAGGAAGAGTACATAAAAGGGTGTAAGGGATACAGCTGTGGGGTAACGTAAATACAATAAACAATGTGCTGCTGGTGCAATTAAAACGGATAATCTGCTGTAGGTGACGTCAGGTGATTGTGACCAAAAAAGATACAATGATAATCAAATAATACGTGCAGGGTTAACTCGTAGAGTCAGGTGCTGGGGCTCTAGCTGTGAAATAACGTGCGGATGCTGAAAAGATGTGTTAAGCCGGCGAGGGCCTGCTCCGCAAACGCTATGTTTTTCATCTTGCAGTAAGTGCATGTCAATGCGCAGTTCATACGTTTTAACCTATACGCAACTGTTTCGTTGCGGAGCACGCCCTTGCCGGCTTAAACACCTATACAGGACTCGCATGTTATGTCACAGCCACCGTTTCTTTGCGGAGCACGCCCTCGCCGGCTTAACACATCTTTTCAGCATCCGCACGTTATTTCACAGCTAGAGCCCCAGCACCTGACTCTACGAGTTAACCCTGCAGGTATTATTTGATTATCATTGTATCTTTTTTGGTCACAATCACCTGACGTCACCTACAGCAGATTATCCGTTTTAATTGCACCAGCAGCACATTGTTTATTGTATTTACGTTACACCACAGCTGTATCCCTTACACCCTTTTATGTACTCTTCCTCCTCAGCTTATCCGTGACCAAGGGCTAAACAGCCCGAAATGCATAGGATATAATTGTTCGGATACACAACGATGTTGTCTTTTGATATGCTTTAAATACCAGCAAATTATAAACAAATTACAAATGAAGCAACTTTAAAGAGAATAAACGCTACAAGCTCAAAGAATATACGAAGCACTTTTGGTGATCATTTTCGGTGTGCCTCATTGGGGATGTACCTGCGGTTTCCGCAAACACAACTCTGTAGTAGTATCTAGTGGTGTGCAGACGGACAACACCACCCGGTGAGAGCACCCTAAAGCGCAACAACTTTTGCATCAACTTCCCATGTAATCCAGTTGTGCACCTCCCATACCCTTTCTTGATATGTCCCTGTGCATACCCCAGTTCAAACCGGTTGCAGGGGCACTCACCTCTCTTCCCAGACCCTCCCATAGGTGGGTTCCCAGAGTATGTCCAACCCCTTTCTTTAGTAGAAGTAAGGGACCCCTGGCATCAGGACTTTAGATTATACCTGGACGAAACTTTGAAGCGGAATCCTGGAACTTCGACACACTACTAAAGACTAGAGGACTGAAGAATCTCCATTGGGGTCAAGGAGTGACTCCTCTGTTCAAACAGGCACCAAAGAAGCATCTTGCCCGTCTGCATTTCCAAAGCTGTGACTCAGGACACAGAGTTCCAGACTTCAGAGGCCCGAGCACCATCTGCACTGAAGATTGTGGGTCTACACTCCACAAGTGTTCCGTGAGCCCGCTTCTAGCATTTCTGCTCAAGGCTCCTTCGCGATCCCTGGTCCGTCGACTGCTGGGTACCCACGAAGGTAACTCTACTTTCCTTTGGGCTTCCCTGGTTGTTCCAGATGTGCCCTGACTCCCCACCGAGTGGTGAGTCCCTCAGACCTTGCTGGTCTGCACCGAAGCCAATCTCTGCTTTCTGCGTGGGTTGCTGTTGCCAAGGCTCGTTATGTCCAATCCGGAAACCGACACTGCAGCACTCGACATCCTTTGTGGGACAACTCAAATCCAGCACCTTGTCATCGTCGACGCCTCCTGGTCCTCGTGGCTGAAGAGTCAAGCTTCACCTTCTTCACCAGACATTGGTGAGCATCCGCACATCGCCTTCCTGGTCAATGGCAAGTGACCCAGACTCTGTCCCCTCTGCTTTCAGGTTCTTCACTTCCTTGATCCAGGCTTGGATCTACCCAGACACTATCCACTTGGACGCCAGCAGCACTTTGCAGCAGATCGCCAATGAAATCGACGACGAAACCCGGCAAGAAAAGACACTGATGCACCCGGCTTCCCTGGGTGAGGTAACTCTAGTACTCCGGTGCTCCTGTGGGTATTGATTCTAGAACCTCCTAGTTCTAAAGGGGTTTGCTCCAAGTCCTCTTCTAAGTGTCCTTAGTTTTTAAAATTCCAACTGCGACTTTCCCCATAAAAGTCAATGGTGATTCGCAGCTGTGTTTAGACACTGCACGCATCCCCCGTGGGTCCCCTGTGTCACTACCTTGGGTGGTTCCTGGTGACCCCAGCGGTCCTACAGGCTCTAGGCCTGGTCTCAATGTTAGTCGTGGTTCTTATACCACTTTCTTAATATATTGTTTGGTACGCCCCTAGGGCACAACGTATATTGTGCTAATTTACTGTGTGCTAATTAAGTTTACTGAATGTACTTTTGCCTCTTACCTCATAATGACACTAGAGGGATGTGTTTAGAATAAATACATATATTCTATATATATGTAAATAATACACCAGTGCACATCCAAGATAGTCACTTTTCTCCCTTGTGCAATTATAGCACTTTCTTGTCAGTCCATGTCCTTTGTCAGAAGCAACTTCCAAAAACCATATGGTGTTGATAATTCAAGCCTTTATTTTTCGATTGACAATGATCCACAGCCATATATCCCATCATCGTATTCTTGATTAATCTCACCTCAAAGTCAACAGAGGTCTGTACTCAGCGCCATCCCTGCAATCCGGCGGAGAACACTTCCGCCTTACCTCTCGCTTAATTTACCCGCCACCTAATCCGCCAACATAAACAAAGGACGTCTCCTCTCCTTAGACTCCAATTCCTAGCGTATCATGGCAGCCATCTTAAGCTACCCAGTTTTTTAAAACGAGCCATTAATCATATATTTCAATTTGATTTCTTTAGGTTGGATATATTTGCTAAATGTGTGGCGTCATCACACTCCTATGTGTGAACAAACATTCATTATTGCAATTGAATTTATAAAGTATATTTCAATTAAGATGGGTCTCATGAACTTGGTTCAATCTCATTAATAATCCTATTGTTTTTGAACAACATAAATATATAGAAAGCACGATGGACCTTATATTCTACCACTTTACATATTAATACCCATATATTATTTGGTCTAAAATCTTTTTTCTATAAAACATGTACATAATTATGTTCCATTGTTAATATTGGGTTCCATATATATTTGAATTAATCTCCACATGGAAACATCAAATTTTCTAAAAACACATCTGGTCATTATTGTGGCAGTCCTCAAGCCTCTGCTGAGTTCATTCAGTGACTATCTAACCCCATATTTCAAATATGTAATGAATTACCAATTCACTCTTAGTCTTTATTTATCTTTACACCCTACCTATTCCACTACTCATTTAGAGTCTACGATCTTTCGGACCCTGTATGGTTAGCTCTAGGGGCTATTATATTGTTGTCATAGGCTACCAAAATTCAACTAGCTCCTTATCCACATTAATCCCCGGTTCCACCGCTCGTAATAAAATGATCCACTCACTCTCCTTTTTTAGAGTTCTATTGCCACCTCTATTACCAGCTGACACTGCTTCGATACCATGAAATCCTATTTTATAGATCTCTGTATTTGTATGTATCGTATTAAAATGTGTAGCAAATGGGTACTGTTGAGGAAATGGAAAAATCTTCATTCTCAGGGGTCTTACTAATATCAATAAAGAACTTGGCACAGAAGCTGAAATATGAAAAGACATCTTTATTAAACTTTCAATAAGTGAGGCTACGTCACCCAGCTGCCTTAGCAACTGAATGAGGCAGTCTGAGGAATACAGAGAACAGAGGCCTTTTATATGCTTAGGGTTACAAAACTCAGCACAAAAGTAAGGGGCAGTCCTAGCTTTTGCAAGAATGCAAAAAGCCCAACGTTCCTTCTTACACAAGCCGGACAAACCCCTAATAAAATACCACACCCCATATCGTAAACAAGCCATAAAAGGAAGGAACAGAAACAGATGAGAAGTAGGATAAGGGGTGTGTATGTGCATACCAAACTTTACAATCTCCTGTGCTCTGATCCTTAATCTTGATCAGCTACTGGGCAAGAAACTGGTCTAACAAGGTCAGCTTCAGGCAACAGGGTCAGTTCACTCAGGTCATCCAGAAGTCAGCTAAAGTCATCGGCCTATGTGAGGGCAACCACAAAATGGCTGCCATGCACAAAATGGAACCCAAGGGTTCAGAACGAAATCTTCAAATAAACAGTGAATCCATCGGTGTAACATGACGAAAACACTTATACTTGCTGAGCTCACTGTTTACGGTTCGCTGTTACCAAAATCGTAACAGAACTACGACCTTTATGACCCAGGTTCAGAATTCACGGAACCTCAGACCCTCCTTTTGCCCTTACATAGGCAATAACCTAAACTCGCGTCAATCTGAATCCAGGTCTATATTCATCAGATCATCAAGATGTTGCTGGAGCATAATCCTATTACTTAGCAACTCTCTCGGGACAGGTCTCCTTACACACGTAGTAGCACAAAGGCCACATATGGCAGGACCAAATAGGGAATACCTCTATCTGTAGTATGTGGCATAAGACCACACACCCAACAATTAGTGATGTTCACTACTAACTGTTGTTGATGCAGAAGCTGTACAAAAGAATTGTTTACAAATTCTGATCTTCTACCCCTCAAATATATATGGAAGCCAATATTAACAATGGAACATAATTACGTGCATGTTTTATAGAAAAAAGATTTTAGACCAAATAATATATGGGTATTAATATGTAAAGTGGTAGAATATAACGTCCATCGTGCTTTCTATATATTTATGTTGTTCAAAAACAATAGGATTATTAATGAGATTGAACCAAGTTCATGAGACCTATCTTAATTGAAATATACTTTATAAATTCAATTACAATAATGAATGTTTGTTCACACATAGGAGTGCGATGATCGCTACACATTTTGCAAATATATCCAACCTAAAGAAATCAAATTGAAATATATGATTAATGGCTTGTTTTAAAAAACTGGGTAGCTTAAGATGGCTGCCATGATACGCTAGGAATTGGAGCCTAAGGAGAGGAGACGTCCTTTGTTTATGTTGGCAGATTAGGTCGCGGGTAAATTAAGCGAGAGGTAACGCGGAAGTGTTCGCCGCCGGATTGCAGGGATGGCGCTGAGTATGGACGTCTGTTGACTTTGAGGTGAGATTAATCAAGAATACGATGATGGGATATATGGCTGTGGATCATTGTCAATCGAAAAATAAAAGCTTGAATTATCAACACTATATGGTTTTTGGAAGATGGTTCTGACAAAGGACATGGACTAACAAGAAAGTGCTATAATTGCACAAGGGATAAAAGTGACTATCTTGGATGTGCACTGGTGTATTATTTGTTTTGAGGTGACCTAAGGCCTGGATTGTTATTTGGGTAGGAGGTGCAGGTTGATGCCCTGGGTGGATGTGCATCCAACGCCAAAGTTGCACTCTATATTGTTCATTGTTTGCTAAATTGAGTTGAATTTGAATGTGATTAAGAGAACTAATGTTGATGTGCGGGTCATAATAGCAAATCCGCCATTCTTTGTACCTTATTATATATATATATATATATATATATATATATATTACCTACTGGCGGTCGCCAGTAGGTATATATAGTTAGGATTTTTTCCCTATGGGATTTTTGAAAATTCTATGTCTAATAACTTTGGCGTTTGTGGACGGAATCGGCTGAAATTTTCAGGAAAATGGCACATTTTGTTTCTGAGCAGCTCCTGGAAATTTGGGGGGGTTTCGTCAAGGGGGGGCCGAGAAAAAAGGGGGGTCCCAAAACGCGTTTTTAACATTGAGTTTTCCATAGGGCGGTTGGACTCACTTTTAGCTCGAACGGCTGAATGGATTTGCACGAAACTTGGCAAAATTGTAGGGACTGTTAGCCCGATGTGCCTTTGCTAGGTCTCAATATATGTGCTTCAGTGGATTTTGAGAAATTAACGTTTAAATCAAGATATATATCTGTAACAGCTCTCCGGGCAGCGATCCGGTCCGCTTACTTTTCGCGTTTCGGAACTTTGCGCGCAGAAAGCTGATTGGCTCTCCGGTGTCTGTCAACATTCTAAACAGTCCGGAGCGGCCGCCATCTTGTCTCTCGGAAGGATCGAGAGAGAAGAAGAGGTGAAAAACGAAGGGGGAATTTAATGAAAGGGGGCAAGGTATCCCCCTCTTGACCCCCTAGGAATGTTGTTGGGGTTATTAAAGGGTCCCGTGGGGAAAAGAAAAAAAAATGATTTTTCACGGTAGAAGCGCTTCACGGGCCGCGAACTGGGCCGCAAACTGGTAGCGAAACGGGAATTCGCCATTTTGTGCTTCGTTAATTAAATTACTAGGTATAAGGGGGTGCGGGAGACGTATCCTAATCCACTATGTTTCCTGAGGGTGGCTGAGGAGGCTGATATATGTTGATACATATCTTCCAGCGGCTGTGCGTGAGCTTTTTTTTTTTTTGCTGCGTGACAGTCCGGAGCGGCCGCCATCTTGTCTCTCGGTAGGATCGAGAGAGAAGAAGAGGTGAAAAACGAAGGGGGAATTTAATGAAAGGGGGCAAGGTATCACCCTCTTGACCCCCTAGGAATGTTGTTGGGGTTATTAAAGGGTCCCGTGGGGAAAAAAAAAATAAAAATGATTTTTCACGGTAGAAGCGCTTCACGGGCCGCGAACTGGGCCGCAAACTGGTAGCGAAACGGGAATTCGCCATTTTGTGCTTCGTTAATTAAATTACTAGGTATAAGGGGGTGCGGGAGACGTATCCTAATCCCCTATGTTTCCTGAGGGTGGCTGAGGAGGCTGATATATGTTGATACATCTCTTCCAGCGGCTGCGCCATCTTGCCTTTTTTCCAATGCCACAATTTTGTCGTGCACGGCAGCCATTTTAGATGCCAGGCTGGTCCCAGGCTATCACCTACCCCTGCGGATGTAGTTTATGGCCCCAGCTGTAGAGAATTCAGACATGCCAACCCTCCCGATTCAGGCGTGTGACTACTGATTTCAGTGCTAGTCTCCCGCCTCCCGATTTCTGCAAGCAAAAACCCGGGGGCATATTACGAACAACTAGCGATAATTTTTGTCTCTAACTTGTTTAGAGACAAAAATTATCGCCGCACATCGGCGATTTTTATCGCAGATAAACCTTGCTATTATCGCAGAAAAGTCAGCGATATTCATGTATTATCGAGCAAATGCTCTTAGCCATGTTATCCACCTCCCATTGGATAACATGGCTAAGAACTGCTCAGGGCAGGTGTTAGATTTTGGAGATATTCGCGCTTAGCGCGAATATCTCCAAAAGTTGGTAATAGGAGATAGCGATGTTAGGGACTGTTTCCAGTCGCTAACATCTTGGCACGCCACTTTGCATGTCATTAGTGAAAAGTATCACTGACATGCAAAGCGGGGCCCAAGATGGTCGCTATCTCCTTTTAGCTGTCACTAACTGGTGTTAGCGACAGCTTGGTAATAGGGAGATAATTTTATCTCCGCTTTCATGGCTTTTAAAGCCAAAAAAGCGGAGATAAACCCCCTTGATAATATGCCCCACGATTCCTTGGGGGTTTCAGCTGACAGGGCTTGGTATTGTGTTACATGGTAATTTTTCCAGGAAACGTCAGAGGGTCGATGCAGGGGTTCTAGAAGAGGTGATAAACCATTTAAGCCTCATGAACAAGCGCATGGTCTTTTAAAGATTTGTGAAGTACTCGGGGCGGCGGTGTGTGTGTGCCCTCTTTCAGGAGCGGGCGGGGGGGCACTGCCAGCAACTTGCCAGGTCAGGTAGTGTTCAACACGTGCATCACCCTTTCTCTGCCTGCTATTGCGCTCCATGCTTCGGAAAGGTAAGAAAAAGAACGTGCATTTGAGTTTGAAATGTCCGATCCTGCAGCAGCACACTTCCAAAGACCACACATGACAATAACCCGATTCAAGGCCCTATTCACCCGTTTTTAAAAAAATAGATAACACTCCGACAAAGTAAGATTATAAAACTTTATTAACTTTTAACTATAATGAACGGAACAAAAACTAAAAACATTTAAACATTTTTCAACTCAAAAAGCAACAATAGTTAGAAGCTGTCTTTTGTGCGAATAGTCCCAAGGCAGCACAACGTGCAGAGTTCTGGACGGCACCCAGGTGATGTCGCCTGGGTGCCGCACTGGTTTTGGGATCCTACAATGCAGCACAGAAAAACAGCGTGGGGCGTCCCGGGTGGTGCGGGGGGAGGCCTCGTCAGTAGCGGTCTGTTGTGCGAATAGTCCCAAGGCAGCAGAACGCGTTGAGATGTTGATGGGACTGTGTCCAGTGTCCCATGGCTGACACAACATGTACGACAGGCACCCAGGTGATGTCCAGTAAACTGCCGCACTGGTTTTGGTATCCTACAATGCTGCTCCGAAAATTGGCGTGCGGCGCCCGGGGGGGGGGGGGGCGTGGGGGAGGCGGCGTGAACGGGCCTCCCCAGGTGGCGGCCATCTAGCTGAGTTGCGCCCGCTCTTGCGGCTACAGCGTCTCGCTCACCATGTTGTTGAGTTGCTCCCACTCTTGCAGTGCAGCGATAGGCGGCTGCCACATGGCTCTTAAAATGGCGGACGGCTCCTCGGTTTTGGGCCTGGTCCACTGAAATGGCCCTGGGACACCTTGGAACTCGGACGCTTGCCTGCTAGGGCTTGGGCTCCATTCTCGAAAAGCGTCCCCTCAGCCGTGAAGATTCTACAAAAGTCTTGGGGGCCCCCGACTCCCGCAGGCTTCCGGTGGGGAGCGGCTGCCATGATTGCTCGCGGAATGACCACGACGGAGCCACGAGATGGTGGTGCTCTCATGCTGACGCCAGCTTCAGTCTGAATGATCCAGAAACAAGGTGGGGCTTTCATCGTTTGGGAAAAAAAATGTTCTAAACCAATGAAAAGTGTTATTTTTAGGTCATATGACCAAGCCTTCCATCTTTAGGAAACCAAAAGTAAAATGAACCAATGAAAAGTTTTATAAACAAGTCACATGACCTGTTATGCGGCATAGGGCTACAAAAAGCGTAGAAAATCCGTTGGCACGTGAGGCGGCGTCAGTAGCGGACCGATGTGCGAATAGGCCGAAGGCAGCACAACGCGCCGAGATTCGGATGGCACCGAGGTGGTGTCCAGCAAATTGCCGCACTGGTGTGGCCATCCTACAATGCTGCGCCGAAAGACGGCGTGTCCAGCTGAGTTTCTCCCGCTCTTGCGGTACAGTGACTCGAACGCGCCGAGATCCGGATGGCACCGAGGTGGTGTCCAGCAAATTGCCGCACTGGTGTGGCCATCCTACAATGCTGCGCCGAAAGACGGCGTGTCCAGCTGAGTTGCGGTCACTGTTGCGGTACAGTGACTCGAACGCGCCGAGATCCGGATGGCACCGAGGTGGTGTCCAGCAAATTTCCGCACTGGTGTGGCCATCCTACAATGCTGCGCCGAAAGACGGCGTGTCCAGCTGAGTTGCGGTCACTGTTGCGGTACAGTGACTCGAACGTGCCGAGATCCGGATGGCACCGAGGTGGTGTCCAGCAAATTGCCGCACTGGTGTGGCCATCCTACAATGCTGCGCCGAAAGATGGCGTGTCCAGCTGAGTTGCGGTCACTCTTGCGGTACAGTGAGTCGAACGCGCCGAGATCTGGATGGCCCCGATGTTGTGTCCAGCAAGTTGCCGCACTGGTGTGGCCATCCTACAATGCTGCGCCGAAAGTCGGCGTGGGGTGCCCCGTTGGCTTATGAGGTGATGTCAGTAGTGGACCGATGTGTGAATAGGTCGGAACCAGCACAAGGCGCCAAGATCCGAATGGCAAGTCCTGGATGTTGAGTGCCTCAGTTGAGAGTTCTGAGCAGTGCTTGTAAGACTGTCTGAAGCTTATTTGCACCTGCTGCAGCTTCACTATTGCCCTGGTGTGGCCAAAGGTGGCACATGACATAGGCGGCCGGCTCCCGAGGTCCGGCGGAACTTTTTTCCTTTTCCTTTCTGCTTCTTTTCCTACAATCCGTTTCATCTGAAGACACGACCAGGTCCCTGAATGTGTGCAGGGGGACGCTATTGATTGAATGAAAATGGCGGCTTGACACAAAGCTGACTCAAGCGTTACTGTTGATGCTATACAGACAAAAATTGGTTTTCAGTTTGTACATTCTTCAGGCTTTTTTTTTCCATCCAAGTCTGATTGAGAGTTTGTAGAAAAATGGCTTCAGATTTTCCACATACTACTCTTCAACATTCTTCCTAAATGTAACAATGTGAAACTCACTAGGAGAACGGCTGTTTCTGTTTCCTTTCAAAATGCTGCCAACAATATTTTCTGAATGGAAGACACCATCTTGTAGCATAAAGGGCCGAAAGGGGTTCTGGTCTGGCCGATGTTTGGTGGAGACATTTTGACTATATGTTGGACCTGCCCGGCCTCGCCCAAAATGGCGCCGGTATAAATGGGACTCGTAATTCCTTGCCCGCAAATGTATATCTAGAAAATGTTATTGTAAGTGGCCCTGTCGTATTTTAATTACAAAATGTACGTCCACCGATTCCGCAACTGTTAGACACCTTTGTTCTTGCAACCTAATGGCCCGCTCGTTACGTTCTTCTACAGTGTAAATGTCTCCTCATCATATACGATTTCAGTTTGCTCCGTGGCCGGCCCACGTGGTTATAGGCCCGTATTTGTATACTGACATTTTCACAATAAAGGTTTTTAAAACAAAACACAGTAGTAGTATTTACATTGGTAAAGTTTTTACTTTTAGTCACTGTTTTCGAATCAGTAAAGGCAAGTGAAATAAAGCAGTCCAATCACATGACGGATAAAAGGTATAATATGTAGGAACGCAGTAAAGATAAATGCTTAAGGGCAGTTGTGTTTTTCATGTCTGCAATATAAAGTGATCGATAAGAATCTGATAATCAGGCGTATCGGCGACTAAGACAGCAGGCCGAATCTCTTTTACTCAACGGCTCCGTCATGGAAGGAAGAAACGCCCTTTTTCTCGAAAAAGGAATATATTTTACTTACAAGACAGTTGTAAATTTTCCGGGAAAGTACATTAGCCTGGAATATTATAACATATGTTTGAAAAAAAAATATTGTTCGAAAACAATAAAAAGCGTAATTTTTAGGTCATATGACCAAGCTTTTCATCATTAAATTAACAAAAGTAAAATGAACCAATGAAAAGTTTTATTAACAAGTCACATGACCTGTTATGCTTACGTTACGCGCTGCGCGCCGCGCCTCGGATCACTTCCGGGTGCGGTAACGCGGCGTGTCATATAACGCATTACGCGACAACGTAGGTCAAGAATATAGTCAAAATGTCTCCACCAACCAGCGTTCGGAACACAACCCCTTTCAGCAGTCCAAAAAGTTCTGTTAAATGACAACAGAGGGGACAGGCAACAAGAACCATCAGTCAAAGAGGGGAGGGCAAGTTCTTCTCTTCCGGGTCATGTTGGGGCGCTACCAGAACTGATCGAATTGGTAGTCTACAGTGTTTCTGGATGTTTCAGACTAAAGCTGGCGTCAGCATGAGACCACTACCATCTCGTAGCTCCGTCGTGGCCATTCCACGAGCAATCATGGCAGCCGCTCCCCACCAGAAGCCTGCGGGAGTCGGAGGCCCCCAAGACTTTTGTAGAATCTTCACGGCTGAGGGGACGCTTTTCGAGAATGGGACCCAAACCCTATCAGGGAAGCGTCCGAGTTCAAAGGTGTCCCAGGGCCATTTTAGTGGACCAGGCCCAAAACCGAAGAGCCGGCCGCCATTTTTAGAGTCCTGTGGCAGCCGCCTATCGCTGCACCGCAAGAGTGGGCGCAATTCAGCTGGATGGTGGGCAAGACGCTGTAGCCGCAAGAGTGGGCGCAACTCAGCTGGATGGGACAAGGTTCAGAATTGAAGAGTCATCAAAAGGCAAAAAGTTCCGCCGGACCCCGGGAGCCGGCCGCCTATGTCGGGGGCGATCTCAGGCTACACCAGTGCTATAAGACTTGGGGAGAGTGTCGGAGCCAAGCGTCTTCTCCGAGTCCATGGCCATCACACCGCCCCTCGGGGGCCTCCGTCAAGCTGTTTAGGAAGGTAACATATCACATTGTTTTCTAATGCAGTCAGGTCCACAAACGACACTCACTTACTTTGAGAATAGTGAAGCTGCAGTAGGTGGAAATAAGCTTCAGACAGTGTTACAAGCGCTGCTCAGAACTCTTAACTATGGCACCCAACATCCAGAACTTATGCCATTTGAGAATGGCAGTGACATCGAAGCAACTCAGGGACCAAAACCATTAACGTACTTTCACGTATGAAAATCTTACTTGGGGAGGGGGCAGGAGCGAAGCGCCCCCTCCCAGTCAGCGCCACCACACCGTATGTTGAAAATCTGAAGCCATCGTTCTACAAAGTCAACCAAACTTGGATTGAAAAATCTAGAAAAATGTACAAACTGAAAACCAGTTTTGGTCTGCATAGCATCAGTAGCAACGCTTGAGTCAGCTTTGTGTCAAGCCGCCATTTTGATTCAACAAAGCACAGGCATTGAAAAAGGCTCAAACTCAGAACTCTGAACTATGGCACCCAACATCCAGGAGCTTGCCATCCGGATCTTGGAGCCTTGTGCTGCTTTCGACCTATTCACACATCGGTCCACTACTGACATCATCTTATAAACCAACGTTATGTAAATAGTTTTTTAATAAAATGTTTTACCCTGTTTCTTTGCTGGTGTGTTGTCTATATTTTTAATATTTGCATAGGGTTTGTCGTTATTTTGTGCGGGATGGGTGATGGAGCTGAGCTGTCTTGCAGCCCTCATGGTGTGGAGCTCAGTTCATCTCACTATTTTCGTATTTCTCATGAAGGGTTGTTCCTAATATTTCTATTTTAGCGAGGTCAAAAAGAGATCCAATTAGTGGCCTACTGATTTTGCTCGATTACTTTTATTTTTTTACACGATTTTTCACTATCTGCAAAGACTAAACAGAGTATTGCGACTTTGTGCTTGTTTGTAAATAGAGAATGATCCAAAGAGAACCAATTCTAAAACAGTAAATGCTTGGACAACAATCAATCAAATGGAGAGACAAGCAGGCACGACGGATTACAACGGGGGTAAAGGCCTGCGTTAACTACCCTTCAGTATCTGCAAAGAGAGAGTACTACTAAGACAAAAGAGGGGAGGGGGGGGTGCAGCGTTCAAAGCACATCAGCGTGCATAAATACGAAAATGTTTTTATCTATCACGTACTTGACATTTTAAAGCTTTTCATATTTGCTATTAAAAAACCAATGAAATTCACAGAAAAAACCATAGGTTATAGTGGATATATAGTTAGGAATTTGCATTTACAAAACCTTGAAAATTCAATGAAAAAACCATTGGTTTTAGGCCATATATAGTTAGGGATTTGCATTTACAAAACCTTATTTTACTCGCATAAAACCATTGAAATTCCATATATAGTTATAAGCGCTAACTATATATCGCGCACCCGCAATCCACTGCTGATGATGTCACATATTACATCATTCATGACATGGTTAGTGACATCACTGATGACATCACTGATGACATCTCAAATGACATCACTGATGACATCACTGAAAACATCTCATTTGACATGACTGATAACATCACTGATGATATCATTCATGTGATAATACGATGAACCTCTTCAGACTCTAATATAACCTTAGATACAATCAGTGTAAACAGACACTCACAGACTGTCACTCATCCATGGAGTTACTCACACACCTAGTCAGTCATGCAGAGAATCAATCACACCTCCATTTCCTCAAATATACAGTTATACAAACTTTACTTATTCAAACATATACTAACACATATTTACTCTCTTATACAATCCCTGATACAAGTTCACAATGATCCATACAGCCACTCACACATTCACTGGCTCTTATGCACAGTTATTTATATATGTCAACTCTCACATGTACTGTGTTTTACATATGTACTTACTTTGACATGTAGCACTGAGATATCCATTCACTCACCAATACACTCATGCACACAGTCAACCGCCCATACAGCTGTTTCCACATGCAGTTTTGAACCCATAGATCTAGTGAATCAACTGCTCACACATCTATGCACAGAGTCATACACCTCCCAGCCACCCACACACACACCCAGTCTCCCATACAAATACTTGGGCAACCAATCAATAATCCATATAGTTACTCATATAGCTACTTATCAACACATGCAACAGTTTACAGAACAAGAGACATAATAATGCACACATTCAGACAGTTTAGTCACTAACCCATGCACTCAGTGAGACACATTTAATCACTCACTCATACAGTCAGTCATTCAGCTACTAAATCCTTCATCCAGACACTTATACATCCACTCATTCTTCAATATGTAAGACATATTTTAACTTTACAGAAACATACAGTCACTGGATGTTGTCATCAGTGGTGTCATCAGTGATGTCATTTGAGATGTCATCAGTGATGTCATCAGTGATGTCACTAACCATGTCATGAATGATGTAATATGTGACATCATCAGCAGTGGATTGCGGGTGCGCGATATATAGTTAGCGCTTATAACTATATATGGAATTTCAATGGTTTTATGCGAGTAAAATAAGGTTTTGTAAATGCAAATCCCTAACTATATATGGCCTAAAACCAATGGTTTTTTCATTGAATATATATATATATATATATATATATATATATATATATATATATATATATATATATATATATATATTCACAGAAAAAACCATAGGTTATAGTGGATATATAGTTAGGAATTTGCATTTACAAAACCTTGAAAATTCAATGAAAAAACCATAGGTTATAGGCCATATATAGTTAGGAATTAGCATTTACAAAACCTTATTTTACTCGCATAAAACCATTGAAATTCCATATATAGTTAGAAGCGCTAACTATATATCGCGCACCCGCAATCCACTGCTGATGATGTCACATATTACATCATTCATGACATGGTCAGTGACATCACTGATGACATCACTGATGACATCTCAAATGACATCACTGATGACATCACTGATCACAACATCCAGTGATTGTATGTGTCTGTAAAGTTTAAATATGTTTCACATATTGAAGAATGAGTGGATGTATAAGTGTCTGGATGAAGAATTTAGTAGGTGCATGACTGACTGTATGAGTGAGTGATTAAATGTGTCTCACTGAGTACATGGGTTAGTGACTAAACTGTCTTAATTCGTGCATCAGTATGTTTGTTGTTGTGTAAGCTGCTGCATGTGTTGATCAGTAGCTATAAGAGTGGCCATATGGGTTATTGATTGGTTGCCCAAGTATTTGAATGGGAGGCTGAGTGTGTGTGTGGGTGGCTGGGAGGTGCGTGACTCTGTGCATAGATGTGTAAGCAGTTGATTCACTAGGAGTATGAGTTCAAGAGTGCATGTGGAAACAGCTATATGGGCGGTTGACTGTGCATGGGTGTGTTGGTGAGTGAATGGATTTCTCATTGCTACATGTGCAAGTAAGTACGTATGTAAAACACAATACATGTGAGAGTTGAGATATATAAATAACTGAACATAAGAGCCAGTGAATGTGTGAGTGGCTGTATCGATCACTGTGAGCTTGTATCAGGGATTATATAAGAGAGTAAATATGTGTTATTATATGTTTGAATAAGTAAGATGTGTATAACTGTATAGTTGAGGAAATGGAGGTGTGATTGATTCTTTGCATGACTGACTAGGTGTGTGAGTAACTCCATGGATGACTGACAGTCTGTGAGTGTCTGTTTATACTGAGTGTATGTAAGGTTATATTAGAGTCTGAAGAGGTTCATTGTATTATCACATGAGTGATGTGATCAGTGATGACAAATGAGATGTCATCAGTGATGTCATTTGAGTTGTCATCAGTGATGTCATCAGTGATGTCATTTGAGATGTCATCATTGATATCATTTGAGTTGTCATCAGTGATGTCATTTGAGATGTCATCAGTGATGTCATCAGTGATGTCACTGACCATGTCATGAATGATGTAATATGTGACATCATCAGCAGTGGATTGCGGGTGCGCGATATATAGTTAGCGCTTCTAACTATATATGGAATTTCAATGGTTTTATGCGAGTAAAATAAGGTTTTGTAAATGCTAATTCCTAACTATATATGGCCTATAACCTATGGTTTTTTCATTGAATTTTCAAGGTTTTGTAAATGCAAATTCCTAACTATATATCCACTATAACCTATGGTTTTTTCTGTGAATTTCATTGGTTTTTTAATAGCAAATATGAAAAGCTTTAAAATGTCAAGTACGTGATAGATAAAAACATTTTCGTATTTATGCACGCTGATGTGCTTTGAACGCTGCACCCCCCCCCCTCCCCTCTTTTGCCTTAGTAGTACTCTCTCTTTGCAGATACTGAAGGGTAGTTAACGCAGGCCTTTACCCCCGTTGTAATCCGTCGTGCCTCCTTGTCTCTCCATTTGATTGATTGTTGTCCAAGCATTTACTGTTTTAGAATTGGTTCTCTTTGGATCATTCTCTATTTACAAACAAGCACAAAGTCGCAATACTCTGTTTAGTCTTTGCAGATAGTGAAAAATCGTGTAAAAAAATAAAAGTAACCGAGCAAAATCAGTAGGCCACTAATTGGATCTCTTTTTGACCTCGCTAAAATAGAAATATTAGGAACAACCCTTCTTGAGAAATACGAAAATAGTGATATGAACTGAGCTCCACACCATGAGGGCTGCAAGACAGCTCGGCTCCATCACCCATCCCGCACAAAATAACGACAAACCCTATGCAAATATTAAAAATATAGACAACACACCAGCAAAGAAACAGGGTAAAACATTTTATTAAAAAACTATTTACATAACGTTGGTTTATAAGATGATGTCAGTAGTGGACCGATGTGTGAATAGATCGAAAACAGCACAAGGCTCCAAGATCCGGATAGCAAGCTCCTGGATGTTGGGTGCCATAGTTTAGAGTTCTGAATTTCAGCCTTTTTCAATGCCTGTGCTTTGTTGAATCAAAATGGCGGCTTGACACAAAGCTGACTCAAGCGTTGTTACTGATGCTATGCAGACCAAAACTGGTTTTCAGTTTGTACATTTTTCTAGATTTTTCAATCCAAGTTTGGTTGACTTTGTAGAACGATGGCTTCAGATTTTCAACATACGGTGTGGTGGCGCTGACTGGGAGGGGGCGCTTCGCTCCTGCCCCCTCCCCAAGTAAGATTTTCATACGTGAAAGTACGTTAATGGTTTTGGTCCCTGAGATGCTTCGATGTCACTACCATTCTCAAATAGCATAAGTTCTGGATGTTGGGTGCCATAGTTAAGAGTTCTGAGCAGTGCTTGTAACACTGTCTGAAGCTTATTTCCACCTACTGCAGCTTCACTATTCTCAAAGTAAGTGAGTGTCGTTTGTGGACCTGACTGCATTAGAAAACAATGTGATATGTTACCTTCCTAAACAGCTTGACGGAGGCCCCTGAGGGGCGGTGTGATGGCCATGGACTCGGAGAAGACGCTTGGCTCCGACACCCTCCCCAAGTCTTATAGCACTGGTGTAGCCTGAGATCGCCCCCGACATAGGCGGCCGGCTCCCGGGGTCCGGCGGAACTTTTTGCCTTTTGATGACTCTTCAATTCTGGACCTTGTCCCACAATCCGTTTGACCTGAAGACAAGCTGTAGTGGGGCGCCCCTTTATCGTTTTAGTTGCCATTCCGCCCGCTTTTGCTACACTGTGCCTCTTCCGCCATTCAGCTGTTTACCGCCCGCTCTTGCGACTACAGCGTCTCGCTCACCATGTAGTTGAGATGCGCCCGCTCTTGCGGTGCAGCGATAGGCGGCTGCCACAGGACTCTCAAAATGGCGGCCGGCTCTTCGGTTTTGGGCCTGGTCCACTAAAATGGCCCTGGGACACCTTGGAACTCGGACGCTTGTCTGCTAGGGCTTGGGTCCCATTCTCGAAAAGCGTCCCCTCAGCCGTGAAGATTCTACAAAAGTCTTGGGGGCCTCCGACTCCCGCAGGCTTCTGGTGGGGAGCGGCTGCCATGATTGCTCGTGGAATGGCCACGACGGAGCTACGAGATGGTAGTGGTCTCATGCTGACGCCAGCTTTAGTCTGAAACATCCAGAAACACTGTAGACTACCAATTCGATCAGTTCCGGTAGCGCCCCAACATGACCCGGAAGAGAAGAACTTGCCCTCCCCTCTTTGACTGATGGTTCTTGTTGCCTGTCCCCTCTGTTGTCATTTAACAGAACTTTTTGGACTGCTGAAAGGGGTTGTGTTCTGAACGCTGGTTGGTGGAGACATTTAGACTATATTCTTGACCTACGTTGGCGCGTAATGCGTTTTATGACACGCCGCGTTAGCGCACCCGGAAGTGACCCGAGGCGCGGCGCGCAGCGCGTAACGTAAGCATAACAGGTCATGTGACTTGTTAATAAAACTTTTCATTGGTTCATTTTACTTTTGTTAATTTAATGATGAAAAGCTTGGTCATATGACCTAAAAATTACGCTTTTTATTATTTTCGAACAATATTTTTTTTTCAAACATATGTTATAATATTCCAGGCTAATGTACTTTCCCGGAAAATTTACAACTGTCTTGCAAGTAAAATATATTCCTTTTTCGAGAAAAAGGGCGTTTCTTCCTTCCATGACGGAGCCGTTGAGTAAAAGAGATTCGGCCTGCTGTCTTAGTCGCCGATACGCCTGATTATCAGATTCTTATCGATCACTTTATGTTGCAGACATGAAAAACACAACTGCCCTTGACCATTTATCTTTACTGCGTTCCTACATATTATACCTTTTATCCGTCATGTAATTGGACTGCTTTATTTCACTTGCCTTTTACTGATTCGAAAACAGTCACTAAAAGTAAAAACTTTACAAATGAAAATACTACTACCGTGTTTTGTTTTAAAAACCTTTATTGTGAAAATGTCAGTATACAAATACGGGCCTATAACCACGTGGGCCGGCCACGGAGCAAACTGAAATCGTATATGATGAGGAGACATTTACACTGTAGAAGAACGTAACGAGCGGGCCATTAGGTGACAAGAACAAAGGTGTCTAACAGTTGCGGAATCGGTGGACGTACATTTTGTAATTAAAATACGACAGGGCCACTTACAATAACATTTTCTAGATATACATTTGCGGGCAAAGAGTTACGAGTCCCATTTATACCGGCGCCATTTTGGGCGAGGCCGGGCAGGTCCAAGATATAGTCAAAATGTCTCCACCAACCATCGGCCAGACCAGAACCCCTTTCGGCCCTTTATGCTACAAGATGGTGTCTTCCATTCAGAAAATATTGGTGGCAGCATTTTGAAAGGAAACAGAAACAGCCGTTCTCCTAGTGAGTTTCACATTGTTACATTTAGGAAGAATGTTGAAGAGTAGTATGTGGAAAATCTGAAGCCATTTTTCTACAAACTCTCAATCAGACTTGGATGGAAAAAAAAAACCTGAAGAATGTACAAACTGAAAACCAATTTTTGTCTGTATAGCACCAACAGTAACGCTTGAGTCAGCTTTGTGTCAAGCCGCCATTTTCATTCAATCAATAGCGTCCCCCTGCACACATTCAGGGACCTGGTCGTGTCTTCAGATGAAACGCATTGTAGGAAAAGAAGCAGAAAGGAAAAGGAAAAAAGTTCCGCCGGACCTAGTGAAGCTGCAGCAGGTGCAAATAAGCTTCAGACAGTCTTACAAGCACTGCTCAGAACTCTCAACTGAGGCACTCAACATCCAGGACTTGCCATTCGGATCTTGGCGCCTTGTATTTTTGTTTTGTTTTTGATGGAGGGGAAACAACAAAAAACAGGCATTGAAAAAGGCTCAACAGTGCAGGGCGCCTTGTGCTGGTTCCGACCTATTCACACATCGGTCCACTACTGACATCACCTCATAAACCAACGGGGCACCCCACGCCGACTTTCGGCGCAGCATTGTAGGATGGCCACACCAGTGCGGCAATTTGCTGGACACCACCTCGGTGCCATCCAGATCTCGGCGCGTTCATTCAATCAATAGCGTCCCCCTGCACACATTCAGGGACCTGGTCGTGTCTTCAGATGAAACGCATTGTAGGAAAAGAAGCAGAAAGGAAAAGGCAAAAAGTTCCGCCGGACCTAGTGAAGCTGCAGCAGGTGCAAATAAGCTTCAGACAGTCCTACAAGCACTGCTCAGAAATCTCAACTGAGGCACTCAACATCCAGGACTTGCCATTCGGATCTTGGCGCCTTGTGCTGGTTCCGACCTATTCACACATCAGTCCACTACTGACATCACCTCATAAGCCAACGGGGCACCCCACGCCGACTTTCGGCGCAGCATTGTAGGATGGCCACACCAGTGCAGCCACTTGCTGGACACCACCTCGGTGCCATCCGGATCTCAGCGCGTTCGAGTCACTGTGCCGGAAGAGTGACCGGAACTCAGCTGAACACGCCGTCTTTCGGCGCAGCATTGTAGGATGGCCACACCAGTACGGCAATTTGCTGGACACCACCTCAGCGCCATCCGGATCTCGGCGCGTTCGAGTCACTGTACCGCAACAGTGACCGCAATTCAGCTGGACACGCCGTCTTTCGGCGCAGCATTGTAGGATGGCCACACCAGTGCGGCAATTTGCTGGACACCACCTCGGTGCCATCCGGATCTCGGCGCGTTCGAGTCACTGTACCGCAACAGTGACCGCAATTCAGCTGGACACGCCGTCTTTCGGCGCAGCATTGTAGGATGGCCACACCAGTGCGGCAATTTGCTGGACACCACCTCGGTACCATCCGGATCTCGGCCCGTTGTGCTGCCTTCGGCCTATTCGCACATCGGTCCGCTACTGACGCCGCCTCACGTGCCAACGGATTTTCTACGCTTTTTGTAGCCCTATGTCGCATAACAGGTCATGTGACTTGTTTATAAAACTTTTCATTGGTTCATTTTACTTTTGGTTTCCTAAAGATGGAAGGCTTGGTCATATGACCTAAAAATAACACTTTTCATTGGTTTAGAACATTTTTTTTTCCCAAACGATGAAAGCCCCACCTTGTTTCTGGATCATTCAGACTGAAGCTGGCGTCAGCATGAGAGCACCACCATCTCGTGGCTCCGTCGTGGTCATTCCGCGAGCAATCATGGCAGCCGCTCCCCACCGGAAGCCTGCGGGAGTCGGGGGCCCCCAAGACTTTTATACAATCTTCACGGCTGAGCGGACGCTTTTCGAGAATGGAGCCCAAGCCCTAGCAGGCAAGCGTCCGAGTTCCAAAGTGTCCCAGGGCCATTTCAGTGGACCAGGCCTAAAACCGAGGAGCTGTCCGCCATTTTAAGAGCCATGTGGCAGCCGCCTATCGCTGCACTGCAAGAGTGGGAGCAACTCAACAACATGGTGAGCGAGACGCTGTGGCCGCAAGAGCGAGCGCAACTCAGCTAGATGGCCGCCACCTGGGGAGGCCCGTTCACGCCGGCTCCCCCACGCCCCCCCCCGAGCCGCCGCACGCCAATTTTCGGAGCAGCATTGTAGGATACCAAAACCAGTGCGGCAGTTTACTGGACATCACCTGGGTGCCTGTCGTACATGTTGTGTCAGCCATGTGACACTGGACACAGACCGCTACTGACGAGGCCTTCCCCCGCACCACCCGGGACGCCCCACGCTGTTTTTCTGTGCTGCATTGTAGGATCCCTAAACCAGTGCGGCACCCAGGCGACATCACCTGGGTGCCGTCCAGAACTCTGCACGTTGTGCTGCCTTGGGACTATTCGCACAACAGACCGCTACTGACGAGGCCTCCCCCCGCCCCACCCGGGACGCCCCACGCCAATTTTCGGAGCAGCATTGTAGGATCCCTAAACCAGTGCGGCACCCAGGCGACATCACCTGGGTGCCGTCCAGAACTCTGCACGTTGTGCTGCCTTGGGACTATTCGCACAAAAGACCGCTTCTAACCATTGTTGCTTTTTGTGTTGAGAAATGTTTAAATGTTTTTAGTTTTTGTTCCGTTTGTTAAAGTTAGTAGTTAATAAAGTTTTATAACCTTACTTTTTTGGAGTGTTATCTATTTTTTTAAAAACGGGTGAATGGGGCCTTGAATCGGGTTATTGTCATGTGTGGGCTTTGGAAGTGTGCTGCTGCAGGATCGGACATTTCAAACTCAAATGCACGTTCTTTTTCTTACCTTTCCGAAGCATGGAGCGCAATAGCAGGCAGAGAAAGGGTGATGCACGTGTTGAACACTACCTGACCTGGCAAGTTGCTGGCAGTGCCCCCCCGCCCGCTCCTGAAAGAGGGCACACACACACCGCCGCCCCGAGTACTTCACAAATCTTTAAAAGACCATGCGCTTGTTCATGAGGCTTAAATGGTTTATCACCTCTTCTAGAACCCCTGCATCGACCCTCTGACGTTTCATGGAAAAATTACCATGTAACACAATACCAAGCCCTGTCAGCTGAAACCCCCAAGGAATCGTGGGGCATATTATCAAGGGGGTTTATCTCCGCTTTTTTGGCTTTAAAAACCATGAAAGCGGAGATAAAATTATTTCCCTATTATCAAGCTGTCGCTAACACCAGTTAGTGACAGCTAAAAGGAGATAGCGACCATCTTGGGCCCCGCTTTGCATGTCAGTGATACTTATCACTAATGACATGCAAAGTGGCGTGCCAAGATGTTAGCGACTGGAAACAGTCCCTAACATCGCTACCTTCTATTACCAACTTTTGGAGATATTCGCGCTAAGCGCGAATATCTCCAAAATCTAACACCTGCCCTGAGCAGTTCTTAGCCATGTTATCCAATGGGAGGTGGATAACATGGCTAAGAGCATTAGGTCGATAATACATGAATATCGCTGACTTTTCTGCGATAATAGCAAGGTTTATCTGCGATAAAAATCGCCGATGTGCGGCGATAATTTTTGTCTCTAAACAAGTTAGAGACAAAAATTATCGCTAGTTGTTCGTAATATGCCCCCGGGTTTTTGCTTGCAGAAATCGGGAGGCGGGAGACTAGCACTGAAATCAGTACTCACACGCCTGAATCAGGAGGATTGGCATGTCTGAATTCTCTACAGCTGGGGCCATAAACTACATCCGCAGGGTTAGGTGATAGCCTGGAACCAGCCTGGCATCTAAAATGGCTGCCGTGCACGACAAAATTGTGGCATTCGAAAAAAGGCAAGATGGCGCAGCCGCTGGAAGAGATGTATCAACATATATCAGCCTCCTCAGCCACCCTCAGGAAACATAGGGGATTAGGATATGTCTCCCGCACCCCCTTATACCTAGTACTTTAATTAACGAAGCACAAAATGGCGAATTCCCGTTTCGCTACCAGTTTGCGGCCCAGTTCGCGGCCCGTGAAGCGCTTCTACCGTGAAAAATCATTTTTTTTTTATTTTCCCCACGGGACCCTTTAATAACCCCAACAACATTCCTAGGGGGTCAAGAGGGGGATACCTTGCCCCCTTTCATTAAATTCCCCCTTAGTTTTTCACCTTTTCTTCTCTCTCGATCCTACCGAGAGACAAGATGGCGGCCGCTCCGGACTGTCACGCAGCAAAAAAAAAAAAAAAGCTCACGCACAGCCGCTGGAAGAGATGTATCAACATATATCAGCCTCCTCACCCACCCTCAGGAAACATAGGGGATTAGGATACGTCTCCCGCACCCACTTATAACTAGTAATTTAATTTACGAAGCACAAAATGGCGAATTCCCGTTTCGCTACCAGTTCGCGGCCGCGCTTCTACCGTGAAAAATCATTTTTTTTTTATTTTCCCCACGGGACCCTTTAATAACCCCAACAACATTCCTAGGGGGTCAAGAGGGGGATACCTTGCCCCCTTTCATTAAATTCCCCCTTCGTTTTCCACCTCTTCTTCTCTCTCGATCCTACCGAGAGACAAGATGGCGTCCGCTCCGGACTGTTTAGAATGTTGACAGACACCGGAGAGCCAATCAGCTTTCTGCGCGCAAAGTTCCGATAAGCGAAAAGTAAGCGGACCGGATCGCTGCCCAGAGCGCTGTTACAGATATATATCTTGGTTTGAACGTTAATTTCTCAAAAACTACTGGAGCACATATATTGAGACCTAGCAAAGGCACATCGGGCTAACAGTCCCTACAATTTTGCCAAGTTTCGTGCAAATCCATTCAGCCGTTCGAGCTAAAAGTGAGTCCAACCGCCCTATGGAAAAATGAATGGGAAAAACGCGTTTTGGGACCCCCCTTTTTTCTCAGCCCCCCCTTGACGAAACCCCACCAAATTTTCAGGGGCTGCTCAGAAACAAAATGTGCCATTTTCCTGAAAATTTCAGCCGATTCCGTCCACAAACGCCAAAGTTATTAGACATAGAATTTTCAAAAGTCCCATAGGGAAAAAATTCTAACTATATATACCTACTGGCGATAGCCAGTAGGATATATATATATATATATATATATATATATATATATATATATATATATATATATATATATATATATATATATATATATATATATATATATATATATATATATATATATATATATATATATATATATATATATATATATATATAGATAGATAGATAGATAGATAGATAGATAGATAGATAGATAGATAGATAGATAGATAGATAGATAGATAGATAGATAGATAGATAGATAGATAGATAGATATATATATATATATACCTGGTGTGGTTCTCCTTTCATGTGGTCATTCACAAGATTATAGACTGGTAAAACCAGCTGCTTTAAATTCCTTCAAGACTTAGCCTGAAGGCTGCTCTCCACAGCTACCATCGGGATAGCTTTCTATTAAGGTTGTCTTTAACCTACCAACAATAAGGGTTGTTTGGACTGGTGCAAGGTGCCCACTAGAATAGTGGACAGCGTATGCAAGGCCAATTTCTCACAAAAATGTGCAAGGATGCCCACTTGGCTGCCTGGTAAATGTCAAGAAGTGGGACTTCACGTGCCAATGCAGTAGTTGCTGCTGTTCTCCTAGTATAATGAGCATGCAGCCCCGCTGGAGGTTCCTATTTCACCAAAGCGTAAAAGACTTTAATAAAAAGAACAACCTATTGAGAGACGGTACGCTTTTGGACAGCCCAACCTTACAAGGCACCCAACGAAGAGTTGATCAACCACCCAAAAATCTTTTGTGTGATCAAGGATGAAGGACAGCGCATGTTTTGGGTCCAGGCGGTGGAATCTCTCCTCCTTTAAAGGGTGCGGAGGTGGGAAAAAGGTGGGAAAAGTTATTGTTTGACCTATGTGTAATGCTGTAACCACTTTAGGAAGGAACAAGGGTCTCGTCCTGTGCACCACTTTGCCCGCATGCACATAGAAGAAAGTGGGCTTTGAGGCTAGAGCCCGGAGCTCACAAACCCTGTGAGCAGAGGTGATGGCAACAGGGAAGGCAGTTTTCAAAGTAAGATGCCTGAGAGGACAGTTGTAAAGAGGCTCAAGGGAGCACACATTAGATAAGTTAAGACAAGATTCAAGTCCCACTGGGGAATTATGAAAAGAGATGGAGGAAAGAGATGAAAAATTACCTTAAAGAATCTGTTTACAATAGGGGACTTGAACAAAGAGGGCAGATCTGACAGCTGGAAGAAAGCAGAAATAGCTGCAAGAGTGCCCAGAGCAGAGCCCTGCTGGGCCAAATAAAGGATGAACAAGAGAACCTCAGAAAGAGGGTCAGAGAGGGGATTCATAGCCTTTGCTGTGCACCATGCCACAAACTTATTCCTTCTACAGGCATATACTGTTTTTGTGGAGGCACGCCTGGCTGCCAAGATGACTTTATAGACTTCGGGTGGAAGGTCAAAAGCTGTCCACTGTCGCCACTCAATCTGTACGCAAGGAGGTGGAGGCTGGACAGGTTTGAGTGGAGGACCGTCCCCGGTTGCTGCGTCAAAATATCCTCCCCAAGGGGCAGTGTAATTGGTGGATCAATGGCCATGCTCAGGAGCTCGGGGAACCAGACTCTTCGTGCCCAGTCCAGAGTCACAAGAATGACTTGGGCCTGGTCGCGCTTGATCTTCTTCAGCACTCGGGGCAGAAGTGGTACAGGCCAAAAGGTGTACAGGATGTCGCAGTTCCACTTGCAACAAAAAGCATAGTTGAACGAGTGCCGCCTTGGAAACTTCAACGTGCAAAACTGACATTGCACATTCTCTTTGTGTGCGAACAGATCTAACCAAGGGTCTCCCTATGGCTGAAAGAGACCTTGCGCCACCTCCAAGTGAAGACGCCATTCGTGATCCACCAGGCACCATCGATGGAGTTCGTCCGCCCTGGCGTTCAAAGAACCTGCCAGGTGTTGAACCACCAGGGTCATAACCTGATGTTCCAGCCATGTCCAAAGGGGAAGAGCCTCTTAAAATAGATTCCACAACCCCACCCCGCCTTGTTTGTAGCAGTACCACATGGCAGTGGTGTTGCCTGTGAACACCTACACTACTTTCCCCTTGAGGGAGGGAAGGAATACCTTCAGTGCCAGGCAGATCACCCGGAGCTCCTACAGATTGATATGGAGCCTGGACTCCGCCAGAGACCAGACTCCTTCTGATCTCAGCCGATCCCAGATGGCCGCCCCATCCCAGGAGTGATGCATCGGTCACCACTATTAGTTCTGGTTGGGGAAGGGAGATGTATCTGCCTCTGACCCAATCTTGGTTCATTACCCACCACTAAAGTTGTTATGCAGTTCCCTCCGAAGTTTGGACGTGGTCGGAAAGGTTCCCCTGATGCTGCGCTCACGGGAACTTCAGGTCCCACTGCAGAGCCGCATATGCCATTTGGCATGATCAACCAGCAGGATGCAGGAGGACATGTGGCCCAGCAGCCTCAGGGCCATTCTCACTGGAATACGGGATAGAGGCTGAAACATCAGTATCATAGCCCGAATATCCAGGACTCACTTCTCCTGAGGATAGGCCCGAAACTGCCGTGGGTCCAGAACAGCTTAGATGAAAGGGAGTGTCTGAGAAGGAGTCAGGTGTGACTTCGGCACGTTGATAGTCAACCCCAGTGAGTGAAGGAGGTCTGCCATAGTCTGGAGGTGGGAGATGACAGCCTGGGGTGAGCCAGCCTTTAACAGCCAGTCGTCGAGATACGGGAAGACTGGAACCCCTGGTCTACTCAGATGAGATGTAACTTTCGTGAACCCCGAGGGGCACTGGTGAGGCTGAAGGGGAGCACGGTGAACTGAAAATGCTTGTGGCCTACCATGAACCACAGATAGCGTCTATGGGGGGGCAGGACGGACATATAGAAATAGGCGTCTTACAAGTCCAACGCCACCATCCAGTCTCCAGGGTAGAGGACAGACAGGACCTGAGCCAACGTGACCATTTTGAACTTCTTCTTCCAGAGGAAGCGGTTGAGTGCCCTGAGGTCCTGAGGTCTAGAATAGGACGTAGGCCTTTTTCCTTCTTGGGCACCAGAGAGAAGCAGGAATAGCAACCACGACCTACTTCTGGTGCAGGGATAGTTCCCTTGGCCATGAGAGCGGAAACTACCTGGCAGAGAAGTGCCAGATGATCCTCTGACATGCGATCGAAAGATGGCGGCATGGAGGGAGTGGAAGTTTTGAAGGGAAGGGAGTAGCCCCTTCGGACTATATGCAAAACCCACCTGTCCGATGTGATGGATTGCCAGTGGGGGAGGTGATGGCAAATCCTGCCACCCACTGGCCGCTGATGGTCCTGAAGGGTCGGACTAGGAGGGTTTGGAGGCTACTGCAGGGGGGGGGAGGGTGGACTGACCCGCCTGCTGACTCCCAGACCTGCAAGGTTACTGGGTCCCACGTCCGCGGCCACGCAGAGGCTGGGCACCTTGCGTAGACCAGTGGCTACTGGGGCAGACGTGGCGGGGTGCCCTTTCCGTAGCCATGAAAGAGGTGAAAAGCAGACTGGGGTGGACGGGAAGACGCAGTGAGGCCCAAGGATCTGGCCGTAGCAAAAGAATACTTAAAGCGATTCAGCGCTCAGTCTGCCTTGTCACCAAAAAGGCGGCGGCAATTGAAGGGCATGTTAAGCAAGTTTGACTGGACATCCCCCGAAAAGCCGGATGTCGGGAACCAGGTGTGGTGCCTAAGGGCTACTGACGTGGCAATCACTCTGCCTAGTGAGTTGGTGGTATCCAGTCCATACTGAATGGTGAATTTAGCTGCGTCTCTCCCACCTGCCACTATATGTGAGAGAACGGCCCGGGCCTCCGACGGGCACTGAGGCAGCACTTGCCAGATAGTATGGGAGTATCGTCCGAAGAGGCACGCGGTGTTCACGGACAGTGCCAAGCTGGAGGAAGAGAACATGAGCTTCCCACGATGATACAGCTTCTTGGATTGCCTGTCTGGGGAAGCAGAAGGGAAAGCACCCTTAGAAGAAGAGGCTTGGACCACCAAGCTCTCGGGGGAAGGGTGTTGGGTGAGGAAAACTGGGTCGCCCAGACCCAGGCGGTGGAGGCGGGTAATTGTCCTCTCCACAGGAGCCCCTGTGCTGGTCCTGGACCAGGTATTCCACACACACAAGAGGGGGAGGAGGGGAAACTCCTACTTCGACCTCCTCTAAAGCTAACTCATCACACAAAGAGAAGTAGGAGTGAAAAAATAGCTTAAAGAGCTTTTATGGCAAAGTCAATATGTTGGAAAAACTACCCTCACCCACATAAATGGGGCATGCTTCATCATTGCGCTGCTAAATACACCATGCCTGAGGTGGAGCAATAGGGTGGTGGAAACAATACAAACACAAAGAAGAGTAGGGATCAAGTAAAGAATAAGTGTAGAAAATGATGTTAAAACTAGCTCAGGGATATCCAATTCTCTATTTTATTTCCAGACTCCCTGACCAGGATTAAAAAGGTATAACAAACTAGAGGATGGTGATGAACAGGGTATATTATGAACCATTCACCCCTACTCTCTGCAAATAAGTCAACATGTTTCAGCCGGCAGTTGTGTCTTACCCGGCTTTCGTCAGGACTACTAGATCCCTGTAATCCTACCCTCCTTTCCTACTTTTATAAGAGGATCAAGGACTGACCCTATAATCACATATGGGTCATGTATTCACACTTCGAATGAAATCTGCAAGTAAGAAAAATATAGCCAAATGAAAGAAATTTGTGCCAATACTCATTGATATATGTGCCTGAATTTAAAGAAACATAACAGTCTGCCCCTCTAAATTAAATCAGTGTGTACGGATAAATACACTCATTTAATTGTGTATGTCAGGACAATGTCTCCACATAGAATTTAATCAATGATACTAGTTTTAGAATTGATTACATTAAAAATCATTACTCAGACTTCACCACCAGCCCCTAACAGCCCTCAGGTCATAAAGGAACACAAGGGGACCCTACTCACAACGGAACCAGGGTAGTTAAATATTTTAAGAAGAACAGTGGTTCCTGTGGAATAGATAATTGATAAGAATTTAAAAGGAGACGTAAATACGTATAATAGAACAGGGGTTGGGTGAGATGTCAAAGAGAAATACCTGCCAATACACTGATATAGTTGTTCAATAAGTTGTATGGAAAAATTGGATTGTAGTAAATAGTTTCATACATAAAGCAAAATTATTTACAGTTGTGTAAAGTGTCCCAAGTGAAAATATGAACCAAAGCAACAGAATAACCTATGTGAAAAAATATACCTAACAGCCCTCAGGGCATATCTTTTACCTCAAAGAAATGAAACCAGTCAATCTTACTGAGTTTCAAAGTGTTTTGTGCTTGAAAAAGCATACGAGCGAAGGCGGCCCCCTGTAGTCACACACTAATTTTAAAACGGAAACAGCTCATTGCATTTGCTTGGCCACTGCCCCCAGTGTTCCCCGCTACTTCATCAAGGTGAGTCTGCCTCTGTGACAATGTCTCTCTGTGTGCCGTGAAGATTCCGAACATGTGGTCGGAATCTCTTTTCATGGTGTCTCCGCTCCCAGTCACATGAACCCAGAACTGGTCACGTGGTACAGGACTTCTGTGTCAGAGACTAGAACGCAAGTGTTTACCAAAAAGGAGTGATAGAAGCTCCCTGTTTGACTGGATGTTACCTCATAATGTCTACTGAATCAGCCCCAATAGCTGCTAGCGGTCTGAGCGTTCGACTCCATATTAGCGTTTAAAGAGTATCCCATCATCTCTATTCGTTTCGGTCAAAGCATAACCTGGAAGATAGTGAGTATCATATGAGGTGAATGGTTTTACTTGTACATGTCTTATGTGCCACCCTCCACGTGTGTGGAGATAACAAAATACATCAAGCTAATAGTACTACAACTTCGTTGGGGGAATGTTGTGTTTCTGTAAACACCACTCTTTCCTCTATTATTCATTCACTTTGCTGATGTCTATTGAAATATGTGGTTATCATAGAGTGGGGTTATAGGTCAGAACTTCTATACCAGAAGTGCAGTGAGGTCACAAGGGTGTAAAATGTTCCTGAGACGCTGTTCATAGTCTACTAAGAGTACTTCAGGGAATGTAATCATTTAGTCCAATTTCATGGCTACGGATGCCGTAGATCCACTTCTGTTCCCTCAAGAATAGGAATTTTTTAGGGTCTTGTGTAGTAGTAGGAATGTGTGGTTTGTCCAGTCCAGTCCAGTCCAGTGTGTAGTGTGTAGTGAATCGTGTCATAGTTCTTTGGCACCTGATATTGCTTCTGTGCTCCATGATTCTAATTTTGACTTTTCGTGTCGTCGTCCCCACATACACCAGACCACATGGCCATTTGCTAATGTAAATAACATTTTCTGACTTGCAGTTCGTGTGTCTGCGGTGTTCTCATGGGTAACCCAGGCCCACGTCGATGCTTTTTGTATGCTCAGTGAGGTTGCAAACATCGCATGATCCATACTCGGTATGACCAGTGACTGGGGGAAGATCCCACAATCTTTGTTGACCACTCTGTGTATCTGATCTTGGTCTAGTATGGACTAAATAGTCCCTTATATTCGAACATCTCTTAAAAGAAAAGAGGTTTATCTAGCTGCAGGTCGTTTGAATTTAAATTCCACCAATTTTTTACTATAATGCGTTTGATGTTATTGGAAGCGGTGTTGAAGGTTGTGACACAGATGGTATTGTTGACCAGCGGTTTTTCTACACTCTCCAGAAGTGACCCCCTATTGCAATTAAGTGCTCTATTCTGTGCCTTTTTGATGATTTTATCCTGGTATTTCCTCTTCTGTAGCTTTTCTGCCAGTTTGTTCCGATTCTGCTTTAAAGTCCCCTGTGTCAGAACAGTTTCTCCAAAGGCAGAGGAACTGTCCTACTGGTAGATAATCTCAGGGGAAAACTCTCAAACAAGAGAAGTCCATTCCTATCAGTGGGTTTATGAAGGACCTGTGTCATGAGTTTCCCATCCTTTGGGACGATCTCCAGGTCTAAAAATTGGAGACTTTCCTTGGTAACAGTAGATGTGAATGAAGTGTAGAAGGGGATTCTGGCTGTTCAACCAAAGTAAGAAATGTGTAACGGATGATTCATCCCCCTCCCAAATGAGCAGCACGTCATCAATGAAACAACTCCATAGTTTGATATTATTATTCAATTTTCTGCCAGGATCAAAGATGAATTGCTAGTCGGGCTTCATGCCCGGCCGTGTCACAAGGTATAATCTCTGCCACCTTGCTAACTGGCTTGACACGGTGAAAGATAGACCTTCTTTGCAGATGCTCCTCTCCGTGGACGCGAAGAAGGCCTTTGATACTGTCTTCTGGGCTTTCATGAGGCAAATCCTTGTGAAATTCGGATTTGGACGAGATTTTATGACTTGGGTGGAGCTATTGTACAAAGGCCCCAAAGGCAGTGTCAGGGTTAATGGAGTAAAATTGGCCTACTTCCCCAGACAGGGTTGCCCCCTATCCTCTTTACTTTTTGCGCTAGTCCTGGAGCCATTGACCTGCCAGATTAGGGCCCACCCGGAGCTTGGAGGCTTCCAAGATGACGGTGGTCATCTTACTGCCGAAAGGATTTCACTATATGCGGATAATATTCTACTATACATCACAAAACATAACAATACACTTCCTATGATTCTGCAACTAGTAAATGAATATGGCAAACATGCAGGGTACAACATCAATTGAGGAAAGTCAAGGCTTTACCCTGTAGGGGGCTCCATAGACACACGATTATTACCAGGGCAACCAGATTACTAATGCGGATTTAAAATATTTGGGCATGTATATCTCAACATAAGAGGCTGATTGTCTCACTCATAACATTAAGCTCATTCTGTCAGAATTCCGAGATGACGTGACTAGATCGCACCAACTCCCCTTCACACTGTCAGGACGTGCAGTAATGTATAAAATGATAACGCTCCTCAAGTTACTCTATACATTCCAGAATACATATCACCCAATTCTTGACATTATTTTAAAGAAAATCTATGACAATCAAGCCTATTATCGGTCTGCTCATTTAGTGGTAATTAATGAATGGTGCCACGCCCCAGGAGACCACCCAACATATGCACTAGAGAGGCTTCAATTCCAGAAACATACTTACCTCCACTACCTCTATGGGGGCGCAGTGACACGAGATTGTTACCGGCTGCACAGCGGGAGGTCGAGGTGTGGAAAGGGGCAGAACGACAGATGAAATGGGGAAAGAGACTAACTAAAGGCACACCTTTATGGGACGGCAGGCGGTTACCTGAACTGGCAAAACTACGGGGCTTCAGGGGGTGGGATGCAGTTGGGATTACAATGCTAGGTAATATAGTCAAGGGGGAACAAAGTCATTTGCAAACCTTCAAGCTGAAAACCAACTATATCACCTGCAACAATATAAATACCTACAATTACAGCATGCCTGGAGGACACAAAAGCCTGATATCCCGGATATTCCTGAATATGCACTGCTGGAAGGGAGACTACTTACTGCAGAAAGAGATACCCTCCAAAGCAGTTTCTTGGATTTACAAAACCCTTATAATATTCCTGATAGACTGGTATCCCTGAGAAGTAAGTGGGAGGAAACCCCCGTCCCCCTAGAGAAAATAGACTGGGAGGCAGCATTGATGCACCCCAGAGAGCTCGCGATTAAGCTCCGTCTACTGCTAATACATTTCAAAGTTTTACACTGTCCGAGCGAGACTCCACACGATGGGCAGGGCGGAGACACCTAATTGTCTACAGTGCAAAACCAACCAAGGCACCTACATTCACACACTATGGGAATGCCAGCAAGTACAAAGATACTGGTTGCAAATAGTGCAGGAACTAAACAATATATTAGAAACACAGTTCTCTTTGGATCCCGAATATATTATTATGGGCATCCCTACAGATGTAGATATTCCTAGATACGGGCTCCTACTGTGTAACCTAGGGCTCATGGTTCCCAAACGATGAGCCCTAGGTACTGGGGAAGGGAAGAACTACCCACTCTCGTGGAATGGTGGGCCATCATGGACCGATATATGGGGGCGGAGGAAACAACCTACAAGGCTATAGAGTATCCAAAACTTTTTTTTAAATCTGCCAGCTGTGGTTAAGATACTATAGTTTGGAGGTGGAGGGGAGTGGGTTTTGATACTATGCACCACAACACACAGGAATCATGAGCTATAGGCGGACAACCTCATTACCTAAGAGGGAGCAACTTAGGTGGGCCATACCTAACCTTGTGGGTAGGAGGGGAAAGAAACACCGGAAGAAGGAATTCTATAATGTAATCTCTGTATGCTGGAAAGTAATAAATAACTGTAGCAATGTAATATTCAATGTATACACGACTCACCTCTTGAGATTCTGGCTGATGTTTAAGGGGGCTACATAAAGGCCTGCCAAACTGGGGTCAAAGGCACTCCCCATAGAAGTGCCATGGGTTGCAAATAGTAGGTCCCTTGCAAGTTTTTGTAAGTGCTCTGCCAAGTGCCCAGAAGGACGTCTGCGAGGGCTTTGTTGAAGGGCAGAAGGGGTTCAGAGGAGGTTGCTGCAATTTGAAGCACCTCTGTCAGGATATTAGCCCTGACTGCCACTGAAGGGAGCTCCAGGCCCAAAGCCATGGCTGCCCTTTGCACCACCATAGCATAAGACGCTCCCTCCACCGTAGCTACGGTAGGGGGAGAAAGCATGCCAAGGCCTTTAGAAGTGTCCAGACCACTGGTGTCACCCAAGTCCTCTCTCCTGTCCGGCTCTTCAAGCTCGTCTGCCAAAGGGTCTAGCGACCCCTCCCAATCCTCATCACCACCTTCTGGGCAATAGGGAACACCAGGGATGAACAAGGGAACAAAAGTACCCTCTGTCATCGGATTCGAAGTCAACCGATCTCGGTCTGGCTCCGGGTCCATCCAGGTGAGGATGGGGACCTCGGTGTCGTCGGGATCGGTGCCAGGGAAGGTCCGGATCCAGGCCTGGCTCTGCGGCGCCCTCTGGCGCCAGAGCTGCCTATATTAAAGGCCTAGGAACCCCTACGGACTCTGCGGGGTCCAAAGGCGCGCAGGCGGAGCCGGACTGCCCAAAAATATGGCGGAGGGCTTCGTAAAATGTTCGAAGCTGGGCAGGGGACACCCCGGCTCCCAGAAACGGGGGGAGGCGCGGAGTCGTCCCTGTAGAAAGCACTGGAGACAGAACCTTAAAGCGACAATGCTCAGGGTCCCCAAGTCCTGTCAGCTGACCGACGGGGAGAAGGCGAGGAACGCCAGTGCTTCTTTGCCTTCTTCTTGTGCTTTGACTTAGACGAGGACTTTGATGAGTTGGAATGGGACGAGGTGTGGGGGCTTTGTGAGCAGCCTGGAGACCTTCCTCTCGAACAAGACCAGGAGTGATGCGGAGCCGACTGCCGGGCCTCCAAGAACTTTTGGGACAGCTCCCACAAAGACTTTAGATTCATGGCCTGACAGTCGGAGCACGACTTCGGGTCGTGGTCGCGCTCCAGACACCAAAGGCACACAACATCAGCTTGTGACAGGCCTCGCAAGGCTTGAAGCCGGTTCGACAATGGGACGTCCCTCGCACACCAGGAATCGAAGACTCAAAAAAAAAGTCAACAAAACGTCAAAAAACTGTCTTTCCTCATATGAACTTTGGAAATAAAACACCAGATCTCAACTCAAGAAGATTTGTGTGGATATTCTTTTGAGAAGTTCTTTTTGGGCTTTGGAAAATCATTGGATATTGAGAATATATGGACTGTTCTTGAGATAAAATATTTACATCACTTGATACGTCACAACAATATGGTGTGCTTGGGTGTGTTACATATATATGTTTGACCTAGATTCAATTGGATACTAGGACGGATTGACACCTTGGTGGGTAGGTGTCATACACCTTAGGAGCACCCTAGCCATAGTTGCTTTCTTTAAACTACTTCTATCTTTTTTACAATTGGTGAAACTTTGTGATGTGCGGTTAAATTATAGCAAACCCATTGCCTTTGATTAAAACGTCAAAAAAGTTTAGTCAAAAAGTGACTAAAGGGGTAGCGCTCTCCGGATCTGCGCTGGGCTGGCGCGGAAAAAGAAAGAACTGACGTCAGAGCGCAGGGGTGGCATCTAAGTAGGCACCCATGACGCCAATGACGGCCGTGGATTCGACCGATGCCACCCACCGACGCGCAGGGGTACTGCTTAGAAAAAATTCTCCGGATCCAGTCTGATGCCTAGGGGTAATTCTAAAGTAAGGAATCTATAACGAACTCTCAGATACCTGGTAACATTGGCTAATCCCCAAATGTAATATTAAATTTACTTGTAAGTCCCACAACATGTGCCCTGGGGCCTGTAATTTAAATGCTACTATTGGGCCTGTAGCACAGATTGGGCCACCCATTTAAGTAGCCCTTCAAACATGTCTCAGGCCTGCCATTGTCGCCTGTGTCCACAGATGGATGATTGTATTTAACAATATAATCTAATTCACATAATATTGCCAAAATTAAGCGATGTGTTGAACTAAATCTGAAGAAGACAGATAACAAATAAACATCGCCTATCCACAGAGAAGCATTCTTTGTTTCATTTATGTTGGACATTTGAAAATAGAACAACCCCAGGACATTGGGACCTTTGCTCTGCTAAGTGTGACGGACCCTATCAGGGGACGCTATATTGGGATTGGATACTACACTCTTTGATCAGAGAGGGATACCCCTTGAGAACTGTTGGACTTGGCCCTTTTTGGCTAAAGTTCCCTAAACTTTTTGACTTCCCCCTAGACCTTTTTTTCTGACATGGTGTTGCCAACTTCGATGCTTTGGGCACTTTGCCACTGCTGATCAGTGTCAAAGTGCAAGGGCTCCCTGTGTAAAGTGTAATGGTAATTGGTTGTCCATGATTGGTATGTTTGCCTTACTAGTAAAGTCCCTAGTAAAGTGCACTATGTGTGCCAGGGCTGGTAATGCAACTGCTACTAGTGGGCCTGCAGCACTTATTGTGCCACCCACACAAGTAGCCCGAAAGAGAGAACACAGGGCTGCCACTGCAGGGCCTGCACGCAGTTTGTTAAACTGCCATGTTATCCTTAGAAGTGCACCCACTTGCCAGGCCTTACCCTTCCCTTTTTATGCACATCAGACACCCCTATGGTAGGTCCAAGGTACCCCCCTGGGCAGGGTACAGTGTATGTGAAAGATAGGACATGTACTCAAGTGATTACAATGTCCTCACAGTGAAATACTCTCCATTTCATTTTTCAATGTTGAAAGGGCATCTTGCCAATAGGACAGAATGGGGAGGCTGTGCAATATGTTTCCAGCCTATCTTCCCATAGGCTTAAGATGGAGAGGTGAAGTTTAGTGCGCCTGAACTCACAATTTAATAACACATCATTTTATAAAGGTGGCTTTTTCATTGTGTGTTTAGAAACCACTCTTTTAGAAGTGGCTGCGTCTTTGTGTTTTAACATTTCTGTGTGTCTTTGCATGGTTGTGGATTGACTGTCTGGATTTGAATGTGATAGGCCTTGGGGAATGTCTTGACCCAGGGGAGGAGGTGAGACAGCAACAGGCTGACCTGCATCTGGAATGTAGGGGGAGGAGTAGCCCCTGGAGGTGAAGAGGCCTGGGCTGCCGCCATAAAACATGGCTCCATCTCCTGCTGAGTGATTAAGGATCTAGTCCCCCACTATCAAAGGAAGAAAGTGTCACTGGCAGGGAGGCACCCAGAACTGGGTTGGACAGGGGTCAGTGCCCCCTGAACACCAAGACTTCAAAGACATTTAAGGGTATAACTAGGAGTGCTGAAACCCCTGGACTTTTAAACGAAACTGATCAAGATTGAACAGGAAGGGAACTGTTCAAGACTGAAAAGGATTGAAACTACTTCGTGGTCAAGAGGAACTTCTGCCAATGAAGAAACAGCTGAAGAGACTGAAGGAAAGGACTGACCCTTGCTGTGTGTTCTGGGGCTGGCCTGCAGTTTGCTATTTAACCAATGAGAGGCTAAAGGGACTTTGCTGTGTCCCCCTGCTTGAAAGGACTTTGCTGTGTGCTGTGTCCTGAAGTACCTTATGCCCAAGGGCCCGAGGAGAGCTGGCTCCCTGTTGCGGAAACTCAGGAGCACAAAAGTTTCCAGGTGTGTCTCAGTGACGCTGTGTGCGTGTGCTTTTTGCAGCCTGAGACCCTCGTAAGAATTGCCCGGTGATCATGGGCACCAGGAGTCCAAGTGAGTCTCAGCAACACTGTGTGCATGTGCTTTGTGCTGCCTGAGACTTTCGTGAGGATTGCCCTGTGATCGTGTGCACCCGGAATTCAAGGAAGACTCAACGATGCTGGGAGTGAATGCTTCGTGCAGCTTGAGGCCTTCGTGAGGAGTGCCCTGGAACCGTGTACACCCTGAGCTCAAGTGAGTCTCAGCGATGCTGTTGCAGCCTGAGATCATCGTCATTGCCATTGGCCTAGACCGGCATCCCCAGAAGAGCTGTGCCGCCAGTCCGAGCCTGTCTTTGCCAATGAGGGACCTCGAACCATCCCCGTGTGGGGGGTCCGAGTTCCACTGCCCAGAATCAGCGAAGCCACATCGGAGGCCCAAGTCACGAGGAGAGTGAGGTCGCGCCCCCCAGGTAACGCTCAGGGAGCGTGTGTGTGTCATGTCTGGGGCGGGGTACGGGCTCGGAGAAAAACGCTCTCGGCCTTTCCCATTCCCGCAGAGCGAGCCTCCGCTGAAGTCCCTATTGCGGACCATACTTGCCGAGGAGTGGCAGTACCGGAGCCGGAGTGTGAAGCTACACGTTGTTTTACACCATACTCGTGTTGAGGACATATTTCGGCAGTAGCTGACTGGAAATCAGCAGGAGTGGCATAGAGACTGTCCCGAGCACCGTGATCGGTGCCGGAGTATATTATTTCTGCATAACGATCTACCTGATTGTTGCATTGGGCATTACGGGCCAGATGTATCAAAGGGTTTTACCCATTCTGTGTCTATGGGAAATTGTGTTCATACATATGGCCCTACATCATTTTTGTATTAGGAACTGCCCGATTGTTGCATTACGCATTAGATTATTTCCGCATAACGAACTACCAATTGTTGCATTTCGCATTGCATTATTTTGGCATTACGAACTGCCTGATTGTTGCATAATGAACTGCATTATTGTTACAGTACGAAGTGCCTGATTCTTGCATTACAAACTGCATAGCATTGCATTAGGACTGCATTGTATCATCTAGAATACCTCATTAATTCTGCAAGAACCTACAAAGACTTGCTGGCCTAATAACCGGGAGGTGAATTATTACGGATACGCATATGTTGGATTTTTATTGTGATCTCATCGTATATCTTTTTATATAAACATATACTTGTTTTTTTATGAAACTCGTGTGGAGTCCATTTGTGGTGTCATCATTGGGTTTCTGAGAGCGGAGTTACAAATACTTTACATATTTGCCTTGGATATAAGCCTGGCTGCTCGTTCCAAGCTACCGAGGTGGTGAGAAGGGGCTATCTGAGAAGGTGTCCTTCCTTTCCCTGACTTAGCAGCAAGGGTCCTGTTAGAAATGGGATCTCTGGTTGGCTAAGGCTTACGCCAAAGCCAGACAGAGACCACCACTCCAGTCAGGGCAAGGGAGTTACACGCAAAAGATAACCCCTGGTCACCCCCCTTTAGCATGGCACAAGCAGTCAAGCTTATCCCGGAGGTCATGTGTAAAGCATTTGCGCAATACACTCACAGCAACAACATACTAGGCACACCACAAAAGGAACTCCACACAAGGTTATATCAAAAATAGCCTTTGTATTCTCATAACACATTAGAATAGTAATCACATAATATACATTGTGCCACCTGACACTAGGTAATATCTACAGGGGATTATGTACACCTAACAGGGCCAACTGGAACACTGTCGGTACCATCGCAAAGTGAATTTAGTAAATGTAGGACATATCATAAATGTACAACCAGTAATCACTGGCAAACACTGTACTCAGCATCATCCTGTAACATAAACCAAATTATGCACAGAATCGCATTTAGGCATGAAATACATTGTGCGCCAACCTCACCAGCATAAACACATTATGCAAAAATCTCATAAGTCTAAATGCATTAGACAATACCCTCACCAGCATAACTACTACATTATGCAGTAACACATAAGCAGAACTCTTAGATTAGGGAATAACCTCCTACGCCTAACTCATAGAATGCAAATTACATCATAAACATAAACCACAGTTAGAGGCATAAAATAGAGTGCAAAATCATAGTACATGAATCACATTTCCTAGCACCACATAAATCACATTAGGGCCTTGCGCCCTGCAAACCCGACTGTCCCCCTGGCCAACTGGCCTTCTCAAAGGGGGCTCAAATGCCCTATGTCCCAAATGACCGGGCGGCTGCCAATGCAGCAGAATCCAACGTGCGCCATTGGGCTGGGGCAGAGGAGTGTACCTCACTCTTATCTCACTGAAAATGCCACCAGAGAACTGTGGGCCTAAACGTTGCAGCTGAAACTACTTGCCGTGCAGCTGTGATGCAAGTGGGGCCTGGACACTCACTGTGCCCTTGAAACAAATAGGTAACAATGGTGCAGCTGTCCGCTCTGGTGTGGCGCAGCTGAGAGCAAGGTAAAAACAGGGCCTGACACCATTATGCCTTATTAGCCTCCACGGGGACTCTATCAAAAATGTTCCCATTGTTGCAGCTGCCCGCTATGGCAGTGCAGCTGTGCAGAAACAAAGAGCACGGGCCCCTCTGGGCCCTGGCAACACAAAAATGCCCCCTCGTTGGAGTAGTGCGCTCTCTGCGGAACCGCCCATGCACCGACAGTGTGCCTCGAAATACCCCCAAGTCACTGGGGCCCTCAGGGCCGCCATAAGTGTGGCAGGGTATGCTCAGACGTGAGTCCCTTGCTCACTTTGCCACTGGATTTAAGCAAGCCGGGCTGAAGACGGCTGGAATGCCAGAAACCGGTCCTCGGAAGCTTGTTTCCGGTCCAGGGAAGGCATGGCTTGGCAGTTCGGGCTGGACTGTTCCCATGAGGCACAGGGTCAGACTGATTTGCATATAGCCGTGTCTGAACTGGGGTGGCAGAGTGGGCTAAAGAACGGTGATGGATTAAACCCAGATCTTTTGACTGGGTGTGAGTGCTTGATTGGTTCAGATGCTCCGTCCATTACCACCCCCCCTTTTGTACCGCTTTTGGCCGCTATAAGTGTGGCAGGGTATGCTCAGACGTGAGTCCCTTGCTCACTTTGCCACTGGATTCAAGCAAGCCGGGCTGAAGACGGCTGGAATGCCAGAAACCGGTCCTCAGAAGCTTGTTTCCGGTCCAGGGAAGGCATGGCTTGGCAGTTCGGGCTGGACTGTTCCCATGAGGCACAGGGTCAGACTGATTTGCATATAGCTGTGTCTGAACTGGGGTGGCAGAGTGGGCTAAAGAACAGTGATGGATTAAACCCAGATCTTTTGACTGGGTGTGTGTGCTTGATTGGTTCAGATGCTCCGTCCATTACCACCCCCCCATTTTGTACCGCTTTTGGCCCCCATAAGTGTGGCAGGGTATGCTCAGACGTGAGTCCCTTGCTCACTTTACCACTGGATTCAAGCAAGCCGGGCTGAAGACGGCTGGAATGCCAGAAACCGGTCCTCGGAAGCTTGTTTCCGGTCCAGGGAAGGATTGGCTTGGCAGTTCGGGCTGGACTGTTCCCATGAGGCACAGGGTCAGACTGATTTGCATATAGCCGTGTCTGAACTGGAGTGGCAGAGTGGGCTAAAGAACGGTGATGGATTAAACCAAGATCTTTTGACTGGGTGTGAGTGCTTGTTTGGTTCAGATGCTTCGTCCATTACCACCCCCCTTTTGTACCGCTTATGGCCGCCATAAGTGTGGCAGGGTATGCTCAGACGTGAGTCCCTTGCTCACTTTGCCACCGGATTCAAGCAAGCCGGGCTGAAGACGGCTGGAATGCCAGAAACCGGTCCTCGGAAGCTTGTTTCCGGTCCAGGGAAGGCATGGCTTGGCTGGGTGGCAGAGTGGGCTAAAGAACGGTGATGGATTAAACCCAGATCTTTTGACTGGGTGTGAGTCATTGATTGGTTCAGATGCTCCGTCCATTACCACCCCCCCTTTTGTACCGCAGCTGCCCGCTATGGCAGTGCAGCTGTGCAGAAACAAAGAGCACGGGTCCCTCTGGGCCCTGGCAACACAAAAATGCCCCCTCGTTGGAGTAGTGCGCTCTCTGCGGAACCGCCCACGCACCGACAGTGTGCCTCGAAATACCCCCAAGTCACTGGGGCCCTCAGGGCCTATAACTGAGTAAAAACTGCCCCCCCTCATTGGAGCGGCCCGCAACCGCTGGCCAGCTCAGGAAATAGGTCTCACACCTGTGCCTTGAACAGGCACACACAACGGAGAAGTCCCTACTCACCGGGCTCTGGCGCAGGACCTCTCCGGTCGCCGGGGAACTCCGTGGGCCTGCCTCCCCTTCTGGCAGGTAGGGGCAGGCTTGGAGAGTAGCGGAGGGAACCTGTGAGGCTCCGTAGCCTCTTGCTCCTCCTTGGTCTCCGGATCTCACCTCGCATCAGCCGGGCCCCCTCCTGGGTCCCAGGGCTTCTCTCTCCAGACGTGCGGGGCTCTCCCAGGCTTCCGAGAGCCCCGCACTGACTTCCGGCCTCCAGGTGAAGGCCCCGCCCACAACCAGGCAAGGCCGTCTGGCTTCCAGGTCACACTGTGAGCGGCCCGGAGAGGATTTCTTCTGTGTCTCGGGCAGCGGCAGTGAAACGCGGGATGGGCTCCCGCTTCCATTATAAACTCAAAAGTGGGGTGGGCACCCGCCATCAACATCCATTAAGCGGTGTAGGCTCTCGCTTGTAAGAAGCACAAACGCGGGGTTTGCACCCACTAATCGCAGCGGCAATGCTGGGGAATCCCTACATCGGGATTCCCCCTAAAAGAGTGGCAGCTCCACGCTGCTCAGCCCACGCTCCTCTTCTGAGATGATTAAAGGGAAAAACACTTCCAGGCGCTAGGAGCCACTACTCCTCAGATAAAAAAGGTCTTGAAGGGCCTCAGAGATCAAGGGGGCAAAGCAGGGCCCAGGGAGGCAAGCCCTCATGGCAGCCCCTCCTGGGTCCCAGCAGCAGCACACCCCAGCAGGATTCAGGAACAAGAAGTGAACAACTTCATAGGGTCAAAGCCCCTATATTTATACCACATATCTCTTTCTCTGTAGTGCAGGGCATGGGGTAACCAGATGCAACTGGTTCAGGGGGGATTTGGAGCACTTTGTTTTGCAAGCTCCTCTTCCCCTTTATCAGGTGGGGGCTAGGTGATCAGACACCATAGGGGGCGGAGCCAGCATTGAACAGGGCAGGCACACTCCTATTCAGAGTCAGGGGATTATTCCTCCCACTACTCCCAGCACAGAGGTCCTATTAAGCCCAGAGCTGACTCACCCTACCCCTCCTGGAGCCATACACACCTCCCAGCCCCAGTCACTCACAAGCCAGACATGCAATTCACATCAGACAGGCAGACACATAGCACACAGAAATGCCAACTTCTAAAAGTGGCATTTCTCTCATAGTCATAATAAATCTGCGCACACCATTGCGCAGCATCTATTCTCACAATTTCATACATACTAAATGTGACCATACCATGAATTACCACTGACACACACTGATCAGGGAATCCCCTATGGATTCCTATGGAAGGGCAGGCCAATCTCACCAATGTAAATCAGAGAGCGCACGCACTTTACACTGGACCACTGAGCTAAAGTGCTCAGAGGCCTCAAACCACCAACACCATGTCAGCACTTAACCCCTTCGATGCTCATGACGGAATGGTGCCGCCATGAGCATCGGTGCCCCCGTGCTCATGATGGAACCATTATGTCATGAAGACAGGGGAAGGAAATCCCTCTGCTGCAGACAGCAGAGGGATTTCCTTCTCTCCCCTGTGACCTCGCGCTGTCGTCATTGCACAGAAACCGAAAGTGAAATGAGCCTTTAGGCTCATTTCAGTTTCAGTTTCTATTGCTCAGGGGGCTATCGCAGCCCCCGGGAGCGTAGAAAAACGGAAGTACTTGTGCCTCCTACACAAGTGAGGCACCATTTTTATCGGGAGACCTGGGGGAACGCTGGGTGGTAAGAAATTTGTGTGAGCCCGGTGATGCCACACTTTCCCACATAAAAATGTGTGAAAAAACGGATTTGTTCAGCTAAAATTGAGGTTTGCAAGGGATTCTGGGTAAGGGGACGTTGGGGGATCCACGCAAGCCATACCTCCTTGGAAGTCCCCGGGTGTCTACTTTTCAGAAATGTGTGGGCTTGGTAGGTTTCCCTAGATGGCCGGCGAGCACAAGGCCAAAAACCCAAGTCACCTCCCCTTGTAAAAGATGGTGGTTTTGAGATAGGCAATTTTGATGTTGCCTTACTATGTTTTGGGCCCTTGCCTGTCGCGGCTACTTGCGCCTCCCACACAAGTGAGGCACTATTTTTATCGGGGAACCTGGGGAATGCTGGGTGGTAGGAAATTTTTGTTAGCCCGGTGATGCCACACTTTCCCACATGAAAATAGGTTTCCCTAGGTGCCGGCAGAGCTAGGGTTTTACAAACTATAGCTAGGCACTTTGTCAGAAAAGGGTCAGTTTTTCACTGTGAAATTGAGGTATGACCACATTGCGTTTTGCACCGTTTCCTGTCACGGGCAGTAGGCTGACCCACACAAGTGAGGTACCATTTTTCTCAGAAGACTTTGGGGAACTTGGGGTGGGTGGAAAAAAATTTGTGGGTCCACGCAGATTCCCGAACTTTCCACCAAAGAAATGTGGGGAAAATTAGTTTTTTTTGTCAATTGTTTAGGTTTGCAAGGGATTCTGGGTAACAGAACCTGGTGGGAGCCAGTCAAGTCACCCCATTCTGGATTCCCCTGGGTGTCTAGTTTTAAATAATGTATAGGTTTGTTAGGTTTCCTTAGGTGCCGGCAGAGCTAGGGTTAAAAAACTACAGCTAGGCACTTTGCAAAAATAGGGTCATTTTTCACTGCGAAATTGAGGTGCGGCCACGTTGCGTTTTGCGCAGTTTCCTGTTGCAGGCACCAGGCCGACCCACACAAGTGAGGTACCATTTTTCTCGCAAGAGCTAGGGTTATAAAACGATCGCTACACACTTTGCAAAAAAAGGGTACATTTTCATTATGAAAATGTGGTGTGTTCACGTTTGGTTTTGAGCCCTTTCCGGTCGTGGACACTATGCCGACCCACACAAGTGAGGTACCATTTTTATCAGGACACTTAAGGTAATTCAGATTTGTAAAGCAACTGTTATTACCTATTGAATTTTGATGCATTTCTGCCTTCCAAATAAATGACATTGTGTAAAAAAGAAGTCATTTTGAAAAATGACCAATAATTCTCATGCTAGTATGAATATTCCCAATTTTGAAAATGTGCAAATATGCACTGTTTCTAAACTCTATAATTTGTACCCATTTCAGAAATACATAGGTGTCTTTCATACCGATTTTTCCACGTATACATTTTCGCACAATAATTGCAATATACCCGGTACATAATAAAAAGCCATTGCAAATTGCTACTCAGTTTTTGACTCTAGGTTCGTCTGCTTCTTGGTGAACCTTCAATTCTTATATATCCCCACAACTAGGAAGGTCCAGCAGATGTAACGGTATATTGCTTTCAAAGAGCTGTCATAATTACAAGAAGTTACAGGTGAAAACCTTGACACAAAAGGCTGTTTTTTAAAACTAATTTTCAATTTTTCCAATATTTTACTGTTAGTTTCTATAAAGAAACCTTGATGGATCTACACAAATGACCCCTTTCTGAATTCAGAATTTTGTCTACTTTTTTAAAATGTATAGCTTTGCAGGATCCATTATTGCTTTCATACTCATTTTTACCATTAACTGGAAGGAGGTTGAAAGCACTAAAAATAGCAAAAATAGGCTATGTCCCAGAAAAATGCAAAACTGTGTAAAACATGTTGGTTCTCTGACAAAAGACTGTCATTCCCTAAAAGCTGGGAAAATCGTGATTTCAGCCCCACAAACCCTTTTTTGATAATATTTGCAGGGGAAAACCCAGAGGATTTCACTTGTAGACCGTTTTTCCATTTTTTTTAAAAAAAAACAAATATTTTACTGTAGTTTGGGTAAATCTGGGACCCCTCCAAGGGAATCCACAAACCCTGGGTACCTTTAGAATCCGCATGATGTTGGAAGAAAAGGGCGCAAAATTGGCATGGATACCTTATGTGGTCAAAACGTTACAGGGGCCTAAGCGCGCACTACCCCAAATAGCCAAAAAAAGGCTTAGCACAGAAGGGGAAAGGCCTAGCAGCGAAGGGGTTAAGACAAAAAGTTTTGGGGTGAACCTGCCAAAAGGGCCAAGTCCAACAGGTCCCTATTTGGCTTAAGGTACATACCCCAGCCAACTAAAGACCCCAGTTCTAACAAGCACACTACAAACTGAATACGATAACTATCGTAGAAGAAACGCTGTGTTTGTTCTCCCACTTATTTACAGTTTTTAACTGCCATTTCGACCTGGCAAAAAACAAAATCTTTTGCTAAGCCCAAACCTTCCTTTTTAAAACATACAAGTCACCCCTACCCTGGATAGCCCAGAGGACAGGGTGCAGTGTATTTAAAAAGATGGACATGTACTTTTAAATTTCACGTCATGGTCATGAAAAACTGTTAAATTCATTTTTCACTACTACAAGGCCTACCTCTCCCACAGACGAACATTGGAGCTAGCTTATTAATTAATAATAAGCTGTAATTTCCAGTTGGAAACAGGTACACAGATCTTTAAAACTGTAATGAAAAATCCTAACTTATGGTGAGTCGGATTTAAATTACAATTTTCAAAATGCCACTTTTAGAAAGTTGGTATTTTCCTATCTTAGCCATTTAGTGCCAGTAGCCTGTACCTGGGTCACATGACTGGGTGTAGCTGACAGTTGAGCTTGTATATTCCTCCTAGACAGTCCCACACAATATGGAGCTTAGGTGTGTCTGGATGGGAAATCACTAGCAGGATGGGATGGAGGAGCTGGGCACAGCTAAGAAAAACAACAATTCCCTTTTCTTAAATGTTATAGGGGTATAAGCCCCTCTCAAAGCTTTTTACCACCCATATCAAGGATGAACCGTATGTTGTAACCAGAGTTGCATCAAGATCGACAAATTTACAAATCCAACCGTTTTGTGTAACAAAATTTTAAAAAAACAAAAAGGTTTTTCCTTGTCTATGTCCCCTCAGACCTAAACGGTATAGCAGAGTATATTCATAGTTTTACACACCACTACACTAATGGCAATATGCATGTACACAGGAAAGTTTTGTTAAAAACAATTTCTTTATTTGATCAAGATACTGACCATATAGATTTAAAAACAAAGTCTGTCACATTTATGCAATCATCATAATTACAATTTAAAAGATACAAAAACCATGAAAAAAGTGTCGACGCGGCGTTTCGGTGATGTGGTTTTTCACCTTCTTCAGGACAAGGATTTTCAAAATTAAAATCACTATAGAATTAAAAAATACAAAGTTTACAATTACTTTCTGTTTAAAATGCAAACAGGCATGTATTTAAAAACATATTTAACCAACATTTTCCTCCAAACATGGTACAGTCTTCCCTGTGTCACTCTGTCTCATTCACATATGATCCATTAGTTTCATTTACATGAGCGTATTAAGGTCAACTATTTCTCAAACAAAGTTGTACGTTCTAAAAAAACATTAATTCAATGGTCTGGGAGACATATACATTCTAAGGGGCAATCTCCTTACATCATGGACATGTTACAATATCTAAAATATTTGACAATCTTGCAACCTGTTACGGTGTTACCTTGTGTGGTATACCTCTACTAAACACCCATTAATGCATCATTGACACCTGTAAAGCTCGTCTCTTAAAAACAGGACAAACCCCTATATTAATTGGGTTTTTATTGGCTGGAAAGAGTGCTGTGTCCACTGTTTATGTCGAAGGACCCTGCATCTTCCTTGAGATTATAGAGGGTTCTTTTATCCCCCAACTCTGAATGTTATTATACCTACCTACTTGGTAGTTCAGTGAATCGCTTTTGTCAATGGGCGATATCCGTAATTCTTTGAAATGAATACTGGTTCTGCAATTAAAACATAAAATCTCATGTACCTTTCTTTTTTAACCAAAGATATAATTAATTGATCAGTATTAATAGCTACCTTATTATTCTATCTTTCAAACAGGGTAGCGTTTATGTTTATTGTACCCCTTCGAGTTCTTTACATCAGCAAATCATGTTTTCTGTGTAGAGAAAGGATATTTTATAGGCATTATTGTTTTATAAAATCCTTTTATTTCAGCTCGTTTGCAGTTCTTTAAACAAACAGTTTAAGTGAGGCTCCCAACATTTTATTAGATTTTGGGTTCCCCATTTAGAAAGAGTTCCTTTCACAATCTATTACTCCCTAGCTTCTCTAGGTTACCCCTGTAAACCAAGTTTTGCTCGTTGCGGGTTTTAATTACCTGGATCTATTATTTACGATCCTGGAATAGACGATCGTTATAGTTTCCTGCCCAGCCGTGTTGTACTGAAATACTCTGAAAAATACATAATTATATTGTGGGAATATGTGGCGATTCTGCAGATTTCTTTAAATCTGTTTTAAAGACCCCTTCCAAGAATTTTTTGCTGTCTTACCGTGTATGTATTTGGGTCTCTTCTCTCTATGCTCGCGCTGTTTATTTGAGGGGCGGCTTTTTCTTTAAACTCAGAACGCTCTTGAGCTATTATTTTAACGAGAAAAAGGAACAAAGTTTTAGTTTCAACTCTAAAGTGCTTAAGGCAACAGAGTTTTAAGGAGCAAGCCATCTCCTTTTCTAAGTAATTTGTTAGGGGAATTATGGAATTCAAAAAAGAAGTTAATACGAACAGAGCTGCATGCAGATTTCCTGATCGAGTATTGCAAAAAGGGAATCATCCCCAAAGGTCTACAAATAAAGAATGAACCTAGTTTATTTACGAAAAACCAAAAATTCATTGAAACGTGGACCTTTATTGCAAATAGATGCAGTAGGGATTGGCTATTATTAATTATTGAAACAGCCCATGCTACATTAATCATAGAAAAAGAAGAAATAGATGATATGGAGAAAAAATTTAAAGATAACACTTCACTGGAAGACGCGAAGAGCAAGTTAGAGGAAATACAGGGTGACCTAGATGGCTACAGGGATTTCCTCACAAACAAAAAGAGTAATAAATTTAGAAAGGACGTTGATAGGTACAGACCCGAATTAACATATCCCTATCTCCAGAAAGAGTACTATGAAAAACAGCAAGAGGAGTTTCAATATAAACAGAATTGGCAACCAAATAGACGAAATGGTTCAAGGAAAAGAGTGACTTTTTCTGAGAGCTCCTACACAAGCACTGAATCTGAGGCTGAAATAAATCAAGACACCTCAGGCCCCAGAGACGGGGGAAATAGCAGTAAAGCCAACAAGGATAGCCTGCCTTTTTTAGACAGGCGGAAATCCAACGCAAATCAAAATCCAAGAGGGAGAGCACGAGGAAGGACCTTTTATCCCCAGAACCAGGGCCAAGCACGTCCCTACATGAGAACACGCAGCCAAAAGAATTGGGACTAAATCCAAAAGCTGCTGTTATAAATCTTTCCAGTAGAAAGCTAGATATCGAGGAAATTAAACTTTTAGAGAAGGGACTTGGATATGCAATCTCAGAGCCTGTGGACAAATTTAATCTAGAACGTGATATAAAAAGTTTTTTCAGGAAAATAAGACTAAATAAATTTTTTGAGGGAAAAGAAAGAACTGTTAATGACAACAAATCAGGCCTCAGACCAAAATCCAATTGGATGCCCACCGGCACCATGGTAAGCAAAGAGATAGAGATTTTCGAAAAGGTTGTTGAGAAGGGATTAGAAGACTTACTCAAACAAAAATCATGGATAAAATATAATCTTACTAAAAAAGAGAAAGATGCTCTAGAAACCCTGAAAGGATGCAAAGAAATCACAATAAAACCTGGTGATAAGGGGGGTAGCATTGTCATAATGGACACCAATAATTACGAGTGCAAAATGCAGAAGATGCTAAGAAACACTCTCCACTAGGCCCCCTCCAGCCGACAAGAGTGGTCGGATTTAAAAGATAAAATCAGAGAGAGACTGAACTTTGCACTGGAGGATGGAGTAATTAATCAGGAAGAATTTAATTTCCTAAAAAATAACAAACCAGTTATACCAGCCATTTTCGGTCTCCCAAAGGTCCACAAAGATATTAAAGATCCACCCATGCAACCTATAGTTTTGAGTTTAAACTCCTTAACAGAACCATTGAGCCAATATGCAGATAAATTTATTCAACCATTGGTAACCCAACAAAAAGCCTACATTAAGGACACTACAGATACGATCGCAAAGATTGAGAACAAACCCTTTAATGTGGATAGTGAGTGGCTAGTGACTCTAGACATAGAGGCACTATACACAAACATACCTCAAAATGATACAAAACTCATGATAGAGAGGCTTTTAAAAGGGACAGATGATGAGTTATCTGAACATGCTCAATTTATAGTGGACTGCATTGAGATAGTATTAACTAACAACATTTTCCTCTTCAAAGATGAGCTTTTTAAGCAAACAAAAGGCACAAGTATGGGCGCTACATGTGCGCCAAGCCTTGCTTGTCTGTACGTTGCAGCCTTTGAAGACACACACATCTTCAATGAGATGGCCCCATTTTTTGAGAACATAAAGATGTGGGTTCGTTTCATTGACGACGTGTTGTGTATATGGTCCGGGGGTGAAAATGAACTAAAAGAGTTCATCCAATGGATCAATTTAGGAGATAAAAACCTGAAATTTACATCCACCTACAGCAACCAGAGCTGTGACTTTTTAGATATTAGAATAAAACCCGTACACGGAACCCTGAGAGTGGAACTCTTTAGCAAACCTACCGATCGCAACACCATGTTGCACTTTGAAAGCTACCACCCTGCAACCCAAAAAAACAACATACCCTTCGGACAATTCCTAAGGGTAAGAAGAAACTGTACCGATAGAGAGGAATTTGAAAAACATGCTCAAACCCTAACGAACAAGTTCCTAGAAAGGGGATATCCGAAAAAGATGATTAAAAATGCTTACAAAAGAGCAAAATACTTTAATAGGGAAAGTTTATTTCAACCCAAATCCCAACCTGTAATAAATGATCAGAAACTGGTCTGTGTGACCAATTTCTCAAACATAAGCAACAAGGTGAAGAACCTCATAAATAGGAATTGGAACCTACTCCAAAACACAGGATCCACACCCATTCCAAAACCGATATTTGCATATCGACGAAACAGAACAATTAAAAATTGTTTAGTACATACTTATCCTGTTGAGATGAAAAGAAACAGGATTGAGACCATTGACGGAAAAGTGCCGGCTGGCAATTTCCCCTGCGGTACCTGTAAAAATTGCAGCTCAATAATTAAAGGTCCCAAAATAGACTATAATGGAATCACCCATTACCAAAAAGATCTAGTAAATTGTAGAACCCCAAACGTGGTCTACATGATACAATGCCCTTGCCAAAAGGCGTATATAGGAGAGACCGCGAGGGAAATGAGACTCAGGTTAAATGAGCACAAATCCTCAATTAGAACAAAACGAGTTAATGCACCGCTAGTGGAACACTGGGAACAATCCAAACACACTGTTGAAGACCTAAAATGGTGGATTGTTGAAGTTGTTAAACTGAATAACAGGGGTGGAGATGTGGACAGTAAAAGAAAAAAGAGAGAGCAATATTACATGTCCAAATTCAACACATTCCGAAATGGACTAAACAGTAGGGAGGAATGGGACAGAATAATTTAATACGCTCATTCCAATAGTGGAATCGTCTTAGACTTCAGTAATAATGAGCAGGTAGGAGGAAAAAATTGCTCCCTTTCCTTACATAGCTTGTTAAACCTTTATATTCTTTGAAAATTGAACAGCCATAATGATAAAAATTGTTGGTCCAGTAAATTACCAATGAAGTTAAAGGAACGCTATATGGACTGATACAGATTTGTATCCCCAAAGCGCATTCTTAAAACTGCAGCCCAAAAATAAATGACGTCCTAAATGGCATCAATACCCAGAACATTTATGCTCACATTAGATAAAAACAGTTGAAATCGAGCATAAAACTCTTGTAACTCCATAGGAATAAACAGAACATCACAAGAACGTTACACGCACATAGAAACACTGAGAGTAAGAACACTCTACAAGATGGCCGCCAGTATAACTAGTAATATGAAGACATGGGTTCATGTCACTATCTGGACTGATACAGAGTTGTTTCCCCAAAACGGGGTCTACATTCTTAAGATTGCAGCCCAAAAATAAATGACGCCTTAAATGGCATCTATAACCAGAACACTTCTGCTCACATTAGATAAAAACAGTTGAAATCGAGCATAAAATCCATGTAACTACATAGGAATAAACAGAATACCAAAAGAACGATACACGCACATAGAAACATTGAGAGTAAGAACACTCTACAAAGATGGCCGCCAGTATAACTATTAATATGAAGACGTGGGTTCATGTCACGTGATCGGGGCTCGATCGGCCAATAATGAATGTGAGGCGATCGTGTGTAAATCAATTTAACCAAGTAATAAACGGACATTAAAAATGATTGCAACGCATGGAGGAAACGTATTTCTAAAATATAAAATAAAGGCAGCCAATATGTACACCGTTAAGGCAAATCGAATCATAGTTTCAATGAATATGCAGTAACTCAAAGATGGCCGCCGTGGCTGGGGTCCACATAAACGTAACCGCGGTAAACAAATAGGTTAACCACTTCACCTGTATTCTATCTAGTAATTAAGAAAGGGATATAAGCAGTCAAAATTAGAACCGAGCCATTCCAGCGCGGAAGGACGGTCGTTGCAGGTGCCCACCCGAGACGCAAGTTAAATCGCCGCAAAAGTAAGTACGGAACCCCTAACAAATTACTTAGAAAAGGAGATGGCTTGCTCCTTAAAACTCTGTTGCCTTAAGCACTTTAGAGTTGAAACTAAAACTTTGTTCCTTTTTCTCGTTAAAATAATAGCTCAAGAGCGTTCTGAGTTTAAAGAAAAAGCCGCCCCTCAAATAAACAGCGCGAGCATAGAGAGAAGAGACCCAAATACATACACGGTAAGACAGCAAAAAATTCTTGGAAGGGGTCTTTAAAACAGATTTAAAGAAATCTGCAGAATCGCCATATATTCTCACAATATAATTATGTATTTTTCAGAGTATTTCAGTACAACACGGCTGGGCAGGAAACTATAACGATCGTCTATTCCAGGATCGTAAATAATAGATCCAGGTAATTAAAACCCGCAACGAGCAAAACTTGGTTTACAGGGGTAACCTAGAGAAGCTAGGGAGTAATAGATTGTGAAAGGAACTCTTTCTAAATGGGGAACCCAAAATCTAATAAAATGTTGGGAGCCTCACTTAAACTGTTTGTTTAAAGAACTGCAAACGAGCTGAAATAAAAGGATTTTATAAAACAATAATGCCTATAAAATATCCTTTCTCTACACAGAAAACATGATTTGCTGATGTAAAGAACTCGAAGGGATACAATAAACATAAACGCTACCCTGTTTGAAAGATAGAATAATAAGGTAGCTATTAATACTGATCAATTAATTATATCTTTGGTTAAAAAAGAAAGGTACATGAGATTTTATGTTTTAATTGCAGAACCAGTATTCATTTCAAAGAATTACGGATATCGCCCACTGACAAAAGCGATTCACTGAACTACCAAGTAGGTAGGTATAATAACATTCAGAGTTGGGGGATAAAAGAACCCTCTATAATCTCAAGGAAGATGCAGGGTCCTTCGACATAAACAGTGGACACAGCACTCTTTCCAGCCAATAAAAACCCAATTAATATAGGGGTTTCTCCTGTTTTTAAGAGACGAGCTTTACAGGTGTCAATGATGCATTAATGGGTGTTTAGTAGAGGTATACCACACAAGGTAACACCGTAACAGGTTGCAAGATTGTCAAATATTTTAGATATTGTAACATGTCCATGATGTAAGGAGATTGCCCCTTAGAATGTATATGTCTCCCAGACCATTGAATTAATGTTTTTTTAGAACGTACAACTTTGTTTGAGAAATAGTTGACCTTAATACGCTCATGTAAATGAAACTAATGGATCATATGTGAATGAGACAGAGTGACACAGGGAAGACTGTACCATGTTTGGAGGAAAATGTTGGTTAAATATGTTTTTAAATACATGCCTGTTTGCATTTTAAACAGAAAGTAATTGTAAACTTTGTATTTTTTAATTCTATAGTGATTTTAATTTTGAAAATCCTTGTCCTGAAGAAGGTGAAAAACCACATCACCGAAACGCCGCGTCAACACTTTTTCATGGTTTTTGTATCTTTTAAATTGTAATTATGATGATTGCATAAATGTGACAGACTTTGTTTTTAAATCTATATGGTCAGTATCTTGATCAAATAAAGAAATTGTTTTTAACAAAACTTTCCTGTGTACATGCATATTGCCATTAGTGTAGTGGTGTGTAAAACTATGAATATACTCTGCTATACCGTTTAGGTCTGAGGGGACATAGACAAGGAAAAACCTTTTTGTTTTTTTAAAATTTTGTTACACAAAACGGTTGGATTTGTAAATTTGTCGATCTTGATGCAACTCTGGTTACAACATACGGTTCATCCTTGATATGGGTGGTAAAAAGCTTTGAGAGGGGCTTATACCCCTATAACATTTAAGAAAAGGGAATTGTTGTTTTTCTTAGAGTGCCTAATAACCCTATCCCTTTTCTCTGAAAGGGTTTCTCCTTTATATTTTTACAATAGGAGCTGGGCACAGCCCCACTTACACTTGAATAGGCTGTGTCCTGCCTCCACACAAAGGGCTGCATACCACATGTAGTTAGTCTGTTGCCAGGAGGCAGGATACCTGAGGACTTCAAAGGGTAACCTCTAGAAACGTTTCCCCCACTTCAAAGGCACACCTGGGTACAAATAGTGGACCTCAGACACTACCACTTCAGTAAACTTCTGGACCTGTGGATACTCTGCCAGGAATTAGGCCTTGCTGTGCTACTGCCTTGCTGTGCTGATCTGCTGCCCTCCTACCTGGGTGAGAAGGACTGGACTTGCATCTCTTTAACCCAGAACTCCAAAGTGACTCCAAGGGCTTGTTGGCTGGCCTCCTGACTTGAGCCTCAGGGACAGAGGGGTCCAACAAACGTGAGCCAGCACTTAGATGCTGCCATCTGTGAGTCAACCCTGCTTAGAGGTGCCACCAGAATCCTGGACCCTTGGAGGTGGTCCTAAGGTGCTCTGCCAGCCTCTGTGGATCCAGCGGAACCGATGCATCTTCTCTGCTGCATGGCTCAAACCCGAGGAGAAAAGACACACTGCTACAGCTTGGACAAAGACCCGCATCACATCGACACCTGTCGGTGCATCGAAACTGCCTCTGCACAATGTATTCTATGTCAGGACTTGAGGCGAGGATTATGCTCATTCTCTCTTCGCTTTTTATTCACAAATTTTCACAGCAGCTCAATACATTTTTTTTGTAACCAAACTACATTTCCCATAAGCAGGGAAAAGAGAAGCAACATTAACAGTCTCTATACAGTCCTTTCACGCTGTCAGTATCCCTCAGGCAATAAATTGTGTTGTAATTTCCTGTCCCTCCTCTTTCTTCGCTGCTGCGGCTCGAGATAAGTGATTTTTCTTCTTTCTCTCCCTATTGTGCACTGTGTGTATTTCTGGAAGGTTCAGGGGATTCTGTTTTGTTTTGTTTCAATTTTGCTTTACAGATTCCCTCTTTGAACCAGTGGGAAAGCTAGTGCGCTCCTTACGCGTTTCTATTTCCACGTTGGGGCCGCGGTGCGGTCCTCCTCCCGCTAGAGAGCGCTGTAGGGGGGGACGGGTGCACCGGAGCACGTTTTCTGTTACTCAAAGTTAACGTGCTCCGGTCACCGATCAGGTCCGCGCCCAACTTGCTCTGCCTGCAATCGCCCAGCACATAGTCTGGGTCTGTATTAAACGCGTTTCCCTGTATTTGTTTAAAATCGCCGCGACACGGGTCGGTAGTGGTACGCTGAACCTTGGGGGCTTGGCTCTCCTCACGCCCGGTAATTCGGGTAGGTACTGGTTGTGTGGGCTGGCTAGGGTGCAGCCACGAGGACACCGGGAGCAGGCAGTCTGAGTCCCTGTGAAAGTTTGGGAGTGTTGGTGTCCCAGGGGTTGGCAGCCCCGCCAAAATCCTGCTCTGCAGTTAAAGTCATCTGAGAGACCCTCAGTGTAAAATTGTTCGCCTGGTGCAGGCTTGTGCTAGGGTTACCGAGTTTGGTTTATATCGCTTAGACTCATTTGTTGATAGCGTGGGGCTAACTGTTTTGACATGGACAATTCAGAGGAGCTGGGCTATTATGAGGAGGAGGACTCCCTTGCTTACCTGCAGTGGGATGACGACTTCTATAACAAAGTCGACGATTCCATCTATAGAGCGGTCACGGAGCTTATATCTCCTAGGGAACAGCGCCTGGAGGACAGAATAGAACAATTGTGTGCCAAGGTTGCCCCTCCCAAGGTAACGGGCCCCCCTGAAGGGGAAGGAGGATCAGGTCAGGGGGACGGTGAGGCCACCCCCCCTCCCGAGAAGAAGTGCACGGAGGGGGTTGATTCGGACAAATTTGAACGCCTGAAACAGGCTTTTCTTGAGCATACTGCCCCTATTGTGGTGCCTCAGCCTACCCCTCAGTCGGAGGTTCCCACACCAGCCTCTCCTTCCCAGCATGGGGGTACTCCGGATGACTCGGAGGATGAGGCGGCTTCTTCACAGTCTTGGAGACCTTCAGGATCTTCTGATCCCCCGGTGACAGGTATTTCGGACATTGTGGACCCAGATGACATAGTTCATCCTAGGTCGGCGGAATGGGTCCATGCCGAGAAGGCGGCATTGTACGTGGCGTCTCGCCTTAGAAAGCCCCTTGAAAACGAAGCACGGAGTAGATTGCGGGCTGAATGCCCACGTCCCACCCTGGCCGGTAAGGTGTCCCTAACGCTGGAAATAGAGGGCAAGATGGCCACGTTCCTGGCAAAATTTATCAAGGACCCAAAGAAAGGGATAGATAGCTCCTGGCGGGCATACCAGGACAAGTTGCTGGATGCTGTGGGTCCAATGACAAACATCTTGGACATGGCCGAAGAGGCCCGTAGCTTGGGTTCTCTTATTGATCCTGCGGTGCTCTCGGCTTGGGCGCCATCTGTTTTATGGGAAACGCAAACTGCTCTTTGTCGACAGAAAGGCGTAGGTCATTGTTGATAAAAGTGGATTCTAAGTTGGGCTACTTGGCCTGTTCGGAGGCAGGAGCATCGGCGCAATTGAGGTTTATTCGGCGTACCTTTTATTAAGGAGCTGGGTAAATTCGTTGCCACATTCACCTCCCTGTACAAAGTGCAGGGAATCATTAAGAGGGTCTTCAGCCCTTGGGTTTTCCGCAAGGCCGGTCGGGGCAGGAGCCGCCCGCCCGGCCGAGGTCAGCACCAACAGCCCCAGGGAAGGGGGCAAGGCTCCGGCCGTGGCCAGTTTCAGATGGACCAGCGATATACCAACTTCTACCCCACAAGAGGACAACGCTTCCGGGGCCAAGGAAACTACAGAGGTCAAGATGGAGGTGCCAACGGTAAGTGTCTTGCCAGCGGCGCAGTTGCGCGTGAGTGGCAGGTTGGCGCTGTTTTTGCTCGCTTGGGAAGCTCTTACCGGAGATGATTGGGTGCTTCAGACGGTAGGGGGTTTCCAAATAGAGTTCTTTGGGACTCCCAGGCAACGTCTTCGGCCTCGGCCGATAGTGTTTGGCGTGGCAGACACGGTTTTGGTGGAGGAAGAGGTGGCAAGCTAACTCCGGAAGGGAGCAGTGTGCCGGACAGAGATTCATCCTGCAGGATTTCTCAGCAACAACTTTTTAGTGGACAAGAAGGATGGCGGTCGTAGACCGGTCATCAATTTGAGGGAGTTCAACAAGTGGCTGGTGTACAGGCACTTCAAGATGGAAGGCGTTCATCTACTCCGGGAAGTTCTCCAGCCACTCGATTGGATGGTGCGGTTAGACTTGAAGGGCGCGTACTTGGTGGTACTGATCTTTTCCCCGCACAGGAGGTTCCTCCAGTTTCTTTGGCAGGGTCGAGCGTACGAGTTTTGTTGTCTTCCGTTCGGCCTTTCCTCCGCCCCTTGGTGTTTCACCAAGGTTCTCAAACCGGTGATCGAGTTCTTGAGAGCCCGGGGAGTCCGCCTCATAGTGTACCTGGACGACATCCTCATTATGGCCCAGTGTCCAGTACAGTTGCAGGTGCATCTGCGGCTGGCGGTGTCCTTGCTTCAGTCGCTGGGGTTCGTTATCAACGAGCAGAAGTCTCTCTTGTATCCGACTCAGAGGGAGTCTTTCCTGGGTTTCAAGATAGACTCGGTTTTGGCCACGCTCAGTCTGCCTCCCAGGAGGGTGGCAAAAATTTGTCATGAGATCCGTCAAACCCTGTCCAAGCAGAGGACTTCCCTGCGGCAAATCGCTTGCCTAGTAGGCATCTTCTCGGCCTCTATTCAGGACATCTTCCTGGGGCCCGTTCCTTACAGGGCCCTGCAACGTCTGAAGGCACATCACCTGCGGGAGGGACAGACCTTCTCTCAAGTAGTTCCGCTTACAGACGAGGTGCGAGAGGAGTTGGAGTGGTGGCTGTCCAACATGGAGGCTTGGAACGGAAGGACAATCTTCGGTTCTGCCCCCAACCTAGTGATAGAGTCGGGCGCAAGTTGGTCCGGCTGGGGGGCACAGTGTGGGTATTTCTCCACAGGAGGAAACTGGTCTCTTCAAGAACAGCAGCTGCATATCAACTGTCTAGAGCTCCTGGCGGGCTCTTTGGCGGTTCGGTGTTGGACCAGGGACAGGGTCCATGCTTCGGTACTCCTCAAGATGGACAATGTGCCGGCGGTCAGGTATATCAACCACCTGGGCGGCACACGGTCCAAGCCCACGGTAACTTTAGCGAAGCAGTTCTGGGAGTTTAGCCTTGTCAATCAGGTTTCTGTCACGGCGGAGTATCTTCCGAGAAAGGACAATTCGGTGGCAGACTGGCACTCCCGACATTTTCGAGACGCCAGTGTGTGGAAACTGGATCTGGGGATTTTTCAGTTTTTGCAGGATCTTTGGGGTCCTTTCTCATTCGACCTTTTTGCCTGTCGGCTGGACCGCCAGCTTCCCTGTTTCTTCAGTTGGAGGCCGGATCCGTTGGCGGCAGCAACGGATGCATTCAGTCAGGATTGGAGTCAGGAGAACGGTTATGCGTTCCCACCTTTTTCCATGATAACACGGGTGGCGCCTCAGGTTCGCAGACAGAGGGCGTCATTGGTCCTGATAACATCGTGTTGGAGATCGCAAGTTTGGTTTCCAGTTCTTCTGGAACTTTCTTGGGATTTTCCAAGCCCACTCCGCCCGACTCCCCACCTCTTGTTGAGTCCGGTGGGGACTCCTCACCACCTAGTGGTGGAGGGCTCACTCCAGTTGATGGCTTGGCGGATTACAGGCAACGTTGGAGACTGCTGAGCCTTTCGAGCCACTCGGAGCTCCTGCTGTCCAGGACTTGGGCAGACAGCACGTTCAAACATTATAGGTCAGCCTGGACACGATGGGTATGTGGGTGTATGCGACAGGAGGTGGATCCGGTGGTCGCAGATTTGACTCAGGTCTTGGATTATCTGGCAGAGTTGGCACAGAAGGGCCTGGCGTATAGATCGAACAATACGGTCCGTTCTGCAATTCTGCGGGGCATGCTCCGGTTTACGGCGCCCCTCTGGGGGAACATCCTTTTGTTTGTAAGCTTCTCAGAGGTATCAGGTTATCATTACCTCCGGAACCCAGGTATTCAGTGCTCTGGGACGTGAATCAGGTGTTGAATTTGTTGCGGTCTTGGCAACCGAATCGTTTTCTCTCCAGGAAGGAGTTATCAGCAAAGTTGGCGATGCTGTTGTGTTGGATTTCCTGTAGGAGAGTTTCAGATGTTAGGGCTCTGGATGTGCTTTATCAAGAGAGACTAGCTTAAATATGACCAATATTGTTAGGACTCTAGTAAGATTTGTCATGGGAACCTCGTTGGTGAGTTCATGAAGCCCTCACCCACCAACCTAGTTGGTGGCATGCTTCATCATCGGGCCCACCCAGTGACACCTAATGTGTCCCGGGTGTGCTACGACGCCTGATTACAGCGGAGCAGGTATGTTACTGAGAGTGCAGTGTGAGGTGTAGTTAAAGTGTGAGTTAAAACGGCTTGGCGAGGGTCCCAGAACCCGAGGGTAAATTAAATTTTAATAACTGGGCCCCCGTCAGCGGTTAAAATAAAGCTAGGGATGTTTAGGGAGGCGAGTTACTACCCCCTACATCCATCAGTTGGTCGATATGTTTCAGCCAGTGCCTTAAATTAAATCTGGCTTTCCTCAGGACCTTTTAAAATATGGTGTAGTGCAGGTTAAAAAGGAGTGTAATCCAGGCTATGTGTTACACTCACTAAGGTGTTTATCTAAGTGTGAGAGGGGATTCCCTTCTCATAGATGCGCATAAATATTGCTGCCAGTGCTTCCAGGAGTGGAGCGGTAAGGGGTTGACCAGCTTTTCTGGTCAGGGCCTGCCTTGTACCTGTTGTACCGTCCTCGTACTCTTGGCTGAAACATGTTGACCAACTGATGGATGTAGGGGGTAGTAACTCGCCTCCCTAAACATACCTAGCCTTATTTTAAGCGCTGACGGGGGCCCAGTTATTAAAATTTAATTTACGGGTTCTGGGACCCTCGCCAAGCCGTTTTAACTCACACTTTAACTACACCTCACACTGCACTCTCAGTAACATACCAGCTCTGCTGTAATCAGGCGTCGTAGCACACCCGGGACACATTAGGTGTCACTGGGTGGGCCCGATGATGAAGCATGCCACCAACTAGGTTGGTGGGTGAGGGCTTCACGAACTCACCAACGAGGTGCCCATGACAAATCTAACTAGAGTCCTAACAATATTGGTCATATTTAAGCTAGTCTCTCTTGATAAAACATATAAACCATGGGGACCAGAACTAGCTTTCTAGTCCTCTCTCTTGATACGCGAAGGGCTCTAGATGTTACAGCGAGGGTTTACTCTCCGGATGGAGTTGCGTTCACGGTGAGTAGGCGAACCAAACTAATACCCGCACAATCTCTTACACTGCTTTTGCGGAGTCACATAAGCTCTGTGTGGTGCAATGCTTAAAAGCTTATGAGGAGGCTACGGAGGAAGTTCGACCCCCGGGCAAACTACAACTCCTGATAGCCCTTATAATGCCTTTCAGAGCGGTGTCCTCCCCCACTATAGCCCGTTGGGTTCGATGACTTAATGTTTTTTCTCTTTTCCCTGCTTATGGGAAATGTAGTTTGGTTTAAAAAAAAAAGTTTAACGAGCTGCAGTGAAAATTTGTGAATAAAAAGCGAAGAGAAAATGAGCATAATCCTCGCCTCCGCGTCCTTAATAGAATTGAAACATACCTTTGCGTAGGCTAGGCAAATTTCTATTCTCAGTACAGGCTCCCGCATCCCTCGACAACGGCAGCCTTGCAGCTCCTTGGAACCGACGCATCGCTTCGACTGTGCAACGCTTCTTTGGTGTCAGACTTCGCATAGCAAGCCGTCATCAACAGGATCGTGGTCGACGACGCAGGTACTCACACCACAGCCTTGCTGCATCTCGGGGCCTATGAATCGCTTCAGCTATGCAACATACCTTCGACCCAGAGCCTCGCAACACTCGGCAAACAATGATTTAAGGCACACTGTTCAGCAGGCCTCATTGGGTTCCTGTAGCTAGCCCATGTTCCATTGCTGTCGGCCTGAACTTGTGACTTTGGTCCGGTCCGGTATGACAAGGTGGCCACAAATTGCGCTTTACACCTTTTAGTGGTATTTTCATCAACGTCTTAAATTGAATATCTCGGATTCTACTGATTGGATTTTTGGCGTTTTGGTCTTGTTTTATTTATTTAAATGTACTCTTCTTAACCTATTGTGGGATCCTTTTGTGGCGTGCTTTCACTGTGTTAATGTTTGAAGTTTTGCATAAATACTTTACACATTAGTTCCGATGTAAGCCTGACTGCTCTGTGCCAAGCTACCCGAGGTTAATTTAGGGTTTGCTTGTGACTTCACCCTGAGAAGAATTGTGGTTGCTGCTTGAAAAAGTTTCATTCCCCCCCCCCCCCCCCCCCCCCCAAACATACCTCAGAGAAAAGTAACTTTGTGAAAATGTACTTAAGGCTAGAACTTGCTCAAAACAAGTTCTGCCACTCATCAAACCTGCATAGCTAAAACACATCCTTGACAGGGAGATGGACGACTCTGATTCAAAAGACAATGGTTTACCTCTGGCCCAGGTCATGGGCATTAACATAGCAGGGATTAGCTATCTGGGGGTGGACTGAAACAGTTAGCGGAACTAAAGGAAGCTTTGGCACTGCCGCTTCTGACTTAAAGGTGTCAGGGAGGGCTTCATCTGTTCATTTCCAGGACTTTCCTAGACAGCCTACTCTGAGTCACATTAGGAGGGAAAAACTGTTTTGCCTCCGATCCGACTTCCTGAGCTAGAATACAATTTTGGTTTTGGGAGAGGTAACAACTCTGGCTCAGAAGGTAATGGCTGGACTTCGGGCCCAGCAAAGGCCAATGGGTGTGTTAACTGCTGACCACTTAGCAGGAATTAGCCACCTGTGAGCAGACAGGAATAGTGGGCAAAACAAAGTGCTGCTTAACTCCATGGCTGCTAAGGCAATTCCCCTCCTGTGCTGGGAATTTGTTATTTGTATTGTTTTATGACGAGCTGGGCTCGTCATCAGTGTATGAGGAGGCTACACCATGACGAGCCCAGCTCGTCATGAGTGTGGAAGGGGTTAAGCACTCCCTCTTTTGACTTGGAGATGCTAAGGGCACTTCCTCTATTCGTCCCCAGGACCCTCCTAAGCAGTTAGGCTCCGGTCACAGTAGAAGGGGAAACCAGTTTCGACTATGTCAGATATGGGAGTGCCAAAAAGCTGACAACATACCTGACTGATGGCAGATGTGTCCCGCCACCTTGAAACAGGGGCTCCTGGGTAATTTTACAGTAAGGCAAGGAACAAATGCTGCAAAAGGGAATAGGGGACTGCAAGAAAATTGGTAGGATTGGATGGTAGAATTCCTCCAGTCACTGGCTAGGGCACAGGAAAACATCTGATACCTCAATCAAAACCTCCCCAGAACATTTCTGGACTTGGGAAGAAGAAGAAAGCCTTGCTGGAAGAATTATGACTTCTGAATCCTGTGGTAAGAAGAGGACTCATACAAACTTTTGACCAGGACAAATTGCTTGGTGTATCCGGCCTCGGCTTCATGGAAGTCATCCTGAAATTGCAACTAGGTCCGGGTCCACTGCAAACTATTGTTTTTCCATAGTGCTTGACTTTTTAGTAGGCACTTTGTTGCCTTAAAACTTTAAAAATCAACCTCTCTGATCACCCTAAACTTATTTTGATGACTTGGTGTCTTTTTATTCATTAATTTTTCTCTATTTTTTTTTATTTGGTTTTGAGATTTTATAGTGTTGTATTCTTGATTTTGAAATTGTTGGTACTGCATGAACTCTGTGTGCACTTTTCTGGAGATTGCCTTTTGCTTGTGCCATAGCTGCCAGGGTTGATCAAAGATTCTCTCAGAGCTGTATTTCGACCTAAGAAGAGTCAGTGGTGTAACAAAACTTGAGAGACCCCCTGCAAGGTATATGGAGTCCCCCTCCCCCTGCCACCGCAGGGGCTGCAGGGGTCTATGTTATGCCACTAACTAGAGTGGCTTTAGTGACATGAAAGAATTGCCCTCTCTCCCTATTTTCGGCACTCTATATATAGAATTCATAGAAGAATTACATTGATGTGACAGTGTAGTGAATCGTGCATTCCACATCAAGTACTTTCCTGGAAGGCGGAGTGATACACCAAATAGCCAATTGTATAAACTGAGAGAGTGAGAGCTCACTAGGTGAAGATAAAGTCCCCTCTATGAATATTTTAAAGAACTGGTTACAATACATCATTCAGACAGTTGTGCTGCACAGCCAGGCATAAATATGTCGGCATTTTTGTGTCATTCAAGATTTGTACACTTATGCTTTGGATAAATGAAAGGCAAGTGACAAAATGGCAGCATTAAAAATTAGCATTTAGGTTTGTTGCAGAATTTGTTGTATTTTAAACCCACATTTTAGCACATCATACAAAACATTTGATTCTAAGCCATCAGATCTCAAGAATAGAATGTAAAGGAACTCTTATTTAAAAGTGGGCTTAATCTGGGGGCAGGACTGTAAAAAAAGAGACAAAGGTAACACTCATTATCTCAAGATATACAGTTTTATGGAAATATATTATGAATACATAATAGTTCAAAAATGAGCGTTAACCGCACATTTTTACGACTACAATTACACTGTAAAAAGAAGGTGGCCTGTGTGGTGCGCAGCTAATGTGCTTTTAACATGGGTGATGATAGTTGTCATTTTATTTTACAGAAATGCTTTGCAGTTCCGCTCTCCTTTCGCACAGTAACATTATTTTCTCTTGAGAAAATCCGCCTCTCTTGGCTCAGAGACGAGATATGGTTACATATTAATTCTTTAGAAGTTTCTTGGAACCGTAGGAAGCAGGTGAAAAAACAAAATGAAGTGAACTTTAAACTTGAGCTCATTCTGTTTGAAGGAGGAGAGTTTTAAGGTCACTCTTCACTCAATGCTAACTTTAAAAAAAAGAGCAACATGCCAGAGAGGACTCGCCCTACAGGATCCTGTTGCTTCTTTGAAGCTTTCGTTTTCTTCCTTTCTATTTTCTTTAAAGTCCAGACTTGGGTTTCCTGCCTACTGGCTGCATTGACGACCCCTTATTCAGCTGCTCCCATTGCTGTCTATGGCAAAACATCTTTCTTACATTAACCACAGAGGCACCAATGAAATGACGGCTCCTTTGAAAATTAAAGTTGTGGTTTCTTCTCAGCAGTTGTTCATCAGAAACTATTACAATCTGGTTTGAGAAAACAAACACACGTATTATTTTAACCGATTTCGTTTACAGCTCAGTTTGGCAAACCTGTAAAATGGAACTGTTTTTCATAGCTCTCGTTTTACTTCCATTTGCTAAATATACATTGCTACAGAGAGGCACGACAATGCACACTGATAACAATCAGCTCTGGGCATTGAATTACCTAGGCGAGGGACCTTATCAGAAAATACGTAATGTAAACGAACAGCTACAGAACCAATTCAAAAGAAACTCAAAACTCCAAATTAAATCAGAACAATGCGAAAATCTTCTTTCTGCTGACTCGTTCAGAACAAAAAAATACACACACTACTTACTGTAAATATATATAAGAATCGTCATTCTTGTACAAAAATTAAGGATTTTCAGTCGCTAGGAAAACTGAATTGTGATTAAGTGAGAACTTATAAAAACAGGCCTGGAAAAAAACACTAGCTGGAACTAATACTTTTAATCTTTTATGCTCTCTGTTTCCGACCGACAGTTAGAAAACGCCCCAACTATGGTCGCAAGATCACTCCAAGTGACACTCTGTTTTCAGCCGTTGGCTTACTTTTGAAAAACCAGTGCCTTCCAGAAGTTGAAGTATTTGTATTTGAGGGGATGAATTCCCGAGTTCACTATGGCAGCTGTTCTATTCCCTATTTTTCCCTCATTTGCCACGAACTTCCCTGGAATTTTTCCTTTTTGACTGAATTTGAGGAAACCCCACAAAACTAAAATAATAGTTTCCCCTAAAACAGGAGAAACGTTCAACACATCTCTCCAGTACATAGTCTCAAGAAGATATCCCCCTTTGTCCAGAGCTTGCCTACTGCCAGCAGTTATGTGATGTTGGGATACCTTAGCTACACCCTGGTATGATGCCTTCTGTACAAATTAAGATCCCTGACGTCTATTATGGGGTTACTTTTTTGTGAACTGCAATTTATACAATCCCTGTGGGATTGTAGTTGCAGTTGATGGAGCGAGGGTTAAAACAAACATTTTTGTATGCCCCTCGTGAAATTTCTTCCCCATGGGGGCGTGGCCACGCAGGCGACTAAGATGGCTGCCTGCGCTTGAAGCTCTGCCGGCCGGGTGCTGTACGTGCCCGATTCCGTCGATGTAGCCATCAAACGACATCGCAAATGCAATCCATTTGTGCCCGGGAGACAGTGTGGAGCTGATCGACAATAGTGACGAGCAGGTCCGTTCAGTGGAACAGACTTTTTCCTGGCCTTGCGTGACTGAGCTCCGAGCTCGTGGCTGGCAAATGTCTGGGGTTGGCGCTGTGGCAAGATGCAGTACGGTGTAAAATTGAGGTGAGCGGAGGCCCCCGGTCGGCGTCTGGTGCTGTTCTCGACCCCTCTTTATTTCTTTGCTGTGGTGACCCTCCCCCCGCCCCCGCCCCCCCTACTGTTGCAGTGCTTTGGTCCCTTTGCAGATGTGGCGCGTGCAGGGCATTTCCGGCCTCGCGGTCGCGCTGGGCCATTGGCGCTGTGCTGCGGTGGGGGTGCGGCGGGTCAGAGAGGCGAACCCGATGGTTACCGCTTTGGGGGACGAGGGGCGCTGGGCCGATCGGGCGTGCTGGCTACCTCCCTTCTCCTATGGATGGCCCTGGAGACAGCACGAGAAGGCGGCCGACATCCGCGTTACCCGACCCTTGAGGCCTACATTGGGAATTAACCTACGCTGGTGCCGGCTGGTTCTGGCCACATTCTGCTGATGGGGAGAGGTGGCGCTCCTGACCTTTGCGCTACCGCTGATGCATCGCGGAACTCCACCTCCCGGTCTGGTTGTCTCCTGTTGTCTGAAGTTTGATGTGAAGGGAGAGGAGAGTCCTGGCGCTTCTGTACTGGCGTTCTGGTACTTGATCAAGGCCACAAAGAGAGAAGTCATCTATATAGTTCACTAGTCCTTAGTGTTGCACAGATTGCTCCCACTGCCTGGAATCTTCTCTGACGGGTTGGCGGTGTGGCTCTATCCTTGTGATTTTTCTGTGTGGCTGTCCTCGGAGGCCTTGGCTACTGTGGGCATTTGCCTGAGTTGAGACCCAACCCCCCTACGCTTTGAGCTGAGCAGCAATTGAGGGCCCTGAATATCGTGGATCACATTTCTCCGTCATTTTGTGATTCTGCTTGCCCGCTTACTATATAAGGAGCGACTTTCCCTGTTTCCACCTGTGTAGGTGGTCACTGCTGGCTCTGGGGAGAGATGGGGCGCAAAGATCCTAAACAACGGACATTGCAATTCGACAAGGTCGACGCTACTACTAGCGATCATGCAGACTCGGCGGAAGGGGTGCAGGGCGATGAAGAGGCTGCCTCTCTCATAGCAGCAATGCTTAGAGAGATGAGAGCAGGGTTTAAGGCCCTTGATGGCAGATTCGACGCCTTGGATAAAAGGTTGGCAGATATGGGTGCTAAGGTACAAATTCATGACCGTCGATTGGATGTAGTGGAAGCCAGGGTTTCAGACTTGGAAGACGGATCAACGCAAACTCGGAAACGACTAGAGAGGGTGGAAAAAATTCTGAAAGATGTTGCGATAAAGAATGAAGATTTAGAATCCCGTAGTCGACTTAACAACGTACGTATCATTGGAGTGCCCGAAAGTGCCACAGCTGGCCGAATGGATATATTCGTGGAGCAACTACTATCGGAACTCTTTGGCAGAGACACCTGCACGCAGGGATTTGTGGTGGAACGTGCTCACTGATCTTTAGGGCCTCACCCTAAGCCCGGGCAGCCTCCGAGACCCATCTTTGTCAGGCTCATGAACTTTAGAGACCAGGACACAGCACTTCGCTTGACCCGTGAGCGGGGGATGTCCAATGGTAGGGGAGTAAGCTTTCGGTTTTTCCAGACTTCACTGTCATGGTTCAAGATGCGCGACGCAAGTTCAACGGCGTGAAGGTCAACTTAAAGAACTTGGGCCTTAGGTACGGTATGCTCTATCCTGCCAGGCTAAAGGTGGTGGTCGATGGTAGATCCTGTATCTTTGAGACTCCGACCGAGGCACAGGAGTTTTGCCAGGAATATAAAAAGAACAACAATGGAGCGACAGCGGCTACACGTGCGACATCTCCCCCACATAGTGAGTCGGAGGCCGGTGTGGAACTCTTCTCCAATCCTGGGATTGGTTGATCCTGCTTCTTCTTTATTTTTTATTTTTTAGGTTTGATGGCTCTGTTAAGTATCCACCATAGCTGTAATTTTCTTCATTTGTCATTGTGATATTCAGTATTGCCCGGCCGGCGTGGCATTGCTGCGCCTCATGGTGAACAGCAAGGTTTGTTTGCTAAAAATTCCAAGGTTAGGGTGTGACTATGCTATCATTGTACTGCAAAACTTGTTTGCATGGCACTGTCACTTGGTTTTGGGGGTGGGGTTTTGCCTCGCCAGGGTCAGGGTGCGGCTGGGTGGTGGGAGGGGGAGGATAGTTGCGGTTTTTTCACAGTGTTTCAGAATTCATTGCACAGGTGCATGGTTTCGGGTTAGTTTTGCTCAACTCATTCTCATTCTAATGTTTGATAAATGGCACAGTTAGGCTGGCAGCCCGGCCCGTCCAGGCTCTCTCTGATTTCTTGGAATGTCAGGGGGTTGAATAACACGAGCAAACAACGACAGGTTCTAAATTACGTTGCTAGACACAGCATTGATATAGTTTGCATGCAGAAAACTCACCTGTCCAAGTCCGACGCTCCATCTATGGGGTCAAGCTGAGGATCCCACAGATATTTTTCTGACTACAGCAGTTATGCAAGAGGGGTGGCAACATTCATCCATAAAAGGGTTCCTTTCTCACTGCACAAGGTGGTGGCTGATGGTGATGGGCGCCTGTTGAGAATAGTTGGCTCTTTGATGGGACATAATGTTGCTCTGGTGGGCATTTATGGTCCCAATGTGGACTCCCCTGAATTCTACCATACACTGCAGGTGAGACTTCTGGCTCTGGATCCTTGTTTATTGATAATGGGAGGAGATTTGAATTTGCTGTTAGAGCCCGCTAGAGATAGCACTTCCTCCTCGCCGGACTCCAGGCACCTCTTGCGCCTTGTGTTACAGGTCATTAGTGGACGTTGAACGTACACATCACCCACACCACGCAGCCTATACACATTATTCAGGGTTCCATAACACTTGGACCAGAATAGACTACTGGTTGGTCTCTCCCAGGATTGCGGGTTGGTTTAATAAGCTAGAGATGCTCCCAAGAACGTTCCCTGATCATTCACCGGTCCTGTTGCGACTCAACATTCCGAGACCGGGGGATACGAGCGGCAATGGCATTTCCCTGGGGAGGCACTCCAAGATCACGTGTTTCTGGAGGAAGTGAGGAAGGCCATTGAGAAGTACTTTGAGATTAATACCGGATCGGTGGATACTTGGGCGGTGTTGTGGGAGGGTTTCAAGGCCTACATCAGGGGGTTTGCATAGCAGGGTCCTGAGAGCTCTGCGATCCACTTTGAGCCGCATTGAGCAGGACATCGCTGACCTAGATTTGGAAATGCTAGAGAATGGGCCGGTGGCTTGCGAGGCTCGAAGATTAGAATTGTTGTTGGAGATTCGGGATGCGGCTGAGCGTGTACTATTGTTCCTTGGTAAGCAACACATCACCAGGAGATATGGAGAGGGCGATAGGCCCGGTAAGATTCTGGCACACACGCTCCGACCTCCACAAGACAAAGCCTATATCACAGAAATCAAAGGCCTGAATGACCAGGTGTTCCATTCCACTCCCGATGTATGTGACACCTTCCTCTAACACTTTAAAACCTTGTACGCTTCTAGACTCTCTAGGAACCTCCGGGAGCAGGGAGAGTATCTCTCCTAAATAGCCTTGGTTTACCTCAAAAAACATGTGCAGGAATTCCTCGCCATTCCCATATCGCCTGATTGCGTATTAGAGGCTCTTAAAGGTTCCTTAGCGCCCGGTCTTGACGGGTTCTCCGCTGATTTTTATAAGACTTATAAGGATTTACTGGTTCCCAGGTTGATAGAGGTATATGCTGAGGCTCTTGACGTTGGTATTCTTCCTCCGACCTTCAGGGAGGCTGTCATTATACTTCTCATAAGCCCGGTAAAGACCCTACACTCTGAGGCTCATACCACCCATTGTCCCTGCTAAATCTTGATTACAAAATATTAGCAAAAGTTATCGCTATTCAGTTGTCACTACTAATGGAATACATAATTTCACCCGCGCAGTCTGGCTTCGTCTTCCACAGGTCCACCTTGCTTAATCTGCGGACCTTATTTACAGTAATACATAGGATTGACCCCGACTCACCTGCTGCAGCTGTACTTCTTGACGCCGAGAAGGCGTTTAACTCCCTTGAGTGGCCCTTTTTTCTCTCTGTGATGCGCCGCATGGGAATGCCTGAATGTTTTGTGGCCACAACTGCGCTGCTATATACGGAACACACAGCTAGACTGCGCCTGAATGGTACTATTTCCCCTCATTTTGCCTGTCCCGTGGCACTCGTCAAGGTTGTCCCCTATCCCCATTACTTTCTATTTTAGCAATGGACCCATTGGTTCGCCATTTTCAGGAGAAGCATTTGCATTGTGGATTGCAGTTTCGCACCGGCCCTCTTTTGGTATCCCTATATGCCGCATGACACCATCCTGTATGTTCGGCAGTCCCATGTTAATCTGGAACCCCTTATCAGGGAAATTATTCGATTTGGCAGATTTTCTGGCTTGCGTATTAACTGGCACAAATCTGTGATTTTTCCGTTAAAAACCAGCACAGCTGCATGGGAATGTGAGTTTCCACTGGAGTAGTGCAACAATGCTGTTAAATATCTCGGGGTTTATATACACTCACCCAGGCCTTTTTTTTGCAGCTGCAGCAACTTTTGCTACAACTGGTATGGGGGACGGCACACCTCGTGTGAGCTGGCAGACTTTGACACTCCCTATTGAGAGGGGTGGGTTTGGGGTTCCAGACATGTATCTATACTATTTGACTGCACAGTGTTGCTACTCCTACGCCTGGTATCACCCAGACGCACGCATTCCCTATCCGAAGCCGGAGGCGGACCTGGTGCTCCCAATGAGATTGTCCTCAGTGCTACCTAAGGGGATCCCGAGGGACCCACTGGCTAATCAGCCGGTATACACCACATGCTGGGCATGGGAGAAACTGCGTAGACTGCTGTGTTTAGACCTATTATATTCCCCGGCATTGCCACCTCCGAATCCCATGTTGCTTCCCATCACGGGTGAGGCTTTAGTGCGGCAAACGTTGAGAGACTTCAAATTCACACGATAGGTGACCTTTTCCCCGACAATCATCTTTTTTCTGTCTCTGAGGAGACGCGATTCCAAGATTACTCCTTTATGGATGTTTTTGCGCTGCGTCGTATGCTTTCCATGTTACGGGCGGCCTTCCCCTCTTTTCCGACCGCTCCTGAAGCGGCCGCTCCTTTGACGTTAGTCATAGAAAGTCCATCTGGCGCGCATCTGATTTCCAGACTGTATAGGCAATGTGTGCTGGGGCGCCCCTTCTCGGATGCCATAGTCCACTCTGCATGGGAACGGGACTTGGGACAACCTATTACCGATGATCAGTGGGAACACTGTTGCAGGGTCACGAGGGAGGTATCCCTGAATAGTAGACACAACCTTCTACATATTAAATTTCTTCCCAGGATGTATCATACCCTGGCCTGGTCCCATAAGATTGACCCTTCTAGGCCTCACCAATGCCAGAAATGTTCGGCCCTACATGCCGTCTTTGCCCATCTCACATGGACCTGTCCAAAGTTACATTACTGGGTGCGGATTCATTACACTCTGGGCGACATGCTTTCTATGACACTAGATCCTACACCTGAAATTGCACTGTTGGGGTACTTGGTTAATTTCCCTAAGAAGGTCAGGAAATGCGCAGCTCTTAGATTCCTGTTGGCCAAGCGGGAAGTGGCGCTACTTTGGGGTAGTTAAAGGGTCCCTACAGTACAGGCGTGGCTTTGCAGCTTAGGGTTCTGTAATGTGAATTGCGAAGAGTATAACGCTGAGTTAGGTGGTAATTGGGATGCTCTTAGAGCCGCCGATAGAGGTCAAGTGGGTGGTGCGAAGCCCGATGATCTGATTACTGGCTTACCCGGCAGAATAATTGATTTAATGAAGACAATGATGCCTGCGGTGCGAGTAAATTGGGATAAGCTGGCCGCATGCAAGCAGAAGAAAGACGAAAGCGTCTCGGATTTCTTCACCCGTTTTGAAGAGACGTTTATTGACCATAGTGGTCAGGATTTGAGCATAGAAGTGGTCAGCGATTGTTTGTGGATAAGTTTGTATATAATTTGCTTCCCGAATTATCTAATAAATGAAAGAGTTCTGAAAGTGCATGGGTGTTTCTTCCCCTGCTAAAATATTGGCTACTGCACTGTATTATGAGAATAGAGATAAGGAAGAGAAAGAGAAACAGGAGAAGAAAAATAGAGATCTGAAAACAAAGATTCTTTTGCAGCAGGCTTATCCTCCACGTCCTGCGCAGCCACAGTTTTCTCAACCTCCACAGTTTCAGAAGGTGTTTCAGAAGCCTGAGTCTTTTGTACCGCGATCTTTGGTAGGTCCTAATCAATGTGCGTACTGTAAGGAAGAAGGACATTTTAAGAATAATTGTCCGATTTTATTACAGCGTAATAATGGAACATCTGCTCCACGAGGTCTTGGTAATTTTCAGTCAGGATCTAGAGGTAGAGGACGAGGTGTGTCCTCTCAGGAGCATCGTTCTTTCCCTGCCTCTGCTACGAATTTCTTTGATCAGCAGAGTGTTCAGTCTGTGCAGTATTATAATGATGATTATCGTGTTAAAGAAAGGGTTGAAGATTTTCATACTGAATAGGACAGCCAAGGACGAATCAAGGGAGTTGTGTTGATTCCAGTAGATCAAAAGGGACCGTATGTTACTGTCAGTGCTATGGGTGTTTCAGAGCCGTTTCTTTTGGATACTGGTGCAATGAGAAGTTCTATTATTCATTCTAAACTCCCTGGGGCACCTTTGTCTGGCTTAATGAATACTTCTGTAGGATTTTCTGGCGCCCCAGTTCGTAATCCGGTTTCTTGTCCCTTGCCTGTTTCGATTGGCCCCTATGAATTGGATGCTTCGCTTATTCTGACAACTGGTTGTGCTGAGAATTTGTTGGGTCTGGATTTGTTGAAAAGGCTACATGCAACATTGTATTGTTCTCCTTCCGGTGTGTATCTTACGTTAGGGGAGAAATTGATATCTTCTATGCATCTATCCCGCGATCAGTTTCCACCTGAGTTGCTCTCTCTTCCTGAAAGTCTTTGGGCTACGGGTCCAAATGATGTGGGTCGTCTTGCGATCCCACCATATGTCGTCACAGTTAAAGAAAACGTTAGAATGCCACGCATTCCCCAGTATCGTATTTCTAGTGATGGTGAGAGAACGCTTTTGGCTATTGTGGATGACTTTATTCAGAAAGGCGTGGTTGAAGAAACAAGAGGCAATGTTTGTAATAGTCCTGTTCTCCCAATTCTTAAGAGAACTGATCCTTCACAGCCCCCTGTTTATCGATTCGTTATTGACCTTAGAGAAGTCAATAAAATTGTTGTACCACAGTTTCCTGTTGTTCCAGACATTACAGCCTTATTGATGATGATTCCTGCTTCGGCAGCTTGGTTTTCAGTGATAGACCTAAAGAATGCTTTCTTTAGTATTCCTATTGCTGAAGAAAGTAGAGATATTTTTGGTTTCTCTCTAGGTGGCCGAAGTTTTCGATTTAAAAGAGCACCTCAAGGCTATTGTGAAAGTCCCTCCATCTATAGCAAGGCTCTTAAGTCGCAACTTGATGCTTTTTCTTTGCCTCCAGGTGCTACGCTCATTCAGTATGTGGATGATTTGTTGGTGGCTGCTGATACGGAAGATGTGTGTAAGAGTGTGACTGTTGCGTTGTTGCACCATTTGTCTGCTCTAAATCATAAGGTGTCGCCCTCTAAGTTGCAATATGCCTGCCAAGAGGTTACCTATTTAGGTCATCTCTTGTCGAAGGAGGGAAGGCGATTGACCCCAGAACGCATTCAGGCTATCTCTCAGTTGTCTGTACCTACAACGCAGAGAGAAGTGCATGCTTTTTCGGGTATCACTTCCTACTGTAGACAATGGATTCCTAATTTTTCACTTTTGGCCAAACCATTGTTGGCACTTACGTTGAAGGATACGCCCCATCCGCTCCCTTGGACGGATGAATGTCAGAAAAGTTTTGTTGACCTACGTACTGCTCTGTGTTCTGCTCCAGTGTTGGGTACTCCAGATTATAGTAAGTCCTTTACACTGTACGTTCACGAGAGAGAGGGTTGCGCATTATCAGTTCTGACACAACAATTTGGAGATAAACAGAGGCCATGCGCCTATTTCTCTGCTACATTAGACCCAGTAGCTAAAGCTTTGCTCAGTTGTCTCAGAGCTATAGCAGCTGCGGCGATTTCTATCAGACAGTCTGCTGGATTAGTGTTAGATAACACACTTATTGTTATGGTTCCACATGCAGTGGATACCTTGTTGTATAGAACAAGAACACAGCATCTCACGAGTGCTCGTTTGTCTGGATACAAGCTGACACTTTTGGCGAGTCATGTGCACATCAAAAGATGTAATACATTAAATCCAGCTACACTGTTGCCACTCCCAGATGAGAAAGACGTTCACGAAAAACATGATTGTTGTCTTTGTACGGAAAGAGAAACGAAGGGTAGGATTGATTTGAAGGACACTCCGCTCAAGGACCCGGATGGAATCCTATGGGTGGACGGTTCTTGTTTCAAGCTTCCGAATGGGGAAACTACTTCTGCTTATGCTGTCACCACATTATGCACAATTGTTGAAACGGCACGTGTTGGATATAATTCAGCCCTAGCAGCTGAATTAATAGCCTTGACTAGAGCGTGTGTGTTGTCAAAGGGAAAGAGAGTGAATGTGTACACTGATAGCCAATATGCTTTTGGCGTCGCACATAGTTTCGGTAGATTATGGAGGGAGAGAGGATTCTTTACCTCTCACGGGACAAAGATTCAGCATGGTCAGTTGGTGACCGATCTTCTTGAGTCACTTACTTTACCTAAACAGATAGCAATCAAAAAGTGCAGTGCACATAAGAAAGTCATAGATGATGTTGGTCGCGGAAATGCGTTTGCAGATGAGGTAGCAAAAACTACAGCTAGAGACACTACTAGCCGAATGTATGTGGCAGGTCCTGCGAATTGGGTTAGGGAAGTTGGAATGTGTGAAGACACGATTGAGAGTGTGAAAACGATTCAGGGAGAGGCTACTGAGAAGGAATTGAGTACGTGGAAAGAAAGAACGGGAATGTTAAATTCGATGGGTTGTTGGACGGAGTTGTCGGAACATTAGCGATGGTTATTACCGGAGGCTTATGTGTTGCCGGTTGTGACTATGGCTCATGGTCCAGCTCACATTAGTGCGAAAGGCATATGTAAGCTCTTGGCTCCTGTATGGCAGAATGAAGGAATTCCAAAATGTGCAGAGAATGTGGTTAAGCATTGTATTGTTTGTTTAATGCATAACCCAGGAAAGGGTACCCCAACTCCGGCAGGTCATTTTGCTCCCCCGTCATATCCTTTTGAGGTCTTGCAGATCGATTACATTCACATGGATCGATGCAACAACCTCAAGTATGTTCTGGTGGTGGTATGTGCCTTTTCCCGTTGGATAGAGGCCTACCCCTTGAAAGATAACACTGCTTTGTCCACTGCTAAGATACTGCTCAAGGAGTTCTTTCCCAGGTTTGGTTTGCCGCGAATTGTCTGGAGTGACAATGGAAGTGAATTTGTGGGTCAAATTATGCAGAAAGTGTGTTCTGGTCTTGGTATCAAACAGAAGTTCCATGCGGCAAACCATCCACAATCAGCAGGTTTGGTTGAGTGCTATAATGGTACACCCAAGCTTAAACTAGCTAAGATCCAAACTAGCACAGGTCTTGCTTGGCCTGATGCCTTGCCCCTAGCGCTTTTATCAACCAGAACTACTGTGCACTCTCGTATGGGACTTAGCCCATATGAAGTGGTATTCGGACGCCCAGCTAATGTTTGGGGTGTCCCTCGTCCCAAGAAATATTCAGACATACCATATCCTTTGTTAATTGATTACCTGCATGACTTGACTGCTAAACTGAGTGTTATTCGCCAACAGGTACAAAGCGCTTTGCCAGAGGCTTCCACAGACCCAGGTCACACCATCTTGCCTGGCGACTGGGTCTGTACGAAGAATTTTCAGCAGACTAAGAACTTGGAGCCTCGCTGGTCAGCGCCTAGACAAGTTCTGCTCGTCACTCGCACAGCCGTGAAAGTGGTCGGCAAGAAAAATTGGGTTCATGGCATGCAATGTAAGAGAGTGCCTCTGCCATTACCCTTTGATCAATGGATCCGCAGTGGTGTAAGAGAATCTGAATCTGAAGCGATTCTCTGTTTTGTGCCTTTCAGCGACGCTCAAATTTATGGAACTCAGTCTGAGAAAGTTGATGCCGACATTCTTCAAGCCGCTGTGCCTGCGCATCTTCGAATAGACACTACCAATCCAGAGACTTTGTTTAAGGACCAGACTGTGCCAAGCAAAACACGTTACAATTTGAGGTCGAGAGCTGGCCTGAAGAACTGAACACTTTGACATTTTTCTTTTTCCTTTTTACTCAAAGACATTTCTTTTTGATCTTTTTGCCCCCTTGTTTCCTGTGTGATATTTAGTATTAGATGTGCCATCGGTCTCCGTCGCAGGGTCACGGTAGGAGACTCAGACTGTAACCTGGTTTTTGTTCTTTTAGCAAGTGGCTAGTGCCTCAGGATACAGAAGTAAGTAGCTGAGTGATTAAGGAAGATTGCCGTGAGCGACATTTTTTTTTAGATAAAGATGGATGGTACAATAATTGCTAGTAGGGAAAATAGGAAGCAGGAAATGAGATCGAAGTATTGTAAATTATTACGTAGTCGTTTTGGCGTAACTTCGTGTGTTCTTATGTTTTTGTGTATTTTATTAGTTTGCACAGGTTGGATCGTACATGTTCTGCAGCAGAAAAATGTTATTAATTCTACGACTTCTTTGCCTTCTCATCTTTCTGTCCTTTCACATAAAATGCATACTCTGCCTCCGCATGAGCAGATAAGGCGAGCCGAATACATGAACAATACGTTTGTCCAGCTGTTACACCAGCATCAGTTGGCTATTAATATGACTGATTGTTGGGTGTGCGGACTTATGCCACACAATACACATAAGGGAATGCCATATTTGGTTCTTCCCTTTTCATATGAGGGTTCAGCTTGGGCCTATCTGGCTATGTTTTCGTCCGCGTACCACAACACACTTAGAAGTTCTGGTAAAACTTTTGGGAATGGATTGGATTTTAGCCACAGCTCTTTAATTAAGGGTATAGTGGTGATGGCTAAGATCGTAGAGAAGAACAAGATTCCATTACATGAGAAGAGAGCTTATGAAGGATGGAATGTTACCCATTATGTTTCTACACTTGGTGACAAAACTAGAAAGGGTGGGTCTTCTCCAGTATGGACCGTACCCCATCAAGGTAATTTTTGTCTCCAAGTTAATGGCAAAAAGACTGACAGCAAACAGAGTTGTCTGTACACTTACATTTTCTCGTCTCCTGATTTCCCTCCGTTGGTTCCGTCTCAAGGAACATATTTTGTTTGCAATGACAGGGCTTATACGCGGCTTCCTTCTAACTTTTCTGGAACCTGCTATATTGCTTTTCTCCTTCCCCCTACATATACGGCTCGGTCAGACCACCACAGAATTAGACATAGTCGAGGTGTATTTGATGCCAAAGACACGGCAGAACAAGAGGGAGGAGACTTCCTTAAAGGATTCCTTCCCTTTTGGGGTCCAATGGCCAACAGCAGACACATCAGGCAATTGGTTCGCGTGGTTGAGACCACCATCAACGTTACTGCAGGTGCCCTGAGTAATATTACGGCAGAGCTTCAGGCTGATCGTCTTATGACGTTGCAGAATTGGATTGAGCTAGATGTGATCTTAGCAGACCGAGGAGGTGTCTGTCGATTGATCGGATCTAGTTGCTGTATTTATATTCCAGATGATGCTCCGACAATATACCAGGCCATTTCCAGATTGCATACCGTCTACGAGTCGATTCATCAGGACGAAGGATATTGGTCTTTTATGGGATGGTTTTGGGGAATATTGTCAACTTGGAGATGGAAGATCCTAACGTTCCTTGGAGCAATTTTAGCTATCATATTCTCTTGTTCTTTGTGTATTCAATGTGGTCCTGCAGTTTGTGGCCTATTGGCTACGCTATGTGTTCCACAGTCCGTAACTCCAAAGACAGAGAATATTAGGTTGATGGTGCAGCAACAGCTTAAGGATCTTTTGAACATTGATGTCGATTCTGACTCAGATTAGCATGAGTTGGTTTGTCTTTGCCTGAGTAATGGCAAAAGGAGGGTCTGAGGTTCTGTAAATCGCCAATTCGTTCGTGCTCAGCCTCCATTTTGTAGCCGCCGCCATTTTGTGTTGCCCTCACTCAGGCAGCACGGCGAGCGCAATGTTTTTGTCGTTTCTTCATTTGCGTGTCAGGTGGCTTCCTTGCCCTTGTTTACTAACGAGTGTCAGGGCCTGGCCGAGTACACTAATTCCTGTCTGAGCTGATTGATCCCCGTCCGGACTATTTGTTGGTTCGCACCATTCTTTCCTGTGGGTTATCTTATCTGCTGTCCTTCGCTACACGTCTCATGCATTCTCCTGTTTCACGACTGTCCTTCCAGAGTACACAGCTGTATTTTCTCTACTTGTAAACTGAATTGTGTGGATTTGTTTGTAATTTACTTAAGGGGTCAAATGACAAATATAACCGGGACCTTGGGTTACTTTAGATTTAAGCATTGTCTATAACATTCGCCTATGCCTCATGCTCTTGTGTGTTTATATTTTGCATTGTATTGTACCGTATATAAGCCTTTGCGCCACGGAGTTAAGTGGCAGTCTCTTTTGAACCTCGTTATATCGACGACTTCTAAGACCACTGTACTAGCTGCAGCTAATAAATACAATCTTCTACGCTAGACGAAGAGTCTGTGTCTCTGTATTTGACAAGGCAGGTGAATTCCAGGGATTTCAGGCGTACCCTGCGCCGCCGAGCCTTAAGGCTACAGTTCTCCAACAGCTATTGGCATTGTAAATGACAACATTTTTATTTATGTGTTGGTTTTGAAAACAGATAAATAAATGGCATTGTCATTTACAATGCCAATAGCTTATTCTCTCGTAAATGCGAGACCTATTGCATTTGCACCCACACACACAGAGCCACACACACACAGAGCCACACACACATTCACAGAGCCACACACACATTCACAGAGCCACACATACACAGACACACACACAATGAACCACACACACACACAATGAGCCACACACACACAACCACACACACACAGAGCCACACACACACACAGAGCCACACACACACACAGAGCCACACGGACTGTATGTTGGGCCGGCTCATGCTTAGCTCTCTGAGCTAAGTCAAACTTCTAACTCGGCTCTGACACGCCTCTTTCTCCGGCTTCTCCGCCTCTATGTATGAGTTTCAGGCTACCTAGACAAAGAATGCCGTTAACTTGTCAGATTTGTAAGCCGTGCATCTTACATATGGCACACAGATGCTTTTCCAACTTCACCTTCCAGTTGAAATCCGCTTGCACTGAAGAATATTTAAGCAAAGTGCAGATTAAAGTGTCCCTGTTACCAAAATGAAGACTGAAACTAGGTTCTAATTCCCCTAATTCAAATCCAGGCTTCATGCTTCTTCTAGAATCGCAAAATAGAAGCAGTTGGTACTTTTTCTAGGAGAAAAGTGGCAACCCTACATCTCAGTTACAGAAAAGCCTCCTTACTAATGAGCTACTATTGTATGCTCCGCAATCACCATCCCCTGGGCTGTACGCTCTTGACATTTTCCATTTAATGTGGTGGTCAAAAGTCATGAACCAAACCAACAATATAAGCAGTGACAGATCTCACCTTCACAGCTACTTCAGGAGCCGCGTCCACGCTGAGGAGAGCTAGGGATTACATTGATTAACAATAAAACCTTTTTTTCAGTGCTTAGAAATGAACTGCGCTAAATAAACCCACTGAGCTGTATACCAGCTTTAAAACCAGACCCTTTCTCCAATGATTCAAGTAAAGTTACTAATGTCTCATCAGTATGTAGTTGCTACATTGAACTATCTTGATGTGCAAACATTAAAAACCAGAGAAATTCCCAATACAGTTGGAAAAAAATAAGTAGCTGTCACAAAATTCCTCATAGGTATGCCGTGGACGCATTGACTCAACTTTTACGCACTAGCTCAAAATTATAGAATTTATCCGTAAAACTGTCAAAAGTACATGATATGTCATAAAAATAGGAGCGGCTTGTTATTTTAGGAAGAAGCAGTTAAGAAATACACAATCTTATGGCTTAGTAAATTATATGTCTCAAGATGGAATCCTGGCATGGCCGACTCAGCCGTTCATCTTTCCGAGGGAGTACAATAGATTACTATTACATTGATTAACAATAAAACCTGTTTTTCAGTGCTTAGAATTGAAGTGCGCTTTACAAAACAAGCATTATTATGCACAGAGCTTATCTTCAGCACATAAATCAAGAAAACGAACGAATATTGATGGTGTTCATCAGTACGTCATCTCACCTCTTACCAGCCTGCACCTCGGCACAATAGCTATGCAGCTATGTACACCTTCTTGCTAGGGATCCCGAGGAGATGGCAGGTGGGTACCAGCAAGAAGCGCCAGGTGGCGCTGGCGAAGCCCACGCAGAGACTGGCCGGGCCGAGCCTACGAAGTGCCAAGTTACTCAGCTACCCTTATGACTTAACAGAGGCTGGGTCACTGAGTCGGTGTCTTACGTGTGTATGGTAATGAGGGGCCACCAATACAAACTGCAGCAGAAGGCCCCACAGAAAAGAATAGAAGGTTGCGCGAGACAGTTTAAAAAGTTTGAACTCGACGATTTTTATTATCTGCCATATTACTCCTCGGAAATTCGACTAAACAGACACTTCATGCTGCCCTGTCTGCTTTAGGCATTCCAGTAGCCTCTTGCCTTGATGAATAGGTTTGTCGCGTTTGGAAGACATTTTGAGTAAAGGCCAAGCTCTATTGAATAAAAGGAATCCTCTGCAGCGAGCATAGTGATGAACAGATCTGGTGAGGTTATCGCAGTTTAGAAGTTTAAAAAAAAATATTCTATTATGATGAAAAGATTAAGAGGATATCCCTGCTTGTGCCTCTTGTCGGTAGGCGACTGAAAGAAACAAGCGCCTTTAAGCCCCGTCCTTTTCAGACTGGGCGCCCCGACTTCCTGCTGGGGTAAAAGTTTCCTTATCTTCTTTATGGGGGCCATCTGGACCCATAAAGAAGATAAGAAACCTTTTACATCTGCAGTAAGTCAAGGAACTCCATCTGAAAAGGACGGGGCTTAAAGAGAAAGAAGAACTAGGACCCCTTCTCCAATGGCTGGCCACCCTTTAGGAGGCCAGCCAATGGCGAAGAGGGGTGTGGCTTAACCGTCGCTAGTGAAGTTCTCCTTAAAACATAAAATATTACAAGCTCGACTGCGCATGTGGGTAGTACGCCACGCAAGACATGAAAACAAAAAGGATTTTTTTCTAACCCTTGTTCATCAACAAGTAGCTGCTCACCACCTCATGTCTCTTCTTACCTTCTCTTTACACAAGCTTTAATCAAACCGACGTAGGGAACTGTATCAAAAAACAAACCACAACAATGACAAATGAGGCGGGAAGGGGGGTTTATCTAATAAACTAAAAACTGAGGCAATAGAATTTTGCCGCAACATAAGGCTCAAGACCTTCTTTGCAGACAATCCTTTTGAAATAATTGTGGAGAAAACGGGTTTGAGGAACAAATCTGCCTTCTGTCCACCAACAAACAAATCCCAAAGGAAGTGCTAACTTTTGAAACAACTATTTATCAACAATAACGGAAATGGAAAAGAAAAAAAGATGGATTAAACATAATACAACTAAATTGGAAATTGAGGCTCTGAATAACCTCAAAAAAGACACATCGGTTATAATCAAACAGGCCGACAAAGGCGGTTCAATTGTAGTATGGGACACGTCTAAGTACACCTCTGAAGTCATGTGACAACTCAATGACATAATGTTATAAAAGAATCAGCAAAGATCCTACACTTGAGTTAAAAAAACAACTACATCCAATTTTGGAAGATCCAAGGATTCATTGGAAAAAAGGAATTTGAATATCTGAAAATCAAGAGTCCAAGGATCCCTTTATTTTATGTACTTCCTAAAGTACATAAGAATGAGACTTCACCTCCTGGAGGGCTGAAAGTCTCTGGATGCGAGCCGCTGATGGAGCCAATCTCCAAATTTGTTGATTTTTTTCTGAAACCTTTTCTACCTAAAGTGAAGGTTTTTTTTAGAGACACAACTGATTTCATTAACAGACTGGCCACAATAGAATTTGAGGAGAACATTTATTTCCTTGTGACACTCGGTGTGGTGTCACTGTACACCCAGATCCCTCAGGATGATGGGTTATATGTGATTGAGTCTTTCCTTGAAACCTGTGAAAGACCTCAAAAGGTGCCCACTGATTTTTTCATGAAATTAGCAAGCTTTGCATTAAGAAAAAACAATTTAAATTTCAATGGTGACCTCTATTACCAAGTAAGAGGAGTTGCCATGAGCTGCCCTTTTGCTCCACAGTTAGCTGTATTGTTTATGGCTAAGTATGAAGAGATGTACATCTATCAGAATAACCCATTTGTTGAATTTATCGGGAATTGGAGTCATTATATTGACGATGTCTTTGTGGTATGGACTGGCAATCAAGAGAACCTGACTACATTGGTTGAATGGCTAAACAACCGAACACACAAGATGATGGACGGAATGTTGCACAATGGCAAAACATTCACCCCCAGTCACAGATCTGGGTTTAATTCATTGTTATTTTGCTCACCAAGCCATCACAGTTCAGACATGGCCATATGCAAATCAGTCTTGACCCTGTGCCTCATGGGAACAGTCCAGCCTGAGCTGTTTGTCCCAATACAGGGTTCCCTACAGTGCCCAACCATCAACATACGAGACGAAAAGATAAGACCTGCGTTACTATAACTGAACAGCAACAAGTAAGTGGACATCACTTCCTGGTAATATACATGCACTTTGAGATTAGCGAAAACGCTTACTAGTGTTGGTATGCCATTTAGGTGCTGCAGGCAAAGGTGAAGAGTCTGAAGAAGACGTGGGTGTAAAAGACTGATGTAAGTGCCGTTTGTGTACACAGTGATTGACATAGCTTATTAGATAAACCCCCCCCCCCCCCCACTTCCTCCCCTCATTGGTCATTGTCGTGGTTTGATTTTTGATACAGTTCCATACGTCAGTTTGATTAAAGCTTGTGTAAAGAGAAGGTAAGAAGAGACATGAGGTGGTGAGCAGCTACTTGTTGATGAACAAGGGTTAGAAAAAAATCCTTTTTGTTTATTCTTACAGCTATTGGGTCCTGAAGAGAACTCTACATCCAACAAGAGTTCGAAACGCGTAGACCATTTTTTCTAGCCATAAGAATATTTAAACAAAGTTTGAATTATGCATAAAAAGATCAAATGCTGATATTGTTTTTTCTATGGCATTTTTCTGAAATCAAAAAGATTGAACTTAAACTGTATTGTAAATAGATAATGATGGTTGTGAATGGAGTGTATGAGTGTTTGAGTGTTTAAAAAGTTGATTGAGGAATTACCTGTGTTTTAGGCCAGGGGGTGCCCCCGGAAACACTATAAGATCTGGAAGCGGTGGGCGGACTACAGGGGGCTGACGTTGGAACCCCCAGTTGATATAGATGATGTGCCACCTCCAGATGGGGACCTTGGGTCCTAGGACGATCTCGGATGCCTACTTTGCCTTACCTATATTTTTGGTGAAATGTGAACACGTGCACTGGGTTAGGGTGGGATAAGGGGTGGGTAGCCGGGGGAGGGAGTTGGGGTATGTTTCTTGGGGATTGGTGGGACATGGGTTGGGGAGGGGGGCGATTTCAAGTTTAGGTCTTCTATTCATCCTGCTGTATGTTAACTGAAGACAGTATACTCCTGCTTGTGGAGAACTGTACCTATGCTTTGCCTAAACTTTCAATAAAAGCGGTTGTGAAAAAAAAAAAAGTTGATTGAGAGAGACTGAGAGTTTGTATGGGGAAACTAGAAACATGTATAGGTGAATGTTTTAATGTGATATGTGTGTTGCAATCATGATGAAAAAAATGTAAATGTTTTGTAAAATCGAAAAAAAAATATTTTGACATAAAAATAATTAAAAAGAGATTGATTCAGACAGAATTAGCAGTCTTCGGCACATGTTGTTTGGTTTCTCAATATGGTTGTTCTGATTAGACTATAAATAAAAGAACAGTATTGGTGTTTGTTTTGCTGTAGTAGCTACAGCAGCTGTGGAGTTCTTAATGGGCCTCTTCTTTCTGCAGGTCCAGACAAAGGTTCATAATTAACATGAAATGGTGGATGGATATATACATGGATAAATGAGTGAAAGAATGTATTTAAGAATGGATGAGTGAAAGGATGGATGGATGAGTACAAGGGTGAATGTATTGATGGATGGGGTGAGAGTGGATGAATGAGTGAAAGGATGGATGCAAGGATGGATAAGTGAAAGTATTGATGGATGAGTGAAATGGTGAGTGAATAAATAGATGGGGTGAAAGTGTATGGATGAGTGAAAGGATGCATGGTTGAATAAAAGGGTGGATTGATGGATGAGAGAAAGAGTGGATGAATGGCTGATGGAGTGGGTGGATGGCTGATGGAGTGGGGATGGATGGCTGGGTGGACGGATGGATAGATAGGTGGAAGGATAGATAGACTGATGGGTGGAAGGATGGATAGATTGATAGGTGGAAGGATGGATAGATTGATGGGTGGATAGTTGAGTGAAATGGTGGATGGAGGGATGAGTGAAAGGCAGGATGGATATGAGTGAAAAGGAGGATGGATATGAGTGAAAAGGAAGATGGTTGGGGTGAAAGACAGAAGAGCAAAAGGATGGATGGAGGGATGAGTGAAAGGGTTGATGGATAGGAGTGGAAAAATGGATAGGAGTGGAAAGTAGGATGGAGGGGGTGAAAGTGGATGTATGGATGAGCAAAAGGATGGATATATGAATGGAAGGAAGGAGGGATGGATGAGTTTGAATGATAGATTTGGATCTGGAAGGATAGGTTGGGCCCCAAGGGCGTCGTGGACCCCTCGCTTTAGCAGCTACAGTGGGGGTGAAGCTCTTGATGAGCCTCTTCTGTCTGCAGCTCGGCAGACAAAGACCCATAATTAACGTGTAAGGGTGAGTGAGTGAAAGGATGGATGAGTGAGTGAAAGGATGGATGTGTGAGTGGAAGGTTAGATAGATGAGTGAGTATGAGTGTAAGTGTGGCTTCCTAGATGGATGAGTGAAAGGATGGATGATAGGGATGGTGGATGGACGATGGATGTGTTGATGAAGGAAAGGGTGAAAAGATAGATGGGTTACAGGGTGGGTGGATCAGTAAGTAAAAGAATGGATGAGTGAAAGGGTAAATTGATGGATGAGCGGAAGGATGGAAGAGTGAAAGGGTAAATTGATGGACGAGCAGAAGAATGGGTGAGCGAAAGGATGGACAGATGGCTGAGATGGATTGATATGTTTGGGGATGGATGGGTAGATTTGGATATGGTGGTCGGATGGATGAATTGACTAACAGAATGGTGAAAGGCTGATGAAAGAATGCATGGAAGCCAATGTAAAGGTGAAATGCTAGATATCAGTGCATGAATGAAAGGATGAATGGGTAGATCTGCAGAAAAGAGGCAAAATAAGGAAATCACTAGTATTCAAATCCTTCTATACTATGAGCCTGACTTAACCAGAGAGGCTATTAGCCAAGCTCTTATATAATGAGTGCTGTCAAATGTTGATGGTGTACTACATGGTAGCACCAAAGGGACAAGTGGATTTTGTACAGGACAAGTACATTTATGAAGCTACCTGTCCCAGGGACAAGCAGATATTTTATTAAATTCCACACCCCTGAAGTCACTCTGCTAGCTCTCCCTTGGTCTTTACTAATCTCGGGAGCAGGGTGAATGTGTTGTAAATGACTCGCAGTGTTATGGGCCCCACTGACAAGTAATGCGTGAATAGCTCCTAGGAGGTATAGTGATGGTTTGCGGGTTTTGTTTTGAGCTGCGCTGGATCAGTATTACTTGGTAGCAGAGCATTGGTTGCTAAAGGTTAACTAGGATAAGTAATGTATAGAATAAGTAGGGCAATGTATATAGAGTTTTGATGCACAGAATTTATGACTAACACTATATGTTGAGTCTGTATTGCGTCATATGTAGTCCGGAATTTGAGGCTTCTGGGAAGTAGGAAGCTGGTTACTCTGCCTAGGAAGAGGAACGTGTGGCATGTAAGTCGCACATGTGTGGCATGTAAGTCACACATCACATAGTCTGTTTCAAAGAAGTGGTGACATTGTCGTATGTTACAAGTTTAGGGACCTTTACATGTAAAAGTAGTGAACGTATAATGAAGGCAACCTATAAAACAAACAAATTAAGCACAGGAATCATTGTGTATTCTGACTTAAAACTTACCCCTGAGAGAGTAATAGAGTTTTCACCTAAGCTTGAGAGAAGGGTAAGGATGTGCTACTTTATCGGCGAAACTAAAATTCGGTGGTAGAGAAGAGGTAAGCGTTGTCTACTGGAAATACAGAATACTTGTGTGATTGAGGAAACCATCACTTTGGTTTTAGCGAAACAGACGAATGGAGATGTTTTATCTCGTTACTAACCGATTTTAGTTGTATAAAGGTGTAAATACAGTGTGCCGATAAATTTTGTAAAGTAGGGGTCAGTCGAAGCTGCGGAGACTTGAGCAGGGCTGACGTAAGAAGTGTCGCATTGGGGTTGTTCCGTGTGACTAGAACGAAGTAGGCGCTGATTGGTGCTCTAGCAAAGGCTGTACAAGCATTGGTTGTGAGTGATTGAAACTTATCTTGTTCTGATTGGTGCGTTAGTGTGAACCGCGCTGTGATAGGTTGGTACAGCGAAGCAGTTTGTGTAAGAGTGCGCGATTGTTTTGAAAGTCAGGAAACCATCAGAAAATTGAGTTTTATTATGGAGAGAAAAAGAAAAACCTACATAGTTTAAGAAATTGAAGAATGTGTTTAAAAAGGATAAGGAAATAGTGACAAGAGAGGGGAATTTGCTTCCTCCGCCTAAAACCCCTTCATCATAAATGATGACAAAATACGGCTACCATGCATGTATATGGTTAGAAAATTAGGCTAGATATACTAAGAATGATTGTTCATTAGCATTACCAGAAGTAGTTTTTTTTAGCCTTGCTGTACTGAGAAATCTGAGAGAAAAGATGACAACGCTTGAACCAAGACCCAGACCGACTCAATTTGAAGCATTAGTTGAGTGGGAAGATGAGATGCATGAATTGGAGCAACAAAGGTTTGAAGAGTTTAGAGGACCTAGAGGCAAATTGCGAGGATTATGGGGAAGGACTCATGAGAGTAGATTGCGGAGATGGAGAAACGCTAATATGTGTGATGGAATGTATCCGGTGAGGACAGTTGATGAAATGGTAGGACGGAAATGTACGGAGAAAAGAAATAATGTGGAGTCAGAAAGGAAAGGTTATGAGGATTGTGAAACAGAGGATGTAGTACTGGAGGAGATATTAAATAGAAGACCCCCTCCATACCAACCAAGTTCTGTAACTGTAACTCCAAATGCTCTGCCAATGGAGGACCAATTTACTGGTACCCCAAGATGATTTTCTAATTTTACAGACCATCCGGAAAGAGAAGTATTGAGATATGATTCTAATGGCCCATTAATGGAAACCAGACATACTGGTACTCCCAGACAAAATGATGAAAACAGAGGAAGTGTAGCCAGAGTAGAGAGGAGAATTGAAGAACACCCAAGTACTTCCGAATATGTACGGTCTACTAATGAATTGACTGAAAAGATACAGGAGCTCGCTAAAAATATAGAAGCTGTAACTGTCCCAGGACCAAAAGGTCCTGTAATTCCAGTGTTCGAAAACCAGGATATAAAAGAACCATCGTTAACAATTCCTTTGAATCAAAGTTTACAAAAAAAAGAGAAAAGGTTTATCCAGATTTGTCTGAGGTTAGGCGGACTAGTCATATAATCAAAGTCTCCCATATAAGTTTCCTGCAGGTACAGAATCGGATTCTGCAACATCTGAGAAAAGTATAGAGAAAATCGATTTGTCACAAACTCTGGTAGGACCAACAGAGCAGGAATTAAGTGATTGGCTTAAAACATAAAAAGTAAGAGACCAAGAAGCCAAAGTATTAGATGTGGTTAGGCTGAAAATTGATATGGAAGAATTAATAATTGGAACAATTGGAACAGATAGGTTAAAAGCATACCAAGATGATGAATTAATGTTTATGTGTAAAAGCATTACTTGGAGAGCGAAAAACCTGCATGATCGACTAGAAGGATTGGCAAGTGAACTCAATGTAGATTTTGCAAAGCATAAATTGTTACAAAAACCTTACAGAGTAGATTTTACTGAAAAAGATATTGACAACATGAATACTGCTGGAAGATTAACCCAGATAAAAGAGTTAATTTTGTTGCTGAGAAAATGGGGAGATGTGGATAAGTGGAAGGCTAAATGGACAAAGAAAAGGGAAAAGAGTAATGATAAAACAACGTTAGCGTTACCAGTTAGAGAAAAAGGGCCTGTAGCAAATGAATTTCCTATGAGAGAAATACCAGGAGGAGGGTATGTACATGTTCCCTAGACTAGACAGGATATATTGTCGTTCACAAATGATTTCTCCAGATTGAGAGAAAAACCAGTGGAATGGTATCAACAAGTGGATCGATTTGTAAAGGTTTCAAAGGTACTATAGGACAGATTGTTTGACATAATAGTACCAGCAGACCTATGGTCTGAGTGCAAAATTACTGTGGATTGGCCAAAAACTGAATATCCACGAGATCCAATAACGGGTGCTCCTGGACTTGAGGTAATGCGGAAGTATGAACAAGTAATGGTGTTTTTGAAAAATGTAATTCCACCAATAGAGACAGATTGGGTAAAGATTGACAGGACATTGCAAGAACCAAAAAAATCAGTACATGCATTTTATGAGCGATTGCTACTAGTGTTTAAGCAATACAGTGGATATGAGGAGTTTAATGAAAAAGACATAAGTCATTTTGTGTATCGCTTTGTGTTTGGATTAAGACCAGAAGTAGGAGACATGATTAAGCATAATTTGATGGATGGCAATCATGCTCCGTGGATGAGATTGATGTTAAGCAAAGAAAGCTTAAAGAGAAAGCAATGTGGGCACAGGTAAAAGTAGCTGAACATCAAGTAGCTCAGTTAGAAAATAAAAGCTTAGAAGGAGGTCAGACAAGAATGAAGAAAAATTTTAATAAAACAAAGGTAATGGGAAATCTGGATGAGGCTAAGAAAAAGTTTCCTTGTCACAACTGCGGCAGGTTAGGGCATTGGAAGAAAGAGTTTAAGTATCCACCAAGAGTTAATCCCGAAGATACATCATTGAATCCGCAGGTGCAGAATGAGGTAATTCAACAACCTTCGCCACAGCAGCAGGTAGTTATCCAACAAATTCAGGTGCCACAGCCACCACTTCCACAAAATGTAAATCTACAGAATTACAGAGCAGAGACAGGATTCTGCAGAGGAGAACAGGTAATAAGATGACCTAGAGTGAATGTGACTTTGCAGTATTGGTTGAAGGAAGATGGGAGTGAGTCGGATGACGGCTTCTGACGGTGCCTAAGAGAGGGAGAAGAGTGCATACTTGGCATATCAATCTGGTCCTTTTGTGAATGGAAAGGTGAATGATGTAAATGTGACTTTCCTAGTGGACACAGGTGCTACCCGTTCTACTGTCAGATCAGTAGAAGTTCAAAATCTTCCTCTCTCTGGAGAAAGTATCCAAGTTGTAGGTGTAGCAAATAGACAAATAAAAACATCCCTAACAGAACCAATTGAAGTGGAAATTTCAAAGATATGCATCAATTTGTAGTGTGTGACAATAGTCCTGTTAACCTTCTTGACAGGGACATACCATGTAAAATGAATTGTGCTATTTACTGTTCACCAGACCGCATTGAGCTTCAAACACCGGATGAAGATAGCTTGCATAAAATGACTATGTCACTGATAGACTCAGAACGAAGTAGTAGGTTTCCTGTATTTGACAGAGGGAGATACCTGTTGAATTGAAAGAGTTAGTCAAAGAACAAGTGTGGGATTTCACAGGAGAAGAAAGTGGACTAATGAAAGGTGTAGATCCTGTGAAAGTTTCTGTAAAAGGAGTGAGTTACCCAAACATTCCCCAGTACAAAATGACAGCAGAAATAATCGATGGAATAACTTCAGTGATAAACAAGATGATTGAACAAAGAATTCTATGAGAAATAGTAAGCTGTCCATGTAATTCACCTATAATGGGATTGAAAAAGCCTAATGGAACGTTTAGGATAGTGCAGGATTTCAGAAAAATTAATAAAATTGTTGTCCCATGTTGTCCAATTGTGCGAAATCCAGCAGTAATCCTGTACCAAATTCCACATTATGCAGAATGGTATACAGTTATTGATCTATGTAATGCGTTCTTTACAGTTCCATTACACCCAGATAGCCAGTCAATATTTGCTTTCCAGTTTGGAGGCTGTATTTTGGCATGGTGCCGAATTCCTCAGGGGTATACTGAGAGTCCCTGACATGGGCGTTGCTGACTGAATGCTCACCCCCCCCCGCTGATGGCTGGCTGTTGTTGGTGATGCTGCTGCCGGCGTTTTGGATGGCGTGCAGGCTGGCTGGCGTTCGAGTTCCGATTTGAGGCACTTTGGTGGTTTTTGGAGGTGGTTTTGCCGCGATATGCGGCGTGAATAAAGCGGCGGCAGCCGCGGCAGGGAAGCAGTTTCCTGGTGAAGAGTCTCTGCTCTGTGAGGCGGCAGTTCTACTTACCCGCGCTCGACTCCGAGTTTTTCCCTGCATCCCTGGTTCTCCTAGCAGCTGGAAGAGTCGTGGCAGGTGAGAGTGGAGGGAGACAAGGGAGCGAAGAGGGTGCAGCTGCTGATTTAATCGCCGGTTTGAAGTTGGTTTGTGACTCTGAACTGCAGTAAACTTTTTTGGAGCCTTTAAAAAAAAAAAAACCCCGGACAGATATATTTCTGTACAGTTTACTTTATCTTTTGACATATTTATTTGGAATGCGCAGACCCTCACTGAAGGACGTCAGGACGTCAGGTATTCGTGCAGAAGGGGAAGGGAGTAAGAAAGCTCCTTGTCAGACACACTTTCATTATATCGTGGAATTGTGCAACTGCCAAGAAATACTGTGCTATATTGCTATTTGAAATCCATATCGGGCGGAGGAGGGGACCAGGCGGACACACTTTCCCTCACTTTCCCTCACCTGCTGCTAGGGCTCCGACGCTGCTTGTTCCCCCTGCCGCCGTTGTTCCAGCTACCTGGCCGCAGTTGGGGGGGAACTACAGCTCCCAGCAAGCCCTGGGACAACATCCTGTACCGCCCACACATCCCGAGGACTAGCGCGCCCGGAGGCACTTAAATTGAGGAAGCTCCCTCCGTGTCGCGGACGCCGGGCGAAGCCCGGGCAAAGGGCGGGCCCTCTACGGCCCTCAGAGGCCCGAGGAGGACGGGACGGGGCTACCCTCCTTGGCTCTCTGTAAAGAGGAGGTAAAGAAAAGACACTTGCTTCCGTTTGGTTTTCCACCTATTGACTTTGCCTTTCTCTTTCTCCAAGGACAATTTCTGTACCAGACTTTATGATTTGTTGATAACTATATTGTTACACCCAAACCACACTATGACTCACAATGGGGATAATACAAATAGTGCAACACGGTCGATTGCTAAAGAAGTCGATAAAGGCGTATCTCCCCAGTCCACACATAGTAGATGGACCAAGCAGTTGCCCTCACAAACAGTAGTCACAGAACAAGCCCTCCCATGGTTAGATGAGCTAAACGCCCTGTGTAAAACTACACGTCTTAGTGGAATCACCGCTTCCTGCCGAAAGCTCCTGTGTAATACATGATACTGATAGTCCCCTGCAACCGCTCCCATCATCCAGTAAAACCAACATTGAAAACACCATAAGGATTGTATCTCCCTAGTTCTCATCAGCTAAAAGGAAACGTAGTGGGGTTAATAACATTGGGAACCATTCAAAACTCCAAAAATTGTCCTTAAGCCCCAGAGCTCCAGTCAGTAACTCTTCCACGACTCCCGAGGCTGCAGAGAAAATAGTCGTTCTAGCATCTCTTACACAGCCAGATCTATTATCCCTTATTGAACAACTGGTCAGCTCTATTATATCTCCATTAATAGAAAAAATAAATGCACTAGGGGACAGGCTGACAGGAATTGAGGAAACTATCAAGTCTAACTTGCTAGCCAACAAATGTTTTGTAACTCCCAATTGTTCCCGTCCACCTTCTACTCCCAAAGACCCCAAGCCAAATACACAAGACAAAATGGTTCCAACCCAATCAACAGTTCCTAACGCTCCAGCCCCAATAGCTCGCAAAACTCCCTTTAAACCAGTTTTGCCGCGGCTTACTGCTCCTAGAGTACAGCATAATAAAGTTCCTCCTATCCAACTCCCACCGGAGGCAGCTCCCTTTGTATGTGTCCTCGCGGGAGTACCAGCACTTACACCTGGGAAAACCGAGAAACAACATGAACTGTTGAACAAGGTTAAATTTTGGCTGACAAAAACAGACCCCTGCCATCCAACCTCAAGGGTACAATAATGAGTGTTAGAAGGGTGGGCTGGCTGGGTTCCCTCCCAAAAGATATCGCTGGTGACCTAGTACTCGTTAGATTTAGGCAGAGACATATCGTCCCGTACCTACGTACCTGTGCACCCCAAGTGGGAAACGGCCCAATCTCCGTCTGGGATTTACATGATTTTTACCCTAGAATGCCGTGCATCCCCCCATCTACTCTAAAGGTAGGGTGCAACATGTTAATGGGCAGAGGACTCTATGTATCGAGCGTCCGTAGCTTTCCCACTTATACCCGACAGAAATCAATATTTTATAGTCCTAAGTATTGGAAACTTTATTAATTGCTGTCTGATTTAATCTTTTTTTTTGAAAATCTGTTTATTAGCAGAGTGATCAGAGCAATAGTACAGAGTCATTATTGTATTACTGAACCAGAATGAGACATGCTCCTATAGGCACGATAATAACAGTTACATTATACATTTTTGATTTTGTTTTGTTTCTGAGTAAGTGTACAAACCCCGTAAGAACTGGAATAATCCCTCCCTCCACCCTCAAAAATCCCTCCCGACACTCCTACTGTATGCGCGTACATATCAGGTTGTACTTGGCTGCACCCATATGCAATTTTTCCCAGAAGTATCATTCCATACAGTCAGACAGAGGCATAAGCATGAACATCACGGGATCTCCCGTACCATTGTCTAGTGCACCACGTTTGGTAACGGTACATGGAAGCTCAATAATGGTAGGACACATTTTAATGTATGGGTATCGAATCATTAGAATCCCCATCGTCCCCTGCTTCGAACATCCCCAGTATGGCAAACCAGTCCAGTGAAATCGGCGTTTTCCTAAGGCCTCTACGTTCCTCTCGCTGCAGTGCTTCACCCTCCGCTTTGCCCCAACGTGTCACTGCTGCTTTCCATAAATCAGGATCAGGTGGCCTGGGTGATTTCCACCTCATCGTGATTGCCCATTTCGCCAGCAATATGGCCATGTCAGTAAAACGTGTTACCTCACTCCTTGTACGTGCTGGTGGTCCCAGCCCCAGGAGTGCATATTCTAGAGTGAGCGTTTGTGGCAAGGCGCCTGCTCCGGTGAGCAGCTCATTAACAGTGGTCCAGTAATAGCCCAGTTTGGGGCAGTACCACAACATGTGCACCAGTGATGCGTCATCTGCGGCGCATCGGGGCATGCGTCAACAGCGTTAGGGAACATAACGTGTATGCGGTGTGGCGTTAAATATGCTCTATGTAGTAGCATCAGCTGGATGAACTTGAACTTGGGTTTTCTGGCTACCTTTTTGCGAAAATGGATGATACGTTCCCATTCCTTGTCCCTTAGTGGCCTCCCTATATCACCTTCCCACTTTGTCCTGAGAGGCGACAGTGTGACCGCTCTCCTTGTTCTGATGCTAGCAGTGAGCCATTTAGTTAGGTGGCTTCCCGTCCCCATGAGATACTGCATCGTTGGCAAGGGGTTTGTGGGTGGTTCCACTCCCTCATGTGCCCACCTTCTCGTTACATAATGGCGAAGGCCAGCATGCAGGAGGAACGAGCCCCGGGGACACCATGCGTGGCCCTGAAGTCTTCAAAGGACAGCAGTTGTCCTTCGGCAAAAAGGTCTCCTATATGTGTCACCCCAGCGTCGTGCCATGACATAAGTTTGTGTGTTGTGAGTGGTCCCGACTCTAGTGGGATACCCAAAAGTGGAATTGTGGGGGCATATGATGTCGTCGGGTCGTGTATTTCAACGCCTTCCGCCAGTATTGTACTGCAAGTCGGAGAAGCGGTGGGGTGTCTCTCGGCAGTTCCGAGCGGGGTAATAGCAAAACATGAACAGTCCCTTTAGAGTGATCTTCCTCCGTCATGTTAATCTCATGTAGGTTCCGACCCGCTAGCCAATAGGCCAGCCATTGCAGCTGACATGCGAAGTTGTAGGCCCTGAAGTCTGGTACTCCCATGCCTCCGGTTCCGGAGGTGAGCTGCAGTTTAGCAAGGCCTATGCACCTTCGCCCTGGTCCCCATACGAGTTCCGTGAGGAGTGTGTCTAGTGTTTTAAACATCATGGCAGGGATCAGGAATGGCAAGTTGGTGAAGTAGTAAATGAGGCGGGAAGCATTACCATTTTGGAGATGGCCACTCTGCCGGCCACCGATAGGGGCAATGACAGCCAAAATTGTATTTGTGTTTTCAGTGCTCTCATAGCTCTTCCGAGGTTGCCATCAATCATTACTTCGGCATCCCTGTAAATTTGTATCCCGAGATATCGGAAGGTGGTGTCTGCCATTTGAAATGTATGTGGTGTGAAGGATAATGGAGCGGACGAGCCAGTGGCCGCAAAGGTGAACCAGTAGGACTTGGGTTCGCTTATGGTGAGGCCTGACAACGACCTGAAGTCCTCGAATATTTTAGGTATAGGATCCAGGTTGCCCCGTAGATCATGGAGATACAGGATAATATCGTCGGCATAGGCGGGCACTATATGTGTCATCCCATCTCTCCGAATGCCACAGCGGGGAGCCGCTGTCCGGAGTTTACAGAGCAGTGGTTCAAGGGCCAGGATGAATAGGAGCGGGGAGAGTGGGCAACCCTGCCTGGTGCCTCTTGCTATGGCAATTGGTCCTGAAATGTGTTTGGATGTGCGCACCCGAGCCGTGGGGCGGGTGTATAGTAGTTTGACATTCAAGAAATCAAAGGGGGGAGTGAAGAGGTGTTGCTATGAGGCACCAAGGTGGGCACGTCCTCCTCTTAACAAAGTACTAATAATCAGTAAGGTCCACCTCACGTAGGGTCAGTGTGTATCCTGTTGTTAATGGAATACACAAAATGTGTTAAAATACCCCTCACACACCAAAAGGGCCCTTGGTGTCATGCTTCATCATCGGGGTCTTCCCGCCCGGCTGCCGGACGGGGCAGTGCTGCGACGAGCGACTACGCTGGAGCACCTTTTGAGATGAAAGTGCTATGTGAGTGAAATGGAGTGAGTGTCAGTGGGGTCAGGGGTGAGATAAATATGTGATGTTAAAAAATACCTGGCCTGGTGTTAGAAAAAACTATTTAATAAACACTGGCTGGTATTGTTAAAAAAAGGTGATTCGGAAAGAACAAGCGGGTTAATGTGCTTCCTTTCCTGTGTGGGTCAACATGTTTCGGGGCGCCATGCCCCTTCGTCAGGACCGGGTTCAGATCCCCCTGTCACTCACTAATGTCTTTCCACGGACGAAGGAGGAAGCACAATCGTGCTGGGGGTTGATTGGACCCTCAAATACCCTTTGTCCAGAGCTGGCTCACGGGGCACGGCTCCCTACCTCCCTAAGCATACTACATCAGTATTTCTGTTTTAGTTAGGGCTGTGTATATTCATAAAATATATGCATATACACATTGATAGCAACAGTACCATTACACTAGTCTGTACATACACCTTTATATATTTTTCTTTTTATTGTGGAAAGACATTAGTGAGTGACAGGGGGATCTGAACCCGGTCCTGATGAAGGGGCATGGCGCCCCGAAACATGTTGACCCACACAGGAAAGGAAGCACATTAACCCGCTTGTTCTTTCCGAATCACCTTTTTTAACAATACCAGCCAGTGTTTATTAAATAGTTTTTTCTATCACCAGGCCAGGTATTTTTTAACATCACGTATTTATCTCACCCCTGACCCCACTGACACTCACTCCATTTCACTCACATAGCACTTTCATCTCAAATGGTGCTCCAGCGTAGTCGCTCGTCGCAGCACTGCCCCGTCCGGCAGCCGGGCGGGAAGACCCCGATGATGAAGCATGACACCAAGGGCCCTTTTGGTGTGTGAGGGGTATTTTAACACATTTTGTGTATTCCATTAACAACAGGATACACACTGACCCTACGTGAGGTGAACCTTATTGATTAATAGTATAGTAGTTTGACCCAGGCGATATATTCGGGTGGGATCCCGAATTTCGCGAGCGTAGCAAACATGAAATCCCATCTGAGGGAATCAAAGGCCTGTTTCAGATCCAACGAGATGCAGCCCTCGGAGCCCAAGTCCGCCGGGTCTCGCAGCATCAGCTGGGCAAGTCTTCTAAGATTCATGGCTGTGCTCCTTCCCGGTACAAAACCACACTGGTCAGGGTGGATCAGTTGCGGAATGTATTGTGCCAATCGCGTCGCTAGCACCTTGCTCAGTATCTTATAGTCGGCGTTAAGGAGAGATAAGGGTCTGTAGTTAGCCAGGTGCATACCATCTTTACCCGGTTTTAAGAGGGAAGTTATTAATGCTTGTAGGAATGACTGCGGTAAGGAGTTAGTCCGCAACGCTTCCAGATAAATAGTGTGTAAGCGTGGGGCTATGAGGTCTATGAACGTTGCATAGACCTCGGCCGGAAGGCCGTCCGTCCCAGGGGCCTTGCTCCTCGGAAGAGCGTGTATCGCTTGGCTAATCTCCGCGACAGTGATATTACGCTTCAAGTCCTTGCTTTGCCTGTCGGTGAGTTGGGGTAGTTCCAAATCCCCCATAAATCCCTCAAGTGCAGTCTTGGAGAGGCGTTGGTGGGGGCCATAGAGCGTGGTGTAGTAGTCTTTGAATGCAGTGTTGATTCCTACTTGAGTCGAAGCCAGCATTCCTGCCTGGTCTAATATTTCCAAAATTGGATGGTACACTGGAGAGTCTCGTATAATACGGGCCAGCAGGGGGCCCGATCTATCCGCCTGTGTATGCTGTCTATTAATGTATTCCTTGTAATCTAATAATCTCAAGTCTCCTAGCAGTTCAGCGTGTTTTATATGTGCGTCCTGCAGTGGTGTGAAGTGTGTGTTCGTGCCTGCAGCTTCACTCTCTAGTGTTGCCAATTTACCCTCCACTTATTTTAGATTATCGATCACTTCCCTCCTCCTGCCCACCCGGGTGGTCATCGCCTCCCCTCTGATGAAGACTTTGAAGGTGTCCCACTCTATTTGTCGGGAGCTGGCGGTATTAGTGTTCGTGTTGAAGTAGGATTCAATGGCGTCCGACAAGGACGACCTGAAGACCGTGTCTTCAAGTAGTTCCGTGGGTAATCTCCAAGTCGGGATGGGAGCCAGTAGTCGGCCCCATTGCCACGTAAGCTCGACAGGGTTATGATCCGAGAGGGTCTTCCCCATTTGCTGGGCCTGGACAATCGACCCCATTAGGGAACGGGAGCAAAATATACGGTCTATTCTGGTGTGTAGTTGGTGCGGTGGGGAGAAAAAGGTATATTCCCTGTCCAGCAGATGTGTACTGCACCATGCATCCGCCAAATCCCATCCCTCCGCCCATTGTGCCAGTGCGTCCGCCTGTCTTCTGCTTTCCGTGGCATGCAGTGGGGGGTGTGACCTGTCCAGAGCAACATCTAACACTGCGCTGAAATCCCCTCCAATCACCCATTGATGTTCTGCCCAATCCGCTAGGACCCCATTGACATTTACCAAAAACTTCGACTGGCCTGAATTCGGTGAATACACACAACCAATCACAACTGCATCCCCATCCAATAAACCCCTTACAAACACATATCTACCCTCCTTGTCGATTCTCTGCTCTATCGGTTTAAAGGGAACAGAATTACGAAGCCAAATAGCTGCCCCCCTAGAGAATGCTGAATAAGACGTAGCGAAGAGTTGCCCTCTCCATTTCTTGCGTAGTTTCATGTTTTCAGAACAGTTCAAGTGTGTCTCCTGCAGGCAAGCTATCATGATTCCCCTACGGTTGAGTTGAACCAGTATCCTGTGTCTCTTGTGAATCAAGCCCATGCCCGCACATTCCAGGTGCACAAGTTATAAACAGTAAGTGGCCCCATGACTGACCGTGTAATGCAGTAATGTTGAGCTCACGGGTGCCCATGCCAGATACATCTTACTACAGGAGAGGAGAGTCGTGCTAACAGTTAACCCCTTAAAATTAAGGTCCCCAGGCCAACGGGCTCGGGAGCCAAACCAAGATGCCCAACATGGGCATAAGTCAAACAGTTCCATGTGCATGTGATGGGGGGAGTAGACCACTCGTGTCTGTCTCTTAATGGCCTGCGGTGGCATGGTAGCCCTCAGTAAACCAAACCCTCCGGCAGCCCACCTTTGTGCAGAGAGTGAGATCGTTCATACATTACCACCCGGATATCGTTCAAAGTGCTGCTGCTCAAAATTCTGCTGCCATCTGCGCCGTGATCTTGGGGAACAGTTGCAGGCTGTCCGCCGATCCTGACACCTCGGTGTGTGTGTCAGAGGTGCTGGTCTGGTCCCTGGCTGTGCCCGCGTCGTGGGCGGCGAGCGCCTCCTCCGTCAGTTGCACCACTGATGATTGATCTGCTAAGCGGTCCTTTGCAGCTTGTGCCCTCGGCGATGACCCCGACGAGGGGGCTCGTCCAGTGTTGGAAGCGGTGTGTCTCCGGTCCGGTGGACTCCGATGTCTGTCGCTCCTGGTGTCGGCAAATGGGTCCTGCGAGGCCGGTGGTGTCAGCGTTATCTCCATCCATTCCTCCGCCTCCTCCGGCGAGTCGAAGAAGTGTAATTTGTTACCATGTAGAATCTTGAGGCGTGCGGGGAACAGGAGGGCATATTTCAAGTCTCTCTGCCGCAATTTGCGCTTCACCCCCATGAAGGTGGACCTGGCTCGCTGTACTGTGGGCGTGAAGTCAGGATATACAGAGACATTCTTGTCCTCATAGCGTATCGGCGCTTTCTCTCGGGCCACTCTCAGCACAGTGTCACGGTCCTTGTAGTGAAGAAGGCGCGCGATTAAGGGACGTGGGGGCGCTCCCGGTTGTGGAGGTCTCGACGGCATTCTATACGCCCGTTCCACGCTGTATAGGGCGGTAAGATCTTCCGGGCCCACCATTTTCCTTAGCCAGTCTTCCACAAATTGGGTAGGGTTTCTCCCCTCGCTTCGTTCCGGAATGCCTAGGATGCGGACGTTGTTACGGCGGGCTCGTCCTTCCGCATCGTCCACCTTTTCCCACAGCTGTTTGAGTTGTTTCTCCATGCCTTCCAGCTTCGCAGAGTGTTCCGTCGGCTGAGGTATGAGATCGTTCAGCGCTAGTTTTTGCTCCGAGACTCGCTCCACAAGTTTGTTATGATCTGCTCGGAGCAAGGAGAGGCCCGTCGCCATGCTGTCTATACGTGATTCCAGTGCCTCACGTGTGGCACGTACTTCATTGAGGATAAGATCCAGTTTGGCGTCCTGTGATCCTTTCCCTGTCGGCGGGATAATGTCCACGTTTGAGGAGGCTAGTGGGTCCTCCGAGCCGGTGGATTACATGTCAGTCGGTGCACCGTGGTCTTGGGCCTTACCCCTGTGCCTCCCCATCGATCTAGTATGCAGGGTGGCGTTGTATGAAGTGTACTCACTGTTCCCAGCCTGTACAGCTGGCTACACACAGTGTTATAGGGCGAGGGCGTCTATGCAGCCACTAGAGCCAACGTGGAGGAGGCAAGTGCAGAGCAAGTCCCCAGATCAAGCAGAGTCAATGGTGTTGTGGCTATGGTAGCGCCTCTGGTGGGTGTGGTGGCGCCCTGTGAGGGATCCTTTGTGTGGCGATAGGTCTGACCTCGGCGAGGTGATGAGTATGGGCAATAGACCGCAGGTGGGGGGTCCGCCAGAAGCGGGAAGGAAGGGAAGCGTCACACGTCCGACCCAGTAGAAGGGATCTTGCAGTTAGAGGCCCGCCACGTGAGCCGTCGTGCAGCTGGACCCCTCGATGGTGCTCGGGGGCCCCTTCTGTGGTATTGGGTACAGGGGCCGTGTCGGTGTTGCAAGGTGTCCCCAGCGCCACGGTTCCCTTGTTTGCGCAGCGTGCTTCAGGCAGGGTAAGGCGTCGCACCAGTTACTCGGGGTGTTCGGGACCCAGGGTGAAGGCAAGATGGTGCCTGCAGCACCGCCGCGGCGCCGGATCGCCTCGTGCGGCCGCTGTGTGACTCAGGCAGTGGCCTCGGACTCTCTGGTGCCAGTGTTCTCCTTCCCGCTCCCCCGGTCCCACACTCCTTACCGGCACTCAGGCGAGCGTGAGCGCCTCCGCGTTGTGTAGGCGGGCGCTGGGCCGGTCCCGGTGTCCCTTCGGCCGCGGGCGGGGTAGACAGGTCAGGACGGTTCTCTCTGGGGTTTTCAGCGCGGGGGGGGGAACAGTGTGGTGGTAGCTGGAGCAGGCGCCCGCCGCTGATTTTGGGCGCGCTGTCAAGCTCCGTGTCCCGTTCCTTTCCGGGGCCCCCCTCGCAGTCCGCCGGCACCCAGCGGCAGCCCGGTCACCAGGCCAATCGAGGCCGCGGCTCACCAGGATGCAGCAGGCCCCAGCAATCGCCGCAGTCCCCCAGAGTCTCCGGTGGTGTCCGAGGGAGTCGGCTCACCGTCACTGCTCGCCGCTCACCTCCCGAGGCTCCGGGCACAGTATCTAGGTGGGTTGCACTGCAGGTAGTCAGGATAATTCACTAGTTTCGAGGGCTAAGGACGGAGCTCTTCAACTACACGTCCGCCATGATCGGCTCTTGGCCACGCCCCCTCCTGATTTAATCTTAATCTGTGAAAAGTACGCTATAATTAAGATATTTATCCCCACAGGTTGGGCAAAAGTTTTTAACTTGCAGATACCATGTGTTATTGTATGTATGTTTTTATATTTTAACTGTACGCTTTTATGATTTTTTAAACCAAAATCAAATAAAGCTATACTGATGATGAGTCCCTCCATCTTTAATCAGTTGCTAATGAAATCATTGGAGAGTTTGAACATGCTCGGAGATTCAGTACTGGTTCAATATATTGATGACCTATTAGTGGCATCAAGAACAAAGGATGCACGTGTTTCAGACACCATTGCATTACTGCACCATTTGGCAGACCGAGGACATAAGATGTCCCCATCAAAGTTACAGTTCTGACAGAAAGAAGTAAAATGCCTAGGTCACAAAATGCTAAAGGAATCAGACAAGTCACTATAGAGAGAATCAGGATGATACAGGGAATGCAACCTCCAAAAACTCAGAGACAAGTGAGAATGTTCCTAGGAATGGTAGGTTACTACCGACAATGGTTTAGTGGATTTTCACTATAAGCAAAACCATTGCAGAGGTTGACAAGAGCAGATGTAAAAGATCCCATAGTGTTGAATAAAACTGAAATGGAAGCTTTTGCAGTGAACAAGAAGGATGTGCATTATCAGTTCTAATTCAGAGACATGGAAAACCGAGAAAGCCAATTGCATATTTCTCAGCTGTTTTGGATCCAGTTGCAAAAGCATTGCCAGGATGCTTAAAAGCAGTAGCTGCTACAAGTGTGAGCTTGGAACAAAGGAAAGGTATAATGATGGGATTTCCTTTGAGGGTATATGTACCTCATTTATTGGAGATTATCCTCACTAGGACAAAGACACAGTTCCTTACTAACAACAGGATGACAAAATATGAGAAGACAATTTTAGGTGGAGATAATGTGACAATTTCACGATGTGTGAATGTAAACCCATCTACACTGTTACCTGATGTTATGGATGTTGAGGTGAGAAATGAAGTTGATCATAAATGTTTGGATGTTCTTGAAAACTGTACCAAACCAAGACCTGACATTAAAGACGAGCCATTGCCTGAATCTGATTATGTAATGTTTGTAGATGGTTCATGGTTAAGAACAGATGAGTGTGTCCTGAGTGCTGCATATGCTGTATGCACAATGGCAGACGTTCTGGAAGCATCTTGTCTAAAAGGAATTAGTTCTGCTCAAATAGCAGAATTGATTGCTTTGATTTGAGCATGTGAACTGGGAAAAGAGATGAGAGTCACCATAGTGACTGACAGTCAATATGGTTTTGGGATTGTTTATGATTACGGTCAACTGTGGTCCCAAAGAGGTTATTTAACTTCTGCAGGATCCCCCATCAGAAATGCTGAATTTGTGAAAATGTTAATTGATGCAATCGAGTTACCTGATAAAATTGCAGTTGTAAAATGTGCAGCTCACAAGAAAAGAGAGGATTATGTCACCAGAGGTAATCGTTTTGTTGACTCAATTGCAAAATACTGTGCCAAAAATCTTGCATCTATAAACCGCGACAGAAAAGCTGAGCATGTTTCAAGTTCTTTAATGCTAACCACAGTAGTTGAGACTTGGCAGAAAGTGAGACAAATGTAGGAAGAAGCAAGTGAGGAGGAGAAAGATGTCTGGTTAAAATCAGGATGTAGTCAAAGAGAGTAGGATGAAATTTGGGTTTACAAAGACGAAAGACCAGTAATGCCTGATAACATGATTTCAAATATGGCCCGAATGTACCATGGTCAAGCCCATATTGGGAGGGATGCCATGATCCGAATGTTCAGACAGACATGGTATAATCCTACGTTCAGGATGATCGCTGAGAGCCTTTGTCAGCGATGTCTTGTTTGTCAACAGTTGAATCCAAGAAGAAAAACAGTTGTCAGTTTGGGAACCATAGGACAGAAGGGAGGTCCTTTCACACGAATGCAATTAGACTTCATAGAACTGCCACGCTGTAATCGACTTCGATATGTACTTGTGATCATTTGCCTATTTTCTCTGTGGGTGGAGGCTTTTCCTACCAGGAGGAATGATGGAGTGACTGTTGCAAAACTATTGTTGAGAGAAATCATTCCGCTCTACAGTTTCCCAGTAACAATTGAGACAGATCGTGGAACACATTTTCACAACAAGTTAATGCAGATGATTTGTGAAGCACTGGACATTCATCAGAAATTGCATTGTGCTTACAGACCAGAGGCTTCTAGGGTAGTTGAGCAAGTAAATGGAACCATAAAGAACAGAGTTGCAAAAACGTGTTTGGCCACTGGACTGAAATGGCCTGATGCTTTGCCACTTGTTCTGATGACCCTAAGGAGCATACCTGATAAAAAGACAGGAATAAGTCCCCCTGAGAATCTGATGGGAAGAGTGATGAGACAAGCATTTGTGCCAGTTGATAAACTATTGACTATTAATGATGATATCATACTGGATTTCTGCAATGACCTGTCTGACGTGGTAACTTCTGTGTTCCATCAGGTGGGAACTGAGGCAAACTCGAAAGAAAAACATCCAGCTCATGATCTAGTCCCTGGAGATTGGGTATAGATAAAGGTACACAGGAGAAGAAACTGCTTAATCCCTTGTTGGCAGAAGCCCAGACAAGTCATTCTGGTTAGCACGACTGCAGTTAAATGTGCTGGAGTAAAGAGATGGGTGCTCGCTAACCACACCATCTGTGCCTGAACCTGAAAATCCACAAGACTAAGGAGAAAGCACAACTGACTCAGATTCTGAAGGTGAACTAGAGAAAGATCCAGATACTGAAGCTCGACCTGTTCGTCGACATCTGGAAAAATCAGATGCAAGTTCTGCGTCTTAAGGAGAAAGTGAAGCTATTAAAGTGCCAAATTCTGAAGATCGACCTGAAAGTCGAGATTTGGTAAGAACTGATACCAGTAAGGACACTGAGCAAAGTGAAGAAAAAACTGGTAGTCAGGAAAATACTGAAGGACAGTCTGAAAGCTCTGAAAGCAGGAACCGGAATCTCAAAACTGATGAAAAGGAAATAACTCACGATGAGGATAAGCTTCCAAGTACCAGCTATGGAGAAGTTCCTAACAGAGTGAAATAATTGACCAAAGAGAAAACAAGCTCCATGAAAGAGACAGACATTATAAAGTTCACCGAAGTTCACCATAAATTAAAATGTTGAGAGATCTGAAACTGAGTCTGATGACAGTGAAAATGAAACTCAATTGAGAAGATGCTCAAGAAAGAGAGCTTGGATAGTGGAAAGTAACACTGTCGGACCTGAAACAAAGAGAGCTCGTAAAGGAGATAATTGGCCTAAGGAAACTGATGGACTGGTTAATAAAGCAAAAGTACAAGAGGGTCAAGTAAACAAAATAACCATTAAAAGAGTTGTTGGGTAAAAAGATAGAAATTGTGCAAAGGCCAAAAAGAGTGAGAAGACCAAATCAGAAATACAAGTCACCTGAGTGGACTTATATGATTTTGCCTCCAATAAGTGAAGTGAATAGCAGTCAAGAAAATTTGAATTTCCAAACGAAGAAAAAGAAAGTGAGTGTACTGTAACTCAAAAGAAGGAAAAGAAGTACCTAAATTTGGGAATCTGTGGAAAGGGAAAAGGGTGAAGGAACAAGAATGGTTGAAATTTCTGGTGACAAGGACACTTTAAGTGCAAAGAAAAGATTTAAAAGGGACAATATAAGGGCAGAAAACATTGTGGAAAGCGCTGTGTAAAAAAAAAAAAAATAGCTACTAATGATGTAACAAAATCGAAATGTACCATTTTTAGAAAATCATGTAGAATGTGGTTAATATGTGCCAGATTATTAAGGTTGGTATGGTTGATTTGAGCTATTATAATCCCTTTCAAGCCATATTTTGAAAAAGCAAAGGCAAATGAAAGTATGAAAGAAAAGACCTATGAGGCAAAGGGTGAAATGTTGCATGTTTATAGACCTGAAGTACATCAAGATAACTCGATTAGCGATTTTTCTAGTAATACTTTTTCAAAGTTATAGTCTGAATATGTGAGGACAATGGATGCAAGTTACATGTAGTGTATTAGCTAGTTTGTTTTATAGAACAGGTTGATTAGAGTATTATTATTCTAATTCTGATGATGTTTTTGTGAAACTGAAAATTGTAGCGGAATTGAATCAAATCAAACCTGCAAATGTTTTTGTGGAATATTTTTGGGAAACACAAGAGTTGACCCATGATTATGCGTTTAAACATAATTTGACCTGTAAAATGAGAAATGAAGAGAAAGCCTTTTTAGATATGGTAGAAGAAAGGAGAAATCAGTATCAAAGGAGAGAAAAAGCAAAGCAAACTAAATCTACAATGTGGACATTTGAGGATGATAATATTGAAGGACATAATCTGAATGTGGCTATAAATATAGATACACCATTATTAGGGAAATTATGTATTCGGAGAGATAACACTGTGTATGATAATTATTTTGTGGGAGCAAGTCAATGTGAATATACATACATTATAAAAGGGGGTTGGGGATTTAAAGGATGTAAATGATCCAGTCTTTCCTGGGATATACTTCCTTTGCGGGAACAAAGCTTATTATTGATTGCCAGATCACTGGTATGGGTCCTGTTATATAGGCCTGGTCTTTCCTAAAATTTTCCATGTAGGTAGAGGAACTAATGGAATTCACGAGATAGGTAAACCTTTAAGTCATAGAAGAAGAGAAAGTGTGATAGAAATAATAGGTGATGTTTTTGGAGCATTGGTACCAGCAGTGGGTATATCCTTTAATCCAAACAGAATTTGGAAATTGTCAACGATAGTAGATAGTTTGTCAACAGATACAGCAGGAGGATTTCTAATGGTAAATGCCAAAATAATTACTATGAGAGCTATGGTGATGCAAAATCGACTTGCTCTTGATATATTTTTGGCAAAAGAAGGAGGAGTTTGTGGAATTTTAAAGGTACAACACTTTTGTACATACATTCCAGATAATGTATACTCCTCGTGAAATTTATTTCCAATAACAGTAATATGTATTAATCGTGTGGTTTTGAAATTAACCAACGTAGAATAGAATGCACATACACAAATACCCATGGGATATTAATTTGCTTTTGTTGGGAATTTTAAATGACTATTGAAGTGAAATTGTTGTATTAATCTGGTACGCAAATGTCATAATCTAACGAAAATCTATGTGTTTATGCTTTTTGTATGTCTTATTGTGGCAGAAATGATGGAAAATGGTAAGTAAACCATGCTTATTTGTGGCTAAAAATGCTAGGTAATAACTAACAGGGTTACCTTAGAATGGGGAGAGGTAAACAGAAGGGGTATACTTCGAAATCTAACATTTAATTCTGTTTGTTTCTGTAATAGTTCCCATAAAGGCCCATGAGGCATAAAGTAAAATGGAAGTTTGCGAGACTCCGAGACTGTGATGATCTACGCACGCCCGACTGTACTCGAGAGAAGTGCAAGCAGCTTGTGCTTGTACAGTGTGGGTCAAGGTCAGCGTGGCCTGAATATTCAACCAAGTGCCAAAAATGTGTATGTCCGCATCATGAGCATGGGAAACCAGTCTGAAATAACAAGGACACAAGAGAAAAAAAACTGTTAAAGAACAATCAAGACCTTATTTTTTACTATAATGATGACTTGGCGGAAATATGGACAATGAGGAGATGAGGTTATGCTCATCCACCCCTTACTTCGGCCAATGAGGATAAACGAGGACCCTAAAAGTTTTAAATCTTAGATAGATACGTTAGGGTAAAAGGGTATAGAAGAGGACGTTTGGAAGTAAGAAAAAAGCTTGCTTTTGATTTTATTTTCGCACCACAACATGCTGTTGGACTGACAAACTTTTTCAATGGTGCAAAGACTTTGAAATTTTCTTGACTTTAACTTTTGATGGAGACAGAATAGAGAGGTGGTTTTTGGGAACTATGCTGTCCTTGCTCTGATGTCCGTGTCCTGAAATCTTGGTAATATTACTTTGACTTATTTTCTTGAACTGTTATGTTAATAAAAATAAATGTATGAACTTAACTTCTCTTTCTCTCTAGGTTATTGAATGTTTAAATGCTTATTAAAATTGAGCAAATAAAGTAAGGTCATGCTAGGAGATTTAATCTCTAAATAAAAATTAAGTAAATGGAGAATTAAGATGGTCTTATTGTCCATTAGTTAACTTTTACTAGCAGATCCATTGACAAAATGGTGGGGTGTTTTAATGTTTTCTTGAAAATTAAACCATGGTAATATTGACAAACTGCAGATGTATATAGTGTATAAAGTTTAGAAATAAATAAGACCAGGGGTGGGGAATTCCTATCTCCCGACGCCCGAGACATCTAGATTTCTTACAAGGGCAAGAGGTTTTAATTTCTAACTTGTCCAAAGAACAAGTAGACAGTCTTACAGTAATCCGATACACAGCTGTTCAACCCTTTTGGTCACAGCCAGTTAATAAGGAGCTCTGAGCAGTTTTTTGGCAATGAAAGGGTCAATGCAAAAGCTGGGGCCTGCACTTTAATTTTCCCAGAGCAGAAAAACAACATGATGGAGCAGAGCTCAAAGTTGCAGCTCTATATAAAACATCCACAGCACGGCCCGGTAAGAGTCTTTTTGCTTTCTCCCCGAGGCTCTTGTGTGGCTTCCGGGCCCTCCCCTGGTCCTTTCATTTTCTTCAAGCACAAGATGCAGCTCCAGAACACAGACATCACTGGAATGTTTAGTATCTTGTTTTGTGCATTACGGCTAACGCCGATATGCATTGTAAATCAGTGCTAGTTTAACTAGAATGTTGGGACTGCATCTTGGTTGCCCCTAGTGATTAGAATGTGGATGTTTGAAAAAGGGCAGCTGAGGGGAGCCTGGCTGGCCGGCTGGTAGCTGCGCTTCTGAGGATGAAGTGTTAACCATCCTTCCTAATAAAACTTCCTGACTATCAAGCTACTGCTGCTTCCGCCATCATTTCACGATCTTAACATACAACCTCATTTAGGAGGGTACCACTCAGCCACAATACCATGCACTAGTATAGCCCAGAAATAATGATCTAGAATATGGGGACGGCGAGCTTTCACAAAATTGGAGGGTGTTGGGGGTGTGTATTCCACCGATTGTGCAATAAGCTGCAGCCTTATCTGGGCGCCCAGTCAGGGACCAGATTTATGGACTTACAGCGGCTTCCTAACCTGTACGGGTTTGCAGGTTACCCTTGTTCCGTACACCAAACTGTGGCCTTCATGTAGGAGACATGGATCTGGTTGTATTGCCTGCGTTTCCTTTGTGCTATTATGTTTTTGGTTCTTCCCCAGACTAGTTCCCTCTAAAGGCATAATAGTTTTTGCGTTCCCCACAGTATTACTTTGTTCACTGGACTGAAAGGTAAGAGTTGAGGGGATCAAAGTCTGGTAGAGGGCAGGGGCACATGCCAATACACTTTCTCAGGGGGGGAGGCAGCATTCACGCCATGCATCCCAGCATCGTTGTCACAGGTTTAACAGGCCCGGTCCTCTTTCTACTTTGGACCTTGAGCTGGTTGTCTCACCCGTTTTTCCTTTTATTTAGTATGGCTCCAAAACGTGCCCGTCTGACTGCACATGGCCCCACTACACAAGAAGAATTCCTCTCCCTAAGCAAGATCTGAAGGCTACTAAACTCCATGGCATCGACTGGGCCCTCAAAAAGCTATTGGAAGGTCCTGAGAAGGTTTAGTAACAATCGCCCCCCCCCCCAACGACAGAGGAAAGTACCAGCACGTTACAGGGACGCTCTCCTTACGCCACAAAGTGAAAAAGGTTCTCAGCCGCAGGTACCATCCACATCAGCGGGTGAGTAGCAACTGTCCGTGTCCTGCGGGCATGGTCCCCTTGGGCCCGTATTTAGGGCCAACGCGAGTGCTGTGGGACAGAGTAATGTGGTCATTTTTCCGGTACCCCAGAGTGACGCTCCCACTCAGTCTTGTTCATCCCCTATGCCAGCACAGATGGCTGCAGAATCCCCGCTCTTCCATCATCCGCCTCTGCAACTGGTACACCCTTAGTCTCATTGGCGCTGATGGGAGGGGTGGGGGGGCACCTTCCACTTCTAGTCAGGTAGCCACCACCGATGGGCATGGTGGTGCGTCCATGCAGGTCTGGGCTCAACCAGGGGCCCCTGCTTCCTCTTCTGTAGGTAACACAGGGCAGGCGCCGCTCACTGTTAGTCCTATGCTCTCTGAACCCACATCTACCACTCTGGACCTCCCTCAACCACTGCTGTGCATGTTTCAGCCGAGACAAGGGTAAAAATTCACAAAGGCTAATTCTGTGACTTTTGATCTAATTAATGCAGGAGTAGTTCTGGGGAAAGTCAGGGCAGGGAATGAAAGGGAGCAGAAAGTCAAAGAAAGTATGGGTGGAGTGGTCCCTAAAAATCTGGGTCATAGGCTTTTCCAACTACGCAGCAATCCTCACATAAAGGTTCCCCGCTTTGGCCCCACAATTGTTTTGTTATATATCACTTATACACAGTGCAGTGTCAGATTTTCAGGGCTCGGCCTGGCTACAGTATGTCATCAAATTTAAGCAAATAAAGGTGGCCCGGCCAGAGGGTGCATGGGATAAAAGGGAGATCAACATTTGGCACTCTAAATTTACCAAGGCTTCTCCTTTGGAAAAAGTCTCAGTCATTTTGGACTGACAAAGGATTTGGGGACAAAAAGTCTATCTGCTGGCAATACAACAAAAGAGAATGTTACAGAGGCACGGCCTGCAAATTCAAACACCTCTGCTCTTTTTGTGGAGCACAAGGTCATCCCAAAATAAAGTGTTTTAAGAAGCACTGGAAGCCAAAGGAGAAGCCCTCTGCCAAAAATCATTGACTATCTCACCTCATCCACCAAGCCCCTGTCGCCCATTCGTCTGCAAGTCTACTTCCTTGCCAAATACAACAATAAACACAAAGCTCATTGGGTATTTTATGGTTTTAGGGATGGTTTCTGCAATCCTTTGAGGACTCCTCCAACCCTAACACCCCCTAAGAACCAATTATCTGTGGTGCGTCAACCTGACATTGCTAAAGGGACGATTCTCAAGGAAGTACGAGCAGGTTCGTTTGACTCCCCGCCATGTGCCAACCTTCTCTGTTCATCTTTGGAACTAGTCCCAAAAAGAAGCCGGGCAAGTTCCGCCTGATCCACAACTTGTCCTTTCCCCTGGCGTCTTCTGCTAACGACAGTTTGGATCAGGGTTTATGCACAGTGCGCTAAACGACCTTTGATGAGCAATCTCCAAGCTGAAGTAGCTGGGGTAAGGGGCGTTGATGGTCACGTCTAATATAGAGCCAGCTTTACGCCTTCTCCCTGTTCACCCACTTGCTGGGTTTCACCTTTGAAGGGCAATACTTTATAGACTTGTGCATACTCATGTGGTGTTCCATAGTTTGTTCCTTGTTTGAGGCATTTAGTAGGTTTTTGGAGTGGGCAGTTAGTGACTAAGTGTCCTCCAATGATGTAGCCCATCATGGGAGTGACTTCAAGTTCATGGGGCCCCTGGACTCCCCGGAGTGCAGAAAGACCCTGCTGGGTTTTTGCAAACTAATGCAAGTACTGGGAGTACTACCAGCCAATGATAAGAAAGTAGGACCAAAGACCTATATTGCATTCCTTGTGATTAAACTGGATTCGGTAGCAGGGGTCTGCAGGCTGCCTCCGAGCAAGGTGTCCGCCTTCAGCACCTCTATCGAGTCTTAGCTTACAACCAGTAAAGTCATGCTGCATCAATTACAGGTCCTGGTGGGTTAACTGAACTTTGCTCTCAGGGTCATCCCAATAGGGAGGGTGTTCTCAAGCAACATTGCCAGGGCCATGGCCGGTCTCTAGGCCAAACACCACCAAACCAGGCTCTCATGTGAGGTCAGAGAAGACCTGCACACTGGGAAGGACGAGGAGATGATGGATTTCACCATGGAACTGTGGAAGTTTGGTGCCCCATTGTCCCAGACTTAACTGCACTATCATTGGCACCCAAGACCAAATGTATATATGAGCCGCTTGGCGAGCGTACGACGCACACTTTAATTTGCTAGGCATTGTTGGGCTGTTCTCTTTCCTGACTAGTCAGAAGGCCAGTGGTAGTCACAAGCACTAGTACGGAGACAGTTGTCATCAGTCACATTTTTCGCAGGCCTGAGGGGTGTTAAGGATCCCACTAAAGACTTTAGAGTGCATAAGGCCATCAAGAGATGGGAGCGCCTGATCCCGGCACCGAAGGCCTATCAATGTATCCAGACTGTCTCGTCTTCTGTGCACTTTGTCACAGCTCTGCTTCTCCCAATGCGAAGTACGATTAGGCTCACCTACACCCTTGTGTTGTTTGGGGCATTCAGGATTTCCGAATTGGTAGCATCCTCCAAGATGGGACATGGATATTAGTGATTTAATCTTGTCAAGTGGTTCCCTACACCTGAGGGTGAGGAAGTCTAAGACAGATCTGTTGTGAAAGGAGACCTGAGTGTGCCTCTGTGCTGCCCCGGAGACGGTCTATTGCCCTGTCACCATAGCGCAGAAATGTCTTCAATTTCGCCCTATGGGCGTAAGTTCCAATCTGCTGGTGCATGTGGATGGGACCCCCTTACACGTTTTGCATGGAAATGCAAACGCTCTTTGGCCCTGCTGGATGAGGAGGCATCACAGTTTATCTCCCGCTCCTTTTGATTTGCGCTGCAACTACCGCCTGTGCACAGAGGCCATTAAAGGGAAGGAAGTAGATGGAGGCCATCATACTTTGAGCATTACGTTAGACCACTCTTGGCCTAGCTCTAAGTAACGCTTCTCACTTGTTTCTTTCCACAGCCAGCGAGCAGGACTGATTAATGTGTGCTAGTGTGGGCATTTTTTTGTTCGCAGAGTGGCTGATCAGTATTGCAGATCAAGTCTTGAGAGGGCCGAACTGGATGCAGGATTGAAACACCACTGGGTTGGTATTGGGGTGCTCAGCCTGAACAATGTTTTCAACCACCTCCAGAGAGCACTTGAGGAAGGTGATTTGCCTCATAATTCGCAAGGAGAGCAACAATATGGTTCCCCTGGGTAGGTGGGGGGTACGGGAGGCATTATTTTCCACACTCTCTTAAGTAAGGAAACGTTTACCGCTTGCTGCAATATTTTGGTCCCAGGTCATTCCACAGTCAGTCTGGCCCGAGGGGGCACCCGTCAGGGCAGTGCATGATTCAGTTAAGAAGCCTAATCACTCAAACCAGGAAATCTTGGCGGGCTCTTCCATGCGGCACAATACAGCACAGTTTGCTTCACCTACCTAGGGGTATGTATGTATAGGCATTTATATAGCGCACTACTTACCCGGAGGGTCCCAAGGCGCTTCGACCGCTGCGAAACCCTTCCTGGCTTCCCTGAGAGATGGTCCCTTAATGGGTATCTCCAGGGTGAGACCAGGCATCCCCGGCGGTCTGGTGGGGCCGTTAGTGAAGATGAGGCAAGCTAATGCCCAGAGTTGCCGAGTGTGATCGCTGATCAGAGTGGGCACCGAGGCGAGAGAATTATCGAGTCCGCTGACCCTGGTCCAGAAACCTGCAGCGCCGGGAATCGAACCCTGGTCCCGGGCCGTCCTCTGCTCTCGGGTCTGCCGCCTCTAACCAGTGAGCCACACTACTTCACTGGGTGAGCTCTTCCATAGAGATGGGATACACTTGTACTTCTGGGGCCAGGGGCTTTTCATGCAGACTATCCTGGAAGCCAGTGCCAAACACTGCCAGCAACGGTGGGGGGGGAAGGAGGTTAACTAGTTAACCAGTAATCTTGGCGGGAGGGGGGACTGACATGCTACTTGTCCTGGACCCTCTTACGGCAAGGGGTTGTCCCCAGAAACATCCAAAAATCTGGAAGAGGTGGGCGGATTATCGGGGGATATATTTGGAACCTATCACAGCTTGCTCAATAGATTAGTAATGGCCACAACTGACACACTGCGGGGTGCATACGAGATTAGAGGCTTTACCCTGCACTCTACGGGTGATTTGACATGTACTGCTTTGTATATTGGATCTATGACACTTCAGTTTATGGTTAATAAAATATGTTTATTTGCATATTATCCTTCTCGGTCTAATTGGCAGCAAAATGACAACATTATTATGGCTACTCTCTATATTGTAATGTTTTGGCACCTGGCTTTGACAGGCATCTCTTGGCTGTTGACAATACAATTTTGTGACAAAAAAAATATATACATATTTCCCGCAGCATAAGATCCACAGAGCCGACAGATCTTAAGATAAGATCTTACTGTCTGCCACCACATCATGACATTCATTTTACGACTTGTGGGCTCAAACTCTGCCTGAAAAAAGGTGTAAAAAAGATACAAGGGGGCAGGGTAGGGAATACTTTGCCCTCCTAGGTCTAGTACCAAAAACTTTCAACAACAAAAATTACTGCTAATTTGCAGAGGATTCATAGTAAGACGTAAACAAAATGGTGGGCTGGGTCTTGCACAATGTATTTCATATTGAAGAGGGGCTTGCGGCCCACCTCCCCTAGCCTCCTTGAGGCCCCGAGGACCTCCCCCCGGGCCGTTTAAACTGAAGTAGTGTGGCTCACTGGTTAGAGGCGGCAGACCCGAGAGCAGAGGACAGCCCGGGACCAGGGTTCGATTCCCGGCGCGGCAGGTTTCTGGACCAGGGTCAGCGGACTCGATAATTCTCTCGCCTCGGTGCCCACTCTGATCAGCGATCACACTCGGCAACTCTGGGCATTAGCTTGCCTCATCTTCACTAACGGCCCCCCAGACCGCCGGGGATGCCTGGTCTCACCCTGGAGATACCCATTAAGGGACCATCTCTCAGGGAAGCCAGGAAGGGTTTCGCGGTGGTCGAAGCGCCAGGACGCCTACGGGTAGCAGTGCGCTATATAAATGCCAACACACACACACAATAGGGGGACGGGGGTGTACCCACCTTCAAGATCCATGCTCATGTTTCGACAGGATTGGCATTGATCCCACATGGCATCTGTTCCCACAGAGTGGGAATAATTCTGTGTTTCGAAAGTCTTATGTGCACTCACCCAGTGGGAACAGAAAGCTGCTTCAACTTGGTGGGAACACCAAATGTTTCCCCCTCCCTTCGCTCTCATCACGCAGGGAAGCAATACCTTTGATGCTTTAAGATGGAGTATGTTTCTGATAAGTTAATATGTTGCTGATTTTCTTCAGACTTTATTCATTTCTGCACATATTTTGTTTAATTTATCGTGCACAAAAACTAATTTAAAATAAAGCCTTTATAAATAGCACTTTGAATTTCTTTTTTGGTTTGCACTTGCAGTGAAAGAGGCCAGCACTCGCAACAATAAACATGCCGGACAGTCAAGGGCATTGTTACATGTCCAATATGCGTTATTCAAGGTAAGTTGAGTGGGATGTGTGGGGTATACATTGTCAGTTCTTTCACCCAAGAGTTGGTAGATTGGTGCATACTGTACTCACCAATGAGATCACAAAGGATCTTCTGGATTGTTTTTACATAGTGCTTGTAAAAAACATAATAGAGTGTCAGTTATTTCTTTTTCTTTTCCTTTTCAAAACATCTTCAATTTATGTCACTTGTCCACAGAATCATGCACTTTTTTGATTTTGTTAATTTTGTTCCAAATTTCTCCCGCAGCCTTGGTAATAGATCACCCTACAAATGCCAGCATAAATAAACATGGTTCCATTGTGCTATTCTTTCTGCATATAGGTTTGGAGAGTTATAAAAAGATAATCAAAATGAGTTTCGACTCTTTTCAGTGGTCCAGAGTGAAAGAGAAGAGAATTCCAGGCATGTGCGGACAGATAGGAAAAGGATTGATCTCCCATTGGAACTTATGAGGAATGCGGGACAGTTTAAGAGAACAGTAGCCACCTCTGTGACTATACATAATAAATCTTTGTCTGATGAAGGGTGGGTTTGGCTTACCCAGAGAGTCAAGCCAACCTGCTGGGGCTAAATGCTAGACAAGCGCAGCATTTTAGATTGCCTGGAATTTAGTTAAAATATTCTTAGGGAGGCTTGGGAGTACTTTTTAAAAGCCTGGTCACACACATCGAGCCAATTCCTTCATTCAAAGTTGTCATTATTGTATAACAACTTTACGTGGTTTTTCTGCCCTTTCATCATAGTATGTTAACACGCTAAATATTTTTTAGCAATACTTGACTATTATCTTTGATCTCATTGTTAGGGACTAATATCCTATCTTCTGCATATTTCGACACAGTTAGCAGAAAATGTTGGAGACCTACTGGAGTAAACTATCAGAAGACACCGTCAGCAGTATTAAATAGGACTGACAGATGCAATTTAAGCAGACATCATCCTGGAGCAGTTTTTCAATCCATTCCATTCAACAAACTTTATTTCGGTCAGTGTAGACCATAAAAAGTAGATGATACAAATACATACATAGCTACATTTGAGCAATATTAAAAATTCATCAAAGGCAGATTATAAAAGATAGCCACAATGCAATTTAAGATAATCAAGTATCATTACAACAATAATTCAGAGAGTAAAAATAACTAAACATAGATTAAAAAAATGTTAAAAAAGGTTAAAATGAGACAAAGTAAATAGAGAAATATTTATGATTGCTCTGATGAATTTAACAACACCCTACGCCTATGCCACATAGAATTGAGGAATCTGGACACAGCAAAAACTGTGGGGTGGGGGGGATGGAGTGTTAGATCTCAATATACTATAAGCCTCCGAACACTGCCTACACCCCAGATTTCTACAGAGTGGTACGAGCCAACACCGTGTGGCAATTTTATAGCCAGGGCAAAAGAAAAGAACATGAATGTCGGACTTGTCTGGGCTATTGCAAGCAGGACACCCAAGGGAAGGAACTTTTGACAATTTGTTTGTGAATGCATGAACCAGCAAGGACCCTATTCTAAACTGGATATATAGCTTCCTTGCCATGGTAGGTTGTATATCATCCAGAAAAGTACCATAATCCCCTTAAATTCAGACTGGTAGACTGCTAATTCAGGGGTCGCCCACAGCCTATGCCAAAAGGTCAACGGTCTGAGTCCAATCTGCTCCGCAATAGGTTTAATTCCTAAATCCAGGTGTAGTGGATGAGGGGAGTGCTTGGCGGTAGGCCCAAGAGCCGTCTCATAAATTTAATCTCTGATTTGGCCAAATCGGCAGAGGGACGGTGACCACAAAGTTCCACCCCATACATTACAGCACTCCTAACTTCTACTTTATATATCTCAGCCACCGGGCCAGGCGGTTTGTATGAGGAGTTCCTATAGGTTTTAGCGATTCCTCCAACCATCTGCGCTAGAATATTTATCAACTGTTTGGTAACCTTCCTTTCAATTTCATTCAATGTTAGTATTTAAAACTGAAAATTTCTAAAATGGTGCACCATAGCTTGGCAAATGATTTTTCACCTGGTGAATAAAAAGGATATGCTCCAATACATATTAGTAAAAACTATGGGGCAGATGTATCATTGTAGCAGTTTATGAGTCCTTAATAGCGATTTTTAGCAAATCACGAATAAGGACTCGCAAAATGCTATGTAGGTAGGAATCTCAATAATATTTTCGATTCCTAAATATTCCTTAATTGCGAATCGCAAATTGTGATTCGCAATTAAAGAAAACCATCCCATTCAGTCCTATGGGCCAATGAATGGGAACAAAGCAAAACTAAAAGGATTGATGGACGGAGTGTTGAACATTGCAAGCACTCCCCCCCCCAGTCAACAGATCTGGGTTTAATCGATCATCATTCTTTAGCTCACTCTGCCACCACAGTTCAGACATGGCCATATGCAAATCAGTCTGACCCTGTGCCTCATGGGAACATTCCAGCCCGAACTGCCAAGCCATGTCTTTCCTGGACCGGAAACAAGCATCCTGGGACCCGTTTCTGACTAATCAGCCGTCATCAGCCAGGCTAGCTTGAATCCAGTGGCAAAGTGAGCAAGGGGCCCACGTCTGGGCATACTCTGCCAACTTAGGGCGAACAAAGCAAAAAAAAAGGGAATGATGGATGGAGTGTTGAACATTGCAAGCACTCACCCCCATCAACTGATCTGGGTTTAATCCATCATCATTCTTTAGCTCACTCCGCCACCACAGTTCAGACATGGCCATATGCAAATCACTCTGACCCTGTGCCTCATGGGAATAGTCCAGCCCGAACTGCCAAGCCATGTCCCATTAGGTACTCGCAAATTGCGAATGCATTTTCAAGGTGCAAGGGTGTCAAAAGGACACCCTGTAGCACCCCTGAAGTATGTATGCGTGCAAATGTGGTGCACATAAATGCCCTAAGGCATGTATGTGGGCCACATGGCACTTTGAAAAATACTAAAAAGTGCATTTTTCAAAGAAATCGCAAATTACCTCCAACCTAAAGTTGGTGGTAATTTGCGATTTCTAAAGGAAAAATTGCACAACTTGGGTGCTTCCTGCATTGCATTTAAGGAATCGCAATTTGCGATTCCTTAAATGCAATCACAAAATAGGGAATCACAAATTTTGCAAATCCCTATTTTGCGAGGGCCTTTCCAGATGATACATCTCAAAAGGCTTTTTCCCGTTCGCAAACGGTTGCGAACGGGAAAAGGGCTTTATACATCTGGCCCTATGACTCAATTACTGCTTCTGGTGCTAAGAAGTCAAACTATCAATAGCACCTTGGGACAATTTAGTGTGATAAGTACAAATTAAATGAACATTGTCCTCTGCTAGGAAGTAAGCTAAAATAGCCATGCCAGGTAGAAGTATTTAATAAATGCTTTCAACCTGAGCAAGCACAGATAAAGGTTTGTAAAGGCTGGGAAATGCAGTGGCTGTGGATGGTTTTAAATACTTGCCAACATATATCTCCTACGTCAGCACCCAGGATTAAGCTTCTTTTGCACATCTCTACCAATCTATTAATTATAATGCTCAGCCTTGTTGTCATTAGGAATTTAGAACCATGCATACCTCATATTCTTTGCTTCAATGCGCTGTTATAGATGATGTGACAAAAAGGTAGGGATGAGTGGACAAATAAGGCATATGAAAATATACATGGACCAATGAATGAGGCTTGCTTATAGCAGACAATAGCAAACCCACTGAAGCGTGATAAGGGCTCTTTCAACCAAAATGCTTTGTGGATAACCGACCCTGCTCACCAGTAAAATGAACAAGAATTAGAATTCTATGTCTAGCTCCATATTATTGTACATTTATCATGTGTGTGATGTATGAGTCTGAGTTGGTCCTCTTCAGTTACAACTGGAACTGAAGTAGGCAAATCCACAAGAATAGCATGCAAATGGAAACCCATGAATCCAAAGAAAGGGAAATGATAGCTATGTTGTGGGGGGTCTAACAGGGCCCGTACACAAAAGTATCCATCTTGACTTGCATGTAGAAAATTGACATCTTTTTAGTCTGTGACTTTTTAAATGCTGTGCACGTACATGATAATGTATTCAGAAAGTGTTCTGCTTGCAAGCACATTTCTTCGTAAAAATTGTATCATCACACTCATATACACTGTTCACAGCTACAAGAACACGGAGCATTTTGCCCTTGTGTTTTATTGCCCAATTGGAGACAGCTCTGAATCGGAAAGACAAACACGCACATCAGCATTGCACCTCTGACACAGTGTGAATGTTATGTTAAAAGTATTTATAGAGCACACATACACAAACCGTTTTTTGGCGCTGGTTGCAGGAACATAACTTACAGTTCATAATCTTATTTATATGCCTGTGTGAACAACCACATTTTCAAAAGTTGTCTAAATTTGGAATACCATAGTCTACCAAGAATTCATGGTTGACCATGTTGAAAGCCGCGGATAGATCAAGGAGCACATGCACCTGTGTAGTGGCCTTGTCAGCCTCTACCATTGAAGGGCTCCTCTGAGGAACTTGGCTCAGAGGCAGTTTATATAATAAAAGCCTGATTCCATTCACCAGGCTTTTACTGTTTAAACTGCCTCGGAGTCAAGTTTGCTCTGAAGGAGAGAGGAAAAGACTATCATCTACTCCTATACAACCAGAAAATAAGAACTGAGAAAACTACAACTGATGCACATGTATCTTATCTTATCTCAGTCACAGAAAGATCCTTATTGGAGGCACCACCAGGACTTGGTATTCTCTACTTTAAAAATAGCTTATTCACCACACCCTACCAGCCCACTGTGAAAGCCATGAGGGCAACCAGCAGGGGCTCACATAAACTTCTAAGGAATTACGAGGGCCTGCATTTAGACCCATCAATGTGGTAAAACACAGATGCCATAAAAGGACAGAAAATTATATGATGGATGCTGTGTGATGGCTGGGAGATAAAGATGTTAGCTGACTATGTAATAATGGTGTGCCCAAACAGTTCCTACGCTTACATACCTAATACGGACTGCCATACACACAATCATGGTAGCACAAACAAATACAGCATTGTCTACAGAGCTAGTTTGGCACTTTCCCGTACTACTACCCGAGTCAGGGAAAAGCAGCTGGATGGTCTGTAAATTATATCAAATTCTCATTGATGGATTGTATTCTATCTCAACACAACTCTCAGTGAGCGAAAATATGTAAATGTATTTGAGCTTATATAGCGCACAGCTACCCACAAAGGGTTTCCCGGCGCTTGCTTAGGGAACCCGTCCTGGTATTCCCCTGTGAGATAACCCCGGCAGGGTATCCACAAGGTGAAAGCCAGGCATCCCGCCGCGAGGGGCCGTTGTGGAGATTAAGCAAGCTATTGCCCAGAGTCGCAGAGTGTGAACCCGTGAGTTGAGAAGGCACCGGAGCGAGAATTATCGAGTCCGTGGAATTTTTGAGCCCAAGACCCGCCGAGGCGGGGAATTGAACCCTGGTCCAGGGCCGATCTCAGCTTCCGGGTCTGCCGCCTCTAACCCCTGAGCCACACTTCTCCACTGCGAAAACTGGCAAACACGCTTAGGCTAGAGCTGTACAGACGAGGATTGGGCAAGCCTAATGGGAACCCATGATCGCAACCTTAGGGAAGCCAGACTCAAATGTACATATTTTAAAATACTAAATAATTGGCACTGCTCTCCATACAAATGAAAAAAGGCACATCTAATTCCCGCTGCTGGAGATGTGCTTCCCAGGTTGTGACATCGTGCACGTCTTGTGGTCCTCAACGCAGCACTCACACTGAGAAGCAGTTTAGCATACACTACACAACACCATCCTTTGCCCATTTGTAGAGTCAGCCAAACTAGCAAGGTTGCATGTAACCGTGGAAACTCATGAAGCCACTGTGCACTGGCACCACTGGATATTGACCAAAAAGATGCTATAAATCTGCATTCTAAGACCCAGACGTACCTTGAACAAACCCACTCACCACGAAAGGTCAATCAAATCTTTCAGTCTGGCCACATATGAGAGTTGTATGAACAGATTCCAGGACCGCTTATCAGTATTTTATAGTATATAGGACCCATTCTTACATGCTACCGATCCATACAATGATGCAGCTCAATATCTACATGGTGGCAGCCCCAACCCCCCGTGTTAAGCTACCAGTACTTTGCGGCAGAAACACCACATATGCATGAAGCACATTCTATGTTGCACACTTTTTTATTTTCCCTCTTTCTTGCTATCCTTAACAAATCTCCCTCACCCCGCCCCTACGAGGTACATTCATATTTGTTATGATGACCAGTGTGATTATTAGGTTTAGAAATGCAAAAATCATTATCTGCCTGTATGTGAAACTGTTTTACAGTATACTTATACACCAGGTCACAGAACAATACAGCTCCATCACCAATGAAATGACTGCAAGACTATGATTGTCCTTAATTGAGATATGAAGCATAATGAAGATACAATATGATCAGAAATTCTGATTGACATACCTCACTTTTGGTAGCCTGTAACTTGTACTGCTGATTAAATACTTTGAAGTAAGTGAAACCAATTCAGAAATGATCCCAAAAAAACACTACACTTAGTCGGATTCATATTTTTATGAAATTACTAGATGGGGGGACCAGCCTATGAGCAGTCATCCGGGTAGGACTGATCCATACAATGATGCATCTCAATATCTACATGGTGGCAGCCCCAACCCCCCCGTGTTAAGCTACCAGTACTTTGCGGCAGAAACACCACATATGCATGAAGCACATTCTATGTTGCACACTTTTTTATTTTCCCTCTTTCTTGCTATCCTTAACAAACCCCCTCACCCTGCCCCTACGAGGTACATTCACATTTGTTATGATGACCAGTGTGATTATTAGGTTTAGAAATGCAAAAATCATTATCTGCCCGTATGTTAAACTGTTTTACAGTATACTTATACACCAGGTCACAGAACAATAGAGCACCATCAGCCAATGAAATGACTGCAAGACTATGATTGTCCTTAATTGAGATGTGAAGCATAATGAAGATACAATATGATCAGAAATTCTGATTGACATACCTCACTTTTGGTAGCCTGTAACTTGTACTGCTGATTAAATACTTTGAACTAAGTGAAACCAATTCAGAAATGATCCCAAAAAAACACTACACTTAGTCGGATTCATATTTTTATGAAATTACTATATGGGGGGACCAGCCTATGAGCAGTCATCCGGGTAGGACTGATCCATACAATGATGCATCTCAATATCTACATGGTGGCAGCCCCAACCCCCCCGTGTTAAGCTACCAGTACTTTGCGGCAGAAACACCGCATATGCATGAAGCACATTCTATGTTGTATACTTTTTTATTTTCCCTCTTTCTTGCTATCCTTAACAAACCCCCTCACCCTGCCCCTACGAGGTACATTCACATTTGTTATGATGACCAGTGTGATTATTAGGTTTAGAAATGCAAAAATCATTATCTGCCCGTATGTTAAACTGTTTTACAGTATACTTATACACCAGGTCACAGAACAATAGAGCACCATCAGCCAATGAAATGACTGCAAGACTATGATTGTCCTTAATTGAGATGTGAAGCATAATGAAGATACAATATGATCAGAAATTCTGATTGACATACCTCACTTTTGGTAGCCTGTAACTTGTACTGCTGATTAAATACTTTGAAGTAAGTGAAACCAATTCAGAAATGATCCCAAAAAAAAAAAAACACTACACTTAGCCTGATTTATATTTTTATTAAATTACTAGATGGAGGGACCAGCCTATGAGCGTTCATCTGGGTAGGACTAGCAAGGGAAATTGGTGGGTGTAGTGCCACAAGGGAGGATTATACCCTGGGCAAACGACCTACATACTAAGTTGGGCTGTATAGTTTTTCTTACTTCTATGCGATTAAAAGTGCTTTCGGGGGCATGGCCTGGAGCCAACAGCAATGGGCGCACAGAGGAGCTCCAGGCTCGTAAGCGCTGAAAGCCCAATATCCCCATTGAACTCCGTTCTGGTCAGTGGAATCGGAGCGAAGAATCTTGCTGCTCGCCGAAGGAGGGATTGGAGTGGGCGAAATCCCAGTGGAAATTAGAGGAGTGGAGGTTGAAGCTGAGGCCGTGTGAGGCCTGAACGCCAGAACACCAAATCCGAAAGTTGAAGCCGGAGCCAGGGAGAACCGCCCGGCGAAGAGCTGGACAATCGGGTGAGCCCGTTCAAAGATCGTCGGTCTCCCGCAGCTTGATTGTTAATGGGGAGATTCCCTGGGGATCGATGATGACAGGATCCCCGGCGCTCCAGGACTGAGCAGTGTGCATGCCGGGCCCGTGACAGAGGATGGTGAAATTAAACTAAAGGGAGCAAATGTGAGGTGGCCAGGCCCCGAGAACGATGAGTGCAAGAGCGGGAGGCAATCAGAGGCTGCGGCGCCTGAGGAGATAATTTCAGCGGTCTGACTGGGTCAGCGGAGGACGTGTTTAGGAGCACCCAGTCAGTCAGTCAGAAAATACTTTATTAGGTTAATTTAAAAACCATAAAAGCATGCTATACATACATTTGGATTATTAAAACAGTGATTCACAGCAAAGATTTCAAACACTGAATAAATATCAAAATCAGTTAATTACATTTTTAAGAAACCTCAGGTCCATTTTCATTTTATTTACAATTAAAAAAACATTTTTTTTAATTAATTGATTAGAACTAGATCATAAAAATAATTTCCCTTTTTATTATTTTCCTCCTTAATCTAACTGCTGCAGTAAGAAAGCTAGCTATACTAAAGGTCTCCCAAACATTAGATAGCAGCTGTAAATACAAAAGTGCTGGTTTAACTTGCAAGAAACCTTTAACTTTGAAGATTGGGAGGATAAAACGCTTCCAAATGTGCAAAAAGTGCTCACAAAAAAAGATAAAGTGCAATGTGTCCTGAGTAGAAAAATCATCACAAGAACATACCCCCAAGTCCTCCACCCTCCTCCATCCCGGGGGATCAGCGAGAAAGAAATGAAGCTGATTCAACCTGAATCTTACAAGGAGAAAGCAGTGGTTGGGATCTGTAACAACATTCAGATATGGTTCAATTGCACAGGATGTTTTTAACAGTTGGTGAGCATGTACAGTGGTTTTACCAACTCCCTTTCTTCTCTTTCCATAGAAGCCATCGACAAATAGCATTCCTTCGCCTATTTCATATCACCTTTTACAAGCTTATCTGGTGAGTTAAATAACTCGGGTCGTCCCAATTTCACTGCCAGCCTATGGACATAACTCAACCAGGGGATACGATTCACCTGATCTAGGGCCAAGCAATCTCTCAAGACTATGCGGTTCAGCTCTAATTCAGGGTTTAACCAAGATGAAATCCATTTCAGGAGAGGTGCAATAGCAATTAAATCTTCCAATAAACCAGCTCCAATCTCCTGATGGATAATATAAGCTGACGTGGATTGTGAGACAGATAAAAGGTTTCTTAAAAACTTGTTCTCAACAACTTGAATTTCCCTTGCGTTTCTAAAACCCCAAATATCTGCGCCATACATAGCATAGACAAATGCATTTTGCTCGATATATATTTTTAATAGAGCTTGCATTGGTCTGGCCCCTAGCTTGCATGCAAAACCCAGGACAGCTGATGTAGATCTGGCCAAGACATTTATTTTAGCATGTATTTGCGGGGTCCAAGTACCTGGATCGACAAATGTGCTACCTAAAAAAGGAAAGGTAGAGACCCTGGTAATCACATTGCCCTCGCAATGGAGAGTTTTAACCCTTTTAGGTTTAAGGCCAGTTATCATGATCTGAGATTTAGAGAAATTAACACTTAAGTCCAGGGATTTCATAAATGCAGCAAGGGAGTTTAAAAGAAGTTGTAACCCAACCGCCGTTCGTGCTAGGAGGGCGGCATCGTCAGCGTCGAGGAGTGCCGGGATCGGTCGTTCCCCTGCAAGCGGAATATCTTTACATGCTTCCCCTAAAACTTGATCAAAGGTATTAATGTAAAGGGTGAAAAGTAGAGGGGCCAAGATGCACCCCTGCCTAACACCGTTGGCAATACGTATTCCCTGTGTGCAGTTGCCCCTTTGATCATATCTCAAGGTGGCAGTTAAATCCCTGTGCAAGTCAGCAAGGAAATGGACAATATTTCTAACTACACCTAGTTTGAGAAGAAGAACCCATAGTTTGGACCTGTTCACTCGGTCAAAGGCCGAGGAAAGGTTCATAAACGCCAGATAGACTGTACCCTTCTTGACAATGGTGTACTTCCCAATTAAAAGGTGCAGATTGAGGCATTGATCGATGGTGCCTCTTCCTTTCCTAAATCCGTATTGCAGATCTGATAGGGTTTTAGTTTCAAATAGCCAACCTGTAAGTTTACTAAGTACCACGCTTCCAAGCACCTTTACGGCAGTATCAATAAGGAGCACCCAGCAACAAGGTACAGTGAACGGCCTGGGATCGCAGCAGTTGGGGGAGAGGGTGCAGAGAGAGGATCGGTGTGCACTGCCCGAACGCATTTCCCCCCCCCCCCACCCCCCTTCCCCCCAACCTGAAGAGCCTGGAATAAATACCAAAGGGCGAGACATGATAGAGGTGGCAGATAAAGGCTGGCTGGAGCAGGAGGATAGGCCAAGACCTGCTAGGTCCCAGGAGTGAACTGCGGGCGTATTCCCAAATTACAGGAAGACAGTGCATCGGCCACAGGGGCTCTTTGGTAACTCTGGGAGGCCACAGGGGGAGAGGGCAGCTTAGACTTCGCAGCAATACTGTGAAGAATGCCGGTGGGGTGAGGCGAGATGGGTGAGGAAACCCAGAAAGCACAGGGCTAACCAACCTAGTATTAAAAGCGTGCCTGAGGCGGCTCCCAGATAGAGAAACGACATCCCACCCACAGAGAGAGCGGTTGGTGATAGGTAGTAGAGTGCCCCCTGACTGCGTCATACAGGAGAAATATACGTGGAGGGTAGCCAAATGGATGTGGAGCAAGGATTTACAACACATCGGAGAAGGGACTAGACACAACAGTCAATACAGAGTTGGAGGGACATCAGCACACAAAGGGAGGGGACTGCAAAGGCTATGGTGAAACCAAAGGGCCCGGCGACAAAATCTAGAGAAATGGACAAATACGCATAGGCAAAACCGCTGTCAGCCGACATTGGGGCTCATGAAGAGGAACAAGGGGGTTAGGAACATTCACTGGCGCCATCATGGCGGCAATAACAGATCTTAAAGGAATGCTTGAGTCCAAAATAGACACCGTTACAGTGGAAGTAAACCTCCTGAGGGCCGATTTCCGGAAAATCTCTGAAAAAGTAACGACGGCCGAAGGAAATATCACACACTTACAGGCCATCACGCAGGGTCTTGAGGACTAATTGAAGACCCTCAAGCAACAAAAAGACACCCTAGCAGCTAAACTCAAAGATCAGGAAGGGCGTGCGCAACCAAATAATCTGCAGGTGGTAGGTGTGCCTGAAGGGTTGGAAGGCCCAAGTGTGGAGATCTTCCTGGAGGATCTGATAACAACATCTGTGCCCTAATAGAATGTCAATTTTTTTACTATTGAAAAAGCACACAAAATCCCAGGCCTAAGGCCAAGACCTGGGGCACGCCCTAGGACGAGAATTGCCAAAATTCTCAATTTTAGAGACAGAGATGTCATTCTATAAACAGCTAGAATCCATGGAGACCTACACTACGAAAATGCAACAATCCGATTCTTTCCGGATTTTACACTCTAGGTTCAGAAGCTATGTTGCAGTTTTAAGGCAGTAAAGAGAGAGCTGCGCACCAAAGAAATTAATTATATGATGTTTTATCCGGCGCAACTGCGAGTAATGGCAATGGGGAAGTCCTGGCACTTTGCCACGCCATAAGAAGCCTGGGAGTGGCTAGAAGGATGGCGTGAAGTGAAACCAAAGGCGGCAAGGACCAGAGACGAGCGGAAATCCCAGGGCTCTGGGGATACAGACAGAGAGGCGAGAACTGGCAATAAAAAGGTTGATGTAATATGATAACCAGAGGAAACACCGCTTGGAGAGAGAGCAATGTGATGACTGGTCTTGAGTGGGGGGCTAGGGAAGGGATGAGAGCTGAGAGCTGACACAAAGTAAACCACAGGATAGAGCTTGTTAACTGAGACACCGCACAAGGTAACAATCTTTAACTGGTATGACGGGGCTGGAAGGGTCGGCGAGAACAGAGAGAGATGGGACTCCAGCCCACCCCAGCATGAAGCAGTTCTATGGGGCGACAGGCTCTCTGCAGGTTAGGGTGATGGGTAGTTTTAAACCTGTCAAGCAGGGAAGCTGGGCGGATTGTAAAGTTAAAAGGGTTGTGTCCCCATCAGGTGGAGGTGTTCATAGGTTTAGTTAGTAGGTATACGTGCATGGATGGGAAGAGCACGATCACATGAGAAGGCAGGCTCAAGGGTATACAGACACATGGAGCCCATGAGCAAGCAGGCACAGGAAACCACAACTACGGACATAGGCAAGACCATTTCCTAAGAGGGTCCTTACCATTTTGGCATGGAACGTTAATGGGTTGAGCAGCAAAGTTCAAAGTATCTTTGTAGGCATGGCCCAGATGTGGTTTTGCTTCAGGAAACCCACCTTCAGGCTAACCATTGCAAAGTATTGGACAGATATGGCTGGCTCTCAAAAAGCCTTTAAATTTACTGATTTATATTTCTTTTAGGTACCAGACATCCTGGCAAGAATGTCTGCCTCTCCATTGACCTTATAGAACAGGTAGAGGTTGGCGAGCCAACAAATGAACAGGGAGAAGTGAGCTAGAGATGAGTAAAGTCTGACTTGGCTCAAAGAGTCCCTGCATAAGCCAAGCCTTGAAAAATATTTGCTACATAATGTTAGACCTGGCATCTTTTGGCATGTTTCCCCTGTCTTTTTGTTCTCTCACCTCCTGTTTTTGATGGTATGCTGGACTACGTTTTTGCTGATTTAGTGTCTCTGCGCACGTTCTCACTGCTAGTCAGTGCTAAAGTGCAAGTTCTCCAACTAAAAATTGTGTTATGATTAGTTTTCCATGATTGGCATATTTGATTTACTAGTAAGTCCCTAGTTCAGTGCACTGTGTCTGCCCAGGGCTTTTAAATCAAATGTTACTAGTGGGCCTGCAGCACTGATTGTGCCACCCACACAAGTAGCCTTTCAAAGGTATCAAAAGTTTCAAAGGTATCTCAGACCTGCCACTGTAGTGTCTATGTCCAGTGTTAACTGCTATGTCGACCTGGCAAATGCACCCACATAGCCCACCTAACTAGGCAAATGTGTCCCATTAATAATGTTTTATCTGTTTCCCAATCACTCCAGAATAAAGTCCTACTAGTGAGTAGTTTATTGGCCAACTTTTAATAATCACTCTCAACCTTTCAGTATTCAGTATTCAGAAAATCTTTATTTCGGTAAAAGTTTACCATAAAAGACAATTATATAAAACAATTCATTTAAATGATTTATACAATAAATTGTAAAATTCATAAAAACATTGCTAGAACAAGCATTTACAATGCAATGGTTTCGCCTTTGGAAAAGTTAGAGCTATTGGCATTGCTCATGACATTTTCTTTTTTTTTTTTTACTTCTAAATAAATGGCATTGATGTTTACATTGCAATAGGTCTCACATTTGTTGGAGTTGGAGCTACTGGCATTGTAAATGGCAATGTTTTTTATTCATGCTTTGTTAGCAGTGGAGTGATATTTTTTTTTAAGTGCCCACTATACCATATTATAAGCTTTTATAGCAACTATACAGTAAAGCTATAGCTATTTTAACGTAAAAGGGTGTAAATGGATGAATACAAATACCAAAAAGAATCTTAAACTGTATGGTGGAATGTATAGCAGGTGACAGACTACCGATCACAACATACGTACTTTAAGTAATTGTGGAAACCATATGTAATAAAAAAAATCGGTAGTATGGGGTGTCAATGAGGGACAGAGCACTTTTGCCATAGCAGCGATTAGTGGAGGAAGCTAGTTGTTTGAATAGTGCACGTTGTGTGGTACTCATTTTGTCAACCTTGGAAGGATGAAAGCCTAAGTGGTTCAAACAGGATTTAAATCTGGGAATGCGGCATTAAACACAGATCCGTGGATACATTAGCCCGCTGTGCTACCATAACCCGCTGTTCTGGTCTCTGCTTTGTTCCCTTCAGTTGAATCGTTTTTTATAAAAAAATAAAAAATAAAAAAACACCTCTTATTTTTGCAGCAGTTGCTGTGGCCGTTGTTGTCCTTTTTAGCACTAAAAATTACAAATTTCCCTGAATTCCATGATACCTATTTTATCACTCTGAGGAGGAAAGGTTGAGACGCACAACCTGGGATTTAGATTTAGGGGTTATGAGAACAAGAGAATTGAATTGAAAGTGAAATGAGAATTCACCACATCATGCATTGTGTTATGAACGTCTTGAAAAAACTAAGTACAAAAGACAAACTCCTCTCAACATTTCTTTTCTAATGTCATATTCCTTGTTTACTTTCAAAGACAAACATGTTTTTCACTTGTTTCTGTAACATCACAGCGTTGATTTATTTACAATCCCACGAGAGCTTGTATTTCCGTCTTTAGTAGAACAGGGCTGCAGGGCACCCGTGCCGTTTTGATGTTTTTGTCCTCTCCCTTACACATGTTATCTTACACGAGCCAGACCAGATCGAGAGTGTGGCGCAGGGGGCACAGAAAGCAAAGGCACAATAGACGCGGGAGGATTACTGCACGTGAGACTGACCTCCAGTCTGGCAGCCCAGCTGACGAGGGGGAAGGGGGCGGGGCCAAAGAAGCCCTTTTAAAAAGTTCAATGGTTGTTGCGCCCCTTGGTGTAATTAATGTAAATGCTTCCGAATACTGCAAGTGGGAAGTTGACCCTTGAACTTTCAGGTGGGAAGGGTTTACTGGCGCATGCTGAGTACTGATGTCATTTAAACGTGAAGGAGTGCGGAAAAGCCGCATTCCTGTGCTTGGAATGTAGCTCTGCCGGTTCCAGTCGAAGTACGGAATTTTACAAGCGCTCTTACATAGCAACGGGGCGTTCAAATAAGAAATCTGCACAAAGCGAAATGCGGGGTCAAATAAACTAAAAAACATTTCAACATCATTTGACGTAAAGAGCAATTCCAAACAACATGCGATACCTAAAACAACCTGTAGTAACCGTGCGCACAACTGCCACAAAGCGCTGCGATGCCATGCCATGCCAATGGCAGTGTGTGTGCTAAAGAGTGCTAGTTAACGAGAACAACAAAAAAAGTGTTCATTATTTTAGGAAACGTGCATTCGTTCCCCCATTTGTTGATAAACTCTCACTTAAGACACAAATATACTAGACACCGCCCACCCCACCGCACCCACGCCATCATGTCAAGTTCAGCAACCTGCTCTATGCTAATGTACAATAACATACATGAATGCACCAACCCATGCTGGGTGCGAGAACCTTCCCCATAACCATGCGCCAGGATCCTTGGTTCGTCGGGACCACCCCCTGCTGTGGTAGGTCTCTCTGTATGAAAGGGCGCCTGGGACCTCCTCTTCTTATGTGACGTCACCCACGAGTCACTGCGTCTGTATATGGCTGCTAAGGCTGTCTGAAACAATCTCAGTGTCGGAGGCCTTGACGCAATCTGAAGATTAATGTGCTGCCGACTGCGAAAGCATGATCGTCATCCCGGCTTCCACTTTGACTTGTGTGATCCTGTGCATACTATTCTAACTTTCTGCACCTCAGTTTCCTTATGGGCAAATACACCTGGTGCATTTAGAAACAGTGAGACCTCCAGTATCAAGAACTATTAAAAACTGATTTTTGTTTACATTTCTATGTGTTGTGGGACATTTCGTCATTAAGACTCACCTGGGCATCGCAGAAGTTTTCTCACCAGTGGGAGCCCCGCACAGCATCCCATGTGTCGGCCTGCGCACCCCACCGTGCAGGGGCCGCGGATACTTCTTTGCAGCTCCGGGTATAAATTGCAGAAGTGTCAGGGGCGAGCCGGTGAGCGCACGCCCCCTCCGCTCGCTTCTGAAGGCCGCTCCTCTCGCTGCAGGCCTCCCTCCGCTCACGGGGGCCCTGCAGTCCAGCTGCCATCACGCTTCCTCCTCTTCTCCCCGGACCCGGCGGTGATTACCCGGCACTTCGGAGATTCCCTCGGCGAGGACGGGGTCGAACGGCTGACTCGGCTTCCGGATCCTCGCTGGGGCGGCTCCACTGCTGCGGCCCAATCCGGTCGCGGCTCCTGCGTCGAGCCTCCATACACGCCCAGCTTCTGTGGGCAAGGCATCGAATCAGAGCGCGGCTCTCGGGACAGGCCTACTGCAAACGGCCAATCAGAGCGCGCCTCCTGTCAACAGAGGACCAATCAGGTCGCGGCCCCTTCGTTTCTCTCGCTTCAGCTTCTGATCACTTTCAGGCCCCCGGGGCCGCAGCGGTGAGAACACTGGGCAATGCCGGGTGGGCACCGGCTCTTCAGTTAGTTAACAATCGAGGTGGCCACTCGATCGGGCCATAACAGGACAGCGAGGAGGGGGGACGGCGGGAGGAGGGACACAAGGCAGGACAGCAGCAAGCACGGCCCGGCCGGACCAGATTCGGGGGCGTTCCCGGCTTTTGGCTGACGTAGCATGACGAAGCCAAAAGCCAAAGATTCTCGGGAACGCCCCCGAATCTGGTCCAGCCATGACGGACGCCTCTCTGTTCCAATGGCTAGCCTCCATTTATGGAGCTAGCCAATGAAGCAGAGGGGCGTGTTCAAGTCACCCATACTAGAAACTACAGATTTCTCTGGAGGCGGAAACCTAAAAAGGTCCTTATATACTAAAAACAGATCCGTACTCAAGTCTGTATTTTGAGGCATTTCCTTCTGATGGACCAGAGGGCGCCCAAGTACTTGGCCATAGCGAACACAATATGGTCTGACAAATCAGTTTTTAAGACTCTAAATGCGGAGAGACATTTCTTGAATCCCAGATTCTTGCATAGGGGGAGAATCCAGTGCCTACGGATCCCATGATAACCTGGACAGAAAAAAAGGATGTGGAGCTCACTTTCTTCCGAATTTCTGCAAGCTGGACAGGTACTACTTGGATCATGACTCCATTTGGTTGTGAGAGTTCTGATGGGGAGAGATCCATGTCTCCACTGGAGTTATAATTTTCTCAGTAGAGAGGGATAAATTTTATCTAGAGTAGGTTCCATATTGTAAATCACCTTGTGGGACAAAAAGGAAGCTGTCAAGGGCCCGAGGTGTTGGTGATTGAGTATCAGGGAAAGTTTGCTTTCTCGGTATGACCTGGCGAAATCCTTTTTTGAGAGGATATGGCACATGTTCTGGGGGTCAGACCACATGGTTGAGAGACCTAAGGCCTCCAGTTCTAATTTAACAGAGTTGAGCCATTTAATTTTTCCGGCACCTGGAGTGGCAAGAATCTCCCGAAGGCCTTCCCTGTAACTGGCCAATTCTGGAGTTGTCCATATTCTACGCCAGAAGGCCAGTGGGCGTAGAGCCAGTTCCTCATCAAGCGGGCATAGGCCTATGTCCATCCTGAGGGGGACAAGGGGGGTGCTCGGTGGTAGCCCAACAAGGTTGCGAATGAATTTGTTTTCCACCCTCAGCAGCTTTGATGTGTTTTCTTGACCCCAGAGTTCAGATCCATAGGTGACAGCCCCCTTGGCCTGAGATTTGTAAATCTGTAATGGGGGGCCGATCGGCCTGATTGAGGATTGGTTGTTTGCCAAGAGCTTCATTATACCTCCCGAGTGCTGGGTCAATTTCAGTGCAGCTTTCTCCAGGTGGGAGCTCCAGGTAAATTTATCATTTAATACAATTCCCAGGTATTCGAATGTTTTTACCCTTTCCAGCTTGATATGTGCAATGCTTGGAGTGAAGTGAAATTTCTGTGGGGGGTTGAGGACCATGAATTTCGTCTTGGTGGCGTTGATTTCTAATCCATGGTCCTCACAGAAGTCCACAAAGCCATCAAGGATGCGCTGGATGCCTTTTGCCGACTTAGATAAGAGCAGTGTGTCGTCGGCAAACATGATGGCTGAGACCCTCTCAGCAGCCAATTTAGGGGCGTCGGAATTGGGTACGCCCGCTAAGTGGGAGATTACCCCGTTGACATAGAGGCAGAACAGGGTTGGTGCAAGCACGCAACCCTGCCTTACCCCCCTGCCAACGGGGAACTTCTCAGACAATTCCCCCATCCTGCTGCATCTAACCTGGGCAAAATTACTAGTGTGGAGGCGGATTATCATGTTCAAGAGACCTTCGGGGACCCCCAGTTTATCAAGGACCTCCCACAGCTTGTTCCTCGGGACCAGGTCGAACGCTGCCCTCAGGTCCACAAAAACAGTATAGAGGCTGCCACCCTCCAGCTGTACTGTTTTCCAGTGTATGAGGGCGAGACGAAAGACCTGGTCCACTGTGGAGACCTTCTCCCTAAAGCCTGCTTGAAAAGGGCTAAGGATGTTGTAGTCCCTGATCCACTCATGTAAACGATTTAACAAGAGTTTGGAAAAGAGTTTCTGGGAAACATCAATTAGGCTTATAGGCCTATAGTTTGCAGGGAGGAGAGGGGACCCCTTTTTGAAAATTGGCACTATTTCTGCCCCTGGCCAGGTGGAAGGGATTGGCAGACCTTTCAAGATGGAATTGAATAATACCCCAAGATAGGGGGCCCAGACTTTAGGTTTGTGCTTGTAAAGATCGCCTGGGAGCCTGTCTAGGCCCGGCGCCTTACCTGCAGGCAGGGAGGAAATTGCCAGGGTGACTTCTTCTATGCTGAAACCATCCATGTCAGTTAGGCTATTTTTGATTTTGGGGGACTCTCCAGCAAGTTTGCTTCTTCCACTATCACTGCTGTGTGGATGGTATAAGTTTTTGAAATGTTCCTCCCAAACAGATGGTGCTATACAAGCCTCGACTGCTGCAAGTGGTTCGGCCGAGCCATGCCTTACAATTTGCCAAAAGGTCCGTGAGTCTTGGCAAGCGAGGCAGCTGTTATTTTTGTCCAATTCTCCTCGTCCCAATCTATTTTTGCAGTGTGGAGGGCAGATTTATAGGCTACTCGTCTCTCCCTGATTGTGTTCAGAGCGTCTCTTGCTTTAAGTGATTCCAACAATAGGGTTTTTGCTTCCCTGCAAGAGGCATTGAACCAGGTCGCTCTTCTCTGTATGGGCTTGCGAGGCCTGGCAACTGAGTTCAGTACCTCTGCAAGATTAGTGCATAGCTCCGAATGGATGTTACCAAGAACAGCCAATTGTGCCTTAGTACCCAAGCTACCCGTGGTTTCGGTCTCGGATTCGCTGCCTGAACGGTTCATGCAGCACTCTACTTTTTCCAGGGCGGGGGCAACTAGTGCATAGAGTCTCTCAATATTATTGTGATTTTCCAGCAATTTAGTCCATTTTATTCTACGCCTATTGCTGGATAGTACTAGGTCAGACTGTGATGGTGCATTGGTGTCTACCTTATCTGGTTGCCGATCAGGGATCTCATATTTTAATGAGAGCAGATTGTGATTGCTATCATATCTGGTGATAACTTTAAAATCTTTCACCCTCCTCCAATCCCTGGTTGAAACCATTATATAGTCGATCCGTGACTCGTGGCCCGACCTATTAAAGGTGTTTTTAGGCGGGATGTCACCCTCAGTCCGGCCGTTACACGCCCTCAGAGAGTGACTGAGAGTGAGGGACATTATCTGAATGGCAAGAGGGGAACATGCCTTGGTCACTGGATCTGTCAGGGTAGGAATATCCCATAGGTCATCCTCCTCGCTAGTTATGCCTTCCATGTAGACAGGTAGTGGTTCGTATTGCTGGTTAAAATCTCCACCTATGATTAAAGGGGAAGAAAAATTATGTGAATCGAGGAACTTTGCTAAATCTTCCACTGGGCCCGATGTTGCTGCAACCCCCACCGGCCTTGAATAGAAGTTAATCAATACAAGCTTCCCTCCACATGGCCAATCAAGGGAGACACACTGGAAGTCACAGGAATTAGTTTCCAGATGTGTGGCCCTACAGGTCAAATGGGACCCAACCCAGGTCGAGAGTCCTCCTGAGGGTTGGCCCTTTCCTCCCCATTTCGCTTCGATGTTAAAGATAGCGAATCCCTGGCGGCTGAATTGTTCTCTAGCCCATGTCTCTTGTAAGAGACATATGTCATAGCCCTCTACTAGTTCTATCCAGTCAGGGGTATCTATTTTGTTAGCTAGCCCTGCCACATTCCAGGACAAGATGGAAATTATGCCTTGGGCCTCTGGTGTACTTCTAGTATCTAGTATTACGAGGGGCTCTTGTGCTACAGGTTTTCCACACTTGTTGGGTGTGGGGGCGTCTAATGGGGCACTATTTAATTTAAGGCTTTGTGGAAAGGGTAAATTATGTTCCAGACACAGGTTGGAATCAATAGTTATACCCTTGGGTGGGCATGTGACCTGCCTACCTGTCCCTACTCTAGGATCATTTGTCACTATGTGGGCTGGTGTTGATGGAAGAGATTGACCGATCGTGTGTTTGTTTACAACACTAGTTGTTGGTGCGATGCCCGTAGACTGAATTCGGGCGCAGATAGGGGTGGGTGAGGGGGGTGCAATGGTTGTTGGGTGTAGAAGTCAGTCCACTTCCTCGAGACATCCGTATCTATTGGTAGTCGGGACCCCGTTCCATCCTCCAAGTGTATCTACCCACCAGTTGCTTTGTACTCCCCATGTGTGGTTCCTCGCCTGCATCCTACTCCAATTCCCCCCCTGAGCTGGAGAGGCACATGGTGGATAGAAAAAAGTGAGTGGTCTTGCTGTTATTGATGCAGTTGAGCTATGGTTGATCCATGAGTAGATGGCGTGAGGAGTGTTAGAATCCTCAAAGGAGATGATCACACAATCTCCACAGATGGACTTTTGTGTGGTCCCTACCCAAGGTACCCTCCGTACCATAAGGATTTTGCTCCTTAGGTGGTTGGGTATTGGTTTATTGGCGTCCAACCAGTGGATCACCTTATTCTTTAGAGAGGCAAAGTTTTCCTGCTGGTTGTACGTCAATTCGGTTACCCCAGTCAGCACCACAACATAGGGGCTAACCTCAGGGGGAAGATCCACAAATCCCCTTGATCTTATAAAACTGGTGCTGGCTCTCTGCGATGTTGGAGGATTTGTATTCTGGCCATTTTGCCTCGGATTGAGAAGGTCAGTCGGGACAGGTGCTCTTTGGCCGGGTCTAGCTAGGGGGGGTGGCGGGAGGGATGCAGCCCCTGATTGCATGGTGTTTGACATTACCCTACTAGGAGGATTATGAGTTTCTACCTTGGTTCGGGGTTTAGGTGTTGGTCTGACCTTGGGTGTAGCAGTGGAAATAATAGAAGAAGAGGTTGCAGCAGGTAGAAGTGTGTTAATGGTTCCTGATGACTTGACCTTGGGAGGGGGCCGCGGGTTCACAGCAACTTGAATAGTAGGGTCAGAAGGTGCTGCTGGCGGCAAGGGTCCATTTGGGCATGTAAGTTTGGGGTTCTGCATGGTGATGGTTGCCAGATTTAGTATGCTTTTTTCTATTTCCAATAGCTGTGTTTCTATGTTTGTGAATCTCTTTTCTAGTGGGGAAAGTAGTTTTTTTAGTGTTTCCCAGACAATAGTGAGAAATTCAACATCCTTCCCTTTAATGGTACATAGCGGGGTTCCTGCAGTGTCACTTTCTATTCTAAGGTCGTTATTGTCTTCGATGACTACTGTGTGAAGGGGAGTGTTTTCTAGGCATGTTACCAGGGGAGAGGATTTTGGTAGTGGCAGTGTAGCAAGGGGAGGTGCCTTTGTTGGTAGCTGCGCCTTCGCTACTTTGGCCTTTTTTCTTGAGTATGCCGAGGTAGGGTTACGCTTCCTTTTGTTGTGTGGGTGCTTTTGTGATTTGAGTGAACTACCACCTTTTTCTTGTGAAACGGGGATGGGTTCAACTTTGGAGGGTAAGCCCTCCTCAGTTCCCTTCTTAAGTTCTACATTCGCACCCAGATGAGAATTTGGAGAGGGAGTGGGGATTTGTAGAAATTTCCCCTGTGGGGGAGTTATACTAACTGCTTGTTTAGCATGGATGACGGTGTTTGTAACAATCAAGGTGGGTGTGGAGCCTGGCGGGCGCTCTGGTGTTTTCGCCCAAGCAATAGGACCGAGAGAGGATTTTTTTGCGGCAGTTAACTCCACTGACAGTCTTCTAGCAGCTTCGAGTTCTAATGAAACCCTGTGTTGCATCTTGGTTATTTCGTTATCGATGGCAGTGTGGGTCCTGGTGATGAAATCGTCCAAGGTACCATTTTTTAGTTTTGATTTGGCTACTCTGTCTCTAAAACTCACGGGTTGCCATAATGGATTCGAAGTGAAGAGTGTAGTTCAAGAATCAAATGGGGTGGCCCAGCCCAGTCTCTAACGGTCTCTAACGGCCTAGAACGGCCCGCTCTTTGCCCGGTCTTCGCCCAGCGGACGCCCGCGCGCGTCCCGCGATGCGCGTATGAGGGGGTGGGGATATAGTAGAATGGGGCTGGGAGGCGTGGCCAGCCGGGAAGAGTCCCAGGTGCGGCGTCTCAGCAGCCGCTGTGATACCTGGGACTCGCAGTCCCGCTGTTGCGTTGGGGTCCGTCCACGTCCCTCTTCTGATCAGGGCAATCCCCACTGGAACCTCCGTAGGTGAAAGAACTCCTCTCGCTGTCTCTGTCACTTCGAGCGGCACTCAACCTTTCACTTTCACATATAAAAATTTAAAAAACAAAAGCCGCTCCAATGTAGTCAGGTGTCGCAGCACACCCGGATGGCACTCGGCTATCCGGGTGGAACCCTGATGATGAAGCATGTCACCAACTAGGTTGGTGAGTGAGGGGTCTTCTAACAAAGGATAAAATTTGTCCTTTTTGGCATCGTGTGCACCTCTATATATCCTAGACGGAGGCACTGAGATGCCTCCTGGGGGTTCTCCTCCATTTGTTGTTTATAAGTGCACCCACTTGCCAGGCCCTAACCTTCCTTTGCCAAATAAAGCACCCCTAAGGTCTGCCCAAAGGAGCCCCATGGGCAGGGTGCAGTGTGCGATGTATGTAAAAGGTAGAACATGTGCTGGTCTGTTTTACATGTCCTGATAGTGAAATACTATGCATTTCGTTTTTCACTACTGAAAGACTGTCTTTCTCATAGGTGATCATTGGAGCTGCCTTGTAACATTTTACAAGCGTAACTTTCAATTGGGAAAAGAAAAGAAATAGAGTTTAGTTTTCCTGAGCTCAGAATTTAATAACACATGTTTTAGTGAAGGTGGCTTTTACAATGTGTGTTTGAAAATGCCACTTTTAGAAAGTGGGCATTTTCTTGCTTCATTCATTCATTTATTTGTTCTTTATTTCGGGTAAAATAACCATAAAAGATTACATAAGTAATACAATTATTCCACAGTACATCCATGAAAATTGAAACACAATACAACAGTATTCATTTTGGAGAGAACCTAAATCAAAACCGACCAAATTGACGATGTTCTTGCGGTATTACAAGTTACAAAAATATTAAATAATTAAAAATGTTAATAAAAACAGATTTGAGGAACAGCACTTTCAAACCATTCTAAAATAAGGGAGTATCTATACAAGAAAATAATACCAATAAAATACGTTTTTAAAACAAGCATTCTCATAAACAGATTTTTTACATAATATACAAATAAATATATATTTCGTATTATTCCAGTAAAGTGCATGTGCCAAATTCAAATATCTCCCCATTCGTTTTCTTAACCTAGAGTTTCAGACCTACCCTTTTTCTTATCAACTCATTTTTTACAGTACGGCATGCTTTGTTATACCATCAGTTTTTTAACTCAGCCGCCGCCCTAATCGCGCTATTAGCTCCCTTCGGGATTTTAGTTAGTATAGGTCCCAAGTCCTTAAGTAGGATGTGATGAATATCCATAATAGGAATTTCTAGTACAGGACAATCTACGTTCGGGGTAGCCCTGACTACTAAAGTTTCATAGACCTGTTTAATAGCCGCTGGGTTATTCTCTATTGAAAGCCATTTTAAAGCTCTCCTGTTATTACTTACAATTGGATCTATGTTTCCACTGCCTGTTTCCCCTCTAGGGTAACAGGGTTAAAAAGGTGGGCTGACAATGACAAACATAGTGGGTAATGGTCACTCTCTACTCTTGTTTCAACTTTAAAATCAAGGGCCATTGACCAAAGCTCAATTGAGATCATTATATAGTCTAAGTGGATTTTTGTATTCTTCCTGGTAAATGTGTGAGCAGGTGGGTTATCGGATGGTAACCGGCCATTACAAGCCCATAGACAGTATCCCGAAACAAGTCTTAATAACTGAGCAAACGCTACTGTAGACGGCACCACTTGCTGGATATTCAGATGCGGCATACTGTTGGCCAAATCTTCTTCCTGAAAAACATTTTTTAGCCCCACCACAGGTTCATGATTGCGATTGAAATCGCCTCCCATTATTTTTAATTCCCTTGCCTCAATCTGCTTAAAAAGTTATCTAACTGCTCAATTGCCGCTGATTGTTTACTTGTTTGGTACGGTCTAGAATATATATTTATTACATAGACTTCCTTTTTATCGGGTGTTAGAAATTTTACTCCCAGGATGTCCTCAGAGCATATATCGACTTGCTTAACTTCTAGACCAAGAGTGACCCTTACCAGATACAAAGGCCTCCTGAAGACCTTCCTTTAGCAGATGGGATAGCGCTTTTGGTAAAGGTTTTATAGTCTACTTTGTGTAGAGGATCTACGGATCAAGTTTCCTGCAGCATAATTATGTCTTTTTGATCAATGTACTCATGCCACACCACATCCTCTAAATTCATTCTAAGGCCTGCAACGTTCCAGGAGATCAGTACTATCTCATTTAAATTTCCTGCCTCACTTTCTTCCATACACCCTGTTGCTGTGCTTAAAACACTATCTGATCTAATATGATCTTTATAGCAGTTAGCATTGTTAACAGGAACAATATTTAAAGCAGAGGTAAAACCAGGTGCAGGCCCTTCCTCCTGAAGTATCAGATGGACTAGAGGGCGTTCCACACATGGCACTGATAATTGTCAGTCTTGGACATCCAAGCCTGACAATGCATGGTATCTATTTGTCTGGAGGGCTGTATACTGTCTAGGCATTGAGTTCCATAGCGGTGGTCTGTAAAAAAAAAACAGTGGGAGTGCACAGATGCTAGTATTCATCAAACTTGTCTCCTCATTCCTAATCAGAATATAGCATACAGACTGCAGTCTACTTTTAATTTATTACTATACAGTCCCCTTCTATACTTTTATATGAATAACCAAGCCAGCCTACCCTGCGACCCATTAGTAGTTCCTTTGTGTCCCTTAGATGAAAGTTCTTATTTTTGGCTAACCAATCTATAGTTTTATTCCGAAGGTCTTCCCTACTTTCTTTCTCATTTGATCTAAGGGCAGGGACACCAGCTAGTATTAACGTATATGGGCTTGAGGCAGGCGGTAAATTTAAATTATCCGTGTTAGCAGTTCTACTCAAATTCCGTGCATCATGTACCCTATCTACTCTGGGGACTACTGTGAAATTCCTCAATGCCACTGGTGAATCTTGGCCAGTCTGTAACACCTGAGTTCTATCACCTATACCAATCTGCGTAATCTGAGTAGTGCTGCCTTCATTTCCTTCAGTATGTTGTTGGACATTTCTTTGTGTAATTCTCTCCACCCTTTCAACCCTTTCGATATTTCTCCCAGTATGATCTTTGGCTAGTCTGGTCTCCCCATTGCTCCCCAAGTTTTTTACTATTACTTCTAAGATGTTCAGTTTGTCCCATAACTGTGTAAAGCCCTTGTTGAGCAAGCCCTGCATCTAATTAACCATGGTTTCTATATTACTAGTGGTATTTGTCGTGGCTTCTTTAACATTAGTTATGGCTACATCAAGGATCACAGGGTCTGTCTGTGTGCCTACAGAAGTAGTAACAATTTGACCTCTATTAGGCACATATTCCTTACCAGTGTTATCTTTTACCTCTTCAGCCCCCCCACATTTAGGCTTCCTTACAGGACCCACCTGCTTCCCTTTGCGTGGATTGTAGGTTTTCCCTTAGTAGCCACATTTTTCTGCATCTTATTCTTAGTAACTCTATGCTCTACCTATTCCGGCGTCAGTTCCTGAGCGCTAACAATAGAAGGCAAACCTAACGAGGACGAGGGAATGGTTGGAGAATTAGTGAATAACCCATCATTCACACTCAACCCTGTACCTGCCAGTTGGGTTTCTCTTAGTGTAGAGGGGTCCAAAGATAATCAACGTTCTGTAAGTTCAATTTCATGTATCAATAGTGATTCTGCCCTGACCAGAAAAGCGTCCAGTGTCCCTGCTGTACTCTTGCATTTCTCCATCTCCTTAAGATGCTCAGTTACTTAATTAACTATGCGGCTTGATCTTAACCAGAAAGCAGGATCACAGTACTGAAAACACTTCACAGAGCACAGTACCTTCCTGCTGCAGCGTACAACTCCTTTCCTTCCTGGGGGCAAATGTTAATGGTCCAGCCCAGCCTCTTCCGGGCTATGGCGGGCGCTGCGGGGAGACAGCGTTTGAATAAGAGGGCCTCCTCCTGCACCCTCCGGTAATGCGGTAGCGCAAGGCCTTCTGGGAGCTATAGTCCGCGACCGCCTGGCCATTCCCCTCACGTCGGTGCGGTGCGGTAGAGCTGCTGTGCCCCAGGAAAGAGAGTGAGAGAGCTTGTGCTGGGCTAGGGGAAAAGGTAAGTAAAGCTGTTCCCCACACGGCGTTGGAGCAAAGTCTTGGCAAAGTCTTGGCGCACCCCCGATGCTAGGGGCCTCACAAAGCAAGGGCCTAGCCCCGGAGGTCCACCTAGCAATGTCCTAATGAACGAAGTTGGCAGGTTCCGCCCCGGTAGGCACAGGCCCAGATACTCCACTTCAGGCCAATCTGGTGAGGCTGCCACGCTAAAGCTCTCCGGTGGCCCCTGGGTGACAAGGGCCGCAGCGTGACAGTGAGGGCAGCAAAACTCACTGCAGACGGTTGCAGGTCGATTCGTCAGGACCGGGATATCTCCCAATGGCTCACCTCTCCCGCCGCCGGCCTAGAGTCCACACGCAGACCGCTGAGCTCTCCAGGCTCACTCTGGCAGGGCCGCTGCTCCACACAGGATACCGCCCACAGGGCCGTCGCTGGCTACCGCTGCCGTCACTCATCAGCCACAGGCAGTAGGGGATGTTTCGGCATCCGGTCTTAGCGCCAGCCGTGCTGCAGCGCCTTGCGGCTCGTCGCCTGTGGCTCCGGCCTCAACTGCTGCGGCAGCACCACCCCCAGCAACACGCTACCTCTAGCGACCACACCCGGCTCGGGCAAGGAGCTGCACAGAAGGTTGCAGGAGCCCCTGGAAGCACAGCAAATGGATTGCCGGGTGTTACGACGTAATGTGGAGAGTATTCAGAAACAGACACCTTGGAGATGGATTGCCCCACAGCGCAGCTCTCAGTCCTGACCTCACGGAGACGGAGACATGGGCCTGCGTTCACACTAGGTGTTCTAACCATCCTGTGTGCATCTGTCTGGTTGTGGGAATCCCTGTCTGGTTTAATACTGACAAGGGCTGTTTGTGCATTCACTCCAGACACTCACACATGCCCTGCATATGCTGATGGGCGATCCTGGGATAGAGTGGTGGTAGGAGTCTTCATTGACACCTGAAAAGTCTGTGGCTGCTCTGCACAATGCTGTCTCCGCTCCCTGTACTATGGCTAGTTTTTTAGTGAGAAAGAGGTAATTTCTGCCAAAGACTTCAAAGAGAAAAGTAGTATGAGTATTGGGGCTCTGGCCCCACAACTTTTGAACTCTTTTGGACTAAAAAAGCTAACAAGAAGAAGAGCTGGAAGAGCTGCCAGAGGAGTACTACCTCTTTGCTGTATGTTGCTTTGTTGGGTTGTCCTGCAGTTGCTGCTTGTCTTGAGAAGTGAAAGGTCTAGACTGAACTTTCTGAAACTGATTGCCTGAGTTATTCCAAGGGCATGAAGTAGAGCTTTCCTCCTGTTGGAAGTCTCAGGAACTTCAGGGACTTCAAGTTTTCTGCCAACAGCACTGGGAACTGTGTGTTTTGTGCTGCAAGAGAAGAAAAACCACTATGACACCTTCAGCGACGCCGCTGGTGGCTCCATGATCTGAAGGCACCACCCACTTGGCACCACAACCCTGGTCTCACTGATGCCACCACCCGATGCCGCCACTGCTTGCACCGTGACCCGAGGACATTGCACTTCGTACCGACTCGCTTCACATCACCGCCCTGGTATCCCTGATGACGCTGCTCCACGCTAACATCAACACCGTTGCCTGGAGGAACAGCTCATAAGTTACTCGACGCACCACCCGCCCCACACCGCAGCCTTGGTCGACTCCAGATCGTCAGCTGGTGCCACTGCTTGCACCGCAACCTGTGGGCCCGCACACTGCATTCTCCCATCTCGCACCGCAGTCTTGGGTCTACCGCCAATAGCGCTTCAGCAACAATGAAGCCGCTGCCTGCCCCGTGACCAGTGAGCATCACCCTAATTTGCACCGCAGCCCTGGTCTCACCGACGCTGCTGGACGCCATCACCGACCCACTGCCTGCAAAGTGAACTGAGGGCGCTCCACTTCACCGCAGCCCTAACGCTGCCAAAACCAGTCCTCCTGACTTCAACCTCAGGGAGTTCAATCTGCAATGCATGTGACTTCAAGGGCCTGACGACTCCTGCACCGACCTCCGGAACCGCCGCTGCCCCTTCGGAGCTCATCGCAAGATCCACAATGCCTTGCATTTCCAAGATACTGTTTGCAGGTCTTCCTGACACCATAGCTGGCCTGCGACCTCTCGTCAGCCTGAACTGTTGGGTTTGTTTGTTCACTAAGCTGCGATAGCCCCAGACGGAGCTATTGGCTTCAAGGAACTGTATTTATTGATTCTTGCAATATTCATAGACTTATTACTGTATGTTGGATTTCTCTCGTTTTGGTCTTGCTTTACACAGATAAATATTGGCTATTTTTCTAAAACTGGTGTGGTATCCTTTTGTACTGTTTCCACTGTATTACTGTGTGTTATGTGCAAATGGTTTACAAATTGCCTCTGAGATAAACCGGACTGCTCGTTACAAGCTACCAGGGGGTGAGCAAGGGTTATTTTAGAAGTGTAATTCCCCTTACCTTGACTAGAAGGACAGGGTACAAATCTGCCAGAGACCCCCATTTCTAACACGTAAATAAAGAGACATCATGTAAAACTCAAACAGTGTATTTTGTTAACATCTTTTTTTTTTTTCAACTTGTCTTTATTGAGATTTTCAAATAGTACAGCTCATATATTTGTACAGACATATATTACCAAATGTCATTCTCACGAGCTACATCAGGTCAGAGAATCAGAGAACAATAATACAACCAAAAGAACAAGGACCGGTCCAGTCCACAATACCATCCAGCACATGAAAAGGAATAATAGAGAAATAAAGCAAGCCATATTATAGGTCATGCACCCTGAGGGACAGAACGATTAACAGCGAATTGGGCAATCGTGGCAACAGCAGTAGTAAGAGCGACATATTATTAAGACATTTCGTTTCCCCAGGTAATATCAGCACAGCTGAAGTTCACATTATGAAAGATTCCGATCAGGTTCCGTACATACAATACATTAGCACATCTGGAGTACAATAACATTAAGGTGGCACACCAGCTGCAACACCCCGCAGAGCCAAACATTGCAGCCACTCAGTTTCTATGTTGGTCCCAAAGAGCCCTCAGTGGTAGGGGAGCTCACCCTGGCTCTAGCCCAAGACAGAAACTGCTCCCAAATGTCCCTGGGTCTGGAAGCAGCTGGCATCAGTTCCCAATACGTTTCCAGTTGTACCCGACCATAGGCCACATCCGCCAGCCATGCTTTGAATGTAGGAGCCTTTTTCCTCCCCCAACTTAAAGCGAACTGTCTTTTAGCATATAGCAGCAGGAGTGCATGTAGCTTCCTCTCAGAGGGCGCAGTATCCCATACAAAACCTAATAATCTCTGATGTGGGGCGGGGGCATCTGCTCTGTCTAGGATCTGGTTAATAGCATCAAAAATCGCATGCCAGAACTCCTGCAGCTGGGGGCAGTTCCATGCCATGTGTAAATGTAAATTTAAATTGATACTTGTATAGCGCACTACTCATCCGCAAGGGTCTCAAGGAGCTTGTACGAATACCACTGTGGAACCCATCCTGGCTTTCCCTGTGAGGCGTCCACTCCTGGGCGCCCCCAAGGTGGAGGCCAGGCATCCTTAGCGTTGTGGGGGCCGTTGTGGAGATTAAGCAAGCTATTGCCCAGAGTTGCAGAGTGGGACTCCATGATTGGAATAGGCACCGAGGCGAGAATTACAGGTCAGTGGAATTTTGAGCCCAAGACCCGCCGAGGCGGGGAATTGAACCCTGGTCCCAGGCTAGACCTCTGCATCAGGGTCTGCCACTCTAACCATTGAGCCACACGTCTGTGTATAAAATTAGCAGGTTCAAACCCACACCGCCAACACCGTGCGTCATCCAGAAGATTCTTGTGGTGCATACTAGTCGGTGTTCTATAATATCTATGCAGAAACTTGAAATGCATTAGTCACAGCATATAATTCGGGGAGAGCTCAAGCAATTGTTTGCAACAGAATTCCCATTCTTTATCCGACAGCGGGGGGTCTAAATCCATATTCCACAACTGGAACGATCTGGGTTTCACAATCGGGGCCTGTTCTTGCATAGCTGTGTACAATCTAGTGACCAGCTTTCGTGGTAATGCCCTCGCCAGTATGTCCTGCAGTGCAGCTAGCGTCGGGGGGGCCTCAGGGAAATTCACTGATAATGTAGTACAAGCCAGTTTCAGTCTGTGATACTCAAACCTCTCTCTAAATGACACCTCCCCATCCCAGTCTCCTACAGGTGGAGGGCGGAATTTCCCCTTTGGGTATAAATCCACAAATGTCCTCAATTGAAATCCATTCAACTCCAACATCCCACCACCATCCTCTAAGCAGGCCAGCATCGGGTTTCCTCTCAAGGGTATTGCAGGAGCAAACAACAGTGGGAGGCGGGCTCTATGTTGCAACTCTCTCCAAGTCCACCTTAGCATATCTGCAGTGTCTACATCAGCTCTAGGGCGCGATGCCTTTTTATAAAGGGCGACTTCCAACGAGGTTGGGGCTACTGAATCAATTTCCACCGCCACATGTGGCTGATATGGCGTGCGGTGCACCCAAAAATGTAAAAATTTAGCCTGTGCACAGAGCGCATAGAGCTGCATATCCGGGGCGCCCAAACCGCCCTGCCTTAATGGCAATGTCAAGAGGGCCCACGACACCTTAGCCTGCCCACCAGACCATACCAAGGTCAGTAGCTGCGTGCGGAGGCACTTAAAAAAATGTTGCGTGAGGGGTATTGGGATGTTCGCAAATAGATATAAAAATTTTGGCAAAACCACCATTTTGGATAGTGCCACCTTGCCCGCCACTGAAATAGGCAGCCGGGCCCAGATCTCCACCTTGCCCTCGAGCCAATCCACTGCCCTACCAAAATTAATGCTCCAAATATCCTGTATATTCCTGCAGATCCATATGCCCAAGTATTTGACCTCCGTCAGCTCCCAGCGCAATGGATATTTTGATTTCACCTCGGGTAAGCCGTCTGTCAAAGGAAAGATGACGGACTTTGACCAGTTAATGGACACACCTGACAGTCCTCCAAATTTAATGAATTCCCTTAGGATAGGGTCAAGGTTTTCTGAGGGGTTCGAAATATACAAAGTGACATTGTCAGCATACATTGAAATAAGTAAACTTCTGGAGCTGAATCCTATACCCCTAGCAGTATGGTGTTGGCTGACCCTGGCAGCCAGTGGTTCCATGGCAATGGCAAATAGTAGGGGCGAGAGTGGGCACCCCTGCCTGGTACCTCAGGTAATAGGAAAGGACTCCGAGATCATGCCGTTTACTCTAACTCTCGCATTCGGGGCAGTATAAAGGAGTCAAATCTGTTTTTTTTTTTATTATTTATCAGTTTTATTACAGAGAATCAAGATGAACAAGTCACATATTAGTCATAATCACCATACAGGAAGTTGTAAAATCACATTATAAGATCCGAAACATAAATCAGGAAAGGAGCACAGCACCACATAAGCATCGTTCATTCAGCATTTAAACATCACATTTCAACAGATAAGAATGGCAGTCATTAATATTTAGGATTGGGACATGGTGTTAGGAGCCCGCTTTCTCAAATCCGGATTGTCACGTAAATATTCAGACAGCGGGTCCCATATGTCTGAAGGCTTAGAAGCAGTCGGCAGCTCCTCTGCATATATCAAAAAATTGTCTCTACAGTAGGCAGCATCCACCAACCAGTCCTTAATCATTGGGGCATGTTTGCTATTCCAGTGCATAGATAGTCTGCGTTTCACTAGTAACAGTAATATGGACATAAGTTTCTTCCCTTTTGCCCTGAGGGGTACATCCAGGCCCAACAGACACACTCTAGGGCAGAGGTCTTCAATCTATGGGGCGCGACCCCCAGGGGGGTCGTGGAGTCCTGGGAAGGGGGTCGCAGATTCTGTCAGTTTGCAGACTTTGAGGGCAGTCGTTTACGGGGCCTAATTATTCAATGTGGTATTTGATTGTTGAAACTAAATGTGATGTTCAAAATACTTTTCTAGGGGGTGAGTACAAATATATTGTTTTATTCTCAGTTCATTTTTGTAAACATAATTTCAAGACTATCGTGAGCTAGTCAAAATGTGTAGGTGTGCTTGTTAAGTATGCTTGTAACTTTGGATATACATAACAAGTACGCATTCTGAAGGAACATTTTATGTAATAATTGCTAGCAATGTACAATGTAAACTTATTTCACTGAACATATGTTCTGGAAATAGGTGCCGTAATCTCATTTATGCACCACCTGCGTTGTCGTTTACTAGCAGAAGTGCAGGGGCAAGCATTCCTTTTGCAGATACATGTCTTACTGTACCCATTGTAATTTAAAAACCCGGGAAACATTCCTGCTTCGATCGTCATTTCTATCGTTAGGGATTTCGTGGGATGTGTACATGTACATTGGAAAGGGTGCGTTTTTTTTGCCAAGAGGATTGCTTAGTGAGTTGCTAGCTTGCTGCTGTGATGTAGTGATCTGCTGGTCACGAGGGCAACTTGGTCTAACATCCTTCAGAGAGCAGGAAATAGGGAATATATATATATATGTATATACCACACACACACACCCCTCCTCCATCAGTAATTGTGCTGGGAATAATGAATGACCAGATAATATGGCTATATTGGTATGGCCTCTTTTTAGCGTTGATTGGCTCTACTTTACTCCCTAAACACAACAGAACAGTGTTTAGACGATTCCTTAAGAGTTAGGATGGATAAGCAGCTGTCACTTAAAAATACGAGTAAGAGATTGTTGTTTGCATTTCCTTTTGATAGAATGTATATGCTGGGGAAGCCACATGCTTTGTTTGCCAGTTTCTACGAATATAAAGTTACTACAAATTCTGCTTGACTTTAAGGTTGATGGCATTTCAGAGTTCAACATGCTGTCAGAAAATCAAGTAGTGAAACGTGTAATAACGATGGTGATCAAAGTGGCAACGTTTTTCAGCGTGTGCTAACGCCGCCCTGCTCAAAATTAACTTGTTGCATATAATTTGTCAGTTATTCCTTTTTCCTGAAGGAATTTAGTGGCGTGGTCTGATTGAGGGTGCTCAGGGCAGAGACCTAATTCACATCGAGGTATGAAAAACATCAAAGCCTCATTAACAAGTAAAAGGTCTTTTAAAGACCTGTGAAGTACTTGGGTGTGGCTTTGTGTGTGTCCGCCGGGCTGTAGCTTTGAGTTCAATGGGCGTTGGGTGCCTGGAGCTGTGGGTCCCGCCTGTAAAGCACATGAAAGGTCTTCTCCCAGCCCCCCCTCCCACACGTCCCATAAATCATTGGTTCAAGTCCCAGAGCCCTCATACCTGGGCACAGAGATGCCCTCCCATAAGAGAGGAAGAAGAAGGAAGAAGACGCAGAGAGATACTGACCCCCCCCCCCCCCCCCCCCCCCCCTGAGAGAGGCACAGAATAGGTGGGTGGATGAATGATGGGTGGATGGATGAAGGATGAATGTATGGATGGAAGGATGAAAGGGTGGACAGATGAAGGACGGATGGATGGATGTAAGGATGAAAGGGTAGATGGATGAAGGATGGATGGATGTGTGAAAAGCTGGGTGGATGAACGAAGAGTGGATGGATGGATGGATGAAAGGGTGGATGGATGATGGATGGATGGATGGATGGATGGATGAAAGGGTGGATGGATGGATGAAAGGGTGGATGGATGAAGGATGTCTGTATGGATGGACGGATGAAAGGGTAGATGGATGTAGGATGGATAAAAGGGTGCTTGAATGGATGGATGTGTAAAAAGGTGGGTGGATGAATGATGAGTGGATGGATGAAAGGATGGATGGATGAAAGGGTGGATGGATGAAAGGGTGGATGGATGAAGGATGGATGTATGGATGGAAGGATGAATGGGTAGATGAATAAAGGGTGGATGTATGGATGGATAAAGGTTGGATGAATGATGGATGGATGGATGTGTGAAAAGGTGGGTGGATGAATGATGGGTGAATGGATGGATGAAAGGGTGGATGGATGTATGGATGGAAGGATGAAAGGGTGGATGGATGAAGGATGGATGGATGGATGGATGGATGTGTGAAAGTGTGAGTGGATGAATGATGGATGGATGTGATGAGGTCTAACAGGCACATTTATGGTTGTCGATAGTTGTTGATAATTTGGAGTACCAGTTTCTAGAAACTTTTGTCGGAAGGGGGTCCTTACGCCTAAAAAGGTTTTACAGGGGGGTCTCAGCATCAAAAACTTTGAAGACCTCTGCTCTAGGGGTACATGAAATGTCACAGGACAGCAGCTTCGCCAGATGCGCGACAACATTTACCCAGAATAGTTGCACCTTCTCACAACACCAAGCAAGGTGAGCTAAGTCCGCTTCATCTGCATTGGACCGTGTACATTTTGCATCATCACTTAGTTTAATTTTATACAGTTTAAGGGGGGTGTGGTATACCTGGTGTATGTATTTATAATGGGTAAGACTCAAGTTCCCATTGGGAGTGAGAAGGGTGGCTAGTGTGCAGGTCGCTGTCCAATCGTCCTCCGTGAGGGGGGCGTCCAACATTGCAGACCACTTATCCCTCATCGGAGCAGTGTCAGCGTCTATCTCATCCTGTATCTGCCTGTATAATTCAGACACAATGTGAGCATGAGTAGGTGTGGTGATCAGTAATTGCAGAGAGTGTAATGTAGGGGGTTCGTCGGGGAAGGAGGGATATAGGTCTCGAGCAGCTGCCCGCAGTCGGTGATAGAGGAATCGGAAGAGCAATGTTTGGTTGCTGATGTATGTTAAGTCATCGTGTGTGAGGAATGAGCCACCCGGATACAGATCACCCAGAGTTGAGATGCCAGCCTGTTCCAAGAGTGCCATGTTGTTCCTTTCCATCGTGACCGACAGGCTAGAGTGCCATGCCAGCAGGAGGTTTGGTGCATATATAGGGGATTTGTGGGCTAGGGTGCTGAGTCTTTCCCACAAGCGAGTTGTGGTGTGGGTTGTGTTTATTTCACGTGCTGCAAGATGTGGCCTATTGTGTGATAGAATACTTGCGAGAGGTATCGGGTGAGCGTCTCCGTCCTCGATAGCTACGTGCGGCAAGTACTTCACCGGGTGATGCCAGTAGTATGCGAATTGGGCTTGTGCGCATAGGTAGTAGAGGTAAATGTCTGGTACCATGAAACCGCCTGCACTGTATGGGAGAGTGAGTGTGTGGAGACTGATCCTGGCCTGTTTTCCCGCCCAGATTAGTTGCACAAACGCTGTGCGAAGCCTTGTGAAGAAAGATGAAGGAGAGTTAATTGGTATGTTAACGAACAGATATAACAGTTTCGGGACTATCACCATTTTCAGCAAGGAAATTCTGTCAGCTAGGGACAGGGGGAGCGCTATCCACCTCTGTATCTGCGTTTCTATATGATCCACAGTTGTGCCACAGTTATGCCGGATAACTAGTTCTATATCCCTGTGCACCGAGATACCTAAGTATTTAATGGGATCTTCCTGCCACACTAGAGGGAATTCCAATTGGGGGGCTTGGTGCCGGTGGTCAGCGGAATCACGGCGGATTTATTCCAATTTATATGGAGACCTGACTGCCTGCCAAACTTCACATATTCCCGAAGCACAGGGGATATATTGTCTTCCGGGTCTCGGATGTAGAGGACCATATCGCCCGCATAGAGCGAGAGGCTGATAGGCCGGAGCCGGAAACCCATCGCAGTGTCGGCGTATTTTTGGCGTATCTTACAGGCTAATGGTTCCAGCACTATTGAGAAGAGCAGGGGGGATAGCGGGCATCCCTGCCTGGTGCCCCGCTATATGGGCATTGGGTCTGATACATAGCCATTAACCTTGAAGCGGGCCAGGGGGTTTGTGTTTAGCAGGCTGATCCAGGTTAGCATTCGCAGGGGTAGGCCGATTTAACGTAGTATCCCGAACATATACGGCCACTCTACCGAATCAAAGGCCTTGGCCGCATCTAATAGGACCGCCACAGCACTGACATCCGGGTCTAATTGGTGCATTAAAGCGAAAATTGTGCGCAGATTGTGTGTGGTGGACCTGTCAGGGATGAAGCCCGATTGGTCAGGTAACACAATTACGGGCATAAGCGGCTGCAGTCTCGTGGCAATTATCTTTGCTAGTATTTTGACGTCTGTATTAATTAATGATAAGGGCCTATAGGACTCTGTTTTAGAAGCATCCATATCAGGTTTGAGCAGTGCCACTATAAGGGCCTCTCAACGTCTGCGGGAGAGTGCCATTACTGTGAGCTTCATCGTACATTTCAAGAAGGTATGGGAGAATATCTTCGGCATACGCCTTCTAGAACTCTCCCGTGAACCCGTCAGGGCCTGGCGCCTTACCGTTTGGCAAGGCTCTAATAGCTGCAAGTGTTTCCTCCTCCGTTATCGGCAATGCCAGGTACTCGCGGTGATCATCCGATAGCCATACCAGCGCCACATCCGAAATATATTCCAAGATTTCAGGTTCTGTGGCAGTGTGCTGCGTGGTGTAGAAGTTGCGGTATGTGTCAACAAACGTTTGCAGAATACTAGGGGCGTCGAAGTGTATTTGTCCCTCATCGTCCACTATCTGAGTGACCAATTGCGTCTTATGTTGCATGCGCACCTTCTGTGCTAGAATTCGACCTGGGCGGCGACCCTCCACCAGCCTGCGCGCTCTATGTCTCTTGGATGTGTATTGTATGTCTTCGTCTGCTAACTCATTATAACGTGTGACCTCCTCCCGTATGGCCGCCAGAGTCCCTGCGTCTTGTGTGGAGTCATATTCCGCCTCTAGTCTTCGAATTTCATTCTCACAGTTTTGCAGTTGTGTTCTGATATCTTTTAGTATCCCTACAGTGGTGCTGATACACACCCCCGGATTGTGGCCTTAAAGGCTTCCCAGAGGGTTCCAGCACCATCCACAGATTTATTGTTTATAGCGAAGAAATCCTCTATGGCCTTATGTATTGTCTCTTTATACAAAGGGTCTATGAGCGCTGCTGCATTAAAGCGCCATGTGAACGGGGGTGGAATATATGTGGGGACAGCCAATGTTAACATCACCGGTTTATGGTCCGATAGTGTCTTGGGGAGGTGCGTGACGTCCGTAGCCCACGTGGAGGCCCGGTCAGTCAGGAGCCAGTAGTCAAGCCTCGACCAGCTATTATGTGCTGCGGACGAATGTGTGCTTTCCTGTAGTGTGTGATGACGTTCTCTCCAGACATCATGCAAATGAAATTGGTCAATGTCGCGGAGGAGAGCCTCCGCTGAGCGTCTATGGTGTTCGACAGTGTCATGGGCGCGGTCTAGAGCAGGGTCAAGGGCTACATTCAAGTCTCCACCCCAGATCCACTCCACCGGTGGGTGATCTCGCAGTTTGGTAAATAGTGGCATATAAAAAGCAGGGTCGTCGACATTAGGTCCATACACATTGACTACACCCTCTCTTGTGCCCCGCAGTGTGCCAATAATAATAACAAATCTGCCTTGTGGGTCTATGTCTGTGCATTCCAAACGAAAGTGGGCCCCTTTGCGTATGAAGATGGTCACCCCACGAGCATAGGAGGAGTACGTGGCCGAAACGGAGTGCTCAGCCCATCTGTACCTCAGTGTCTTAGCCTTACCAGGAAGCAGGTGTGTTTCCTGCAGGAGCGCCAGGTCTATGGCGTGGCGATCTAGAGATGCAAAGACCTGTCTAATTTTCTTAGGACTGTTAAGACCCCTAACATTCCATGTCAGCAATTTTAAGTGTCTACCCATTCTCTGTTGAGTATTTCCATGGGGTATACGTGTACTCTGTACCCCTCAAACCGATACTTAAGCGCTCGGATCTGTGAGCAGTGTCATGACCATGACGGAACAGGATGTTGTGCCACCTCAGACAGTTTTTCATGTTAATCATGCAAATCACAGGTCCGCCAAGATGGTCTGTCGTTCAAATGTACATATACAGTTTAAGAAGGGTATAGATCAGTGTTCAAGTGCTTCCACTCGATAACAACTGTGTAGTAAGGGCATATAGCAGACAGGATTGACAATCACTCCGAATCCGAGGGGGGTCCTGTTCGTGCTGCTGACCATGTGGTGATTTGCGTCGTAGTACATGGGGGTGATTTGCTTGCAAATACTTGATCACTTCTCGGGGTGTGTTGCAGATCACGCTTTTCCCATCTAGAGTCAGCTTTAAGCGCGCCAGGTATAGCATTGCATAGGGGATGTCGTTATCTCTCAGCTTCCGCTTAATGTCTAAAAATTGCTTCCGCGCCTCTTGTACCTGAGAAGTGAAATCCGGGTATATGGAGATGTTCATACCTTCCTGAGTGAGAGTCCCGATTTCACGGGCCTTCCGATGCGCAGCGTCTCTGTCCCTGTAATTCAGTAGTTTGGCAACAATAGGACGCGGTTTAGCTCCAACCGACGGTTTCGGCGCCAGCGTGCGCAGGGCCGGACTGAGAATCAACACCGGCCCTGGCAAAGTGCTCGGCCGGCCCCCTGGGGGTGCGACCGAGCTCTTTGTCGGGCCGGATTTCGGCCGATTTTGTTTCAGGGCGGCTTTTGCTGCAAAAACGGCCCTGTAACAAAAACGGCCCCCTGGGCCCAAAACCGGCCCCCACCATTGCGGCGCACCGGGGGATTGCCCGGTGCCCGCAACGGCCAGTCCGGGCCTGAGCGTGCGGTGCGCCCGCTCCACTATGAACACCGGAGAGAAAACTTATTTGCCCAGAATGGTGGTCAGGAGCGTTTCGACATACGCCTCCATGTTTCCTATATGAGTCGTTTCCGCCACAACCAAAATGCGCAGATTACAGCGCCGAGACCTTGCCTCTAAATACTCCGTCTTGGCCACCAGGCTTTGCATGAGTGTGTCCACCTTTTTATGCTTCAGTTCGAGGTGCCGCGTGGCATCCTCCGCATCTGATATGCGGCGTTCCGCCATATCCACGCGCTCAGCTTGTTTGTCCAACCGCTCCGACATGCGGTCCACCCGATACGTTAGGGAGTCAATCTTCCCATCGATGTTGGTCAGGGTGGATTGGATGGTGGAGAACATAGCCTGGACATCCACTGGTGCCTGCGTGGTGGGGGAGGGTGCGGCGTCCCGGGATGGCATTGGGCGGTCAGTGGATGGCGTGAGTGTCTTCCGCTGGCTGTCGAAATGGATTTTCGTTTGCATTTTCTACGGCTTACCCATGATCACGTTCGATAAGGCAAGGTATAGAGGCAGATAGTGTCCGTTCTCGGCAAAGTGTGTCTCAGCAGCAGGGCCGCGGTTCAGCAATGGAGGCAAGCCCTGTTAGTGACATGTGGTTTGGGCCTGGCGGGTACTCGGCATCCAGTCCAGGAGCGAGTGCGGCCCAGGCCCAGACCCGGGCGTCCGCACGAGTTCCACCGAACCCTTGTGGCTCTCAGAGGTCGACGGGGGAGGGTGTAGCCGAGGTAGAGCAGCAGCGTGTGTCGGCCCGCCTGACAAGGATCGTCCAGCGGGGCCGAGCAGGCAGTCAAAAATGGCACGATCAGGGCAAGGTTCAGCAGATGTATACACCCGGAGTTGCCTCCAGCCTCCGATGCGCTGTATTGGCAGAGGGGGGATGCAGGAAAGCCGGGAGCACTGTGCGTGCAGGCCCCATCTGCGCCCTGGAGAGGATGTGTTTCGTTCAGGCCCAGCAGTCGTAGCAATGTTCCCTCACCTCCGCAATGGTAATTCCTCCACAGCTCCACAGCTCAGCAGAATCAGCTTGAGAGAGCTGGCTCGGTCCTCAGTTGGCACCCATGTGGTGGAGATCTCTGGATCGCCGCGACTCCCCCAGACCCGTCACGGCCTACAGCCGCGAGCTCGCATAGTTATTACGTGGTTACGTACAGCAGGGAAGGCGCCTCGTCACTCCCGGTGGATGCCGGAGCTCCCGCTTCGAGTTCGGGCAAATTTCACTTGGATGGTGTCAGCAGGTAGCAGAGGCCATCTGCTCATCGAGCAGACAGAGGTTGTCGGTTTTTACATTCAGAAACCCAGGATATTTTGCAGGATAGTTGCTTGATCCGGAGAGCTCGCCTACGGCGCGGGCATTTCCTAGCGCGGCTAGCTCCGCCCCCTCCGAATCTGGTTAATGAACATGTGGCTGAAGCCCATTTTTGCGAGGATCAGGAATAAATAGAGCCATTCAAGGGTGTCAAAGGCTTTTGTTGCATCTAGGAAAATGACGGCTGCGTTTACACTAGGATGGAGATAATGCAGTACCGCAAATATTGTTCTAATGTTATGTATTGTACAGCTTTCGGGTATAAACCCAGATTGATCCGGCAGGGCCACCATGGGGAGAAGAGGTTGTAATCTGCTTGCCACCAGTTTTGCATACATTTTCACGTCTACATTAATAAGCGACAGAGGACGATAAGAGTCTAATGCCACCTCGTCTTTGTCAGGCTTCAATAGAGTGATTATTAGGGCTTCTCTCATGGAGTCCGGAAGTACACCAGCCTCTACCGCCTCACTGTAGACTTCGTGCAACCTAGGCGCTAGCTCTTCAGCGTATGTCTTGTAGAATGCAGTGGTGAGACCGTCTAGGCCCGGTGCCTTTCCCAGCGGGAGGCTCTTAATGACCTGCTTTATGTCATCAATTGAAACAGAGAGGTCCATATACCTACGGTGAGCATCGTTGAACCACACCAGTGCAAGTGAGTCCAAGAAGGCCTGTAGACCCTCTGAGTTTTCAGTGTGTTTAGCTGTATATAGTTTAGCATAAAAAGTCTCGAAACTCACTGAGAACTTCAGCCTGGCCTAGGACGGTATCTCCGTCTGGATTATTGATCATGTGTATGAAAGGAGGCGACGAAGCCTTGCGGATCATGTTTGCTAGAGTTTTCACCGGCCTATCTCCTTCGCCACATCGCCGAGCCTCAGCATACTTCCCCAAGAATTTTACCTCACGGTGGGCCTCCTCCGAATATTCTAAAAGTTTTACCATCAATTCAGCTGCAATCTGGGGGCTCTGGTCGGCACAGAGCTGCCTCTCCAGATCTCGAATCTGACCTTCAATGTGGGCTAAGGTGCCTCTCACCGCCTTCAAAACCCCAGCCTGTCTCGCTGTACATTTACCCCGGATTACCACCTTAAAGGCATCCCATAAGGTGGCCTCAGTAGATACCGAACCAGCATTAAGAGTAAAGTATTCCACAATGTCAGAACGAATTTCTTCTTTAAACGTCTCATCTAGTAAGGCATGTGGTGGAAGCCTCCAGCTAAAGGCCCGGGCGGGTGAGTCAGGAATAGAGACAACGAGCAGAGCAGGAGCATGATCCGACAGAGACCGGGCCAGATGACCCACCTCCAGTGTCCATGCAGCAATGGTAGAGGAGACAAGCCAAAAATCTAACCTAGACCAGGCGGCATGAGCATTTGATATACAAGTCCCCTCCAGCAGACCAGGGGGTTGAACACGCCAAATATCTAACAGGGCAGCCTCCGTCATCAGGTCATGCAGTGCCGCTCCAGTATGCGGGTGTAACGGCCTAGCAGTCCCTTTCCTGTCTAGTGTATCATTCAGCACCGCGTTGAAGTCCTCGCCCCAGATAATATTATCGCAGTTTTTTGCCTCCCAGTACACCTAGTAAGATGACATAGCGACCTTCAGGATCTAAGTACACCTCGTGTTCTTTCCAATCCAATCCTCTACGCAGCAGTACTGCAACTCCGCGTGCATAGCTGGAATAGATCGCAGAGTGAATATGTGCCCATCTACTGTGTTTAAGTCTCGGGGAAGGGGTTGTACTTTGGTGTGTTTCCTGAAGAAAGCAAATGTCAATACAGTGCCTCGTTAAGTATGCATGTACTAAGCGCGCCTTCAGACAGTCGTTCAGCCCTCTCACATTCCAAGTAAGAATCCTAATCGCAGCCATGGGGAGACTCAGTGTGAGGTGCTATGGATCTACAGGGTGATCTATACATCAATAGTGGTGACCTAAGTACAGACAATAAAGCGTTAGTGCAATAGTGGAGACCGGCCAAACAAAACCAAACATACCCATCCCTCCCAACCCCTACCCGCTCCAACCCCCCAATTGGGCGGAGACATACCCTCCTGAATACCACTCCAGAATGGTTTAACCAGAACATATGGGAACTCCCCTCGGAGGTGTGGAAGCTCCAGCATACACCCCTGTATTCACAGGGTGGCTGGGATCAGTGTAGTGGACCGACCCCAGAAACCATGTTATAAGGAAACAGATGTAAATGGCACACTGACATCACATATCTCCAATCAACCACCTGTGTTAACTAATGGAGCAGTGAACTAAACCATGCTTGGCCAGTTTTAAGTGATGGCATACATTACAGCATTTAGCATGTAACAACGAAGATAATGGATCATATGGCTGCCACATTTCCATCTAAAAAGAATAGCAGTAAGTGATGCAATCTCCAAAGGAGTACATAAGTGGTATAACAGAGCGAGGTGAGAAGAGTCCGTGCACGTGGCATTCACTGCAGACTAGAGAGTGGAGTCACGAGTCCAGCAAATCAAATAGTTTAGCAATTAAGAACAACGAGACATGAGGAACAGTATGTGACATTCTTAGTTATGTAGAACAAAATACGGGAGACATTCTGAAGAGGGGTAGTACATCAATCATTATCACTTAGTTGGCCGTCAGTTCCGTCCCGCCCTACATTAGACTTTTTGGCTTTGGAGCCACAGACATGTTTAGCAAATTTAAGTGCCGATTTGGCATCAGCAAAGAAATGTGACGTGCCATCATATGATACTTTAAGCTTAGCCGGGTATAATAGCGAATAGGGGATTTCAGCTTCTATTAACAGCTTCTTTGCTGGCAGGAATTCGCGTCGTGCAGCTTGCACTGGTGGCGTAAAATCAGGGTAGAATGAAATATGGTTACCTTTATGTGTGATTTTACCTTTTTCTCGTGCCAGCTTCAGCACTGTATCTCTGTCCTGGAAGTTCAGCAATTTTGCCAAAATCGGCCGGGGCGTACCCCCGACTGGTGGTTTGGGGCCCAATGCCCTGTGAGCTCGTTCCACCATGAAGACATGTGAGAGATGAGGGTCAAACAGCTCATGTAGGAGATCTGAAATATACACCTCTATCTTGGAAATGGCAGTCGTCTCCGGAATTTCCGTTATACGGACGTTGCTCCTCCGAGACCGTGCCTCTAGATCATCATTCTTCGCTTGTATAACAGCCAGCAGTTTATCCATACTGGAAATGTGCGCTCTGGTTTCCTGTTGGAATTCATGTTGTTCCGTGTGACAGTTTTCTAGGCAGTCCAGCCGAGTTTCGTGAGCAGAGACCTCGGATTTCACTGTCTCGAATTGTGACGTTAGAGTGTCCAGTTTGGCATCTATGCTTTGCAGACTGGAACGCATTTCTAACATCAATGACCGGAGATCAGCTCCTGTAGTGCCATCTGCTGAACCTCCAAACGGCTCGTCCAAGTCTCCCTGCTCAGCACCGGTCTGTTTCGTTCCCCGCCTATTCTCAAAGTTGATCTTGGGCTGGCAAGCATCTGGCTTTCCCATGTCGACTCAGAAGTGCAATCAAACTTAGGCAAGAACACCACAGGTGGGCCCCCCTTGGTCCAGCGATATCAGCTCAGGCTGTGTGCGTATAGCACGAGGTGAGATATCAATGGGCGAAAGGCCTCCAGGTAGGCACAATCAGAGTTTATCAGCAAATCTCAGCTGCCGGAGCAGTAAATGGGCGTTCCGCCGATCAAAATGGGGCCCAACATCACCTCGTCTACCGGCAGTAGCAGGCCAATCAAAGGAGGCAGCCCGGGGGGGGAAGGAGAGGCCGGTATTTTGCAGCCTCCTGAGGATCCTGTGGGGTCTATGCAACTTCAACTCAGGCCTCCATGTGTAAATCTTCAAGGCAGAGACCACCCGCAACCGAGGAGCAGTGTATGGTGCAGGAGGGCCCAGGTCGCGACTCAGCACACAAAATGGCGCCTTCCTGAGTCAGCCTTGCAGTCCGCGCCAAGGCCTGAAGCCCAGCCCTCCGTCTTCGCCCCACCGCGTCCAGTCTTCACAACTGCACCTCTCGTTGCCCCCTTCTCAGTGTCCCTGCACCGACAAGCCCGCAATAAGCTTCCACCGTCCCAGGGCAGGGCCCGGCCAGGCTTAGATCTCTTTCAGCATGGGGTTCCCCCTGTCCTCAAACACGTAAGGGGAAGGGGCTATTACCGCATTTTCTCACCTGCTGCATCCGCCTTGGCCATGTTCGCCTGTCTGCGTTGCGTTCTCTGTCTCTTGTCGCCTGCGGCCGATAGCGCCTCCTTCTGCGCCGTCTCCTCTGCCTCGTGGTCGGGGCCCCCACCACAGCCGACAGACCTATTTCCACAGCCCAGTCCTTTGCCGCTATAGCTCCAACTATCTGCCAAGCGCGGGCTGTTCAGGATGTGCGGTGATCCCTTCCGGTTGGGTCTCTGGTCGCGAGTGGGCCTTATGTCCCCGCCCTGGAGTGAGGATCGCAGCCGGCTCCGGTGATCACAGGAGCGGCCTCCCGTCCCAGCTAGGCTCGGTCAAATTCGTATCCGGCGGCGAGGCCCCGCATCGGCAATCCCATCCTCCGAAAAAAGGTCTCCAAGTGCCGCAGCACGAGTGCACCACGGGGCAATTACTTTGGTATCCTGAAGTCCATCCGTAACAAGATTAATTTAGGATTAATGCCACAGCCGGCGGAGCTCGCTCACAGAGCAGCCATCACGCTACCTGGCTAGCCACGCTCCCCATTTTGTTAACATCTTCGGTGCTCATGACGGCTCCCGGCCGTCATAAGTCACGGTAGGCTTGTGCTCATGATGGCCGGGAGCAGTCAGAACGTTGCCGCTCCGCCCACGCGGTGTTAATTCCCCCCCCTTTGCGAGAGAATTAATCAGTATGCGGAATTCTGACGGCTCCTGGCCGTCATGAGCACACACCCACCGTGATTTATGATGGCCAAGAGCCGTCATGAGTACGGCAGCGCCACGCCCAACCCCGCCCCCCTCGCACCGCTGCAGAATTCGCGCTGCATCGAAGAAGTTAACATGGAGAAGTGTTTAGCCTAAATACGTCACATTATATCGCTGCACTGAGAGGCATTTACTACAAGTAATAGTGATAGCTTTTAAACATTAACTTGGAAACATTCTTCTCCCACATGCTCCTTCCAGGATGACGGTAGCATCAGTGAACTAGGATACAAGTTAGTTGTCGTATTTACCCTATATGTGCCTGGTTTCTTATTATACATAGAGCAACATTAAAGCAAACACAAGAGGTTTTTGTACAGCACACATCCTGAAGTTTTTGATTTGAAGGTGCTCTTTTATGTGATAATGAAGAAAAGGAGGCACCCAGTTTTGGAAGCTGGGATTGGGCCCAGATTTTCTGGTTTCATATTGTGCAATTCAGTCAATTCTATCCAATTCAATAAGCTTTATTCAAGTTCTTACAAGAAAATCATAACAGCAAGTACAATAAAATCATTACTATTTTCGAACCCGAAAAACTTATATAATAACATTATTAATATAGTTATCTATACAGAATAACAATCTTTTGCTACACCTAAATACAGACATGATTAAAAATGTCATGATATAACACTTTTTCTGCAACTGATTACGTTCTTTTAAAAGGATACTACCAGCCTCGTAAAATATTGTCTAGAAATTGCAAAAATAAAAATGCAGGACTGCATTGTCTAAAACCAAGCAGCTTTAAAACTGGCAATAGCGACTTCTTTCTTTGTACTTCATAAAATGTACAGAAGAGGACTACATGTATTGTCGATTGCTGTGACAATTCATGACATGGACATTTACTTAATGATTTCGATCAATCATTAGTTACAGGGAAACTTATTTATTGATGAAAGATTCCAAACCTAAAATGGGTCAGGACAAGTCTATCCTGCACATCTTCAGTGTTTTTAGGGTAAGGCTGAATGCCGTAGGTGGTCAGTATCATTTGGTTGGACTGTACAGTTGGCCTCAAACATTTCTGCAGAAAATCTGTTTGTCTCCAAAATAGTCATACAATCTCTTTTGAGATTTTTTCTACAGGGGCGTAACACAGGCCCCCGCAGCCCCCGTGGTGCGGGGGCCCCGCGGGGCATCAGGCGCCCGGGATACCCCCGCACCGTGGGCCCCGGGCCCCCCGCCCTCACTGTGAATCTCTGGAAGATGGCTGCAAGCAAGCCTATAAACAGTGCGCGTGCCGCACACCACAGACGGACGGTGGCGGTCACGGCCTCAATGTATTGTATTTGTAACCATTAATTATAGGGGCGACGGGCGTATTAAGCCCCACGCTCCAGCCAGGGGCCCCCTCAATCTCAGCAGAGGAAGGAAGACAGCAGACGCTACTGTAAGCAAGGCAAGGCAGCCAGGCCTATAAACAGTGCGCACGCAGGTGACGTGCCTCGGCCTCTTCACTATTTTAAACTTTAATTATGGTGCCGTGCATGCACACGCCCTGCCGGCCGGGCCTGCCTGTGCCTTTTTAAATTACATTTTTATCCTGTTAGTTCGCACTGCGCAGTATGGCTCGGTCGGGCTCTTACTTCTTCATACTTAAAATGGTCCGTGGGCGTTGCGGCGCGCAGTTATTGTCTATCCGTCTGCGCGCCGCGGTCTTAAGGGTGGGTGCGGGGCTCATGACTCATGCCAATTTTGTCATGCGCATTGTAGAAGAACGCGTGACTCTTTAGTACTGACTTTGAAGAAGCTAGAAGGGTGCGGCCCACCGCTGTGGTACTGAAACAGTACTAGCCCCTGCCTAGCCTTGCCCAGTCATTCGCCCTGTCTTCTACAGCCCGCCCCGGCGCTCGCCTTCAAAGCTGCAGGCTAGCCAGGCCTAAGGTAAGCGACGAGCGTGCAAGACTATGTTGTGCCTGCTCAGGACTCGGATCTCCGATCTAATGATTATGAAGCCTGCCTGCCGGCATTGGTATTGAGAGTGGCGCAGATTGCAGAAGGGAGATGGCGGGAACCGTTAAGGAAATATTCCTGCCGTGCCACGGGCTGGGATCGGTCTCGACGACTGGAGTGGAGTTAAGCTCCGTTAGTGTTGTACTGCGCCGATTCTTTGCAGCTTCAAAGTGACGCAGCATGCCGCACGAGTTTGGACCTCACCCGGCTGACCAGACGGACCGCGTGCCTGTGCTGCATTTGGCTCTCATGCCAGCCGCATTAATCCCTGGACCGGACCGCTGCCGAAAAAGTCGCCACAGCTGGCATATACATGCCGTGACTGTCACTCGTTTACAGGTATTTACCATTCTTATAGGATAATATTTTTAATTAAATTCCGTCGCGACACTGGCTGCTGAGCCTGTTAACTACAGCTCTGCCTGCACGCTACAGGCCGGGAGCTGGGCTGCATTTTTACCAGATGAGTAGCATTAGTCTCCACTTATTAAAGGGGTCCAACTGACGACCAGCCGATTCCCACAGTGGAGTAAAGGTTAATCTGCAAGCGCGGGGGTGGTGAGCGGAGGGGGAGGAAACAGCCAGTGCAGAAATTAAAAGCTTCTCTGCGGTCAGGAGGTACAAAGCCAAGAAAACCACCAGCAGGCCTGCCCGGGCCGGCGCTTCAGACCCCTATCACCACACTGTAACTGCAGCGCCGTGGCCCCTTACCGAGCCTGGGCAAAACCACTTTCTATCTCAGCCTGGCTGCAATCACGGGGAAGGACTTATATGGCACAGTTGCAAGTGAGTCCAGCACAGCTACACTCAGCATAGCTGCAGTGACTTGGGCAGCACATCAATCGTGAGATCAGTTATGTTTACTTCTGAAACTTCTCTCGCACACAGCACCTGGGACTCCCCTGAGGGGTGGAGGGTGCTTCGTTTAAATAACATGAGGCAAAAACCAACTGGTAGTGGAGCTGAATTCTTTGTGTGCCCAAGAGTTTTCATGCAACAATACAAATGTCAAGAGAACTCTGGTGAATGGTGGAGTGCTGGGGATAGATCATCTCTTGTTGAGTGACAGTCTGCACAAAAGAACATGAACCATGCATATTCGCAAACTTACTCTATTTTATGAGGATTAGCTGTGAGTTGCTGCTTTTTACTATATTGGTGTCCTTCCAATTCTGGTGCTTTAAAGCAGTTTTAACATTTTCTTACAGTTTCTTGTTGCTCAAATGGGTGTAATTTCTGATATTGATATGTTTCCCTTGTTGTCATTGTTTGATTTTGCTCCTGAGAAAGTGTCACTCATAGTCATTGAATGTCACTCATATTTACAGTGAAATGATGAAAATGTCACACATAAGCAATCTGAAACCTTGGCAGCTATGATGTTCCTTTTTGCACTGGCAGGGCTGGATCGGATGTCGATAAGATTATGGGGAGGGGAGGGGGGGGCGAACGTGTACCGCAGTAGCATCATATAGTGTGTGGGATGAGGCGCCGCTCGCGCGGGGGTCCTTCTGCAGCTGCAACATCTGGAAGTAAGGCATTACCTGCGGACGCGGTGGATAACGGCCGAAAGTCACTTGTATGGAGTCTGCCGAGGATGGGCTTGTGTTCCCGAGGGAAGGTAAACCCCCCTGTAATAACAGGCTAGCCGCGATTACATTTGTAGATTGCCTTCTACCCCCGAGCATCAGAGCGTAGGTAACTCTTGTGCATCAGGGTAAGCATACTTAAGACAGCAGGTAGGGCAGCTGTAGTGCCAGGCTGCCTTGCATTACTGATTTTGTGGTTTTGAGTCAAGCTGCACAGCACACTCACTTCATGTTTGTTGCTTTGTCCTACTCCAAACGTCCATCTGAGCTGAAACCGCCGTATCTTCTCCCAAGCCCTAACCAGGCCAGGACGTGTGCGAAAGGAGATTTAGGCATGGCCAGTCTGTTCTTGATCGTTGCTGCAGCTTGTGCCAGACCTAATGGTGCTCTTGGGCAGGCGGTGATGGGAATTGTCTTGTCTCATTGAATTGGGGGGCCCTAGTTGAAGTCTCAGGTAGGTGGCGTTTGTAGGAGCTTATAGCCTACTTCTGCAGTTTCAGAACTTGAAAGTTGGCTTGTTTTTTTTTTTAAAGTAAATAATGATCATGGTTTGTCCCGGAAATGGCAAATTGAAACTAATAGCACATAGCACATAGCCATAGCACAGTCAGTTCGAAGTTATACAATATAATACATAACATCTAACTTCAGTTGTTATTTATTATATAGATCACGTTGCACGGACTCCACTGGGACGCGGTTCTGTTGTATTTACTAAACACCCAGGCTTCGGGGAGATTATAGGGTCACCCTATGGTGTTGATCATACTGAAAGTAGTAACATCAAAAAGACTCTTTATCTAAAATGAGACTTCCTGTTAGGAATGTCTTAATGACCTGCGTGGACGAGCTGCAGCACTAGGCTATATCCCACGATCTTGCTTCTCCGGGTTGTAGCATGCCAACAGTAGTTTGTGGGTGATTAGCAGGAGGGCCCTGTGTTTTCTCAAATACTGAACTCACTCCATTCGTTAGTATGCTTTCTCCTAGTTTCTTACTGTCTGAGCACTACTGGTGCAGGGTGCAACATTCATTAGAACCACTCTCTCGAGCCCAGAAAGTGAGGGTCATCAAGGAAAAGAGAAATCCCAACTGATCCTTTCTCAGAATGTGGCAGTGCTACTGCTTGATACCACTCCAGGAACCTGGCCTTCCTGCAAACAATTCAAGGACGTGGACAGACAGTATGGTCACTTTTGGAATTCCAATGAATCTGTATCTCTTTACGTAAAAACAATATGCCGCTTAAGGCCAAACTGAGATCAATAAAGATGAATATAATAATGAGGTGAAAACTTTAATATGAAAATAATCTTCTATTACTTTGAGAGGATAGATTTGTAAATCTAACTCCATTTCCAGCGACATCAGGGCAAGAGCCATGTCGATCCATCTTCTGGTCATGTGAAAGTGAGAGAGTCAAGGTAACAGTAATCAGTTGTGTGAGTCAAAGTAATGACCTTGATGGTGAAGTCGATGATCTTGTATTGATCATGATCTTCACCCATGCCCTTTTTATATACCTTGCCTGCCTGACTGCTGCAGGTTGTCAGGATATAGTTATTCTGGATTTAGTATTTCTTGGTTCCCTCATTAGTTTGCTTTGTTTGATCATGTTTTAAACTTTATCTGGTGTGCCCTTAGCAGCCAATCGACACACCTCAAGACTGGTTCTATATAGTCTTGTTTGTTAACCTTTGAGCATTAACACCTTTGAGGTTTGATTTGGTTTCTGCAATATTTTCATTTATCTTCAAAGGTTCCGAATAGATTAAGTTGTAATAGCCTGGTCAGTACTTTAAGGCGATGGGTTCTTCCCATCAAATCAGCCTGGATTTTTTACTTATTGATCACCTGTTTTTTCAACTTTTACTATGGGTGAGCCTCATAACTAGTGACCCACCCATGGTAAACACACAGTAATTGGAATGCACGTGTTTACAGCCAGTGTCTCCTCTCTAAGATAAGGCTGCTGCAATGCAGCAAGGCTAGGGGGCACTTGGCTAGTTATACGTGAACACTTGTACACACAAGATTGCACACAAGTGAAGGCAGGATGTGTGAGACTCTTGCAATGCGCAGTTCGGTAACTGCGCACAGATAGCCTAGTGCAGAGGGTACGCTGCAGAATTGGATATTGACCTGGAGTAGGCCTCATAATGTAAGTGTACACTAAGCGAGAAAGTCAGTGTGGTTTACTGGCTTGTATGCAGTGACACTCCATGGGGCAGACTGCACTTTGGGGCAGACTGCACTATGGGGCAGACTGCATTATGGGGCAGACTGTCTTAGAGTGCAGTTTTGCTTCCCTTTGGTAGTGTGCAGTTTCGCTTCCCTTTGGCTGACAGAGACCAGTAATATTGAAATAGGATGGAAGTGGTATTCCAAATTTGAGAGTTCCAAAATGAAATCTGTACAACTCATAGGCCATTCGGCAGGGGCATAACACAGGCCCCTGCAGCCTCCGCTGTGCGGGGGGCCCTCACCCTCCAGGGGGCCCGTCAGCACCGCACTTCTGCTGGGGAGCTCTAGATTGAGTCTGGGGGGGCCTTCACGTACCCTGCAGGGGGGCCCCCTCAAGGTTCGTTATGCCACTGCTTTTCTAAGTAACGGAAATATATAGCCAGGATCTTCATAATATTCTGGGTGTCCCAGGTCATTCATGAAGTCTTTTATATGTTTCCGCCATGGGATGTTAAAGGCCCGATGTAGCTTGGCACAATCTCTTATATTATCCCTGTTAAAAATAGTTTTTGTAGAGGTCCAAATCCTGCGCCACAAAAGGACTGGTTGGATTTTTATTAAGTCTGTTATATAGGGAAGCCCCAAGTTTGAATGGCATATGGAAGTAGAAGTTTACAGCAGAGTACAAAGTTCCCCAAGGAGCGTGTAACAGTGTGGAGCAAGGAGATGGTATTATCAATACCGTGGCTGCAAAGGAAGGGTTCCCTAGTCGGAACTTAGAGAGCCTCACACACCCAAAGTAATAGGCGTGAAACACACCCTTACTGGAGGGTGTCCGGTGTCATCATCGACTCACTGCCCCTCGTCAGACCGGCGCTGCAATGTCTGACGGAGTACCCAAAGGTACTCTTTTGACGAGGTTCTTTTGTTCCTTGCCGATGGTGGGTGTGGGTGAGGATGAAGAAAGGTGTAGTCAGTGCAATAGTGAGTGAAAGTAATAAAAAAGGTAATCAGTCCACTTTCAACTTTAATAACGTGGCTGATTCCTTAGTTAAAAGGGGTGGGAGGGGAGTTTAGAGACCGTAAAGGTATACAGAACAATAACTCTACCCCCTGGTGTGGTCAACATGTTTCTCGCCAAAGGCGATTCGTCAGGACCTCAAAAAAGTACTACACAAAAACAAATGTGGACTCAATGCTCAATCTCTATGAAGCAAGCAAATGCAACCTCGCTGGGTCGGAGGACAAGAGGGCCAGGGGGTCCTGCTCTATTTAGGCGACCTAGAGGTAGGGGAAAAAATATAAAACAGAAAGAACAAATCAAGTCAAATACAACATAGTGACTCAATGCTCAAATCGTGCAGCGTGACTCTGGTGACACAAGCTCCACACTGTGAGGAGTGAAGGGGGTAGTGTGGAAGGGGAAACAATTGAACCAGGAATTTGGGTGCAACGTCCCTTCTATGTCATACACAACCCAAATATCACAATTGGAGGGTTTCCATTGTGTGTGTAGGACAAAACTGTGGTATGTAGCCGAAGCTTTCAAGACAACAACCAATACCTAGGAAACAACAGTAAGCAAGCAGCATTAGTCATGTTCTTACCCTAAAGGGATTAAAATAGGGCCTCGCAGCATACTCCCGTGAGGCCAGCGCTTTAAGGTTGGATGCACCTATAGGATGTATAAAGTAAGTAAGGGTTGGTAACTGGTTACCCAGACATGTAAGGTAAACTCGAATGGTGGTGCACTTAACATCTGCAATGGCGGCCCCAGATAGAGCGTGAAGCATTGTCCCAACAGCAATTCACAATCAGTGCAAGCGGGGAGAGAGACTGGGAGGAGTAATCCCCACTCAATCTGGCCCCCTGAGTATCAGCACAGTAATGTAATGTTAAGCAAGTTCCTCTCACACTCCAATCCAATAACATACGGGACAAACAGGTGAACCAAGGTGCTGCCCTGATTCCCTTCAGTTAAAGATCGGGCGGGATGGGAGCGGGGCGGGTTAGTGGCCGAGTGGGCCAAATTATCATAATTAAAATACGATTAGCGGGGCCCCAGGGAGGCTTACGTATGACAGGATGCTGCCCTGATTGCCTGCAGTGATAGACCGGGCGGGCTGGGAGCGGGGCGAGTAAGTGGCCGGGTGGGGCATAAGATCGTACATAAAATACGAATAGCGGGGCCCCAGGGGGGCTTCCGTACAACAAGGTGATCTTCGCTGGACCAATGAAGTAATCAGACAGCTTGGCCTGATATTGTCCCGTCATCTACGCTCCTGACATAAAGACACAGAGCTTTGGTAGTCACAATTGTAGCTTACCTTACCGGAGACACTGGAACGGCGGAACACCTACCCCTCACGCTCGCGGCACCTGGTCAGGGTGCGGAGCAGCTGGTGGAGGTTTCCGCTAGTGTCCGCCGTTTTGAAGGAAGTGGGCCTCTGACGTAGGTGCCGGTCCGGTGATGGCGCGTCTGTAATGCGTCATGCGCATGCGCAGCACCCTGTCTGGTCCAATGGGAAGAGTTAGGTAATCGAGTGGCGCTGGATAGGGGCCATATTGGAAGTGGCAATAATGTCAACAGTTGCAGAATTGCTTAGAGAGTCACATCCCAGACAGTCGGGTGTAATTAGACCCGGGCAGGCGGCTCAACAAGGAGTGCGAGAATTAGTACTAATAAGGTAGCCATGAGGTATGTTATGGTGCGGATATTCGCGCATATTGCGTGATAGTATACACACTATGTCAGTCTGTGCCTGCATCGACTGAGCTGCCGGGACAACGCGGCTAATCCCAGTGAAAGAAAAAAAAAAAAAATATGGAAGTAGAAGAACAGCCTAGGACAGCAGAGAGGAATCTTAAAATGCCATTCTCGACTAGCTGTAGCGGATGAGAATCAGAATAGCTCCACACGCCTACTCCATATGTAGCGGTGGTAAACCATTTTGCCATATATATGCTTAACAGCTCTTCGGGTGGTCTTTTACCCAATTTCCTTGCAAAATCAGCTAGAGCAGCCATAGATTTCAGAAATAAAAGCTTCCTACCTTTAACTGCCTGGGACCATGACCCCTTCTGGTCAAAACGAATACCTAGGTAGGGGAATGTCTTTGTAGATTCTATCATTTTGTTATATATGTATATGTCTCTGCACTTTTTGCTCCCTCTCCCATACTTGATGATAAAAGTCTTCGTATTATTAACTTGGAGTCCCAAATTCTGCATACACACTGTAGGAGAGTAGGGTATGCTTCCTATGGTTACCCCCACCTGCTAATCAGGCCCACACCCAGCTGTTCTCTCTCTGAATTGATACCATGTACTTTAGGTACATACCAGATCGGTTACTGGGTCACCCTTGTGAGCCCCTGTACAGTGTACCATAGGTACTCCGGGCATAGGTGCACCCTAGGCCTACCAGGGGTTGCAGCATGTATTATGCCACCCCTGGTAGGCCTCCCAAACTGGCACCACAGGTATGTTTTTACAGCCAGGGTTAGGTGGTGTAATCACCCCTTACTTAGATATAGTATACCTATATCTATATACATATATAGACACATATACACCTATAAGCCACGCCTAAGGCAGACCTCGACAATCCTGGAGGTAGGGTGCTTGGTTTTATGTGAGAGGGTGCCCTAGCATGAGCTGAGCTCCTCTGCAGATTTCGGAACCATCTCCTTATAGCTGTTCTATGATATAGCCATACCATATACTCTGAGTGCATTATAATCCTCGCGGTTAATGCTAACTTTGGTTTGGCTTTATCAAAACATGTTGTGTAAGATGTCAAACACTTTGGAATACTACCCCCCACCAGTCCTGGCAGGGGGGTAGCATTCCACCCTTCTAGAGGGAGAAGACATGTAGTTACTGGTTTACCCGATTAAAGTTAAACAGAGCCTCAGCATCACAAAATGGATGCTGCTGGCACAGACACAAGTCTGTCCTCCTGCTGCTGGACGAAACTCCGGCAGGGGAGGCCTGGACAATAGGTTTCCTGTCCAGGGAGGTGCTGGCACCTCCCCAGACAGGCTCTTAGTGTATCGGGGCAGGGAGGGATGCATTTAGTGAATGCTTTCCAGACACTGCCTGGTGCACAGAAGGTGCTCCATGCATTTCCCAGTTCAAACCGGTTGCTGGGGCACTCAGCAACCGGTTTGAAATAAATCTCCTTTATGGTCAAGGAGTGACCACCCTGTTCAAACAGGCACCAACAGCATAATTGCCGATCTGCATTTTCGAGGCTTCCGCCGGATGCCGAAGAATTTGCGACACAGGACACGGACTTCCAGACATCTCTGACCCCGACCTTTGCTCACAGCAAAGCTGAGACCTGTGGCGGACATGAGAGACGTGGGACCCGAACTCCTGGACATCCTACATTTTGCTACCTGCACCGATTTCCCGAATATCCCGAAGCTGTGCATTGGGGTGCTTGAAGCCCCAACCCCGAGCACCTTTTACACCGAAGCTCCGAGGCCCACATTCCACGAGTGTCCCGTGGGCCCGCTTGGTGCATTTCAGCTCGACGCATCTTTGCGGTTCCTAGTCCGTTGGCTAGTGAGCCCCCAAGAAGACTAACCTTTGTTCCAACTTACTTCCCTGGTTGCTCCAGGCTTGCTCCAACTTCCCTGCAAAGGAGAAGTTACACAGACCTTGCTGGTCTGCATCGAAGCCAATCTCGACATCCTGCGTGGGTTGTGTTTGCCAAGGCTTGTTGGGTCCAATCCGGATACCGACACCGCAGTCACTTAGATCCTTGGTGGGACAGCTCGAATGCAGCTCCTGGTCGTCATCGATGCCTCCTGGACCTCATGGCTGAAGAGACAAACTTCACCTTTTCACCTGAAATCACCCGACATCTGGTGTCATCTTTCTATTGCCGCCCTGGTCACTGGCTAGTGGCCCAGACTCCGTCTCCTCTGCTTTCAGATTCTTCACATCTCCGAGCCACCCTTGGAGCCACCCGGACACTTTTCCTCTGGTCGCCTGCAGCACTTCTTCGCAGCTCTCCATTGGAATTTGTGACGAAACCAGACACAAAAAGACACCTATGCACCCAGCTTCTTGGGTGAGGTAACACGAGTACTCCAGTGCTCCCATGGGTATTGACTCTCCCAGTGTCCTAGTCTAAAAGGGTTCCATCGAGGTTCACCTCCTTGTACCCTTTTTCTTTAAAATTGTAACTTGTTTGTTCCCCAGAGAAAGTCAACCCGAGGCTGTATTTAGACACTGCACGCGTCTCCCGTGGGCCTCCTACATCCTAACCTTTGGTTATCTTGAGTAGCCCCAGCGATTCCACAGGCCCTAGGCCGGCTTTCTATTCCTCACGTGGTTCTTATACCACTATTTTAGTATATGGTTTGTGAGGCCCCTAGGGCAAAACTTATACTGTGCAACTTATTGTATGCTAATTAAGTTCCTTGTATTGTACTTTTATCTCTGACCTCATAAAGAGTCCAGAGGGGTTGTGTTTAGAATAAATACATATATATTGGATATATTCCTTGTGTGGTGTGCTTGCATTTGGTACTCAAGAGATTATAAATGGTAAAACAACTTGCTTAACTCGTCTTCAAATCTTAGCCTGAAGGCTGCTCTCCACAGCTACCACTAAGGATAGCTTTCTATAAGGTTGACTTTATAACCTACCATCAATAAGGGTCGATTAGACTGGTGCAAGGTGCCCACTAGAACTAGTGGACATCATATACCAGGCTAACTTCTCACATACACTGTGAAACTTGTCAGCACCGGTTGGAGCCCCAACTACGTGCGGGCCATCAGCACAGCATTATCAGAGTAGAGAAGGGCAGGTATAGGCCGGTTATCAATTTGCGGCAGGTCCTGGCACTGATCCACCAATGCTTGTCCTAGTCCATTGGTGTAAAGCGTAAATTTTAAAAAAGTGCCAGGACACAGCCCTATCTTACCCCCCTTTCTAAGTTGAATGGTGCAGTGCAGTCACCCCTTGCCTCATAACGGATCCTTGCTTTCGAACCAGAATAAAGCTGTCTCATAAAGTGTAAAAGTGGTGCTTCCACGCCCACATTGGCTAAATGGTTCATAGTTTGTGTTCTGCGCAGTCAGAAGCAGCAGTTAAATCTACTAGCGCCTTATTCCTGCCTTTTATAAACATGCAGATAACTCAACCTTGATTGGAAGTTATGTTTTAAATTCTGAGCTATGTGTGTTTGTGAGTAATTAATAGGTGGTAAAGTTGCCATCTAAATGGCACTCACTTATTCAATCTCAGGAGGATTGGAAGATGTATTAGGAATTGCAAATTCCAAATTCATGTGTGTTAACCCACCAAGCACAATATTCTGAGATCTGCGCATGTGTACAGCTTCAAACTAGCATGTTGCAGCATCCTGATAAGCACACTGAAAACACACCTTTGTGGCACACTCAGTCATGAGCGTCTTTCTGAAGATAAAAATAAAAATATTTGATGAGTTTTCTGTCACTTCCCAGAAAAAAATGGCAAAAAGGTTGTGGTCTTAAAATAGCTTTGTGAAAACTGATTCTCAAAAGATATTCTAATGAAATATGTAGAATCTGTAGAATCTGTTTTTTAATTGTCAAATCACAAATTTTCCTTTTTGAAGATCTCTGTCAGTAGCCTATAAATATTTTCAAAGCCTCTAAAACATGTTTGTTCTAATTATATAGCGTATGCTATGTATGTTGAAAATGCACAAGGATTGACTCTATTTTGTTATTTTGTCTCGAAGGATAGCACCATCCCATTATTTGAAGTGTTAGCCTGTTTCCATCGGTTGCCATGTTAGCTTTCACCCTTTCACCCCTCCCCTCCAAAGTTCAATACTTCTGGCACCCTTGCTGCCAACTTTAAATCATCCTTTTTAATGAAAGTGTGATGAGTCTGAAGAAGGAAACTGTTGGACTTGGCCCTTTTTGCAGGATCCTCCCTAAACTTTTTGCCTTTCTCCCCGCCTTATTTCTGACATGGTGTTGGTGGGTTTAGGCCTCTGGGCACTTTAGCACTGCTGTCCAGTGTAAAGTGCGCTCTCTGTGTACAATGGTTAAGATTGGCCTGCCCTCCCATAGGAATGCATTGGGAATTCCCTGATCAATGTGTCAGCGGTAATTCCTGATATGGGAGGAGCAGCGTGGTCAAGTTAAGTATATTTGGAATTGTCATAATAAATGCTGTGCAATGGTGTGTGCAGATTAATTGTAACTATTTTAAAAATGTCACTTTTAGAAGTTGGCATTTCTGAGTGCTATGTGTCTGCCTGCCTGATGTGAATTGCATGTCTTGCTGACAGGGGATGGGAGGTGTGTGTGTGGCTCCAGGAGGGGCAGAGCGAGTCAGCACTAGGCTGAATGGGACATCTGCATTGGGAGTAGTGGGAGGAGTAATCCCCTGACCCTGAATAGATCTGTTCCTAGCCTGTACAATGCTGGCTCCTCCCCCTGTGGTGTGTCTGATCACCTAGCCCACACCTGACAAAGGGGAAGAGGAGCCTTGTAAACAAAGTACTCCAAATCCCTCCTGAACCAGTTGCATCTGGTTCCCCCAAACCCTACACTGCAGACAAAGGAGTGAAGTAGTATAAATGTAGGGGCTGTGACCCCATGTATGGTGTTCTGGTGCTGTTCCTGACCTTGCTGGGGTGTGCTGCTGCTGGGGCCCAGAAGGAATGGCCATGAGAGCTTGCCTCCCTGGGTCCAGCCCTGCCCCCTTTATCTCCGAGGACTTTTGCTGTTGGAGCTGTGGCTCCTTGCGCCCTGTGAGCGCGACACCTTTTATTTTTCCTTGCGCCCTGTGAGCGCAACATTTTAATTTAGCCCAGCTATGCACTATTGACTTAAGAGCTTCTAGCGTCTAGAGAGCGCTATATTTTAAATTCCCCAAGAAGAGGAATGTGTGGGTCTCGCAGAGCTGAGCTGCCCATGGGGGAGGGAATACCCGGCGTAGGGATTCCCCGTGTTGCCGATGAGGCAAGAGCCCACCCCGCTTTGATGCCACGATGATCTTTATTTTATAGCAGGTGCCCACCCCGCTTTTGGATTTTAATTGCCTCGAGGGTGCCCACCCCACTTTTCTGATTTTACTTTAGCCCCTTCCCTGTGGGGCTAATTCCCCTGCGGTGCAAGGGGGCCACGCGCGGTGCTCATGACAAGTTCAGCTTGTCATGCTGCACATTGGAGCTGTGCTCATAACAAGTTTAGCTTGTCATGACTCTGCCCAATCAATGGAAGGCCCCGCACAGAAGGGGAATTATCCCCACGTGGGATTTCCGTGGCGGTTATGATGAGCTCAGCTCGTCATGAGCAGAGCTCCACTGTGCCTCATGACGAGCTGAGCTCATCATGAGCGCCGAAAGTGTTGGTCAGCGGGTGACCACCCCGCATGTGGAAATCTTCACCAGAGCCACCGCAACCCAGAAGCCAGGCGGCCTTGCCTGGTTGTGGGCGGGGCCTACCTCAGGCTGCCGGATGTCGATGCAGGGCTCCCATGCACATGAGAGAGCCCCACGCATCTGATGAGAGAAGTCCCGGCTCCAGGTGAGGGACCGGGTGAAGAGGAGCAGAGTCGTCTGCCCGGAGAAGACCAGGAGAGGTGAGGCGGGCGGGATGAGAAGGAGGCGAGGCCCGAAAGCAGCACAGGCAGGGTACACTGCTTGTGCCCTTCCCAGCAGTACCAAAGGAGCGCTGAGCCCCAGGGAGAGCCCGGTGAGTGGAGGCTTGGCCAGGCACATTGTTAGTGCCTATTTCATGAGCGGACCGGCCAGAGAGATCGGGCTGCTCCAATGATGGGGCATATTTGTTTTTAGAGGGCCCGGGGCGTGCTCCTTCCTGTTTGGCTATTTTTTTACAGCTTCCCCGCTTGCTAGAGTGCAGCTGCAACGTTGGGGGCAATTTTGTTTGGTTATAGCCCCCGAGGGCTCCGGTGAGTTGGTGAAGATCGGGGCACAGGGTCTGTGCTTTTTGGCCACAGTTGCCTCGCTTCACAGTGGGCAACTGCAACGATTGGGCATACTTGTATAGTTAGAGTCCCAGTGGGGCTCATCAGGCACAGTTAGTGCCAGTGTATATTCCTCATCACAGCTGCATGGCAGTTAGCGGTAGCTGCAAAGTTTAATTGCCCACTTTGAGATTCTGCTGCCTTGGCAGCCAGCCCTGACATTATGGACATAGGGCATTTGAGCCCTCTGAGAAAGCCAGTTGGCCAGGGGGACTTGAAGGACTGGGTTCTTTTGGACCCAGCGGTGCCAGGGCACAACACCTGAAACCTTCGTGGGTAACCTGCTCCGGCGTACAAGTCACAGAGACACGGGACACTTCCTTCGGCGTCAAAGAGTCAAGGTTTATTTACTGCAGGGAACACAGAAGTCACAGGAAGTACATCGAGTGTAGTTCGGGGAGACTGCTTCAAATTGGTTCTGTGGATCGCTCCTTTTATACAGTTTTTACCCATAGGATAACATGATACACAATAGTTTACAACCCGGTTCCCACATTTAGCTCACAGAGGGGTCGCTTTGGTCACTTTGAAACACATAAGGTCCGGAACATAAGTGCGGAAACATTTGTCGGTTCCCAACTGTAAAAACCCATCTTCCCACCATTAGCAAATTCCAATCAGCAATAAAGTAGATCGAAATAGGAACGAAGACAGGTGCAGAGGAAGACGGAGACAGTGGGGAGATCGGAAAGGGTGTAAAAGGGGAGGTATCGAGAAGCACGAGATACAGGCATCAAAGGGACGTGCCTAATGAGATGCACGGCTGAGACAATAAGTCCGTGCGGCAAGATGAGCCTCGAGCGGCGCCATCTGCCTTACAGCAGCAACCCCCTCGTCATAAAGACACTTTCAAAGAACATGTGTCTTCCGCAAATATCTTGGGAGTCCCAGGGTCGCGAAGCGGACAGCGTCCGTTCGCTGACTACTTGAGGGCAAGAGACAAAATGGATGCCGTATCTAAGATGGAACCCGTGGGTACAGACGAAAAACCCACGTAACAAACGAACGGTTTAAGTTAGCACAGCGAAACTGCGCACACTTACTATACTCGTCATTTGCGGTTCATAGATACCAGACTCGACCATATTCGTGCGAGTCGAAAACACCACTTACAATTGTCACGGAACCTCAGACGCTCCTTTTGCCCTCATGTAGGCAAGCACTAGTCGGAATCATAGTACAATAATGTTGGTGGTAGCGTTTCTCAGAGAGAGAAAGCGTCCGCACCTTCTGTCAAAGAATATTTCCTCTGGGCAAGTTGTGTGTACAGTGTCAAGGGAAGAGGTGCACTAAGAACCTGGTAGGACACCCACCACCCGGGGTGTTGCACAGAGCAACTTAATGCTCGTATCAATAATCACAGGGAAGACCAAGTTACACTAAGCACCCTCTTTACAGTTCAAAGTCAAGGAACAGACATTCTTATTTGTTTCCAAATTCGAAAATAAACTTATGGTCGTTTTTCACCAATTTCAACAATCAATTAATTGGTAGTAAGGCTTCAAAGCATGGATCCAAAACCGTGTGTGATACTTTCAAAGTCTTTATTTTGAACACATTAAAACGTTTTTTTCCAGCTTGGCTCTGCCGACACGTGTTTCGCCCTCAGGGGGCTTTTTCAAGGCAATCTAGATAAAGAGGCACTTATTTTCAAACAGTTCTTGTTGGGCGTAGCCGGTGCGTTGTAATAAGAGTCCTATTGATTCCAATGCTGACAGCTAAGTAAATACAGGTGCAGGTTCCAGTTACGCGTCCAGCAGTGGAGATCGGGGAGACATGAGCTGAACTGGCAAGACTTATCATGGTCTACGGGATCGTTAACTACATGGACATAAAGAATTGATCTCCACACAGTGACTTACGGGATCTTTTTGACAATATAACTGGAACCTGCACCTGTATTTACTTAGCTGTCAGCATTGGAATTGCCTCTTTATCTAGATTGCCTTGAAAAAGCCCCCTGAGGGCGAAACACGTGTCGGCAGAGCCAAGCTGGAAAAAAACGTTTTAATGTGTTCAAAATAAAGACTTTGAAAGTATCACACACGGTTTTGGATCCATGCTTTGAAGCCTTACTACCAATTAATTGATTGTTGAAATTGGTGAAAAACGACCATAAGTTTATTTTCGAATTTGGAAACAAATAAGAATGTCTGTTCCTTGACTTTGAACTGTAAAGAGGGTGCTTAGTGTAACTTGGTCTTCCCTGTGATTACTAGTCGGAATCATATTCGATATTCATCAGACCATCAAGATGTCGTTGTAGCATAGCTCTGTCCAACCGAGTCCCCTTGGTAACAGATGGTTGTCTCATACACGTTGTAGCACAGAGGCCACATAAGGCAGGACCACACTGCACACAAAGGCAACACGTGAACAGGAACACTACCACAACCCCGATGATCATCAGAATCTTCCAACCCCAAGTCGACATCAGGCCCCAAAACCATCCAAGTAGTGTCCAATCCCCTACATCCACGTGTATGGATTCGGAGATCTTATGCAACTTCGAGATGGCTTGATAGACAGTAGGAGCATTATCTGGAATGAAAATGCAGCAGCGCGAATGGATCACTTTACATACCCCACCGCGATCTGCCAAGACGACATCTAAAACCATACGGTTTTGTAACGTCATAAGTCTCTCCGCCTGAAGTTCTGTGGTGATATTACCAAGGGCACTGGCAGTAATATTAGCTGTCGATTCTACCACTCGAGTCAAATGTCTCAGGTTCCTACTATTAACCATAGGTCCCCAAAACGGGAGGAAACCCTTGAAAAAGTCTCCTGCCTCTTGACCGGCAGTATCCTCTTCGCTAATTACGCCTCGTACAACTCTAGTCTTATGATAATCGGCATCTACAGTGAACGTCGGAGGCAACAAATTTGCAATAAAACATGAGCCCATGAAGTCTGCGGGCAACCATGTATATGCACGATCATGACAGATAAAGTATGTACCCTTGGCAGCCAGAAACACAGGGGACGGGAACATTGGCAGAACGTAACTTTCAGTGCAAGCACTTGCTCCAAGTGAGGCTTGCGAACCACGACCCACAAGACAAAGATTACCAGTGTGGGGTACGACCCATATTGGAGGCGAGCTTTTAAGCTGCTTTTCATTAGTGAACATACTATATTCCCCTCTACTTAGGACCCTATAGGCTTGTACCTCTTCTTTAGGGATAAGAAAAGGATCATGGATCTCATCTTCCATATCCTCTATTGCCATTGATAGCAGCCTCTGATACGAGGTAGGACCAGAGTTGGGGGAACGTTGTTCTTGAGTGGGGTGGAAACCCAGTGCGCTTCGAAACATTGTTTGGAATGCTCGAGCTGACCCTTGGGAACTATACGGTAACACCAGATATGGAATTCCCTTACCCGCAGTATGTGGCATCAACCCACACACCCAACAATTAGTAGTGTTAACCACTAACTGATGTTGATGGAGGAGCTGAATAAAGGAATTGTTGCGGAATTCTACACGTCTAGCCTGCTCGTGTTCCGGTAACATATGAAAGGAATGAGGAGAAGCAGTAGAAGTAGTAGAAGTAAGGTTAGGGTAAGGAGTAGGAGTAGGGGTAGCAAGTAAGAAGTAAGACATAGTGTAATACACCCCACCCGCCAAAAATGCAGAAGCAGTCAAAAACAATACAAACAATTGGAATATAAAACATTTGGTACGACTGAGTTTCTGCAGCTTGACTCTGTACGCCTGAGCTCCTTCCAAATCATTCAGCTTCGAAAATGCCATTTCCCTACGACCGTCCGCAACGTTTCTTGACGCACTTCGTTCTGTGCAGCAATAGTCAATCCCCAGGAGTTCCTAGGAACCGACGGCCTTTAACCTAGCGTCAAGACCTACTGTCCAGAAGGAAGTACGCGCGCGGCCCTACGGCCCTCAATACACAATATGTATTTATTTAGCACAATATTTCTCAGCTGTGGAAGGAAAAAGATACAAAGAAGAAGCTTGATATATGTACAAAACAAGTTTCAATGATACGAATGTTCAAAATTGATCATGGGAAACGAGGATATTGCAGTTATCAATTTCAGCAAAGCAAGAAAATTTTTATTTGTCCTTAGTGTGAGACCGCAAAGAATATCGATGTTTCCCGGGACGTGTCTGCTCGTCGAACAAAGGATCCGTTGAAGAGACAGCGTCCTGCTGATCAGTTGGTTGATCTGGTCTTGAGTCTTTTGCTGACAAGTGTTCAACAGTGGCTTTCTGCTGCGCTGAGGGTTCTCCAACAAGCTGCGCGTCGCTAAAAGGTACAAACGCCGGCAATGTTTCTGTTTCTGTTGACGCAATGCCTTTCCTCACCCACGGGTCTGCCGGCAAAGGAATAGGGACTCGCTTACAATGGGTAGCATGTACCCAATTCTTCCGCCCCTCAAGACGAACGGCAGTCCTCGTGGCCAGGAGTACCTGGTAAGGTCCGGTGAATCGGGGGTCCAAATTGTTTTTGCGTGAGAAGTTACGAGTAACCACCCAGTCCCCGGGCTGGAGCTGGTGGCCTGGACCCTCCGTCTGCGTCGGCAAGGCGTCGTAAACCTGTTGATGAATTAACCTCAGTTTAGCAGTCAAGTCATGTAAGTAATCAATCAACATCGGATACTCAAGATCAGAGAATATTCCTGGCCTAGGAACCCCCCACACATTCGCAGGACGGCCGAACACTATTTCATAGGGACTAAGCCCTATTCGGGAGTGTACAGTCGCCCTAGTTGACAGTAATGCTAGGGGCAAAGCATCAGGCCACGAAAGTCCAGTCGTAGCCTGAATCTTCGCTAGTTTTAGTTTAAGGGTGCCATTGTACCCTTCAACCAATCCAGCAGACTGGGGATGATTGGCGCTATGGAATTTTTGATTAATTCCAAGGCCCTTACACACACTCTTCATCACACTTCCAACAAACTCACTTCCGTTATCTGACCACACGACTCTAGGCATTCCATACCGAGGAAAGTATTCCTTCAGTAGGATTTTCGCAGTAGACAAAGCAGTATTGTCTTTGAGGGGATAGGCCTCGATCCATCGGGAGAATGCGCAAACCACAACCAAAACGTATTTCAGGTTATTGCATCGCTCCATATGGATGAAGTCCAATTGGATCACCTCAAAGGGATACGAAGGAGGAGCAAAACTGCCAGGGGGAGTTGGGGTTCCTTTGCCAGGATTGTACATTATACACACCATACAATTCTTCACCAAACGTTCAGCACATTTCGTAATGCCATCATTCTTCCACACATCAGCCAGCAACTTGCAAATTCCTTTCACGCTAATATGTGCTAACCCATGTGCCATTGTCACAACGGCCAGTACATACGCATCAGGCAACATCCATCTTTTCTGATCCGACAAATCAATCCAGCAACCATTCACATCCAACCTTCCCGTACTTTCTTTCCACTTCATCTTTTCAGTGTCGGTGGCCTCATTCTGAATTGCTTTCACACTCTCTATAGTATCTTCACACATATTCGATTCTACAGGCCACCTAACCGAACTCGTCACATACATTCGAGTGCTAAGGTTCCGGGCAGTCTCCTTAGCAATCTCATCTGCAAACGCATTACCACGACCAACATCATCCGTCACTTTACGATGCGCACTACACTTAACAATTGCAACTTGTGCAGGCAAAGTCAATGCATCCAAAAGATCGTTCACAAGCTGGCCATGCTGTATTTTCGTGCCATGTGACGTCAAGAAACCACGCTCTCGCCACAACCGTCCAAAGCTATGCGCTACACCGAAAGCGTACTGGCTATCGGTGTACACATTCACACGTTTACCTTTTGCTAATACACATGCTCTAGTGAGAGCAATCAGCTCTGCAGCTTGGGCAGAATTCTGATTCAATCTCGCAGTCTCAACAACAGTATTCAACGTCACAACAGCATAAGCAGTAGTCACATCGCCATTCGGCAATTTAAAACATGACCCATCCACATACAGGGTGCCATCCGGGTCTTCCAATGGGGTGTTTTTAAGGTCCACTCGACCTTTTGTTTCCTCTTCTGTCCGCAAGTAACAGTCATGTTCTGCTACTTCATCTGACTCTGCACTAATTGGTAACAAAGTTGCCGGATTTAGGACATTACAACGTTTTATCTGAATGTGGCTTGCCAAGAGCGTCAATTCGTACCCAGATAACCTCGCACTCGTCAAGTGCTGAGTTTTCGTACGATTCAAAAGAGTATCGACTGCATGCGGAACCATCACCGTAAGCATATTATCCATGACCAATCCTGCTGATTGTCGGATGGAGACCGCAGCTGCCGCAGTTGCTCTCAAACAACTCGGCAATGCTCTAGCTACTGGGTCTAAGGTCGAGGAAAAATATGCACATGGACGTTGCTTACCACCAAAAGGTTGCGTTAAGACACTCAAAGCACAACCTTCCCTCTCGTGAACATATAACGTGAACGGCTTGCTGTAATCAGGGGTACCTAACACAGGAGCCGAACACAATGAATCACGTAATTCAGAAAAACTTTTCTGACATTCTTCCGTCCATGGTAAAGGAGTTGAAACATCCTTGCACGTAAGAGCCACCAATGGTTTCGCTAGCAATGAAAAATTAGGAATCCACTGCCTGCAGTACGACGTGATACCTAGAAAGGCACGCACATCTCTTTGGGTTTGTGGCACAGCCATTCGCGCGATCGCTGCAATTCTCTCTGGGGTCAATCTCCTTCCCTCCTTTGACAATAAGTGACCTAGATAGGTTACTTCTTGACAACAATATTGGAGTTTAGAAGGTGACACCTTGTGATTTAACTCACAGAGATATTGCAGCAACGATACTGTAGCAATTTTGCAAATGTCCTGAGTATCAGCAGCCACCAATAAGTCGTCGACGTATTGGATTAAAGCCGCACCAACCGGCAACCTAAACGCATCTAGTTGACCCTTCAAGGCTTGACTGTAAATCGATGGACTTTCACAGTAGCCCTGAGGAGCGCGTTTGAACCGGAAGCTACGTCCACCAAGAGAGAAACCGAAAAGGTCCCTGCTCTCTTCGGCGATCGGGATGCTGAAAAACGCATTTTTCAAATCAATCACCGAGAACCATGAAGCAGTAGCTGGAATCAGAGTCAGTAGCGCCGTGATGTCAGGCACAACAGGGAATTGAGGAACCACAATTTTATTTACCTCCCGTAAATCGATAACAAAACGATAAACAGGCGGTTTGGTAGGATCAGTACGTTTAAGAATGGGCAGTACAGGGCTATTGCACACGTTTCCCCGAGTTTCTTCGATAACATCTTTCTCGATCAAGTCATAGATGATCGCTAACAAAGCTCGTTCACCATCAAGGGAGATACGGTATTGGGGAATACGTGGCAATCGCACATTCGATTTCAACTGAACAACATAAGGGGAGATATCAAGTAGGCCCACATCATTTGGACCCGTCGCCCACAAAGACGCAGGAAGAGAATCCAATTCCAGTGGAAGCTTATCGAGGGACAAATACATGGGAGAGACTACTCTCTCTCCTAACGTAAGCTTTACACCCGCAGGAGAACAATACAAAGTTGCATACAAACGTTTAAGCAAATCCAGACCCAAAAGATTTTCGCCACAACCAGTAGTCAAAATCAATGGAGCTTCGAGCTCACGAGGCCCAATTTTAAGGGGCAAAGGGCGCGAAACTGGATTGCTAACGGGGGCGCCAGAGAATCCAACGGAAACATTTGTTAAGCCAGACAAAGGTGCGCCAGGGAGTTTCGAATGCATGATAGAACTTTTCGCTGCACCAGTGTCCAACAGAAAAGGCTCAACGACGCCCGATGTAGCAACTGCGACGTAAGGCCCTCTCTGATCAACCGGAACTGATACCACTCCCTCTCCTTGTCTTTGGCTGTCCTAGTAATTACTATCGTCAGTTCCCTGATCGACGTAATAATCGTCTACATTGTACTGCGCAGATCGTCCTTGCGATGATCCACGTTGATCGAAACAGTTATTAGAATTTGATGAATGGTCAGAGCGATCATTCTGAGCACCACGACCTCTACCACGTGATGCGTGCTGTGAACCACCACGGCCTCCCCTAGACGAATTACCACTATTACGGTCATTTAAAGCAGGACAATTGAATTTAATGTGTCCCTCCTGTCTACAATAAGCACATTGATTGTACCCTAATGAAGATCGTTGGAAAGAGGAATCATTACGCGGCTGCGATCGATTCGATTGCGACTGTGATCTATTCTGCTGAGGCGCATTCTGATTAGAACGCGGCGGATATGCTTGTTGTAACAACACTTTAGTTTTTAGCTCTTTCGTCTTTTTATCAGCACGGTCAGTTTCCTCCTTTTCTCTATTTTCGTAATATTGTGCCGTAGCCAATATCTGAGCTGAGGTAGAAACGGCCCACGCACTTTCTGAATTCTTCAATTTATTGCTCAAGTCGGGCAATAAGTTCGATACGAATTTATCCACAAACAACCTCTGTCCACCCTCAGTACCCATATCCTGTCCACTATGATCAACGAATGCTTCCTCAAACCTCGTGAAGAAGTCTGATACACTCTCATCTTTCTTCTGCTTACAGGCTGACAACTTGTCCCAATTTACCCTCATAGCTGGCATAAGCGTTTTCATTAATGTAATGATTCGCTGGGGGAGATCAGCAATCAACTGATCGGGTTTAGTAGCAGCCACTTGTCCAGCGTCTGCCGCTGTAATGGCATTCCAATCACCACCTAATTCATTTGCGTGATCTTGGTGACGGATCTTAGCCCATACCGGTTGCGGTACGACATTACCAAACAACATGTCGATATCGGCAAGATTCATTACCGTAGCGTCTACGAGCTGCGATAATTCCTTATAATACCCTGCAGGATTTTTGCGAGGATCGGGCAAAGATTGTTTCACCTGAAGCACTTCCGATCTTTTCCATGGGAGGTGTATCCACACTCTCTGGAAATGTGCCGGAACTGGCTGGGCAGCAGTATTATCAGCTGGTATCCAAACCGGCGGAACTTCACGCATAGGATATTGGCCAGACTCGTCTTGTTTTTCAATGTCCTCAACGAACAATGCATGAGGAATAGGAGCGGGACGAAGAGATAGCAACCGCTCAATAGCACGTCGGACATTAGTATCTACTATCAGTCCAGTTGCGAACTGAAGCCGAAGTTCAGACAGGGCGGTCAGCACCTCGTCAGGCGCATAGGCCACTATCTGATCATGTAAGAACTTGCACATTTCGTCAAACACGTATCTCTGAGTTGGTATGTTGAATTGATCAAACGTTTCGAGGACAACACGAGGTGGATTTCTAACAGGGTTTACCATCCAACCCATCGCCATATTGTATAGCGCAACACGTTCTCTATTACCAGGAAGCTGGCTACGTCTCTGAGGACCATCAGAACCAGCAGACCCAAAAACAGGTCCGAGCGACTGAAAGAAGTTTGTCGCAATGGGAGAATTACGATTACGAGTAGAGGGGGAAGAGTAAGACACAGGACTAACAAGAGAAGGAGTAGAGACATTAGCAACAACAGGGGTTAACAACACAGGAGCAGTAGCGGGAGCAGTAGCGGGAACAGGAGTATGTGGAAGCGGAGGAGCAGTAGGAATAGAAACAGGCAAAGGAGCAGGAACAGTCGGAAGAGCGGGTGCAGGTTGAGGAACTGGTGGAGGAATAACAGGTGGAAGAACAGGTACGGCAGGGACCACAGGAGCTGCGGTACCCTGTACGTACGGAGGTGGCGACTTCATAAGATAGGACATTAAAGAATCCTCAACTGCCTCTTCCTTCTTATCCGACTCCGTAGGCAAAGCAGGATAGCATTTATCTATGGACATACGCTGTAGCCTCTCAAACACTTCCTTATCCTTATCCTCCTTATCACGCTGAAACTGCTCAGCTTTCTTCACTATGGTAGCAACAGTATCTCGCTGACTACGTTTATTCTGTCTGATCTCTTTCTGTCGGGCTTCTTTGCGCCACAACCGAAAGGCATCAAACATGGCCGGCCTAGATTTGCGTTCGAACAACTTTATTTCCAAATTATCTAAGATCGACGCTTCGAAGCTACCGTGAGGTGGCCAACGGAGATCGCCGTCTTTCTTTGTATATTTAATCCAATAATCGTTAAAAGCAATCGGGCCTAGCCCATGTTTGCTATATAAGTCATAAGTAGGAGTTCCAACCGGAGGTATCGGACACGAGTCCTCCAGCAGGGAATCCGCACCACAAGGTCTAAAACAACTGAACAAAGTACTGCGACCAGGCATCTTGCACACTAGCCGAGTTTCACAAACTTCAAGGGTTACGGGATTTACCAAGTCCCAGCAAGAACAAAACCCTCGGTTTTTGGCGGCTGCAGTCGTCAAACAAATACAACAACAAAGTACGCTAGCAAAGTGTCACCGACAAAAACACTCACACAGCGTTTACAACAAAAACACTCGCTAAAGTGTTTACAACAAAAACACTCGCTAAAGTGTTTACAACAAAAACACTCGCTAAAGTGTTTACAACAAAAACACTCGCTAAAGTGTCAACAACCAAGAACTCTGGGAGCGACCCACAAATACTTAACTCAAAGATCAATGGCGTCCTCAGGAAGGCCCGTCAATCGTCTCGCTATACCAAGGTCTACGCCAGGCGCCAAAACAGGTCTACAGTCAGGGCAGCAGTCCGTCGCAGCCGTCAGGAGGCGGGAATCTTCGCGGGAAAAGTCTTCGGGCCACTTATTTCGACAACAGGATCGATGAAGCGGGGTGCACCTTCCCTCGGAGATTTCACACGAAGTTCCTCACGATCGTCGGGCTTGGACCGGTACCACTGATGCAGCCCCACGTTGGGCGCCAACTGAAGGACTGGGTTCTTTTGGACCCAGCGGTGCCAGGGCACAACACCTGAAACCTTCGTGGGTAACCTGCTCCGGCGTACAAGTCACAGAGACACGGGACACTTCCTTCGGCGTCAAAGAGTCAAGGTTTATTTACTGCAGGGAACACAGAAGTCACAGGAAGTACATCGAGTGTAGTTCGGGGAGACTGCTTCAAATTGGTTCTGTGGATCGCTCCTTTTATACAGTTTTTACCCATAGGATAACATGATACACAATAGTTTACAACCCGGTTCCCACATTTAGCTCACAGAGGGGTCGCTTTGGTCACTTTGAAACACATAAGGTCCGGAACATAAGTGCGGAAACATTTGTCGGTTCCCAACTGTAAAAACCCATCTTCCCACCATTAGCAAATTCCAATCAGCAATAAAGTAGATCGAAATAGGAACGAAGACAGGTGCAGAGGAAGACGGAGACAGTGGGGAGATCGGAAAGGGTGTAAAAGGGGAGGTATCGAGAAGCACGAGATACAGGCATCAAAGGGACGTGCCTAATGAGATGCACGGCTGAGACAATAAGTCCGTGCGGCAAGATGAGCCTCGAGCGGCGCCATCTGCCTTACAGCAGCAACCCCCTCGTCATAAAGACACTTTCAAAGAACATGTGTCTTCCGCAAATATCTTGGGAGTCCCAGGGTCGCGAAGCGGACAGCGTCCGTTCGCTGACTACTTGAGGGCAAGAGACAAAATGGATGCCGTATCTAAGATGGAACCCGTGGGTACAGACGAAAAACCCACGTAACAAACGAACGGTTTAAGTTAGCACAGCGAAACTGCGCACACTTACTAAACTCGTCATTTGCGGTTCATAGATACCAGACTCGACCATATTCGTGCGAGTCGAAAACACCACTTACAATTGTCACGGAACCTCAGACTGTTAGGTTGATAGGGCGCCAGGCCCTAATGTGATTTATGTGGTGCGCAGGAAATGTGATTTATGTACTGTGATTTATGCACCGTGATTTATGTTGCAGGATTATGAAAAGTACAGTGTTTGCCAGGAATTAGTGGTTGTGTTCTACGTTTATTATTGGTTCTACATTTACTATTTTTACTTTGTGATGGTTCTGACAGTGGCCCTGTCATGTGTATATAATCCCCTGTAAATATTGCCTGGTGCCAGTTGGCACAGTGTATAATGCGTGATTACTATTCTAATGTGTTTATGATAATACAAAGGCTATTTTTATACATAACATTGTGGGGACTTCCTTTTGTGGTGTGCCTAGTATGTTGCTGCTGTGTGTGTGTTGCGCAAACGCTTTACACATTGCCTCTGGGATAAGTCTGACTATTCGTGCCAAGCTACCAAGGGGGTGAGCAGGGGTTATCTTCGGCGTGTAACTCCCTTTGCCTTGACTAGAGTGGTGGATTCTGCCTGGCTTTGGCGCAAGCCTTAGCCAACCAGAAATCCCATTTCTAACAGAAACCATAACAAGCATTGGAAATGCAATAGGGCTCGCATTAGGAAAGTTTGAGCTATTGGTATTGTAAATGTCGATTTTTTCATTTATGTTTTTTTTTTTAATAGCGAAATTAATAGCTTTGTCATTTACAATGCCAATAGTTATAACTTTTGCAAAATGTGACACCTATAGCATTTGTAATGCAATATGTGTTGTATTTGCGTGACTTACATGTATTGATATTACAAATGACAATGGCTTTTAATTTTTTTAAATAATTAATACTTAAATAAAAGTTAATGTAATTTATAATGGAAATAGCTTAAACTTTTGTAAATAACTTTTGTGAAGATTATGTTCAGTGTATTTTTTGTGACGAAATTCCAAGAACAGATGTGAAATATTAAAATCTTTTTTTTACATTTTTTATACAGCTTGAAACATTGAGAGAACATATTTGAACCAGGTGTTGTTGAATGGTTGCACAGATTGATGCTGTGGTGGCGCTGAGTGATGTTGTGATGGCGATTGAGTGATGCTGTGGCGTTCAGTGATGCTGTGGTAGCGCATAGTGATGTTGTGGTGCCCCTGAGTGATGATGTGGTGGTGCTGAGTGATGCTGTATGCTATGCTATGTTTTGTTTTGCTATCCTATGTTTTGCTTTGTTATGCTATGCTATGTTTTGCTATCCAATACTTTGATTTGTTATGCTATGCTGTGCTGTGTTTTGTTATGCTATACTATGTTTTGTTATGCTATGCTATGTTTTGCTATGCTATGCTTTGTTATGCTATGCTATGTATTGTTGTGTTTTATTATGCCATGCTTTGTTTTGCTATGCTATGTTTTGTTATGCTATGCTTTGTTGTGTTTGGTATGCTATGTTTTGCTATGCTATTATATGTTTTGTTTTGCTATGCTATGTTTTGTTGTGTTGTGTTTTGTTAAGCTATGCTATGTTTTGTTGTGTTTTGCTATTTTGTGTTATGCTATGTGTGGTTGTGTTTTGTTATGCTATGTTTTGTAATGCTATGCTATGTTTTGTTTTGCTATCCTATGCTTTGTTTTGTTATGCTATGCTGTTTAGTTTTGCTATCCTATGCTTTGTTTTGGTATGCTATGCTATGTTTTGTTGTGTTTTGTTAGGCTATGCTATGTTTTGTTGTGTTTTGCTATGCTATGCTTTGTTATGCTAAGCTATGCTTTGTTATGCTATGCGATGTTTTGTTATGCTATGCGATGTTTTGTTGTGTTTTATTATGCTATGCTTTGTTTTGCTATGCTATGTTTTGTTATGCTATGCTTTGTTATGCTATGTTTTGTTATGCTATGCTAAGCTTTGTTTTGTTATGCTATGCTGTGTTTTGTTATGCTATGCTGTGTTTTGTTATGCTATGCTGTGTTTTGTTATATTTTGCTATGTTTTGTTGTGTTTTTTATGCTTTGCTATGCTATGTTTTGTTATGTATGCTACGTTTTGTTGTGTATTGTTATGCTATATTTTGTTGTGTTTTGTTATGCTATGCTATGTTTTGTTATGTTATGCTATGTTTTGTTCTGTTATGCTATGTTCTATGTTTTGTTGTGTTTTGTTGTACTATGCTATGTTTTGTTGCGTTTTGTTATGCTATGCTCTGCTTTGTTGTGTTTTGCTATGCTATGTTTTGTTATGCTATGCTATGCTTTGTTGTGTTTTGTTATGCTATGCTCTGCTTTGTTGTGTTTTGCTATGCTATGTTTTGTTATGCTATTTTTTGTTTTGTATTCCTATGCTTTGTTTTGTTATGCTATGCTATGTTTTGCTATCCTATGCTTTTTTGTTATGCTATGCGGTGTTTTGTTATGCTATGCTATGTTTTGGTATGCTCTGCTGGTGAGTGTCTGTGTGGCGGTGTGAGGGTGAGGGTGAGTGAGGGTGAGGGTGTGTGAGGGTGAGGGGGTGTTATGGCTGTCTTTCTGCCAGCTCTCTGGAGAAGAAGAATGATGGAGAGTGACTCCAGCCTATCACCCCCATAGCATAGGGATTAGGCCGATAGATAGGGACCCTGTCTTACAGATATAAGGGCATTTTCGTGCCATTTCCCTTAGAGTAAGGCTTATGAATTTAAGTGAGGGGTTAGATATATAAGTATTAGTCATGATTTACTCATTTGCTAACATGCCGATCTGTTTCTCATGGAGCTATGCATATTATGGGCTCCGTAGGCCTTAAGCGAGACAGACTCCATTTTGCTTTCTGCCTGGTAGCTCGAGAAGGCTTTCTAGGTGAAGTGTAATGTTTTAGTTTCAAGCTGTTGTCCGCTTGGAGAGAACCGGTTCAGGCTGACCCTTATCGAAGGAATGTATTTTTCTCCACTCCGAAGACACAACTTCAGGCCGGCCGGCTGGGAAAGTGTCCTTGGTACGGGGAGGTACAAGAATTTGGTGGGCGGCAGGTTACTGGCCGTGAATTTCCATGAAGGAACGGGCTTTGATATTAGCGAAGGTGTTAGTCTTTCAGTCAGTTAGTCCGTAGGCGGCATCTAGCCGTTAGCATCTCTGCTATTATTCACTTTCATGGTGGACAAGTCGCCATCTTTGAAGTCGGAGAAAGATTTAAGACCGAAACTCTCTGAAAATAGACTGAACGAGAAGTGGCGCGGAGCGCACTAATGCAGAGAGAGAGAGACGGTAGCTAATTAACAGCAAGGTTCCGAGGTCCTGAGGGGGAGCAGACGAGTTTGAGCCTATCGGTGCAGACGTGTACTTGTGACGGCTGAGGGTGACTGCAAGGCGAGCCAGGACCCAGAGACGAGACAGGAGCCTAGATGACTGCCGAGTCCCGATTTCCCATTAACCAGGTGATGTCCGACCGATTCTTATAGTGCGTGCACCCTAATCTTTATCTTTTATTCCCTTTGCAAATGTAATGCTGCCTAGTAATGTGATTTATGTTTATTGTTAATAAATACCCTAATTCATATAGAATTATCGTGTACCTGGTGCTTGTGTTCAATCTTGGTAAATGAGGCTCCTAGTTGAGCACTGTTTAGACGAACGGATGAGAAATCCCGATCAGACGAATGGTAGCCAAATAAAGAGGGAGTGAGTGGACCTTTGATGTTATGAGCACGGAGTACATTATACAATCTGAATCCATATCCAAAGTTATTATTTTAGTTTTATCCTAAGTAGACTGCTGAGATATCATCCCAATAATGTTTCATAGGAATGTGGTCGTCGTTGATATGCGGCGTTAATGAGAACGGCGGGAGGGACACCGCCGTGTAAAGCCACCGGATTGTGGTATAAGACTAAATGAGAGCGACAGGAGGGACACTGTCGTGTATGTTTCGCAGGATCGCGAACGATTTGGAAAAGGGAGCATTGGGTTCTGCAGGCCCGTGTGTAGACACGCCGGATTGTGTGTCAGATCTGCCCTAGGGTAGAACGGTCTGGGTCGGGGCGACCGCGAGGCCAACTGATGTGAATAAGATATTGTAGAAAATCCATATATGTATATTGTCATTCCCCATTCTTAGGTGCGACCTGTATATTCATCTTTATATCTACTCAGTGTAAATACGATCTAAGAAGGGAAGGTGAGTACGTTTTGGCTGGGTCACAGGGGCCCCTGGGGGCTGATCCCATCTAAACAGAAAATCCAGCCATTACAGGGGGTGTGAGGGTGAGTGAGGGTGTGAGGGTGAGGGGGCGTGAGGGTGAGGGGGTGTGAGGGAGAGGGTGTGAGGGTGAGGGTGTGTGAGGGTGAGGGGTTGTGAGGGTGAGGGGTTGTGAGGGTGAGGGGGTGTGAGGGTGTGTGAAGGTGAGAGGGTGAGTGAGAGTGAGGGTGTCTGAGGGTGAGGGGGTGTGAGGGTGAGGGGGTGTGAGGGTGAGGGGGTGTGAGGGTGAGGGGGTGTGAGGGTGAGAGGTGTGAGAGTGAGGGGTGTGAGGGTGAGGGTGTGTGAGGGTGAGGGTGTGTGAGGGTGAGGGGGTGTGGGGGTGTGAGGGTGAGGGGGTGTGGGGGTGTGAGGGTGAGGGGGTGTGAGGGTGAGGGGGTGTGTGAGGGTGAGGGGGTGTGTGAGGGGGTGAGGGTGTGGGGGTGTGAGGGTGTGTGAGGGGGAGGGTGAGGGTGAGGGGGTGAGAGGGTGTGAGGGTGAGGGGGTGTGAGGGTGAGGGGGTGTGAGGGTGACAGGGTGAGGGTGACGAGGATGAGGGTGTGTGAGGGTGAGGGTGTGTGAGGGTGAGGGTGTGTGAGGGAGGGTGAGAGGGTGTGAGGGTGTGAGGGTGAGAGGGTGTGAGGGTGAGAGGGTGTGAGGGTGAGAGGTTGTGTGAGGGTGAGGTTGTGTAAGGGTGAGGGTGGGTGAGGGTGTGTGAGGATGAGGGGGTGTGTGAGGATGAGGGGGTGTGTGAGGATGTGGGGGTGCGCCTTGGTTTTGCGGTATTAGCAAATTGGCAGCAGGTGCTCAACCTAGCGGTTATTGTAAAGTCACGGGCGGACCGTGCTATGAAAAGGTTTCATATAAAACATACATACTCGCCATGTCTCCCTGTGTCAGCAGGAACAAACCGGTTGATTCTCTTCTCTGCTGCTTGTTCGTGACTTTGGTTACTATCAATGCCAGCAATATACCTAGTGGGTTCCTGTGTCTCTGGCACACTGCAGTGTCTGCTTCGAGTCTGGCCGGGTGCACGCATCCTTTCATTGTTTTGAGATGGTGCATAACAATTAAAGTGGCCCAATTTAACATGTCTATTCGAAACTGAATGCCCAAGTACGCAAAGGAAGGAGTGGCATTAACCCAATTATTTCGCAAAACTCGTCTTTTTTGTTTTCATTAAAAAATCATCCTGACCCTGCGCATGAAAACCTACAAAATGCAACCTTCCCAAGAGTGCTCACACTTACACAATTTAGAACGTTTTAACGCTGGCTTGAAGAAGTTTTAAGACTCTCTTGATCCAGGAAACACAAGCCTCATTGTTATGTGTTTTTGCCTGGTTTAAAACAGTAACCAGAAAATACAGTCTTAAGACAGTTTAAAGTCCAGGCGGCCAGTTTAAGACCGTCTAACACCAGGACAGAGATATCTTTGCTAGTTTAAATATATGGCAACATTTGTGCAGCTGTGTGACTAAGAAAGGTGAATAAAAGGAGACGCAGCCGTGAAACTAAAAGTACGGCCGGCCGGCCGTGAATAATTAGGGGATGTGGAAGGGAGGCTGGGCTGCCTTTGATGTGGTAATACGAGGCAGGCAGGAAGGCGGCTGGTGGCATTGTGCACGCGCTTTTTAGGGCTTGCGCTTGCGCAATGACCTAAAAAGCACATGCACTGCATGGAATCGCCAGTAGTTTAACTCTGGATAAGCCACTATAGAGCTTCGCCAGCTATGCGCAAGCGCATCAGCAGGCGAGCCCTAAAAAGGGAGATTTTAAAGACCAGTGGGTACAGACTTTCCAAAAAAGAATCTTATACAAACCACAATATACTATACAATAACAATTGAAATCAACTTTTATAAGTTCAGCTGATAGTTAATGTTTCTGACAAGTGAAAGAAGTTTTCTTTTTTAAGACGCAAACTCTCACACACCGTTAGGTGGCATGCTTCATCATAGGCTCTAAATGCCCAATTGGCCTGGCAAGGCATGGGAGTGCTGATGTCTAATCCGAATTTTCAAGAATCAGGTATTTTGAGTGTGAAGAAGGTATACAGGCTTTCAAAATACTGACATCAGTAAACTAAGGAAGACACAATGCTGTATTTACAGGTGAAGAAGGAGAGTAGGTGTTTGTGTATGTGTGTGAGAGAGAGAATGAGCAGTGTGAAGAGAAGGCACACAAGGGGGTACATGCAGAAAGACCAAGAGAAAGACAGTGGTGAAGAGAAAAGTGGTATGAAGGGGTGAGAGCGATTGAGACACTCCGGAAACCACTATGCCTTCACCGACCAATTAATTTTCAATTCACAGCCTAATAGTCTCAGAATTGAAACATTTTTAAAATCTAATTATTCATAACAAAATAATTATTACTGATTGATCTGATCGAGCCAGTGCTTAATTTGTAAATTAATAAGTGTCAGGGCACCGACTAGGAGGCCATTGCAGTTTGCACCACCCATTACCGCTGACAAAGATGGTGCCAACACAATTATGTGTCGGTGCTGAGTATCAGAAACCAATTAAGAGCCGGTGTCCAGCACCGGAAACCACCTGCTCAAATTAGGCACTGGTCCAACTGACAACAAGAAACAGAAAACTCACACAGCTCATTGCTTTGAGTTACTAGGGAAAGTATCACTCGAAGTGCCACCAATTTGACAGAAGGAGAATGCCCCTTATGAAAGCACTAAAATGTCACACATATAACCTGAAAACGTGGGAGGAACGCCTCTGACATAACCGCAAACGTGTTTTTATTAAAAGAGATACGCAGTGTTTGTTCTTGACCTACCTCAGCTGCGGATGAAATCAAACATACGACAGTGAGCCTCAGGGGCTTTCCTCTCTCTGCGGCCTGAGTTCTGTCTCATTCAGAGGGCTGGCTCCCGCAACTCGTGTTCCGTGTGTAAACATGGAAGACGTACTTCCCCTCGCCTGGATTGGCTGCCTGTCTTCTTTACGAATTAGCAGCCGCAACCCGTCGGATCTTGTTGGGGAGGTCCGTCTACTTCTTAGAAGTATGTTGCGCGACACAACAGAGACCCGAATGTTAAATGTCTTGAAAACTAGATATTTTCCATTTCTACAACTGTCAAATGAGAAAACGCGTTTGAACACTCACTCTTTTAAAGAGAGTATAATGTAAACACTTAATAAGGTAGCCCATATCCAACCAAACCCGTTCTTTTGTGCTCCTTTGGCAATACACGTGTTGTTTTTCTTCTTCCGCAAGATACATTGTAAATTAGAGGGACCCGGAGTCCCGGATTTGTTGAGACAGTCGCAGTATTTCACCAGATGTCCCGGCGGATTTCGGGAAATGTAGCTTATTGTCCCAGTTTTTATAGAGAGTTGACTGAAAAATGTGGGAAGTGCCTTTTTACGTTTTCCAAAGCAGGGATAGGTAGCCCGTAGCAGCTGTTGCAAGAAAGCAATTTAATTCATGGGCATGATCCTTGCTTTAAAACGTGCATTTTATATGTTCTTTACTGTTTCTTCCATATTTCAATGCTGACCGCTGTAGTCCTGTGCGCCCAGTTGCAGTAAAATTGTAGTCCTGTCTCTGTGAAATGTGCTGGTTTTTGGCTTTAAAGTTCTGGTCACCCTATTACAAATACCTGTCAGATCTAAAGAAGTTAATTACGGTTTCCCTTTCTTTACCCATATACAGTGGTTGAAGTGCAGGAAAAAAGTATGAGGACTATGATCCAGAGTGCCATGGGGTGGTGGTCAAAGGTTTGGCTAACAAGAACAAAATATTCTGTAACTATGGAGCATATTTACAAGTGAAGAAGTGTGGCTCAATGGTTAGAGCGGCAGACCCTGATGCAGAAGTCTGGCCCGGGACTAGGGTTCAATTCCCTGCCTTGGTAGGTCTTGGGCTCAAAATTCCACGGACCTGATAATTCTCGCCTCGGTGCCTATTCCAATCATGGAGTCCCACTCTGCAACTCTGGGCAATAGCTTGCTTAATCTCCACAACGGTCCCCACAACGCTAAGGATGCCTGGCCTCCACCTTGGGGGTGCCCTGGAGTGGACACCTCACAGGGAAAGCCAGGAGGGGTTCCACAGCGGTATTCATACAAGCGCCTTGAGACCCTTGAAGGTGAGTAGTGCACTATACAAGTATCAATTTTTACATTTTATTTACAAGGAAATGGCGGAGTGTGGAGCTGTGATGCAAATTCTGCAGCGCTCTGCCATTTCCAAAAACCAGTGATGTGCCGTATTTACAACAATACGGCGCACCCCTGTGTCTTCCCTAGCGCTGGTGCTAAAAATAGCTGCCTAGCGCCAACACAGACATCCTTTCCCCATAGTGCAAGGGTGCCTACATTGAAGGGAACTGTTGTTTATGTGCAGGAAGGTTTCCCTTCCTGCACATAAACAATCAATAATGGCAATTTTTTATTTTTAGGTCTACTGCATTCTGCAGCATACATAAAAGTAGCAAATAGTCATTATTTAATGATTGTTTATGTGCAGGAAGGGGCACCTCCCTGCACATAATCATTAATGGTGTTTTGCTTTTTTCTATGTGTGCTGTAGAATGCAGCACAAATAGAAAAAGCAAAAAGAAGAAGAAATAAAGGTATTTCTCCTCGTTGTGCCATTTGGTACAATCTTGCATTGATTAACATGGATGACCAGTGGAAAGGCTATTAAGCAGTTTTTCCTACGTGCTGCAGAGTAGCATATAGGGTTTGCTATTGATGGGTTAGTAATGACTAATCCTCTCGAGTGGATTCAATATTACTAATGTGGAAACGCCACTTTGGGAAAGTGGGCATTTCTGTGCTCATGGCTACGTGTACCGTCAGCCTGTCTCCAATCCCCATCTGAGTGCTCTGGGACAGTTACATCTGTGCATTCCTGATAGAAGGCCATAAACTAGGGGTTCAAGGGAAACTGCAGACCTCTGACTCTGAGGGGCCTTCCTCGAATGGATACAAGGGGGTGGAATTGGCACCTGCATTCTAAGGGGCAGGGTCTTGGCCCCACAAAAAATATTGATCAAGCCTCCCAGGGTAGGATGTCAGCCTGAACAAAGATAAGAGAGGGCCCTTTGCATTTCAAAGGTGGCCTTTTAAACTGATCTCCTCTTCAAAGGCCACTGTGCGTATTACTACTGGGGCTCTTCCCTCAGGAGTTAGAGACGCTTTGGGGATTGGAACCGTACTACGTGGATTCAATGCTGGGACATCAACAAGAGGAGCGACTGGGGCAGGACGACTGCAACTAGATTCTATGTCAGGACGGAGGCGAGGATTATGCAGTCCTTTCTTCTCTTTATTATAATAGCAATTCAAAGAAAAAACCAATCAGCACATAACAACTGAACCACAACTCCCATGAGCACATGGGGCACAGTGTCCATAGTAACCATCAGCCAATAATGATGCCGTCCGTTGTATAATTATCCATGACGTCCCTTCCTCTTCCTCTTTCTTCTCTGCTCGTCAGATAAGTCACTCTATTTTTTCCTCTCTAGCGTACTGTGGTTTGTGATTTAGTATTATTATCTGCCTGTGCAATAGCGCTGTTTCTGTTGTGCGCTTTTCTCTGTGTTTTGCCCTCGGCAGTTGACGAGCGACAAGCTCTGCTTGCGCCGTGACCGCCGATCTAACGCGGACTGTGTGAAGCGCGCCCTCGCGCTTCCTCGGCTCTGTGGGGCGCCACCGTTGTGAGAAGGCTGCGCTTGCGGTTCTTTTCTTCCTTCGGTGTGCGCGCTGAGGCAGGCTGTTACCGGCCTCACCAACCCTCGCATTTGACACCGGTTCGGTGCTTCTTGAGCACGCTGTGTGCGACGACACCTAGTGGCGGTTTACAGTTACCGCAGGTAGTTTTGACAGATAGGCTGTCAGAGCACAGGCGAGGGGGCTACCTTTCGGATTTTAGGCATAAGGGGTTTTTGTGCTCACACCCTAACAGAATGCAGTCTGCTGAGCAGTCAAAACCCCCCATTCAAGAGGCGGAGGAATTATGCTGCACCCAACCCTTGCCTCCGGCGATTGATCGCGCGCTTTCTCAGGCACTGGACACGGTGCTAGCGCCCCGGCGGGAGAGAGTGGATGCCCTCACCCAAAGTATCCCCGGGGTGTTCGGTAACGCAGTGCCTGCTGACCCCGGACCCAGAGGTGCGCAAGGGGGAGGGAAAAAGTGAGAAGTGTCACGCGGGGCACCTGGAGGAGTTCGTCCGCTTGAGGGACTCCTTCTGTAAGAGTGCGCAAACGCTGAAAAATGTACCCTGCCGGGAGGGTTTCTACCCCGGAGAAGATGGCAACGAGGTCGCCCCGGACTCAGACCATGAGGATGGTTTCCCCGTGGAGGAAGAGGGTGTTACCGAGGACGATGACTCCTCGGAGGATGAGGATGAGTATACCGGGCGGCCCTGGCGCCCGGCGTCTCAGTCTTCGGGGTCTGTAGCGGGGAGGATAAAACTCCCGATATGTTTGATCCGACAAAGATCTACCATCCACGTTCGTCGGAATAGACCCCTGACCCCAAGGTCGGTGCATATGTGGCGGGAAAAGTTTGCCAACCCCTGGAGAAGGAGGTTCGGACCCACATGCGGGGAGAGTGCCCTCGCCCAACACTAGAGGGCAGAGTGGCGGCCACCCCGAACATCGACGAGAAACTCTATGCGTTCTTCTCTAAATTTGTGAAGGACCTTAGGAAGGGCATAGAACGTTCCTGGCCCAACTGCCAGGATAAGCTCCTGGACGCCGTGGGCCCCGTGACCCAGATCATCCAGTTAGCCGAGAGGGCCAAGGAATCTGGGAAGGCGATGTCCACGGAGGTCGTGGCAGGTTGGGCGCAGCCAGCTCTATGCTTCCTGGGCAACGCGAACTGCGCGTTGGCAGCGGAACAGAGGAGGTCTCTCCTCATAAAGATAGATCCTAAGCTGGGAGATCTAGCCACCTCGGAGGCAGGGCCTATTGCACAAGGCAAGTTGTTCGGTGAGCCCTTCATAAAGGAGTTGAATAAATTTGTCACTACCTTTTCGGCTCTGGACAGGGCGCAGACGCCCATCAAAAAGATTTTTCCTGGACGGGTTTTTGCTGGGGCCGGAAGAGGACAGGGTCGCTCCTCCGGCCGCCAAGTTCAACAAGGCCCTAATAACAGGAACCAGCAGCGCAGCAACAACGGCTGGAACGACGGTCGCCAGGGGAACTTCTACCCTAGCCGAGGCACCGGCAAAGGGCGCGGCAGAGGCTATCATGGCGGGGCCAATGCACCCGGTGGCCCATCCGGTGAGTGTTACACTTTTTTCCCCATCCGTTCTGGGGGGGGAGGTTACGAGATCATCTCCACAACTGGTGCAAAATCTCCTCAGACCCTTGGGTGCTCCAGACGGTTCGGGGCTTCCGGATAGAGTTCTATGGCACTCCCTGTAAGAGGGTTTGCCCTCGCCCCTTGGTTTTTTCCACGGAAGACAAGATTCTGATCGAAAACGAGGTGTCGGAACTCCTCAGGAAAGGAGCGATCCGCAGGACTCGTCTGCACCCTTCGGGGTTCTTGAGCAACATCTTCCTAGTCCAGAAAAAGGACAAAGGGTTTTGCCCGGTTATCAACCTAAGAGAATTCAACGAGTGGCTAGTTTACCGCCACTTCAAGATGGAGGGAATCTATCTGTTACGCGACATTCTCCTCCAGGGGGACTGGATGGTTCGCCTTGACTTGAAGGACGCGTACCTCACGGTGCCGATCTTCCCGCCTCACAGGCGATTTCTACAGTTCTTGTGGAATGGGGAAGTCTTCGAGTTTCTAGCACTCCCCTTCGGCCTCTCGTCGGCCCCATGGTGCTTTACGAAGCTCCTACGACCGGTAGTGGAGACTCTTCGTGAGAGAGGCGTCCGGATGATCATTTATCTCGACGACATCCTGATCATGGATCAGTCGCCGGATCGACTTCGTTCCCACCTGAACATGACTATTGCCCTGCTCCAGGACCTGGGGTTTGTGGTGAATGCTCAGAAGTCCGAACTTCGTCCGAGGAGACAGATGACCTTTCTGGGTTTCCTCATAGATTCGGAGACGGCTTGCCTCAGCCTTCCGCAGCAGAAGGTGACCAAGATTCGCAAAGAACTCTCCCAGACCCTTCGGAGAGACAGAATCTCCCTTCGGCACCTGGCTCGGATCGTGGGTCTCCTCTCATCCTCGATTCAGGTGATCTTTCTGGGCCCGTTACACTACAGGGCCCTTCAATGATTGAAGGCTCAGCATCTCCGGAAAGGACTCACCTACTCTGAACTCATCTCCCTCACGGAGGAAACGAGGACAGAGTTGCGCTGGTGGATAGAGCACATGAGTGCGTGGAACGGAAGAGCGATCTTTGGATCCAGCCCGGACCTTATCATCGAATCAGATGCCAGCAGAGCAGGCTGGGGAGCCCGCTGCGGCGAGATCACGATGGGGGGCCGTTGGTCGGAGGAAGAGCTTCAGCTTCACATCAATTGCCTCGAGCTCCTGGCGGGCTCCTTCGCGGTGAAGTCTTTGACCCAGAACCAGGTGTCGTGCTGCATCCTGCTGCGCAGGGACAACGTGTCAGCGGTGCAATATATCAATCGCCTGGGGGGACCTCGGCCCCGGGCCCTAGCAAACCTAGCAAAAGACTTCTGGTACTATTGCCTAGAGAAGCGGATTTCGGTGTCGGCGGAATATCTCCCGGGCACGCAAAACTCGATCGCGGACTGGCATTCCAGGAATTTCCAGGATTTCAGCGACTGGAGACTGCATCCTGCGGTCTTCCAGGCTTTGATGACCATTTGGGGGCCGTTCTCGATGGACCTGTTCGCTTCCCGACTCAACCGTCATCTCCCGAGGTTCGTGAGCTGGAGGCCGGACCCGGAGGCGACAGCGGTAGACGCATTTCTACAGAACTGCTCACTGGAACAGGCTTACGCGTTCCCTCCCTTTCTAATGATTCCTCGAGTAGCGGCGCAGGTTCACCGACAACAAGCATCGCTGGTACTGGTGACCCCCTTTTGGTGGGCTCAGGCCTGGTTTCCCCCACTGTTAGAACTGTCGTGGGATTGTCCGATTCGACTGCCCTTGTTCCCTTTGTTACTTTCGGGACCCATGGGAGAGGGGCACCCGCTGGTACTTCAAGGGACCTTACACCTCATGGCGTGGAGGATTTCAGGGGACGTCGGCAAGACGGACGCCTTTCGTCAGACGCTGAGGAACTCATCAGCAGGGCTTGGGCCCCAGGTACAGTCAAAAGGTACCGATCGGCTTGGCAGCGGTGGCGTCGTTGGTGTCTGGGAAGACACGCCGATCCCGTGCGGGCCGATGTTACCCACATTCTAAATTTTTGGGCCGAATTGACTCAATCGGGTTTGGCCTATCGGTCTGTCAACTCTTTCAGATCCGCCATTTCAGCGGGGCATGCCCACATAGATGGAAAACCGGTGGGCGCACATCCTTGGGTTTGCAAGCTCATGAAGGGAGCTAGGCTCTCCAAGCCCCCGAAACCCAGATATCAGAACCTCTGGGATGTCAATATCATCCTGCGCTTCCTTTGCTCCTGGCGCGATAACCAGTATCTGAACAGGAAGGAACTGTCGTCTAAGTTGGCGATCCTATTGTGTCTGGTTTCGTGCAAGCGCTAGACCTCATGGCACGGATTTTCACTCCAGAGGGAGTTACTTTCACGGTTGCTAGAAGGACCAAAACTAATATCAGATCGGTGTCCTATCCGACGTTTCCGGAACAACCGAAACTGTGTGTGGTGCGCTGCCTCAAGGCGTATGAGGACATGACGGCGGAGTATCGCCCTCCAGGAGAACGTCAGCTTCTCATTGCTCTGCAGAAGCCGTTTAAGGTGGTTTCAGCCCCATCCATCGCTAGGTGGGTCCTTTGGATCATGACTGAATCGGGGGTGGATGTGACTAGATTTGGAGCACACTCCACGAGAGGAGCAATGGCTTCTAAAGCCATTCAGGTGGGCGGTAGGCTAGAGGACATCATGGTAGCAGTGGATTGGTCCTCGGAATCCACGTTCAAAAAGTTTTACTTCAAGCCCATCTATGGCGCAGCGGAACTGGTGGTGGATAAGCTTTGAAACTGCATAATCCTCGCCTCCGTCCTGACATAGAATGGAAAATTTCCTAGCTATCGTAACGGAAAGTTTCAATTCTATTAAGGACTAGGAGGCGAGGATTATCCCTCCCGAGACTCGCTGGTCTCGACCCACCCGAACACCTTCGTACTCCAGTAAGTATTAATTTACGATTTATACCGCTGCTATGCTTATACAACGAGATGTGTTGGAACAGGATAATAAATGTGTATATGTACTAGATCTCAGTTTTTTTCACATTGCATAGCTCTGGTGATTCTTGTAATTGCTGTGTACTGCCTCTCTTTGATTTCTTTCGGGAAAGAAGAGCTGGATAACGGTTGTCTTGTTTGATTTAGGACAAGACCAGAAGGATTGAAGGGCGTTCCTGTGGCTATTTCCTCACAGAGAAGAAGAGGAAGAGGAAGGGACGTCATGGATAATTATACGACGGACGGCATAATTATTGGCTGATGGTTACTATGGACACTGTGCTCCATGTGCTCATGGGAGTTGTGGTTCAGCTGTTATGTGCTGTTAGACCTGGCACCTTGGCGTGAGTTTCCCTTCCACTTTTTGCTGGTGTGCCTCCGATGTTTTGCTGGTTTTCCGATACTCAGGGCACTGCGCCACGGCCGACCCGTGCCGCAGTGCAAGTGCTCCCTACTGTAAATTGTACATGTGATTGATGTCCATGATTGGTTCATTGGATTTACTGTTAGTCCCTAGTAAAGTGCACTAGGAGTGCCAGGGCTTGTGAATGCCAATACTGCTAGTGGGCCTGCAGCGCTGGTTGCGCCACCCACAGAAGCAGCCGCAAGATGTGTCTGGGGACTGCCACCGCAGAACCCGCGTGCAGTCTCGTACTGTCATGCTGTTTGGGCAAGTGCACCCACTTGCCAGCCCCGAAACCTTCCCTTGACTTCATATTAGTCACCCCTCTGGTAGGCCTGAGGGCAGGGTGCATTGTAAGTGTAAGGTAGGACAAGCCCTGATGTGTGTGGCATGTCCTAGTAGTGAATTACACCTAAATTTGTATTTCACTATTGTAAGGCTACCTGCTTCCTTTAGGCCAGAACGGGCTGCTGGAATTATTACACTCTATAATCCCAGCAGGCTCAGGGAGCATGGTAGAGAGTCGTGTTTAGTATGCCTGAACTCAGGATAATGAAATATTTCTTTTAGTAAAGTTTATATTAATATCCTGTGTTTGCAAATGCTACTTTTGGAAAGTTAGCATTTGCTTGCCTAACCATTTCAGCCCGCCTCTGCTGGTATGTGTATCTGACTGTCTGGGAGGTGTGAGTGACAGGGCTGGGGGATGACAGGTGGTGAATGCGCAGATTACACCTTAGTGTGAGGTAGGAGTGGCTCTTGACTCTGAATCTTGCTGTGCTCTACCACCACAATGCTGGCTCCACCCTCCTGGCGAGCGGCTGATGACTCAGCCGACACCTGGCCCAGGAAGGGCGAAGCCCCATCAACAAGGTACTTCTGGCTGCCCCTGTCCGCACAATGCTGGCTCCACCTCCTGTGGGGCGTCTGATGCGCCTGCCCCTCACACTGAAAGCAGAAGCCGGATTATGCCCACCAGAGTACTCAAGGACTGAAAGTGGCTGTGCAAAGGCCCCCCTGGCCTGCGAGAACAAAAGAAATGCAGTATAAAAGTAGGAGCCCTGCTCCTTGAAAATTAGATCCTGTTTGGGCTACAGAAGGAACTCTACCCGACGAGAAGGACCGGGAAGGACAAGGAAGAGTGCTGTCTCTTGCCTGTGTCTGGTGCCTTGCTGCAGAAGGAGAGGAAAAGGAAAGACTACAAGAAGACTTTTGCTTTGTGAAACTTTGTGCCAAACTCTGCTGAAAGATCTCCAAGGGCTTGCTGTTGAACTTGCCCCCTGACCAGCGCCCCAGGACCAGTGGGCGCTACACCCTGAAGAAAGCGACTGTGTGGGCTGCTTATCGCTGCAGTACTGACCGAGGGGTCTGGGAGCGCTGGGCAAGCCTGCCACGCTCCCCGTAATCCAAGGCATCGACATTCCCCCAAGCACCGTGACCGGGGCCCAAAGCAACAGCGAGAGCAACGTGAGGTCCAGCCGCCGCTGGCCCGAACACCGTGACCGCATCTGCACCGGGAGCCCGAGAGCAACGTGAAGGAGGACCCGTCCGGTCCAAGCTCCCGAATTGACTGCGCTTCGAGCCGTCAATCCACCTGCGAAGACGGACAGCCGCCCTGTGATAACCCCCCTCTGGTCGGCATCCTGCCCAACAGCCCAGCTGTGAGCGCACAGCTGCAACCGGCCCTTGGCTGGTTACGTCCTGCACTTGGGGACCATACTGCCACTGGCCGCCACCACACAGCCGCCGCCTCCAGGGTCGGAGCGAACGACGAGGAAAGGACCCTGCCGCCACAGAGCACCGCCGCCCCGGATGACCCGTGACCTGCCGGCTGAGAGCCGCAGCGAACAGCGACCCCGGAAAAGCAACGCGACGTGGGACAGCTCCCCTGGAAGCCGCCCGCTCCACAAGAATTTGAAAGGTACTGTGTGGTATCCTCACGGTGCGAGCGTCCTGCAACCCGAGCTCGCACCGCGCTATCTGCTCCCAACGCGAGCCGCCTCTGAAACCGAGGCTCGCACCGCTCCTGGTCCTCGAGGCCCGAGCTCCTCTCTGAAACGAGCAGAGACAGCGGAAAGCGCATTGAGGCGCTACGAGACACTGAACCTTGTTGACCCTGGGCAGAAGGCCCAAAAGATTGCTTATTGCTAAGAACGAACTGTGGCAACCTGAACTTAAGTAAACTGGAACCGCTATTGAAAGTTTGACAACTGTATTTACAAACCTGCTTGAAATCTATATAAAGATATATATTTTTACAAATACAGTTTGGTGTCATTGTGTGGTGGGTTGGTTGTGATGGTGTGATATTGCAAATGTTTAACCCTATGTGCCCCAAAGATTAGCCTAAGACTGCTTAAGCCACACTACCTAGAGGGTAAGCAGAGGTTGTCTTGAAGGTAACCCTCAGCCCTGACGAGGAAGAGAGAGTCCCTGCTTGTCGCTAGTGCTACACTGCGCCAACTAGATTGGACGCAGCGGTGAGGATTTCCGAATTTACATTTGCAGTGTCTATACCTTAACTTCTGACCATTGCACAGTGACTTCAGTCCAGTTACTAGGCCACAGGTTTTGTTGTAATTTTGCAGAGAAAAGATCCCTAGCGAAGAAACCATGCCGGGCGCGAAGAGCCTGGATGGAGCGGAGTCCACGACCTCTGAGATGTTGGAGGTGGAATGGGATGCAGCAAAGCTGGACAAATACTCAAAGAATGAGCTGAAGTTTTTTTGCAAAAAACTCAAGGTTCCGCACGCCGGTTGCAAGAACAAGCCAGAGCTCTACAAGGCCCTGAAAGCCTGGATAGAGTCCAGAAAGCCCCCGGAGGATCAAGATGCCCTTGAGGATCAGGATGCCACTGAGGAGCAGAGGGCACCTGTGGATCTGGTGGATCTCGAAAGGCAAGACAGCGTGAACAGCTTTGGTAAAGGCCTGTCGCCAGAGGAGCTGGCGGACAGGAAGGAAACGAGGGATCATGAAAGGAAGCTGGCAGAATTAAAAATCCAACTGGAGCTTGAAACCAAAAGAATGGCGCTGGAAGAGCGAAAGCACCAAATGGATTACAAATTGAAAATGAGGGAGATGAGTCTAAAGGAGAGAAACTTGGATCGTCCTCCCTCTGGTGGCAGCACAACGCCGGTGCAGGTAGAGTCAAGAGTGCACATCCCCAAAGATGTAGTTAAAGAGTTCTTCAAGGGGGATGACATAGGACAGTGGTTTAGGGCATACGAGGTAGCCATGTCCTCCCACCGGGTCCCTGACAAGGATTGGGGAGCGGGGTTGTGGGGAAGGTTCCTTAGCGAAGGGCGAGATACCCTGCTAGATTTGCCCGTTGAAAACCAAAGATCCTATTCCCACATGAAAGAAGCTTTAATGAACAGGTATGGGCTTACCCCTGAAATGTATAGACAGAAGTTTAGGGGATGTACTAAGCGGCCTGGGAATACGTATGTGGAGTATGTGACTTACTTTTGCAGAGCACGGATGGTTGGGTGAAGGGTAGCAAAGTGAATGATTTTCAAGGTCTCTTTGATTTAATTGCATGGGAGCACTTGTCTGATCACTGTCTTCCTGAGTTACGCCAACACCTGATCGATAGCAAGCTGTCCAACCCGAGGAAGCTTGCTGAGGAGGCGGACCGCTGGCTCAGCACCAGGGTCCACAAGGGTCCAGTGGGAGACTCCGCCAAGAGTGGGCAGGGTCCCCAGCAAAAGAGTGGGGGGGACAAGGGAAAACAGAAAGGGTTCCGAAAAGGCCCCCAAAGTAATCCCCAAGGGGACCAGCAGAAAGGTTCTCAGCCTCCCCCACCCCCAAAGCAGAATGGGGCCCGACAGGTAGACCTGTTCCAAAGGGGCCCTTCAATTGTTTCAAATGTGGTGAGCCGGGGCACATATCCAGTGACCCCAAGTGTCGCCTGTTTGGAATACCCGCACCCACTGGTGCTCCGCCCCGTCAAGTGACTAGTGTTCACTTAGGAGAAGAAGTGATGGTCCCGGGGGGTGGAGATCCCGTTCACATGACCCTAGTCTCACTAGGAGACAGTGAGATGATCCCTACAAACTACCTGCCCTCTAACACTAAGAAATATGGGCAGGTGGTGATCATCAATGGTAAGGAAGCTGAGGCTCTTAGAGATACAGGAGCCAGTGTGACTGCAGTGAGGCAGCACCTGGTGTCTCAAGAGCAGGTTGTACCCCATGCCTACTGTAGGGTTATCAATGCTGATAATTCAGAGAGTCAGTGTCCGATGGCTCAAGTTCCCTTCGAGTGGGGGGGGGGGGGTCTCTGGTACTCTGCAGGTCTGTGTGAGGAAAACCATGCCTGTTGACTGTTTGCTAGGGAATGACTTGGAGCACTCCCCTTGGGAAAAGGTGGAGAAGACGACTCACCTACGGATGGTGGGTCTGCCTGACTGGGCGTGCGTGACCACCCGGTCAATGGCAGCCAGTAGGGGTGATCAAGAGGTCCTGGGGCCTGAAGGAGAGGCCCAGGAACCGGCCTTAGGGAGAAGGCGCAGGGGGCGCGGGAAACCGGCCCCTGAAGTTCCCACGGTTCAGGAGGAAGCAGACCCTGAGGGGGATGCCCTGGAGCCTACAGGGGAACAGATTGCTGAACTGGGGGACCTGCCTGAGCTGACCCATTGGCAGCAAGAAGGAGGACCCTCCAGGGAGGAATTCTGCAGGGAGCAGAAAGAATGCCCTTCTCTCGTGGGTATGCGGCAGCAGGCTGCAGACCAGGCCAATGGTGTTCAGGCCAAAACACATTATGTGTACTGGGAGAACGGCCTCCTGTATTCAGAGCCTAAGGCTGCTGAACCTGGGTCAGCCCGTGTGCTGGTGGTACCCCAGAAGTTCAAAGCCTTCCTACTGGGGTTGGCTCACGATGTGCCTTTAGCAGGACATTTGGGGATGGACAAGAGCTATGACAGGCTTGTCACCCACTTTTACTGGCCCCAAATGCACAAGAGCTCAGACGCTCATTGTAGAACCTGTCCGACTTGCCAGGCAAGTGGGAAGAGCGGAGGAAGGAACAAGGCTCCCCTCCAACCCTTCCCTGTGGTCGGTACGCCATTCCAGCGAGTGGGTATTGACATTGTTGGGCCTCTGGACCCCAAGACAGCCATGGGCAACAGGTTCATCCTGGTCTTGGTGGATCATGCCACCCGGTACCCTGAAGCCATCCCTCTAAGGACAGTGACGGCCCCCGTGGTGGGACGTGCACTGATGGGAATTTTCTCACGAGTAGGATTCCCTCTAGAGGTGGTGAGCGACAGGAGGACCAACTTCATATCCAAGTATATGAAGTCCCTTTGGCAAGAGTGTGGTGTAACGTACAAGTTCACCACGCCTTACCATCCCCAAGGAAACGGGTTGGTTGAAAGGTTCAACCGAACCCTGAAAGGCATGATCATGGGCCTAGAAGGTCCGATGAGGCGTAAGTGGGACGTCCTCTTACCATGCCTGCTCTTTGCATATCGCGAGGTACCACAGAAGTCCCTAGGGTTCAGCCCCTTTGAACTGCTGTACGGTCACCCCGTGAGAGGACCACTGAGTTTGGTAAAGGAAGGCTGGGAGCAATCTACCAGGAAACCTCCCCAGAATGTATATAGCTACATGCTGGCCTTCAGAAACCAAACCAGGCGCTTCAGACAACTTGCCGAGGCAAATCTGGAAGCAAGCCAGGAGGAGATGAAGCGGTGGTACGACCAGAATGCCACTCTGGTCGAGCTTCAGCCTGGACAAGAGGTGTATGTCCTGGCCCCAGTGGAACCCTGTGCCCTTCAGGATAAGTGGACAGGTCCATTTGAGGTTGTGGAGCGCAAGAGCCCAGTGACATACTTGGTGGACATGAAGACGCCCAGGAACCGTTTGAGGGTCCTACATGTCAACCGCCTCAAGCCCCACTTAAGAAGGTCCGAAGTGGGCATGTTGTTGGCAACTGATGATGGAATGGAGGAGGAGTCGGAGCCTCTTCCTGACCTCTTAGCGGCCTGTGAGAAAGATGGGTCAGTGGATGGAGTTAACCTCTCACCCACCCTGACCCCCGAACAACAGGAAGACTGCCGCCAGTTGCTGGGGCAGTTTCCAGATCTGTTCTCCCTGGTTCCTAGTGTCACAGATTGGTGCGTCCATGATGTGGACACGGGAGACAGCTTACCTGTGAAGCATAAGGCTTACAGAGTGACTGACAGGGTCCGGGCCTGCATCAAGGAGGAGGTCTCCAAGATGCTTGCCCTTGGGGTGGTTGAGTCTTCCAGCAGTCCTTGGTCCAGCCCCGTGGTCTTGGTCCCAAAGGCTGCTGCGCCGGGAGCCACACCCGAACTCCAGTTCTGTGTGGACTACAGAGGACTCAATTCAGTCACGAAGACTGACGCGCACCCCATCCCCAGAGCTGATGAGCTCATTGATCGGCTAGGGGCTGCCCGGTTCCTCAGTACGTTTGATTTAACGTCTGGGTACTGGCAGATCGCCTTGACCGATGGGGAAAAGGAGAGGTCAGCATTCTCTACACCAGATGGGCATTTCCAGTTCCGGGTGATGCCATTTGGAATGAAGAATGCCCCTGCCACCTTTCAGAGATTGGTCAACCAGGTGTTGGCTGGACTGGATGAGTTCAGTGCCGCCTACCCGGATGACATCGCGGTGTTCAGTGGCACCTGGCCAGAACACCTGCGACACCTCTGGGAAGTGTTGATGGCCCTGCGCAGAGCAGGCCTCACAATCAAGGCAAGCAAGTGCCAGATTGGGCAGGGTTCCGTGGTGTACTTGGGACACCAAGTGGGGAGTGGCAAGGTAGCACCCTTGCAACCCAAAATCGAGACCATCCTGGCTTGGGAACCCCCCAAGACCCAGACTGCAGTGAGAGCCTTCCTGGGGCTCACTGGGTATTACAGGAGATTTGTCAAGGGCTATGGCACGATCGTGACCCCCTTGACAGAGCTGACTTCGAAGAAGCAGCCCAGGAATGTGATTTGGACTGACACCTGTCAGAAGGCTTTTGACACCCTGAAGACTGCCATGTGCACGGCGCCCGTGCTCCTGGCTCCTGATTTCTCCAAGGAATTCATAGTGCAAACAGACGCTTCAGAGCATGGTGTAGGGGCTGTTCTTTCACAGATGACTGAGGAGGGCTTTGACCAACCCGTAGCCTTCATCAGTAGGAGGTTACTTCCACGGGAAAGTAGGTGGAGTGCAATAGAGCGAGAAGCATTTGCTGTGGTCTGGGCGCTGAAGAAGCTAAGGCCCTACTTGTTTGGGTCTCACTTCCGAGTTCAGACGGACCACAGGCCCCTCAGATGGTTGATGCAGATGAGGGGTGAGAACCCGAAACTGTTGAGGTGGTCCATTTCTCTACAGAGTATGGACTTTACGGTGGAACACCGCCCTGGCACAGATCACGCCAATGCTGACGGTCTGTCCAGATTTTTCCGCCTTAGTGATGTAGAACTCCCTGGGGAAGGGTAGTTCCCCCCACATTTCAGCTGGAGGGGACACATGTTAGACCTGGCACTTGGCGTGAGTTTCCCTTCCACTTTTTGCTGGTGTGCCTCCGATGTTTTGCTGGTTTTCCGATACTCAGGGCACTGCGCCACGGCCGACCCGTGCCGCAGTGCAAGTGCTCCCTACTGTAAATTGTACATGTGATTGATGTCCATGATTGGTTCATTGGATTTACTGTTAGTCCCTAGTAAAGTGCACTAGGAGTGCCAGGGCTTGTGAATGCCAATACTGCTAGTGGGCCTGCAGCGCTGGCTGCGTCACCCACAGAAGCAGCCGCAAGATGTGTCTGGGGACTGCCACCGCAGAACCCGCGTGTAGTCTCGTACTGTCATGCTGGCTGGGCAAGTGCACCCACTTGCCAGCCCCGAAACCTTCCCTTGACTTCATATTAGTCACCCCTCTGGTAGGCCTGAGGGCAGGGTGCATTGTAAGTGTAAGGTAGGACAAGCCCTGATGTGTGTGGCATGTCCTAGTAGTGAATTACACCTAAATTCGTATTTCACTATTGTAAGGCTACCTGCTTCCTTTAGGCCAGAACGGGCTGCTGGAATTATTACACTCTATAATCCCAGCAGGCTCAGGGAGCATGGTAGAGAGTCGTGTTTAGTATGCCTGAACTCAGGAACTCAGTATAATGAAATATTTCTTTTAGTAAAGTTTATTTTCATATCCTGTGTTTGCAAATGCTACTTTTAGAAAGTTAGCATTTGCTTGCCTAACCATTTCAGCCCGCCTCTGCTGGTATGTGTATCTGACTGTCTGGGAGGTGTGAGTGACAGGGCTGGGGGATGACAGGTGGTGAATGCGCAGATTACACCTTAGTGGGAGGTAGGAGTGGCTCTTGACTCTGAATCTTGCTGTGCTCTACCACCACAATGCTGGCTCCACCCTCCTGGGGAGCAGCTGATGACTCAGCCGACACCTGGCCCAGGAAGGGCGAAGCCCCATCAACAAGGTACTTCTGGCTGCCCCTGTCCGCACAATGCTGGCTCCACCTCCTGTGGGGCGTCTGATGCGCCTGCCCCTCACACTGAAAGCAGAAGCCGGATTACGCCCACCAGAGTACTCAAGGACTGAAAGTGGCTGTGCAAAGGCCCCCCTGGCCTGCGAGAACAAAAGAAATGCAGTATAAAAGTAGGAGCCCTGCTCCTTGAAAATTAGATCCTGTTTGGGCTACAGAAGGAACTCTACCCGACGAGAAGGACCGGTAAGGACAAGGAAGAGTGCTGTCTCTTGCCTGTGTCTGGTGCCTTGCTGCAGAAGGAGAGGAAAAGGAAAGACTACAAGAAGACTTTTGCTTTGTGAAACTTTGTGCCAAACTCTGCTGAAAGATCTCCAAGGGCTTGCTGTTGAACTTGCCCCCTGACCAGCGCCCCAGGACCAGTGGGCGCTACACCCTGAAGAAAGCGACTGTGTGGGCTGCTTATCGCTGCAGTACTGACCGAGGGGTCTGGGAGCGCTGGGCAAGCCTGCCACGCTCCCCGTAATCCAAGGCATCGACATCCCCCCAAGCACCGTGACCGGGGCCCAAAGCAACAGCGAGAGCAACGTGAGGTCCAGCCGCCGCTGGCCCGAACACCGTGACCGCATCTGCACCGGGAGCCCGAGAGCAACGTGAAGGAGGACCCGTCCGGTCCAAGCTCCCGAATTGACTGCGCTTCGAGCCGTCAATCCACCTGCGACGACGGACAGCCGCCCTGTGATAACCCCCCTCTGGTCGGCATCCTGCCCAACAGCCCAGCTGTGAGCGCACAGCTGCAACCGGTCCTTGGCTGGCTACGTCCTGCACTTGGGGACCGTACTGCCACTGGCCGCCACCACACAGCCGCCGCCTCCAGGGTCGGAGCGAACGACGAGGAAAGGACCCTGCCGCCACAGAGCACCGCCGCCCCGGATGACCCGTGACCTGCCGGCTGAGAGCCGCAGCGAACAGCGACCCCGGAAAAGCAACGCGACGTGGGACAGCTCCCCTGGAAGCCGCCCGCTCCACAAGAATTTGAAAGGTACTGTGTGGTATCCTCACGGTGCGAGCGTCCTGCAACCCGAGCTCGCACCGCGCTATCTGCTCCCAACGCGAGCCGCCTCTGAAACCGAGGCTCGCACCGCTCCTGGTCCTCGAGGCCCGAGCTCCTCTCTGAAACGAGCAGAGACAGCGGAAAGCGCATTGAGGCGCTACGAGACACTGAACCTTGTTGACCCTGGGCAGAAGGCCCAAAAGATTGCTTATTGCTAAGAACGAACTGTGGCAACCTGAACTTAAGTAAACTGGAACCGCTATTGAAAGTTTGACAACTGTATTTACAAACCTGCTTGAAATCTATATAAAGATATATATTTTTACAAATACAGTTTGGTGTCATTGTGTGGTGGGTTGGTTGTGATGGTGTGATATTGCAAATGTTTAATCCTATGTGCCCCAAAGATTAGCCTAAGACTGCTTAAGCCACACTACCTAGAGGGTAAGCAGAGGTTGTCTTGAAGGTAACCCTCATCCCTGACGAGGAAGAGAGAGTCCCTGCTTGTCGCTAGTGCTACACTGCGCCAACTAGAGACTCCCCCTTCCTACATGTGCCGATTAGTTTTTTCTTTGAATTGCTATTGTAATAAAGAGAAGAAAGGACTGCATAATCTTCGCCTCCTAGTCCTTAATAGAATTGAAACTTTCCGTTACGATAAGTAGGACATTTTTCATTATCCTCAGACTTGTGGTGGTATGGGGCTTGTGCTCCAGGAAGGGGACTATCACTTGATGGATTTTGCCTGGATGTTGCTGGCTTGCAGCTAATTGCCAACTGTTGTGGCCAGGGTCCCTAATCCCTCTCCAGGGGCCAGTTGGCTGGCCTCCTGTCTACGAGATCCCAGGGACAGAAAGGATCTCCCTGATTCCACATGATTGTAAGTACCGCGCAGGTTGCAGAGGAAACGTGTGGATGTGATTGTCAGTTGGGACAAGGACCGTACTGATGTACACAGTAATCACACTGTACAGAGGAATATGCTCGTAGAGATCAGAGGCCCACCTGGGCTGCCAGAACATGAAGAGGCTCAGGAGTGCTGGGGAAGTTAGTTTAGCCTGAGGGACCCATGTTTGCAACCAGAAACATATACTAGCTCGCACTCTATAGCGTGTGGTGTCCGAGGGGTGTTGGGAGAAGTTTGCTGAGTCTCCGGGACCCGAGCTGAAAGCCTAGACTGTCTCCGACCTCCAGATCAGTAGGATGACAGTGCCTGACCTTGCAGTTGCTGGCTCCCTATCCACAGATCCAAGCCACAATGTAATTGTTGTTAAGAATATTGTGACTGGACCCAAGGGGTCTTGTTGTGCCTTGTGTGCACCTATGGCTGGCTGACTGAAGCAACTACAGCTCGCACCTTCGCCTGAGGGGAAACATTTCTCCAATTTGGAAGCACACCAGCTGGAGGCACAAAACCAAGTAACCGTTTTCTTCCGCTTAATGTGGTCCCGAAATCAAATTAAAGCTTGACCAGAGTGTGAGTGGCTGGGTCACGAGGCGTAGTCAAAACCTATGTTTTCGTGTCTATTACAGCTGTACGGGGTATGCAATATTGGGAATGTCATGTTTAATGCTAATGTGTTAGTGGGGAAGTGGAATACCACTGAACAGGCTGCATATATGTTTCTGTCGCTTTTGATTTTAGAGGGATTGCTAACACCTGGGGTAAGTACGCACATAGGTTTATGTTGCTTACAAGGCTGAGGGTATAACTCGGCAAGTAAATACCTATGACTAGTACATATATGTTCAAGCCTTTCTACTGTTAATGGGAGATTTCAACAATTGCATATAACTGTAAAGCATATATCCAATGTGTATATTGTTTTGATTTCAATGTGTGTGTAATACAAAGACCAGTATTTTATACATACTGTGTGGAGTCTTTTTGTAGTGTACTCAGTGTGTTGCAAGGGTGGTGTTGTGCCAATACTTTACACTTTGACCTTGAGGATAAGCATGACTGTGCTGTACCAAGCTATCAAGGGGGAGCACAGGTTGTTGGACAACTGTATCATACTCATCCTATCTAGGGCGGTGGATTCTGTCTGGCTTCAATGCATCCCAAACCACAAGATACCGCTGTATCTAGCTGACCTACTTTGCTGGAAGTGAGTCTGCCTCGAGAATTTATGAAACTGAGGATCAGTAGGATGTGTTTGAAAAACCTCCATGAATAGGGGTTTCTCAGTGAAGATTGACTAATATTTGATTTTTGACTGACTTAATCTAAACAATCTATCATAACGAACTGAAACTTTGTTGAAACGTAAGAAACTTCTTAGTGCCCAGGCTCCAGTAGATGAGTTAGGTTGTCACTTTAGAAAAAGCTGATGTACAGTTGGGGATAATTTCTGAAGATAGATGAACATTCATGTATTCTTCTTCAAAGAACTAATCAACTTTTTGGCTGGTTTGCACAAGTAGAAGACAACAATTAGAATCTGCTTTTGCTGTTAATTATTGTGTTCTTTGAAGTCTGACTTCAAAGAGACAATAGTGCCTAAGTTACCAAGCAAATGTAGAGTGATATTAACTGCAGTGGCAACTATCTTTTTATTAAAAACCAGGTATCACAGGTAAAAACAATGTACAAGCATATCTTTCCGCAGTACATCCATCAACACTGTTCCCAGTAAGTACACAGCTCACCAATCAGTTTAAAACATTGCACCCTATGACCAACTGGGAGCATACTACTCCGAATCATGCCTTTGTCTAGCCAGCGGCAGTTCACAGATCTCTCCCCAGTAACTGTTCCATTTTTGTGTCCACTTGTTGGTGCAGCCTCTTGATACATATACTGGGGCAGATTTATGAGGCCCTTGCGCCTCTTTGCGCCGCAATTGCGTCACTTTATTTGACGCAACGGCGGCGCAAACAATGCGCCCTATTTACAACGTGACGCATCTAGGAGATGCGTCACATTGTAAAGCCCTGCGCCATAAGGAGGCGTTCCTGCGCAGGAACGCCTCCTAAAAGTGGCTGAGTGAAATCTATAAGATTTCACTCAGTCACTTTCAGGCCAATGCTGCGTGAGAACCCTGCGCCTGCTTGAAGCAGGCGCAGGTCTTGACGCAGCATTGTGAAGATGGGGCACCCCCGAGCCTTGCTGGAGCTGCGTCGTGCTTGCGACGCAACTCCAGCAATGCGCCACCTTTACGTCACAGATGTAGTGGGGAGAGGGGGTAACGCTGTTGAGTGCCCCTTCTGAGCACGAAAGTTGAGGATACGCGGTTACTGACCACTATTTGAGCCAGCAAATTTGCATACAGGAGGTGTATCCAGCGCAGAAAGCCTGGGAGGAACCCTATTTTCCTCAATACTGCGAAAATATAGGGCCATTCGATCGTGTCAAATGCCATGGCCGCGTCAAGAGACACCACCACCACATCTTCCCGTATCTTTGCGGCCCGAGCTAGCACCCCGTGCAATCTCCGCAAATTAAGAGAGGTATTTCTGGCTGGCATAAAGCCAGACTGGTCGGGTTGTACTAATTTAGTAATTACAGTTAGCAAATGGGTTGCGAGTAATTTAGCCAGTATCTTGGCTTCTGCATTTAGCAGTGAAATCGGTCTGTAGGAGGAACAGAGATGTTTGGGTTTCCCACTCTTATGGATGACCACTATAGGGGCCAACCTATGGTCTACTGGGAGTGATCCTACCTCGCAACTTTCGGGGAGCATGTTTCTCAGGTGTGGTGCAATTTTACTTGGGGCAAGCTTATGCAATTCAACCGGCAGGCTATTCAGGCCCAAAGCCCTACCCGCACGTATGTCCTGAATAGCTTTCTCTATCTCCGAGCTTTCCAGGTCTTTTTCCAGGTCTAAGCGTTCATCGTCGGAGAGCTTCAGCAAGGAAATATCTTGCAGCAACGAGAGTGCTTCTGTTTCAGTGTATGTCGTTTGTGACGTGTATACCCCGCGGTAGTGATCCCCAAATGAGTTCGCAATTTCTTGCGGGTCAGAGATCGTTTGACCGGACTCTGTGGTTCCACCACTACTCAGTTAGCCTACTCTCTACGAGCAAGCCACGAAAACAGCTTCCCCGCCTTGTCACTCACTTCATAAACCTTACTGAGTGTAGCCCTGTGTTGAGCCCTGGCAGCATCAGTGGCTACCATTAAATAAGCTTTAGTTTTAAGTCGCAATTCATGTCTTGCCTCATCGGAGTTAGCCTCGTGAAGCTTCCCTACACTGTCCAATATTTTGGTTTGTAGTCACACCAGTTCAATCTGTTTCTCCCTCTTACTGTCAGCGATCTGGAAGACAGCTGTTACTCTTATAACTGCCTTATAGGCCTCCCACAGCACTCGTGCTGAGTCCACCGTGTGTTCGTTTTCAAGACAGTAGTGTTCTGTGTCACTCACTATCTTGTCGTGTATCTTAGGTATCTTAAGGTACCAAGGATTTATAGGGCTGTCCTCCCCCTTTGTAGCTCCCCCACCTCCACCCAGGCACACAGGAGCGAGTGATCCGATATACCCCATGCAAGGTGATTGGCCTCCCTGACATAACCCAGTTGATCTGCTGGTGTTATAATGAAGTCTATTCTCGACAAACTGTGGTGGGCCCCTGAGTAAAATGTGTATTGCTGTTCTATGGGATGGAGCGCCCTCCAGGTGTCAATGAGACCCGTCAATGAGACCCGTCGCTTCCAGAAAATTATGAATCTGTGTGCCGGCCAAGGGCAGGTCCCTGGGGGCCAACGGTCCAAACTATCGGAGACGATGGAGTTGAAGTCTCCCCCTATCATAAGTCTCTCCTCAGGCAAAGACAGTAAGAGGTAGCCCAAATCTTTGAAGGCCGGGTGGAATATACACTGAGACTAAGTTTAAAGTCTGCCCCTCCCAACACCCTGAGACTGCCATGAATCTACAGAGGTTATCCGTCTTTATACAATCAGTCGTCATTGGAAAATTTTTCCAGGTCAGTATTGCCACCCCACGAGATTCCGAGCCAAACGCCGAGTGTGCCACCAGTTTGAACCACCAGCGTGTGAGCGCCTGGCATGCATTACCCAACAAGTGTGTTTCCTGGGGCAAAATCAAGTCAGGCAAATGTCTTTTAATATACTGGAATACAAAAGACAATTTGCTAGCCCTCCCACTTATTTCGTCTCGCTTACAACTCATGAGACTCACAAACAAAAAGGCCAGATCAATTTGTTTGTATGGGTAATATTATTTAACCCTTTTACTCATATTTTTTTGTTGAAGTTTATCAATTTCATGGGCAAGAAGAACACTTCATCAACACTTACAAAATATTTACAAAAAAATACATTTACACATATTTACACCAACTAGACATGTATCACATATACTATACATTAACCAATAAGCAACAAACTTCTTATGTGAATGGTATTTCTCAACTCTATAAAGAAAAAATAGTTGATTTATGAGAGCTAGTCAAACAACTGTTAACCAAAACAGAGTGGACAATAAATGTCTACGGCAGTAATCAGAAGGCAAATCAAATTCTTTCCAACACAAAATTATTGAACCCAAAGTGGGGAACACTGATTTAGAATTTTGTCTGCCGTTTTGCCGACGCGTTTCGAATCTGTGATTAGTTACAGATTCTCCTCAGGGCTCTCTCAGTGTTTTGAATCTGCACAAAAAATGGAAAACGAAGTTTGTTTTAAAAGTTTGTAAGTCATTACAGCAAAAAGACCCCCTGTTGTTGCTGTACTCAAACAGGTTGGATTACCTTTATATCAGAAGCGAAGGGCTCTCGTGGTTCAAATTGGGCACGAAAAGCTGTGCATCACAAATCAAGTGGTATGGAACTTTAATTCTGTAAAAGATTAATTCACAGACTTAAAAGGCCATCGAAGCGGAACCGAGCGACTACTACAGACCCAAAGCGGCACGTTCATACCTCTATCAAGTCTGGCGTTGGTCTCTCATCAATTCCTACTGGCTCGTTTTTAGTTAGTTTGTGCGACCTATAAAAAATGAAGGTCGCGCTCAGTTTCGGTCTGCATTGTAACACTTGGACATTCATGGAAGTGAGATTATTGAAAAAGCACGTACCTAAGATTTCAGGTTTTTGCACAGGGCGGCGGTCGCCATGCCGTGTGTTTGCTTTCTGTGTTGATTCTGGACTCAATTAGTAGCGGGAATGAGGGTTCCCTGTCCTTTTCAGAAGCGCTGCTTGCTCGCGCTATAAGACAAGAGTGGGAAGGGTAGGGGTTAACTTGGCCACGGAGCGCTGCCCATTGAGAGCTATGTCATCTCATCGGAGCATTACTCACACTCACCTTACTATCGCACAGGCGAACCAGGAAATGCTTGCGTTGAAAACGCCTGGTGGCTGTAGCGGGCTCTTACATCTTAGTGAACCAGGTGCAGGGCATTCTGGGAGTTGTAGTTAAGATGGGGACCATTACAGTCTCGAAATTTCGGAAAGTGCGTTTAACCCCGTTTGGGTAGTGTTGAATTTTAATATTAGATAAGCTTCTTTTTTCAATAGGATTTGGTCTGCATTCACTCCTGCTTTAAGTTGATTAATATTAAAGAGCACGGTCCATTTAAACTCATTATCGCCGTGTTATTTGTCAACGTAATGTTGCACAAGGGGAGCAGTTAGTACTTTGTTTTTGACCCGTGATCTGTGTTGTGTCATGCGGGTATTGACCTGCTGGTTGGTCTTACCGACATAGATTTTATTGCAGGGACAAGTTATAGCGTAGACGACATTTTTTGTCTTGCAATTGGTAAAATTGGTATGAGACCAAGATGTATTTGAATGTTGAAAAATCGTGCCCTCAATGCCCTTGATTTGCATAAAAAAGTCGTTGTTGAAACGGAAATAGTTTCTTTTGAGGGTTATTTCGGCCAATCGTAAAATGAACGATGTTGGTATCGTTACATTGACGACGTGTGGCTCCTGTGGCAGACCGGAACACCATACTCTCAAAAGAGCACGTTGCACCCCAAGAGAGAGCCTCCTTGAAATAAAGGTTAAACGTGACCTTGAGAACTTAGTATGCGTGACGACATTCTGTGCCGAAACCCACAACATACGTCAAATGGTACTAAAAAATTGGCATTTGTTGGAACAATTGGAGATACCCATCCCCCGCCCAATATTCGCCTTTAGAAGGAACCAGAACATTGGTCAACAACTAGTCCGTGCAGACATCAGACTAGAGAAACCAAAAAGTGACCTGATGTCGAAATGGGGCCTAAAACCCATTGAGGGACACCATAGGTGCGGGAACTGTATCGCGTGCGATACAACCATTGAGGGCACGATTTTTCAACATTCAAATACATCTTGGTCTCATACCAATTTTACCAATTGCAAGACAAAAAATGTCGTCTACGCTATAACTTGTCCCTGCAATAAAATCTATATCGGTAAGACCAACCAGCAGGTCAATACCCGCATGACACAACACAGATCACGGGTCAAAAACAAAGTACTAACTGCTCCCCTTGTGCAACATTACGTTGACAAACAACACGGCGATAATGAGTTTAAATGGACCGTGCTCTTTAATATTAATCAACTTAAAGCAGGAGTGAATGCAGACCAAATCCTATTGAAAAAAGAAGCTTATCTAATATTAAAATTCAACACTACCCAAACGGGGTTAAACGCACTTTCCGAAATTTCGAGACTGTAATGGTCCCCATCTTAACTACAACTCCCAGAATGCCCTGCACCTGGTTCACTAAGATGTAAGAGCCCGCTACAGCCACCAGGCGTTTTCAACGCAAGCATTTCCTGGTTCGCCTGTGCGATAGTAAGGTGAGTGCGAGTAATGCTCCGATGAGATGACATAGCTCTCAATGGGCAGCGCTCCGTGGCCAAGTTAACCCCTACCCTTCCCACTCTTGTCTTATAGCGCGAGCAAGCAGCGCTTCTGAAAAGGACAGGGAACCCTCATTCCCGCTACTAATTGAGTCCAGAATCAACACAGAAAGCAAACACACGGCATGGCGACCGCCGCCCTGTGCAAAAACCTGAAATCTTAGGTACGTGCTTTTTCAATAATCTCACTTCCATGAATGTCCAAGTGTTACAATGCAGACCGAAACTGAGCGGGACCTTCATTTTTTATAGGTCGCACAAACTAACTAAAAACGAGCCAGTAGGAATTGATGAGAGACCAACGCCAGACTTGATAGAGGTATGAACGTGCCGCTTTGGGTCTGTAGTAGTCGCTCGGTTCCGCTTCGATGGCCTTTTAAGTCTGTGAATTAATCTTTTACAGAATTAAAGTTCCATACCACTTGATTTGTGATGCACAGCTTTTCGTGCCCAATTTGAGCCACGAGAGCCCTTCGCTTCTGATATAAAGGTAATCCAACCTGTTTGAGTACAGCAACAACAGGGGGTCTTTTTGCTGTAATGACTTACAAACTTTTAAAACAAACTTCGTTTTCCATTTTTTGTGCAGATTCAAAACACTGAGAGAGCCCTGAGGAGAATCTGTAACTAATCACAGATTCGAAACGCGTCGGCAAAACGGCAGACAAAATTCTAAATCAGTGTTCCCCACTTTGGGTTCAATAATTTTGTGTTGGAAAGAATTTGATTTGCCTTCTGATTACTGCCGTAGACATTTATTGTCCACTCTGTTTTGGTTAACAGTTGTTTGACTAGCTCTCATAAATCAACTATTTTTTCTTTATAGAGTTGAGAAATACCATTCACATAAGAAGTTTGTTGCTTATTGGTTAATGTATAGTATATGTGATACATGTCTAGTTGGTGTAAATATGTGTAAATGTATTTTTTTGTAAATATTTTGTAAGTGTTGATGAAGTGTTCTTCTTGCCCATGAAATTGATAAACTTCAACAAAAAAATATGAGTAAAAGGGTTAAATAATATTACCCATACAAACAAATTGATCTGGCCTTTTTGTTTGTGAGTCTCATGAGTTGTAAGCGAGACGAAATAAGTGGGAGGGCTAGCAAATTGTCTTTTGTATTGCTATATTGGGTCCAGCTGCCCCCCGTCCAAGGACCAAACTCCATTTTCTTACCATTTTAATATACTGGAGCACTATGCCCAGTTTCAACTTATGCCCCAGTCAGTTGACATTCCAGGACATAAGTTTAAATCCGATCGGTAATGTTAATCCCATAGTCAAGTAATGTGGTATTTTAGGACTCCAGTGGAGTCATTACGGATGCATCAGTGTTCAGACAATCTGGTCCCACTAAAATCACTGTGAACAGAGTGAACGTGATACCTGTGAGTGTGAACATTGTGGCGACATTATGATAACCTGTTGAATCAACCTTGTAAAGACTTTGCACTAACTAAAATGAATCCACCCCCCCCTTGATGTCACAAATGGGACAAACTGTATCCCAATGGAATCGTACACGAATTTAACACTGTTCTTCAATAACAAAGTCCCCCCCCCCGGCAAGCAAATCTTAACCGTTCCCCCACCCTACCTCCCTGCATGGCGGTATTGGAACCTCCTGCCACCACAACATTGCATAGTGCCTAGCGCCCACCCCTAAAATTTGTAGGTCCTGTGCCAGCCCACACTCGTTCCATCACAATTGTCCTGAGTTACTGTGGCATTAGTTCAAGTGTCCGGAAGCCCAGTTCGGTTAGTCGTGCCGTAGTGACAAGTGTCTTGTGTGGGAAAAAATGGTCAGGGGTGTATGTGGGTCAAGGATTAATATCAGAAAGGATACAGACCAATTATTTTATTTCGCCATCGGTCGTCAGACTTCCACCCGGTGAAGATTCTGCACATTGTGTCATTCGACTCTGCCCCTGTCTCTCTCTGGAGTTCTGGTGATTCTTCTTTCCTGTGACAAGCCATCTGTCGAGCCAATCCCACGCTTCATCAGGAGCAGTAAAAAAACATGCCCTACCCCCCACCTCGACTCGCAGTTTGGCAGGGAAGAGCATTGCGTACTTAATATTCTTCTTGCGCAGGGCTCTTTTGACATCAAGAAAGGAAGAAAGTCACACTACTGTTTTCAAGCTCTATTGGAGGTGATGTACGAGCCGTTTGCAATATAACGTCCCTATATGGGTAGTTGAAGACCCTTGCCACTCAGCACATTCCGGAACTCCAATAATTCTCACGTTGTTGCACGCGAGCGCACTTCATAGTCATCAAGTAGGTCTTCCATGCTAATGCTATGGGTTTGTAGCTCAGTCACCTTCTTCTGCAGGGTGGCGGTGTCCTCAACCAACGAGCTAGTAGTGGATTCAACCTCTGTGATTCTAGAGTTCATAATATGCATGTTGTGCACGTATGAGGGAGACTTCGTTGTAATGGCCACCATTATGTCCTGGCGAGTGAGTTCTGTCAACTCGGCCCTTTACTGCTGCTGACCAGATAGGTCGTCCGCAACCCTATCTCTAGGTCCCGCTCCCGCATTCCAGGCGAACTTTTCAAGCTTGGCTTGCGTTGAGGCCTTAGTGGTTCTGCAACGGCCATTTTGTAGCTTGCCTGGTCAAGGAGGTAGCCAATTAAGGCGTCCAAATGCCGGTTATTTGCTCTGCGTCAGAGATATATGAACTACACCTTCAGGCCTTGCCCGTTAAGGCAATACAATTTCCACCAGTTGCTCTCGAGCTTAGCTGCTTATCTCTTTAGGCCGGCGTGTCTCACTACCTACGACACCCCCTCCACCTTCTTTTGGGTCCCCGGGATATCACCAAATCAATCTCTGTCCTAACTGTCCTGGTGGACGAAGAGCTTGGTGGCAGGCACTTTAACCGGTGGCACTATTCAATTGCCTGGGGTGACCATGGCAAAGCTGCGACTTGTGCTAGTAATTATCCAGGCGGGAGGAAGCACCTGTGTTCGATCCAGGCCACAATCCCCTCAGCAGGAGTCGTCCTCCACCAGAAGGCTGTGCCGTGGCTCTCTGGGCCTCACTACGTGTGGTATGGTAGGCCTGCACCACTAGGGTTGCAAACAGGAGATTCAGCCGAGTATTATTGTTCTTTGGGCCAACGGATGAGCTTCAGGGGTCAACCGGCGTGTCCGACTCTCGTGGCTACCAAAGCCCTGCTACGAATGCCGGCAAGAGCTGCTGCTTGGCTCTATATAATCAAGGGCTGCCTTTATGTTCAGAGCCTAGATTTCAGCCCAATGTGCTCAGGGACGAAGCGCTAGTTGAAATCGCGCACGACCGTCTCCCACTGACTCGGGGCACGGCCGGGCAGAAGGATGTCAGCTCCACAAAGGGCTGCTAGCTCTTCTTGTTCTGCCAGGCGCCACGTGCCACCCTCCACCAGCGCCGATTCTGGGGCCCCTTACCGGTCCACTGCAGTAGTCGACCCGAGGTGGTCACTTACCCTTGAGACGCCACCAAGGGAATTCACTCTCCTCCGATTCCGTCGGCCGTGAAAGAATTGCAGGCACCCCTCCTCCACCTTTGAGTGTACGCAGACGGAGAAACCTCAGAGGGTGGTGCTCCGTTCTCTGCCTCCGCATTGCTAATTTTGTCCATTTCTTCGACTAATATGCTCCGGGTGGGGTCCAGTCACTGGAAAGGTGAGTGGATTGCACTCACATTCGGATTTCGCTTGGATATTTTAATGGAACAAGCGCGCTCGGACAAGGCCGCTCTAGGTTGCTGCCATTCAGACAGCGGTTGGCCACACCCCAGTGGCAACTATCTTAGTTATTTTCAAGATTGTCATATTAGTGAGCTTGAATTCTACTGTTAAGCATGCTTCCATAATAGTTCAATCTAATCCTGCTCACCCAGAAGTGTAGCATAAATTTGATATAATGAATTTATATAGAGATAGTTCCTAAGGGAACTTCTCAAGCAATATTTGTTAATAAATCTGTTGCATGAATATTCTTGTGTCATGCATGTGCATATTTGCTACATATGAACATATTTGCATTCTTCTGCTGAAGACTGAGTGACTTACCTCTTAGCTACTCGTGGTCTTTTAGTAGAATTCTTAATCTTCTGTATAATCAGGGTGGGTTTGAATACTATTTTTTAAATTTTGATTTAATCTTTGAACATATGCCCTTGTACAAACATTTGGATCCTCATTATAATGCTAGATATAAGGATACAGTATGGCATTTCTTTAGGTCTCTGACAAAGACCGACGTTTTCAGTGCTCATAAAGAAAATATGCAAAAACAACAGTTGTTGGACAGAATGCAGATCAATGTCATACATTCACCCCAGTACACAGATCTGGGCCTTAATCGTTTTTTTGCTCACCATGCCATTCTACTTTGAACCTAGCCATATGCAAATCAGTCTTGATCCTGTGCACTATGGGAACAGTCCAGCCCGAACTGCCAAGCCAGGTCCTCCCTGAACTGGAAACAAGCATCCTAGGACCGGTTTCGGGCTTTCAGCCCTCATCAGCCAGGATAGCTTGATTCCAGTGGCATGGAGAGCACGGGACTCACGTCTCAGCATACCCGTCCCACTTGGGGTGACAAATGCAAAAACAACAGTTGATGCACATAATGCAGAACAATGTCATACATTCACCCCAGTACAGAGATCTGGGCCTAAATCCGTCGTCTTTTTGCTCACCATGCCATTCCAGTTTGAACCTAGCCATATGCAAATCAGTCTTGACCCTGTGCCCCATGGGAACAGTTATGTTATGTTACAAAAAATGTATATCGTGCACGGATACTCAAGTGTCCCGGGCGGTTGGTGAACATACCAGCAAAGCATCAAAGATTAAGTGACTTGATTAAAAAGAAAAGTCTTCAACTGTTTCTTAAATAGCATAGTGTCCTGAATGCTACGCAGCTCCAAAGGGTGGGAATTCCAGGCCTCCGCTGCTTTAACAGAGAGAGAACTGCCCCCCAGACGGACAGTGCAGAAGTGGGGGACAACTGCCAGGCGCTGAACAGCAGAACGAAGACTTCTGCCTGGGATGTAAAAGGCAAAACGCCTCCGGAGGTAGGCCGGGCCTAATCCGTGCAAGGCTCTATGAGCCATAATAAGGACTTTAAACTGGACTCGATGGACCACAGGGAGCCAGTGCAGGTCCCGTAGATGCTGTTTCATACTTGATCCCCCAGGGATTTGCAGCAGAACCCTAGCTGCCGCATTCTGTATTGTTTGTAGTTTTTTATCTGATACCCTGGAAGGCCAATGTACAGGACATTAGCATAATCAATGCGGGACAAGGTGAGAGCTCGAGTTACCATTTCCCTAGCTGACCTAAGCAGCAAAAGGAAACATATTTTGAGTGATTTTAAAATACCAAAACACGTCCCGCATGCTTCTTTGTCTGCATGGTAAACCTAAGGTCCTCCCCAAACCAGATTCCCAGATTTTTTCAGGGTTGCCAGATGAATTAGGCCGGGGCTACTCTGAAGGCCACAGGTCTCCTTAAAGAAAGGAGGGAATGAACCATAGAGAAGGACCTCGGACTTGTCCTCGTTACACTTCAACTGCACCCTAGCTAGCCATTTGAAAACAGCAGAGCGACAGGTCTGGGCTACAGTCGGGGACAGATCGCTTCCCTCCAGGTGAAGAGGAGCTAGGTGTCATCTGCATAGGCTATGACTTTTGCTCCCAGCTCCTCTGCAAGAAAAATCAAGGGTATAATATAGGTATTAAAAATTAGAGGGCTCAGAGTCGAGCCCTGCGGAACTCCAGTAGACCCCCTCCTCAGGGTCAAGGAAAAAGGTGGCATCCAGACCTGCTGGGTGCGGTCTTCTAAGAAGGATTCAAGCCAGTCCCAGACCCGGCCAGACAGCTAATGCTGGAAAGCCGGGTAAAAAGTTGTTGATGGGGGACCGTATCAAAGGACACAGAAGGGTCTGATAAAATCATTGTTGCTCTGCCGCCCGAGTCCAGACATTCCCTTATTGCCTCCGACATTTTCACATGAGCGGTCTCTGTGCTGTATGAAGCCCTAAATACGGATTAGGCCGGGTAAAGAACACCAGATGATTCCACAAAGGTGGCTAGCTGTCTAAAGACTGCTTTTTCACACACCTTGGCCACCGCAGGAAAAAGGGAGATAGGACAATAGCTAGTAAGTATATCCAGATTTGAGGAAGGCTTCTTCAGAAGCGGTAGGAGTTTAGCATGCTTCCATACCAGAGGGACAATGCCAGTCTGGAGGGATAGATTTATAATGGCATTCACCTCCGGATTAACCACCTCTGCAACCCCTGCAAGCAACCTACCAGTCCAGCCTGAACTGCCAAGCCAGGTCCTCTCTGAACTGGAAACAAGCATCCTAGGACCAGTTTCGGGCTTTCAGCCCTCATCAGCCAGGATAGCTTGATTCCAGTGGCATGGAGAGCACGGGACTCACGTCTGAGCATATCCATCCCACTCGGGGTGACAAATGCAAAAACAAAAGTTGATGGACAGAATACAGAACAATGTCATACATTCACCCCAGTACAGAGATATGGGCCTTAATAATTGTTTTTGCTCACCATGCCATTCCAGTTTGAACCTAGCCATATGCAAATCAGTCTTGACCCTGTGCTCCTTGGGAACAGTCCAGCCCGAACTGCCAAGCCAGGTCCACCCTGGACTGGAAACAATCATCTTAGGACCAGTTTCGGGCTTTCAACTCTCATCAGCCAGGATAGCTTGATTTCAGTGGCATGGGGAGCATGGGACTCACGTCTGAGCATACCCGTCCCACTCAGGGTGACAAATGCGAAAACAACAGTTGATGGACAGAATGCAGAACAATGTCATACATTCACCCCAGTACAGAGATCTGGGCCTAAATCCATCTTTTTTTTGCTCACCATGCCATTCCAGTTTGAACCTAGCCATATGCAAATCAGCCTTGACACTGTGCCCCATGGGAACAGTCCACCCCGAACTGCCAAGCCAGGTCCTCCCTGGACTGGGGGTGAGTGCTTGCATTGTTCAACACTCCGTCCATCATCCCCTTTGGTTTTTCATAAAGAAAATATGGCATGTAAATGGACTAAATCAGTGAAAGATTTTTATTGAAGGATTGGAGAACAGAAGGAAGGAAATTTTGGGAAAGGTCAAGAAAGGAAGGAACTAAAGGTTAGTGGAAAAACAAAGAAGACAGAGAGAAGATTTCAGGAATACACCAACGCTGAGTTTCAATTGGCAACAATAAGGACAGATTTCTATTATGAGGAAAAAGGAAAGGATCAGAGAACCTAAGATGATGTGTTGGAGTGACGTTCTGCATAGATTCGAAGTTTTGGGATAGCAAGTGTTGGGTGGAAAGAATCCTGTTATTCCTACAGTTTATTAGGTGTGTAAGAAGAATGCTTATTTTCAATTTCCTGCAAATTGGATAGGCAGCTGTTACTTAGCTTTGGTGTTTTCTAACGTTTATCATGTAGATGATTACAGGACTAGGGACTAATGCTTGTTGAATGTAAGGCTCGTCAGATAGCATTTCCCTAAACTTTTTGCTTTTTCCACCTGGGTTTTGCTAAATCTTTTGTGTGGCCTCAAGGCTCCGGCCACTTTCCCACTGCAATACAGTGTGGAAGTGCATGCGTCCTTCCTACCCCTCTTGGGAAGTGGTGCTGACTCGATATTCTAAAACTTGGGCCGGTCTGCCTCCACAGACCTGTTTGTGCACACGGACATCTATTTTGATTAAACTCATGAGGAACCTACCATTGCATGCCGCTGTATGTGCACACCTGCACCTGTGGTGACCCTGATTGCATGTGGAGCCTGTCATAGCAGGCTGGTGAATACGCACTGACACACACATTAGTTAAATCCATGTCCAATCTGCTGTTGCAGACTTGGGGGGGGGGCGGGGCATACTTGCACTCCTAGTGCGGGAGACTATGTGTACCCACTAGAGCAAGTGAGCCCAGGTAGTGTGGAATACCTGTGTCTTTTCACTACCTATGAGGCTTGTTCTTCCCATAGGTTAACATGTGGAAATAGTTGAAATTACTTGAGGTTGCAATAGTAGATTGCCGTGGAGAAGCCTCATGATGGTTCCTATCAATGGATTTCCCATACCAAAACCTTTCCAATGGTAAAAGGGTTTTGGCATAACTCACTGAGAAATGCTACTCATAGAATATGGATATTTCTATGCTCTACGAGTCTTGTGTGCTGTGGTGCCTGGCTCTAGTGAACACCAGGGGTTGGGTTAGCACATCTGTGCATTCCCCATGCGACAGGTGTAAACCATGGGCATCCCACAACAAAGACAGAACTCTACCATTTGAGGGCCGATTAGGATAGATTGGAGAGAGATGTTTTGACACTTAGCCTCTAGAGGCCGAATGATGGTCACACTAAAGATTAAGATCTGTTTTTCACGCCCTATGGCAGACAGGCTACAGTTTAGGGGAGACATCTGTGGTTCAAATGGAAACCCCTTAAACCAACCCTAACTTCAAAGACACACAAAAGTTTAACTACTGGTACCATCCTTCAGCAAAGGGTGAGATACACTTGCATGGATGCATTACCCGAGAACCCGGACTGTGTGGTGCACATTGCCAGAGAAATCTGTTGTGCAGAGGAAGGATAACTGCCTATGAAGGGGGCTGCATGCCCTTTCTGAAAAGTGGCTGGCATGGGCCAAAGACCTGTTGAAGTGTGGCGACCTGAAGTGTGCTCTCCAAGGGACCATCAGCGGACCTTCTGTTCTCCTGGGGATCTCAGGAACATGAAAGCTCTCCCTCGAGGGACCTACACCATCTGACTGTGACATCTGGGGAGCAGTGCCTTCTCAAGCGCCCACATTGGCTACTGAATCCCATTGGGTGGCGAGATGTGAGTGTGGAACTAAGACTTGTGTCTGGAGACCGGATTGTCTTGTGCAGAGCTCCAGAAATCTTGCCCGCATCTAAGGCATATGGCTCCTGTACTGCAGGGACTCTGACATTCATAAGCGTCTAGTTGGTGGTGAATGGATTCACTGGTTGCGGGACCCTGCATTGCCCGTTTTACCAATCGTGCTGCATCTCTCTCGGGTGACACACCGGCTGCATGCTTATTGCATGCGGTGTCTGATTCACAGGTTGCGACCTCGGAGGTGGAGGTGTACCTGTAGTAGTACCTCATTCTACCTCATGTGGCTCTGCTGAGCTTGCACTTGTGTGTGACACCGGACAGGTCTGGTGTAACCTGTATCATTTTGCACCAGATGTTCTACCTCCTTTCCAGGGAGGTACCGATTTTGCAACTCTTTATTGTGTGTGATTGGAACTTGATTGTAAAACCCATCTCAACATGTACCGTTCATCGCGCCTCATTTCCAGGGAGGTGCAGATTTTGCAACTCTTTGTGTTTGAGACCTGAACTGTCTGGTACGACCCATACCAACATGCACCAGACACTGTACCCAGATTGCCTGGGTATGACCCTGATCTAGTGTACCAGACAGGGTGCCTCCTCCTATCGAAAGGCTCCCCTGTGTTACTCCCCATTCATCAGTTGTTCCCTTTTGAACCTCATCGTGGTGGACCAACTGATGTTCCAAACCTGGCCCCTCCTGAAGACATCTTGATGCCAGGTAGTAGCGAGAGAGAGATTGACGGGGTTGAATGAAGACTTTTGAGACATTTCGGTAGCAGGTTAAGAAACAGTGTGACTCCATTATGTTTTGAGACTTGTGGGTGAACTTCGTGAGTGGCTGCTAAGTTCTCATTGTTTACATTTACCTTCTAATTAAAACTGCTACATATCCCCGAGGACCCAGAATAAGTGTTACTCCAGCTGGGTGCAGCGGGCGGGGTTAGTTATCTTCCATCTAGGGGTAAAGGACCATCGGGGTAAACTGGAGGATGGAGGGAGGCTGGGGCCATGAAGTCTGCAACGTGTTATCCATTGACCTGCTGGGTACCAGTAGCTCCGCCTTAGGGTGCCGAGTAAGTATGTGTGCAAGAGCGTTCCATAGGACCTGGGCTGATTGAGTGGAAGTGATAGTCTGCGGACTGTTTGTGATTCACAACACTGACTGGCAGTGCCGCTTTATACGTTAATTTCATGCCAGAAGCACAATACATTTAACATTGGGTTTACCCACGTGGCTCCAGCCCGCGGTGCTTCTAAAAAGTGTTCTTGTTTCATGTATGTACATATGTTGTGATCCGGGGCGTACCCTATAACTGTATATCCTGTATTATCAGGATTGCTAAGGTGGGCCTGGGGTGGACAGTGTGTCGCATTGCATAAGGGTGTTCTCTCTATTGTGGGGGGGTTTAGGAATTGTTCACAGTTTGTATACTATTGATATCATAACAATCCAATTAGTCCTACTACTGCTAGTAATATTTCTAAAAGTGTTTTATGCTCGAAAGTATAGATTGTACTTATTATAATGATTGAATATGTGTGCTGGATATCAATGTTATTTCCATACATTTTGTGTGAAGTAACTTTGTGACACTCAATGTATTTATAGCGTGTGACTGCTGTAAATTTGCTTTACACATTGCATATGGAGAAGGCCTGACAGCTCTGGCTGTGAACAAAGGCTTCAGGGAGCCCGAGGGGATTTCAATCCCCTCACGCTCCCTGAAGGCTTTGTTTTATCTGTCAGGACATTCTGCCCTCTAGTGGCAGAATGTTCTAATAGCCTTATAGCCCTTCGTAGCAGGGCTATACCGGCTATTAAAGTCCCGCTGCCTTGTTAAAGTCCCTCACCTTCGGCTCGTGCCTTTAACACTGTAGCGGGCCTTTAATAGCCGGTATAGCCCGCTACGGTGGGCTAGAAAGCTATATTAATACATAACTTGTGGCAATAATGGCCATGATTCTACAAAACAGGCTTGATTTAGATATCTTATTCGCAAAAGAGGGCAGAGTCTGTCAAATGATACACGTCCAACAGTGCTGCACATTTGTGCCTAACAAGAGTAATGAGATTAACAAGTTTATAACCAATATTTCTGATGTCTTTAAAGACTTGAAGGAGTTGAAAGCAACAAGTACCTTGGAGGCATTTGGGAAAGGGTTTTGTGCAGTTGGTAGCAGGCTTTGCGGCATTGGGAATGGACTATTGGGGAGTTTTTTAACCTTCATATTAATTATTGCTATCTTAGCTATATGCAGCCCTCATTTTTTCAGCTTCATGCACTTGTGTGTTGGAGAGTTTCTCCGCACATGCATGTTCGTGTGAATTTACTAGCTAAGAATGGCTTGTAGGTGCTCGGCATTGGGTAATTAACAAGTGTATTTAAACCTGTTTTTTAGACTTTCACCTTTGTTACTTTTTAACTTGACAGTCTGTTAGCGGTTTGCTACGTGCTGATTAGTGTTGGCTGTTTTTCTCTTTGCTATTCTAATGAGGAAGTAGTCCGCTGAGAGGCACAATATTAGGATGATTGCTCTTCAGGCTAATGTCCTCTTCTGCCTAAAAACATTTCAGTTTTTAAGGACAAGGGAATCCAAAGGAGTCAGCAAGGGACCTTGGGAGGCAATACTATTAAGGCAACAGTGCTCCCTTACAAGCATTAATATTTAATCAATAAATATAGACAAAGTTGTTACTATATTGCAAATGACATACCCAGCCGGGCAGAGGTATTGAGAGGTCTTGGTATTTACTTTTCAGTCAATGTAAAACAAAATTCACACACAATATACAAGACAGGGCACAAGCCTGAACCCAGTTTATCACACAGAGAAAAGGGAAACAATTAAAAGGAAACAAACAAAAGGGCTTATAGGCAAAAGTGTAGTGAGCTTGCCTGCCTCGCGCTCGTACTGTGAGCAACGCGCGAGGCACTGTTCTCGTGCTGCTGCCTACGTAATGTGTTTGACAGTTGGTGGCTCGAGCGCCCCATAGTTCACTGCCATTTTGTGCTTGCATGTCGTGCTGGCGGAAGCCTTATTGACAATAAAGTCTAATCTTCACATCTTATGTCCGGTGAGTTATTACACTCATTTTAGGCGACGACGACCTAAGGCTTCCGCAACGGACCCGCGTATTTTACTTATGCTGAGAAAGGTTTACCTCGTGTGGTGGCGAAATTGACTGGCGATCTGACGCCTCGCTGTGTCTTCTGCGCAGTGACAGAACATCGGAAAAGAGAAATCGGCGCTGTTTCTTGACGACGCTGGACCTGCCTTTTCATCTCTCTGCCTGAGGCGACTGCGCACTTTCACGTAAGTCGAGCGTGTGGAAGTCTACGCCCACCACATCAGTTTCCCGGCAGATGGCTGCCTCTTAGTCTTCTTAAAGGGGAAGTCACCATTTCATCGTGTACTTATACTCTATGGGAAAATAACGAGAAAAAAAGTGTTCTGCTGCACAAACCAGAGTTGGACCATAGTGAAAATTGGTGTGGTTTGTTTTTCACTCATTTGAGGAAACGGTATTCAATAGCACGACATATATATACATCAGGAGGGGAAATATACCTTCAAAATTCAAAGGGAATTCACGCACAAACTTTAAACTTATGACAAATTAGCAATATTATTGTCATTGCTGGCCCAGCACATTGGACTTTTCCCCTGTGTAAGTTCAGTCACAGTTGTGTCTTTTTACAGCAGATTAGTTGCTGGGTGTCTTTAACATAAACTGCTGTGGCATACGTTCTACTACTCGCTATTTTCACTTTATTGTAAATGATGCAGTCAATTCACCCTCCGCCTCCATTCTTGGATACTCCCGGGGAACCACCTGTGGCATGGAGAAAATGGTTTGATGCTTTCGAGAACTATTTGGGTGCCATCGGAGCACACAGGTTTAGAGCTGAAAGGAAAACATGTTTGCTTCTTCATTCTTTGGGTTTTGAGGGTAGAGAAACCCTCAAACACTTACCTGATGTAATTGATGAAGGTGTTGAAGAGACCGATGAGTATCAAAACACGGTTAGAAAACTTAAGTTAAGGTATGACAAACAACCCAGTGTCGTGGTCCTAAGGCATAAGTTCTTCAAGAGAGCACAAAAAACAGAAGAAGATGTTGACACGTATGTTACTGCTTTGAGAAAAATGGTCGCAGAATGCGAATTCGAAAATTTCAGTGAACAACTAGTGCGTGATCAATTCATTAGTAAATGCCTGGATAAATCCATCAGACAGAAGCTATTATCTTTGGTAAATCCAACCTTAGATGAATCCATCCGCATAGCAAAAAGTATTGAGACATCACAATCCTCTATCAGAGAACTTGAAAGTAAAAATGTTGAATTGGTGACTCCTGTTCGCTTTAAAAATGTGGCGAGAAAAAAAGATTTTCAGCAGAGCAATTTTTTCAAGAGAACTGATATCTGCTTCAGGTGCGGTTATCCTTCACATGCTAGAAGTGGAAGGCCATGTCCTGCGAGGAATGCCACATGTCGAAAATGTGGCAAATTGGGGCATTTTGACAAGGTCTGCCAGACAAACAAGAAAAGTTCTAACCAAGTTGCATGTATAAAGGACTCAAGTGAAAGCGACAGTGATGATGCCCTATGTGAACTTAAAGACATGGTTCTCGTGGTAAAAGAAGGAGACATAATAACAGGGAATCCTGATGACTGTGTTGATCCTTATGCTATCATTTGTGTTGGTGATAAAAATCTGAGACTTTTAGTGGATTCAGGTGCCAGGATAACAATGATCAGTGAATCCTTATTCAAAGAGAAATGGGGAAATAGACCTTTGCAACCACCTGATCGCGAACCAGTATCCTATGAAGGGAGAAGCATTGATCTTCTAGGGTATTTTGAAGATGTCCTGGTGTTCAAAAACAGGCACATATATGGGAAAATCTATGTGGCTGTCAATGGATTGGACATTCTTGGATGGTTCCATCAAGGTTTGTTCAGCATGATGCTACGTCCTGGAGCAAAGGAACACATTTTAGTTATTCGTGACCAAACACATGTGGAAGAACTCCTCAATAAATTCCCAAGAGTATTTTCTGGTGAACTTGGAAAAATTAAAGGGTTCAAGCACAAGATAAAAATAAAGGATGATGCTGTGCCTGTCAAACACAAAATAAGGAGTGTACCTTTCAGCATCCGGAATGATCTAGAAAAAGAACTCCTGTCTATGCATAAAAGAGGTGTAATAGAACCGATTGAATCCTCGGATTGGTCTTCGGCTTTGGTTGTAGCAAGGAAGAAAAACAATGATCTCAGAATCTGCATTGATCTGCGCAGCTTAAACAAAGTGATTTGGGTGGACTCACACCCATTACCCAACATCACAGAAATGCTAGGTGTAGCTGCGGGGGCTAAAGTTTTCACCAAACTCGACTTGGCCTCTGCATACCACCAAATCGAACTTGACAAAGAGTCACGCCATTTCACTGCGTTCAACACACCATCTGGATTGTATCAATTCTGCCGCATGCCTTTTGGCCTTGCGTCGGCAGCCTCTGTTTTCCAGAGAGTCATGGTCAACCTTCTCAAAGAAATCAAAAGTGTTGCCATATTTCAAGATGACGTCCTCATATATGCCAAGGATCAGCAGGAACATGACCAGGTGTTATCTAAAATACTGTCAATTTTCCAAGAGCATGGAGTTGTACTTAAAAGAGATAAGTGCGTATTCTCTAAAGACAGTGTGGAATATCTGGGTCACACCATTTCTAGTGAAGGCGTCACACCAAAACCCAGTTTGGTCCAAGCAATCGTAGACGCATCAGCTCCGAAAGACAAAGCAGGAGTGAAATCACTTTTAGGCCTCACGGAGTTCTATTCACGATTCATCCAAGACTATGCCACCAACATTCGCCCCATTTCTAAGTTGTTACAAGACAAAAGTGAATTTGCGTGGGATGAAGAGTGTGGTAAAGCGTTTGATTGGATCAAGGATAAATTGTGCACGGTCAGTGCTTTGAAACCTTACGTGCAGGATGTCCCCTGCACTTTGACTGTTGATGCAAGTAACTATGGATTGGGAGCTGTATTGACACAGGATGTTTGTGGAAGTGAACATACCATTGGGTTTGCGTCCAGGGTACTTAGAGAGGCGGAAACGCATTACTCCGTGATTGAGAAAGAGCTCCTTGCATGCTGGTGGGGCATTGAGAAGTTCAAAAATTATCTCTGGGGGCGCAAATTTACTCTCCAAACAGACCATAAACCTTTAGTGTCAATTCTAGGTAATACGAATGGGCGCAGTGCTACTCCCCGCATTGCACGCCTTGCATCCAAGTTATTGCAATTCAATTTTGATGTTGTCCACATTGCTGGTGGGAAAAATGTGAGAGCCGACGCTTTGTCACGTTTACCCTCCTCCACTAGCAAGACCACACCGGATAATGATGATTGTTGTTATGATGATGGTGAAGACTGTATTATTGCTAGTGTTGAATTGTTACATGTATGTTCTGTGGGGCAAGAAGGTTGGAGGGAAGCTTTAGAAAGTGATCAAACTCTGAAAGAAGTTAAAAAACACATTGTCCAAGGTTGGCCGAGGGAAAGAAATGTTGGTATTGAGTTGCAACCCTATGTGAAAGTGAGTGATGAACTTTCCATCGAAGATGGTCTAGTTTTTAGAACAGAGAAATTGGTTCCCCCCGAGAAAATTAGAGCCACACTTTTAACCAAAGCCCATGAAGGACATCTTGGAGCCACACTCACTAAACGTAGGGTAAGAGAGTACTTCTGGTGGCCTCAGATGGATAAAGATATTGATGCCATGGTGCAAGAATGCACTATCTGTTCCTCTAGTGATAAACGTTTTCGCACAGCCTGTCCCCCGCTCACGCCTATACCTCTTCCAGGTGCGCCGTGGGAGAAACTTGGCATCGATGTGCTAGGACCATTCCACAGTTTACCCCATCAGTGTAAATTTGCCATTGTCATGATGGATTATTACACAAAATGGCCAGAGGCTAAGTTTGTATCCAAAGTTGACTCGAAAGAGATCATTGGCTTCATGAAAGAAATTTTCATGAGAGAAGGGTTTCCTCTTTCCATCATTTCCGACAATGGGGTCCAGTTTGTGTCCACAGAAGTGGAAGAATTCCTTAAAGAATCTGCCATCACTCACCACAGAAGTTCCCTTTACCACCCTCAAACTAATGGTTTGGTGGAAAGACTCAACAGAGTTATTGGTGATTGTGTCAAATGGGCTATTGTTCACAACAAAGAGGTTCCCCAGAGTGTGAGAGCCATGCTGTGGTTCTACAGGACCACCCCACATTCATCCGCAGGGGTGTCACCCTTTGAACTACTCAGGGGCAGGAAACCATGCACTGAATTTAGGCCTGCATGGATGTCCAAATGGTTCAAATCCCATTCCTTTCCCCAAGAAATTGATGAGCAGGTCAGGAGAAAAAATGAAAAAACTCAATCCAAACAGAAAGAATACTTTGATGAAAGGAAACGGGTGAAATGCAGAGCATTTGCTGTGGGGGACTGTATAAGGATTAAGAAACAAGGGTTTGTAAAGAAAGGTGATGCAAAGTTTGGTGATATTGTTAAGGTCGACAAAGTCTGTGGGAATGCTGTTCGTGTCAATGGACAGCACTGGTGGAATGTCAACAAGGTGGTAAAAGTTAAAAGTTTTGATGACAAGCTGTTGAACTCTAATTGTGCTAAAAATGTTTCTTGTGATGATTTCCCAAGTGGTACCAGAGTACAGCCATCAGCTCCTCAATCCTCGGTGATGAGGAGGAGCACCAGAGCCATAAGGGTTCCCATTAGATTCCGTTGATTATTCTCTTCCTCCCTTTTGTTTTCCTGTTCTTCTCTCTTCCTCTGGTTCTTCTCTCTTCCTTCTTCTCTTCTCTTCTCTTCTTCTCTTCCTTTCCTTCTCCTTTTAGGGAAAGGAGATATGTAGTGAGCTTGCCTGCCTCGCGCTCGTACTGTGAGCAACGCGCGAGGCACTGTTCTCGTGCTGCTGCCTACGTAATGTGTTTGACAGTTGGTGGCTCGAGCGCCCCATAGTTCACTGCCATTTTGTGCTTGCATGTCGTGCTGGCGGAAGCCTTATTGACAATAAAGTCTAATCTTCACATCTTATGTCCGGTGAGTTATTACAAAAAGCTTAGCTGTAGCGTTAATTGTTGCAAAAACTCGTGCAACCCCCCCCCCCCCCCCCCCCCCCCCCCCGGAGGATGCGTAAATGAAGATAGCTGAGACAGTGGTTGTGAACACTATGCTTGACAGTCTTGTTGGGCATAATTCTATCACTGAGGTCATGATTGTGATTTTGAAGGACCAAACTGGTAAAAATATTGACTCTGCTTTAAACAAGAATGATGCTGGTGCACATTTATGCATCAGGGCAGGCATCAATGGTGATTGCGCTTGTCAGTCCCTTATTTAGGGTGTTAAGATTAGTTAGAGTGTTTGTAACTACTGAAAGCAATTAATAACAGACCAAATTTATTTCGGATATTGTTTTTTTTTAAAACATATTTTATTTGTCAATGAGCAATTACAACGCAGGGCTCTGTACTCCCGAGACATCTGCCAAATCAGACATATGTAAACATGTATGCAATTGACATTTTGAGAAGATGCATAACAAAGACCAAAGACATGCTGAATAATGCCCCCCCCACCAGATCACACTACTGCCGCTTAATCATGCCCACAGCCTTAATAACCAACAAGGAACCCTACCCGCTGCGGTGTTCGAGGGAGCTCCCACCCCAACACCTCCTAGAGACATGCAAATACCCCCTCCAAAAATGATCTAAGGACATGCACTGCCAGACAGTATTCAAGAATGTGCCCTCCTCCTGAACACAGCGTAGACACTCCGGGGAGGCAATCAGTCCTGCCCGCCACAGACCTGTTCTGGTAAAATAGACCCTATGGAGATATTTGAATTGAACCACACAGAGTCGCATAGCTATTGCCGCACCCTGCGGAGCCGCCAGTGCCTCCGTCCAGTCCTCCTCTTCCTCCAGGGCACCCACGTCAGCCTCCCAGTCACCCTGAAGCTTTGGTAATGTGGAGGAACAATGAGTAACCAGGGATTGGTAAATCAGGGAGATCTTTTTTTCCCCTATGTCCCCCCATAAAGACTTTTGCCTCAAGCGGACTAAATACAGGAAGAGACTCTAGGCCCTCCAGGCTGGGCGACAGGGCGTGGCGGAACTGAAGGTACCGAAAAAACTGGAACTGTGGTATATGGAATTCCCTCTGTAGGTCCTGGAAGGACTTGAGTGTTGTTTCTCTCATCACGTCTCCCTGCTTTGAAATGCCAATATCGTCCCATCCCCGGAAGCCCTGCAGGGCTGCTGGTTGAGGCAGGTGCCGTTGTTCCACAAAGGGGTCTCCCGAGTCAGGGTATTTCACCAGCTCAAACACCGCAGGGCCTGCCTCCAGATCTGGAATACCACACGCGTGACCGACAGCAGAACACCCCGTAGCGGTGCAGAGTATAGGAGTGTGTGTAGCGAGTGGCGCCCCATGAGTTGTCGTTTTAGTGTATATGCCGGGTCTCCCCTATCGCCATACCATTACTCATTAAGTATCAGCAGATGCGATGCCTGGCAGTACAACTGAATATCCGAGGACGCGAGGCCTCCGCAATAAGTGGAAAGAACGCATGTGCGCAGTGCCACACGCACCCTACCCTCCTCCCACAAGAATTGCCCCAGCATAGAATTCACGAGCCGGAACCATCTAGGCGGGATCGGGTACGGGTGATTCTGTAGCTGGTAGATCTACCAAACAGCGTCAGAGGCATACGGGCCCAAGATTTAAGGTCCGACCGCACTGGAGCCACATTCCGTTCCCAGGAAATCGCCGGTATATCCGAAAGGAACACCCCAAGGTATTTCAAGCCCCCCACCGCCATTTGGATCGAGGACTCCCATGCTCCGGCTCTCGTTCGATCTCCCAAGGTCCACAATGTGGATTTTCGAGGATTCATATACAGCCCCGATGTCTCCCCAAAGATCTGTAGGATACGCAGAAGCCGCTGCACCGTCCTGTCCACTTCTGTCAGAAATAAGAGGACATCATATAGCGCGATCTGGTCTGACAGACCCAGGGCCCATTCAAACCCCCTAACCTGAGCATCGATGCGTACCCACGCCGCCAGCGGCTCCATGGCAAGGGCAAAGAGGTACGGAGACAGGGGTCACCCCAGTCTCATGCCCCGTCCAATAGAAAACATGGAGGAGGGCGCACCTGCCACCAAACCGACGCCGTCAGCTCCGTGTAGAGGAGTGTTATGTAAAAGAGGAAACGGGGGCTCGGATATTGTTTTTGATGTGATTTGTGCCTCTGCTTTGGAAGAATGGGCTAATGTGGCACTCAGGGGGAAATTGTTCCTTAGAGAATGGCGAACTATGTTTCCCAAAAGGCTGCTACCTTGCTCATTTCTTTTGAGGGTGCAGCCTTGTTAGAGGATAAACTTAATTGCCTCTTATGAATGTCAGTGTCCCTGCAGTACAGGAGCCACATGCCTTAGATGCGGGCAAGATTTCTGGAGCTCTGCACAAGACAATCCGGTCTCCAGACACAAGTCTTAGTTCCACGCTCACACCTCTTTAAGGAGAAAAAGAATTCCTCATCTTCAGGTACCCTTCAAAGCCTTCTAAAAGTCCTCAGTAATCCTGAAAATCAACTTTTCACTAAACCTTCAAGAAATCTCAGCAGCAATATTCTGTATTTTGCATGAGACAGAGGAACAAGAGCCACAAGAATTCAAAGAACCATAAATCCAGAACCATGTTGCCAAACAAGCAGCAGCAGTCCTGACTATGCCGAAGTAACAAACTTTCCAGTGGGAAATAGATTAAAGCATTTTACTCCAGTCTAGAATAACAATAAGGAACCCAACCAACATCCCTGCTTTTACTGACTTTCAGTGTCTTGGGGGCATATTTATGACCGCCTTTGTGTTGCTCTTTCATCATGCAACATGGTACCGCTTGTTCCAACACCATAAGATTTTGACTTCCTAATAGTACCTCACAAATTTTCAAAAATAGTAGGTCATTTAATCTGAAGAAAGCTTCTATGGTGTTCTTCTCCCTTTAAAAACCTATTTTGTGACATTGTAAATTGTAAATATTGATGTTTGTATGTATGTTTTGGATGAGAGTGTGAGCCTTTGAATGTAATTGTTGATCAACTAGGTATGATTGTTTGGTTTTCCCACTAATATGTTTTATATGAAAATTTCATTTTTATGAATATTTGTACCCTGTAATGTTTGTGCTTTCTAATTGTTTTGAATTTCTGGTGAATGTCAACCAACGAATGTATTCAAAAATACTTTCATAAAAATAAAAGTGATTAAATCTGTGAAATTTGCTTTCATCCCGCACTTAGTTTCATTCTTTGCGCTTAGGTAATTTAAGTCAAATAGGAGTCACAGTACTGGCTTTGGTGTTGTTTGGTAGTACATGGTACAAGAGCAACACAAATGAACAATGCGATTTATGAAGCCATGCAAGGCCACATGTTCAGCCTTCTAGAGTGGGCCTGAGGTGAAACTGATAACCTGTTCTTTCCCTTCTCCTGCTTGTAAGGTAACATGCCTAATGACATTATCTTCTAATGACAGTGCATAAGAGACAGCATTCTATAAACATTCAAATGTTTCCTGAAACTGTTAATCCCACACATAATGCATACCTTTTATATTCTAAATTGTGAAACATTTACTCTATTAGCAAAGTTTTTGTGAAACTTTGAATAGCATTCTGGTAGCCCTAAGAAGGAATTAAATTAATTTTTGTTGGTGGGACTAGTAACTTTCTCCCTGCTTTCACAAGATTCAATTTGGGCTTCACTCAATCGTGAGAAATAGCGTAATAGTCCATACCCCGGATAAAAGAGGTCTGTGGTCTTGACTTAGCGTTTGATGGAACTTGGTGGTAGGCCAAGGATAAGCTGATGACAATGAAGCATTTCCCCTCACCCAGGATGCTCAGGCCTTATTTATGAAGGGCTTGCACTGCATTTGCATTACTTTTTTTGTGATGCTGCAGCAGCGTAATCAATGTGCCACACTGCGCCCTATTTACTAAGTGACGCATCTAGGCAGATGCATGCCTTTGTCAAGGCCTGCGCTCAATTATACCTGTGTGATGTATAATGTATGAAGCGCAGGCGTTCCAACCGTGAAAAAAACCTCATAGAACTGGCGCAGTGAAATTGATGAGATTTCACTATGCCACTTGACTGCGTCAAAATTCTAACTTCTGCTTTAAGCAGGAGTCATGTCAAGTCAAGTCAAAAAAAATTTATATAGCGCACTACATACCCAGAGGGTCTAAAGGCGCTTGAGGAGGGGGGGGGGGGGGTTTACTTATCGAATATCCAGGTTTTAAGCTGTTTTTTGAAGGCTAGGTGGTTTTGGGTAAGGCGGAGGTGGATGGGAAGGGAATTCCAGGTTTTGGCCGCTAAGTAGGAGAAGGATCTTCCCCCCATGGTGGCTTTGTGGATGCGCGGAACAGCGGCGAGGGCTTGGTTGGACGAACGCAGTTGGCGGGTGGGAGTGTAGAAGGAAAGGCGCGTGTTGAGGCAGTCAGGTCCAAGTTCGTAGAGGGCTTTGTGTGCGTGGGTGAGAGGACGGAACGTTATCCTTTTGTTGACGGGGAGCCAGTGAAGGTCTTTCAGGTGACCGGAAATGTGGTCTGTGCGGGGGATGTCTAGTATGAGTCTGGCTGAGGCGTTTTGAATGCGTTGGAGTTTTTTCAGCAGTTTTGCGGTGGTGCCGGTGTAAAGGGTGTTTCCGTAGTCCAGACGGCTTGTAACCAGTGCGTGGGTGACCGTTTTTCTTGTTTCGGTGGGGATCCAGCGAAATGTTTTTTTGAGCATGCGTAAGATGTTGAAGCATGATGATGAGACGGCGTTGACTTGTCTGGTCATCGAGAGAGAGGAGTCCAGGATGATGCCCACGTTCCGTGCGTGGTCCGTCGGTATCGGAGCTTTTCCTAGGGCCGTTGGCCACCAAGAGTCATCCCAGGCGGAAGGGGATGCACCTAAGATGAGGACTTCCGTTTTGTCCGAGTTCAGTTTCAGACGGCTGTGCTTCATCCACTCGGCTACTTCTTTCATCCCTTCATGTAGGTTGGTTTTGGCGGTGATTGGGTCTTTGGTGAGTGAGAGTATCAGCTGAGTGTCATCAGCGTAGGAGATAATGTTGAGGTTGTGTTGACGTGCGATGGTTGCGAGGGGGCTCATGTAGACATTTAAGAGGGTAGGGCTGAGAGAAGATCCTTGTGGAACGCCGCAGATGACTTCGGTGGCCTCTGACTTAAAAGGGGGGAGGCGGACTCTCTGAGTTCTTCCAGCGAGGAACGAGATGATCCAGTCCAATGCTTTTCCTTGAATTCCGATGTTGCTGAGGCGTTGTATTAGGGTGCTATGACAGACTGTGTCGAAGGCTGCGGAGAGGTCGAGGAGGATGAGGGCGTCTGTGTCTCCGTTGTCCAGTAGAGTTTGAATGTCGTCTGTTGCTGCGATGAGGGCGGTCTCGGTGCTGTGTTTGGCTCGGAAGCCAGACTGTGAGGAGTCGAGTGATTTGTTGGTTTCGAGGAAGGCGGCGAGTTGATTGTTGACGGCTTTCTCAATGACTTTGGCAGGGAATGGGAGGAGCGAGATGGGGCAGTAGTTTTTGAGTTCGGTGGGGTCAGCTGTGGGTTTCTTCAGAAGGGCGCTGAGTTCGGCGTGTTTCCATTTTTCTGGGAATGTGCCGGAGTTGAGGGAGCAGTTTATGACGTCTCGGAGATGGGGTGCGATAATGGAGTCTGCTTTGTTGAAGATGTGATGGGGGCATGGGTCTGTAGGGGATCCTGAGTGGATGGAGTTCATTAGGCGAATGGTGTCTTCTGTGGTGATTGGGTTCCAGTTGAGAAGGTTATTCGGAGGAGGTACAGGTTCGGAGGTGAGAGGGGTTGACTGGTTTACGGGTTGGTTGTCAAAGCTGTTATGAATGTCGGCGATTTTGTCATGGAAGAATGAGGCGAGGGAGTCGCAGAGGACTTGAGAGGGGGTGATGTCGTTGGAGCTGGCGGTGGGGTTGGTGAATTCTTTGATGATGTTGAAAAGTTCCTTGCTGTTGTGGGCGTTGTTGTCTAGTCGGTCTTTGAGTGCTGATTTCTTGGCTGTCCGGATTAGTTGGTGGTGTTTGCGGGTGACGTTTTTGAAGGTGGCTTGGGTGATAGTGTTTGGGTCTTTTTTCCAAGTTTTTTCAAGGGAGCGACAGAGTTTCTTGGATTTCTTAAGGTCATCATTGAACCAGGGGGCGTTCTTGCTTCCTTGCTTGATTTGATGTTTTTTCAAGGGTGCTAGTTTGTCGGCGGTTTGGGTTAACCATTGTGTGAGGTTGATGGCGGCTTGGTTAGGGTTCGTCGAATAGGCAGGGGTTTTTTGAAGAAGTGATGTGGAGATCTGGTCGATTGTGATTTTGTTCCAATTTCTTCGCAGAGTTGGTTGAGGGTGGTTGTGGATCGTGGTCTTATTGTAAATGAAGTGGATGCAACTGTGGTCCGTCCAGTGGAGGGCTGTGGTGTGAGTGAAGGAGATATGCTTGCTGGAGGTGAAGATAGGGTCGAGTGTGTGTCCTGCGTAGTGGGTGGGGGTGTTAACAAGTTGTTTGAGTCCGAGGTTGGCGAGATTGTCCAGGAGGGTGGTAGTGTTCCTGTCGTTGTTCTTTTCCAGATGGAAATTGAGGTCTCCCAGTAGAATGTATTCTTCTGAGGGGAGGGCGTGTGGGGTGATGAAGTCAGTGATGTCTTCGCTGAATTGTGTACGGGGTCCTGGAGGTCTGTAGAGGAGGGTGCCTCTGAGTGTGGTCTTGGGGTCGGTGTGGATCTGGAAGTGGAGGTGTTCGGCGATAGCGAGGTTGTCTTCTGAGCTGGTTGAGACGCGGATGGTGTTCTTATGGACGATGGCGATGCCTCCTCCTGTTTGCTTGGTGCGGTCCTTACGGATGATCTTGTAGCCGTCCAGGATGGCTATGGCGATGTCTGGAGCTGATGAGGCATTAATCCAGGTTTCTGTTAGGAAGGAGATGTCCGGGGAAATGGTGTCGAGTAGGTTCCAAAGGTCGATGGCGTGTTTGTGAACCGAGCGGGTGTTGAGAAGGATGCATTTAAGGTGGTTGGTGTCGGATCTCTGTTTGGTGTTTGTGGATTTGGTGTGGGTCTTGATGGAGTCGTACTTGCAGGAGTGGCAGGTGAAGGGTCCATGGATGTGCCCCGGTGCGGCTTGGGCACAGTTAGGGAGTCGGCCGGGGTTAAGTGCTAGGAGGGTGGATGAGTCGTATGTAATGCGGGAGGGGTGGGTGATACGGGGACCAGGGGGTCTGGCGCTGGGCGCGGTCCAGGCACGGACGGGCATAGACGGGCTTACCTTTGGCGCACCTTCGGCGCGCTTAGGGCGCGATCGCTGCGCGTAGGTCCATCTGTCATAAATGGATAATGGAGGGGGGCGGGGCGAGGGAGGGTCAGCCGGGAGGCGGGGGGCGGGGTAGGATGGCCAGTAGGAGCTGGAGGGAGCGGGGGTGAGGCCGCGGGGGAGCAGTGGCGGCGTGGACTGGCTCAAGGCACAACAACAATGCTGGGGGGTCGTGGGCACGATCGCTGGCACCGTCAGGGGCACACAATGCGGTAGCAGGCACAAATTAGCTGGCACACAATCACAATAAAATTAAAATTAAATTCACTGGCACACAATCACAATTAAATTAAATTCAATGCGGTTGCAGGCGCAAATCTCTGGCACAAAATGCGGTCGCAGGCACAATGCAGGCAACGATACCAGGCACAGTGGCAGGGTGCAAGATGGCAGGGCAGGAAGGCAGGGCAGGATGCAGGTCGCTGGCACCAAATGGCTGGGGCGAGCTGCGAGAGGAGCGACCAGTTCTGACTGGAGTCAGGCTGGACACAGCTCCTCGTCTCGCGTTACCAGTGTAGGTATGTTTGTGGGAGGGAGGGTCAGCTGGGAGGCGGGGGGCGGGGTAGGATGGCCAGTAGGAGCTGGAGGGAGAGGGGGTGGGGCCGTGGGGGAGCAGTGGCGGCGTGGACGGGCTCAAGGCACAACAACAATGCTGGGAGGTCGTGGGCATGATCGCTGGCACCGTCAGGGGCACACAATGCGGTAGCAGGCACAAATTAGCTGGCACACACTCACAATAAAATTAAAATTAAATTCACTGGCACACAATCACAATTAAATTAAATTCAATGGGGTCGCAGGCGCAATTCTCTGGCACAAAATGCGGTCGCAGGCACAATGCAGGCAACGATACCAGGCACAGTGGCAGGGTGCAAGATGGCAGGGCAGGAAGGCAGGGCAGGATGCAGGTCGCTGGCACCAAATGGCTGGGGCGAGCTGCGAGAGGAGCGACCAGTTCTGACTGGAGTCAGGCTGGGCACAGCTCCTCGTCTCGCGTTACCAGTGTAGGTATGTTTGTGGGAGGGAGGGTCAGCTGGGAGGCGGGGGCGGGGTAGGATGGCCAGTAGGAGCTGGAGGGAGTGGGGGTGGGGCCGCGGGGAGCAGTGGCGGCGTGGACGGGCTCAAGGCACAACAACAATGCTGGGAGGTCATGGGCACGATCGCTGGCACCGTCAGGGGCACACAATGCGGTAGCAGGCACAAATTAGCTGGCACACAATCACAATAAAATTAAAATTAAATTCACTGGCACACAATCACAATTAAATTAAATTCAATGCGGTCGCAGGCGCAATTCTCTGGCACAAAATGCGGTCGCAGGCACAATGCAGGCAACGATACCAGGCACAGTGGCAGGGTGCAAGATGGCAGGGCAGGAAGGCAGGGCAGGATGCAGGTCGCTGGCACCAAATGGCTGGGGCGAGCTGCAAGAGGAGCGACCAGTTCTGACTGGAGTCAGGCTGGACACACAAGCAGGAGTAAGGATTGATGCAGGTATTTTCACATGGAATTCGAACATGGATTAAGACACATTGCTGGAGTTGCTTCAGTTTTCCGGCACACTCCAGCAATGTGTTTGCACCACCAGATACGTCAGAATTCCTGATGCATCTGTACATCCTTGTGTCATGGATGGCCGTATTGTAAATACGGTGCATCCATGGTGTCGTAAGGGTGGCGCCATAAAAAATGATGCATCGCTGTTTTTGCCCAGCGATACGTCACTTTTCATAAATGAGGCCCTCAGTATCTTATGGATTCTCAGGAGGGGATACCAGTCAACCCATATATTAGAGTTTAACCGTTTCAAATTTATGCATATCCAAATTGCTTTTTCCCCATTCTTAACAACTATGACAATTGGTGATAACCATTCAGAACTGTCAATGGGTTCTATTAGACCTTTACAGACCCCTTTATCCATTTCAGCTCTAAGTGGTCCTCATTAGACATGAAATAGCACACACCCTGTGCGTGGAAAGCTTGGCATTCGCTTTTAAGTTGATGTGATATTGGTAATTGGTAAACAAACTCAGTTTGTCTGTGAAGACACCCAAAAACTCATTACATACAGCCTCTTGACACAACGAGCTGCCAACCAAGAGAACCGGCTCCTTCTCATTAGGATATTGTCTGATGTCCAGTTCTTTTTTGTATGCGAGCAGATTTACTACAAAGTGGACCTGGGGTCGGAGTCAATAACGATGTGCCCTGAGAGGGCATTTTTAATTCGAATTTTGAAATTAATTTGACAACATGCACAGGGATCACAGACAGCTCAGACGAAGCACTCATAACAATATTCCAATATTTTCATGGTTTGAAAACCACCAATAATGGTGGGGAGGGGGGCCGGGAATCCCTTGAGGCCAAACCGCGCATTCTTTGTATGAAGAGCCGGAGAGATAAGAGACAAGTCTCGGTTCGTTACCAGTACTTAAGTGTGTGAATGAAACACAAGTTTGGGGTCCCGGGGGGTGGGGGGGGGGGGGGAGTCACAGGAGCACAGTTCGGGCCGCCGAATAACAAAGCTCCCGACCCTGACACGATGTATTGACTCTAGGGGGGATGAAGTGTTGGGCCGGCCCTGCGGGCCTCTCACTGCAGCTCTGGACCTGCTCTAAGGCCACTCAATGCAGCTTGTATCATTCCACCCCAACACATTAGACCCTTCTTTTGCTGTATACATTTACTAACTGTGGATATACCCCTAAGGGAATATCCATTTAAACCATTCCATCTAATGGTATAGGTTCTCTATTAAACACCCACTTCAGATTCAAATCTGGCTTTTCCAAAATGTAGTCACCATGCCTAAACAATTCCTTAAAACTAGTGAAGTGTCAAAGTGTAGGGAGAATATAAACCTTCACACTCGTATCATCTTAAGTGATTTCACAAGTTGGTAGACTCAAATTGTTAACACCTATGTGTACCTGAAAAATAATTTGTGTTCTCTATTCATTGTACACCCTCAACCATTCATTACTTTCCTTAAATGCTCTGGCAAAATGTCCCGTGTCCATAACTCCTGCAAAAGGCAGATATGGCTTGACAAATGGGATTCTTTGCTAGGTGCCCACTTTTCCCACAATTTAAGCATATTATTTTGCTTTATTATTTTTGATTTTGCTAGACTCAACTTCTTTGGCCTTAATGTCCTGCTACATTGTTTTAATCTCCTATAATTTGCAAACTTGCTCCTTGGATAATTTCATATCGTTCACTAAATTCGTTCACTAAATTTTCTGTATGATCATTCCTTTGGCAAAGCCCATGGCATCCTTCAGCTCTGATTTGCGGGCCAGGCGTTTCTTCAGAATGCTTGGGTTTGTGCATCTGACTAACTGATTCCAGATCAATGAGTCACATAAGGTTCCAAATTTCACAAGTATTGGATGTGCCCCTTGGAACAGGGCCGTAAGATGCTACTTTTTAATTTCTGATTTGAGCCCTTCCAAAAAATGTATGCCTCTGTAACACTACATATTTTTTCACTAAAGTGATATTCTAGATTTGTATTGTAATCTGGAATACGACTAATTGCTCTGCTGCTCCATCCCCTCCTGCTTTGGGTATGTAGGTAGACTTTCATACACTTTCCTCCCCTCAGTACCTATACTGTGGGGCAAAATATCTTGTTTACTAAATGGTAAGACATCTTACCCCAATTCTACAAGAATGTTTAAAAATGTTTAACCCATTACCTTTACAGATGAGTAGGGTTCCCAAATTCATTCTGAAGTGGAGAAGGCTGAGACATACTTGTGGCAGCAGTGATAAAAGGCCACCCACATGCTGTACTAATAAATACAGGGCAAGCACTGAAAATAGACCAAAGTAACAGAATATAGATACCCTGTTAATGAACAGAAATATTGGAACCTCAGTTTAACTGTGATAAAAATCGCTATTACTTTGCAATTAAATAAAGTACCAACACAATGTAGTACTTTTTCTGTGAACACTGAATGAGTGGAAGTAGCGTTTCCAGGGAAGGTGCCACTGCACAAGATAGACCATGTCAGAGGCAGTTGACAGAACAATCCTGCTCACCTGTTGCTAAGGAAACCACCATCAGCTCTCTCCAGAGTAGAGGAAAAGTGCAGTGATGGTGGCAATGCGCCCCATCCCCACAGAAGACATTGCTACTTAAGAAGGGAACTGCAGCCTGCCACTATTAGAGAAGTTGAACGCTCCCTTCCTTAAGAAGCATTGGAGTAATATTGCACCTGAATCCTGGAAGGCTCGAAAAACCTCCGCCAACTGTCCATCTAAAATATTCTGATAGTCACAGAGGTTCACAGGGGCTGTTCAATTGCTGTCAGCTTAGGGAGCAACTGCAGCCCACCCCCTCACCTTTTGCCCCTCAAGAAGAGTGTCTGTCAGGCTGAGCAAAGATCAACCTGGCAGACAGGCTCTTGGCTGCCTGAGCCGAACTTTGCAGGGCTGAGTATGTCAAAGCTCCTGTGGGCATCACCTTCCCATCTCAGCAAAGGTCCTTCCCCTTTTGACGAGGGGAAGTGTAACTCATTGCCTTGGACCTAGCCAATTCGGTTTTAAGCCCTGAAGGGCCTAGGGCCGAGTGTTAATCAGTGACACCCTGTTAAAGAGTGGGGTGGGGTCAGCAGTCTCAATTGACACTATCCCACTCTGTGGCGAGGTTGGGACTGCTACCTTCCCTCATTCCCTGGTCAGCCAATGAGGGAAGGCAGCAATCCCAACCCTCCTGGGACCTCCAAGGTCTGGGACTGCTTCCTTCCTTCATTGGCTGACCTATGGTTAATCAAAGAGGGAAGGCAGCAGTCCCAACCCCCCTGAGACCTCAGAGGCAAAGCTGCAGGTGCGTGTGATTTGAGTTTGAAATTAAAGTTTGGTGCATGTATGATTTAATATTTGGTAATGAGTGATGTGAATGGATGTGTGTGCATACATGGGAGGGAGAAGGAGAGAGGGAGGGAGGGAGAGAGAGAGGCAGGGAGAGGGAGAGAGAGGCAGGGAGAGGGAGAGGGAGAGAGAGAGAGAGAGAGAGAGAGAGAGAGAGAGAGAGAGAGAGAGAGAGACTGTCCCGTCCCTCCTACAATTACTGGCCGCATCTGTTAGGAAATCTCCACTGACCACCACACACATCCTGTTTGTCAGACATGGGGAGGTCAGGTTCATAGTGTTGGCTCGATTACTGTTATTCTGAACAAATCACCGCCACAACACCAGTGGCATATGGGTCACAGGCAAACATCCACTTAATGATTTAAACCTTTTTATTTTTTTACAGAAATGGTGGCACAGGACACACAAAGGCTGAAATAGTGGAGTGACTAAGCTCAGTCCAATGAAGAGATCATAGAAAAGTCTCCAATCAGATGCACAAGATGTACCATGGTGTGTTTGAGGCAGGGAGTCCAGTACTAGTTCCTCAAGGGTTGAAGAATAAGGCAATGGACTGCTGACGGAAACACACAGGCGGGATAATGAAACAGTCATCCCCTACACAGCAGACTTGTTGCACGTGTTATAAAGGAAAACTCAAAGCACATATGAAAAGAAGGTACATTTATTCACCCTTTATCACCAACCGTCAGCCATCAACTGTCTGACAGCTGACAGAAGTAAGAATATTCAAAGGTGAAATCAAGGTAAAGGGAGAGGGTTGGACCATGTTGTGAAAACAAAATTAACTTAAAATCTGTTTGTATCATAATCATATACTCCTGTGAAATTGAATATTAGCAACTGCATATTTAATCTTGAATGCATCAACCATTTAATCAAATATGTAATTTGTTTTATATCAGCTTGAAGTGTCCTGTGACATTGGAATTGCTTGCAAACATTCTTGGCTCTAGTAGGCTCAGAAGCCATAGAGCTTAGGGTTGTACCCTCCACACTTTCTGTAAGCATAGACTTGTTTTCAAATCTGTAAAGACGGTGGGATTTTATAAGAATAGGGCCAACATTGTGTGTATGAATATCTTATCCTCAAGGCCATTTTGTGTTTCCTTGAGGAGTAGATTCGGACACCTTCACATTAGATAGGGGGTTTGACGGAGCGTAACACTTTTCTATCCCATTATCTTGCTTTAGTGACTTTATTTGAGAGAAAAAGGATATATAATAGGTTGGTTTTATATAATTTTAAGCTCTTAGCTCCAAATACCTTTTTTCTGGAAAGAGCACTGGTCAGTTGAAATGACAACTGTCTTTTATCCTTTACTTTGCTGTTTGCTATTTTGCAATAAACACTAATAGGACTTTAAGCTTCATGGTGAGTTGTGTTTTATTTTTATTAAAACTAAAGAGTAAATGAACAAGTTACTTACCTTCGGTAACGCTTTTTCTGGTAGATACAATATCTGCCTGTGGATTCCTCACCTTGTGAATATCCCCCTTGCGTCAGCAACATTCGGAAATTCTTTTGTTGCCTCGCTCCTACGTGGACTCGGACGTCATAGAGACACAACATCGTTTGCGACTCCGCTGACGTCACCGACGCCTACAATAGGCCCACACCGGCGTGATGACATCAGTTCCGCCCTTTTTTCCGTGCCATCGAGGCACACGGACGGACCAATGACAGTAGATATATACAAAGTATACACAGTACACAATAGTCAAGGCAAAACACACAGTGCAAAGCAAATGCAGGAAAGCAATTGAAACATCTCCTTGACATCAAAATAATCATACATTACAGTACAATAACTCTGGCATAGAAGAGTGGACAACGGGGAGGCGGGTGGGTCAGTGAGGAATCCACAGGCAGATATTGTATCTACCAGAAAAAGCGTTACCGAAGGTAAGTAACTTGTTCTTCTGATAGATACATCTGCCGTGTGGATTCCTCACCTTGTGAATAGAGTCCCACAGCAGTCCCCACTCCCGGAGGAGGGAGTCCACTCTTCTAAACCAGAAAATCCTGAAGGACAGAGCGAGCAAAGTGACCGTCCCTCCTCACTTCGGAATCCAAGCAGTAATGCTTCGCGAAAGTGTGGAGGGAAGAACAAGTTGCCGCTCTACAAATATCCTCAACAGGTACACCTCTAGCCAACGCTGAGGTCGAAGACTTAGCTCTTGTAGAATGAGCCCTTATACCCTCTGGTAGTTCCTTACCGGCCAAAGAGTAGCAGATCTTAATGCAGAGAACGATCCATTTTGATAGGGTTCTTTTATGGACCGCCTTTCCTTTCTTGCAACCAGCAAACCCAACGAAGAGCTGGTCCTCCAAACGAAAATCCTTGGATCTGTCCAAGTAAAAGGAAACCGCCCTCTTAGGGTCCAGACCCTAAGAGGGTCTGGACCCTTCCTCCTTAGAAGGGTGAGGGGGAGGATAAAAGGAAGGTAGGGTAATGGACTGACCCAAATGGAAGGGAGTCACCACCTTAGGCAGAAAAGCAGCCCTGGTCCTGAGAACCATTCGATCAGCATGAATGGTCAGGAATGGGGGCTTAGAACTCAGAGCTTGAAGCTCACTTACCCTCCTTGCCGAGGTTATTGCAACGAGGAAGACTGTTTTAAAAGTAAGAAGCCTCATGGGACATTTGTGAAGAGGCTCAAATGCAGCACCCATCAAAAAGGACAAAACAAGATTTAAGTCTCACTGAGGCACAATAAAAGGTGAAGGAGGGAACTTATTTGTGAGGCCCTTCAAAAATCTCAAAACCACGGGAGATTTAAAAAGAGACGTCTGGTCAGGCAAGCAGAGAAATGCCGACAGCGCCGAAAGGTAGCCCTTCACAGTAGCAACAGCAAGCCCCTGTTGCGCCAGAGAAAGGGCAAACTGGAGAACATCAGACAAATGGGCTCTCACAGGGTCAATAGACTTCTCCCTACACCACACGACAAATTTCGACCATCTATAAGAATAGATGGACTTAGTGGAGTCACGCCTGGCGGATAAGATGACATCCACAACGTCAGGCGGGAGGGAAAAGGAATTCAGGTTGCCCCGCTCAATCTCCAGGCATGAAGGTGTAATGTCTGGAGGTGGGGGTGTAGAACCTGCCCCTCCATCTGAGAGAGGAGGTCTGCCCTGAGAGGGAGACGGAGCGGCCGTGAGAGGAGACGTGGAGAAGATCTGAGTACCACACCCTTCTTGGCCAATCCGGGGCGACCAATATAACTTGGGCCCGGTCTTGGCGAATCTTCCTCAGAACCCGAGGAATCAAAGGTATGGGACGAAACGCGTAAAGGAGTTGATTTCCCCAACTCAACTGAAACGCGTCTCCCAAGGCTCCTTGCATCGGATCCTGGAGACTGCAGAATGACGGGCAGTGAGCATTCTCGCAAGTGGCAAACAGGTCCACCCGAGGAGTCCCCCACATCTGAAAGATGTTGTGAACCACCTCCGAGTGAAGCCTCCACTCGTGATCGGCAGAGAACTGCCGACTGAGACTGTCTGCTCGAACGTTCAGAACCCCGGCCAGATGATTTGCCATCAGACAAATCTGATGGTCCTGAACCCAGGACCAGAGGCGCAGTGCCTCTCTGCAGAGACACTGCGATCCCACTCCTCCCTGCTTGTTGATGTACCACATCGCGGTCGTGTTGTCCGTCAGGACTTGAACCGACTGACCGCGAAGGGAAGGGAGGAAGGCCTTGAGCGCTAAACGAATCGCCCGCAATTCTAGAAGGTTGATGTGAAGCAACCTTTCCTCTGGAGACCAAAGACCCTTGACCTCCAGATCCCCCAGATGAGCACCCCACCCTAGAGTGGATGCATCCGTTATCACCGTGGCCACCGGATGAGGCAGTTGAAAAGGCTTCCCCTGAGACAGCTTGCCTTCCACGCTTCACAAAAGACAGATCCGCTGCAGTTTCTCTGGAGATCTTCACTGACTCCCTGAGATCTCCGTTGACTTCATCCTCCTGGGAGATTTCGATCTTGAACCAGACTTATCCCCTGAATGATGACGGGATTCATGCCTCCTTTTCTTATGCTTCTTTCGAGAACCGGAAGCGTGATCAGATGAAGACTTCGAGGCCGACGCCTCACGAGACCTCGACCTGGATCTCGACTTCGATCTCCTCGAGTGCTTCGAAGATTTTCTAACCTTACTCGCCTTAAGCTTGGCCACAAGAAGCTTTGATTCTCTCCCTCGAAGAGCCTTCGGATTCATCTTCTGGCACGATGAACACCCATCAACGTCGTGATCCGAACTCAAACACCATATGCAGTCTTGGTGAGGGTCCGTAACGGACATCATCTTCCCACATTCTCTACAAGGCTTAAACCCTGTCTTCTTTGTCGACATGACAACCGAGCAAAAAGGTCAGAGAATGGAGAATCGAGGAAACAAAGTATTAAAGATACTAGAAGCTACAGAGTAACCCGAAACCGTTAGTGTCGACGACGCGGAAAAAAGGGAACTGATGTCATCACGCCGGCGTGGGCCTATTGTAGGCGTCGGTGACGTCAGCGGAGTCGCGAACGATGTCGTGTCTCTATGGCGTCCGAGTCCACGTCGGCGCGAGGCTACAAAAGAATTTCCGAATGTTGCTGACGCAAGGGGGATATTCACAAGGTGAGGAATCCACACGGCAGATGTATCTATAAATAAACATTTATTGCAATAGGCTAACAGTATATTTAAATGCAAATAAAACACACCCACATTCAGGGCTATCAATACTTGGCTCAGGTACAGCATTTCACACTCTTTTTTCTGAATACAGAATTGAGATATCCAGGATAGGTTTCAAATCTACATCCTTCTTTCGTAAGAAATAAATAAAGTAGAATTAATTGTACCTGTTTTGCAGAGGCGCCACTTCTATTGCTGCTTTGCTCAGTTTGCTCATAATTGAAGCTTATGCTAGACAGCACATCCTGGTGGATGAGGGCGGTCTGCAGGAAATTACATAAGGATACAGCATGGCTCTCTTGGAGTTGTTGGATGAGACAATGTTTCATCATGAATGTCTCCCAAATAGTAAACAGATTGGAAGACTCTCTGACCATGAGAGATTTTGGAATAAGGAGGAGGGGAGTCAAAGAGGTTTTCTTGTAACAGAGTCTGCAGAGGATGATGGAGACTGGATCTCCTACTAGTGATGGTGTTCCCTAGATCCAATGCTGCCCCAAACATAAAGGTACATTGGAGTGTATGGATTGGCTAAGAAGGTTGTTTTTGCAGGACTGCATTGCCCTGTAATAGCCTTAAAATTGTATACAATATTTGGTGGAAATGCCTCGCTGGGGAGGCTAAGCCCAGTGAGAGAGCTGTAGCTCTGCTATTTCTGAAACACTACTAGGAGGAGTCATCCTTTTGTCCAAGCCGCCACTCACCATCAAAAGACATCACATAGGATGTTGTCTGAACATCCCCTAAAACAGCGGTGGAACACATCCAAGTGTGGGAGCTCTGCATGACAGCTATGCACATACATTCAGATATGATGTTTGCAGGGTCCAGACTGAAGCTCAGAATCTGTTTGGAGGCATCAAAACTGTAGTTGTTAAATGGCTTTTTTATGTTGTCTGGTAAGCTCATCATTGTATTCTTTGGCCAATTCCCATTGGGCATGGGGATATAGCCCAGGAACACAGATGGCCTTTGCTGTGTAGAATGCAAGACAACCAAAACCAACGATTTTACGTCCCACAGAGTTAAGTTTCTTTGTCTCTCTTTCAGGAGGGATTATGGGAAAGGCATTTGTGTTCAGTCAAAGAAGAGGCTTGGGCTACCCTGCTTTCTGGTAAAGGGTGAGGGAACAGAAAGTGTATATCACATTTGGAAGGCCTATGGCACAGGCTACCTCTCTGTGGACCACTTAACTCAAAATGACAGAGCCCGAAAGAGCCTCAGCAATTGGAAGCAAGGGCTACACCAATGAGAACGAGAACTGCAACTTTTCAGTCAAAGTATTAGACTATGCCTCTGCAGAGGGCAATGCCAATTCTAATACTCCAAGTGCATTTCATTCTGTAGATGTGCATGACGAAACCTCCTCTGAAAAAGAGTTACAAGGGATGTTCCCTTCTTGTGGCAAATCTAGGCCACTTTGATTCTGAAAGTCCATATATAAGCTAGCATCAGTGGAAGGTTTGGGAGGAGTTTATCAACCTCAGAATCATCATCTATGTGACCACAGTCCGTATAAGGCATTACAATGGTATTGAATCAGACCCAAGCAACACTTCCATATGTGTAAACACTCTTGAGTCCTGCTAAAGGTTCATCATTGAAGCATGCCTTAATTTTCCCTTTACAAATATGAATAATCTTAGCATCATAGTCAGCTCCAACAGTGATGTCTGTGTCAACATTGAAGAAGGCTCAGATCATAAGGGGGGACAGTGCCTTGGTAGTTTTCAAAGTCTTGGTCGACTCTATGAGAGGAACCTGCAGAGGCTTGGCTTCAGGAGGTGTTTGGTTTGGACTTTCCAGTTCTGCCAAGACTGCAGGATCGGTCCTGCTCTTGGGAGTGGCCAAGAGGGTATGGGAGCCATCTGAAACAAATCCAGCATTGTAAGGCAGTTGGCCTCAGCCGTCTTAGGTACAACCGATGGAGTAGGGAACTTCCATCTCATCTTTTTTTAAGTCGACCTTGTCAATGCGCTTGCGCATTGAGCTTGTGAGAGATATTGGGGCTTAACCAGAGCTTAACCATCGGCGGCGATTTGATGCTGTGCCCGTGAAAAAGGCTCGTGCACAATGCACATCAAAGCCACCAGCCTCTCTCCCACAAGCTCCCCCCAGCGTGCGCTCTGCCTCAGGCATTTCTCCTCCCCTAATTTATTCACTGCCCACGGCCGGCCGTACTTTCACTTTCACGGCCGCTAGGCCGTGTCTCGCGTTTCTCCTCACCCTATTTAAGATCGCACATATAATCCTTTATTGTTAAGTTACAATAAGATTTTTGCCACATAGATAGACATTCTTTTTATTGTTACATCTACTTCCTGCTCGTTATATCTTGATGTTTTTTCTTAACATACCCCCATCACGTGACACACACACAGCCGCCTCACTACCATCATGTGTTGAGAGCTGTGTCAGTATCACATGATCGCGACGTCACACGCAGCCCCTTTAACGCGGGACCATTTTGTATTTAAACTCCGGTGTCAACATCCCCTGTTTCACCGCATCCAGGAAAACTACATTTACAGAGAATAAGAAGGAGATATCACCGCCAGCCTAAGACACACAGTAGGTACGTTCCACCATATGGCATGCGCTTAGATGTTTGAACGCTCTGCACGCTCTGCGAGTAGCCACCCGCACCATTTCACACAGTGCAGCATATCGAGCACGCTATTTTCCGTATAGCATACCTTAGATCTTTGTAATTAACATAAAAATCCTCCAACAGAGCATTGCTTGCATACGGAGCATACGGAACCATTCTGAGAATGCTTTATTATTAAACGTTTATCTCGCATATTATGTGATATTTCCCTACACATAACCATAGCTCCACAAACGGCACGTTTGTCCTGCTGACCATGTCTTATGAGTCCACCCTATGCGTGATATCTATCACTAGTTTATTTTATCGGAGCATCGCTGTATACCTTTTAAACTGATCCATACCTCCTCCTCCCCGTCTGCATACGAGACTCATCTGCTTTGGTCCCTAAAACAAAGAAATCCCTTCCATTCCCCCGCCCACCCCCGCCACGTCGCATTAGTAGGCAGCCCACCCCCCTCCCTCTCCATATGGTCGCTCGAGCTGCAGGCAGCCCCCCCCCCTCCCTCTCCATATGGTCGCTCGAGTTGCAGGCAGCCCATCCTCTCCCTCTCCAGCGCATGCCTCCTCTCTGCCCACGCATTTCGCTGCCGCTATTGCTGCCGCTAATGCTTGTTAGTATTACTTCCCTCTGCCCGGGGTACACCAACCCACCAGAAGTGTGCCAGTACCCTGCTCTGCCCCTCATGCCCCCTTTGTCGAAAGCCTAATGGCTCTCTTCAGTTCTGTCTGAAAGCCAGCATCTGCATCTACCATCTCTTCCTGCAGCCAGCTCTGAATTACTGAACTCATGTCTTCTAGCTTATCAGACAATGGCTAATAAATGATTTTAAGGTGAAGGGCTTTAATCTCGTTTTCTCTATTTTAATGTAAACAACTTTTATTTTGCTTCACAATTACTGGATTCATGTGAATATTGCACACTCCCAGGTGTATCGTTAGGGTACCTCTTATGAGGTGGGAACTACACAAAATGGGATACTTACATGGACAAACTAGATTCTTCATCTGACGACTGCCTCCTTGAAGTAAGATGCACGTTTTCTGTGGTATTTTTTTTTTAAACAAATGGTTGAGTACGTTTAGTTCTTTCTGGTGAGCAAAAGGCAGTGATGTTGTGATGCTGTAATCTCAGCATGCGCCCATTATGTTAAGTTTCGGTACCACTGCGAGATTAGGGAGGCTTTCGTGCCAGGGGTAGGCGGTGTTTCACCAGCACCATGTCAAAGGCCGCTAAGAGTGTGCCATGCTTTGTTTTTTTTCGAATAAGAGCGGATCTCCAATAGCAATGGCGTAGGTCATACAATAGCAGTCCACCTGTAATCTCAGAGATGCAATGCAGCACTTCTTTCCAAAACGCAGCAATTATTACGCACTGCCAAACCATATGATAGAAATCTGCTATTGGTTTAGTATATCTGGGGCGTTTACTATAAGCTGCTGGGTACAAGCGGGCTCTACGCCTCGGGGTCAGGTTTGTGTGATGAATGTAGTTAAACAGCATATAACTTAGACCCGCATTTTTAGAAATGCTTTTCGCTGATCCAACAATGTTTTTCCATGCTGAAGTTGACATTTCCTGCCCTAGTTTGGCCTTACATGATTCTTTGGGTGGAGCCAGTTTTATATCCCTACACTGTAATAATGCATGACATAGGACTGTTCCCGCCTTTTTATTTTGCTTGTTTGTTAACATTAACATGCTAAAACATCTCCCGACGTGCCCCACGTTTCGTGTGTTCAGTAAGAATTATGAGGTCCCCAAGCCACACGTTATCAAGTTGTCAAAGGACCCCAGATGGCCATCATCTACTAGGTCCACCCACACCTCCAGGCCATCATCCTCCCAGATGGCTGTACAGCTCAAGGATCGTAAAGCTCTGTGTGCAATATTTGCTAAGGTCTCAAGGATCTGTTTTATCTTTCACTTCCATTAATGTTTTTTGGGCTGCAGTGTGTGTACGAAATCGGGATTACTCTATTTAAGATACCGTGATATAGGGATATATGTAAACAAGGTCATCTAACCTAGATCACTGCCTTCTACTTTGAATCTTAATGTTGTTTTTGCCCTCCTTTTTGTGTACAGTGGATCTGAAGTATACTTCCAACCTCAGACCACATCCCCTGTTTCACCGCATCCAGGAAAACTACATTTACAGAGAAAAAGAAGGAGATATCACCGCCAGCCTAAGACACACAGTAGGTACGTTCCACCATATGGCATGCGCTTAGATGTTTGAACGCTCTGCACGCTCTGCGAGTAGCCACCCGCACCATTTCACACAGTGCAGCATATCGAGCACGCTATTTTCCGTATAGCATACCTTAGATCTTTGTAATTAACATAAAAATCCCCCAACAGAGCATTGCTTGCATACGGAGCATACGGAACCATTCTGAGAATGCTTTATTATTAAACGTTTATCTCGCATATTATGTGATATTTCCCTACACATAACCATGGCTCCACAAACGGCACGTTTGTCCTGCTGACCATGTCTTATGAGTCCACCCTATGCGTGATATCTATCACTAGTTTATTTTATCGGAGCATCGCTGTATACCTTTTAAACTGATCCATACCTCCTCCTCCCCGTCTGCATACGAGACTCATCTGCTTTGGTCCCTAAAACAAAGAAATCCCTTCCATTCCCCCGCCCACCCCGCCACGTCGCATTAGTAGGCAGCCCACCCCCATCCCTCTCCATATGGTCGCTCGAGCTGCAGGCAGCCCCCCCCCTCCCTCTCCATATGGTCGCTCGAGTTGCAGGCAGCCCATCCCCTCCCTCTCCAGCGCATGCCTCCTCTCTGCCCACGCATTTCGCTGCCGCTATTGCTGCCGCTAATGCTTGTTAGTATTACTTCCCTCTGCCCGGGGTACACCAACCCACCAGAAGTGTGCCAGTACCCTGCTCTGCCCCTCATGCCCCCTTTGTCGAAAGCCTAATGGCTCTCTTCAGTTCTGTCTGAAAGCCAGCATCTGCATCTACCATCTCTTCCTGCAGCCAGCTCTGAATTACTGAACTCATGTCTTCTAGCTTATCAGACAATGGCTAATAAATGATTTTAAGGTGAAGGGCTTTAATCTCGTTTTCTCTATTTTAATGTAAACAACTTTTATTTTGCTTCACAATTACTGGATTCATGTGAATATTGCACACTCCCAGGTGTATCGTTAGGGTACCTCTTATGAGGTGGGAAGGTACACAAAATGGGATACTTACATGGACAAACTAGATTCTTCATCTGACGACTGCCTCCTTGAAGTAAGATGCACGTTTTCTGTGGTATTTTTTTTTTAAACAAATGGTTGAGTACGTTTAGTTCTTTCTGGTGAGCAAATGGCAGTGATGTTGTGATGCTGTAATCTCAGCATGCGCCCATTATGTTAAGTTTCGGTACCACTGCGAGATTAGGGAGGCTTTCATGCCAGGGGTAGGCGGTGTTTCACCAGCACCATGTCAAAGGCCGCTAAGAGTGTGCCATGCTTTGTTTTTTTTCGAATAAGAGCGGATCTCCAATAGCAATGGCGTAGGTCATACAATAGCAGTCCACCTGTAATCTCAGAGATGCAATGCAGCACTTCTTTCCAAAACGCAGCAATTATTACGCACTGCCAAACCATATGATAGAAATCTGCTATTGGTTTAGTATATCTGGGGCGTTTACTATAAGCTGCTGGGTACAAGCGGGCTCTACGCCTCGGGGTCAGGTTTGTGTGATGAATGTAGTTAAACAGCATATAACTTAGACCCGCATTTTTAGAAATGCTTTTCGCCGATCCAACAATGTTTTTCCATGCTGAAGTTGACATTTCCTGCCCTAGTTTGGCCTTACATGATTCTTTGGGTGGAGCCAGTTTTATATCCCTACACTGTAATAATACATGACATAGGACTTTTCCCGCCTTTTTATTTTGCTTGTTTGTTAACATTAACATGCTAAAACATCTCCCGACGTGCCCCACGTTTCGTGTGTTCAGTAAGAATTATGAGGTCCCCAAGCCACACGTTATCAAGTTGTCAAAGGACCCCAGATGGCCATCATCTACTAGGTCCACCCACACCTCCAGGCCATCATCCTCCCAGATGGCTGTACAGCTCAAGGATCGTAAAGCTCTGTGTGCAATATTTGCTAAGGTCTCAAGGATCTGTTTTATCTTTCACTTCCATTAATGTTTTTTTGGCTGCAGTGTGTGTACGAAATCGGGATTACTCTATTTAAGATACAGTGATATAGGGATATATGTAAACAAGGTCATCTAACCTAGATCACTGCCTTTAACTTTGAATCTTAATGTTGTTTTTGCCCTCCTTTTTGTGTACAGTGTATCTGAAGTATACTTCCAACCTCAGATTCCTCACCTTTAAAATATTCCCCTGGCTTCAGAATGGATCAAGAAGTTTTCAGAGCAGTTGTCCTTTGAGCCACTGAGTGGCTGCAGCTTGACCTCAATATGCCCAGAAAGTGACAGAGGATCTGCATATAAGCTCCAACCCTGTGTGACGACGTCTGTTCCTTTCTTTCTGTACCTTTGAATGCTGTTCCAGAGCACCGCTCCCTTCTTCGTTGGTTCACGATTTTATCTAAACTAAATTGCAGATCTGCTCATTGTGGAAACGTGCATATTTTAGAGCGCTACCCCAGCATCACTCAGCGCTACTCCAGCATCACTCAGCGCTACCCCAGCATCACTCAGCACCACCACATTATCACTCAGCACCACCACACTATCACTCAGCACCATCACATTATCACTCAGCACCACCACATTATCACTCAGCACCACCACATTATCACTCAGCACCACCACATTATCACTCAGCACCACCACATTATCCATCAGCACCACTCAGCACCACCACAGCACCACCAAAGCATCACTCAGCGCCACCATAGCACCACTCAGCGCCACCACAGCACCACTCAGCGCCACCACAGCACCACTCAGCGCCACCACAGCATCACTCAGTGCCACCACAGCCCCACTCAGTGCCACCACAGCATCACTCAGCACAAACACAGCACCACCCAGCACCACTACAGCACCACTCAGCACAACCACAGCATCACTAAGCGCAACCACAGCATCACTCAGCGCAACCACAGCATCACTCAGTGGAACCACAGCATCACTCAGCACCACCACAGCATCACTGGTTCAAATATGTTCTCTCAATGTTTCAAGCTTTATTACAAATGTCACAAAAAAGATGTTAATATTTCACTTCTGTTCTTGGATTTTCGTCACAATAAAATACACTGAACATAATCTTCACAAAAGTTATTTACAAAAGATAAAGCTATTGCCATTATAAATTACAATCACTTTTATTTAAGTATTATTTATCTAAAAAATTTCAAAGCCATTGTTATTTGTAATATCAATACATCTAAGTCGCGTAAATACAAAACATGCTGCATTACAAATGCTATAGGTGTCACATTTACGAAAGTTATAACTATTGGCATTGTAAATGACAAAGCTATTAATTTAGCTATTTTCAAAAACAACATCTAAATAAAAAAAATTGTCATTTACAAGACAAATAGCTCAAACTTTCCTAATGGAAGACCTATTGCATTTCCAATGCTTGTTTATTTTAGGGATTTTGTCCGATGAGGATGAAAAGTCCAATGTTGAGAAATGGCATTGCAACTCCAGCATTTCCCAGTAGCAGGAATGTTTATTCAAGGAAGGCGAGGATTTCCCTTCCTATGCAACGTTTTGGGATTTTTGTGGAAACAACTCTTGGGAGATAGTTCCCTGTCAAGGGGTTTACTTTAGGGTGAAGGGGATCTCTTTGGTGCATACCTGTGGGTCTTGGTCAATAATAAATTGGCCTCCCACTCCCTGATGGCCTTCAGAGGACTGAAGTACAGGACTCATAGGCCGCGGTGTTGTGTTGCAAGCCTAAAAGACACATGTTGATTTCATCTCTGTCTAATAAGGCTATCTTCTTGCAACATCTACCACAAGGTTTAAACCCTGATTTGCTTGAGAGGATATTTGATCTAGATGTTGTGAAACACTGAGGAATTCTGACAATGAGACACTGAGAAACCTCCAAACCAATGTCAATGAGGCAAGGGAAAAATGAACTGATACCAGTCCACTGGTTGATGCTGAATCTACCTTTTGTTGTAGCAATCAATCAATCAGAGTACTTGTAGAGCGCTCTACTTACCCGTGAGGGTCTCAGAGCGCTGAGGGGAGGGGTGCTGCTACAGCTCGAAGAGCCAGGTCTTGAGGAGTCTTCTGAAGGCGAGTAGGTCTTGGGTCTGCCATATGTGGGTAGGAAGGGTGTTCCAGGTCTTGGCGGCGAGGTAGGAGAAGGATCTGCCGCCGGAGGTCGTTCGTTGGATGCGGGGGGACAGCTGCGAGTGCGAGGCTGGCAGAGCGGAGCTGGCGGGTGGGGGTGTAGAAGCTGAGTCTGCTGTTCAGGTAGGCTGGTCCGGCGTTTTGGAGTGCTTTGTGTGCGTGGGTGAGGAGCTTGAAGGTGACGGGGTGCCAGTGTAGGTCTCTCAGGTGGGGAGTGACGTGGCTGCGGCGGGGGACGTTGACGATCAGTCAGGTGGAGGCGTTTTGGATGCGTTGTAGTCGTCGTAGGTGTTTGGCTGGGATTCCTGCGTAGAGTGCGTTGCCTTAGTCCAGTCTGCTGCTGACGAGGGCCTGTATCACCGATTTTCTTGTTTCGGTCGGGATCCACTTGTAGATCCTGCGGAGTATGCGGAGGGTGTTGTAGCAGGAGGAGGAGTAGATGGCGTTGACATGCTTAGACATGGAGAGGGAGGAGTCGAGGATGAATCCTAGGTTGCGTGCATGGTGGGTGGGTGTTGGTGCTGTTCCCAGTGTGGTCGGCCACCAGGAGTCGTCCCAGGCTGAGGGGGTGGGTCCGAGGATGAGTGCCTCCATCTTGTCCGAGTTCAGCTTCAGACAGCTGCTCCTCATCCAGTCAGGGACGGCCTTCATTCCCTCGTGGAGGTTGGTTTTGGCGGAGTGTGGGTCTTTGGTGAGGGAGAGGATGAGCTTGGTGTTGTCGGCGTAGGAGAGGATGTTGAGGTCGTGATGGCGGGCCACTTGTGCGAGGGGGCCATGTACATGTTGAACATTGTCGGGATGAGCCCTGGGGAACGCCGCAGATGATGTTGGTGGCTTCAGATTGGAAGAGTGGGAGGCGGATGCTCTGGGATCTGCCAGGGAGGAAGGACGAGGTCCAGTCAAGGGCCTTCTCTTGGATTCCGGCTTCTAGGACGCGTGTCTTTAGAGTGCAATGGCAGACCGTGTCGAAGGCAGCCGACACGTCCAGGAGGATGAGTGCTGATGTTTTGCCATTGTCTAGTTGGCACCTGATGTCGTCTGTGGCGGCGATGAGGGCTGTCTCAGTGCTGTAGTTTTGTCTGAATCCGGACCGGGATGGATCCAAGATGTTGTTGTCTTCCAGCACCATTATTTAATCACACCCTTCAAGATCTGTTGACCCAGATATCAGGAAAGTGGATGGTTCCCATGCATTTCTACCAGGACTCCACTCACCATTAAGTGGTTTTCAAGGGTATATCCATTCCCTGAGGAAGGTCCAGTTTCAACGCATATATGGTTTGAAAAGTCGACAGTTAAATAAATTATTAGTGTGATGTAGACTGACTGTCATGGGACAAAATAAGGAGTTTACAACTTGCCCCCTTTTTGACTCACATTAAGCATAATAGCTCACAGGGTCTTATTAATGTAATATGTGCTTTACATTGTGTTGTTGTGATCTCACTTTCAAGCACTGTACCAATCTCACTGTCTGTAACATTCATATATAATGTTGTTGTCCTACAATTTTTAAATATAGAGTCTTTTGGATAAGTTGTGTGTTGTTGTAAGCCACTCCACAATCTGCTTTTCAGAACCCTTGCTAAATGATTTGTTGTAAAATAAATCCTTTTTGTTACTTTCCCAGCAGAATCATTTGCAAATGATGTATGTAATAGATCCAGATTCTGATGATTACTTCGTCCACCCAATGTGTATTTAAACTATTTAATCTACCCTGGTGGCATCATGTCCTGTGGCTGGAAAATCAGCTAACACCGCAGGGCACACATTGGCAGTGCTGGAGAGCTTCTGCTGGGAAAACTATTTTCCCAACCAGTCTAACGCCTTGAAGGATATTCATATGGTGAGGCATCTGCAGGACCATACCATCATTGGCAGGGGACTCACTGCTCATTCAGGCCTATGTTTCCTTAGGACCTCTAGCATTTCAAATGGCCTTGGAGTGTCTTTTGTGGCTTGACCTTTAGCCAAATCCATTCCAAAAGTTTCGCCTCCATTTTAAAGATAGACTCATTCAATTGTGTGCTTCTGGTGAAGATAACTATAAAAAAAAAAAAACGACATTAAGTGAGGGTCAAAGAGAGGGAAATATTTAAAGACCACTGTGTCCCAAGCCCCTACTACAGCTAAACAACAAGAAGACACCACTAGGGTCTAAAAGGTGGTGTCGCAGAGTGGGAACTAGAGCGAGACAGGTCATACAGCTCTACCTTTTGAGTAATAACCAAGGCTTGAAAAAATTCTCATCAGGCCACCCTTAATGGTGGAGTGTCGTCACAATAGATTAGTAAAGGATCCAACCATCGCCCTGACCATCTGCTGATGGTATGGAGGTGGATACCAATGGTGTACTCCAGCCAAAGGTTTCTCAAAGGTGGTGCTGATGTGGTGCAGTGCAATAAAGAAGTGAAATAAAAATTGAGCAATGGAGCAAAAATATGTTTAATAGGGGTTGTTCCAGTGTCAATGGTTAAAACAGGCACGCAAGGTAGTTATGAATTTATGGCTACCCCGTTGCGTGGTGCAGGAAGGTCAACATGTTTCTGCCATAAGGATCTACTATCCGGCTTTCATCAGGACCTAAAAGGATTGAATGCTACTGCAAAGAACCATTAGTGGTTCGTGATAAATAATAAATGTGTAATAGTGTGATAAAAAAATGTTCAAAAAGTCTTACTACCAGGACCTTGGAGCCCCGATGTGTCCTTGCGAAGTAGACCACGAATTCTCACCTAGAAAAAAGGAGAAAATTACCAAACTACTCATCATTAAACTACAAACCTGTCCCATCACCCAGAACTCACTCCAGACACTGCAGGAGCCTATTGCTCTTGCTCCTGTATAAGGACCAAGCCCTATGTATTCTTAATGATATGCATCTCTTAGCACTCCTACTACATTTACGCAGGGGCATAAGAACAAGATAAAATAATTTCTTATATCATGTACTCACCCAGCTTTCTGTGGGTGAAGACCTCACCTCTACCGGCATCCGCTCGGGTATGTGAGGCACCGCTCTATGTATGCACAAACAGAAAGGAAACATGTAGCCACCCTGCATAATGATTCCATAGTGCTACTACCACATCTGTTAAGTCTATAAGTGCACACAAATAAAACCTGGTTTTCTCTTAAAAAGTGACCCCTCAATTCGGCTCAAACCATTAGTGGATACCCTTACTGGCTGAAGAGAGCATGTCTCCCTGAGATTGGAGACTCTCTACTGTTGTTAACTTCATGTAATGCTCTATCTTCCCTCCTTAAAAAACAGGCTACCAACACGAGTGAACTTATGGTAAAGCCAAAGCAAAGATTTTAAAGCTCAAGAGGGAAAAGAGTCTAAACAAAGTAACCAAGTAACATAGGGACAGACACAGGACTCACCTATCCGTTGGTACCTCTCTCCGGCATCTGAGAGGAAGTGGAGGTGACGGTAGGTGGGCCCCGTGTCGCTTATATACGTTCACAAATTGGTTAATTGCTTCATAATTGGTAATCCGGACGAAGACACATTCGCGCCACGTCTGCGTGATAGGAGACAGCCTCCCGCGTAGGTCCGCAGAACCCAATTGAGTGCGCATGCGCTAGATACAGCCGCTATACACCTTGCAGACAAGCTGCGAGTGCGCATGCCCACGCCTCGCAACACCATAACGTCAGTGTCTCAACTGGCGGTCATGCGTGCGACTAGGCACACTAAGCTCAATACAACAATATAACCCGGGCATACGCCGAGTTACCTCTTCGCCTCCGACATCGGCCTGTAACTCTCTTTCAACTCTCTTGTTAAGATTAGGAAACCAAACTTGTTCTCGGAGAGCACGTTTAGTGGCAAAAATACTGCAATGTCCTTCATGGACCACTTCAATTACTTGTTGTCGCAGACTCTCTGGTATGACAATTCTTGAACCTTGTAAGATAATACCTTCTAGAGTAACTAACAGTTCATCTTTCACATTTTTGAACTTATGATATTCGTTGTCACATGTGAGAGGTCAAGTGTGCTGTTTCTAGGACTGATGTGCAATAGTGTCTTTAAGCATTAACATGTCAATATCTTTGCTTGTTGCAGCAATGCTTTTTTCTAATGAAATAGCAGCAAGCAAATTGGACCTTATGATGAAGTTAATGCAGGCTTCTGCCACTTTGGAAGGGGTACCAGGGCTGTGTACGAGCACTCGCAAAAAGTAGTCAGCAAGGTTTGGATCTTTTCCTGATCAGTGAACGATAGTAGTCATATTCCTGTAATCGCAAACCCCACCATCCAATTCTAGGAGGCATCTCGACTTTTTGGTTGCCAAATATTGTATGCAATGCTTATTGATCAGTTACAAGAGCGAAAGGTTTTCCATATAGGAATAGAATACATGGAAATGTTCAAAAGCCCACACCATTGATAAGTTTTCCTTCTCTGGTTGCAAACAGGCGCATTCAGTTTGTGAAACATTTCTGATTAGCATATGCCACAATATGCCAGCAAGCATTTGGGTGTCCATGGTGTTGGGCAAGGATTGCGCCCAACCCGACTGGGCTTGTGTCAACAACAACCTTGGTATATAGCTTTGAATCAAAGTAGGCCATTTCAGTGACGTTCTCAATTGTATGCTTAAAACTTTGGGGCATATTTCCCAGCACCTATCGCCCAAGAACTTCTCTTTTTTCGGCGTTCCTGTGTCGATACGGGCCTTGTATTATTTACAAGGCAGTGCTATGACCTTTAATGCAGCTTTGTAAATGTGGCACCCTTTCACACTGTACTTAGCGTGAAAGGAGAGGGAATTGGGTGTTGCGGTGGGCGTTCCGCTGCAATACCCATTGATTTGACGCTGCCCCATATTTACAAGGGTGGCGTAAATATGGTACAGAGCCAAAATTAAGACCAAAATAAACCTGGTCTTAACATAGCGCAATGAGGAGAAATGCTTTATTTCTCATCGTTTTTGCTGTTTCTATGGGTGCTGCATTGTGCAGCACACATAGAAACAGCAAAAAGCCATGGATGATTGTTTATGTGCAGGAAGGTGTCATTATAAAAATGACAAGTTGCAACTTCTATGTGTGCTGCACAAAGTAGCAATCATAAAAGTTACAACTCGCCATTTGAGATGGTTTATGTGCAGGAAGGTACACCTTCCTGCACATAAACAATCCTTCCAACAACACAGGCAACTTGCACTACGATGAAAGGGTGCCTGGGTTGGAGCTAAGCAGCTGTAATTATCAGCAACGCCGTGGGAAAAGCAGGGTTGCACCGTATTGTTGTAAATACGGTGCAGCCGTGTGTTTCAAAAGTGGCGGAGTGCAGCATTAGGCCAAGAAGGCTAACCCTGCACTCTGTCACTTTTCCTGTAAATATCCCCCTTTGTTCACATTCACGTTACCAGTAAATCAAAGCATTTTATTTTACTAAGTCTCTTAAAGGAGCACTTACTGTGGCAAAATGAGGTATGTATCTAGAACAGTAACTGGCCATGCCAAGGAATGAATGAAACATTGTAACATCGTGTGGGAGTTTGTTGGCTGACAAAGCTTGTAGTTTAGCTGGATCCGGTATCATACCCTCATCAGAAAAGATATGGCCCAAGCATATGAGTTTTGTTTTGTAGAACTCACATTTCGTCAGCATTTAAATTTAAGCGTGCACCAGCGAGTAAATGATACACTTGCGTAAGAGCTTTATCATTTTTTTTTATTTGTTTTTATTGCAGAATTAGATACCATTGCATACAATAAATCAACCAGCTCACTCAAGGTGTCCCCCCGCATAGTTCGAGTAATAGTGTATACACAGCCATTCAGCCCGCATCCCGGGGGCCGGGCGGCATAATGTTCTAGATTACCAGTAAGACATCACAGTGCGCATCCCTTAGGGACAATGGTCGAAAACCTTTCATGTATCTGCATTTTACCCCACCAACCCTGAACTCAACCCCAACACCGTCCAGCACAAGCTAGCAGCCCAGTCTCATGGTGATACTGCAATCCCGCCCCCCACACCCTGCGGGGTCCTGTCGCGACAGAGCCATGTGCTTCCACCCCTGCGCCGCTATCTGTCCCTGCTCCACGACCTTAGAGGCGGTCACGGCCCAGTAGTGCCTCCGTTCCCAACCTGGGTCCCGGTGTCTAACCCTCCTCTCAACAGCCCTAGAACAACACCCGCGCCCTCCCCCCCAGCAACCGCTAATGATGTGTGCCGTGCCCCTAGCTCCGGTATGGGTCCCACTACAGATCTATATATATACCTCCATACTCGTAAGCCTCGCAGTGTCCTCATGCCTCAACTATTCAATCCTCATCGTCCACCAGGGAGTCACGCAGAGCTTGCACTATCAATTCCCACGCCCGTGCTGATTCCAGGCTCTTTTCGTTGTCAAGCTTGACAGCTTGTCTCATACGGAGCACACTCTCGCATTCAGACCACCTCAGCAATTCGTTCGTCCACCTCCTCACCGACGGCCCCTCCCTGGACTTCCAGTGCCAGGTGATCTCCCTTTGCGCTAATATCAGCCCCAGGTCAATAAATTTGCTTGTGATCTTAGTGTTTTTTGTATGTGGGAACCAGAGCAACAAGCACGCCGCCATATCAAACTCCACTTCCCTGTCGGTCACTGCATTGAGGAGTCCCCCAACCTCCTCCCAGTAGTCCTCCAGTTTCGGGCAGCCCCATAACAGGTGATCCAAATCCGCCTCCAACGCCATGCACCTCGGACACCGCGCCTCCTGTACCTGAAAGTATCGTTTGATTTTCTCCGGCGTCAAATAGGCCCTATGCAAAACATAAAAGTGCACCTGCTGAAAGAGCGCATTCCTCGTGCCCTTCCACGTGCGCTTAAGGATATGACCCCACACCGTGTCCGGAATGGGCCTGCCTATGCTCACCTCCCATTTCGCTTTCAGGCCTAGGAGCGGTTCCAACCCCTCATGCAACATCCTATTATGGAGGCAGGTCACCGCTTTAAAGGTGCCGGCGGCCATCACTACATACTGGCAAGCCATAGTCGTGCCCGGTTCAATGAGCCCCTCTCTCCAATGCTTTTGCATGGCCGCCACCACAGCCGCATGCAAGAGGAAGCTCCCCTCCGGAAGCCCAAACTGTTCTTGTAGCGTGCGGAAGGGTACCAACGTACCATCAACGTACAAGTCCCCCACCACTTGCAGTCCCAGCTCCTCCCACTCCGACAATGGAGACCAGTCGCCCCCATGCGGCAGCGCAGTCAGCATGCCTATCGGTATCTCCGGGGCATACGGCCGGGCCGCCTTCGCCCTCCTCAGACTCCTCTGCCAGCACAACCTGAGCGTCCGCTCCTCCATAGTAAGACCTCGCAAGTCCAGTTTCTGCTGCATAATGATATAGGCCAAGACATGGCGCTGTATCCCCTGCTCTCGGTCATGTTCCGGTCCTCTATACACCCTAGCCACATGCTGTGTGAGAACCTGAAGCTGCGCTGCCAAATAATACAACTCAAAGTCCGGGACGGCCATTCCCCCTTCAAGCTTAGGACAGAGCAACGTATTAAGTGCCACTCTACGGCGGCCGCGCCCCCAAAGGAAGTCAATGACCATCGTCCGCAGATCCCTGAAGACCCTCTGGGGAATCCAAATGGGCAACGTGCGAAAATAGTACAAGAGCCGCGGAAGCGCCACCATCTTCAGCAGAGCCACCCTACCCAACACCGATAGGGGGAGGGACGCCCAGAAAGACATGCAACCCCTCAGGGCCTGTACGCACCGCCCAATATTGCGCTCTAATAAGTCCGCGACCTCGTGGTAAATACGGACTCCCAGATAAGTAAAGCAAGATGGCTCCCAAACCACCCCTATATCACGGGCGGGGCAGGGCGTGGTCGCTCTAAGCGGGAAGACACACGTCTTCGTCCAATTGACCCTGAGGCCCGATAACCGGCCAAACTCAGACAGCATCTCCACCGCTCCTTCCAGAGCCCGTTCCGTATCCTCCATATACAGTAGTAAATCGTCCGCGTACAATGATATGTAGTGCAACTGGCCACCTCTCTCAATCCCTGCGTACATGTCTCCCGACCTGGCTTGTACCGCTAGTGGTTCCATCGCCAGTGCAAACAGAAGGGGGGAAAGGGAGCACCCCTGTCTCGTCCCCCTACCAACAGGATAAGCCGCTGACACCAGATTGCCCAGTCGTACTCGCGCCGTCGCCGAGGAATATAACACCTTCGTCCATTTGCGGAACCCTTCACCTATGCCGAACCTCACTAGGACTTCATCCAAATAAACCCATTCTAAACTATTAAAAGCCTTCTCAATGTCCACAGACAGCACCGCCTGGGTACCGTCCGTTTCCACCATGCCTTCCAGTATCCCTATCAGACGGCGAATATTCAATGCCGTATTCCTCGTGGGGATGAACCCCGCTTGGTCCCTGTGCACCAGGCTGGTCATGTGTGGGGCCAACCTGGTGGCCAAGATCCGGCTTAGTATCTTATAGTCCACCGTCAGCATGGACAGGGGCCTATAAGACCTCACATCAGTCGCCTCCTTGCCGGGCTTTAGCAACAGCACTATCAATGCCTCCCTCAGCGATCCGGGCAGTTTCTCTAACCTGTGAGCCTCCTCATATACCACCAGTGGTCTGGGCGCCAGGCTATCAGCATACTTCTGGTGAAATTCTATGGGCAGACCATCCACCCCTGGTGTCTTATTCCTTGCCATGTGTTTAATGGCTGCCCGAATCTCGGCCAGCGTGACAGGACCTCCCAGGACCTTCGCATTGTCGTCATCAAGCACCGGAAGCTGCACTGACTCCATATATTCCGCTATTTCGCATGCCCCCACTCCTAATTGACTCTCGTACAACTCAGCATAGTAGGCCCTAAAGCACTCCAGTACCGCCGTTTGGGAGTAGACCGTCTCCCCCAGATCATTTTTGATGCTCAAGACCGGGCAGCCTCTGAGTTCAGGATTAGCGAGTCTAGCCAGTAACGTGCCCACCTTATCCCTCTCATCATGAGCTCTTATGGCATATTTTCTATAGTCATAGCTCCGTAACCGTTCTGTTTCGGTGGCCACCACCTCTTTAGCTTCCAGCAGCCGGGTCTGTAGATCCGGCCGATTCGGCCTACGCCGCTCCAAGTCCCTCAATTTCTCTTCCGCACTGGCAAGCGCACTCAACACCGACGTTCGAGCATTCGAGAACCTCCCCAAGCATACACCTCTCACCACCACTTTCATAGCGTCCCATTCAGTGGACCTACAAGAAGCTGTCCCCTCATTCTCGCCAAAATACTGATCTATGCCCCGCTGGACTGCGTCACTGAACACCGAGTCCTCCAGGGTGTCGGGCCGGAGCCGCCATGTTGGAATCGCGGAGCGCGCTCTCTGCCATTGGATATGCATCAGCAAAGGATTATGATCCGATATGGTCCTGGTCAGATACTCCGTATGGGAGACCAATGGGGCTAAGGACCCGCTGCACAGTACCGAATCAATCCTCACATGCAAGGCGTGGAGGGCTGAAAAAAAGGAATAGTCCCTACTATCCCGGTGCTGTTCCCGCCACACATCCAGCAATCCCCATCTTTCCTGCCAATCCTTCCTGTGTGCGGCTAACTTACGTACCGGGGAATCAACGAGTGGTGGGTGGGATCTATCTAAGGCCACATCTGTGATCGAATTAAAGTCCCCCCCCAGTATCAGAGGCCCCGCTAAGAAAGAGGCCAAGGAGCCAGACAGACCATCAAAGAAGCGGGCCTGATCAACATTGGGAGCGTAAATGCAGCTGAATACCACATCCCGGCCACCGCCACATATCTGCCCTCAGGATCCACCAATTGATTCAGCGCCTGGAACGGTATCCCCGCCCGCACCCATATCAGTACCCCTCTAGCGAACGCGGAGTAAGTAGTGCCAAAGACCTGACCCCGCCACCTCTTCTGTAGTGCTATGCATTCCTGTTTCGTGAGATGAGTCTCCTGCAACATAGCAACCTGAACCCCCCGCCGCACCAAATAAGCATGCACTTTGCGGCGTTTGACCATAGTTCGCAGTCCTCGGACATTCCACGTTAGGCATTTCAAGTTAGGTAACGTCCCCATACCAGCATCGAGCAATCCAGTTCAGGTATAGCCATTCCATGCCCACATCACAGCGGTTGCCCCCCCCAAACAAGTCAAAAGAAAAACACCCCAATCCCCACTCCCCAGGACAGAGCCTACAAACCCAGTGTGAGCCCCGATCCAAACCTCAAACAACACACACATCCGACTAGCCTGTGGTCGCCACCACAGAAGGCCTTAAGGGCCCTGAGGGGGTGAGTTACCGCCGACCCCGGGCAGGCGGAGCCCGCACCCCGGGCCTTCCATCCCGCCAACTGATGCTGCACCCTACCAGGCGAACCACCCAGCGCCAACAGGATGCCACTCTACCAGACACAGTGTCCCAAGTCCCATAGAAGAATCAGCCATGAAAAATCTCATCAGACGTTTGGGGGGTGACCACCGGCCCCTTTAAGCTCTCCGCCTCTGAAAAGTCCTCTCCAGTCCTGCCACCGTCTTCTCCAGAATCCGTTGCCGCCAAGTCACTCTCCCGCTGTGACCTCGTAAGGGCCACCGTCGCTGACAGCGCCCCTCTCTTCTCCGCAGCCATTTGGGCCTCTCGTTTCTCTCGTTGAAGCTTGGTGCGGGAGCGAATCCTCTGAGATTTCCGGACCTTGGGCGGGTTAGGCTTCGCACGTTGACTCTTGCTATTCCTGTCCGTACCAGCTCGGTATGATTCCAGCCACAGCCACACTTCATCCGGAGTTTGGAAAAAATGAGTGGTCCCATCAAGGATTATCCACAGCTTGGCCAGGAAGAGCAAGGAATATTGGATGCCTTCCTCCCGCAGCTCCTTTTTCACCGCCAAGAAGGATGCCCTATTCTTCTGGACCGCCTGAGTATAGTCCGGGAAGATCGTGACCCGGCTGTTCTCCACCTCATACGGGCCCGAGGCCCGAGCTTTCTGGATGAGGAAGTCCCGATCTTTGTAATGAAGGAGCTTCACCACCATCGGTCTGGGGGGGGCGGCCAAGCGCTGGCGGGCGAGCAGGCACCCTGTGCGCCCGCTCCAACGTGAAGAAGGGAGTAAGACCCTCCGGTGCCACCACTGTCCTGAACCAGTCCTCCATGTAGGCCACCGCATCCTCCCCCTCAATTCTTTCCGGCAGGCCGACGACCCGTACGTTGTTCCGCCTGTTACGGCTTTCAGTATCCTCCGCTCTCCGCTCCAACGAGTCCAGCCGGGCCAAAATATCCGTTATCTTATGTTCCGCGGTCACCACCGCCGGTTTCAGGTCCAACAACAGCTGTTCATGGTCCTTAACCTTGTCCGCCAATTTAGCATGATCCGCTCTCAGGAGCCCCAGCCCCGTGGCGACCTGCGCAATGTCCTGCTGCAATGCCTCCTTGGTCGAGGTGATGGCTTCCAGAATAGCATCCAGCCGCCGATTCAGTCTCTGCTCCTGATCCATCATCGGCGGGGAGGCCTCGCCAACCTGGGATAGCGCGGCCAAATCCTCCCGGCTCTGCCCCGTGATGGCCGCTCCACTCTCAGCCGCCATCTTAGGTGTTTCTGTCGCAGCTACACGGGCAGGCCAGACCTCACCAGGTCCCGATAATCTCTATCCAGGGGACGTGCTCCTCAGCAGCAAACGTGACAGGGAGCCTCTGCAATGCCCGTCGCACCAGGGATCAAAAGTTCTAGCTCCGTCCTTCCCACTTTCGCCAGATCCGGGGTGGAGGGGGGCGGGGGGGGAAAGTAGAGATGAGCGCGGTCCCCAGTGACCCAATCCAACGGTGACCACCAATCTCCCCCACTCCCCAGGTCCGTGCCAGTCGATCCTGCAACTCCGATCTCGCACAGGCGGGCCACCCCGTTAGCCGATGCCAAATCAGCTCAGTTTCGGTTCAGAGACCATCGACCCTCGCCGCCGCCATTTTCTTCACACTCCGGGCAACACCTCGAACGTCGTCTATCTCGGTCTCCGTGGGGCTAACGGACCCCGAAGAGGGCTCCTCCGTTCACCAGTGGTTCCCCAACACTTCGCAGACAAGTTGCGCCGACCAGGGGTCGCCCCAGGCGCGGTTTTCAGGAGAAATTGCGGGACCCTGCGCGGAGCTGCAAGCTCACGCCGCCATCCCGATCGGCGTCCAAACCACGCAAGAGCTTTATCATGTTCCTTTTGTGAAGCTTCGAAAACGAATATGTCATCAGTGTAATTGAAGGCATTCATGATAGGTTGTATGATATGTCGAATGACATCTTGAAACAGTTCAGCAGCTGATGACACACCAAAACTTAAGGATTTCTATCTGAACAAACCAATATGGGTAGAAAAGGTGGAAATGTACCTGCAATTTTCTTTGAATTGCAAGTGATTATACCTTTTGGTCAGATCAAGGCGAGAGAGGACCTTGGCTCCATTTAGTTGTGTGATGATGTGAGCAATGTGCCGACCAGGATGTGTCTCTTTCAGTTGCCTTGTTGGCTTGACGCAAATCAACACAGATGCATACAGTTCCTTCACTGTCCTTTTTGGGCACTATCACTATGGGCGAACCCCATGTAGTTTGACGAGTAGATCGCTCAACAAAATCATGCTTTAGTAATGTCTCAAGCTCTTTCTCTACAGCTTCTTGGAGATGAAATGCAATCTGTCTATTTCTTTGAGCAATATGACAAACGTCCTCATTGATAGGCAGTTGTGCTTTCATGGTCTTAAGTTTCCCCATTCCATGAAACAAAGGCGGTAACTGACTTACTATTTTGTGATGACTATTCATGTTGTAATTCACAATAATCAGTCCCATATCTGCAGCAGTATTGATACAGAGTAAACAGGCACTTGAAGCTGAACCTTGAAGTACATGAATGTGTGCTTGTACTTTTGTCATTTTGTGTTTCACAGTTGCTATGAAGTAACCTTTACTCTTTAATGACATTGATGCAGCTCATGTATACCCTTTAGTCTTCGATGGTGTGAAATGGGGCAATGGAGACAGTTCATTGTATTTCTCCCCAGGCATGAGGTTTATCAACGCACCACTGTTAATAATAAAAGGTATGGAGCAACGGTTTACTTTTAGTATAATGTTTGGACAATGTTTGAATAACTTTTGTGATTTTACTTCTCAACTTTTCTTTGACTTGTCTTCTTCTCTGCATGGGGCCAGTCTGACATGAGCACGTTTTTATGGGGTAAACATAGACATTGCAGATCCGCCTTCCTCAATGTCACTTTACAATGAAACTGAAGAACTGTTGGATGAAGAATTAGACAACACTCGACTTAGTTTGGAGTTGATTTGCCTCAGCAGTTGTTGCATCCTGGCCTTGTGAGCGTGGGTAAAACGCCACTTCTGGAAGGTTTGGGCGTTAATTTTGTTTTTCCGCCTTGATGCACTTAGTTTTTCCTTCGCCTTGCAAATTGTTACAAAATGTTTCTCCTTCCCAGAGTCTTTGCATACTTGTCCAATGGCAGGACATTTACCTTTGTGTGGAACCGAAAATCCACACCTAAAGCACAATTTCTTTTTCTTGAGAAACATCATTTTGTGATCTTCAGCCTTGAGTTTCTGCTTACTTTTCATGTTCATGACTGACTCATTCGGGGCACCTCCGGCATCCATGTCAGCAGCTTGACGATCAGCACATTCCCCAGCTCTGGCAGCCTTGAGAACTCAATCCAGACTAAGGGCTTCTCTCAACATTCATCATCTGGATTAATATGACAGACAGCTGACAATAACTCTGAGATGTACATCTTCATCATTGAATTAATTGAACTTACAGTGTTTGATGAGCATATCAAGTCGCTCAACAAATTTGTTGCTTGTTTCACTAGTTTTCTGTCATTCCTGACTGAAAATATATCTTTCGTAATCAACATTCAGCATCGAATTGAACTTGAGATTGAATGAGTCTTTGATTTGATGGTATGCAACTTTGTTAGTTCAAAATTTCTTGATAAATGCTTTTAAGATATTTGACAATCATTTTGTTATCTGTTTCTTCCAGTGCATAAATTAAATCATCAAATGTTTCTATCCAGGCAGTCCATCTGTCACCAATGTTCTACTTTTTAGCAGCATGGAATGGAGGTGTGGTCTCAGGAATGCTATCGCTGTACAACCAGTTGTGGAACTTACTGGCGTTGAGAATCTATGCTGCTCATTTGAACTTGCAACATTCATACTATCGGCAAATCCTTACAATATGCTTGCTTCAGGGTCGTTTTGGCCTTTCTGAATGGGTAGAGCTTCTTTCTGCATGGCCATCGGAGCTTTTCAACTCTGACTTTCAAGTCATGCAGAACGCTCCCCTCACTTTCGGTGGTATTCACTTCAGGGATCAACAGCTCTGTATTAACAACCCTGTGCATTTTACTTTGGTCAGTCTGCCCACAGTGGTGGTATGATGACTCTCCTTACTCAGCTTTGGGTAAGTACCACAATCATTTCTCAACTTGTTTTTCATTGCCTTTTAGCGCTTTTCTGTATTTGGTTATTGTTATTGCTTGTGCTTTCTCGTTCTTATTTGTCGCTGCTTCCAGAGCTTCTCTGTACCTGGTTGTTTCCACTTTTAGTGTAATCACTGCATACAAATTTTAGTCAGTGTTGCGTAGGGGTGTAGTAACTCTTTCATGGCCTTAGGAGCAGATTTTAGGCCAATGATGAGTGCACTTCTCAGTAAGGCTTTCATTATCATCAGATGCTTCACAGTGGCTCTTTGACTCCTCATACGCCAAACATCTATCTTCCCCTCGAGTGAGGCACGTATGACACGCACAAGCAGTTTTCTGGACCACAGCAAACTCACTGGGAGAGCACTGTCGATCTTCGTGCTACATATCCCCTATCTCATCACCAGTTGTAGCTTCCTCCCCAGCCTGAGTATTCATAAATGAATACGCCACTCACAAAACTTAGTATTACACATCTTTATTCCTCAGTGTGTAACTGCAAACTCAATGTTTTAAACACAAACTCTATTCACTACACCCAAACACTTATGTCATAGTTCTACGGAGTCCATCAGGAATCAAAAGGGTCCAGTCATCCCTAACTCACAAGATACTACAGTAGGGACTTCCAATTCACACTTGGGGTACATGTTTATTCCCAGATTGATACCTTACTGGGCCCTGTAGGCCTTAGAGCGTGTCTGTAATTTAGGACAGATTTCCCTTATAATGTGTACACAGTATAAGCACCACAGATGTTCAGTAAGCACTACATACTTGGACTATAAATGCCCACTCACATTATGAGGCCTACCTCAGTTCAGCACCAATACCTGAGGATTCACTTCTGCAATAGTCTACCTGTGCGTAGATACGTGCTGCGCAAGACAGGATAAAACGCGTGCACCAGCCCTAGCTGAGAAGCAGCAGCCTTATATTAAAAGGCAGACACTGGCAGTTAGCATGCTCAGTCAAGTTACAGTGAATTCACTGTGAGTGAGACTCAGGTAGTCAAATTCTCTCACAGTAAAAGGGCAGAAACCAGGTAGTCAAATACGAAAAATCCTGGGGCACTAAATGGGCAGAATCCATTTGTATTACGATACAAAGAGGCATAAAACCCATAGACAGGGACTATATATATACCTTGAGCAAGACTCGGAGGAGTTGAATTGCGTAGGTGTTTGCTACACTTAAATAAATATAAGTGGAAAATTCTTACCGGAGACTGGAGTGCAGCCTTTCTTTCATCGATCTGTGAAAGTGGATCTGCAATATATATATATATATATATATATATATATATATATATATATATATATGTAAAAAAACACAGTTCAAAAACGCTGCACACTCGACCCATAATTTTCAAAAGGGATTTATTTTAAATTAACGCAAACACGAGCATACTGACAAACGTGTTTCAGCCTCCTGGCCTTCGTAAATGTCAGTGAATTCATGCAAAAAGCTATTTTATAACAACAATTCATTTCATTGGATCACAGCAGAAAAAGAAATAAAAAGGGGTATATAATAGTTGGACCACTCACCAAGGAAATGTGTCGGCCATTTTAACACTATCAAAGTTACATGACATAGTAGGTCATTGTCCCAGGTGATATTTTGGATTTGACGGATAAAGTCAGTGGTGTCTCAAACACCATGTGGGGTAATGGTGCATTGAATAATTGAATTCGATTGAAGGTGGATAGCCCAAGCATTTGCTTATCAATTGATATAATGATATTATATTCAGGGGCTGTGAATTGTTCCTTTATGATTGATGCATAGCATTTTTAGAACTTGAATTCCGTTTTACTGAAATTCTGTGGACCCCTTCCTGGGGTCACTGTAAATACTTAAACACTTGGGGATATGTGAATACCATTGGACGTTATGGTTGTCATGTAAATTTGATAGTCTTAAAATGGCCGTCACTTTTCCTTGGTGGGTGGTCGAACTATTAAGTACCCCTTGTTACTTCTTTTTCTGCTGTGATCCAATGAAATGAATTGTTATATAGTAAAGTTTTGCATGAATTTACTGACATTGACGAAGGCCAGGAGGCTGAAATGTGTTTGTCAGTATGCCTGTGTTTGCGTTTATTTGAAATAAATCACCTTTGAGAATTACGGCTGGACTGCACAGCGTTCCTGAACTGTGTTTTTCATATATGGCATCCACTTTCACTGATCGATGAAAGAAACGCTGCACTCCAGTCTCCGGTACGAATTTGCCACTTATTTTTATTTTAGCGTGGCAAACACCTACACGTTTCAACTCATCTGAGTCTTGCTCACGATATATATATATATATATATATATATATACGGTGACGGCAGAGGATTTTCACCGTACTCTGCTTGACTGTGTGCTCCGCAACTTTAAATTTCTATACCAGCTCTCCCTCTATTTTTCACCTACCTGTGCTCTTGAACATTTGAAGCATTCTGGAAACTGGAGTTCGGTATTATACAAACGGACTGCAGCAGGTGATTGTCATCAGGAAGGGGAAGGCGCGAACTAAGGCCAATCATTTAAAGGCAGCAGAAATCAGTACACCTGGATTTCCACCACAAGCGTTGGACGCTGAGGAAGGAGCAATCCGAAATGCATTCGCCGCCGCTTGAGTTGTCACGTGGTGAATAAAGGCTCTCCAAACGATCTCCTCCGGGCTCCTGCTTCTTCTTTTGGAGAAGGTTTGTCGTCGTATTTCTGCGCTGGTCAGCAGCGCACTAAGGATGTCCCTGCCACGATTTCGGGTCCGGACTAGGCTGGCATGCCTTGCGGCACACTTGTCCTTTTCGTCATAGAAACTGTCCAGTACCTGCCTCTGCACAAGAAGGACTTGACTAGTTGAGGTATTCTACCTCTGTTGTGGCAATCTGCTTCCCGCAAATTAGCCCCTGGACATTGGACTTCTGACTGCGGGGGCTGTGGCAGTAATGAGGAGACCAGAGGAGAGGCTTGGTAACCATGGGGACGGCAGAGGATTTTCACCGTACTCTGCTTGACTGTGTGCTCCGCAGCTTTGAATTTCTATACCAGCTCTCCCCCTATTTTTCACCTACCTGTGCTCTTGAACATTTGAAGCATTCTGGGAACTGGAGTTCGGTATTATACAAATGGACTGCAGCAGGTGATCGTCATCAGGAAGGGGAAGGCGCGGACTCAGGCCAATCATTTAAAGGCAGCAGAAATCAGTACACCTGGATTTCCACCACAAGCGTTGGGCGCTGAGGAAGGAGCAATCCGAAATGCATTCGCCGCTTGAGTTGCACGTGGTGAATAAAGGCTCTCCAAACTGTCTCCTCCGGGCTCCAGCTTCTTCTTTTGGGGAAGGTTTGATATATATATATTCACTGAAAAAACCATAGGTTTCAGGCCCTATATAGTTAGGAATTAACATATAAAAAACCACAGAAATTGCTCCTATATAGTTAGTTGAACTAACTATATATTTCGCGCATTCGCAATCCACTGCTGATGATGTCACATATTACATCATTCATGACATGGTCAGTGACATCACTGATGACATCTAATTTGACATCAATGATCACACCACTGATGATATACTTCATGTGATAATACAATGCTCCTCCTTACACTCTAATATAACCTCTGTTACACCTAGTGTTAAATACAGAGTATCATTTTTTAAACCATTGACACACGAATACCAGTTACTACATACGCACTCACTGATTCCTACGTCTACACACACATTCATTCATTCAGCCATACAATCACTCGTACATACAGTCACTCATTATTACAACACTATCATATGCACTCAAACACCTATGCAGACACTCACACACTGCCACTCATCCATGGAGTTACTCACACACCTAGTCAGTCCTGTAAAGATTCAATCACACTTTGATTTCTTCATCTATACAGTTAAACACAGAACAGCTTACATTTTCACAGATATACTAACACATACTTACTCACTTATACAATCAAATCCTTCATCCATACTCTTATACATCCACTCATTCTTCAATATGTAAAACATATTTAAACTTTACAAAAACACACAGACACTGGATGATGTCATCAGTGATGTCATCAGTGATGTCATTTGAGATGTCATCAGTGATGTCATCAGTGATGTCACTGACCATGTCATGAATGATGTAATATGTGACATCATCAGCAGCGGATTGCGAATGCGCGAAATATATAGTTAGTTCAACTAACTATATAGGAGCAATTTCAGTGGTTTTTTATATGTTAATTCCTAACTATATAAGGCCTAAAACCTATGGTTTTTTCAGTGAATTTCAATGGTTTTTTATATGTTAATTCCTAACTATATAAGGCCTAAAACCTATGGTTTTTTCAGTGAATTTTCAAGGTTTTTTAAATGCTAATTCCTAACTATATAAGGCCTAAAACCTATGTTTTTTTCAGTGAATTTCAATGGTTTTTTATATGTTAATTCCTAACTATATAAGGCCTAAAACCTATGGTTTTTTCAGTGAATTTCAAAGGTTTTTTAAATGCCAATTCCTACTTGAATAAGGCCTGAAACCTATGTTTTTTTCAGTTAATTTGCAAGGTTTTGAAAATGCAAATTCTATTAGCGGATAACGTTTAAATATGTTAATATCCTTGTGGGACCACCTGAGCAGCCCTAGGGATCCGATTTTTGGACCGGAGCAAGATGCTCTCTGATTGGGCCGTATTTCTTGCCTTCTGCCCCCCTGATTGTGCCGTATTTCTTGGCTTCTACCCCTCTGATTATGCCGTATTTCCTGCCTCATGCACCCTGATTGTGCCATATTTCTTGCCTTCTGCACCCTAATTGTGCTGTATTTTTTTGCCTTCTGCTCCCTGATTGTGCCGTATTTGTTGCCTTCTGCCCACTAATTGTGCCGTTTTTTCTTGCCTTCTGCCCACTGATTGTGCCGTTTGTCGGGCCTTATGTCCCCTGATTGTGCCGTTTTTTGTGCCCCTGCCCCCCTGATTGTATTATCTTTGCCAGTGTTGGTTCGCTGCTGGTATTGCCTTTGTCCGTGTTTTTTTTTTGCTGCCGTTATTGTCTTTGCCAGTGTTTGTTTGGTTCCGTTGTTGTCTTTGCCAGTGCTTGTTCTCTGCTGGTATTATCTTTGCCAGAGCTGTGTGGGCTGTGGGAGCTGTGTGGGCTGTGAGAGCTGTGTGGGCTGTGAGAGCTGTGTGAGCTGTGAGAGCTGTTTGGGCTGTGAGAGCTGTGTGGGCTATGAGAGCTGTTTGGGCTGTGAGAGTGTGGGCTGTGTGGGCTGTGAAGGCTGTGAGAGCTGGGTGGGCTGTGAGAGCTGTGTGGGCTGTGAGGGCTGTGTGGGCTGTGAGGCCTGTGAGAGCTGTGTTGGCTGTGAGAGCTGTGTGGGCTGTGAGGGCTGTGAGAGCTGTGTGGGCTGTGAGGGCTGTGTGGGCTGTGTGGGCTGTGTGGGCTGTGAGAGCTGTGTGGGCTGTGAGAGCTGTGTGGGCTGTGAGAGCTGAGTGGGCTGTGAGCTCTGCTTCTTTTGTGCCTCGGTCTACCTAGGCGGGCTGTGAGAGCTGTGTGGGCTGTGAGAGCTGTGTGGGCTGTGAGAGCTGTGTGGGCTGTGAGGACTGTGTGGGCTGTGAGGTCTCTGTGGGCTGTGAGAGCTGTTTGGGCTGTGAGAGTGTGAGCCATGTGGGCTGTGAGAGCTGTGTGGGCTGTGAGAGCTGTGTGGGCTGTGAGAACTGTATGGGCTGTGTTGGCTGTGAGAGCTGTGAGGGCTGTGAGGGCTGTGAGGGCTGTGTGGGCTGTGAGGGCTGTGAGGGCTGTGTGGGCTGTGTGGGCTGTGAGGGCTGTGTGGGCTGTGAGGGCTGTGTGGGCTGTGAGAGCTGTGTTGGCTGTGAGAGCTGTGTTGGCTGTGAGAGCTGTGTGGGCTGTGAGAGCTGTGTGGGCTGTGAGAGCTCTGTGGGCTGTGAGCGCTGCTTCTTTTGTGCCTCGGTCTACCTAGCACAAGATGGATGCCAACACTTCCTGGTTTGTAGTGTTGACAGCCAATGAGCATGCAACTTTCTCTGGAAGGCATGCTGATTGGCTGCAACTGTCTATCAACACTCCAAAACAGAAACAGTTGGCAGCCATCTTGTGCCTCAGTAGACTAAGGCACAGGAAAGCAGGAAAACAAATGTGTAGAACTCAAAAAGGGGGCAGGGTAGAAGCACCCTGACCCTCTAGGCCTGCTCAGGGGGTCCCACAAGGACCCCCAAGGCCCCTAAAAAGTATTATTTTTTTTAAAAAAATCGCGGGGTGCTCGCACGGTGCTCGCACGGTGCTCGCACTGTGCGCGCTTATAGATATATAATTGATTTCAACTTGAATTTTCTCAGCAACTACTGGAGGGATTTACACCATTTAAGCAAAAGCGTGATCTGCGAATCAGACTCTACCATTTAGCCAAATTTCTTGTAATTCCCTTCAGCCGTTCGGGCTATAGCCGTGTCTAAAGATCCTATGGAAAATTGCATGGGGAAAACACGTTTTGGGACCCCCCTTTTTTCTCGGCCCCCGCTTCACGAATTCCCCCGAAACTTTCAGGGAAGGAGCGGAGCGTAACGCGCCATCTTCTTTGAGAAATTCACATAGATTGATCAACCGGCGCCAAAGTTATTCCCAATAGAATGTTGCAGATTTCCTATGGAAACTAGGTCCTAACTATATATACCTACTGGCGACCGCCAGTAGGTTATATATATATATATTCAATGAAAAAACCATAGGTTATAGACCATATATAGTTAGGGATTAGCATTTAAAAAACCTTATTTTATTTGCACAAAACCATTGAAATTCCATATATAGTTAGAAGCGCTAACTATATATCGCGCACCCGCAATCCACTGCTGATGATGTCACATATTACATCATTCATGACATGGTCAGTGACATCACTGATGACATCACTGATGACATCTCAAATGACATCACTGATGACATCACTGATGACAACATCCAGTGACTGTATGTTTCTGTAAAGTTAAAATATGTCTTACATATTGAAGAATGAGTGGATGTATAAGTGTCTGGATGAAGGATTTAGTAGGTGCATGACTGACTGTATGAGTGAGTGATTAAATGTGTCTCACTGAGTGCATGGGTTAGTGACTAAACTGTCTTAATTTGTGCATCATTATGTCTGTTGTTCTGTAAACTGTTGCATGTGTTGATAAGTAGCTATATGAGTAACTATATGGGTTATTGATTGGTTGCCCAAGTATTTGTATGGGAGACTGAGTGTGTGTGTGGGTGGCTGGGAGGTGTATGACTCTGTGCATAGATGTGTGAGCAGTTGATTCACTAGATGTATGGTTTCAAAAGTGCATGTGGAAACAGCTGTATGGGCGGTTGACTGTGTGCATGAGTGTATTGGTGAGTGAATGATATCTCAGTTCTACATGTCAAAGTAAGTACATATGTAAAACACAGTACATGTGAGAGTTGACATATATAAATAACTGTGCATAAGAGCCAGTGAATGTGTGAGTGGCTGTATGGATCATTGTGAACTTGTATCAGGGATTGTATAAGAGAGTAAATATATGTTAGTATATGTTTGAATAAGTAAAGTTTATATAACTGTATAGTTGAGGAAATGGAGGTGTGATTGATTCTTTGCATGACTGACTAGGTGTGTGAGTAACTCCATGGATGAGTGACAGTCTGTGAGTGTCTGTTTACACTGATTGTATCTAAGGTTATATTAGAGTCTGAAGAGGTTCATCGTATTATCACATGAATGATATCATCAGTGATGTGATCAGTAATGTCAAAAGTGATGTCATCAGTGATGTCATTTGAGATGTCATCAGTGATGTCATTTGAGATGTCATCAGTGATGTCATCAGTGATGTCACTCACCATGTCATGAATGATGTAATATGTGACATCATCAGCAGTGGATTGCGGGTGCGCGATATATAGTTAGCGCTTCTAACTATATATGGAATTTCAATGGTTTTGTGCAAATAAAATAAGGTTTTTTAAATGCTAATCCCTAACTATATATGGTCTATAACCTATGGTTTTTTCATTGAATTTCAATGGTTTTTTAAAAGCTAATATCTGTAGCTGTACAATGTATTGTTCTTTAAGTCTTGAAATATATTTTTCATGTTCTTTAGACAATTTTTTTAAAACATTTTTTTTTGTTCCGCTCCCAGTCCGCGAACCGGTCTGCTTCCCGTTAGCTCAATTTAAAGCCGCGGCTTAGTACGCGAACCGGTCAACGTTCCTTTAGCGTAACTTTTACGTTTGCATGACGTTTTGCGTTATCGCGTAATACGTCATTGGACGCGCCAAGTTAGCGGACCCGGAAGTGGACCGGAAAGCGGAGCAAAGCGCGAAACGTAAACACAGCAGGTCATGTGACTCGAAAATAACACTTTTCATTGGTTCATTTCACTTTTGGTTTCCTAATGATGTAATACTTGGTCATGTGATATAAAATTAACACTTTTCATTGGTTTAGAATTTTTCCTTCTCCCAAATGATGAAAACCCCTCCTTCTTTCCTCACTCTGACTTTCATCTTGGTGAGAGAAAGACCTTTTTTGATTCATCAGCAATGGCTTCAATGGTTGCTTCTGCCAGTGTGCCCCCACCACCTCCTCCACCTCCTCATGGGAAGAAAAGACTACCTGCTTCACTAATTATAGAAGAGGAGGAAAATCAAGAAGAGGAAGAACAGCAAGAAAATGACGAGTTTTTGCCAGAGGAGCCCAGAAGATATAATAGGAAAGAAAATTATATCTGGCAATTTTTTAAATTTCCTGCTGACCAAAAGAAAGTAAATGCCAGATACGTCTTTTGTCGCATTTGCGACGAACGACTTTCAAGGGGCACAGACAAAAAGTACAGTTTTGGCAATCATACAATGCACAGGCACATGAGTCGATGGCACCCTAACAATTACAGCAATGCCCAACTTCGCGACCAACAACAAAATCCGCCAGAAATGGCAAGAAGATCTGTTGTTCAGGAGGTATCGGGACCGGAGGCGAGGGAGGTGATCCCGAACATCCCAATCAACATGGGAGAAGTGAAGCAAGTCTGTGTGTGGTGCAACCAGACACTTTGCTACCGCGAAAGTAGCATTACCCTGATAATGAGAGCCATCACCAATCATGTGTGCCCAAAACGCCCCAAAAAGTAAATTCTTTTTTTTTTTGTTGCTCCTGTTGAGCCGTCTTCGATGAATCATTTTTGTTTCCCCCCTCCCCCCCAAAAATAAAAAAAAATACAAAATGTTCAGAAAAAAACAAAAAAATATAAAAAATGTTCAGAAAACTAATAAAAAAAATGTAAAACAACAAAAACAAAAAAAAACAGTTCTTTTCAGAACTACCTCCCCATTATTAAAAAAATTGGTAGAATTCTTTGAACTCTGCCAAGCTCTATTTCTATTAGTTCGCTCCCAGTTCGCACTCCGGTACGCGTACTTTGAGCGTACCAAAAAAAATTTTTTAAAAAAAGGAACAGTAAGTATAAGGAAAGGAAACAGACAGTTATGTTACAAAAAAAGACAGCTATAGGGAGTAAAGAAAAGATACTGTTACCCGCAATTCACTTCTGATCATGTCATATATTACATAATTTTTTACATGGTCAGTGAGATCATCAGCAGTGGATTGCGAGTAACAGTTTTTTCTGTTTACTTCCTATAGTTGTCTTTCTTGTAACATAAATGTCTTTTCCTATCCTTATACTTACTGTTCTTGTTTTAAAAAATTTTGGAGATCATTCAGAAACAGTAACATTAATAGAGACAGAATTAGTGAATAATAATGAAGAAGTATGAGAAGAGAGGGACTGAGAAAAATACTGGAAGGAATAGAAAAATTAAGTAATAGAGAAAGGAAGGAGAGAAGTAGCAAACACAGGAAAGTAAAGATTAAAGAAATGAAGCAGTAGAACTAATAGATGTTAAATGTGATAGATTAAATGATTGAGTGAGGGTGACGATAAGGTGTGTCCTCTCTAAAAGTTTGTTTAAGGTGAACCGTACTCTGGGTTGCATATCAAATTTATGCTTGTTGAAGAATACAGACGAGATAATAGATGTGAAGACCTACCATTGCAGTAAAACATGCCCATTTATTACATCAATCATAACATAGTCAGTGACATCATCAGCAGTGGAATGTAGGTTAAAAAAGTAGAAAACATTTACCTTATAATTCATGTTAACTTTTCAAGCAAATTTTTCATACATTCAATCTGTAAAAGAGAGAACAAACATTTCCAAAAATATTAAAACATGTATTTAAAAATTAGAAAAAAGAAGGGAAAAGGTTCAAGAAGAAACAGTTTTTAAACAACTTTGACATTTACAGAAACCTCTACTTCCCTACGACCCCTACACAATCCTAAAGATATTTATTTTAAAAAAACAGTATCTTCATGCTGATGAAATGAGGCCTATTTTGAAACATGATGCTTCTTTTGCATTGCTTATGTCTCACAATAGTGATGCAATAACAGCGCAAAAAAGATGTAAAGCCATCATAAAATTGTGTCAAACATTTTAAATGATTGTTTTAGGATGCAAATAAGATGTGTGCTTTCAAGAGCTTTCTTTGAGGTGAGGCCTATTTCTTTTTTTTAAAAAAAAACAATACCTAGAAGTACAGCACTGTAAGCATTAAAATTGACACTTACAGAAGACTCTGCTTCTCCATATCTACCTCACATTTCTAAATATATATCATAATTTCAAAAAGCATAACATTAATTATACATGTTAAATGGTTTATTTTTGCTGTTCTCAGAATGTATCAAATTTCACTTAAATCAGTGACTTGAAGGTATTCATCATGTAACAGCGGGAAAAAAAAAACACAATCAAAATGACTGTGTTTAAAAAACCCATACAACCTTCGAAATCTGATTTCAAAACTCCTTAAAATTAACTTACTTTCAATGACGTCGAACGATCTCCTATGAACAGCATCCACTCTGTTGTGCTACAAATATTTTCAGCCCGCCACTTTCTGAAAGAAAACCTCCATCGATACGTAAAATATGTTACATAGAAAAAAAGACTTCTCTCATTATATCACATGTTTCCACTAGGCCAAATCATGTTGCCGCGATTCGCAAGTCTTGTTATTCTTCCAATCAAATCCCGACATTTTCTATTTTCGCAACTTTCAAAAATAAAATATTTGAGATTATTTTCACAATCCTGGACTACTAATAACTTACTCTTCTTTGTCACTCATGTTCTCCTTTTCCTATGACACTGATACTGCTTACTATGAAGCAGACTTACTTGCATTAGGTTTATATAGTTGGATTTTTAATCTAGACAGCATTGCAGACTTACATTCCCTCTACTTAAAATTTTGGTTTTAAAAACACCAGGTAAGAATTTTTAAGGTCAAACGGCAATTTTTTTTTAACATTACAACGGAATCATTACAGAATGACCAGCCGTTTCCAGACTTTAAGTAAGCTGTATAATGTCCTGATGTTGTTGATGGACCATCGTGATAGATAATTGCTACAGTAACAAAAGTCCTCCCTGATATTGACAGCTGAGAAGCCACAAAATTTTTTATTAAAGTTGACAATTTTGATCCATCAGGCCTACAACGTTGGATCATTAAAATGACATACTGGCCATATCTACGTATAAATAATGTTGACATCATATCACATTTACATTGGCTACACTCCATGTTGTGATCCGCTGCATTTACTAGCTTATTAAAGGAGACTGATTTACTGTCTGGCAAAGTTAAATATATAAATCTTTCTGAGTCTACACTAGTAGTACTTGATACCATACAGTTCTCGCAGTCATGCTGCCATTGATAAGAAAGCCCAAACAGGTGATCTACATCTACACCCTCAACTTGCAATATATCAAGCATATACATTAAAAACTCCTGACAATCTTGCTGATTATTTTCAGAGAAGTCTGTTTGACCTGAACATTCATCTAACAGATAACGAACTTCAGACACACTTTCTACTTTTGTTCGATCAGTGCTACATTTCTCGAAAACAGAATTCAACAAACAGCATAAAATTTGTTCAGAATTCAACAGAATCTGTTCTTTTAAACTCTCTAGTGAAAAGAGAACATTAACCACTACATTTGCATAGCAGTTGACACCAGAACTGTTTTCAAATTGAAAACCGACAACATCTTCAACAGAATCCACTTTCTTTCTGCTAACAATTTTCGGTTCATTGACTTTTAGTCTTTTTGCAACAACCTCCCTACTATTACTGCTATTTCTACGTTTGCGGCCTACCACACGTTTCTCAAACAAAGGATATTGAGGCAAATGTGGCGCATACTCTCTTCTTAACCTATTGTATTCCTTAACACAATCTAGATCCGCACAAATGTTTGTGACATCACAGTCAATCAAGTACAATCCCGATAAAGTTCTAACTCGTGACAATGCCACATATGCCATACCCTCCTTGAACACAGAACTGCCAATATTCACCAATGCACAGTCTACACTTAAACCTTGCGATTTATGGATTGTCACCGCATATGCCAAGCAAACAGGAAACTGTTTACGGCGAACATATAAATCTTTAACAAGCAAAAACCTAGCAGAACAACGACCAATTTGCTGTACTTCCTCAATGCCATCAAATTTAATTTTTAAAAATTCTATTCCATCTCTATTTCTGTATTTCTCAAAATCAACAACATTACCCATTGATCCATTTACCAGACCTCTTTCTACATGTAAATTCCTTCTCAAAATAATTCGGCAATTTAAACACACATTCAAAGTCTTTTCAAAACCCGCTGTTTTAGATATAGTCTTCTCTAATGAATCCAATTTTGATTTCAAATTGTCTGACAAAATAATTGTTGATCCCATATGCTCTAATTTGTCGATAGCTTCAAGTTTCACAATCTCTTGCTTTTCTAAATTCAACATTTTGTTGTTGAAGATGGCACATTCTGCAAGAGTTGGCATGAGACATATCCCGGATTTCTTCTCAGTAATTTTCTGAAAAATATTCTCAGGCACAATCTCTTGTTTGGGATATAAATTTGACAGTAATCGTGCATTTAAAGCTTCTTTCCCATGCTCGGTCACTTTTCCAGTTCTAATATCTTGTAGAATATTCTTGTAATCTTCATCCTTTGCCTGACGCATATTTTGATGCAGTTCTGCATAATTGAAGTTTAACCATATATTGACGTTGCCAATACTCCCTAGGCACTTCCTGGTATCTTCATGCGTGAGTATTTTGAACACAGGTTGACCTTTTACTGGTGTCAGCTGCAGAAGATCTCCGAAAACAATGATGTGTTTCCCACCAAATAACACATCATATTCAGTTTTAAGTACTTCTTGCATTCTCAAATGCACAAAGGCAAGCATGACATTGGAAACCATGCTTACTTCGTCAATGATAAGTAGTTTCATTTTCCTCAAGACTCTTGAAACTTCACAGCAAGCATCTCCAGATAACTTGTTGTATTGTAATTTGTTGTCATGCTCCACCGGCAGCATCAGTAGACGATGCAAAGTAATACCTTTAATGTTATGTGCTGCCAGTCCAGTAGGAGCGGTGACAACACAAGACAGCGATGACTCAGTCCTTTCCTGCAAATAACAAGAGATTGCTTTAATGAGGAAACTTTTTCCAGTTCCCGCTTCTCCACTCACGTACAGTCGGACAGGCTTCAACGATGTACATGAGCACTTGTTCTTCTCATGACTTAATCCGTGCTCAATTTCCGTGGTAACTTCATCATATATTTTCCTCTGCTCAACGTTGAGTTGTTTTTCCAAGTCTTCTAAGTTAACTGAATCCTCCTGAGCATGTGCCATGGCTCTTTCCACTTCATTCATAGCAGTGGCAGCTTCATTTTCGATAATAGGTCCTCCAAGTGGATCTTGACTCAATGAAACAGAACTCTGACTGTCCTGAGAACTGTCTCTGGCAATCTCGGCTGCAATCGTTGCTTCCTGCTCAATTTCCAAAGTTAGCATTTCTTGATATTTAGAAAAAGCAGGACATTCTATGGACTCCTTGGCTGCATTGAAAGAGTCTTCGTAACAGAGGAAATCTCCAAGCAGTTCCTCTTCTGCACGCCAAGGCTTGAAAAGTTGCAAAAGTGCTAAATAAAAAAACTCCTTTTTTTCCTGGAGATTCACCACTCAATTTTCGATGGTTTACTAATTGGCATTTTCTTTGCTTGACCAGGCATCCCTCACTTCCAATTACAGCATACACTCCTTTCTCAATATCTTCTTTGATGTTCCTCTTGAATATATAATTTTGGAGAACCTCATATAGACAAACATTCTCAAGGTGACTGCTTCGATTTGGATAATATGTATCCAACATGTTGGTCTTCAAAATGTCGGTACTGTTTGGTTCCTTTTCTGCCAAATACTCAATTTCCCGGACAGGTTTTAGAACTCGATTTCGCGTTGCAGCAAGACCAAGACTCGCCCAAACGAGACTCCTGGATTTGGCATAGAGACTTGCTGAAGACAACCGGTCAGAACATTCGTAAGCTCCGATTTCTCGATGCGACAACATCTTCAGACTGAAACTGTACAACTTCTTGCTGAGGCTCTTTTCATGAGAAATGTCCTCCCACATATCCTTCAGTTCGGTCTTTTCTTTTTTGGTGATGTAAGATGTCACATACCGAGCCACAGCCATACAGTTGTCAGCCACAAACTGTATATCCATGTTAGCATTCCACATGGACAAAATCACTGGGTTGTAGTCATTGATGTACTTGGACTCTTCGTTCCTTTTCAAATTGTATGTATTCTTGGGTGATTTCCTCGTCACATTATGTCGCAGCGAAGACATCAAACTGTTCACTCTTCCTTTAGAAATCACCGGTCGTGGAAAGTTGAAACGACATTTGGTGTAGAACTTGTCCTTGTTTCTGAATTTACGACGACAGTACTTTCCACAACGATGGCTTTGGAAACGTAGAACTTGTTCTCTTAGACTTTTCTTCTCCGTTGCGTTTGGAACAGCACACGTAGAATACTGTTTGATGAAATTCATCACTAAGTCATCCGGATCTGTTCCAAATTTAGGTGCATCCTTGATCCACAACAACATATGTATATGAGGGGCACCTCTTGCTTGGTACTCCTTTCTCCAAAAGAAATCCAACACCTGTCCAAGAGGTGGATTCTTTTTATTTGTGATGAAAGACATCATAGCTTCAAATCTATGATTGAAGTACCTGCATACATTGACTGGATCCAAAGAGCACAGTTCTCCGGGTGTCTTGAATTCGATGTTTTCAATGTTTCCATTTGCCTCTCGTAGAAATTCAAGTAAGTCTTCCCAGCCATACTCGGCACAGCTCAGAGTGAGGAACCATGTTGGAGTTCCTAAGTTCCTCAGCATACATTTTAAATCACCATGACGACGGTACCAGTACTCATTAGTACCACGCTGACACGCCATGAGATTAATTAAGTGAGAATCCAAAATACTGTCTTGGACATTGACTTTATGCATAAAGTCACTTGCCGAGATGTTTCGCATCTGTATACCACTTTTTAAGATGTGGTTCACTGCATATGACAGTCCAGACAGATCGCTTTCAAACAGGAGATGAAACAAATAGGGAATGCATTGCCGAAACCTAGGATCTGCTGCATACAATCGTAAAGTCCGGTATTCAGACGCAGGAATTTGATGAGGTCGCTCATCATATCTTCCTCCTTGACCTGTGGGAAATAGCTGTGGGAAACACCGAGCTTCCAAACTTTCCTCCCAAACACTAATGGGACTCCCTTTGGCTTGTTTCATTTGAAACAACTCAATAGCATTCCCCATGACTTCCTTGGAATGCAAAGGATGAACAATATAATGTTCATATATTTCTTCACTTTTAGAGGCCTCTACTTTCTCAATTTGGCCAGCACACAAATCGCTATCCTCTTCATCACTTACTTCCTCTTCTGCAACATATACATTCTTATAGTACTTATTATTTTTCTTCAAATACACTGTTGCCTTTTTGACTTTCCTAACATCCACTAAATCTTGCCATATTTTCTTATTCTTTGTCGGAACCCCATTAACCAAGATAACCAGAGGTTCCTCTTCCACTTTTTCTATTCCAATTGTGTTAATGTTTTTCTTCAAATCTAGAGGCAAATAAACAACTCTTCCCTTTAATCCTCTCTGTAAATCTGCTGGAGGCAACTTCCCTGTCTTTGGCTCCATTCTTACAATAGCCTGAAAGGGATGGATACTTTGAATCAAAATAGATTCATAAGTATTTAAATCCTTCAATTCAGAAGGAATCTCAACCAATTCCAGATTATTATGAACTGCCCTAGCAGGCATCTGGTTTTGGTTTAATTTATTACAACAATAAGTACACACACGTTGATCCGATCCCAAATCAAAATAATTTTCTACCATCAAGTATGTGGCAAAATCCTTCCATTCACTATTATTTTCCCTTTCACTTTTTGCATATAAATCCACTACCTTAGTCTGATTCTTATAATAAGTGCGTCGACAACATACACAAGTGAAATTAGGCCTCTCACTTGATTTCATCTGAAACGTGGCAATTTCCTTCTGAAAATTATCTGTACTGGAAACCTGTACATTATCTTCCACATTACCCTCTACTTCAGGGTCAATTTGAACATTCTCATCTTTACTACCAAAGTAACAAAACTCAATTTCTTCACAAATATTCTTCACATCTATTTCAGAACCATGCAAAAGAGCAGCACATAATTGTTTAAGCATAATTGCTGGACTCTTAGCATAATACAACATTCTCACTAATTTTCTCACTTTATTATGATGCACTGCTAGCATCCTGAAATGATGAAAAACACTCTGGCATACTCTCCTGGAAAGACAAGCCAGTGAATGACCACGCAAACCTGTCATTTGTCTCACTCTGCAAGGATCTAAATCTTGCAACAACTTCATCTTCTGCTTCAAACTTTTCTTATTAAATGTCCGTATAAAATCACAAAGCAAATTGATGGAAACCTGTCGCACACTGCAAATAGAACTACACTTCCAAATGTACACAGGACCCTTAGGACGTCTTCCTAAAACCTCATCACTTAGCGCCTCTTCTGTCTCTGTTGTCACAAGTTGTTCTTTTTCAACTGGACAACCATCCTTCACTTCATAAGCTCGACCACTGGTGTCAACTGCAAACACCAAATCATTATCCTGAAAATAACTCTCCTCATTAAAAAGTGCCTCACAACTAGAACTATGCATCCATTCTCCGGAAAAAACTTCACAAAAGTTAGTACGATTTACTACTCTCTTCCATCTACTTTTAGTTTTGAAATCAGAAATTACCGTGCTTAGTTTCCTAATTCTATTGATTACCAAAATAAACAACTTTCGCTTAATTTCAAAAGCATGATCAATAATTTTGTCTACATTTTTCTTCTTCTTATAAAATGCCGCTTTCTGTTGGCCTTTTTTTTTTATATTTTTCAATAAATTAACTATTATCCTATTACGGAACATTCGATGTCGAATGTCCCTAAACTGTTGTTTCCTTCTACTATCATGCACAGAGTTATCTCTTCCTCTACCAGTAACATTTTTGATGGGTCTCTCCTTTCCATTTAAATTACTTGTCTTTTTGTGAACTGAAACATTTTTTTGAGCAAAAGTTTTTTTACTACAAATATTTCTTAAGAATGATTTCGTGCTCTTACCCGGACCTTTCTTGGTGTTTTGACAAGTATTTGGGGAAGAGGACTGCTGCAATAAAACATCATCCTGCTGTCTTTGACGTTTTCTAGCCTTTCGTATTCGACTTTTGGAAGGCATTTTCCAAACTATGAAAGAATCTGCAGTTGAATCTGTGGAAAAATATAATATAAAATGTTATTAACCACTATTACCAAACAGTAAATAAATAACAGTCATCTAAAACTTAATGCCGTACTAATTATTTAACATAGCAAATGTTTTCCACCAGCACTGCATCACAAAAATGACACTCAATGGTACAAAAAAGGCATACAACACTCATAAATCACTCCCTAATATTTTAAATCATTAATTCAGGATGACGATAAGATGTAGCCTATCTAAAGATTTGTTTAGGCCCTGATGTTTAGACTGGGGTAAATGTGTGTCATTGATCCACATTCAGTCCATCACCTGTTTTGTTTATTTGAAGTGAGGCCAACACATGGTTGCAGATAAGATTTTCACTGAAAAATATCAAAATAAAAAAACATGTGAAGGCCTACCAATGAAGTAAATCATTAAATGAAAACCAATACATTTCTGGAAATATGCACTACTAGTGCTTCATAAGATGTTTTGGGTCATATTTATAAGGCATTTGTGTATCTAGTATGCTATTTTACGTTCTTCCTGGTGCAAATTTATTGTAAATATGCTCCCACCTGCGGTTGGCAAATTTAGATTTTGATTATGGGTGTTAGATAGGCATGTTACTAATTTCCCAAAAATGGTGTATAACCCCAAACAACCTTTGAAGCAAATGCTCTTAGCCATGTTATCCACCTCCCATTGGATAACATGGCTAAGAAGTGCTTGCAAATGTGAAAAAAAACGGCCGCAATGCATGAATATCGCAGAAAAGTCAGCGATATTCATGCATTTTCCAGCACATGCTCTTAGCCATGTTATCCACTTCCTATTAAATAACATGGCTAAGAACTGCTCAGGGCCCCATGAGGAACGCTTTCCATTTAAAAAGGGAAAAATAACATCAAAGACACTAAAATGCCTTCTAAATATGACCCCAAACAACCCATGAAGCTCTAACAGTACATATCCTGAAATGTAATTGATTTCAAAATTCGTTTTTAAACACAGCATATAAATCAATTGTATACCTGCATTCATGGAGAAATGACTAAAAATGTCCTTGAGACACATGAAAGTGTTTTCTGGAATGCCCTAGCACCATTTTTGGGACACTATTAACATGGCTACGTAACCCCCATAATCAAAATCTAAATTTGCCAAGCGCAAGTGGGAGCGTATTTACAAGACACTTGCCCCAAGAGGAACACTTTCCATTTAAAAAGGGAAAAATAACATCGCAGAAAAGTCAGCAATATTCATGCACTTTCCAGCAAATGCTCTTAGCCATGTTATCCACTTCCTATTAAATAACATGGCTAAGAACTGCTCAGGGCCCCATGAGGAACGCTTTCCATAAGATTTTCACTGAAAAATATCAAAGTAAAAAAACATGTGAAGGCCTACCAATGAAGTAAATCATTAAATGAAAACCAATACATTTCTGGAAATATGCACTACTAGTGCTTCATAAGATGTTTTGGGTCATATTTATAAGGCATTTGAGTATCTAGTATGCTATTTTACGTTCTTCCTGGTGCAAATTTATTGTAAATATGCTCCCACCTGCGGTTGGCAAATTTAGATTTTGATTATGGGTGTTAGATAGGCATGTTACTAATTTCCCAAAAATGGTGTATAACCCCAAACAACCTTTGAAGCAAATGCTCTTAGCCATGTTATCCACCTCCCATTGGATAACATGGCTAAGAAGTGCTTGCAAATGTGAAAAAAAACGGCCGCAATGCATGAATATCGCAGAAAAGTCAGCGATATTCATGCATTTTCCAGCACATGCTCTTAGCCATGTTATCCACTTCCTATTAAATAACATGGCTAAGAACTGCTCAGGGCCCCATGAGGAACGCTTTCCATTTAAAAAGGGAAAAATAACATCAAAGACACTAAAATGCCTTCTAAATATGACCCCAAACAACCTATGAAGCTCTAACAGTACATATCCTGAAATGTAATTGATTTCAAAATTCGTTTTTAAACACAGCATATAAATCAATTGTATACCTGCATTCATGGAGAAATGACTAAAAATGTCCTTGAGACACATGAAAGTGTTTTCTGGAATGCCCTAGCACCATTTTTGGGACACTATTAACATGGCTACGTAACTCCCATAATCAAAATCTAAATTTGCCAAGCGCAAGTGGGAGCGTATTTACAAGACACTTGCCCCATGAGGAACGCTTTCCATTTAAAAAGGGAAAAATAACATCAAAGACACTAAAATGCCTTCTAAATATGACCCCAAACAACCTATGAAGCTCTAACAGTACATATCCTGAAATGTAATTGATTTCAAAATTCGTTTTTAAACACAGCATATAAATCAATTGTATACCTGCATTCATGGAGAAATGACTAAAAATGTCCTTGAGACACATGAAAGTGTTTTCTGGAATGCCCTAGCACCATTTTTGGGACACTATTAACATGGCTACGTAACTCCCATAATCAAAATCTAAATTTGCCAAGCACAAGTGGGAGCGTATTTACAAGACACTTGCCCCATGAGGAACACTTTACATTTTAAAAGGAAAACATAACATCTTAGACACTCAAAAACCTTATAAATATGGCTCAAAACAACCTATGAAGCTCTAGCAGTACATATCCAGAAATGAAATTGATTTCTTAAATCGTTTTTAAAAGCAACATCTCTGTTTCAGCTTACATAACAGACCATAAAATGGACTCCATGTACCACAATAACTTGTGTTACTGCATGCCAGAATGTTACACCAAATATGCAATTACAATTTCTCTATGAAACTAATTCTATTAGTATATCACTAGAGACAAAACCACATTTTAAAAACACAGCTTTCTTCATCATTTTCTCCTTAAATCATACTATTCTCTATCTAAATTAAATAAATCTTTTCTCACCTTAGCAAATATTTTTTGAGTTTTGAAAACAGTCTGAGAAATACACCAAATTGTCTTCAGCAGAAGAAAAAGGATGCACTCCAAAGGCTGCAGCTATTGAAAGCACAGAAATACAGATATTCTTTTCACATATCTCTCATATTAGCCAATCATACCTCTTCCCTCACTTTTTTCAAATCAAAACCCTTCCCCCCTCTGCCCTGTCTGCCTTGTTTCCATAGCAACCACCTCCTGGAAGACCTCTCATGTTTGCAAATTCACACAACAATGTTTCAATTGAACTCTGAACTCTCAGTGCACCTGCATATCCAGTGCAATCTTTCATTAAATGTTTCTTCCTTGACCATTCAAATTACATCTTTCAAAGAACACATCCATGCACCCTAACTTTCTGTTTTCAGAAATGGAAATGCACCAATCACTGCTAATGAATCATTAGCATTGTAAATCCACAGTTTTTTTTCTTTAGAAACTCCTACTGTTTCAACTGCCCTTTCATTACCACACTTCATCTGACTGCAGAACAACCTTCACCCACCATGTTTAACGTCTGGATTGTTGGACATAGTTACATCCACTGGGCTCAAAGGTATGCTGAGAACAGAAATTTACCTAACCTCAATTTACAAGATGTGGAAATTAAGTGGTTGGGCCAAAGAGGATTAAAATGTCACCAATTGATACCATTGGTGAAAACCTTTATGCATTTGCCAAAACCTGACCTGTTAATAGTGCACTGTGGAGGTAATGATTTGGGCACTTTGACAGGGGTAGGTCTGGAAATGCTTTTAAAGGACACCTTTGAGCAATTAATGGCACTTTTTCCTCAAACTGCCTTGGTATATTCCAATATATGCCAAAGACAGAAATGGAGGTGGTCCAACCAATTTTGTCCACAAATTGAGAAAGCGAGGAAGCATGTAAACAAATCTGTGTCAGCTTTCATGAGAGACCATGGAATGGGCTCTCTGTACAACAATAACTTGCGTTACTACATGCAAGATATCTACAGAGGAGATGGAGTTCACTTCTCAGATGAGGGCAACAGAATTTTCATTCTGAATTTAAGACTGTGCATTGGTACCTACTTATAAGTACCTAAATGTACCATAAACCCAAAAGCTCTTCTCAGAGCTACCCTTCATCTGATCACACACTTTTATTATTTTTTTTCTAACTTTTTTCTGTAATTTTCAACAAACTACGCTTAAAGAGCGCTATCCGGTACGCGAACTGGAAGCTAACCGCGCAAAATTTCAAAAAAAAAGTTTTTTCTACGCAAATATAGTCCTCCTCAGCCACCCTCAGAAAATGTAGGGGGGCAAAATACTTGTACCATGCCCCCTTCTACCCATTCAGAACATTATTTACCCTCCATTTTATACCTTGATTCGACCGAAACACAAAATGGTGGACTCCCGTTACGCTCCAAGTACGCGGACCGGACCGCTATCCGGGAAGCGGTCCAAAAAAAAGGTGGGAAAGTAATTTACAGAAAAACGACTAGAGACACTCTCACCAAATATAAATTAGCTCATACTACATAACAATCCCTTTCATTCTCACAAATTTGATTGAAATTTCATTTAGCCATTTAGCCTTTAGACCTCTCCAAATACCGTGAGGTAAATTACTTCACAAAACACATCTGAACTGTTGGAATTGACAACCAATGAAAATGTTACTTTCATTTTCTACTTTTATAACCTGACATTTGATTGGTTATATACTTGAATATATATAAAGGAAGAGAAGAAAACACAGCCATTTTGACTACTACTTCTTGTTGTACAACACCTTTTAATAGCTTCCAAAAACTTCAACTTCTTTGTGAAGGTAAGATATAATTTTTAAAAACGAAATATATTGTGCACTATAACTTAATATAATAGAATTTTTCTGCTAGATATACACTATCCCTCTGTAGTAGTAATGTATTTAGATAAACTTCTCTGTTATAGTTATGAATGGAGTAAGGCTTGTCTTGGTTAAATCACATACACTTTTTTATAGTCCTATTTCCACTCTCATACTATACACTACCAAAAGATAAATTCACTGATAAAAACTGCCTATCTAAAATTAATCCCAACAGTGCCCTATCTCTACTAATATATATTTTTTAATCCAAATTTCAGGCAAAATGGAAGGCGAGCAGCAAGTTTCTTTTGAGATGGACCTGCAAGAGAGCAGCCAGGAATTAATTGAACAAATTGACATGGAATTTATGGATGAAAGCTTGGATAATGAACTGCTGCAATGTGTCCAAGCAGTAGATGTCCTCCTTGCAAATGAGGACATTTTGCAACCTCACAGATTGCAAACAATATTTCAAGAAAATAATGACATTTCAGACACTGAAATGTTAGAAAGTTTAATAAATTATGAAAAAGAATCAAAATAAAAAAAACACTTTAAAAAAAATAAAACAAAAAAAAACAAGAAAAACAACAAACAATTAACATACAGTATTAGAAAAGTCTTTCATTCTTTTATCCATAAAGTTCGCTGCCCAGAACGCTTTCCGGTTCGCGAACTTGACGCTTACCACGCAAAAAAAAATATATATATTTTTTTGGACCCTGCTGGGCCCTTTTAAAAACACCACATAAAACCTAGGGGGTCAGGGAGGATCTACTATGCCCCCTTATGGAAATTTCCCTCTTTGTTTTGGCCTCCTCTTGTCTCTCGATCCTACCGAGAGACAAGATGGTGGCTGCACCGGACTGTTTAGAATGTTGACAGACACCGAAGAGCCAATCAGCTTTCAGTGCGCAAAGTTCCGTTACGCGAAAAGTACGCGAACCGGATCGCAGCCCGGACCGCTGTTACAGATATATATCTTGATTTAAACGTTAATTTCTCAAAATCCACTGAAGCACATATATTGAGACCTAGCAAAGGCACATCGGGCTAACAGTCCCTACAATTTTGCCAAGTTTCGTGCAAATCCATTCAGCCGTTCGAGCTAAAAGTGAGTCCAACCGCCCTATGGAAATTAACATGGGAAAAACGCGTTTTGGGACCCCCCTTTTTTCTCAGCCCCCCCCTTGACGAAACTCCACCAAATTTTCAGGGGCTGCTCAGAATCAAAATGTGCCATTTTCCTGAAAATTTCAACCGATTCCGTCCACAAACGCCAAAGTTATTAGACATAGAATTTTCAGAAGTCCCATAGAGAAAAAATCCTAACTATATATACACCTACTGGCGACCGCCAGTAGGTAATATATATATATCTATCTCTATCTATCTATCTATCTATCTATCTATCTATCTATCTATCTATCTATCTATCTATCTATCTATATATATATATATATATATATATATATATATATATATATATATATATATATATATATATATATATATCCATATCCATCCTACTGGCGGTCGCCAGTAGGTAGATATAGTTAGGACCTATTTTCCATAGGAAATCCGCAACATTCTAGGTGGAATAGACTTTGGCGCCGGTTGATGAATCTTGCGAAATTTTCAAAACTGGAGGGGCGCTCCGGTCCGCTCCTATCTTGAAAGTCTTGGGTGATTCGTGAAGCGGTGCTGAGAAAAAAGGGGGTTCCCAAAACGTGTTTTCCCCATGCAATTTTCCATAGGTACCGTTCATCGCGGCTACAGCCCGAACGGCTGAACGGAATTACATCAAATTTGGCAAAGTTGTAGTCCTTGGTTCAGACTCTTGCCTTTTGCTTATATGGTGTAAATCGGTTCAGTAGTTCCTAAGAAAATTACAATTAAAAGTACATATATATCCATGGCCACAGTGGATGCGCGGATTATAAGCACACCATCCCGATAACGAGCAGAATGCTGATTGGCTGTCAAATGGTTGTCAACATTCGAAACCATCAAGTGTTGGCAGCAATTTTGTGCCTCGGTAGAAGCGAGGATCTAGAAATTAGTGGAACAAGTGTTTAAAACTTATTAAGGGGGCAGGTAATAAATATTTTGACCCTCTAGACCTGTTTAGGGGGTTCCACAAGAACCCCTAGGGCCCAAAAAAGATATACATATTTTTTTTAAACTGAGAAATGTGCGCTGGTTGCATGGATCCTCCGTAAAAAAATAAAAACAAAGCGCGGGCTCCTGTGCTTGTTTAAAAATTAGCTACCTGGGAAGGACCAATCCCGTGGTCTAAAATATTGCATTTGAAGCGGGGGCAGAGAAAAAAGGGGGGTCCGAAAACAAGTTTTCCCCATGCAATTTTCCATAGGAACAATTCATTGCTGCTACAGCCCGAACAGTTGAACGGAATTACACCAAATTTGGCAAAGAGGTAGTCCTCAGTTCAGACTTGTGCCTTTTGCTTCAATGGTGTATATTTGTTCAGTAGTTTCTGAGAAAATTACAAGTAAAAGTACATATATATTTATGGCCTCGGTGGATGCGCACGCACTAAGCACACGGCCCCGATCATGCGCTCAATGCTAATTGGCTGTCAAGTGGTTGTCATCATTTTGTGTCTCGGTAGAAGCGAGGGTCTAGAAATTAGTGGAACAAGTGTTCAAAATGTATAATGGGAGCAGGTAAGAAATATTTTGACCCTCTAGACCTGCTCAAGGGGTCCCACAGGGATCCCTAGGGCCCCCCCCAAATTTTTTTGTTGTTGTTGAAAAAACAGAGAAATGGGCACTGGATGCATGGATCCGCCGTAAAAAAAATAAAAACGAATCACGGGCTCCTGTGCTTGTTTAAAAATTAGCTACCTGGGATGGTCAAATCTCGGGGTCTAAAATATTACATTTGATGGTGGTCCACAGGGGCTCTAGTATGCTGCTCAGCCAGGATGTGTGTGGTTTAGAATGTTGAATACTACAGGGGGCCCTGTAGCCCGGGGACCTCCATTCCTAGGTGATACAAAATAACTGGGTGAGGGAGCTCAAAGGTCCGTCTAAGCCCTGGGGATTACCACCCTCCGGGGCTTTTTATATTTTGGGAGGGGGCCGCGTGGTCTCCATCCTGGAGCAGTGGAAAGCCTTGGGGAACACCACCCCAAGGAGCGGGACACTGCTGTTTGCTATGGCAGGGCAGAGTTGAGGTTCTCGCTTTGTCATAGCAAACTTGAGGGCATATTAACAAGTGCCATTTCAACGATGTTTTTAAAAAAAAGCCAAAAATGCAGTGGAAATGATATTGCCCTATTTACTAGGTGACGCAAAGATGCATTAATGCATGTTAGCAGCCGGTTTGCTAAGGGGTCGCCTCGTATCTCCAATGAGTTGCAATGTAGGTGTTCTCAGTGGGAAGGTAGGTGTTTCTATAAAAATATAAAAAGGAAGAGGGAGGTATGACAACAGCGTTTTATTTACAAGGCGGCCCTGGATTTGAGGACCGATAGGAAAACTCTCGCTAATTTCTGTTTATGTTGGATCCTAACATGTGTTCTGAAGTAGACTTAAACATGTTTAATATGCGAGGTGGATTGATATGTTAAGTGCACAGTCTTATATTAACAAGGTTTTCACTTGCGAACATGAACTTTCGCTGTATTTCGCGCGATATTGTGGGCATATTTACAAGGACAGTGTTAAAATTATCATCGCTTTAGCTTTAGGAAAGTGTCGTTAAATTTGTTGTGGTTTTGTGGAAGCGTAAGCGGAGTGGGCTGGACTAAAATATGCCAGTGCTGCGAGAGGCTGTGAACAATGATTCCGAGAGCTATGGGCGCAGTTCCGTCGTGAGCTATATGAGAAATCAACTGATTTGGGTGTCCGTGGTGTAGTTCTGAGGTCACCTGGGTCTTAAACGCAAATGTGTCATTATATCTGTAAAAAACTTCAGTATGGCCAACATGGAAGGTACGGGGTATCACTGACCCTATATTCATCCATAGTTGCACACCTAAAAGATGGTGGATATGACATATTTCTGCGAATATGAATGTTTGTTGTACATTCAGTGAATTCAGTGAAGTGTTGTGTCGTGTTCTAATCTAGGACCCCGATCAATACTGTGACCTTATGCCCCTATACGGCTATAATCCATTTATACCCCTATAATGGCATGAACGATCAAGAGCAATATTTCAGAAACTCGTCTCTGGCCTAACACGATCAGAGCCACATTTCAGAATCTCTTCCTCTGCAGCTCATTAGAGCAAATGACTAAGCAGAAGCCACTATCTAAGATTCCTAGATTACACTCCGAGTTCTTCAACAAGATAAAACTCAGCAACCTGGAAAAACCCCGCTTGCTATGTTTTGATTAGTAATAGAACTCTAATGAGCACTAAGAGACGATCACTTCCTAGTGACATCTTTATTGACGTCTTATGTCCAAAAACTTACGTCAAACCAGGCACCTTTCAGGTATAAATATTACCAACGTTGCCTTAAGCAAACGCTGCCTCAACGACATCGATGATAGCAATGGTGTGGTGAACATAGGAACAGAACAGCTGTCCCTTACAGAGCCCAGCAGATGCAAGCTACCCACGGACGCTGCCCCTCCTCCTCCTCGACGCGCTGAGAGAGACGCTGTCTTTTCTCCCGCCGAGAAAATCCAGCTCCGGCGTTTCCAGCCTACTCTTGCGAGTGACTGGGATATCGAGTCCTGGAAGGAGATACAAGACCTCCAACATTCTATTCTAGAGGTATGGTGTTGACTAAACCCTTAGAGAGAATTCTTGAAGCAAACCTTGGCAAAATCAACTTAACTAAAACTGCTACTTACTTACTCCCTCCCAAGTATTAGGCTTAGGTCAGGTACACTGGGGTAGGCGTAGTTAGAAGCACCAGTTGAGTACGTTAGCTAAATGTATATATGAATGTATATATTTTATTCATTTTAACCATTGTATGGCTAAGAAACCATATCAATGCTTTTACAGTATTATTTCGCAATTCTCATTTTACTGTACGCACTTTTTATAATAACTAGTCTTGCAATTGTGGCAATTCATTTCTCTTGCACGAGAAGAAAGACGGTTCAATAAATAATACCTTTTTATTGAAAACGCCCGTCTCTCTATTTCTCTGCATCTTGGTGAAAGTAATCTGCACAACTGACTGAGTGAAATAACTGTCTATTGTTTCACACGACTCTAGAGATTGCCTCTTACTCTAAGGAGCAAAGTTGTCATGTTTATGCAGTTGTTGGAAAACTGAATCCCTTCTTGTCTGTACCAGGGAAGCTGATCACTTCTTATTCAGTCAAGAAAGTTTTCAGTGACCTCTGAGCTAGTTGGTAACAAACCCAATTAAGTTTAGCATAGTCAGTAGAAACCTGGAAGACCGCACTTCTTCGTCAAACTGCTGTTTATGTTATTCCAATGCGCAGGGCCTATAGGGAAAATAGGAACTACACTACATGGCGCCCAACGTTTGGTAAGGCGATAAAACTAATGTAAGACGTTAGAGTAACTCAGTCGTGCATTTTTCACACAGACCCCTTTCTACCGTAAATACTCCAATAGACGTCTGGAGTGGGTGAAAGGTTAAAATCCGCCCGAACTTAGTAGGAAGAGATTCCTATGTAAAGCTCTGGTTTATTCAACGTTGAAGGATACAGTGTTCCAAAATATTGTGCACCTAATCTTTGTCTGCTTGGAGACCTGCTCTGCAAAACCTTCATGACAATAAAATGGCAGACGATGATGCCGCAGTAAATGCGGCTCAGCAGGGTCCCGATGGTACAGGGACTACTGAACCGGGTGCAATAATCATTCCGGTATATTTAAGAAAATCTATAACGTCAAAACTTATAGAAAATGGACTGACAACACAAGGTGGCACAGTCGTCTTCGTGATAGAGGCACACGAATATCGGCAGACAGAGGTATTCTATTCTTGGATAAAATTTCCAGCGGCAAACGCCGCAACACACGAGTTCCACTATTACAAAATAGGGGATCCACCGGAAGAGTACGCTCCTTTCGAGGAGATTGAAATCCCATTAAAATTCCAAGAGCATCTGCTCTGGTTTAAAGGCGCCCTAAAACATAATGATCATATTACCAGGCTCGGTACACTAGATAGACCAGGAGCAACGTGGCCGGTTCTAGCCAGCTACACACCACATCCAGACATTGATACAATGTCAAGTGAAGAACTCTTAGTTAAAATAAGAGAATTAACAAAGGCATATAGAGAGTTAGTTCAATTGGCAATGGAGGATGAAACGATCCGCCAGAAGTTGAAAGAAACAGATATAACAGATCAACCAATTGAGCTTGCCAGAATTATAGAAAAATGTTATGAAGAACTAGGTAGAGACAGCTTGGGTGGAAAACCAGTAAAGCCCCAACTACTCGAAAATCCTGAAAAATTATTTATGAAAAACAATTCAAACACTCCTAAAAAGAGCTGGGATGGAAATAAACAATCCACTCCCAAGGAAAAAGTTTTCCAGTCCAGAGGAAGGTCTCCTCGACGGAGGGAAAGAACTCCGACTCGAGAACACCAGTCTCCTTAGAGGGAGCCCTCTGAGAAAAGATATAACCTTAGAAATAGGGATAATTTGAAGAAGCTTGATAGATATCAAAGTATTGATACACGTCCCTCTCGATCTTTTTCGCAGAAATCGGAAAGAAGAGGACGGTCAGACCCAGGAGAGCACACCAAGTCCAAAGAAAAGGAACCTGCTCAAAGTAAAAAGTTACAATTTCCAGTAAAGAAGGTAGCCAGTATTAGAGTAATCGAACATGCAGAGAATACTGAGGACACAGTTGAAAAACGGGAAGTGGGCACAGACAATGCTAGACAGTGCAGCAGAAATCACCATAGCTCGCAAGATCCTGATGAGTCATCTGGAGACAGTGGTCACGATTTAATACATTCAAGTAGAAACTGCCGACACCAGAGTTAGCGAAACTCATAAGATATACGAAAAAACACTGCGTATAGAGGGTGATAAGACTAGGAAAATAAGGGGTCTATTTTGGGATAAACTCTCAAAAGGCCATGATATTCTGTTAGCTGAAAAAGATTGGCCCCCAGAGTTTGTCAGGGAGTGCCCTCGTGGCGAAGAAATGATTATGCCTGCCTTCTCGAATCACATTCCGATTCACACTAAATATATATATGCGAGGAAATGGGCAGTAGCCCAGGCACCGGCATTATTTAAAAATCATGTAGGATGGGATGAGGACTCTCCTCCTCACAAAATCCAGTTAAAAAGTCAACCGACTGCACAAAGGCAGTATCCCATTAAGCAAGAAGCTAAAAAACAAGTCAGGGAGATTTTAGATCAACTTGAATACTAGAAGGTGATTGAAACATGCACCTCTCAAATGAACAATCCTTTGTTTCCTGTCTCCAAACCAGACAATTCGTATCGTCTAGTTTTGGACTACAGACACCTTAATGCATGTTGCAAAACATTTGCAGTACAAAATTTGCATAGTACTGCACTAATGAATAACATAGTTAGGAAAAATATAAAACGACATTAGACATATCAAATGGTTTCTTTTGGCAAAATATTGCACCAGAAAGCAGATACTTGACCGCTTTCTCAGTAATGGGGTCTCAGAAAAATTTCTGTAGGCTCCCACAGGAATTCAAGAACAGCCCAGGACTATTTTCAGCCAGAGTAACTGAGTTACTACAACTATATGATGATGAGGCATTATCTTATGTAGATGATATCTATCAAACAGACGACGACTTGGAGACTCACTTGAAAAGAGTTAACACCATAATACTTGAGTTCGCAGCAGAGGGTTACAAATTCAACTTTAAAAAGTCAAGAATTGCCCATCTGACAGTATTATTTTTAGGATACGAATTATCAAGTGAAGGGAAAAGCCTAGCGGACAACTTCTTAGAGAAGTGCGCAGTGCTCCAAGCACCAAAAACGCTGAAGAACTTACAATCGATTCTAGGTTTCCTGAATTTCGGAAGAACTTACATTCTAAATTATGCAGAGAGGGTTAAACCTCTCTACGAACTAATTAAACCTGATTTTAAACCAATCCCTTGGACTCAAAAACACACAGAAATTTTGAGATCACTGCAAACAGACATGTTAGCAAAAACAAAATTAGATACACGTGATAACACATGCGATCTTGTAATCCGAATCATCCCAGGAAGATGCGGATTCACGTACCTGACCTCTAATGAGGGAGAAACGGTACCAATAGCTTACAAATCACATTTGTGCACAAAAGCTGAAATAAAATTCAGTTCAACAGAGAAAATTCTAACTGCGGTTCAGACTGCTGTAGCAAATGAAAGGGCCCTAGCACAAGGTAAACGAATAATAATCGTTACACCCATACCGGCTTTAGAAGCGATAACTAAAGCAAGCATTCCTAATGCTAAAGCTTTGCATCCGAGATGGATCCAGTGGGTTAATTCTCTTGTTGCAACAGACGTAGTTTACGAATTTGATCCTAACTTAAAGACACAGGAATTTTTACAGTATGAATATGAATGTCCTCTGCCAATTAAATTCCTGCCTCTGGAAGAATACGGAAGTATCACATATACGGACGGATCAGCACAACCCGCAGTTGGGGGTAAGCAATCCTACGATGCAGCCTGCGCGATTGTTAAAGGTCGCTGGCTGTGCGGTAAATTCAAACCGAAAATAACAAAAACTGAATCAGTAAGAAACTGTTCGGCTCAGAGAGCTGAAATCAGGTCTTTAAAGATGGCGCTTGAAAATGCGGAACGTGAATTCCCGACACTAATCGTGTGCGATTCGCATTTTTGCGTCAACTCTTACAATAATAAATTGCAGAGCTGGATTGAAAATGATTACAAAGATGACACAGGTGCCACAATCAAGCATAAAATGCTTTGGAAACAGGTAGTTCTTTTACAGAAAGAACTACAAAAGACTCACGTGATACACACTCTGAGTCATCAACGTGATGGCGTTCACGTTGCAGGGAATTCATTGGCTAAAACAGCCACAGCGGAAGCAACTAAACCGGCTTCCGTAGCCACAAAAAAGCTTTCAGAAAATTACATAGACGGGGAAACCATGCTGGCAGTAAAAACGTCCTTAAAAGGCGACTGTGCAGCACTACCCGCGAACTATCCACTCAATTATGCATACGTAATTGATGCAAACTCCGTTTCTTTTGCTCGAATCCCTGGAGTCGGGGATAGGGTAATTCCAAACATGAACCGGAGAAAGTTATTGATTGCAGACGCACACATGGGTGAAGGTCCGAGGCACAAAAAGATCAAGGAATCTCTGACTGAATTACAATCAGTATACTGGTGGCCGAGGATGAGCGTGCAACATCAAATATATGTGAAGAACTGTCCCGACTGTGACAGGGATCGCAGTAATGAACCGGTCCTGCCTGTTGCCCAGCTACCATTTAGAGACAGGGTAATGCTGTCTACATGCCATCCAGCGTCCTATTAATTATTTAAGACTAAAACTCACTTAAAAAATGTGGCCCCAGCGCTCGGCTGACGCCAGAATGGTTATAAAAGATCTGCAAGTCTTTATCGGCACATACACAATTGCCATGTTCCATTCTGACCAGGGTCCTGCTTTCAGCTCTCGAGCTTATAAGGAGGCCATGGCCAGCATGGGTGTTGGCTTGCGATACTTTTGTCCATCACACCCCGAAGGGAACAGTGTAGTGGAAAGTAAAAACCGGGGCATAAAGCAATCTATAACAGCGAAGGTATTAGGTTCGGGTGATGGGTGGGTCAAACATTTAATAAGTGTCCAGTTAAGTCTTAACAATTTGCCAAGAAATTCTCTAAAAGGTTTCAGCCCATATGAACTATTGTTCGGAACTAGAATGTACATTCAGGACTTAGATAGTCAGTATCAGTGGTAGAAGATAAGAATAAAGACTTTGACATCAAAAACCGTTTGGCTGTTTTACAGGACTTGAATGAAACAAGAAAATCCTTAAGCAACATAAAGTTAAAGCAACAGCCAGATACCACTGACGAGGCACCACCAGCCCCAGCAAGGCCTGTCTGGATTCCAAAGATTGGGGATCTAGTCAGAGAAAAAATAGCGGTGAAGAAGGAATTTGGGCCTTCTTACAGAAAAGCAGTACCTGTCTTAGCTATCAAAGGAACAAGATCAGTAGTACTACCGCCCCTTGCTGGTAAAACGGAGAACAGAGTTGTATCAATCGACCTGGTAAAACCACAAGCATGTAGCCTATAATCAACAGTAGGCCCAGTGGACTCCCGAGAAACAAAAGAATACCCAAACTTGCAACAATTCAAGAGGTTCAAACTGAAAGACTAATCACATTTGATAAACCTGCAGTGCACAGAGAGGGACTACGCAATAATGCCATGGAACTCGTGCCTCTTGAAACACAGATTGAAAAAGTTCGTCAAGAAACACCAGTCTACAATGATGTGGCATCAGAATGTGCTACCGAAAGACAAATTGAGAGAACAATTCCAACAATTGACAGAACTGCCTCTGGCTACTTCATCAACTTCGATACCTTTTCTGAAGATCAAAATGACCCTGAAGTGATGCCAGAAACAAAGACCTTTAAAGAAAAAGCAACAGAACTCTTTCATTAACTCAAGGCGATTTACCTTATTTCTCCATGGTTAGAGTTCTGGTTTGTTCTAGGTGTATGCTTCCTCCTGCTTTGGCTCATCATGGTACTTTGTTTGGGAAAATTCATTGAGGGAAAATACAGTTCAAGGGACACAGCAAGTCAGAACATCAACTTAGTCCTCAAACCACACAGATCATCCCACGTGAAGAAAAGAGAACTGTCAACAGTAAATGTTACAGCCATTCTAATACCCGGCGGGGTAGTATGGGACAAAACTGACTATGAAGTATATGGTCCGGTCGAAATCTTGAAATATCCTCACCAGTTCAAGGTTTCCTTAAGTGACTTTGTAAAACCAAGTACATTTTCTGATGATTGGGATTTTGAAAGTATTAATAATATGATGTCTGATTTAGTGTTGTCAGCAAGATTTACAGAACATGATTATTTAGAAGGTTTGTCTAGTTATGAACAGATGTACTGCTTCTCACATTACGGTGATCATTTCTTGCATAAATCTGCACAACCTAGAAATGTTTTTAAATATAACCAATGGGAACATTGTGCTACTCCACCTAAAAGCAGTTCTAAAACATTCTATGAGAAATTTCAGTACTTCTCAGGGTTTAACACCAGTGATGCAGAAACGTTTTATTATAAACTGTTAGATAAAGCAGGATTGAAAACAATGCTGACAAATACTAAATTGATATATTCAGAAGCATTTTATGAAAAAATGATGACATTTGGTTTTGATTATTGGAAAAATAACATTGAAACAAAAACAATCTGGGGTACAAAAGATTGGCAGGTACAAGGCATAGAAGCATTATTTCGAGCCTGCATGATCCCAGAACAATTAATGTTCTTAAATGACACAATTCACCAAACAACCCGTCTTGGCCTAGCTAAGATTAAAGACCTTAACAAACCGTCTATTCCAAAGCCAATACCTGATAATGCAACAACAGATATTGAAATAGACGTATCACAATTTTTACATCTAAACAGAACACATCCTGTTTGGAAAAAGTGGTTAATCTGGCCTACTGACACAAACAACTGTCAAGATAGATTCCTGAATAAAACACAGGGGTTAGCAATGACCAGACCAGACCCTAGATACTCCCAGAGACAACATCCAGGGATAGTAACAACATACAGTGTAGGGAAGCTGTGCCTTGAATGGCTAGAAACATCCACACTGGTAGAAATTAAGCTACACTTATCTTTACTTAAAGATGATGCTGATTTGCGCGATTTCATTCTGGGACCACGCAAACAGCGTCAAAAACGTTTTATAGCGACCAGTATATATGCGGCTTACAACGAGGCTTGGAAAGTCACACAAATTGAAACAGCTGAAAAAATACGAGAAATTGATCGTATTAATTTGGAAAAATCACTTTCTGTTCTGGACAATGGGTTAATGACTGTCTTCCAGAATATATTCACTGGACAGTATTGTATCATCTGCCATAGATATAATAGACAAAGACTTGGTAATGTTACAGCATGGCCAGTCACAATAGCGTTCTATTGTACAGTTAGGCTGGACGCTGCAAAATCTTCGTTCAGGCTATGTGCCTTGGTGTTTAATCAACACAACGTCATTGTTTTCCATCTTTAACCTTACTGATAAACAAATCAGCTTGGCACAGAAAGGAGCAGACTATACAATCCTGAGCATCGAAAAACTTGAGAGATTACCTTTGACAATGTCAGAAAGTCCTGTCATTGAATGGATAATACACGGGATTATCACAATTCCGATAACAACTTTCCGATTTAAAAATTGCCTTGAATACATACCTACTGGCCAGTATGAACGTTTGGGTAAAGGGTACATAAAGTCAGCATGGAAATTACCATACACACACACATGCTATAGTGACAGCAACAAAAATGTATTTCTTAGTGGTGAAAACTGCAAACATTCACTAAGCGGTATACTTTTGTGCCAAGGTATTAATTTACACGGAGCCTGTGAAGGAAATTCATACAACCTTTCATGCCACCAATATGTCACACCTGCAACGCAGATAGAGCCTTTCTTTAAGCAACTCTCGAATGGGAGTTACATTCTAATAACGGATCACAGCTGTTGTGGCCTTTTGCCAGGGAAAGCATATCTCGTTCAAGTAACTTCCATGGTCAAATGCTGTATGCAAGCATTGTTTCCAAACGGCCCTGGAGACTCAGAAACTCCCATATGGCCTAGTTTGAACGTCTCTTCTATACAAATTGATACTTTAAGCAGAATGAAGTCTGTGCTTTTACAGACAACAGTGCCCATCACGTCATCAAAAGAGACGTATGATCTCCTAGTTGCAAGGACAACATCAGAGATTTATGACCTTTTATCAACAAATTGCTCCGTGCATTTCACAGAAATGCTTAGCCAAATTCTTAACATGTCGAGTGCCATAGGCATCCCAGGTGTATTTAAGACCATTTTTACGGGACTGTTAACACCATTCAAAGCAATTCTAGGAATCATTCCTAATTTTGTCCATTCAGTCTTTGGCGGCATACCCCTGATTTTGGGACTTGTAGAAGGCATTTTATTTTTGACCCTCCTGATCCGATATGGCAAGCCAAAACTCAGACATGACTCCGACAAGGATGGAAGAAACGATCCTAGCAATACGCTACCTGGACCGAATAACTAGAGTCCTTGGATTGGCCAGGCTGAGAGATCTGAACATGACCTGGTTTCTTTCATTCAGACCGATATGGCAGACCTGCATCTTACCTGTGCTTCGATGTATGCTATGCGGAGATGAGTGCGTGTTGGACATCTGTCTTGCACTTCCATCAGCAGTACCAATGGATATCGATACTTTGCTAAGTCCGATAACGGCTCACGCATTGTGTTGTCCCCAGCGGCTACCAATCCTGATGACGGCATTCGTTGAGACTCCTGTGCTACAACTAGGTGGTAACAGTGGAGCGAGAAATATAAGTGACATCACCCAGGTACGACCTTCTGTGAGCATTGCTGATCCAGACTTTGATGATAGCAATCATTCTCACACCTGCCAAGTTACAGCACTATCGAACTTGGTCGAGCTGTCACCTGATTTTGTAGACCAATTCTTTGAGAGCCTGTCTGATATGATGTTCTCCCCGAACAGAAACAATAATTTTAGAAAAGCATTCCGACACACAGCGTTCCCATGAACTCTGAATTCGGCCTTCAGTTTTGATCAACAAAAGCTGCTGAAAAGCTTTGGAACTCTATTACCCCGTTCACCAAGAATTTTTTTTTTTTAATTGAACATTTTTTCAAAATATTTACCTTTTTTCTGGCACTAAAATTCTTTGCTTAAAGTAGACCTATTCATAAAAAACAGAACTTCTATTTTTAGGTAATTCTAGAGACATAATAACTTTACATCAGCCTCTAGCAGATGTTACAGCAATTGCATTTCTATGTGATGAAATTATCTCGCCCTTCTTTTCTGTATAAAGAGATATTTCATGTGTAATTTTTCGCAAATTCGCTCACTGATTACATATGCTATAATCTTGAATGATTTCTATGCTTAAAGACGTACAGTACAATCCATGTATTTCAAATACGCCATTTCAAATGCGAATATGTATTTTGGGGTGGGTAATGTTACACATGCATCTTATTGCTATAGTTTTTAGTAATTTGATGGACATAAATTCGTGGAGTGGGGGTCGCGTTCTAATCTAGGACCCCGAACAATACTGTGACCTTATGCCCCTATACGGCTATAATCCATTTATACCCCTATAATGGCATGAACGATCAAGAGCAATATTTCAGAAACTCGTCTCTGGCCTAACACGATCAGAGCCACATTTCAGAATCTCTTCCTCTGCAGCTCATTAGAGCAAATGACACAGCAGAAGCCACTATCTAAGATTCCTAGATTACACTCAGAGTTTTTCAACAAGATAAAACTCAGCAACCTGGGAAAACGCTATGTTTTGATTAGTAATAGAACTCTAATGAGCACTAAGAGACAATCACTTCCTAGTGACATCTTTATTGACGTCTTATGTCCAAAAACGTACGTCAAACCAGGCACCTTTCAGGTATAATTATTACCAACGTTGCCTTAAGCAAACGCTGCCTCAACGACATCGATGATAGCGATGGTGTGGTGAACATAGGAGCAGAACAGCTGTCCCTTACAGAGCCCAGCAGATGCAAGCTGCCAACGGACGCTGCCCCTCCTCCTCCTCGACGCGCTGAGAGAGACGCTGTCTTTTCTCCTGCCGAGAAAATCCAGCTCCAGCGTTTCCAGCCTACTCTTGCGAGTGACTGGGATATCGAGTCCTGGAAGGAGATACAAGACCTCCAGCATTCTATTCTAGAGGTATAGTGTTGACTAAACCCTTAGAGAGAATTCTTGAAGCAAACCTTGGCAAAACCAACTTAACTAAAACTGCTACTTACTTACTCCCTCCCAAGTATTAGGCTTAGGTCAGGTACACTGGGGTAGGCGTAGTTAGAAGCACCAGTTGAGTACGTTAGCTAAATGTATATATGAATGTATATATTTTATTCATTTTAACCATTGTATGGCTAAGAAACTATATCAATGCTTTTACAGTATTATTTCGCAATCCTCATTTTACTGTACACACTTTTATAATAACTAGTCTTGCAATTGTGGCAATTCATTTCTCTTGCACAAGAAGAAAGACTGTTCAATAAATAATACCTTTTTATTGAAAACGCCAGTCTCTCCATTTCTCTGCATCTTGGTGAAAGTAATCTGCACAACTGACTGAGTAAAATAACTGTCTATTGTTTCACACGACTCTAGAGATTGACTCTTATTCTAAGGAGTAAAGTTGTCATGTTTATGCGGTTGTTGGAAAACTGAATCCCTTCTTGTCTGTACCAGGGAAGCTGATCACTTTCTATTCAGTCAAGAAAGTTTCCAGTGACCCCTGAGCTAGTTGGTAACAAACCCAATTAAGTTTAGCATAGTCAGTAGAAACCTGGAAGACCACACTTCTACGTCAAACTGCTGTTCATGTTATTCCAATGCGCAGGGCCTCTAGGGAAAATAGGAACTACACTACAGTTGTAGCTGTAGTAATAGAGGGCTATGAAAGCTTTAGGATGTAGTTTTTGGCACATGAAAGGCAACTAATATATATATACGTATGTGGTCATTCAGGTACACTGTCGAACTTGGTGCTGGAAATCAGTGTTCGAGCCTCTGAGTCGCGTCCACATCCTGTCATTGAAGAGAAATTACGTAATCTGTGCCTGCCTGAAAATGTACTGTAAATATGGTGCTCATGTAAATTGATGATATAGTTTTAGGTCGACTTCGCGCTATATAAATATGCACACAATCCCTTTTTTTTCCGCAAACACCATTTTCTATTCAAATCTTTTTTTAAGTGCTGCTCCAAATTCTTATTAATGTATGAGGGCATGATTTACTTTCAGATAAAGTAGAATAGAAGTGTTACTACAAACACTCCCTCACTACTTCATCTTTCCTTTTTGTACGTTTCTTTTCAATTACTCTATATGAAAACATTGACATTAATATTTTTTTACATGTTTACTTAAAGGCAACGATACAACTCCAGTTCTTCATGAGTGAAAATAGGTCACAATACTAAACAATATGCCTACTAATAAACCCATTTTCACTCTAGAAGAAAAAGAAAATTACTTGATCATTTTTTTTGATTTGTACATATTTCAAACCTTCTTTTTTTCTGCGTCTTTGTATTTTCAATTCGCGACGATAATACATGAACTGTTCTTACGTCATTTAGTTTCTAAAGTACAATTATACTTTTACACACTACATTTAGAAATTATAATATACTTGCATTAGAAAAATATATAAAGCATAAACTTTCCTCCTTGCGTCGACATATATCCAACTCCTCTGGAGGGATCATAATGTTTTATATATTACAATATATACATTAACTAGATGTTCCCTCTGAGGAAATGGACGATAAACTGGAGATGAATCAGACGATTGTAAACTTTATCTTGCTCGTAGTTTGGTCACCAGTAATTAAATCACAGAAACAAAAGTAACCATCCAATGGGTGTGGTTTATATAGGTTTTGGTTATTGAAGTCGCTATGGAACCAATTTAGTGCTCCTCCCATTTTTTTGTCATTTTTTCAGTTGACACGTGCTCACATTTCCACTGTTTAACTTGTGCACGTGTTTTTATGAAACTTGTTAAACAGTTTTAGTTTTGTTTGATATCCTCATACGTATTCGCTCTTTCTTTTTCTTTTAATTCTTTATCTTTTATTATACGAGCATTAAAATAAATATTTTTGTATTTATTTTTGAAAACAAGTGTATTTATTGTTTACTGTGTACAGTTTCTGTCCACAATTTTAATACACTTCCCCATCCAAAACCCCTATTATCCTTATTTTTTTTAAAAGGTGCTATTTGTTTTTTTTATTTATTTGAGTATTAAAATAGATACATCGTATTGTTGATGTGTGAGTTCCTTCCCTTATACACAGTTGATTGCCACATCTCTGGACATCTGGAGGTACCTGGTGGGCTAGTTGGCCCCCAGGGACCCACAGGATTGAGGAGGAATGAATTCTCTAACTTAAAACGCTCCACAGGGAGTGTTTGCAGACATGTCACCTCAGGCCACATCCACTTTTTTTTCCACTGTACCCCATTGCGGGTTTTAAGTTGGGTAATTAATTTTCTTTCAATATGGAGGGTCCCTGAGGGCCAAATAGCCCAATAGGTATCTCCAGCATGCGCCAGGGAGCTGCGTGGCGGATAGGTGTTCAGAGGCCACGTCCCTTTTTACACCTCTCTGCAACACAGCTCTGTGGCGCTTACTAGAGGTACCTGGTGAGCTACTTTGACCCTAGGGACCCTCTAAAATCAGCCGAACTACGAATTCCGATGTACTTACCTGTTATCAGGAGATACCTCAATGCTGAATCTTTGAGCCAGTACTGATCCTGAAAAGTAATTCTAACCGTACTTAGCAGTAACTTGAATTTCCTTCCGTAGGCTAACATTGACTGGTTTCAATGTTAGCCTACGGGGTCTTACCAAAAGGCATTTGAAATCACTGTCCAGGTTGCCAGGAGTGTTGCTGCTGGAGGCGGAGCCCCTGTGGGTGTACCGCGCTGGTCTCCCTCCGCTGTTGTTCGTGTAACAGCCGCCGAGAGGGGGGGACCGAGAGGGTTGACGAACTACCCTTCCCAGCTGCCCCGTGACCAGGAAGAGAAGGCGGGACCTGAGAGCGCGCTGCTGGCGCATAAAACAGACGAGCCCCACCCGCGTTGCGGGAGCGCGCGGGAGTGCCGGGCGAAGCCCGGGCAAAGGGCGGCCCTCTACGGCCCTCCAAGGCCAGACTGGGCTGGGCCACACTATTAACATCTGCCGGCCTGCATCGACCTGCTGCATCTAAGGTACAGTTGGGCCCATTGGGTGGCCCAGGACTAATATACTCTACCCTTTCTCGTCCTAACTTTACAAGTCATCACCAGACTTATACCACAAAGAGGACGTCACGCTAAAATATGAAGAGAGGATCTAAAACAAGCAAAATGCCCACATTAAGATCAAATACCAGACAGAAAGGCAACAACTCACTGTCGCAGCCTCTCCCAACTCTAACAGCGATAGATAAAATGCTGCAACAGACAATTGGGGTCGTGGCAACAGCTATTGAGAACACAGAAAGGCGACTCTCGTTAGCACCCACAGTAGCTATCCATGACACAGAGGAGGGCCAGGTGATATCCTTAATAGATAACCCAGACGTAAGTTTTTCATTAACCTCCTCCTATGTAGAGCTCCCCTGTGCACAGCCTATCCCAAATACTCCAAATAGCCCTGCTGGAGTCACAGATCCCATAAATTTAGAGCAGTCACCTCGGGCAACTACACAAATTAGTAATCGAGGCAAGCCTGCCCAAAAGGCTAGGAAGAAGAGTGCTTGCAAGCCGAATAGTAAAAAGGGGGGCAAAGAGAACTCAAAGGCCAACCATAATCTGGTAACCCCGATGGCTAACACCGTATCTAGCATACCCTGCTGGGTAGCCAATATGGTGTCAGACCTAAAGGCAGAATTAGAAGAGACCATCAGGGTACAGCTTAAGCCCTTAATGGCCAAACTGGATAGATTAACATCTGTCATAAACAACAGAGTGATAGGACCAACTAGACAGGCGCCCCAAGCATCAACAATAGCCTTAGGTAACCCTAATAACTCTGGATCAGGGGTTGAAGAGCACACAAATAAGGGAAAGACAACCTCTTACACAAATACCGGCAATTTAATAAATAATACAGCTCCACAAAACAACACGCCGGTGAAAACCAATACTCACCCAACGACTAATATAAAGGGCGTAGTATCACAGGAAAATAAAAACCAAGGGAAAAGTTCCACGCCATTAGCTAAGGCCAGTCAAAGCAATGCTAAAATAGGAAACTCCACCCAACCTAAAACTACCACCCCTACAGGCGCTCCCAGAGCAAAACCTGGATTGCGGTTCCACTCCATTAACCTACCACCAGAAGCACTACCGTACGTAGTGGTGCTAACAGGAGTACCTCCCCTAAAGGAAGGGACAAGAGAACATGAAGGGGAGCTAAGGAACAAATGCGTGCAATGGCTAAGGTCCAACAAACCATTGCCCTTATACATGTCCGGGGAAATATTATCTGTAAGAAGGGGGCAATGGATAGGAAATGGTGCAAAAACTGTGGCGGGGGACGTTATCGCAATTAACTTCAGGGACACCTCGGTAGTTACCCATATATGCAACTCCCCCTCGTTGGGACCACAAACAAACATACACCCTCTACCTTTATCATACTTCTATCCCTTGCTTCTGAAACATGGACTACCATATACAAATAGGGCATGAGTGAACAGGGCCCCACAACCTATGCAGTTCCATAGAGTAGAAAATTGGCAGACCCCCTGGCAGGCATCCCCCTTCTATGATCCAATAGTCACAATGCACGCACACTGGAATAGGTTCTGTACCTTGGACAATGTTGATTGACTCCAACAGAATAGGGAATGTAATCCCAGTCTGAAGGAGGACAGCGCTATGAAAAGAAGGCGAAAATTGGGCCGCTTGCCTCTTACCATCCTAGCAGAGCTAAGCAGTGCTCCTATTGTACCTACCCATGAATCTCTAGTAGTGAACACCAATGACAATCTAAAGTCTGGGCAGAAAACTGTGTCAAGGGGAGGTTCTTTACCAAACAAAATGGACACCCCAGTGACATTGGGAGAGGCACCAGTCAACTGCCTCATGGCTGCTGGTAAACAAAAAACAGAGTTTGAGCAAGGCATAAGAATTTTATCATGGAACATTGCAGGGATAGCAGCCAAATATAACGTGAAGGAGTGGAGAGAGTTTGTAACCAATTTCCACATCATTTGTCTCCAGGAGACCTGGACTGTCGACCCTAGTCAATTTCCATTGGAGGGGTTTAAAAGTTTTGGGGTCCCTGCCGCAAAAGCACCATCTGGAAGAGCTATGGGTGGACTAATTACATATGTGGACCTTCGCATCCAGGGGCACTGGTCAAACCTAAACTGTGACTCTATAAATATGCAAGCGATTGGCTTCTCGCACAAAGGTCTAAAAATCACCCTGATAAACTGGTATAACTCAGTGGGCACACAAGATAGAAATAAAACCTTGAAAGAACTGGATGATTATTTCAAAAATTTGTCCTCAGCTAATCATGGCAAGGGTTCACCATACACCATTCTAGCAGGGGACTTCAACTGCCACCTTTGTGAAAAACTAAGACCTATAAACAAGGATTGGTCACGGTGTACGGAGGAAAAGGGGCCCCACTTTGCCCACACCATCGAAGGAAAGGAGATGGAGAATTTCACTAAGAGGCATAATTTATTGCCCGTAATGGATCTTATAAAGATAGACAACAAGAAGGAACCCAACCCAACGTACAAAGGAAGAGGTTGTCACTCTTACATAGACTTTATTATGGTGTCCCCAACACTCAAAAAATGGATCACAAACTTTGACATCATTTTCAGCCCCTTCAATGATCACAACCCACTGAAGTTGGATTTTAAATGCATGAATCTCAGAGTGGCAGTGGGTGTACCTGAGGCCATAGAACAAGCGACATCACAAGGGAGAAGGCTGAAATGGGCCAAGATAAATGGAGATAAATTCTATCTTGACCTAGTGACGAAGGGTCAAAAACAATTGCAAATATGCTTGGATGAAAACATGGGCGGCCCAATTGTGGTTAGGGCCTTTGAGGAAATTGCCAAACTCGTAGACACTATGCTGAAATCTTCACCCCAAACAGGACCCAAACAGTCCCTGACCCCACGTTGGTTTGACCACGACTGCACCAAGGCATTGAAAGATCTAAAAAAAAAGCCTCACTGACCAACCGAAAGATAAAGCCAAGATTGCAGGAAAGAGATCCAATTATAAAAAAGCCAAGATTGCAGGAAAGAGATCCAATTATAAAAAAGCCCTGAAAACACGCAAGAAATCCCTGCAAAATCGAGCATGGGAGGACTTAAGGGAAGCAGCAGAGCGGGGTGATATGTCGGCTTTCTGGAAAATCATAATTGACCCATGTTTTAAAGATCCAAGAGGGCCGGACATAGTAAATACCATTCTCCCTGAGCAATGGCACAATCACTATTGTGGTCTCTATAATCACATGGGGACCATACCACAAGAAAAAGGGACAAAACCACCAACACCTGTAGGTTTAAAGTTCTCGCTAGGAGAAACAAAATCAGCTATTCAAGGGCTGTCAAAAAATAAAGCGTCCGGCCCCGACGGCATTCCTCCCGACATCTATTTGAGTAACATTGAATTATGGGCACCCGTTCTCACCAGGGTCTTGAACGAGGCAGTAGTGGCAGGACTGCCTCGCTCTTGGTCCTCCGCAACCATTGTTCCAATCTACAAGAAGGGCAGCCGGGACGACCCCCAATGTTATCGTCCTATTTCTCTGATAGACGTTACGGCCAAAGTTCTAGGACGTGTAATTTTAAACCGCCTACAAGCCTGGGCAGAGGTCCACCATATTTTAACTGATGAACAGTATGGATTCAGAGAAGGGAGATCCACAACAGATCAATGTTTAAACCTATATCTCCTTACAGCCAAATACACTATCGCAGGTAAGGGGACTATCCATATGGGGTTTATGGATCTCTCAGCGGCCTTTGATCGCGTTAATAGACAGAAATTATGGGCCCTGATGATCTCTCTGGGGGTGGATCACGAACTAGTAGATACTCTGAAGGTATTACACTGGGAGACCACGGCTACAGTTCGTTACAATAGCGAAGGGATGAATACCGAACCATTTCCCTGCACAAGTGGTGTGCGGCAGGGCTGCATTTTAGCGCCTTTCCTATTCTCTTTGTACATAAACAATCTGGACAAAGAACTTATGAAATTGGGTGTGGATTGTCCTAAGATTGGCCAGCGTCCGGTACCCGTCCTCCTTTATGCGGATGATGCGGTGCTGTTAGCCCGTACCCCACTCGGACTACAAAAGCTAATTGATGGGTTTGTAAATTTCATGAACTCATTGGACCTTTCAGCAAACCTGGAAAAGTCTTTTGTTATGACCACAACCCGGAATCCAAAAAACACTTTCTCGTACAGCATAGGTAGACATAAGTTGGGAATAGTTAAGTCATTTTCCTACCTAGGGGTTCTCTTCGACGAGAAATTGGAATTCAAGAATCTGGCGGAAAAACACGCATCCAAATTGGTGGCCTCAACGGGTGCTATAACGGCATTCGGAAGGAGGCTAGGCAGCTGGTCCCCGGAACAGATATTAAATCTATACAGAGCCGTATCCTGTGCTAAGGTGTCATATGGAGCAGAAGTGTGGGGCTGCAAAACTAACCATGTACAGCAGATACAAGCTGAGGAAAACAAATTCTTCAAAAAACTACTTAAGGTTCCTCAGAGCACCCCCGCACATATAACTCACTTGAAACTGGGCGAGCCCTATATTGAGGACAAAATTAAGATTCGACCTATCATGGCCTGGATCAGGATTTGGACAAACCCAGAGGCTTGCCTCAGCCGAAAGATTATCATGGATTGCTTGAGCCGGGATAAAGGGGAACAAATCCCATGGCTCAAATAAGTAAAGGACATCTTGGACTGTATTGACTGCAAAGACCTGTTCTCTGACCCAGAGCTGATGACCGCACAGAATAAAGCACTGGTCAAAAACCTATTCAGTGCATGGTCATACACAAGGAGGGCCCTCACTGAAAACAAAAAACCCTCGGTGGTGGCACATGGCTCAGTGGTATCTACAAATTTCAAAACGGAACCATACCTAGCGGTAATGCATAATGCGCAGGAAAGATTCTATATGACTAGGTTCCGTTTGAATCTACTTCACCATTTATTGGCAGTTCCTGCAGGTTTCACACTTACTGTAGAGGCGAAGGGTTGCTGCGGCTGCGACACTAGGTCTCCGCAGGATACCCTTTACTTTGTTTTATTATGCCCTTTTTACTCAGAGCCAAGAAAGAAGTTTTTAGTTAGGATTCTGAAAAATCAAAAACTGAAGCATGCCAAAGCAGCCCTCCTTTTTTTGCAAAAAGCATCAGACCCATACACTCTGTTATGTGTCATAAGCTTTATCAAAGTTGCCATAAGACTGAGGAACACCAGGGAAATAACTGTATATTCTGATCCGAACCCAGTTTGAGACCCCCACTGAATGAATGATGTACTCTTTTTATATATGAGCTTTTTTATCTGAAAATTTTCTTAAAAAATTCTTTTAGCTGTTTATTAAAACTGTATGTATGTATTTTTTATGCTCTTTAATGGTATCTTTTTAAGTACCGAATAAAGATAATTTGAAATTGAAATTGAAATTGACTGGTTTCACTGAGAAATTCTTCTAAGTGGGGAGTTTTCGAACTTTAAAATATTCACCTAAAATCATTCGAAAACCGAATTCCGATTACCCCCCTGTTATCAGGAGAGAACCCAGTGCTGCATCTTTTAGCCCAGCACTGGCCCTGAAAAGTAATTCTAACTGTACTTACCAGTAACTTGTATTTCTTTCCATAGGAATCCATTGTCTGGTTTTCCCAAGAAAAGTCTCTAAGTGTCGATTTTCACAAACTACAAATATTCCTTAAAAATCGCCTGTATAACTTAAACACATTCTTTAACTGTTTACAGGAGATGCACCAGTGCTAGATCCAGGATCCACCACTGAGTAAGAAAAAGTAACGACACTACTTACTTGCGAAGTGAAATTCCTCCCATAGGATAACTTTGGTAATCAAAATTGGCAACCAGGCCAGAGGTCAGGCGCACAGCTATAGGTAAGGGAATGTATCAAATAAGGAGGCTAACAAATCGCCAATACAAATAAAAAGGATCAAAAATTCACCCAAGTGAGAAATGAGTGTATACCATAATTGGTAAGAAGAAACAAAATTAGAGTAATCCCAAACGTACCATTTACGCGCTTAGTAAATAGTGAAGTGTTACCTCAATTGCAATTTAGTCTTGCCATGGTCAGTAATTCAAAGTATTCAAAATTTTGCTGAGACAAGTAAGAAGAACCTGGAACAGAGGTATACTGTCCTAATCAGTCTCATATTTAGTAATAATAGATTGTACTTATAAACAAATGGTGCCTAGTACTAGTGTGCAATACATCTTTTTAGTAATCAGATGCATTGCTACGTACATACACGGCTGAAAAAGATAAGTTCACAAGTATTTCCTCACCTCTCTTCTTACACGTTAGTCCTCATCGAAAAAAAGTCAAACCATATAACAGCGTGTATGGTAACTGGATACACGAGTACGTGTACCTAGAATAACAAACAAAATATCCTTTAAGGGATGGTTTAGCAAGTCATAATAGCCAAGGCCACGAGTACGTGTATCAAAAAGATAAATACGAAAACGGTAAATCTTAGTGAAAACTGCCCCTACAGTAACATACGGCTATATTATATGCTGATCATATAGACGATCACAATCGTTTTAATACACGAGTACGTGTAGAAAAACTGCATGTGGGAGCAATATAACCATCAGAAATGCCCCCATTAGTATCAGTGCAAGCGCTCACCTGTCTATTCTCCACAATGTCTCCTCATGTATTTCCCTACTTTCGCGTTCGCGTTCTCAATAGGCGCCATATTTAAATTGTTATTCACGAACCTAAACCGTGAGCGCCATATTGTAATGTCAAATTCTCATGTAATCGATGATTATGTCTCCATACTCGTTTTAATTATACCAAAATAAATTATTGATGTGTAAATAAAATTCTTCGATAGACTGGATGGATTTTAACCCAGTTATTGATAAGAATATTTTATCAGCAAAAAGCGCTCCATAAATTTTGTAATGTTCTCCGTAACATTTGTGTAAAGAATATATATTTGGTAGGTAATATTGTTTATTAGTATCCATATATCCACTGCTGTCTGACGTTCTATTAAAGCGTAAAATTAGTCCTATCTCTCTTTTATTAAAGGGAACATACGCCAAGTTACTGATCGGTAATGAAACTTGTTTTTAGTAATTCGTCCAATATAACCGCCACAATCTCAGTCAAACCCTCTAATTTGTGAGGGTAAAATTAAAAATATCGTCCTGATAAAAAACCTAAGTAACAAACGTAACCGGCCTAAATAAAGCTAATAGCTCATTCGAACCGGTGAATTCAAAAGTAATTGTTTCGCACTAGGCATCTAAGCCACAAAGATTAAGCAAAGTAATTGCTGGACTTGTATACCCTTATTGAGGTTCCTACACTCTTGTCTCAGTAATCTCATATTATGTACAAAATTTAGAAAAGTACACCACTTATAAAAGTTAATTTAGGAAAGAAGGGGGAAAGTAAAAGAGTAATGGATAAAGTAAAGATATGCACTGATATTAATCGCATCAATATTAATCACATCAATATTGGGAGTATAACTTCATATAATGACTGCAATTTATGATATCCAACAATATTTTTAAACAGAACACTGTATCATGTGAAATATTCTATAGATATGCTACACCAATTCAAACTTATAGGAGCCATATGTAGTTCCGCATAACAGATAACATGATCATCTATACACATTCAATGTATTAACAGATACCAAGCTACATATTCAATACACTAGCCGATTTGCATTCAATGATCAGAACAAGAATAAAACATTAGTTGACATAATATTTACATATCTTTCGAAAGATTTGTATAATAATCAGATAAGTTAAATTCTACATAGTACTCAGTTCATTCACCTAGAAAATACTGTAACTCAGAATCCAAATTAAGACCATCTTCAACTGCTCTAAGTTTCATTATCCATCTAGCTTCACTGCGTCTCAATTTGAGTACCCTATTGCCACCACGCATGTCCATTGTAACATGTTCAATACCATGATACATAAATTGATGTTCATCTCTTTCATGACAATTCTGTACAATGTGGGCAGCAATTGGGTATCTAGTATCCCCATTTTTTAATGCACGAAAATGTTCAATCATTCTGTCTTTAAGTCTTCTCACAGTACTCCCCACATAAATCTTCTTACATGTACAAACAATAACATAAACTACAAAAGTAGTATCACAGGTAATAATTGACTTGATAGTATATTTACCTGTATTGTTATATTCAAAATCCAAGATCTTTTTGCATGCCCATCTACATGAGCTACATCTCCCACAGTAATAAAAACCTGTCCGTCTGTCTGTTAGCCAGTTATCTCTAGGTATTGGTCGTGGATAGCTTGGACTAACAATGTTCGCCAATGTAATTCCTTTTCTAAATGTTAAAGAAGGTCTCTCAGTTAAAAAGGAAGAAATATCCTTGTCATGTTTCAAAAGGTGCCAATATTTGTCTATGATAGAATATAGTTTATGGCTACCCATGCCAAAATTAGTAATCAATCTAATCTTTGGTGATTGAATCTTGAGCAGAACTGTACATTATACCTGGTTGGCAGATTTATGCCGTATTGATTATAATTGTGGAGCTCAGAGAGATATTGTTTTTGAATTAGGATAACTTTGGTGATTCTATGTGAAAAAGTGTCTGTCAACTTTTAAAATACAATAATATTCCTTAAAAATCACTACTGTAACCAAAACGATTTTACTCAACTGTTTTCAGGAGATGTCCCAGGACTGAATCTAAGATCCAGTACTGTGGTTACAAAAGTAATCCATAAAGTAACTCATTGCATTTAACTAGAAATTCCCATTGAGCTCAATGTTGCATTGTGTTTGAAATTGTGTTGCCCATTGCAACAACTGTACCTACTGTACTTAAAAGTCTATTGCCTATTTGCAAAGTATTTAAACTAAAGTAATTTGTTCTGAGAAAGTATATTTTTTAATGTAATGTATAATGTAATTATAATGTAATAAAAGAATATCTAAAAATAAGTAGTTTAAAAAAGTGTAGTAAATCAGTATAAAAAATAAATATAACAATTAATACATTTAAAAATTGTCATTTACAAAACCTTTGAAATTTACTGAAACAAACATAAGTTTTAGACATGTTATAGTTAGGAATTAGCATTTAAAAAACCTTAGAAATTCACTGAAAAAACATAGGTTTTAGGGGTGTTATAACTAGCTGGACATTTCACTCGTACAAAACCATTGAAATTCCTTCGTTATAGTTAGTTCTGCTAACTATAACTCATGTGCCCGCAATCCACTGCTGATGATGTCCCATATTACATCATTCATAACATGGCCAGTGACATCAATGATGACATCACTGATGACATCTCAAATGACATCACTGATGACATCATCCACGTGACAATTAGATACACCTCATCATACACTAGTATAACCTTTCATCACTCACTGTAACCTTTCATCACTCACTGTAAAATAAAGAGTACCATATTTAAATCCATTGACACTGCAATACAGGTATCTATTAACCCACTCAGTGATTCCTATATCAACACACACATCTAATCAGTTACCTAAAGATTCACTCATACATGCTAACAAAGATCAATAGAATACTATCAAATATACTTATACACCTATATCGGCAGAACACACTAGCATACATCCTATTCACTTATGCAGTCATCCTACTCGCTTTTGCAAACAATGTATCATATTTACATTTACTCAACTACACACTTATACAAATAGCACTTTATTTATTCATATAGATAGTAACTCATACTTAGTGTGTACAGTCACTCATGCAATCAATAAGTCTTATGTATACTTATTTATAAACACCAACTGTCACATACACTGCCTTTTATTTTTCTAGTTTGTTGGACATGTTCCATTGAGAGATATATTTGCTCATCACCACACCCATAAAGATAATCACTCACCCAAACAACTGTTTCCACATGCAGTCTTAACCTCATATACCCACTGAATCAACTATTCACACATCTTTGGGCAGTCACACACACCAACCGAACCACACACACATTCAATCTTCCATACAAATACTCAGTTAACTAATCAATATCTAATATAGACTTTCACATAGCTAGTAACCAACTGGTGCAGCAGTTTACACAACTGACAAAGTTATACAGATATTCACACAGTTTAGTCACTATCCAATATATTTAGTGAGACACTATAAATTAGTCAAGTAAACAGTCAATCACACTGCTACTAACTCCTCCATTCAGATATTTATATTTATGTATCCACTCATTTTTCAATGCAGATTGCTACATATACAAGACATATTTAAATAACGAACCAAACCACTTTCACTGGATGATGTCATTTGAGATGTCATCAGTGATGTCACTGACCATGTCATGAATAATGTAATATGTTACTTCATCTGTAGTGGATTGCGTGCGTGCGAGTTATAGTTAGCAGAACTAACTATAATGAAGAAATTTCAATAGATTTGTACGAGTGAAATGTCCAGCTAACTATAACACCCCTGAAACCTATGTTTTTTTTTAATGAATATATACATAGACCTGTGCCTTAACATGTGTAAGCTCGCTCGACTGTGGCAGAGAGTTTGAAATTTGGCAGCTGCAAGTTTAATTTCAGTGATGCCCCACCACTGCTTTTGGACTGTGAAGCATGATGTATTATGGGACTAGTAGTCCCCAAAACTAATGGTATGCTGTAACAATCCGGAACAGGTGAGCCCGCCAACACTTGGAGGAGGAGCTATAAAGGAATCCCTGGTGGGTCAAACGCTGCTAACGGACTAGGCATCTGAAGAAGGCATGAAGCTGAAACCGGTAGTGCCACTGTCCCATTAATAAAGAAGAAGTACCTGCCAAACTTCGCTGTTGTCTCTAGTCTTCTTCGACACGGAGGGGTAAAGGCTTCCGAGAAGAGGAGAAGGTTTGACTTTATATTAGCGCGGTTTCCTGTGTCGCGCGCTAGAGACCCTCTCGCAAGTGGCCGCTGATTGCACTGGAAAATCTTGTTTGGTGACTACGAGTCAGAAAAGCCGCGGCCCACCATTCTATTGATCGAGGCTGAGGACACACCTGTGACATCAGGCATGTAGGGTACGGATGGACGCCTACACCCGACCTGTGCCTTAAGATGTGTAAGCTCGCTCGACTGTGGCAGAGAGTTTGAAATTTGGCAGCTGCAAGTTTAATTTCAGTGATGCCCCACCACTGCTTTTGGACTGTGAAGCACGATGTATTATGGGACTAGTAGTCCCCAAAACTAATGGTATGCTGTAACAATCCGGAGCAGGTGAGCTCGCCACCACTTGGAGGAGGAGCTATAAATGTTATGTTGTGTTAAAGGAATTTAGTACCGCGCACATACACCAATTGGTTTCTTGGCGCTAAAGGAATGCGATAAAGGAATCCCTGGGTGGGTCAAACGCTGCTAACGGACTAGGCATCTGAAGAAGGCATGACGCTGAAACCGGTAGTGCCACTGTCCCTTTAATAAAGAAGAAGTACCTGAAAACTTCGCTGTTGTCTCTAGTCTTCATCGACACGGAGGGGTAAAGGCTTCCGAGAAGAGGAGAAGGTTTGACTTTATATATATATATATATATATATATATATATATATATATATATATATATATAGCAGAGAGGAGGTTAAATAAAGAAGATCTACCTGCCAGAACCGTGTGGCCGTCTCTCTCCTTTTCGCCCGAGTGAAAGTTGTGGAAAGAATGCTTGATTTATATATATATTGTGATCAAGGCCGCATGTCTGGCGGCTGAAACGCGTTATTTGGACATCTGATGCTGTGATTAAACATCCTTAAGCACTAAGTCTTGCCTGTGGAGTCTGTTTCCTGGTTCAGCTCCGCTGTGAAGGTTGGTTGCACTGCTGGGACTTTCGTGGGTTTTATATATAGTATTTATTCAGATGAGGACGCAACATTAAGGGGTGAGGATGCAGGACCTCCAATGGTAATAGACTTAGGCGAAGAGGTTGATTTTTTAGTCAACGCTCGGCTACAGACCTTACGCCCGCGAAACCAACAACAAAAACAGCAGAAAAAAGGGCCAGAATGAACCGCCGCAGGAAAGAGCGCTGCAACAAACACAAACTTAAGCAACAACAACAAAAAGTAAAAATGTTGGCGCAACAACAAAAAGTGAATGCAAAAACAATTGTAAATTTGTCTTCAGCAACACTCACCGCGGCGGAACACCAATTACTTAGTCTTGGCCTCACATTCTGCCCCTTAACAGATTTCAACTATGCGGCGACTAGGATAGATGTGTTTCGTTACATCCGAAAACTCAAACTATGCAAGTTTTTCAAAGTCAAAAAAGGTCCAAATAGCGAAGAAACAGCATCAGTGGAAAACACCTCGTCAGCCATTCAGGCAGGTGACATCAGAGGCTTACTAACTCTTGTACAATTGGGTGAGGGCAACAATGATACAAATTCTGAAATTTCTACACAGGAAGAATTAAGGGAGGCTGCAATTCAACAAACAGGAGCAGGATCTAGTCCTTTCAAACCATCATCGAGTTTTATGCCCATCATGCCCAGGGATGCCATAGACTCATTCCATGATGTAGTGACTGCTGACCTCAAAAAGCTATATCACCAGGTGAAACATCGAAGAAGGGTAAAGCAAGAACAAGAAACTCAATATTGGGATCTGGTAAACAAATTAAAAAATGATCATCAGAACGTGGTATGCAGCTCAGACAAAGGAGGCAACATTGTTATTTGGCCCCAAACGCAATATGTTGCAGAAGGAACAAGGCAACTTTCAGATGCTGCATGCTACTCCAAAACGTGTTTAAGAATTAGAAAAAGGGTGAGCAACCCAATATACCCTTGCAGGCTTGGGCAGATAAACAATTGAAAAATTAGGCCAGCAAGGGATTTTGTTTATGTTATCGAATCTCAGCTGGTACGGGACTTAAACTGATTGAGAACTCACACTATTAAGAACTAGTGGCTGAGGTAAATAAATTTGTGATGCAAGCAAATAATGTTACCACACTAACATCATGCAAAATAATACAATAACCAGGTATTTAGAGTCAAAAAAGTTTGTGATTTACTTAGACAAAAAATATTCATTGATAAAATAGGGTACGAATTAATGCATTTGAAATATACAGGGAGTGTAATGAATATTCCACCAATATATCAAAAAATAAAGTCTAAACTGCTAACAGATGAAAACACAATGACTTCAAATCAAAGAGTAGATGAAAATCAATCGTGGTAGATGAATCGCGTGCAGAATTAGACACAGTTGTCGACGTTTCGGTCTTTACGTTATTATTTCATAAGACCATCATCAGGACATAGATTTAGTGCATTTGAATGTTGACCCTTTAGAAAAGTAAAACATACACTTCCTAGCCAGGTCAGTGATGTTGGTGAAAGTAAATCAATAGATGCGGACACTTGATCGAGGTTGCTGTAACAACGGCAGCGTATTCAATAGGAACAGCTGTTCCTATTGAATACGCTGCCGTGGCTGACCCGAATAAACGAAGTTGCTCTAAGCTTACGACTATTCAAAACATGACAACGCATTCACAGCAATTGAACAAGCCCTGATTGCTTTTTCAACTAATATCTAAAGCGTTCCTTCAATTGAAGTCGCAGATTTCAACCTCGATCAAGTAGGCAACCAATCCCACTTTATCTCACCCTCCCAATGACCAACTGGGAAAGATCACTCCTGTTCCGCTTAAGGGCAGGAACTGTACGGTTTTTATTATGTTTCCCCCTGGGCTATTATTCAAAATCACACTATAAGCCTTGTCCTTGTGATGGAGTGAGCTCACAAAATGATTTGCACTTTTTTTTTCCTGTAAATTTTACTTAAAATATATTAAATGGTTTTTAGCATTGTATTTTAGGAAACGAAGACCCCTTTCCTTGGGGCAGTCTTACCTGATGTTGCTCTCCCTGGACAATGACGAACTGGTCTTTCTCACTAGCACTTTTCTGAGACTCATTATCCACGTCAAATGATGGAAAATCCTTGAATAATTGTTACATTCTAGTCATGAATGATGTAAAATGTGACATCATCGGCAGTGGATTGCTTGCGTGTGAGTTATAGTTAGCAGAACTAACTATAACAAAGGAATTTCAATAGTTTTGTACGAGTGAAATGTCCAGCTAACTATAACACCCCTGAAACCTATGTTTTTTTTAGTGAATATATATATATAGCAGAGAGGAGGTTAAATAAAGAAGATCTACCTGCCAGAACCGTGTGGTCCGTGTCTCTCTCCTTTTCGCCCGAGTGAAAGTTGTGGAGAGAATATATATATATATATATATATATATATATATATATATTCACTGAAAAAACCATAGGTTTCACACCAGTTATAGTTAGGAATTAGCATTTAAAAAACCTATTAAATTCACTGAAAAAACCATAGGTTTCACACCAGTTATAGTTAGCTGGAAATTTTACTGATATAAAACCATTGAAATTCCCACGTTATAGTTAGATGGACTCACTATAACTTGCGCGTGCAATGCACTGCTGATGACATCACATATTACATCACTCATGACATGGTCAGTGACATCACTCATGACATCACTGATGACACCATCCAGTGAATGTGTGTCTTTCTGAAAAATAAATATATTTTATATATGTATATGTAAAAGTTGAGGGAAGAATAAATGTTTAAATAAGTGTCTAAATGGATGGTTTTTAAAAATTGATTGGTTAACTGGCTTATTAAGACATCATCAGCAGTGCATTGCACGCGCAAGTTATAGTGAGTCCATCTAACTATAACGTGGGAATTTCAATGGTTTTATATCAGTAAAATTTCCAGCTAACTATAACTGGTGTGAAACCTATGGTTTTTTCAGTGAATTTAATAGGTTTTTTAAATGCTAATTCCTAACTATAACTGGTGTGAAACCTATGGTTTTTTCAGTGAATTTCATAGGTTTTTTAAATGCTAATTCCTTTGTATATCGAGTTTCTAACCTTTTTTTATTTTTTACAATTTGCTGTTTTTTTTAAAGTATTCATTTTTTTTTATATAATTTTTTTCTTTTGCGCTCTGGGTGCGCGCTCCGGGAAGCTTTCAGCTAAGCTCTCCGGTAAGCTTTTCCGTGAGCTCATCTGAAAGCGCACCCAGAGCGCAACTGTCGTTCGTGAAAAAAAATATGAATGAAAAGTTAATAATAATGCAAAACATTTCGTACCATACAAATAAAATTAGTTTTTTTTAATAAGGAAAATGATTATGCATTTCTGTAAAAGTTTGATGACGTCACTTCGGCGCGCAACGTAAGTGCCCTCGGAAGCGCCTACGTTCGCGGCGCATAAACGCACGCAAAAGCGCCTACGATCGCGCCACGTTTGCGCCCCGGAAGCGCCTACGATCGCGCTGCGTAAACGCACCGGAAGTGCTCCGGAGCGCGCAGCGTAAACGCGTCGGGTCATGTGACCCTAAAATAACACTTTTCATTGGTTGCTAACAGTTTTTTTTTACAATGAATGAAATCCCCACCCATTTCCTTCACTTCTTCTTTCACTTTTGTGACTGAAAGACCTGCCTTTTTGCTCTTGCATATTTCTTGGATAATCATGGCTGCCAGACCATCCAGCAGTGAAGATGACTCCAATGATTTCATTGATGAAGAGCCTCCTCAGCCGAAGGTCAAAGAGCATTTCATCTGGAAATGTTTTAAGTTTCCAGCAGACCAGAAAAAGGTGAATGCACCAAAAGTAGAGTGCAGGATCTGCAAACAGGTCCTGTCACGGGGTAACCCCCCAAAAAAGTACTCTTTTGGCAACTTCACCATGATTCGCCATGTGGAGAGGAGGCACCCCCAGAATTTTGCCCGGGAAAGTGTCAGGGCTCTGGCACAAGAGGTTCCCAGAGATGGGGCCTCTACATCAACCGGAGGAGCAACTTCTTCTGGGAGAGAGCAATCGCAGGAGCAGGTGGCAAACATACAACCTGCATTTAACCATGGGGTCGTCAAATGCAGATACTGCAATCAACTCCTCACCTATGGGGAGCAAAGTGTCCTGCTCATGGTTCGAGCATTGGAGAACCATCGCTGCCCTTCCCACCCCTAATTTTTTTGTTTTCTTTTTGCTCCTGTTGAGCAGTTTCCATTCCCTGTTTTTGTTCCTGTTCAGTTAAAAGAAGAAAACCAAAAGTTCTTTTCAGAACTACCTCCAATTCTCATCAAAGAGCTATATTCTTAAAAAAATGAAGAGTAAGTGAAATATAGTGCATTGATAATTGAAAGGAGAATGAGTAAGAAAGAACAGAAAGGTATGAGAGGTGAAAGGAAGTGAAGTAGGAGGAATGAAAGAAGGTGAGTGTTAGAAAAGAAAGTTATGACACAGTGAATAAACTGGAGGCCTCATTTCTGAAAAGTGACGCATCGCTACGTGAAAACAGCAATGCGTCACTTTTGTGGACGCACTCCTTATGACATTCCAGATATGTCATATTTAATATATGACTAATCAATTCGCAAGGAGTTACAGATATGTCAGTATTTCTGACGTATCTGTAAACACAAAAGTAATGCATTGCTGGAGTGCGTCACAAAAGTGACGCAACTCCAGTAATGTGTCCTTTCACATGGAAAAAGCACCATGTGAAAGGTTTGCTGTGAAGCAGGCGCAAGATTTTGGCGCAACAGCATCCTAAAAGTGACGCACTGCGTCATTATTACCAAGCTTTTTGCAGGGGAACACCCCCTCTGCATGCATTATACCTGACACTATTTTTAAAAAGTGACGCATCTAGGTTCATGGGTCACTTTTTAAAACTCGGCGCCACATTATATCTGCATCAGGTATAATGTATGCAGAGGGGGCATTCCCCCGCAAAAAGCTTGGTAATAACGACGTACTGAAATCTATGAGATTTCTCTGCGTCACTTTTAGGATGCTGTTGCGTCAAAATCTTGCGCCTGCCTCGCGTCACTTTCATGTTTACAGATATGTCAGAAATACTGACGTATCTGTAACTCCTTGCAACATGATTCGTCATACATTAAATATGACACCTCTGGAATGTCATAAGGAGTGCGCACAGAAAAGTGACGCATCACACCAGCAGTGTAATAAAATGTGCCTCGTTGCACTATATTTAAAGGTCGCAACAGCATCCTAAAAGTGGCGCAGTGAAATCTCAAACATTTCACTGCGTCGCTATTACAAAGCTTTTTGCGGGGAACACCCCCTCTGCATGCATTATACCTCACGCAGATATAATGTGGCGCTTGATTTTAAAAAGTGACCCATCTACCTAGATACGTCACTTTTTAAATATAACGCAACGAGGCACATTTTTTTACACCACTGGTGCGATGCGTCACTTTTCTGTGCGCACTCCTTATGACATTCCAAGTAACGCATTGCTGGAGTGCGTCACAAAAGTGACGCAACTCCAGTAATGTGTCCTTTCACATGGAAAAAGCACCATGTGAAAGGTCTTGCGTCAGTCTAACACCTGCTGTAAAGCAGGCGCAAGATTTTGACGCAACAGCATCCTAAAAGTGACGCAGTGAAATCTCAAAGATTTCACTGCGTCGCTATTACAAAGCTTTTTGCGGGAGAACACCCCCTCTGCATGCATTATACCTGACGCTATTTTTAAAAAGTGACGCATCTAGGTACATGGGTCACTTTTTAAAACTCTGCGCCACATTATATCTGCGTCAGGTATAATGTATGCAGAGGGGGCATTCCCCCTCAAAAAGCTTGGTAATAACGACGTACTGAAATCTATAAGATTTCTCTGCGTCACTTTTAGGATGCTGTTGCGTCAAAATCTTGCACCTGCCTCGCATCACTTTTATGTTTACAGATATGTCAGAAATACTGATGTATCTGTAACTCCTTGCAACATGATTCGTCATACATTAAATATGACACATCTGGAATGTCATAAGGAGTGCGCACAGAAAAGTGACACATCACACCAGCAGTGTAAAAAAATGTGCCTCGTTGCACTATATTTAAAAAGTGACGCATCTAGATAGATGCGTCACTTTTTAAATATTGCATAACAATGCGCATTTTTTTACACCGCTGGTGCGTCACAAAAATTGACGCACAGGAGGCGCAAAACTGGCAGCGCAAGGCCTTCATAAATATGGTCCTGGATTTTCCCCGTGCTTCGCCGGTGCGCGTACCATGCGCTTCCCCCGCGCAAAACGAAAAAAAAAATAAAAAATGTAATGCCCCGCAGGACCCTATTTTAGCCCCTACATCAAACCTAGGGGGTCAGAGGGGGTCTACTCTTCCCCCTTATGGTCATTTGCCCCTTTTTTTTTCAAACCCCTTGTGTCTCGATTTTACCGAGACACAAGATGGCGGCCGCTCCAGACTGTTTAGAATGTTTACAGACACCCAAGAGCCAATCAGCTTCCTGCGCGCAAGTCGCGTGTCGCGCCTGGAGCGCACTCCGGTGCGCGCACCGGAGAGCGCCTATAGATATATATATTTTTTGGCACCTAAATTACTCAAAATCCACTGCAGCACATATCTTGAGACATAGCAAAGGCACATCGGGCTACCAGTCCCTTCAATTTTGCCAAGTTTGGTGGAAATCCATTCAGCCGTTCGGGCTAAAAGTAAAATCGACCGCCCTATGGAAATTTACATGGGGAAAACGCGTTTTGGGACCCCCCTTTTATCTCGGCCCCCGCTTGACGTATCCCCCCCAAACTTTCAAGGAAGGACCGGAGCTCGACGAGGCCATTTTCAGGAAATTGTCAGGCAGATTCGTCAACCGGTGCCAAAGTTATTCCAAATAGAATTTTGAGATTTAACATTGAAAAAAATCCTAACTATAACTACCTACTGGCGACCGCATTTTCATAGACCATTTTTTACAACCCTATGTGAAAGCCCTGCCAGCATACATAAAGGACACGAGTGACTTTTTATGTAAAGTGTATGATGTACTTTGGGAAGATGATTATGTGTTCATGACCCTGGATGTCCAATCCTTATACACTAGCATTCGACACCATGATGGATTAAGGGCAGTGAAACACTTCCTAGGGCAGAGGCCAATTGAACTATACAATCACACCAAAATGTTGTTGGAAATGACGGAGTGGGTTCTGACTAATAATAACTTCATTTTCAATAGACTCCACTATAGACAAATCCAGGGATCAGCCATGGGTACTTGTTTTTCTCCCAGCTATGCGAATCTACACATGGGCTGGTGGGAGGAACAAGTACTCATGGCTAAACACCAAACTACTATGTCAAGAAATGTGATAATGTACAAGCGTTACATAGACGACATTTTTATACTGTGGAAAGGTCCTAAAGAAGAAGCAGAATTATTTGCTGCAGAGATAAATGAAAACACTCTTAATCTGAGATTCACCTGTACTACTAACCCCACCTCAATTCAGTTCCTAGACATAGAACTATATGTAGAACAGGGCAAAATTCAAACGAGAACATACCGTAAGCCCACAGCTGGGAACTCGGTGCTACACGCACAAAGTTTCCATCCACAGAACCTGAAGGAGTCAATTCCCTACGCAGAATGCTTAAGAATGACTAGAAATTGCAGTACCAAGACAGGACTAGATGAGGCTAAACAAAACCTGTTTGCAAGACTAGAAAAGAGAGGTTACAGTAAAAAAACATGTAACAGAGCAAACATAAAATGTAGTAAGACCAATAGGAAAGATCTCCTCTTTGCTAAAAAACAAGAAAAGACAGAGACTCCCAAACCTGAGCCACCTAGATTGATCACAGGATTTAATACCTACCATAACCAGGTCAGAAAGATATTGACCAAGCATTGGCCGCTAGTAAGGAGAGACCCCGTAATTGGAGAACTATGTGGCAATAGACCAATGATGGCGTTTAGGAAGGCTAAATCCATGAGGGAGCATTTAGTCTGCAATGCGCCGGCCATCAAAAAACAGGATGACTGGCTGTCAAAAATCAAAGGCTTCAGCAAATGCAGTAAATGTAAAGCCTGCAAACATGGGATAAACACCACTAAAGTGGAAATACCCTTCAGGAAGAGACCGTACAAGATCAGAGGCAAATACAATTGCAAGACGGACCATGCGGTGTATGTCCTAAACTGCATCTGTGGTAAAAGATATGTAGGCAGCACCATCCACCCTGTACATATCAGAGTCCTCCAGCACCTCCGCGCTGTAAATAATGACGACCCAGCTTACCCTGTAGCCAGGCACATAAACACTACCCATGCAGGGGACATTGGAGTAGTAACATACTTCGTCATTGACAATGTGCCAAAAAATCCCAGAGGTGGTAATCGCCTGCAGAGTTTGAGAAGACTAGAATCACGATATATCATAATGCTCAATTCTAAGATACCGAATGGTCTCAACTCTGATGAAGCACTCAGTGTCCATCTCTAACTATGACAACATGGTTCTTGATGACAATGCCCCGAAACCTGTCATAGGTAAACTTCCCCCCTCCCGTCCAGTTAACATCTATTGTTCATTTTTTAGAATACGCTATCACTGTATATATCAGCACTATTGTAACCCCAATAGCAGTTTTAGCCTGCATGTGCAGCATTTTAGACAAATCACTTCACACACGTATATGTCAATATAAGGGAAATTACTGCTAATGTTGCTAATTGATGACCCAGAAAGTAATGCATATATGCAATAAGAACTGTAACCTTGGTTAGAGGTCATGTTGTAGTGCTAGATATGTCGATATCCATCAGTGCTAGGCACTGAATAAATGCCTGTAAATTTTATCCACTAGGTAATAATGTGTAAAAGTTGTACATAGTAAATGGTAAATATGTTAGAAAACTTGGCCTAAGTCCACTGGGAGTTTAGGTAACAAAACATATATAAACAGGCGTCATGACATATGGAATCAGCACTCTGTAGCAATAGCAGGCTTCCCTAACTGACCCTGCGCGCCCTAGAATGACACTGCGAGGTGCGTACAAACGCGCGTTTTAGTAACTGAACAAGCATGTGGAATAATGCGCTCAAAATATCCCTAGAAACATCCCCCGCGGCACCTACTTTACAAAAGCTTTTCTCAATGCAGATACGAGGCGGCATGACAAACGCGCGCCTTTGAAACCGCAATGAACCGCATGTATTTTTAAAGCGCACGCATTATTTCTGCACTTTTCAAAAGCTTTCCTCAAGGCAGATACGAGGCGGCATATTAAACGCGCGCCTTTGAAACCCTAATGAACCGCGTGTATTATTAAAGCACACGCGTTTTTCCTGCAACAGTCCCCAACTGTACCAGCTTTTAAGACACGCTGGGCGTACACAGCTTAGCGCCACAGGCCCAACAACTCGATAACATAAATAAACAGCAGGAATAGCCTATGGTGTCAGTTTACTAACTCACCAGCGCCGAGAAAGATTTCTAATGGGTATTGACTCGTGGCATTCAGGCCATCTAGGCAGAAGCAATGCGCTCACACACAGCGAGTAACAGGCAAGGCAGGAATGAGAAAATCACTAGGCTCATGTGACATAAGGGTTTCTATAGTAACAAAACCAAACATGGGGGAGGATGATGTAACCAATTAGCAGCGAAATTGAAAGTAACTTGTTTATGTCAATTTTAAGTGGACGACGCCCCATATCACCATGGAAACTGGGTGTGACTAGTGTGTGGAATGAGAAAAACAAGCTAAATTGTGCGTAGAAACAGGAGTTGAACATGCATGATGTAATGCAATGACTAAGGGGTATAAATACAATTACAGAATGTCATGATGTTGTGAACAAGGCGGGTGCTTACCGCCGAAACGCGTCAAGCAGCCTATATGCAAGAATAAACTTATTTGGAATCAACCAAATTTCACGGAGTCAGTGCCTTACTTGGATGAGAAAGTTTGGAGTGTTCCAGATAAATAGAAATCTCCTGTCCTGGAGATTCAACACTGACCCTCCTCGATTTGGTGCGCTGTGGAAGATAAGGACAAATTCTTGGGTATTCTTTCAGAGGAGAGACACGCAGCGCCCCCCTTAACCAGAAATTGGAACCTGTGAAGCACCAAGAGTGTCTGGAAAACACCACGGAGAGCCTGACTGGAATCTACAGTTTCCGTAAGGCGATTGGGATTGCCAGGTAAGGCCAGTACGTGTGTGAGAGTACAAGACCCAAGGGTGTGTATGCACTAACCAAGGTATTTAAGGGAGAGGTAGCCTAAATGCGAAGTGCGCATAACTAAGGCAGTGAAATATTCCAAAAAACTTTTAATTCTTAAAGAAACACACAATGGCTGTGGAATGGGAGAGAGAAAGGGAAGAGGCGGCACGGAACATATTCCAAGACACTGACACAGGCGAGGACAACACTCCTAACATGTCAGCCCCAAAAAACAAAGGAGGTAACAAAGATGTAACGAAAGACCTACTGACAGAACTGGAGAAGTTAAGGAAAAAAGAGGTGGCAAAATGGTGGGAGGTGAAATCATTAAGCAGATATATTGAAGTCGGCCGAGTACCAAGAGGGCTAAGAATACTGGTAGCCCCAACATATGAAAACCCAGATCCAGCTATGCTCCAAGACTGGACGGATAACAGCGCACTAGCATCAACCAATATGCTAAAAATCTTGACAAAATATGCAGCAAGCGACAGAGAAAAACTTATCGCCCGCATTGAGGAAATCATAAAGGAACTAGACACTAAAGAAAACAAAGAAGAAATAGCCAAAAGTTTGGATGAAATCAAAGGGAGAGTCCTTAAACATGAGGAAGAAATAAAAGAAAGAAAAGCCATAAAATTTCAAAGGGACCGGAAAGATTATATGACTGGAAGAGTATATACATTCGCAAGAAAGTATGACCAAGTACGTAGCCAATCACTGCACAAGAGCATGACCAGCAATGGGACCCCAGGAGAACAAAGCGAACCAGACTTAAGTACTGATTATGAATCAGAAAATGAAATAAATAACCCGCAGGGAGCCACTGGACCAGTACCCACCCCTGCACAGGAGTTGGCTTTTTTAAGGGTACAACGCCTCACAACACTGAGGCCAAGAAGACCATTTCAACAAAGGAGCAACTCAACCTCAAAACAGGACTCCCAACAAAAACCAAGAGCCGCCGCCGGAAAGACAGACGGTGGGGAAAAGGACAAAGAAAAAACGAAACCAACGGTAACAGCAAAGAAACAATACAAAAAGAAATCTCAGCGATAATGACAGGAAACACAATAAGTAAAGATAACACAGTAATTAATCTTTCAAACATGGAATTGTCGCAAAGAGAAATAGAGATTTTATCCTTGGGACTAACGTTTTGTGCCCACACAAACTTTGACTATGCTCAAACCAGAATTGATTTCTTTCAATATATGCGTAAGTTAAAACTCCAAAAACATTTTGCAAACACCCTCAGCCAAAAAGAGGGAATTGAAGGGAATATCCAAACCAATCAAGGACTCAGTGTGGCAAATATGAATGTGTTGAGGGATATGATTGACATTGAACAAGACAACACAACTAACTTGGTGTCATCTGGAATGGCTGCAGAAACCACAGACATAGACATCTACAGAACAGAAAAAACTAACTTCAAGCCAAAATCGGTATTTATGCCAATAACGCAGAAGGATGGGCTAGACTTGTTCACAGAATGTGTTATCAAAGATTTGAAGGATTTGTCTACAAAAAGCTCAGAAGAGTTCTTTTCAAAATATCAGAATAGAAACAGGCCGTATGAGAAACTGATGGAAAAAATAAAAATGAGATCAGACATTGTTATCAGATGGTCTGACAAAGGAGGAAACATTGTGCTATGGCCATTACAAATGTATAACGATGAGGCAATGACACAACTGCAAGATCAAGACTGTTACACCAGAATAACTCCGACACAGCTGGTGAGTGTCCAAGAGAAATACACTAATGAACTATATAGATGGAAAGGCACTGGGTTGTTGAGCAAAGAGGAATTTGAGTACTTGAAAACTGACTATCCAACATGCCCCCAACTATACCTCATCCCAAAGATTCACAAAAATGAGACAACACCGCCGAGGAGACCGATAATCTCAGCTATCGGCAGCTTATTTGAGAAAACCAGCATTTTCATAGACCATTTTTTACAACCCTATGTGAAAGCCCTGCCAGCATACATAAAGGACACGAGTGACTTTTTATGTAAAGTGTATGATGTACTTTGGGAAGATGATTATGTGTTCATGACCCTGGATGTCCAATCCTTATACACTAGCATTCGACACCATGATGGATTAAGGGCAGTGAAACACTTCCTAGGGCAGAGGCCAATTGAACTATACAATCACACCAAAATGTTGTTGGAAATGACGGAGTGGGTTCTGACTAATAATAACTTCATTTTCAATAGACTCCACTATAGACAAATCCAGGGATCAGCCATGGGTACTTGTTTTTCTCCCAGCTATGCGAATCTACACATGGGCTGGTGGGAGGAACAAGTACTCATGGCTAAACACCAAACTACTATGTCAAGAAATGTGATAATGTACAAGCGTTACATAGACAACATTTTTATACTGTGGAAAGGTCCTAAAGAAGAAGCAGAATTATTTGCTGCAGAGATAAATGAAAACACTCTTAATCTGAGATTCACCTGTACTACTAACCCCACCTCAATTCAGTTCCTAGACATAGAACTATATGTAGAACAGGGCAAAATTCAAACGAGAACATACCGTAAGCCCACAGCTGGGAACTCGGTGCTACACGCACAAAGTTTCCATCCACAGAACCTGAAGGAGTCAATTCCCTACGCAGAATGCTTAAGAATGACTAGAAATTGCAGTACCAAGACAGGACTAGATGAGGCTAAACAAAACCTGTTTGCAAGACTAGAAAAGAGAGGTTACAGTAAAAAAACATGTAACAGAGCAAACATAAAATGTAGTAAGACCAATAGGAAAGATCTCCTCTTTGCTAAAAAACAAGAAAAGACAGAGACTCCCAAACCTGAGCCACCTAGATTGATCACAGGATTTAATACCTACCATAACCAGGTCAGAAAGATATTGACCAAGCATTGGCCGCTAGTAAGGAGAGACCCCGTAATTGGAGAACTATGTGGCAATAGACCAATGATGGCGTTTAGGAAGGCTAAATCCATGAGGGAGCATTTAGTCTGCAATGCGCCGGCCATCAAAAAACAGGATGACTGGCTGTCAAAAATCAAAGGCTTCAGCAAATGCAGTAAATGTAAAGCCTGCAAACATGGGATAAACACCACTAAAGTGGAAATACCCTTCAGGAAGAGACCGTACAAGATCAGAGGCAAATACAATTGCAAGACGGACCATGCGGTGTATGTCCTAAACTGCATCTGTGGTAAAAGATATGTAGGCAGCACCATCCACCCTGTACATATCAGAGTCCTCCAGCACCTCCGCGCTGTAAATAATGACGACCCAGCTTACCCTGTAGCCAGGCACATAAACACTACCCATGCAGGGGACATTGGAGTAGTAACATACTTCGTCATTGACAATGTGCCAAAAAATCCCAGAGGTGGTAATCGCCTGCAGAGTTTGAGAAGACTAGAATCACGATATATCATAATGCTCAATTCTAAGATACCGAATGGTCTCAACTCTGATGAAGCACTCAGTGTCCATCTCTAACTATGACAACATGGTTCTTGATGACAATGCCCCGAAACCTGTCATAGGTAAACTTCCCCCCTCCCGTCCAGTTAACATCTATTGTTCATTTTTTAGAATACGCTATCACTGTATATATCAGCACTATTGTAACCCCAATAGCAGTTTTAGCCTGCATGTGCAGCATTTTAGACAAATCACTTCACACACGTATATGTCAATATAAGGGAAATTACTGCTAATGTTGCTAATTGATGACCCAGAAAGTAATGCATATATGCAATAAGAACTGTAACCTTGGTTAGAGGTCATGTTGTAGTGCTAGATATGTCGATATCCATCAGTGCTAGGCACTGAATAAATGCCTGTAAATTTTATCCACTAGGTAATAATGTGTAAAAGTTGTACATAGTAAATGGTAAATATGTTAGAAAACTTGGCCTAAGTCCACTGGGAGTTTAGGTAACAAAACATATATAAACAGGCGTCATGACATATGGAATCAGCACTCTGTAGCAATAGCAGGCTTCCCTAACTGACCCTGCGCGCCCTAGAATGACACTGCGAGGTGCGTACAAACGCGCGTTTTAGTAACTGAACAAGCATGTGGAATAATGCGCTCAAAATATCCCTAGAAACATCCCCCGCGGCACCTACTTTACAAAAGCTTTTCTCAATGCAGATACGAGGCGGCATGACAAACGCGCGCCTTTGAAACCGCAATGAACCGCATGTATTTTTAAAGCGCACGCATTATTTCTGCACTTTTCAAAAGCTTTCCTCAAGGCAGATACGAGGCGGCATATTAAACGCGCGCCTTTGAAACCCTAATGAACCGCGTGTATTATTAAAGCACACGCGTTTTTCCTGCAACAGTCCCCAACTGTACCAGCTTTTAAGACACGCTGGGCGTACACAGCTTAGCGCCACAGGCCCAACAACTCGATAACATAAATAAACAGCAGGAATAGCCTATGGTGTCAGTTTACTAACTCACCAGCGCCGAGAAAGATTTCTAATGGGTATTGACTCGTGGCATTCAGGCCATCTAGGCAGAAGCAATGCGCTCACACACAGCGAGTAACAGGCAAGGCAGGAATGAGAAAATCACTAGGCTCATGTGACATAAGGGTTTCTATAGTAACAAAACCAAACATGGGGGAGGATGATGTAACCAATTAGCAGCGAAATTGAAAGTAACTTGTTTATGTCAATTTTAAGTGGACGACGCCCCATATCACCATGGAAACTGGGTGTGACTAGTGTGTGGAATGAGAAAAACAAGCTAAATTGTGCGTAGAAACAGGAGTTGAACATGCATGATGTAATGCAATGACTAAGGGGTATAAATACAATTACAGAATGTCATGATGTTGTGAACAAGGCGGGTGCTTACCGCCGAAACGCGTCAAGCAGCCTATATGCAAGAATAAACTTATTTGGAATCAACCAAATTTCACGGAGTCAGTGCCTTACTTGGATGAGAAAGTTTGGAGTGTTCCAGATATATATATATATATACACACATACACATATATATAAATGAAGTTCCTAAGAAAGAAAGACCAGCACATTCGGGGGGGGGGGGGGGGGGTAAATCCTCGTCCGGATTTATTAGGCACAAAGTATTTAACACAAACGTGTTTCTGCGGTACGCCTGCATCAGTCTCTTGCAACGGGACACTGATTTAGAACTCTATTGGCAATCAGGAGCATAGCGAGGGGGGGAGCGCACAACAGATTTCTGACATTGAAGAACCAAATGTACAGCGAGGCAGACCGCCACGATGCGGCGTCAGACATTTTCAAGACGAGACCAGGATCTGGTCCTGCAGGAAATGGAGTGACCCAAGGACAACCCCAACAAGGCCTGAAATTGAAATATTCGCAACTGGAAAGACTGTGTAAGAATGAAACGAGAAAGTGGTGGGAGGCCACTTCCTTGCAACACTACATTCACGTCAACCATGTGCCAAGAGGCCTCAGAATATACACTGTTCCAGCCTATGAGAGCCCTGATCCCAAACTCCTAGATGAATGGGCTGAATACACTGCTGCGTCATCAAAGGGAATGTTAGGGATCCTAGTCAAATTTGCCTGGAGCAATAGAAAAAAGACACTGGATGATATAAGTGAACTTGAAAAGGAACTCAGTCAAGAGGGTGACAAATCAATGCATGGTGAACTGCGTGCGCAAATGAAAAAAAGATTGGAAGGATACGAAAATAAAATCAGACAGCGAAAACAACAGAAATTTGAAAGGTATGCCAGGGATTATGAACAAGGACAAATCCTAACTTTTGCCCGCAAATATGATGCCCATAGAAGATATCTGAGAAAGAATCGTTCACAGCAACCAGCAGCATCTAGGGATACCTCTGAATCTGAGGTATCTGCAGCAGAGCAATCGGAGGAAGAAGCTGGGGGAGCAGGAGCAAGTGGAACAGCGCCTTCCCATTTTCATGAGGAGTTCAACCTCATCTGACAGACGTGGCTACGGGGGGCAAAGGGAGACCCCCAGACCAATCAGCCACAGACGTACAGGAGAGGTGGGGGGTACCCGCCCAAAAAGAGGAGCAGGTGCTTACAATCGACCCAGGAGAACCCCGAAGTACAAATAACTCCTGACATACCGGAGACTGAGACTGAGAACCTGACAATCATCAACCTCACACCCAAAACACTGACTCAGGTTGAAAAATCAGCTCTACACTTGCGACTGACTTTCTGCCCTACTAGTAACTTAAAATTTGTTCAGACCCGTATAGACATTTTCAAACTTGTCAGGAAGATTAAACTTTTTAAGTACTTTAAAATGAAGGTGATGGAGTCAAGAACTGTTGCTAATTCTCCCCAGTCACCCACAACAGGTCCGATCAATGAACAAGAATTGGAGTTACTTGCGACATTAGAAGATCTCAGAAATGAAGGCGTAGTTATGAGCACAAACAACTCAGGTATTGCAGATGCTGTGACAAGTTCTGCTACCCATCAAGTAAGAGAAGCTAGCTCATTTAGACCAGTGTCTAAATTTCTACCCCAGACACCTACCGATACGATTGACATTTTTCACGAGAAAGTAATGCTTGATCTTCGTGAATTCAGAGAGAATGGTAAAAGTAACATCAAATCTATGTGGAATCTCACACAGGCGCAGAGACAAGCTGTTAAGGACCTTGAATCTGATGAGACCATAGTAATCCTACCCTTAGATAAGGGTGAAAATGTGGTGCTGCAGACACGCATCAACTATTGTAAGGAAGCTCTCTCTCAACTCAGCAATCGTGACAACTATTCACCAATAACTATGGGAGAATATATGGAGAGCATTGAGCAATACGATACGCTGATTTTGAAATGACGAACGAGAGGGATGCTCTCTATCAAAGAATACAGATTCCTAGGGGTGCCCCACCCCAGGCTACCCACCTTCTATCACCTGCCGAAGGTGCATAAGGACGCGGATAAACCGCACGGACGACCTTTCATTTCTTCTATTGGTGGCCTCCTGGAAAATATGTCCAGATTCATTGATTTTTATCTATTCCCATTTGTCTTAGAGTTACCCTCCTACACTAGAGACACAAAATATTTCCTGAGGTACATAGAAGGATGTCTATGGGAACCAGACTATCTGATGATCACTCTTGACATAGCTAGTTTATATACTAGCATCGCCCACGAGGAAGGGATTGCTGCCATTCGACAGTTTCTCCAACGTCCTCAAAGATTTGCAGAACATAGCGAAATGCTAATTGATTTCTTGCAGTTTTGCTTGTTTAATAAATTTTTTATCTTTCCGGAGCAAATCTATAGACAGAAACGGGGGACGGCCATGGGGGCCTGCTTCGCCCCCAGCTACGCGAACCTCTTTGTTGGCTGGTGGGAGAAGCAGGCCGCATGGGCTGACTCATGTGACCATTGGGTTGATAGAACCATCAGTTGGAGACGGTACATAGATTATCTCTTTCTTATTTGGCGAGGGAGTGAAGAATCAGCCATGGAATATATAGATCATCTCAATAACAATAGTCTGAACTTAAGGTTCACCAGTAATTTCAGCGCAAGTGAGGTCACCTATATAGATGTGAAGGTCTTTGTGGCAGACAATAAGATACAAACAGCACTTTTTAGGAAACCTATGGCGGGAAACTCAGTGCTTCACGCACGGAGTAGCCACCCAGCCAATTTGAAGAATAGCATCCCTTATGGGGAACTATTGCGTATTAAACGCAATAGTACTAGACCTGAAGATTATCAGCAGGCAGCCACAGAGCATAATGAGGTTTCGTGAGAGAGGCTATCAAGAAAAGATATTGAGGGAGGCGTGGAAGAAAACTGAATCTAAGAGCAGAACAGAATTGCTCACTGACGACCCCAAACAGAAACCTAATAACAACCTGAACAACTTTAGGCTGATTACTAACTACCCCAATGCAGCAAAGGGCCTTAAGAACATCACCCAGTCCAATTGGAGTATTTTGAAATCTGATGTAGTTATCGGCCAAGATATCCCTCCTCACCCCTTTCTGACTTTCCGCAAAACCAGATCACTTAAGGATCATCTGGTTAAAAGCCATTGCCATCTATACAAAGGGGTATTCAGGGGCTATCAGCTTTTACCCTTGCAGTAAATGCAAGGTGTGTGCCGATAGCAGTAAAACCACATCGTATTTAATCCCAGGACGAAAAGATTCTGTAAAAATCTCTAAATTCATGAACTGTAACACCTCCTTCGTGGTTTACTGTCTGGTCTGCCCATGTGGCCTAAGGTAAGTGGGCAGTACCATACATGCTGCCAAAATACGGATAGTAGAACATCAGAGAGCCATCCATAACAATGACAGCAATTACCCGGTTGCACGACATTTCCAGTTCCACCATAACAATAACCGTAGACTGTTTAGGTATTTCTGCCTAGACCATGTGGCCCGAGACTCATTGAGGCGGTGACAGGGAAAGACGTCTCAGAAGACTAGAGTCTCGTTACATTATAGATCTGGCCACTAAAGTCTCTACAGGATTGAATATGGGGGAGGAGCTTAGGGTACACTTGTGAATATGTATATATTATCTTTTTTCGGTTTGGAGTGGAGGACTAACGGCGAGCCGTCTTTGGTTTTCTGCACACAACAGTATACATATGTCCGTCCATTCAGGGAATTGGTGTATGGGCTTCTTGGTTATTATGCTTTTTGATCTTTGTAATTACCAACTCAGGCCCATCCAGGGCTATATTTCTTGATTGCTAGTCTATATGTAGCTAGTGTACATTTATATACGACTTGCTGCACAATTTTGTGGTTTTAGACTAATGGATGGGACCGAATATATTCCCCTGTTCTTTATTTAATTAACTGATAATTTTTTGGCCCAGCCGACCCGACTAAGAATAGTGATGAATTGAACTGTCTTGTTTAAATATGTAAATATGCGATTTTGTTGATCGAGATCGGCAATTTGCCCAATAGGCACGTAGGCAGTGATGAATTTAACTGTCATTTTTTATTTTTACTGTAATTTTTGTGTGAACGCAGAAACAGATATACATGTCATTGAGTGTAAGTTGATTTACTGTTGATGTATTTGTTTATACAATGGCGAATAACCTTGAAAGGGGGAAATATATATATAATGAGAAACGATCATCCCATAACGCCGGTAATTTACTTCATACCCAAGGTGCACAAAAACATCATGAACCCACCAGGCAGGCCCATAAACTCTGCTAAACAAAGCTTGCTCGAGAATGTTTCATTGTGTATAGACTTCTTTTTGCAAAGCCACGTAAAAGCTCTTCCATCGTAAATCTATGACACCACGGATTTTCTAAAGCAAATACATAATGTACAGTGGCAAAAGAAATATTGGCTAATGACATTGGATGTGTCAAATCTTTACAAGTCAATACACCACAAGGGTGGAATCAAGGCTGTGGAACACTTTCTATGCATCAGATATATTCAGTATTATCAGCATAATAAAAGGCTCATAAGCTTGATACAGTTTTGCCTGGACAATAACTTCTTCCTATTTTACCAACAGATCTACCAGCAAGTGAAAGGGGTAGCGATGGAGGCGAGCTTTTCGCCAAGCTACGCTTGCCTCCACATGGGATGGTAGGAGAAAGTTATATTGAACATTGACTATGCCGACATTATAACAGAGCATGTAGTGAAATGGACAAGATACATCAATGACTTATTTGTAATTTGGCAGGGGACAAAGCGCAGAAGAATTTGTCAACAAAATGAACAATAATGCCTAGAATCTGAACTTTATAAGTAACATTAGCAATGAATAAATCTGTTTTTTGGATGTGGAGATTTATGTAGCAAGTGATCAATTACTAACAAAACTGCATCTAAAGCCTACTACAGGCAACACTATTCACTCCTCGAGCTTCCACCCTATGATAAACAGTATCCCTTATGGGGAAATGCTTAGAATTCGCTGTATTTGCAGTGATCCAAAAGATTTATCAGAAGCACAAGGAGCAGGTCAAATATGCTTCTTAGAGAGAGGCTACTCTGAGAAAATCATAGATATGACAATCCAACACACTAGCAAGCTAGGCAGAAGGGACTTACTATTTAAACCATCAAACAGCAAGGTTAAGCATAGTAGCAACAGAGAATCAAGTGACAATAACCACAGACTTATCCTCACATATAATAAATAGAAGGATAGCCTTAGGCAGATCATAAAGAGGAACTGGCATCTAGTCCTCAGTGATCAGGTTGTAGGGTATAAACTCCAAGTCCTGTTTCCAGGCTGGCACTCTCGGCGGAAGGGTCGCCCCCAGGCCCTCTCTTTCCCTCTCTTTGCCACCATCGCTGACATCATGAGACACACCTTCTGGTATTTAGGCCAGACCTCTTCCGTTACATACAGAATAAGCCGTAGCACCTCCAGTTGGATCTCTAGGCCTGTGACCTCAGTCATTACCCTTGTAACCCCTCCCCAATACTTCTGAATTATTGGACAGTCCCACAGTATATGGAAAAAAGATCCCACAACCTCCCAGCCTCTAGTGGGATAACTGTAGTGACTCCGATGGAGCCCAACCTGACCTCCCGCGACCACACCTGAGCTCTGCTGCGCCTATGTCGCTGTGACCTGATGCGTGGCCTACCTGCCTGGTGGGTATAGCATTGTGCATCACGTAAGCGCACCCTGCACATCCGCAGTGTGAGACGACCTCAGTGTCCAGGATAGAGTCACCCGTTGGCAGCTCTCGGCTGATTTACCTGCTCAGAGCTTGCTGGCATGTGGGGAGTGAACAAGGGAGAGCCCCGCCTCTGCCGCGCCCACCAGTGATATCTGAGCTGGAGGAACGAAGCAGGGGCACACGATATTCTGGTCCGCCCCCCAGCTGAGTGCGGTGCCTGCAGCCACAACACCCATTATTATGAGCAGTAACACATAATAGAGGAGCGAGAGAGTGCTGCAGGGCGCGGTAGCTGTGGGACACATTCATTGATGAGCACCTGACTCTGGCTTGCCCTGTGATGAATGGTGCTGCTGACTCTCTTAACAGCTCAATAGGAGACTGAGCGGGGTAAGCTGCTGGACAATCTGTAATAGCACGGGAATGTGAGCATAGCATCCCCGGACCTCCTGGCATACAGTAGGTTCCCTTGGACCCTAGCGACTCGAGTGCTGACAGGTGGATGAGCTGTCTAGGATCAGGCGAGCGTGACCGGTGCGCTATCAGTGGCAAATAATACCCAGCAATACTAGACTGCCTGATAACAGGGCTGAGGTGCAACACCATAGCATTTAGCAGATAAAGAGAGGTGGAAGTCACCAGGTATTGGTGGACACAAGGGTGCTGGATGGGCTGTGTGTACTAGAAGAACATAGTCAGGGTCGCATACATATGCACTCAACTGGCATGATGGGTAAACCAGACAAAAGCCAGCCCAAGCTGAATTTTGAACAACCTAAGTCCACAAGGGCATGCGACGAAGACACAACACTGCATGAACAAGATGCCAACAGAACAGGACCGGACCAGACCTGGGCGATGACATAAGGCAGGTGCTAGTAACCATGCAACAGAGCTTAGCTACTATTGACTCCCTTCACTTATCATATGGACCATATTTCAGAACGGATTGGTAAACACTCAGAGACAGGACATGGTCAAAAGGCGTGTCTCAGGAGCAGAAGATCAACAATTCGAAGCGTCGGGCGAATAAAAAAATGGAGAAGCTATTGAAAACGCTGCAGAGTAAGGCGAAGGACTTGGAGGTCCTCACACAAAGAAATAACTTGCGCATTGTGGGCCTGGCAGAGTCTACAGTTACAGGGAACATGGAGACTTTTATCAAGAAACTACTAATAACTCTGCTTGGCCGCAACACCTTCTCTGCAGTGTTAATAGTGGAGCGTGCTTACTGGCTCTGCGCCAGGTGCGCCATCTCGACCAGTAATAGCCTGACTACTCAACTACCGGGATGGGGATGCAGCCCTACCCCACGCCAGAAAACTGGAATCACTCCGCTACAAGGGATCCAACATTTTCCTGTACCCTGACTTTACCCCATGGGTTCAGGAGGTAATTTGCACCTGCGAAACGGAAGCTTCAATAACTAAATGTTGAAAACGTCATGCTCTATCCAGCGCAATTGCGTGTGCTGGTTGAAGGGAAACTAAGATTTTTTCAGACCCCAAAAGTCTGCAACAAACACTAAAGAACCTGAAGGCAGGAAAGGCAAGCAAGTGAGCGAAAGTGCATGCATCGATTGGCCACGACACCACCAGTGAACTAGGCCAGCAAGACTAATCGTTAGGCGTACTGGTTGCCATGATCTTTAAGCACAGGCTCGCTAGGATAGATGACTGAATTGACATGGAGGCTCTGTTAAATGGATGCTACAAGCGGCCCCTACTTTGGGGTATCGGCTCTTGAGGTAGGACACAAATAGAAGGGGCGGGTGGCGATTAACAGAAGGTTTGAATTGATTACAAAAAGTTCGGAGTTACACTATGTAGATAATGATAGGTCAGCTACTGTGTAGAGCAATATGAGTAAATAATGTCTACAATAACCAATCCTTAAGAACCCTTCTCAAGTTGCATGTTGTGGCGGGGTAACAGTGACTGAGTCAGAGAGGTTACTGGTGCGTTTAAGGGAAGGCTTTCTTTTTATGAACACTTTTCTTTGCTGGCTTGTAGTTCTTTCTTTGGCGAACGCCGAGAGTCCATCTTGATTCTCCTTAGAGGATCCAGAATGAATGGGTTGCTGGTAGTGGCTCAGATAACAGGAACACCGTAGCGTCGCAGTCTCCCTCGGTATCCGGAACCCAAAAGTAAACAAAGAAACATAAGGATTAGGATGGTCGTCCTTACACAGGATCACGAGGGGCCGGGAGTGAGGGAAACTGAGTGCTCAAGTGTCCACAAGAGTGCGGCGAGGTACTGTGCTCTGGTGCTCGTGGTGAAGGGGAGGGACGTAGACTGTACAGGTACTATATACAGATATATGTACAAGCGGTCTAGTGAGGGTTTTACCCGCAGGATGGCTCAGTCTCCCCATCCAACCCCCTACTTTGCCCAGTACCTGTTCCAGCCACGCTCCTCCCGTGGGAACATGGCAGCGTGGCAGGGCGGCTCGAGGTGTCGGTGGCCTCCTGGCTTGTTGGGAACGCCTGTGGTACTCTGCCTCCCGTGCGCCTCGTCTGCTTCTTCCTCCTTGGTCTCTATTCTCGTCCTTCTTCTCCACTCCAGATCACCTTCTTCCTCCAGGGAAACGCCGTCCGTCCTCTTCCGGGATTCTCTTTCTTTTGACAGTCCAGGCGTGGTGACATCATCCAGGGGAGGGGTTTCGTCTTGCTGGAAACCCCAGTTAAAGGAGCCTTGTCCCTGTTCGTCTTCAAGACTCCATAAAGGCTGAGTATGCGGGATCCATTCTTCCTGCAGGTAAGGGGCATCGTCCTGCTGTAAGGGGACATAAGTCAGTGAGAGGCACCGCTGACCACCATTCACGTGTATTCTCCTATTCATCGGGACATCGACACACCCCGTCACGCACCTCCCCCCCTGGCTTCTCCCGGTCGGGGAGAGGAAAGACTCTGGACAGGTAATCCGCATTCCCGTTGTCTTTACCCTTTTTATGGTGTACTGTAAAGGAATAGGGTTGGAGGGACAAGAACCATCGGAGGATTCGCGGATTCTGGCCCTGATTCTTATACATCTACTTTAAGGGAGCATGGTCAGTATAAAGGATGAATGGCTTCCCTTCTAAATAGTATTGTAGTTTGTCGATGGCCCATTTAATGGCCAGACATTCATGTTCTATCGTTGGATATTTACACTCCCTTGGGAACAGTTTGCGACTTGCATAGAGTACGGGGTGTTCTAGTCTGTCCTCACCCACCTGTGATAACACGGCCTCTAGTCCTACATCTGAGGCATCAGTGGCTAGGATAAATTTTTTGGAGAAATTGGGTGATATCAGAATGGGATTGGTAGTAAGTATGCGCTGACGTCTTTTCGGAGGAGGTCTGTCAGTGGGTTGGCTAGTTCAGCAAACTTGGGGATGAACCTGCGGTAATAGCCTATCAAGCCAAGAAATGCCCGCAGGTCTCTTGTGGATCGTGGAAATGGTGTTCCTTCGATGGCCTTCACCTTCTCTATTTGGGGGGCAATAGTTCCGTCTCCTAACACAAACCCCAGGTATTTCACTCTGTGGAACGCGGCTCGGGATTCTTTTGCATTTACGTGTAAACCGGCCCATTTCAGGGCTGTGAGGATGATAGTTAGATGTTTTAAGTGCTCCTCCCAGCTGCTGCTGTATACCACTATATCGTCCAGATACGCTGAACTGATTGAAGGGTATGGCTACAAGATGGTGTTCATGAGGCGCTGGAACGTGGCAGGTGCTCCATGGAGGCCGAAAAGAAGAACCGTAAACTCAAACAACCCTTTGACTGTTATAAAGGCTGTCTTCTTCCTGTACTCTTCACGGAGGGGCACCTGCCAATACTCCTTTGTGAGGTCAAGTGTAGTGATGTATACAGCGTCCCCCGGGTTTTTGTATCTATTCGTCTACCCGGGGAATGTCACCTATTGTACACACTACCTTGTATGGGCCCACCCATTCATTCTTGATTTTACTGGAGGTAGAGGGCAGGAGTAACAATGCCCAGTCCCCACGTTCAGTCTTCTTAGCTTTTTCCCTCTGTCGTAGTATTTCTTCTGTTTGCTCCTTTGTTGTTCCAAATTGGAATATGCGAGGTTTCCTAATTTACCCAGTTTTGACCTCAGTTGGTGTGTATATTCAAGCAAAGACCTCTGTTCTTGTTCCCCTTCAGTTTCCCAGGCGTCTTTAGTCATCTCTAGCAACGACCTCGGGTGGAGTCTGTACAACAGTTCGAAGGCTGCTCTGTTTCTGGGCCCTCAGGATATACAGGGCCAATGGCAGGAGTCGGTCCCAATCCGGTCCTTCCACGGTAAGCATCTTCATCAGAGTGGCCTTTAATGACTGATTATATCGTTCTATGAGTCCATCTGTTTGGGGGTGATAAACTGAGGTGCGCAGATAACGCACATCCAAGGTTTTGCACACCTCCTTCATCAAACGGGAAGTAAACGGGGTTCCCTGGTCCGTTAAGACTTCTTTTGGGAATTCAACCCTGGAAAATAATTCTACAAATTTTTCTGCAATGTTGGAAGTCGTCGGCGCCCTCAGAGGGAATGCTTCTATGAACCTGGTTGCGTAATCGACTATCACCAACGCGTATAGATGTCCCCTCGACGATTTCGGCAGGGGTCCTATTAAGTCCATGTCCACCCTCTCAAAAGGGGTTCTGATGATGGGTAGGGGTCGCAGGGGTGCTGCCGGAGGACTGTGCACGTTTTTCTTTTGACAGATCTCGCATTTCATACAACAATTCTGGACGTCTTTGTATATCCCGGGCCAGTAGAAATAGCGTAGTACGCTCTCAGTGGTTTTCTCCTTTCCTGAATGCTCGGCCGTGAGGTGGGCCTGCGCAAAGAATAATACTTGTTCCCGGAATGACATGGGTACCAACAATTGTGCGTTTCCTCTTTCTTCACTCTCCCTATACAGTAACTCATTCTTGATATAAAACCGCAGATAATTGGGGGGGGGGGGGTGTACACTCTGCGACACATGGGCACTTGCCCAGGCATTAAACAAGGTTGTGTCATTGGCCTGGGAAAAGCGAAAACTGCGATCTAGGATCCAAGGCTCAGGAGTGATCAGAGTAGGTATAGGGCCTTCTACGGTCTCGTTTGGGCCAGTGATGGTGTTCTAGAAAAGGGAAAGAAACCCCCGGATTATCCACCCCTAGTATAACGTCTTCGGGCAGGGAATCCACCACCCCTGAGTATGGCTGAGTATGCAGGATCCATTCTTCCTGCAGGTAAGGGGCATCGTCCTGCTGTAAGGGGACATAAGTCGGTGAGAGAGGCACCGCTGACCACCATTCTCGTGTATTCTCCTGTTTATCGGGACATCGACCCACCCCGCCACACATAGATATGGTTTAAATGCAGAAGCAAAATCAAAAACTTTTTTGACTGCGCACAGGGGTTGGTTTCGAATGAATCAGGTGTAGCGTGCTACGGAGGTATCACCTCGTCGTCCTTGAGGTGTTAAGTATAAACAATCACCACTGCGTCCCTTAGAATTCAGGGGCGGCCCTCTGGGCGCAACTAAAGAAAAAGATCGCTGCTGCGATACTTTAAAGAAGGTTATACTTTTAAACCAAGTCTTTATCACATTAATTTACAGATTCCCCTGATGAAGTGCCAGATGGCACGAAATGCATTGGGACCTTGTGAGATTTGAAATTATGGATACAAATTGAATGTGATGTACAACATATTGATTTGAAGTTTAAGAAGATGGAATAAATATACCATTTGCAACTGATACCGGATTGTGTTGTTTTATGGAACACAAAGACTTGGTTTAAAAATATAGCCTTCTTTAAAGTATCGCAGCAGCGATCTTTTTCTTTAGTTGCGCCCAGAGGGCCGCCCCTGAATTCTAAGGGACGCAGTGGTGATTGTTTAACTGCAGAAGCAAAAACATAACTGGTTGACGGCACGGACACACAGTTAGATCATATAGTACAAGTTGGTGATCTCTGCCCTCACGCGTTATACACATTGTTCGATTGAAGTATTTAGTTTCCTGCTAGGGGATAATGTGGGAGGGCTTTAACAAGCTGTGTCAAGTTTAAAGGTACACAGTGTGGGTGGGGGAGGGTAGACTGTTAAATTCTACACTGCTTTTGCGCCACAGCTTATTGAAGTTCAGAGATAGTTGGTTGAGTATGATCTCCGATATATATATAGGTACTAGAATATAACGAGGTAGCACAAGATGAGATGACATATCTAGGGAAATATGTCACAGCTAGGATATATGGTGAAGGAGAGCAACCCAGAGGAAATTGAGGTGCTCATGGTGCACGATGCACAGGGCGTGCCAACACAGAGTAACACAAGTAGTGGATAGATTTCGTCAATACTATGCTGACCTGTTTACTTCGCGACAAAAACAAGACAAATATACCACTCCTGAGTACCTATCCTATATCCAATAAGTTTAAACATGGTAGGAGTGGTCCCTAATGGCAAAATTACCGCACCTCATATATTGGTTTATTATTTTCAATCAAGTCGTGTGTGAATTTTTTATTTTCCTCATAAGCATATCATTGTATTTACAGAGGTGCTATTACAGTTCAGACACCCTACTACCAAAGGTGACAATTGTACATTAGTGTTCTAATGTACGTCCAATATATATTCAATAGAACCTCATACAGCAACCTCAGAGATAAGTAAACATAATCATCAAAGTCATGGATATATTGAAGACATGAATACAGTTATTCAAGATATCATTCTTTGTACAAAAGTTCAGAATTCATGAATCTCTCTTCTCGAGAAAGAAGCCAACACAAAAGTACGATTGATACTTCAATTTATTTTCCACTGTTGATTTATTCTTTATATTGGTATTTCCAGCATAGAACTATCCTATATCACTATGAAGTGGCTCTCCAACACCCACAGAGAGAAACTGATGGCCCCTCCCTGCCCGTGTGAGATAGTGGCCACGCTTAAAGACATGGCCAGTGAGAAGGAGCCAGGTTCAGACGGACTCACTGTAGCCTTTTATAAGGCCTATCAGGACAAGCTTATCCCACACTTGGTCAATATCTTTGAAGAGATAGCCTGAGAATGCATTATGCCTCAAACAATGCGAGAAGTGCTGCTGACAGAATTACCAAAACCAGGTAAGCCACCAAAGCAGTGTTCATCATACAGGCCTTTATCACTCATAAATACTGACACTAAATTATTTGCCAAAATATTAGTGAACAGATTGGCTCGCCTCCTTCACAATCTTATAGGCCCTGAACAATCTGGGTTCGCTCCCAGGTAGTCTTTTACTAGTAATCTTCGTACTCTATTAGGTGCGATCTCCTAAACAGCTCCCGGTGTCCATGCTGCGGCAGTGTTCCTAGATGTGGAAAAAGCGTTTGATTCAGTTGAGTGGTCCTTTATGCTGGCAGTGCTGGGACGGGTGGGCGTTGGTGATGGTTTTTTTTTAAGCGAATTCAGGTTTTGTACACTAAACCATCGGCTCGTATACAGATGAATGGAATACTATCCGCCCCAATATCAATTACAAGGGGAACAAGGCAAGGATATCCACTCTCGCCGCTGGTATATGCCCTGGTAGCGGTATTACTTGCCGGTGCTTTGTAAGAATACCATGCTCATCAGGGCATTATATTCCAAAATTATAATCTAATAATCTCAGTATACGCAGATGATACGCTACTGTATGTACGAGACCCTGAACACAATCTAGACCCAGTATTTCGCGAGGTGGTGAAGTTTGGGGGCCATTCGGGTTTTCACATAAACTGGAATAAGTCACTCATATTCCCACTTACAATGCATACCACTCCTACTCAGTTGGAATATCCACTGATGTGGACCAATGAACCTGTGCGCTATCTATGGATTCAGATACAAACCCATTCAGAAGTGATTGTACGCGAAAAACTATGGGTGAGCTGTATTGCACCTAACAGATGCCATAAGGATGTGCCCCTTTCATTGATAGGCCGTATAGCTATTATGAAAATGGTTATTTGCCCACGCTTTCTATTTTTGTTTGTCAATATACCAATATACCAATATTACTACCCAAGTCAATGTTCCGCAATATACGCACCTTGCTAATCCGTCTGGCCTGGGTTTAAAGACAGCTGCGTGTCAAGTGGTCCGCATTGACTCTATCCTACGCATCAGGCATACTTGATGTACCTGATCTTGAGGCATACTACAGAGGTGCACAGATTATAGATGTGCATCAATGGATGCATGGACCATCGTGTCTCCCTCACCTATATTTGGAGAAGGAGGAAGCCGACCCACTAACGCTCCCACAATACTTACTCAGTACCACTCGCTGCCGATATCACACAATAGACCCAATAGGTGTCACAAGATACCTGAGGCAGAAAACGGCAGACAAACTACAGATTAAATTGCTATACTCATCGCAATTGCCAATTGAATGGTATAGGTGGGTCCCTTTGAGTGCAGATAGAGCTGCATTTCAAGCGTTACATGCCCTGCAAATACACAATTGAGAACAGATCCAGTCAAAAACACCTGACACAACGCCCCTTGCTAGATATCAGTTCCGCAGGGCACGTCTATGATTGCGTGGATTGCTAGGACACAACATATCAGAACCGCAGGAAATAGCTCCACTGAAGTATCTATTGCAGACAAGCTCTCCCTGCTGGGGAATCTCATCATTTTACAAGCTTATGAGATCAAATATTGACCCAACAAACTCAAAGGCTCGACAGGAATAGCAGGATACATAAAGAAAAAGGGTCAACAGAAACAAAATCCTAAGCACAAGTATAAATAAATGACTTGTTAATCACAATAGTTTGTGTAGCAAAAAAAAACACAAATCTGATTCCAAATATCACAGAGTCTTCATTCTTGGGCAGGATAACGCAACAAAAAGTTCATATATATTTGTTGTTCCATTTATTGAAGAAGCGTCATAAAAAACATAGCCAGAGCATCCACAGAAACAGCCAACACGTGTTTTGTCCGTACAACAAATCCGTACCCAGACTTTCTCAAGGCTAAATAGAAAATTGGAAATGTAATGAATCGAGGCCTGATGTGTAGGACAAGACTTGAAGTATGATATCTTTGAGCCTATATTCAATATATGGACGATGAGAACTGAAGAACAGTCTTCTAAAAGGTAGTGTAGACTCAAAAACAGTTGTCTTAAAAGATGAAGTCCCAAAACGTCCAATGAAACCAGCTAAGTAGTCATTATGGACTAGTCATGATCCACAAACATATCAAGTAGTCATGGTCTAAATAGACGCTGTATAGTGTTAAAACAAGCAAATGGGTCCGGTCGCGTTATCATAAGGACCCATTTGCTTGTTTTCAGCCCTTAGATATTCTGTGGCTTTGCTCTCCCCACGCGACTATACAACGTGCTTACATTGACGCCAGTCCTTCACACAAGATTGGTATTGCATCTTTTCCTTGTCGGGGCTTGCATCATTCAATCTTTCTAGCCCGGGGATCTGTAGTTTTTGAGCTGCAGGGTTGACTGTATTACAGGAACTAGTGGGGTTGTCACTTCCAGAGTCGCCGTTAATGGCTTTACTGGGCTTTGATTATGACTTACCCAACACAAAAAGGGCACCTGGTTGCTTTAGGCCTTTTAATGGCAAGGAGAAGAATTGCTATGCAATGGATGAGGGAATGGCACAACGTCATGTTCTATTGTAATACTCAGGCAGACACCTACAATGCTCTCATGCTAATACAATGTAGACAGTGTGACATATGGGGGCCATATCAATTGTACTTGAACAATATGACAAATATTGAAGACGCAGATAACAATCAGAATGCAATGGAACCAGTACAAGGGGGACTTAATATAAATGTGGAATGACAGGCACGAGAAATGCCAATTAATAAAAGGGCTATCGCTTCAAACTTAATGATATTTAACAGGCTAACACTTGCGGTTTGTTGTTAGGAGGCGAAGGGTGTTCAGTGCAAAATAGAATTCACCTGGCAGAACTACTTATTAAAAAAAGAGGTATGTGCTGTTATGTCTCCATGTATGATCCATGTTTTGCTTCTCTCTCCAGGCTCCACCTAATGCATATTTACACTCTCACCATATAGAAATGTTTATCATTTACTCAAGCTGTAATTGGTACTACTAGGTATTATACTGTATGTATATGTATATATATATATATATATATATTACCTACTGGCGGTCGCCAGTAGGTATATATAGTTAGGATTTTTTCCCTATGGGATTTTTGAAAATTCTATGTCTAATAACTTTGGCGTTTGTGGACGGAATCGGCTGAAATTTTCAGGAAAATGGCACATTTTGTTTCTGAGCAGCCCTTGAAAATTTGGGGGGGTTTTGTCGAGGGGGGGCCGAGAAAAAAGGGGGGTCCCAAAACGCGTTTTTCCCATGTTAATTTCCATAGGGCGGTTGGACTCACTTTTAGCTCGAACGGCTGAATGGATTTGCACGAAACTTGGCAAAATTGTAGGGACTGTTAGCCCGATGTGCCTTTGCTAGGTCTCAATATATGTGCTCCAGTAGTTTTTGAGAAATTAACGTTCAAAACAAGATATATATCTGTAACAGCGCTCCGGGCAGCGATCCGGTCCGCTTACTTTTCGCGAAACGGAACTTTGCGCGCAGAAAGCTGATTGGCTCTCCGGTGTCTGTCAACATTCTAAACAGTCCGGAGCGGCCGCCATCTTATCTCTCGGTAGGATCGAGAGAGAAGAAGAGGTGAAAAACGAAGGGGGAATTTATTGAAAGGGGGCAAGGTATACCCCTCTTGACCCCCTAGGAATGTTGTTGGGGTTATTAAAGGGTCCCGTGGGGAAAATAAAAAAAAAATGATTTTTCACGGTAGAAGCGCTTCACGGGCCGCGAACTGGGCCGCAAACTGGTAGCGAAACGGGAATTCGCCATTTTGTGCTTCGTTTTAATTGTTTAGAGACAAAAATTATCGCCGCACATTGGCCACAATGCATGAATATCGCTGAAAAGTCAGCGATATTCATGCATTATCCAGCAAATGCTCTTAGCCATGTTATCCACCTTCCATTGGATAACAGAAAGCTGATTGGCTCTCCGGTGTCTGTCAACATTCTAAACAGTCCGGAGCGGCCGCCATCTTATCTCTCGGTAGGATCGAGAGAGAAGAAGAGGTGAAAAACGAAGGGGGAATTTATTGAAAGGGGGCAAGGTATACCCCTCTTGACCCCCTAGGAATGTTGTTGGGGTTATTAAAGGGTCCCGTGGGGAAAATAAAAAAAAAATGATTTTTCACGGTAGAAGCGCTTCACGGGCCGCGAACTGGGCCGCAAACTGGTGGCGAAACGGGAATTCGCCATTTTGTGCTTCGTTTTAATTGTTTAGAGACAAAAATTATCGCCGCACATCGGCCACAATGCATGAATATCGCTGAAAAGTCAGCGATATTCATGCATTATCCAGCAAATGCTCTTAGCCATGTTATCCACCTTCCATTGGATAACATGGCTAAAAACTGCTCTGTGCGTGAGCTTTTTTTTTTTTTTTTGCTGCGTGACGTTTGTTAACGTTTGATTCGATGGAAATCAGGAAGTGTTGACCACCATTTTGTCACTGCGAGTAAATATTTTGTTATAAATGAATCCTTATTGATAAACATTGTCTGCGCCATCTTGCGTTTTTGTCCAATGCCACAATTTTGTCGTGCACGGCAGCCATTTTAGATGCCTTGACCAGGGCCACTCTCTGCACGCCGCCGATCCTCAGCATGGCTCCCCACCCTCGCAAGCATCTCCCCCACGCACTGGTCACCCCCGCTCTTTCTCTCATGCATGGGCCATATACTTCCCCCCATCTGCGCTGCTCTTCTCTGAGAATCACACCCTGTGCCCGCCCGACACCTCCCTTTCACCCTATTCACTACCGCACCCTCTGACACTCCTCTTCCTCTGTGTCCGATTGTCCAGGCCGGACCCAGGCTATCACCTAGCCCTGCGGATGTAGTTTATGGCCCCAGCTGTAGAGTATCCAGACATGCCAACCTTCCCGATTCAGGCGTGAGACTACTGATTTCAGTGCTAGTCTCCCGCCTCCCGATTCCTGCAAGCAAAAACCCGGGGGCATATTACCAACAACTAGCGATAATTTTTGTCTCTAACTTGTTTAGAGACAAAAATTATCGCCGCACATCGGCGAATTTTATCGCACATAAACCTCGCTATTAGCAAGGTTTATCGCAAATGCGATAAAAAACGGCCGCAATGCATGAATATCGTTGAAAAGTCAGCGATATTCATGCATTATCCAGCAAATGCTCTTAGCCATGTTATCCACTTCCCATTGGATAACATGGCTAAAACTGCTCAGGGCAGGTGTTAGGTTTTGGAGATATTCGCGCTTAGCGCGAATATCTCCAAAAGTTGGTAATAGGAGATAGCGATGGTTAGGGACTGTTTCCAGTCGCTAAAATCTTGGCACGCCCACTTTGCATGTCATTAGTGATAAATATCACTGATATGCAAAGCGGGGCCCAAGATGGTCGCTATCTCCTTTTAGCTGTCACTAACTGGTGTTAGCGACAGCTTGGTAATAGGGAGATAATTTTATCTCTTTTTTTTTTGGCTTTTAAAGCCAAAAAAGCGGAAATAACCCCCCTTGATAATATGCCCCATGATTTCTCGGGGGTTTCAGCTGACAGGGCTTGGTATTGTGTTACGTGCTAATTCTTCCAGGAAACGTCAGAGGGTCGATGCAGGGGTTCTAGAAGGGGTGATAAACCATTTAAGCCTCATGAACAAGCGCATGGTCTTTTAAAGATTTATGAAGTACTCGGGGCGGCGGTGTGTGTGTGCCCTCTTTCAGGAGCGGGCGGGGGGGGCACTGCCAGCAACTTGCCATGCCAGGCAGTGTTCAACACGTGCATCACCCTTTCTCTGCCTGCTATTGCGCTCCATGCTTCGGAAAGGTAAGAAAAAGAACGTGCATTTGAGTTTGAAATGTCCGATCTTGTAGCAGTACACTTGCAAAGCCCACACATGACAATAATCCGATTCAAGGCCCCATTCACCCGATTTTTTAAACATATATAGCACTCCAACAAAGTTAGATTTTAAAACTTTATTAACATTTAACTATAATGAACGGAACAAAAACTGTAAAAACATTTAAACATTTTTCACCCAAAAAAGCAACAATGGTCAGAAGCTGTCTTTTGTGCGAATAGTCCCAAGGCAGCACAACGTGCAGAGTTCTGGACGGCACCCAGGTGATGTCGCCTGGGTGCCGCACTGGTTTTGGTATCCTACAATGCTGCTCCGAAAATTGACGTGGGGCGTCCCGGGTGGTGCGGGGGGAGGCCTCGTCAGTAGCAGTCTGTTGTGCGAATAGTCCCAAGGCAGCAGAACGCGCTGAGATGTTGATGGCACCCAGGTGATGTCCAGTAAACTGACGCACTGGTTTTGGTATCCTACAATGCTGCTCCGAAAATTTGCGTGCGGCGGCCCGGGGGGGGGGGGGGGGGCGCGTGGGGGAGGCGGCGTGAACGGGCCTCCCCAGGTGGCGGCCATCCAGCTGAGTTGCGCCCGCTCTTGCGGCTACAGCGTCTCGCTCACCATGTTGTTGAGTTGCTCCCACTCTTGCAGTGCAGCGATAGGCGCCTGCCACATGACTCTTAAAATGGCGGACGGCTCTTCGGTTTTGGGCCTGGTCCACTGAAATGGCCCTGGGACACCTTGGAACTCGGACGCTTGCCTGCTAGGGCTTGGGCTCCATTCTCGAAAAGCGTCCCCTCAGCCGTGAAGATTCTACAAAAGTCTTGGGGGCCCCCGACTCCCGCAGGCTTCCGGTGGGGAGCGGCTGCCATGATTGCTCGCGGAATGACCACGACGGAGCCACGAGATGGTGGTGCTCTCATGCTGACGCCAGCTTCAGTCTGAATGATCCAGAAACAAGGTGGGGCTTTCATCGTTTGGGAAAAAAAAATGTTCTAAACTAATGAAAAGTGTTATTTTTAGGTCATATGACCAAGCCTTCCATCTTTAGGAAACCAAAAGTAAAATGATCCAATGAAAAGTTTTATAAACAAGTCACATGACCTGTTATGCGGCATAGGGCTACAAAAAGCGTAGAAAATCCGTTGGCACGTGAGGCGGCGTCAGTAGCGGACCGATGTGCGAATAGGCCGAAGGCAGCACAACGCGCTGAGATCCGGATGGCACCGAGGTGGTGTCAAGCAAATTGCCGCACTGGTGTGGCCATCCTACAATGCTGCGCCGAAAGACGGCATGTCCAGCTGAGTTCCGGTCACTCGTGCGGTACAGTGAGTCGAACGTGCCGAGATCCGGATGGCACCGAGGTTGTGTCCAGCAAGTTGCCGCACTGGTGTGGCCATCCTACAATGCTGTGCCGAAAGTCGGCGTGGGGTGCCCCGTTGGCTTATGAGGTGATGTCAGTAGTGGACCGATGTGTGAATAGGTCGGAACCAGCACAAGGCGCCAAGATCCGAATGACAAGTCCTGGATATTGAGTGCCATAGTTGAGAGTTCTGAGCAGTGCTTGTAAGACTATCTGAAGCTTATTTGCACCTGCTGCAGCTTCACTGTTGCCCAAGGTGGTGTCCAGCAAATTGCTGCAGTGGTGTGGCCATCCTACAATGCTGCGCCGAAAGACGGCGTGACCAGCTGAGTTCCGGTCACTCTTGCGGTACAGTGACTCGAACGCTCCGAGATCCGGATGGCACCGAGGTGGTGTCCAGCAAGTTGCCGCACTGGTGTGGCCATCCTACAATGCTGCGCCGAAAGTCAGTGTGGGGTGCCCCGTTGGCTTATGAGGTGATGTCAGTAGTGGACCGATGTGTGAATAGGTCGGAAGCAGCACAAGGCGCCCTGCACTGTTGAGCTTTTTTCAATGCCTGTTTTTTGTTGTTTCCCCTCCATCAAAAACAAAAAAAAAATATAAAACTGTGCAAAAATACAAAAAAATGTTTAGAAAAGCAGTGCTTGTAAGACTGTCTGAAGCTCTTTTGCACCTGCTGCAGCTTCACTATTGCCCTGGTGTGGACAAAGATCGCCCATGACTTAGGCTGATTGAGAGTTTGTAGAAAAATGGCTTCAGATTTTCCACATATTACTCTTCAACATTCTTCCTAAATGTAACAATGTGAGACTCACTAGGAGAACGGCTGTTTATCTTTCCTTTCAAAATGCTGCCAACAATATTTTCTGAATGGAAGACACCATCTTGTAGCATAAAGGGCCGAAAGGGGTTCTGGTCTGGCCGATTGTTGGTGGAGACATTTTGACTATATCTTGGACCTGCTCGGCCTCGCCCAAAATGGCGCCGGTATAAATGGGACTCGTAACTCCTTGCCCGCAAATGTATATCTAGAAAATTTTATTGTAAGTGGCCCTGTCTTATTTTAATTACAAAATGTACGTCCACCGATTCCGCAACTGTTAGACACCTTAGTTCTTGCAACCTAATGGCCCGCTCGTTACGTCCCTCTACAGTGTAAATGTCTCCTCATCATATACGATTTCAGTTTGCTCCGTGGCCGGCCCAGGTGGTTATAGGCCCGTATTTGTATACTGACATTTTCACAATAAAGGTTTTTAAATCAAACACAGTAGTAGTATTTACATTGGTAAAGTTTTTACTTTTAGTCACTGTTTTCGAATCAGTAAAAGGCAAGTGAAATAAAGCAGTCCAATTACATGACGGATAAAAGGTATAATATGTAGGAACGTAGTAAAGATAAATGGTCAAGGGCAGTTGTGTTTTCCACTCCTGCAACATAAAGTGATCGATAAGAATCTGATAATCAGGCGTATCGGCGACTAAGACAGTAGGCCCAGTCTCTTTTACTCAACGGCTCCGTCATGGAACGAAGAAACACCCTTTTTCTCGAAAAAGGAATATATTTTACTTGCAGGACAGTTGTAAATTTTCCGGGAAAGTACATTAGCCTGGAATATTATAACATATATGTTTTAAAAAAAATAATGTTCGAAAAAAATAAAAAGCGTAATTTTTAGGTCATATGACCAAGCTTTTCATCATTAAAATAACAAAAGTAAAATGAACCAATGAAAAGTTTTATTAACAAGTCACATGACCTGTTATGCTTACGTTACGCGCTGCGCGCCGCGCCCCGGATCACTTCGCGGCGTGTCATATAACGCATTACGCGACAACGTAGGTCAAGAATATAGTCAAAATGTCTCCACCAACCAGCGTTCGGAACACAACCCCTTTCAGCAGTCCAAAAAGTTCTGTTAAATGACAACAGAGGGGAGAGGCAACAAGAACCATCAGTTAAATGACAACAGAGGGGAGGGCAAGTTCTTCTCTTCCGGGTCATGTTGGGGCGCTACCGGAACTGATCGAATTGGTAGTCTACAGTGTTTCTGGATGTTTCAGACTAAAGCTGGCGTCAGCATGAGAGCACTACCATCTCGTAGCTCCGTCGTGGCCATTCCACGAGCAATCATGGCAGCCGCTCCCCACCAGAAGCCTGCGGGAGTCGGGGGCCCCCAAGACTAGAATCTTCACGGCTGAGGGGACGCTTTCGAGAATGGGACCCAAGCCCTATCAGGGAAGCGTCCGAGTTCCAAGGTGTCCCAGGGCCATTTTAGTGGACCAGGCCCAAAACCGAAGAGCCGGCCGCCATTTTGAGAGTCCTGTGGCAGCCGCCTATCGCTGCACCGCAAGAGCGGGAGCAACTTAACTACATGGTGAGTGAGACGCTGTAGTCGCAAGAGCGGGCGGTAAACAGCTGAATGGCGGAAGAGGCACAGTGTAGCAAAAGCGGGCGGAATGGCAACTAAAACGGTAAAGGGGCGCCCCACTACAGCGTGTCTTCAGGTCAAACGGATTGTGGGACAAAGTCCAGAATAGAAGAGTCATCAAAAGGCAAAAAGTTCCGCCGGACCCCGGGAGCCGGCCGCCTATGTCGGGGGCGATCTCAGGCTACACCAGTGCTATAAGACTTGGGGAGGGGGTCGGAGCCAAGCGTCTTCTCCGAGTCCGTGTCATCACACCGCCCCTCGGGGGCCTCCGTCAAGCGGTTTAGGGAGGTACCATATAACATTGTTTTCAAATGCAGTCAGGTCCACAAACGACCCTCACTTACTTTGAGAATAGTGAAGCTGCAGTAGGTGGAAATAAGCTTCAGACAGTCTTACAAGCACTGCTTTTGTAAACATTTTTTGTTTTTTTTGTATTTTTGCACAGTTTTATATTTTTTTTTGTTTTTGATGGAGGGGAAACAACAAAGCACAGGCATTGAATAAGGCTCAAACTCAGAACTCTGAACTATGGCACCCAATATCCAGGACTTTCCATCCGGATCTTGGCGCCTTGTGCTGCTTCCGACCTATTCACACATCGGTCCACTACTGACATCATCTTATAAACCAACGTTATGTAAATAGTTATTTAATAAAATGTTTTACCCTGTTTCTTTGCTGGTGTGTTGTCTATATTTTTAATATTTGCATAGGGTTTGTCGTTATTTTGGGCGGGATGGGTGACGGAGCCGAGCTGTCTTGCAGCCCTCATGAAATCAATCAAATGGAGAGACAAGCAGGCAGGACGGATTACAACGGGGGTAAAGGCCTGCGTTAACTACTCTTCACTATCTGCAAAGAGAGAGTACTACTAAGAGAAAAGAGGGGAGGGGGGCAGCGTTCAAAGCACATCAGCGTGCATAAATACGAAAATGTTTTTATCTATCATGTACTTGACATTTTAAAGCTTTTCATATTTGCTATTAAAAAACCAATGAAATTCACAGAAAAAACCATAGGTTATAGTGGATATATAGTTAGGAATTTGCATTTACAAAACCTTGAAAATTCAATGAAAAAACCATTGGTTTTAGGCCATATATAGTTAGGAATTTGCATTTACAAAACCTTGAAAATTCAATGAAAAAACCATTGGTTTTAGGCCATATATAGTTAGGGATTTGCATTTACAAAACCTTATTTTACTCGCATAAAACCATTGAAATTCCATATATAGTTATAAGCGCTAACTATATATCGCGCACCCGCAATCCACTGCTGATGATGTCACATATTACATCATTCATGACATGGTTAGTGACATCACTGATGACATCACTGATGACATCTCAAATGACATCACTGATGACATCACTGAAAACATCTCATTTGACATGACTGATAACATCACTGATGATATCATTTATGTGATAATACCATGAACCTCTTCAGACTCTAATATAACCTTAGATACAATCAGTGTAAACAGACACTCACAGACTGTCACTCATCCATGGAGTTACTCACACACCTAGTCAGTTATGCCAAAAATCAATCACACCTCCATTTTCTCAACTATACAGTTATACACACCTTACTTATTCAAACATATACTAACACATATTTACTTTACTCTCTTATACAATCTCTGATACATGTTCACAATGATCCATACAGCCACTCACACATTCACTGGCTCTTATGCACAGTTATTTATAGATGTCAACTCTCACATGTACTGTGTTTTACATATGTACTTAATTTGACATGTAGCACTGAGATATCCATTCACTCACTAATACACTCATGCACAGTCAACCGCCCATACAGCTGTTTGCACATGCACTTTTGAATCTATACATATAGTGAATCAACTATTCACACATCTATGTACAGAGTCACACACCTTCCAGGCACCCATACACACACACTCAGTTTCCCATACAAATACTTGGACAACCAATCAATAACCCATACAGTTACTCATATAGCTACTGATCAACATATGCAGCAGTTTGTAGAACAACAGATATAATGATGCACAAATTAAAACAGTTTAGTCACTAACCCATGCACTCAGTGAGACACATTTAATCACTCACTCAATCAGTCAATCAGTCATGCACCTAGTAAATCCTTCATCCAGACACTTATATATCCACTCATTCTTCAATATGTAAAACATATTTTAACTTTACAGAAACATACAGTCACTGGATGTTGTAATCAGTGATGTCATCAGTGATGTCATTTGAGATGTCATCAGTGATGTCATCAGTGATGTCACTAACCATGTCATGAATGATGTAATATGTGACATCATCAGCAGTGGATTGCGGGTGCGCGATATATAGTTAGCGCTTATAACTATATATGGAATTTCAATGGTTTTATGCGAGTAAAATAAGGTTTTGTAAATGCAAATCCCTAACTATATATGGCCTAAAACCAATGGTTTTTTCATTGAATATATATATATATATATATATATATATATATATATATATATATTACCAACTGGCGGTCGCCAGTAGGTATATATAGTTAGGATTTTTTCTCTATGGGACTTTTGAAAATTCTATGTCTAATAACTTTGGCGTTTGTGGACGGAATCGGCTGAAATTTTCAGGAAAACTGCACATTTTGTTTCTGAGCAGCCCCTGAAAATGTGGGGGGGGTTCGTCAAGGGGGGGCCGAGAAAAAAGGGGGGTCCCAAAACGCGTTTTTCCCATGTTAATTTCCATAGGGCGGTTGGCCTCACTTTTAGCCCGAACGGCTGAATGGATTTCCACGAAACTTGGCAAAATTGTAGGGACTGTTAGCCCGATGTGCCTTTGCTAGGTCTCAATATATGTGCTTCAGTGGATTTTGAGAAAATAACGTTCAAAAAAAGATATATATCTGTAACAGCGCTCCGGGCTGCGCTCCGGTTCGCGTACTTTTCGCGTAACGGAACTTTGCGATGCGAAGCTGATTGGCTCTCTGGTGTCTGTCAACATTCTAAACAGTCCGGAGCGGCCGCCATCTTGTCTCTCGGTAGGATCGAGCGTGGGAAGCGCCTAGTCCGCGAACCGGAAAGCATTCTGGGCAGCGTACTATAAGGAAAAAAAGAATGATAGACTTTTCAAAAACTGTATGTTAATTGTTTGTTGTTTTTGTTGATTATTTTTTCTTTTCTTTTTTTTTAAGCATTTTTTTTATTGTGATTGTGTCTCATAATTTATTAAACTTTCTAACATTTCACTGTCAGAAATTTCATAATTCTCAATGAATATACTTTGAAGTCTTTGAGGGTGTAAAATGTCCTCATTTTTAAGGAGGTTATCCACTGCTTCCACAGATTGCAGTAGTTCCTGGTCCCTACTTTCATCCATAAATTCATTTTCTTGGCTGCTCTCTTGCAGTTCAATTTTAAATACAACTTCCTGTTCGCCTTCCATTTTGCCTGAAATTTGGATACAAAATATATATATTAGTAGAGATAGGGCACTATTGGGATTAATTTTAGATAGGCAGTTTTTATCAGTGATTTTATCTTTTGGCAGTGTATAGTTTCAGAGTGGAAGTAGGACTATAAAAAAGTGTATGTGATTTAACCAAGAGAAGCCTAACTCCATCCATAACTATAACAAAGAAGTCTATCTAAATCTATAACTACTACAGAGGGATAGTATATAACTATCAGAAAAAGTTTACCATATTAACTTATAGTGCACAATATACTTCAGTTTTAAAAATAACAACTTACCTTCACAAACAAGTTGAAGTGTTTAGTGATTATTCAAATGTAAGGTACAACAAGAAGTAGCAATCAAAATGGCTGTGTTTCCTTCTCTTCCTTTATATATATTCAGGTATATAACCAATCAAATGTCAGGTAATAAAAGTAGAAAATGAAAGTAACATTTTCATTGGTTGTCAATTCCAACACTTTAGATGTGTTTTGTGAAGTAATTTACCTCACGGTATTTAGAGAGGTCTACAGGCTTAATGGCTAAATGGAATTTCAATCAAATTTGTGAAAATGAAAGGGATTGGTATGTAGTATGAGCTAATGTATATTTGGTGAGAGTGTCTCCAGTCGTTTTTCTGTGAATTACTTTCCCACCTTTTTTATTGGCCCGCTTCCCGGTATGCGTTCCGGTCCGCAAACCAGCAGCGTTACGGGAGTCCACCATTTTGTGTTTCGGTCGAATCAAGATACAAGATGGAGGGCAAATAATGTTCTGAATGGGTAGAAGGGGGCACGGTAGATGTATCTTGACCCCCTAGGTTTTCTGAGGGTGGCTGAGGAGGACCATATGTGCAGGAAAAAAACATTTTTTTTTTAATTTTGCGCGGTTAGCTTCCAGTTCGCGTACCGGGTAGCGCTCTTTGAGCGTAGTTTGAAGAAAATTAGAGAAAAAAGTTAGAGAAAAATAATAATTGTGAGTGATCAGATGTAGGGTAGCTCTGAGAAGAGCTTTTGAGTTTATGGTACATTTTGGTACTTATAAGTAGGTACCAATGCACAGTCTTAAATTCAAAATGAAAATTCTGTTGCCCTCATCTGAGAAGTGAACTCCATCTCCTCTGTAGATATCTTGCATGTAGTAACGCAAGTTATTGTTGTACATGGAGCCCATTCCATGGTCTCTCATGTAAGCTGAAACAGATTTGTTTACATGCTTCCTCGACTTCTCAATTTGTGGACAAAATTGGTTGGACCACCTCCATTTCTGTCTTTGGCATATATTTGAATATACCAAGGCAGTTTGAGGAAAAAGTGCCATTAATTGCTCAAAGGTGTCCTTTAAAAGCATTTCCAGACCTACCCCAGTCAAAGTGCCCAAATCATTACCTCCACAGTGCACAATTAACAGGTCAGGTTTTGGCAAATGCATAAAGGTTTTCACCAATGGTATCAATTGGTGACATTTCAATCCTCTTTGGCCCAACCACTTAATTTCCACATCTTGTAAATTGAGGTTAGGTAAATTTCTGTTCTCAGCATACCTTTGAGCCCAGTAGATGTAACTATGTCCAACAATCCAGACATTAAACATGGTGGGAGAAGGTTGTGCTGCAGTCAGATGAAGTGTGGTAATGAAAGGGCAGTTGAAACAGTAGGAGTTTGTAAAGAAAAAAAACTGTGGATTTCCAGTGCTAATGATTCATTAGCAGTGATTGGTGCATTTCCATTTCTGAAAACAGAAAGTTAGGGTGCATGAATGTGTTCTTTGAAAGATGTAATTTGAATGGTCAAGGAAAAAACATTTAATGAAAGATTGCACTGGATACGCAGGTGCACTGAGAGTTCAGAGTTCAATTGAAACATTGTTGTGTGAACTTGCAAACATGAGAGGTCTTTCAGGAGGTGGTTGCTAAGCAAAATAGGCAGAGAGGGCAGAGGGGGGAAGGGTTTTGATTTGAAAAAAGTGAGGGAAGAGTTATGATTGGCTAATATGAGAGATATGTGTAATGAATATCAGCATTTCTGTGCTTTCTATAGCTGCAGCCTCTGGAGTGCATCCTCTTTGTTCTGCTGAAGACAATTTGGTGTATTTTTGAGACTGTTTTGAAACTCAAAAAGTATTTGCTAAGGTGAGAAAAGATTTATTTAATTTAGATAGAGAATAGTATGATTTAAGGAGAAAATGATGAAGAAAGCTGTGTTTTTAAAATGTGGCTTTGTCTCAAGTGATATACAAATAGATTTTGATTCCTTGAGAAATTGTAATTGCATATTCTGTGTAGAAATCTGGCATGCAGTAACACAAGTTATTGTTGTACATGGAGCCCACTCCATGGTCTCTCATGTAAGCTGAAACAGATATGTTGTGTTTAAAAACGATTTTTGAAAACAATTACATTTCTGGATATGTTCTGCTAGAGCTTCATAGGTTGTTTGGGCCATATTTATAAGGCATTTGAGTGTCTCTGATGTTATTGTTCCCATTTTAATTGAAGAGCTTTCTCTATGGGGCAAGTTTCTTGTAAATACGCTCCCACCTGTGCTTGGCAAATTTAGATTTTGATTATGGGAGTTACATAGCCATGTTAAAAATGTCCCAAAAATGGTGCAAGGGCATTCAAAAAAACGCTTTCATGTGTCTTAAGGACATTTTCAGTCATTTCCGACTGAATGTAGGTATACAATTGATTTATATGCTGTGTTTAAAAAGGATTTTTTGAAATCAATTACATTTCTGGATATGTACTGCTAGAACTTCATAGGTTGTTTGGGCCATATTTATAAGGCATTTGAGTGTCTCTGATGTTATTGTTCCCATTTTAAATGGAAAGCGTTCTTCATGGGGCAAGTTTCTTGTAAATACGCTCCCACCTGTGCTTGGTAAATTTAGATTTTGATTATGGGAGTTACATAGCCATGTTAAAAATGTCCCAAAAATGGTGCAAGGGCATTCAAAAAAACGCTTTCATGTGTCTTAAGGACATTTTCAGTCATTTCCGACTGAATGTAGGTATACAATTGATTTATATGCTGTGTTTAAAAACGATTTTTTGAAATCAATTACATTTCTAGATATGTACTGCTAGAGCTTCATAGGTTTGGGACATATTTATAAGGCATTTGAGTGTCTATGATGTTATTTTTCCCTTTTTAAATGGAAAGCGTTCTTCATGGGGCAAGTTTCTTGTAAATACGCTCCCACCTGTGCTTGGCAAATTTAGATTTTGATTATGGGAGTTACTTAGCCATGTTAAAAATGTCCCAAAAATGATGCAAGGGCATTCAAAAAAATGCTTTCATGTGTCTTAAGGACATTTTTAGTCATTTCCAACTGAATGTAGGTATACAATTGATTTATATGTTGTGTTTAAAAAAGAGTTTTTGAATTCAATTACATTTCTGGATATGTACTACAAGAGCTTCATAGGTTGTTTGGGCCATATTTATAAGGCATTTGAGTGTCTATGATGTTATTTTTCCCTTTTTAAATGGAAAGCGTTCTTCATGGGGCAAGTTTCTTGTAAATACGCTCCCACCTGTGCTTGGCAAATTTAGATTTTGATTATGGGAGTTACTTAGCCATGTTAAAAATGTCCCAAAAATGATGCAAGGGCATTCAAAAAAACGCTTTCATGTGTCTTAAGGACATTTTCAGTCATTTCCGACTGAATGTAGGTATACAATTGATTTATATGTTGTGTTTAAAAATGAGTTTTTGAATTCAATTACATTTCTGGATATGTACTGCTAGAGCTTCATAAGTTGTTTGGGCCATATTTATAAGGCATTTGAGTGTCTATGATGTTATTTTCCCTTTTTAAATGGAAAGCGTTCTCCATGGGGCAAGTTTCTTGTAAATATGCTCCCACCTATGCTTGGCAAATTTAGATTTTGATTATGGGAGTTACATAGCCATGTTAAAAATGACCCAAAAATGGTGCAAGGGCAATCAAAAAAACGCTTTCATGTGTCTTAAGGACATTTTAAGTCAATGAGGAAACACAGGTGATGTAATTCTGAAATGAGGAAAAGAAACTCCACATTTTTCAATTATATCACTAGTGTTTCCTAAGTTTATGAATGACATTGTGCAGATGAAGTTTAGGTCTGACCACAGATTCAAAAGAGGTCTGCCCTTTGTTCAAGAGTGAAGTGGACATGACTTACTTCATTGGTAGGCCTTCATATGTATTATTTCCTTTGTTTTCTTCAACAAGCGAAAATCTCATCTGCAACCGTGTGTTGGCCTCACCTCAAACAAACAAAACAGGTGATGGACCGAATGTGGATCAATGTCACACATTCACCCCAGTCCAAAGATCTGGGCCAAAACAAACCTCTAGATAGGCCACACCTTATCGTCATCCTGAATCAATCATTTAAAATGTTAGGGAGAGATTTATGAGAGGTGTATGCCTGTTTTGTACCACTGTGCGTCACTTTTGTGACGCAGTGGTGGTGTAAAAGATTTGCTATGTTAAATAATAAGTAGGGTGTTAAGTTTTTGATGACTGTTATTCATTTACTGTTTGGTAATAGTGGTTAATAACATTTTTTATTATATTTTTCCACAGATTCAACTGCAGATCATTTCAAAATTTGAAAAATGCCAACTAAGAATCGAATTAGAAAGGCTAGAAAACGTCAAAGACAGCAGGATGATCTATTATTGCAGCAGTCCTCTCCCAAAAAAACTTGTGAAATCACCAAGAAAGCTCCGGGTAAGAGCACGAAATCATTCATAAGAAATATTTGTAGTAAAAAAAGTTTTTCAACAAAAAATGTTTCAGTCCAGAAAAAGAGAAGCAATTTAAATGGAAAGGAAAGACCAATTAAAAATGTTACTGCTAGAGCAAGAGATAACTCTGTGCATGATAGTAGAAGGAAACAACAGTTTAGGGACATTCGAAAACGAATGTTCCGCAACAGGATAATAGTTAATTTATTAAAAAATATTAAGAAAGGCCAACAGAAAGTGGCATTTTATAAGAAAAAGAAAAATGTAGAGAAAATTATTGATCATGCTTTCGAAATTAAGCGAAAGTTATTTATTTTGGTAATCAATAGAATTAGGACACTAAGCAAGGTAATTTCTGATTTCAAATCAAATAGTAGATGGAAGAGAGTAGTAAATCGTAGTAACTTTTGTGAAGTTTTTTCCGGAGAATGGATGCATAGTTCAAGTTGTGAGGCATTTTTTAATGAGGAGAGTTATTTTCAGGATAATGATTTGGTGTTTGCAGTTGACACCAGTGGTCGAGCTTATGAAGTGAAGGATGGTTGTCCAGTTGAAAAAGAAAAACTTGATTCCATCAATTTGCTTTGTGATTTTGTACGGACATTTAATAAGAAAAGTTTGAAGCAGAAAATGAAGTTGTTGCAAGAATTAGATCCTTGCAGAGTGAGACAAATGACAGGTTTGCGTGGTCATTCACTGGCTTGTCTTTCCAGGAGAGTATGCCAGAGTGTTTTTCATCATTTCAGGATGCTAGCAGTGCATCATAATAAAGTGAGGAAATTAGTGAGAATGTTGTATCATGCTAAGAGTCCAGCAATTATGCTTAAACAATTATGTGCTGCTCTTTTGCATGGTTCTGAAATAGATGTCAAGAATATTTGTGAAGAAATTGAGTTTTGTTACTTTGGACGTAAAGATGAGAATGTTCAAATTGACCCAGAAGTAGAGGGTAATGTTGAAGATAATGTACAGGTTTCTAGTACAGATAAATTTCAGAAGGAAATTGCCACGTTTCAGATGAAATCAAGTGAGAGGCCTAATTGCACTTGTGTGTGTTGTCGACGCACTTATTACAAGAATCAGATTAAGTTAGTGGATTTATATGCAAAAAGTGAAAGGGAAAATAATAGTGAATGGAAGGATTTTGTCACATACTTGATGGTAGAAAATTATTTTGATTTGGGATCGGATCAACGTGTGTGTACTTATTGTTGTAACAAATTAAACCAAAACCAGATGCCTGCTAGGGCGGTTCATAATAATCTGGAATTGGTTGAGATTCCTTCTGAATTGAAGGATTTAAATACTTATGAATCTATTTTGATTCAAAGTATCCATCCCTTTCAGGCTATTGTAAGAATGGAGCCAAAGACAGGGAAGTTGCCTCCATCAGATTTACAGAGAGGATTAAAGGGAAGAGTTGTTTATTTGCCTCTAGATTTGAACAAAAACATTAACACAATTGGAGTAGAAAAAGTGGAAGAGGAACCTCTGGTTATCTTGGTTAATGGGGTTCCGACAAAGAATAAGAAAATATGGCAAGATTTAGTGGATGTTAGGAAAGTCAAAAAGGCAACATTGTATTTGAAGAAAAATAATAAGTACTATAAGAATGTATATGTTGCAGAAGAGGAAGTAAGTGATTAAGAGGATAGCGATTTGTGTGCTGGCCAAATTGAGAAAGTAGAGGCCTCTAAAAGTGAAGAAATATATGAACATTATAGTGTTCATCCTTTGCATTCCAAGGAAGTCATGGGGAATGCTATTGAGTTGTTTCAAATGAAACAAGCCAAAGGGAGTCCCATTAGTGTTTGGGAGGAAAGTTTGGAAGCTCGGTGTTTCCCACAGCTATTTCCCACAGGTCAAGGAGGAAGATATGATGAGCGACCTCATCAAATTCCTGCGTCTGAATACCGGACTTTACGATTGTATGCAGAAGATCCTAGGTTTCGTCAATGCATTCCCTATTTGTTTCATCTCCTGTTTGAAAGCGATCTGTCTGGACTGTCATATGCAGTGAACCACATCTTAAAAAGTGGTATACAGATGCGAAACATCTCGGCAAGTGACTTTATGCATAAAGTCAATGTCCAAGACAGTATTTTGGATTCTCACCTAATTATTCTCATGGCGTGTCAGCGTGGTACTAAGGAGTACTGGTACCGTCGTCATGGTGATTTAAAATGTATGCTGAGGAACTTAGGAACTCCAACATGGTTCCTCACTCTGAGCTGTGCCGAGTATGGCTGGGAAGACTTACTTGAATTTCTACGAGAGGCAAATGGAAATATTGAAAACATTGAATTCAAGACACCTGGAGAACTGTGTTCTTTGGATCCAGTGAATGTATGCAGGTACTTCAATCATAGATTTGAACTATGATGTCTTTTATCACAAATAAGAAGAATCCACCTCTTGGAGAGGTGTTGGATTTCTTCTGGAGAAAGGAGTACCAAGCAAGAGGTGCTCCTCATATACATATGCTGCTGTGGATCAAGGATGCACCTAAATTTGGAACAGATCCGGATGACTTAGTGATGAGTTTCATAGAACAGTATTCTACGTGTGCTGTTCCAAACGCAACGGAGAAGGAAAGCCTAAGAGAACAAGTTCTACGTTTCCAAAGCCATCGTTGTGGAAAGTACTGTCGTCGTAAATTCAGAAACAAGGACAAATTCTACACCAAATGTCGTTTCAACTTTCCACGACCGGTGATTTCTAAAGGAAGAGTGAACAGTTTGATGTCTTCTCTGCGACATAATGTGACGAGGAAATCACCCAAAAATACATACAATTTGAAAAGGAACGAAGAGTCCAAGTACATCAACGACTACAACCCAGTGATTTTGTCCATGTGGAATGCTAACATGGATATACAGTTTGTGGCTGACAACTGTATGGCTGTGGCTCGGTATGTGACATCTTACATCACCAAAAAAGAAAAGACAGAATTGAAGGATATGTGGGAGGACATTTCCCATGAAAAAAGCCTCAGCAAGAAGTTGTACAGTTTCAGTCTGAAGATGTTGTCGCATCGAGAAATCGGAGCTTACGAATGTTCTGACCGGTTGTCTTCAGCAAGTCTCTATGCCAAATCCAGGAGTATCGTTTGGGCGAGTCTTGGTCTTGCTGCAACGCGAAATCGAGTTCTAAAACCTGTCCGGGAAATTGAGTATTTGGCGGAAAAGGAACCAAACAGTACCGACATTTTGAAGACCAACATGTTGGATACATAATATCCAAATCGAAGCAGTCACCTTGAGAATGTTTGTCTATATGAGGTTCTACAAAATTATATATTCAAGAGGAAAATCAAAGAAGATATTGAGAAAGGAGTGTATGCTGTAATTGGAAGTGAGGGATGTCTGGTCAAGCAAAGAAAATGCCAATTAGTAAACCATCGAAAATTGAGTGGCGAATCTCCAGAAAAAAAGGAGTTTTTCTATTTAGCACTTTTGCAACTTTTCAAGCCTTGGCGTGCAGAAGAGGAACTGCTTGGAGATTTCCTCTGTTACGAAGACTCTTTCACTGCCGCTAAGGAGACCATAGAATGTCCTGCTTTTCCCAAATATCAAGAAATGTTGACTTTGGAAATTGAGCAGGAAGCAACGATTGCAGCCGAGATTGCCAGAGACAGTTCTCAGGACAGTCAGAGTTCTGTTTCATTGAGTCAGGATCCACTGGGAGGACCTATTATCGAAAATGAAGCTGCCACTGCTATGAATGAAGTGGAAAGAGCCATGGCACATGCTCAGGAGGATTCAGTTAACTTAGAAGACTTGGAAAAACAACTCAACGTTGAGCAGAGGAAAATATATGATGAAGTTACAAAGCAAATTGATCATGGATTAAGTCATGAGAAGAAAGAGTGCTCATGTACGTCGTTGAAGCCTGTCCGACTGTACGTGAGTGGAGAAGCGGGAACTGGAAAAAGTTTCCTTATTAAAGCAATTTCTTGTTATTTGCAGGAAAGGACTGAGTCATCGCTGTCTTGTGTTGTCACCGCTCCTACTGGACTGGCAGCACATAACATTAAAGGTATTACTTTGCATCGTCTACTGATGCTGCCAGTGGAGCATGACAACAAATTACAATACCACAAGTTATCTGGGGATGCTTGTTGTGAAGTTTCAAGAGTCTTGAGGAAAATGAAACTTCTTATCATTGACGAAGTAAGCATGGTTTCCAATGTCATGCTTGCCTTTGTGCATTTGAGAATGCAAGAAGTTCTTAAAACTGAGTATGATGTGTTATTTGGTGGCAAACACATCATTGTTTTCGGAGATCTTCTGCAGCTGACACCAGTAAAAGGACAACCTGTGTTCAAAATACTCACGCATGAAGATACCAGGAAGTGCCTAGGGAGCATTGGCAACGTCAATATATGGTTAAACTTCAATTATGCTGAACTGCATGGAAATATGCGTCAGGCAAAGGATGAAGATTACAAGAATATTCTACAAGATATTAGAATTGGAAAAGTGACCGAGCATGGGAAAGAAGCTTTAAATGCACGATTACTGTCAAATTTATATCCAGAACAAGACGTTGTGCCTGAGAATATTTTTCAGAAAATTACTGAGAAGAAATCCGGAATATGTTTGATGCCAACTCTTGCAGAATGTGCCATCTTCAACAACAAAATGTTGAATTTAGAAAAGCAAGAGATTGTGAAACTTGAAGCTATTGACAGAATAGAGCATATGGGATCAACAATTATTTTGTCTGAGAATTTGAAATCAAAATTGGATTCATTAGAGAAGACTATATCTAAAACAGCGGGTTTTGAAAAGACTTTGAATGTGTGTTTAAATTACCGAATCATTTTGCGAAGGAATTTACATGTTGAAAGAGGTCTGGTAAATGGATCAATGGGTAATGTTGTTGATTTTGAGAAATACAGAAGTAGAGATGGTATTGAATTTTTAAAAATTAAATTTGATGGCATTGAGGAAGTACAGCTAATTGGTCGTTGTTCTGCTAGGTTTTTGCTTGTTAAAGACTTATATGTTCGCCGTAAACAGTTTCCTGTTTGCTTGGCATATGCGGTGACAATCCATAAATCGCAAGGTTTAAGTGTAGATAGTGCATTGGTGAATATTGGCAGTTCTGTGTTCAAAGAGGGTATGGCATATGTGGCATTGTCACGAGTTAGAACTTTATCGGGATTGTACTTGATTGATTGTGATGTCACAAACATTTGTGCGGATCTAGATTGTGTTAAGGAATACAATAGGTTAAGAAGAGAGTATGCGCCACATTTGCCTCAATATTCTTTGTTTGAGAAACGTGTGGTAGGCCGTAAACGAAGAAATATCACTAATAGTAGGGAGGTTGTAGCAAAAAGCCGAAAAGTCGATGAACCGAAAATTGTAAGCAGAAAGAAAATGGATTCTGTTGAAGATGTTGTCGGTTTTCAATTTGAAAACAGTTCTGGTGTCAATTGCTATGCAAATGTAGTGGTTAATGTTCTCTTTTCACTAGAGACTTTAAAAGAACAGATTGTGAACAATTCGGAACAAAGTTTATGCTGTTTGTTGAATTCTGTGTTAGAGAAATGTAGTGCTGATAGAACGAGAGTAGAAAGTGTGTCTGAAGTTCGTTATCTGTTGGATGAATGTTCAGGTCAAACAGACTTCTCTGAAAATAATCAGCAGGATTGTCAGGAGTTTTTAATGTATATGCTTGATGTATTGCAAGATGAGGGTGTAGATGTAGATCACCTGTTTGGGCTTTCTTATCAATGGCAGCATGACTGCGAGAACTGTATGGTATCAAGTACTACTAGTGTAGACTCAGAAAGATTTATATATTTAACTTTGCCAGACAGTAAATCAGTCTCCTTTAATAAGCTAGTAAATGCAGCTGATCACAACATGGAGTGTATCCAATGTAAATCTGAAATGATGTCAACATTATTTATACGAAGATATGGCCAGTATGTCATTTTAATGATCCAACGATGTAGGCCTGATGGATCAAAATTGTCAACTTTAATAAAAAATGTTGTTGCTTCTCAGCTGTCAATATCAGGAAGGACTTTTGTAACTGTAGCAATTATCTATCACGTTGGTCCTTCAACAACATCAGGACATTACACAGCTTATTTAAAGTCTAGAAACGGCTGGTCATTCTTCAACGATTCTGTTGTAACTTTCAAAAAAAAATTGCCGTTTGACCTTAAAAATTCTTACCTGGTGTTTTTAAAACCAAAATTTTAAGGAAAGAATCTCGGGATTTGCTCTGAGGAATTGCAAAAGGTTCATGAAGTAGAGGGAATGTAAGTCTGCAATGCTGTCTAGAATATTGGTCCAAAACTTTTAATTATAATGTCATTTTAAAAATCCAACTATATAAACCTGATGCAAGTAAGTCTGCTTCATAGTAAGCAGTATCAGTGTCATAGGAAAAGTAGAACATGAGTGAGCAAGAAGGGTAAGATATTAGTAGTCCAGGATTGTGAAAGTAATCTTAAATGTTTTCTTTCTGAAAGTTGCGAAAATAGAAAATGACGGGATTTGATTACAAGAATTACAAGAGTTGTAAATCGCTCCAACATGATTTGGCCATGTGGAAACATGTGGTAGAATGTGAGAAGTCTTTTATTGTATGTAACATATTTTTCAAAACGATGGAGGTTTTCTTTCAGAAAGTGGCGGGCTGAAAATATTAATAGCACAACAGAGTGTACGCTGTTCATAGGACATCCTTCGACGTTATGGAAAGTAAGTTAATTTTAAGGAGTTTTGAATTCAGATTTCTTATGTTGTATGGGTTTTTTAAACACAATCATTTTGATTGTGTTTTTTTTTCCCCGCTGTTACATGATGAATACCTTCAAGTCACTGATTTAAGTGAAATTTGATACATTCTGAGAAGAGCAAAAATAAACCATTTAACATGTATAATTAATGTTCTACTTTTTGTACTTATGATATACATTTAGAAATGTGAGGTAGATATGGAGAAACTGAGGCTTCTGTAAGTGTCAAAGTTAATGCTTACAGTGCTGCACTTCTGGGTACTGTTTTTTTTGAAAACTGAATAGGCCTCACCTCAAAGAAACCTCTTGAAAGGACACATCTTATTTGCATCCTGAAACAATCATTTAAAATGTTAGACACAATTTTATGATGGCTTTACATCTCTTTTGCGCTGCTATTGCATCACTATTGTGAGACATCAGCAGTGCAAAAGATGCACCATGTTCCAAAATAGGCCTCACTTCATCAGCATCAAGATACTGTTTGTTTAATATATATATCTTTAGGATTGTGTAGGGGACGTAGAGAAGCAGAGGCTTCTGTAAATGTCAAAGTTGTTGAAAAACTGTTTGTTCTTGAACCTTTTCCCTTGTCTTTTCTAATTTTTAAATACATGTTTTAATATTTTTGAAATGTTTGTTCTATCTTTCGCAGATTGAAAGTATGAAAAAAGAATTGAAAAAGTTAACAAGAATTATAAGGTAAATGTTTTCTACTCTTTCTACCCGCAATCCACTGCTGATGATGTCACTGACCATGTCATGAAAGATGTAATAAGTGGACATGACTTACTTCATTGGTAGGCCTTCACATGTATTATCTCCTCTGTATTCTTCAACAAGCGTAAAATTGATCTGCAACCCTGAGTAGGCCTCACCTTAAACAAACCTCTGGAGAGACCACACCTTATCGTCATCCTGAATTATTTATTTAAAATGTAAGGGACAGATTTATGATATGTGTATGCCTCTTTTGCGCCACTGTGCGTCAGTTTTGTGACGCAGTGGCGGTGCAAAAGATTTGCTATGAGGCGTCAAAATTACAAATTGATGCATCTAGGCAAATGTGTCATGCTGTTTTAAAACCGTGCCACATGAAACCGATGCAGCAGTGATGAAAAAGATGCACCATGTTGCAAGACAGGCCTCACTTGGGGCCATATGTATCAAGCTAATTAGAATGCTTTGGCGACATATTTCTGCTGATAAAAGCTGCAAAACTTTTATTGCCTATGTTGATGATATGGCTCTATGTTATTTACATTTCTTTGCTGTTTCAATTAATCTTTTTCTGTTATTTTTTCTTTTCCGTTTTCTATTTTTTCTCTCTGTTATTCCACATGTTTTAATCTTATTTTGAACATTCACTCACATTCTCCAAGAAACTCTTCTTTGTTATTGTTCTACTCTCTTTTTTTTCTTTCACTTCCTTATCCATTTTGTTTTTCGCAATTATACCCTCTTCCATCTTTTCTTCGGTAAATAGATCTATTAAACAGTATCTCTGGTTTACTTCCTATAGCTGTCTTTCTTTTAACATTACTCTCTGTTTACTTCCCTTATACTTACTCTTCTTTTTTTTTTAAAAAAATGTTTTGGTTCGCTCCTAGTTCGCGAACCGGGCAGCATACGGGAAAGCGAACCAAAAGAAATAGAGCTTGCCAGAGTGCTAAACATTCTAGCAATTTTATTTGAAAGGGGAGGTAGTTCTGAAAAGAACTTTTTTTTAATGTTTTTGTTGTTTTTTTGTTTTTTTTTTCTGAACATTTTTAGTTTTTTTTGTATTTTTTGAACAGTTTTATGTTTTTTGTTTTTTTTGATGGAGGGGAAACAACAAAAAACAGGCATTGAAAAGGGCTCAACAGGAGCAAAAAATAAATTACTGTCTGGGGCGGTTAGGGCAATTATGATTTTCATAAGCAACGTTCATTAACGTTATGCTCATGTTACCACATGAAAGCAATGCACCGCAATACAAACAGGATAATTTCATATGTAAAAAGTTCTGCTGAATGTTTGGCACGGTTTCCCGTGCCTCTGCTCCTGTCAACGATATTTGCGAAGTTGACCTGGCCACAGGAGTTGTTGTTGGATTATCCTGCAGGTCACGCAACTCTGCACGGCTGTAGTTCAATGGATGCCACCTGCTCATATGCCGATGCATGGTATAGTTCCCCATGCTATATTTTTTATCAGTGCCTCTTGATAACTTGTCTTTACAAATGAGGCAGGTGACATACTTAGCATTTACTTTCTTCTGCCCTCGAGGGAGTGAAAAAAACTGCCAAATGAAACTGGTTTTCCGATGGGAAACACGGGGCACCTCTTGTAAGAACTGTGGTCCTTCTGTCTCCTCTTCCTCTAGTTCATCCTCTTCCTCCTCTGTGTTGGTGATGAACTGGGGTGGTGGTCCTCTCTTCCCATGAGGAGGTGAAGGTGGTGGTGGGGGTGCACCAGCTGAAGCAACTACTGAAGCCATTGCTCAACTATGAAAAAGGGTCTTTCTCTCACCAAGATGAAAGTCAGAGTGAGGAAAGAAGGAGGGGTTTTCATCATTTGGGAAAAGCAAAAGTTCTAAACCAATGAAAAGTGTTATTTTTAGGTCATATGACCTAGTCTTACATCATTTGGAAACCAAAAGTGAAATGAACCAATGAAAAGTTTTATAAACAAGTCACATGACCTGTTCCGCTCACGTTACGCTGTGCGCGCCGCGGATCGCTTCCTGTTCGCGGTCCAGAGCACTTCCGGGAGCGCTAACGCGCCGCGTCAGAAGACGCATTACGCGACAACGTGATACGTCGCGCTTCCGCGACGCGTCACAATGTTGATTTCTAACGCAGCAGTTGCGCAAACGGAACGTTTACCGGTTCGCGGCATCAAGATGAGCTAACGGGAAGCTTCCCGGTTAGCGAACCGGGAGCGAAGATAAAAAAATATTTAAAATTTTTTTTAATAAAAAACATATAAAATATATTTTTGGATTTAAAGAAGAGTACATTTTACAGCTACAGATATTAGCTTTTAAAAAACCAATGAAATTCACTGAAAAAACCATAGGTTATAGACCATATATAGTTAGGAATTTGCATTTACAAAACCTTGAAAATTCACTGAAAAAACCATAGGTTATAGACCATATATAGTTAGGGATTAGCATTTACAAAACCTTATTTTATTCGCACAAAACCATTGAAATTCCATATATAGTTAGTTGCGCTAACTATATATCGCGCACCCGCAATCCACTGCTGATGATGTCACATATTACATCATTCATGACATGGTCAGTGACATCACTGATGACATCACTGATGACATCTCAAATGACATCACTGATGACATCACTGATGACAACACCCAGTGACTGTATGTTTCTGTAAAGTTAAAATATGTCTTACATATTGAAGAATGAGTGGATGTATAAGTGTCTGGATGAAGGATTTAGTAGGTGCATGACTGACTGTATGAGAGAATGATTAAATGTGTCTCACTGAGTGCATGGGTTAGTGACTAAAGTGTCTTAATTTGGCAATCATTATATATGTTGTTCTGTAAACTGCTGCATGTTCAAATCAGTAGCTATATCAGTAACTATATGGGTTATTGAATGGTTGCCCAAGTATTTGTATGGGAGACTGAGTATGTGTGTGGGTGGCTGGGAGGTGTAAGACTCTGTGCATAGATGTGTGAGCAGTTGATTCCCTAGGTGTATTGGTTCAAAAGTGCATGTAGAAACAGCTGTATGGACAGTTGACTGTGTGCATGAGTGTATTGGTGAGTGAATGGATATCTCAGTGCTACATGTCAAAGTAAGTACATATGTAAAACACAGTCCATGTGAGAGTTGACATATATAAATAACTGAACATAAGAGCCAGTGAATGTGAGAGTGGCTGTATGGATCATTGTGAACTTGTATCAGGGATTGTATAAGAGAGTAAATATGTGTTAGTATATGTTTGAATAAGTAAGGTGTGTATAACTGTATAGTTGAGGAAATGGAGGTGTGATTGATTCTTTGCATGACTGACTAGGTGTGTGAGTAACTCCATGGATGTGTGACAGTCTGTGAGTGTCTGTTTACACTGAGTGTATCTAAGGTTATATTACAGTCTGAAGATGTTCATTGTATTATCACATAAATGATATCATCAGTGATGTCATCAATAATGTCGAATGAGATGTCAGTGATGTCATCAGTGATGTCATTTGAGATGTCATCAGTGATGTCATTTGAGGTGTCATCAGTGATGTCATTTGAGATGTCATCAGTGATGTCACTGACCATGTCATGAATGATGTAATATGTGACATCATCAGCAGTGGATTGCGGGTGCGCGATATATAGTTAGCGCAACTAACTATATATGGAATTTCAATGGTTTTGTGCGAATAAAATAAGGTTTTGTAAATGCTAATCCCTAACTATATATGGTCTATAACCTATGGTTTTTTCAGTGAATATATATATATATATATTTTATGTGTTTAGAGGAGTTCTGACAAGTCTTGGGCCCAGTGCTATTGCACCTGCTGCATCATTCCAATAATTACTCTGCAAGGTAACTGCACTTGTGGTTGCTTGTTTGGGATTAAAATATAGCAATATTAGGTGTTTAGTGGGGTGCCTGGAGCGTTTGGTCCCTGTGCCACGGCACCTGCTGCACTATTGAAATCATTACCCTAATGCTTGCTAGATAACTGCACGTATGACTGCCTATTTAGTTGTAAAATATAGAAATATTAGGTGTGACAACCTTTGGGCCTGGTTCCACTGCACCTGCTGCTCCATTTAAATCATGCCCCTATTCAACTCAGAGGTAACTGCAATTGTGAGGGGGGGGGGGTGCAGCTCTGGATCAGCTGAAGAGCTAGGTCTTGAGGCTATCCCTGAAGGTATGCAGGGTAGGGGAGCGTCTGATGTTGGCTGAGAGCGCGTTCCAGGCCTTAGCCATGACGTGGGAGAAGGCTCTTTCCCCTGCTCTGGTTCTGCAGGTGTCTGGGACCAGTTTTAGATTATCACCCCTCCTCAGCCAGACTAGCTTGAATCCAATGCCACAGCGAGCAAGGGGCCCAAATCTGGGCATACCCTTGGTCACTTAGGGTGATCATAGCAAAAACAAGATGATGGACCGAGTGCTGAAACTTTTCAACCACTCACCCCCAGTCAAGAGATCTGGGTGTAATCAATCGTTCATTTACTCACTATGCCATCCCAATATGAACCCAGCCATATACAAATCAGTCTTGAGCCAGCTCCTTATGGTAACAGTCCAGCCCAAACTGCCAGGCCAGGTTTTTCCTGGACTGGAAACAAACATCCTGTTTTGTTTTTTGTGTCGGGGCGGGAGGGACAAGCAATGCTGAAGGGGCAAGTGACAAAGCAGGACAGGGTGGGAGAGGAGCAACAAGAATGCCGAAGGGCACCACTGCTTGAGTAAAAAAATATAACATATGAAAAAAAAAATGCTATAATGCAGCCAGCGCTGGCCATGTCATATTGCTTTATTTTGTTATAGCTACCGGGTGGTGGGCCAACATGGACAGTGAGAGGAGGGCAGGAGGGGGCAAGCAACACGAGGGACAGGGGAAGGTGGCTACGAACACGTCAGAGGGCGGGAGGGGGCAGTAAGATGACAGAAAGCCGGCAGTGGGCAGGTGCAAGCTATAATGTGGGATGGTGGGGGAGACATGGCCTGCAAACACATGCACTCTTATGGAGTCCTGCCACTACAAGAAACAAGTGGCTCCAAGGAATGGCACTGGGAAAGGAAGAAGTACTTGGACCATGCCCAGTGAAGGACAAATATATAAAGAAGAAGTGAAGCCATAACACCCTGATTAATGTGAAGCAAGGAAATCAGAGTGATGACATAGCCAACCAATGGTAAGTAGTGAGCGCTAAGCCCCCTTTGAGTGAACAAAATGTCTTGCACTCAACAGTGCACACGCTGTCTCAGGCTATACCTAATAAAGGACATTTCCCTTACTCTGGTTCTTCTGATCCTTGGATAATATGTAAGGATCTGAAAATTTGTCTTGGTTGGTAGACATACAACTTTTTTTTTATGTACGTGTTTAAAGCACATGCTCATGGTAAAAGATTATCTTGTTGATGTAAAAGATCAACCAAAAAGCAGATGACCAGGAAGAACAACTGGGCTGACTAGGAAGTAAAATCCAAGTCTGCAGTTGTTTTCTGAACTTTAGGGGATCAGTCAAGAAGCACAATTGGAAAGGGGTTGGCTATTTGATGCTCTTTTGCACGAAAATATGTATAATCCCAACTTCTAGGCACACCAGATAGAATCTAGGTTTTAGGGGGGTCACGTGGTACATATGTATCCAATATCAAATATAAGAATATCAGCCCTCGATCACAGTACATTTTAATACATTAGATAAGAGGAATTAAAAATAATCTGTGCACTGGGAGCAAGAGTAGATGTTTCAAGCGAGCAAAAACATGTTCCCATTTCCTCAGATTAAGTGAAGCCTGAGTTTTGTATCAATGTAGCCTTAGACAAATCAAAAGGTCGAAGTGAAAAATGAGTATATAGACTTGGTAGTGGAAATAATGTTTTACCTTGCTATATAAGTAGTACGGCTACGGGTGTGGCTTGGCCACCAACAGGAATGGACGCTTGAGCACGAAGCTCCGTGCCCACCTCCAGATTTATCCTGCACACCTTTGCACTGCAGTCCCTAAAGAGTCGGGCATAACTACCTCCCACTGCGTGGGCCCTGCTGAACCGCCCGGCGTGGCGAGTGCCGACCTGCAGCTGCAGAACGCTGCACTTCCGTGGAGTTCGCTAGTCCAGCGCTGGCCATCTTTTGCGGCCTACACAACCGGGCCCATCCCCGGCCTCAAGTGCGGAGCTATCCGGGCTGGAGTGCGTGCAGGCCGGCCACAACCCACGGCGGGAGCCGGTGTACCGGCGGACTACATGAAATAAAGATAGCGGCGATGCGGGAGGTCTTGGGGTGACCAGAGATTCCTGCGGTGCCCTGCTGTGGCCTCGGTGGGCAGAAGGGGCACTGCATCCCCGTGACGTTCGGGCCTTGAGGTGAGGCTGACGGTGTGGCCTGCTGGGTCCCGGCGGTTGCGGAGACCTCCAGCGGCCCGTCCACCTATATGCCCTGAGCGGGCAGAGTAGTGGAGAGGACCGGCTGCGCTGCAGAGGGCCCCCGCTGCTGCCTTTGTGGGGCAGCACTGAGCACATACAAAAGCTGGAGCATTTGGCCTAAGCCCTGACTGGGCAATCGCCGTGTCTACCTGGTGAAGCTGATTAACTGCCCGGTTGGAAGCAGCCCTGCCTTCTGAGTGCTGGGACCCTGACGAGATAGAGTGGGCCCACCTGCGCAGCTGGAGGATTGGCTGTAGCTCGCAATCACATCCGAATTGTGGCACAGATGGGGGACTGAGATTGGCACTGCTGCCGACACAGCTTGGACGCCTCTGAATTCGCTTCTGGGGGCTCTGCGGGTCCTCTGGGGCCTGGAGTGGTCCTGAGCTTTCCTGAGACGCCCGACGAGCAGGGCCACATATGGACATCTTGGAGCCCTGAAGGTCATCCAGTGCGGCAGCGGGGAACCTGCTGATAGGAGAGGCCCTATTGCTTCCGGGCTCAGAGGTACGAGCTGCTGCTATGGGGGGGGGGGCTCCTGACGAACCTATCTTGGGGGGACCTTCGCAGGCACAGGGGCGGTACATTGAATGAGCGCCGGCACGATGGGGAAACTGCGCCCGAAACCAGGCGCAATGCCCCCTGACCCTGCGGCGGACCTACCCGGAGACCGAGCCCTGGGCCTGTCTGGAGACCCCACAGCGGAACTACAGCAGCGCCAGATGGAACAGATCCTGAAGGCCATCGCCGACACGAGGGAGGCCTTACACCATGACATCACTCAGGTGTCCACGGGATTGGGACTCTTGCGGGCAGACCACGGGAAGTTGGTAGACCGTGTCACGCAAGCCGAAGCTACGCTGGATTTGCTGGCAGCTCAAAAGGCGACAGATGCCACCCTGGGAGACCTGCAGAGGAGAATACAGCTCCTGGAAAAAAGGGCCGAGGCCGCGGAAGGTCTTAATCGGCGTAACAACATACGCGTGGTAGGTTTGCCAGAAAAAGTTGAGGGGATTGATATGGTGAACTACCGGGAAACCTGGCTGCGTGAGGTGGTTGCTCCTGAGGGGCTGACTCAATTTTATATGCTAGAACGGGCTCACCAGGTCCCGGCCCGTCCCCTAGCGCCTGGGCGACCTCCTCGACCAGTTGTAGCGCGCCTTCTACACTACAAGGATAGAGACCTGATCCTGCTGCGAGTGAAAGCGATGGGGCCCTACCAAAATAGACAATGCACGCGTTTCCATCTACCCAGACTATTCTTTTGAGGTTCAGCGCCACCGCTCCTCATTTTTAGCTGTAAAGAAGGCTCTTCGAGAGGAGGGTATCCGATACTCTCTCTTGTTTCCAGCCCGCCTACGGATAACGTTAGATGGTAAATCCTCCTTCTATAATATTCCTGAGGAAGTGTGGAACTGGTTGGAGTCTTACAAGGTCAGGACGGATGCCCACATGGCCAATGAAGACATGCAGAACGCTGCACCGAAACCTAGGCGGAGCCGACGTAACAGGAGACAACCGTCGTGGATGCCCTCTGAGTCACAGACTGAACTGGAACGCAAGGAGGCCCTCAGGGCAGTTTCCACTATCTCCAGGGTGGTGACCTCTACTTCTGCAGTGGATTCTGGGTCCTGAAGGGGATCGGGTGATGCGACATCGGAGGGTTCAGGGGGCGGTGACCAAGCACTACCTCATGTCACACCGAGGACTGCGGATGGCCTTTTGGACGAGTGACCCCTGTACCCCTCCCATTGTGGTATAGTACGAGAAAGTGATTACAGATCTGGAGCGGGGGGAGGAAGGTGTGGTTTATGAGGTTGGGGGTTTAATGTGGTGATGAAAATAATTACTTAGAAAGGCTTTATGCTGGCTGCCTGGGGCTATGGGACAGCAGAGGAGTTATCTGGGTGGTTGGGTTACCTGATCACGAGATTCATTGTCCACGAAGTTGTGTTGCCGAACCCCCTCTCTCTCACACTAGCTGTGAGATTCTGGTGGCTACAAGAGGCTTTCTTTAAATTGGGGATTTTGAATTTGGATGGGTTCCTGCGGTTTAGTGCCCATTCTGGGGGTGGGTGGGAAGGGGGTTTGTTGGGCTGTGTTGGGGATTCATGGGACTGTCAGTGTGTCCCGGGATTTAGAGAAGAGGCGATTCACATGTATAATTCTGAATGGGGACCCTACCTGAACTGAAATGTATCAGCTGGAATGTGAGGGGACTAAACTCCATGATGAAGCGCCACAAAGTGCATGCCTATCTGGTGCGCAGGGGGATCCAGGTGGCTTTTGTGAAGGAAACCCATCTTGATCAGACTGAGGGGCGGGCCTTACAGCGCAGATGGCGGGGTCAATTGTTTTATACTACCTTTTCTGCCTTTGCACGGGGGGTTCTGATATGGGTGAGAGCGGGAGTTCCCTTCCAACCCCTGACTACAATGGTGGATCCTGAGGGGAGGTTTGTGGCAGTGCAGGGCCGATTAGATGGTAGGGATTTGATGCTATGTAGTGTTTACGCCCCGAATATAGAGCAGACTGCCTTCTTTGCAAGCTTATCTGGTAAATTGGCAGCGGTCTTGGCTGGCACGATCCTACTTGGGGGGGACTTTAACTCTGTTGTTGATATAGAGCAGGATAGATCACACACACCACTAGCTCAGTCCGCAGTACATAAAGTGGCAAAGGGGAGACGAGATTGGCAAGACATGTGGAGCCTGGTTGACACATGGCGAACGCACCATCCTGCTGAGAGAGACTATTCATTCTATTCTACTCCACATGACCTACATGTCCGGCTAGACAGTATTTTATGCTCCCCAGATGTTCAGGGTTTGGCCAGCCATAGCGAGTACCTGGCGAGAACCATCTGTGATCATAATCCTTGTTTGGTGGTAGTCCAATGGACTAGGCAGCTGTAGGCGATTCCCACCTGGCGTTTGAACCCGTTGGCTTTGGAGGACTCAGTTTTTAAATCAGGAGTGCAGGAAGATATGGAGCGCTACTTTGCTGAAAATGAGGGGACGGCATCGAGCAGGGCCCTAGAATGGGATGCCTTCAAGGCGGTGATTCGGGGAGTTTGTATCTCCTCCACAGCAGGGGCTCGCAAGACTCTGCTGCAGGATCTTGCAAAGAGCGAAGATCGGTTACGTCAGGCAGACCGGGCCAGCCATGCAGATTCAGTGTCTCACGAGGCAGTTTCGGCTGCACGCGAAGAGGTCGCAGCACACATGGGGAGACTCTACTGTTTTGACCATAAGGAGTACTTCATTCGGGCTCATGCTGAGCGAGATACAGTGGGATCCCTGCTGGCCTGGTTGGCTAACCCTGCCGCCAGCGGTACCCCGATTCTGTCCCTGTCTACTGTGGAGGGCCAATTGGTATACTCCCAGAAAGAAATTAATGACCAATTCTTTGCTTACTATGAACACCTCTATAAGAGCGCGATGCCAGACATACCTGGAGACCTTGATGATTTCCTAACTGCTGCCCAACTGCCGTGCCTGGATCCGGAACTGGCAGATAGCTTAGGAGGAGAGATAATGGAGGGTGAGATTCGCGCAGCGATCAAACATATGGCTCGCCGTAAAACCCCTGGTGTGGACGGTTTGCCGATCGAGTTTTACGCAACATACACAGAAATAATGGCCCCGCGATTGCAAGCTATTTACAGGGAAGCTTGGGACACCGGGGTATTACCTGCGACTGCCCGGGATGCACTTATAATCCCATTATTAAAGCGCAGGGGGATGCCAGCTCTCGATCGGGTTATCGACCATTATCCATGCTTACGGTTGACTATAAAATCTTGAGCAAGATCCTAGCGACACGACTCCTAACGCACATGAGGGCCCTGATTCATCCGGATAAGGCCGGCTTTATCCCCCAGCGCACCACGGCGACATGTGTACGTCGTCTCCTCCGGATCATGGGGGAAGATTTCGAGGGGCTCCCAGACGCTGCGGTGCTTTCAATCAACATTAAAAAGGCCTTCGACAGTGTTGAATGGCCCTACCTGTTCCGAGTTTTGAAGGCATTTGGATTGGGTGACCGATTTGTGAAATGGACTGCATTGCTCTATAATGCAGTTACGGCTAGAGTGAAAACGGGTGCCAAGATATCGGCCGCGTATCGGGTGGGCCGTGGGACGCGCCAATGGTGTTCGCTATCCCCCCTCTTGTTTGCGCTGGTCATCAAACCCTTAGCGTCCCATGCTCGAATAGGACAGGCGTCCGAGGGTTTGACGCTAAGGAGCGAGACCCAATATATCTCTGTACGCAGACGACCTGGTGATGTTCTGGGCGGATATAAACAACTCGCTGCATGGAGCCCAGCTCCTATTTCACAGTTTTGGCCAACTCTCGGGGCTGAAGGTGAACTGAGGGAAGATCTGCCTTTTCCCAATGACCCCTAGAGAGCATGCGCCCCAGATCACTGGGAACCTGCGGTGGGAGCATCAGTGTCTCCCATATTTGGGCACTCATATTTATCACTCTCAATTAGACTTGCTGGAAGGCAATGTGCATAGGGCGATCAGGAACCTACAGAGTAACATGCGGTTTTGGCGTACCCTGCCTCTCTCAGTGGCAGGGAGAGTGTATCTGCTGAAAATGGTGGCGCTTCCTCTCCTATTGTATTTTTTCGCACATTGCTGGTGTGGATTCCGGCGTCGATCTTTCGGAAACTCTGCTCCTTGACTACGGGATTCATCTGGGGGTCGGGCAGGCGACTAGTTGCTTTGACCACCCTGATGCGTCCCAGGGCCGAGGGAGGACTAGCGGTCCCTGATTTTGAATGGTATTACCTGGCAGCGCAATTGCAATGGCTTACACAGGCAGTAGCTCGGTAGTTCAGGGGGCCAGAGGGCCCACAGGGCAGACTAATTCCCAGACATGTACTATCTTTCATAGTATTGCATCAGAAAATAGAATTAGATCACCTCACTCTTGAAGAACGAACCATTTGTCTCTGCTGGAACCGGAGTCATAAACGATCAGGTACCACTAACCTATATGCCCCAGAGATTCCTCTGGGAATGTGTACGACTCTCCCACATGGCGGCAATTGGTCGGCGTTGATTGCTTGGTGTCAAGGTGCTCCAATCTTCACGGAGGCAGAAGTGACGAGAGCTCCCAACGCCCCTCTACCAGTATCCCCGCCCTAATGTACAGAGGAAGTACACCAACAGAGGGGAAAGGGGAAGTGGAAGAGAAAGAAGAGACAACTCCTTCAGACACTGTTCCTCACTCTCGGCTCCCTGATAGTCTTCGTGTAGTTCTCAGGAAGGAGACGATACCTAATGCACAAAGGGGGAAAAAGATAAATAACTTCTCTCCTAATGCTCTAAATATTATATAACATAACAGAGAGTTTCCTACCAGTCTAAGAAAGAGTTACGGCCCCTCTTCTAAGGTTGTCTTTGTGTTGCGACTGACTCCCTGCAGCTGTAAATGAACATACAACATTAGGGGTTTGACTATGCAAGGAAAGCGTGAGAGACTAAGAATGCTGTAATTCGTTGTACCTGTATGCCTGACGGGGAGTTCTGTTCAACCTAACTATTATATACACTTGAACTTAATATTGAATAGTTCTGTATCTTGCACAGTTGCGAAGATTCCCACGTTGGTTCCAAACGCTGAAGAAGCAACACGCAAAAAGGAACAAGGAAGGGAAGATGGGAAGGAAAGGGAAAAGGTAAAACGCAAGGGAAAGTCTCAGTCCAAGACCTTGCTGGGGGGGCATAATACTACAGCAAACTGGGCAGAGGTAACAGGAACGGAAAATACGTCTTACTTGAAAGTTGCTCCGCTCTTCTCTGCACTCTCGCTACCAACCTCTCTTGCAAAGAGGATAAGAGCTTCTCTGCCAGTTCAGTGTCGTGAAGCTGCTTCGATACGGACTTCATGAAAACGTCAGATACCTCTCTGAACGCTTCCGTGGATATCCGTCTGGACTCCGGAATTGTAGGAATTACTCTCTAGATAATTTCTATGAAAACGGCGAACTCAGACCTACGCACTTGAAATAAGTGCGGAGGAAACGCTAACTCAACTACTCTCTCCAGAATTCAGTTGAAGTGTGCCGCGGAAGCGCGTGCACCTGTCTTAACCATTAGTGACTACACAGGTGTGTTAGAAACGAAAACTAGACTGCAAACAACACGGTGGCTATCTTACTGTGTGCAATTCCTCATGCCAAGGTTTTCCCAAATGTTTACCAAGCTAGGTTTGACAATGGTTCTAAACCTCTTCGTGACCTGATGTTTTCCTTGACCCAATATAGAGGCCACAACAGGATTCCTGACAGTACCCCCTCTCAAAGACCGATTTATCGGTCCTGGCTTTTGTGGATGCTGTGAGTGAAATCTCCTCTTCAATTGAGGGGCATGAACATTTCTTGCCGGTTCCCAAGACCTATCCTCAGGACCATACCCCTTCCAGTCAATCAGGTAGTAAAGCTGTCCTCTAGTGTATCTGGAATCCAAAATGCCCTTAACTATGTATTCTGGGTGACCATCAATGACCAGGGGAGCTGGAGGTGTCAATAACCTAGTGTGTGGTGCAGCTTTCTTCAAAAGTGAGACATGAAAAACTGGATGAATCCCTAGACCAGGAGGTAATTTGAGTCTCACTGAAACTGGGCCTAACACTTGGTCAATCTGATAAGGACCAACAAATTGGGGTTGAAATTTTCGATTACCCTTTAAATGAAGGTTACAAGAGGATAATCAAACCTGATCTCCCACCTGATATTCAGGGGCCGGTCTACGACGTTTATCTGCATGTCTTTTATAATGCTCTTTTGCCTTTAACAAATTAGCTTCAGCTGACTTATGAATGGAAGTCAATTATCTCATAAGTCCCTCCACAGCTGGTACCTCCAATTCAATGTGAGTCTGAAAAGGATTCGGATGTCGCCCATAGTTCAAGTAGAAGGGAGAATTTCCAGTGGACATATTCTTAGCATTATGAAATGCGAATTCCGCCATCTATAACAGCTTAGACCATTCTCCCCCTTGATCCAAAAGAAACAACCGAAGGTACTGCTCTAACTCTTGGCTCACACGTTCTGTTTGGCCATCGCTTTCTGGGTGGTAACTAGTAGAATGTCTAACCTCCACTCCCAACCCTTGTAAGAAAGCTTTCCAGAAATGGGAAACAAACTGCGAACCCCTATCTGAAATGACTAGTTTAGGGACTCCATGCAGCTTTACTATGTGTTCACTGAAGGGCTTTGCAAGCTCAGAAGCAGTGGGTATACCAACTAGTGGTACGAAATGACTCATTTTGGTGAAGGAGTCAACCATAACCAGGATGGTATTAAACCCTTGACTAAGAGGTAATTCAACAATCAAATCCATAGTGAATGCATGCCAAGGATGGGAAGGTGTGGGCAATGGTTGCAATAACCCCTGAGGTGCCTGCCTAGCGGGTTTACTACGAGCAGTAAGCTCGCAAGTCAGAACGTATTGTTTCACTTGACATTCCAGGCCACCAAAAATAGCGCTGCAACAAGTCTAGGGTTTTAGCTATGCCTTTATGCCCAGCCAAAGGTTGATCATGACATTCCATCATAGCTTTTTTCTGTAGAGCCTTAGTGGGCAAATACAAGGTTTCCTTGAAATAGGGTAGATTATTTTGTGTTCTCCTTTCAGGCCCTTGCGAAACCCAAAGTTCCATCGCTTCAGGAGATAATTCCTTTCGAAACTCCTCATGCATATTGTCTATGAACATGGCACACACAATCTTGGTCTCAGGAATGATCGGCTGAGGGTCCACAGAATGTTCCTGCTCGTCCGTAAGAATCTGAGATAAGGCATCCGCTTTTCCATTTTTACTTCCGGGGCGGTATGTGATTACAAAATCAAAATCTGCAAAATATAAGGACCAACGGAGTTGCCGTGGGTGAGTGTTTTTGCTGTCTTTAAAAATTGCAAATTCTTATGATCAGAAAAAACCGTCACAGTATGTTTAGCCCCTAATAGGTAGTGTCTCCAATCTTCAACAGCATCTTTGACTGCCAGTAATTCTTTTTCTGCAATAGTGTAATTAATCTCAGCCAAACAACTCTCTGGATCGAAATGCCACCGGATGCAACTGTCCAGTTTCCTTGTGACGTAGAGACAGGACCCCACCAATGGCTTAATCTGAAGCATCTTCTTCCACAAAGAAGGGCTCCGCAGGATCAGCATGCAGTAAAATGGGAGCCGTGGTGAAACTCTTCTTGAGAAGAGCAAATGCTTGTTCCGCTTCTGCAGACCATTGAAATTTCGCTCCCTTCTTGAGTAAATGTGTGATGGGTACGATTAATTGAGAGAACCCCTGAATGAAACATCGGTAAAAGTTAGCGAATCCAAGAAACCTTTGAATCTCCTTTACGTTCTTGGGGGATGGCCAACTCTCCACTGCCAACACCTTCTTGGAATCCATGGTGATTCCCTGAGGAGAAAGAACAAAACCTAGGAACTCCACTTTAAGTGAGCTGAAGACACATTTTTCGAGCTTGACATAGAGATGATGGGAACGGAGGCGACTAAGAACTATTCTTACATGTTCTGGATGTTGCTGTGAATCTTGAGAGAAAATCAAAATGTCATCCAAATAAATTACCGCAATCTTATCAATGAGATCTCCCATCACATCATTGATGAAATGCTGAAACACAGCTGGAGCATTACAGAGCCCAAAGGGCATCACACAATACTCGAACAATCCAAATTTGGTTCGAAAAGCCGTCTTCCACTCGTGTCCTGCCTTCAATCGAATTAGATGATATGCCCCCTTAGATCCAATTTCGTAGAGATTCGAGCTTCCTTTATCTGATCCAAAAGGACTGAAATCAATGGAAGAGGGTAGCGATTCTTTACTGTCACTCGATTTAGGACACGGTACTCTATACACATTCTCAAAGTGCCCTCCTTTTTAGGAATAAAAAATAAAGGAGACGACACCGGTGACTGGGAGGGTCGAATGAATCCATTGGCAAGGTATTTATCCAAATACTCCTTCGGATGGCAATTCTCAGCTTCCGTTAATGCATAAATACGACTGCAAGGAAGGACAGATCCTGGTTCCAGGTCTATGGCGCAATCGTAAGGACGATGCGGAGGCAATTGTTCGGCTTCTGCTTCGCTAAAGACTTCTTGAAAGTCTTGGTACTCTGCAGGAATCTCCACGGTACTAATCACTCCGATAGAATCCCCTCCGTAAGATAATAAGGAGGCTTGGGAAGGTTCAAGTGATTTGTTAGCCGCACAAGAGCAATGTTCAGAACAAATGGTTGACTTAATTTCCACAGTTCGATTTTCCCAATCAATGGTAGGATTATTAATCTCTAACCAGGGTAATCCTAAAATAAGTTGAAATTGGGGTGCATCAATGAGGTTAAATTTCAACACTTCCCGATGACCATCAGCCTGGATGAGTTCCAACGGTTCTGTGTGACTGGTAATCGGACCGGACGATAAGTTGGTACCGTCCACTGCACGAACAGGTTCACTCTTTTCTTTCAAAATAGCGTGAACGCCCATGTGCTGAGCATATTTGAGGTCACAGAAGTTACCTGTAGCACCCGAATCAATCAGAATAGCTCCTCCAAGAATCTGGTGTTCACGAAATTTGATTGTCATGTGAAGAACCAAATGGGGGGCTAAAGTCTGCAATGTGTTGATTATTTGATGAGTTTCTGAGATCTTTGTCTTCTTGCGCCACCAGAGCGATCCTGACGACTGGTGGTTTTGGGCGTTTCCCTTCACCGGAAACTTTGGTCTTTTTGGACACTCCTCAACAAAATGACCACTGATTCCACAGTACAAACACAGCTTCCTAACTCGACGTTGCTCCTTCTCTTCTTTACTTAGTGGCCTGCGTACTGCTCCAATCTGCATGGGTTCCCCTTCAGAAACAGATCCTGATGATTTTTCAACTGCTTGTCGAGTTCTATTGAAACAACGGATGTTCCACTTGGATTCCTTTTTCTTTTCTCCCTTCCTCTCCGACCACCGAAAGTCTATCTCCAGCACTAAATCCACTAAAGCAGATAATTCCTTTGGACGATATGGAATTTGCGCCAGGGTATCTTTGATTTCATCTCTCAACTCTCGATAAAAAAGGGCGGCTCTTTTCTCTTCGGGCCAATTGGTTTCGACTGTGTTAAATATGTCACCAAGTCCTTGGAACCCTGACGAAATTCCAGCAGCTCATTATCAGTGGCCTGGGAAATTGTTTGTCTATCAAAAATTCTCACGAAGTCAGTTTTAAATAACTCAAAATCATTCAGAAAGGGATCATCTTTGGACACTAATGGCATTGCCCAGTTTGCTGCATCTCCACCCAAATAAGATAAAATAAAGGCCACTTTATATTTCGCATCAGGGAATAAATTGGCTCGACACATAAAATGTAACGAACATTGTGTCAAAAAAGTTGGGATTTTTGAGGATCCCCATTAAACCTTTCTGGGGCAGCTAAAGGAATAATTGGGGAGACAGAATTTATAACCTGTGCTACAGACTGCTGATTAGCTTGATGCGAAGTGGGTGGAGGAGAAGCAGTAGGATTACCCAAAACCAACCCTTCAACCTTCTGTGCCAATAAGTGAGTTTCCTGCCGTGAAGCTGATACCTCATGTCGCAGGGTTTTATTTACATCTCTAACTGCGCCTATTTCTTTCTGAATGCCTTCCAATATAGCCCCTAACACCTTTAGATATAAGCCTTCCGCCATTCTACCCAGGTGAAGAAACTACTGGGGCACTTTAATCTGTCAAGGTGCTCCAATCTTCACGGAGGCAGAAGTGACGATAGCTCCCAATGCCCCTCTACCAGTATCCCCGCTCTAATGTACAGAGCAAGTACACCAACAGAGGGGAAAGGGGAAGTGGAAGAGAAAGAAGAGACAACTCCTTCAGACACTGTTCCTCACTCTCGGCTCCCTGATAGTCTTCGTGTAGTTCTCAGGAAGGAGAAGATACCTAATGCACAAAGGGGGCAAAAGATAAATAACTTCTCTCCTAATGCTCTAAATATCATAACATAACAGAGAGTTTCCTACCAGTCTAAGAAAGAGTTATGGCCCCTCTTCTAAGGTTGTATTTGTGTTGCGACTGACTCCCTGCAGCTGTAAATGAACATACGAAATTAGGTGTTTGACTATGCAAGGAAAGCGTTAGAGACTAATAATGCTGTAATGCGTTGTACCTGTATGCCTGACGGGGAGTTCCGTTCAACCTAACTGTATTATATACACTTGAACTTAATATTGAATAGTTCTGTATCTTGCACAGTTGCGAAGATTCCCACGTTGGTTCCAAACGCTGAAGAAGCAACGCGCAAAAAGGAACAATAAAGGGAAGATGGGAAGGAAAAGGAAAAGGTAAAATGCAAGGGAAAGTCTCAGTCCAAGACCTTGCTGGGGGGGGGTGTAATACTACAGCAAACTGGGCGGAGGTAACAGGAACGAAAAATACGTCTTACTTGAAAGTTGCTCCGCTCTTCTCTGCACTCTCGCTGCCAACCTCTCTTGCAAAGAGGATAAGAGCTTCTCTGCCAGTTCAGTGTTGTGAAGCTGCTTCGATACAGACTTCACAAAAACGTCAGATACCTCTCTGAACGCTTCCGTGGATATCCGTCTGGACTCCGGAATTGTCGGAATTACTCTCTAGATAATTTCTATGAAAACTGCGAACTCAGACCTACGCACTTGAAATAAGTGCGGAGGAAACGCTAACTCAACTACTCTCTCCAGAATTCAGTTGAAGTGCGCCGCGGGAAGCGAGCGCACCTGTCTTAACCATTAGTGACTAAACAGGTGTGTTAGAAACGAAAACTAGACTGCAAACAACACGGTGGCCATCTTACTGTGTGCAATTCCTCACGCCAAGGTTTTCCCAAATGTTTACCAAGCTAGGTTTGACAATGGTTCTAAACCTCTTCATGACCTGATGTTTTCCTTGACCGAATATAGAGGCAACAACAGGATTCCTGACACTTGGGAAGATCTCGGGCTGCATATGATTGGAGATTTATATAAAGATGGGGCCCTGCTGACTTTTCAGGAGTTGCAGACCGCTTACGGACTCCCAAGAGGAGATTATTTGCTTCATACCGCGTTAGTAGCTGGCATCCGGAGACATTGGAGTATGGGGCTCTCGGAACCTCCGACTTCTCTGGGCTGCCAATACGTGGTTATGGCGGCTGGTACTTACAAAGCGGTGACATGCCTCTACAGGAGGCTATCGACAGAAGCTTTGTTGCCTCTGGTGGGTTTGCGAAGTAAATGGGAAGCAGATATCGGAAAACCCATTCCTGAGACGACATGGCCCCAGTTGATTCAACGCGCCTGGAAGGGTACCCAGAACGTTAGATTTCAATTAGTTCAGTTTTTGACTTTACATCGGGCGTACTTAACTCCGGTTAAGATCTCGCAATATTTCAACAGAGCCACATCACAGTGCCCAAGATGTAGAGTTGATGGTGCTGATTTCTAGATAATCAGAAGGTAGGGAGGAGGATAGAGGGTCCATTCATTACCCCAGTAACAGTAATCCAGTAATCAAAGAGAATGGACACTTGATACTACTTAACCATTGGTTAAGATGGAACACTCTCATAAACGCGGTGTTGTTCGTGCGGTGTATATCTTTCTTCCGCCCCTCACGCGCGTTAAGGCATTTGTCATTGAGTGTTCCAAAGACGTGCTATATGCCAAGCCTCAACCTCTGGCCCAAGTAGCAGTGTCCAGAGATAAAAAGGGGAGGGGGGGGGGGCACCCAAAAAAGAATTTTGTAAAAAACAAATACTGCACCAATAGGAAAATTTTAATGAGAAGGTGAAGTATAGTTATTAAAAAGGGGGGGTTGCGGTATCACTGGAGGTCGAGTTAATGAATCTCCTTATACCTTGGTATTTACAACGTCAACATGTTTCTGCTCCATATCGCCCAGCCGGGTCTACGGAGCATTCGTCAGGACAGTACAAATAACACATAACAAAAATATTACTTGCACAATTTGTGGAGTAATGTTGTTCCAAATGTATCTTATTCGGAAATTTTCTCTTGAAGTGATTGTATTTAACTTCAACAGGCGGCAACAGGACTCTCTGGTCCCAGACAGCACGAGGGAAGTTCCCGCGACTTGTGCTGTCACTGCCCCTGGTGCTGATTTCTCCCACATGTTTTGGTCGTGTGCAAGCCTAACACACTACTGGACAGCAGTGGTAGCCTGTTTGAATGCTGTAACAGGCCGTCAGATCGAAGCGGACATGGGAATCTGCCTATTGTTATGGTTCCCACATACCCCCCGGACAAAGGTTACTAGCAAATTTTACGACCTGGGTTTGATACTGGCCAAGAGAGAACTCATCATGCACTGGAAATTGAACGTAGGCCCTAGCTATCTGAGGTGGAAGGCGAATCTACTGCGCTGGGCGCAAGCTGAGGGAACGCTCCGACTACAGCTGGCTAGGCGATTAGATAATGATAGATCCCTAGCAGTAGCTAGAGCTTGGGAGGCATTGGTGACAGCGCTCCAGACCCCTGCGGAAGGTTCAAGTGAGGGAGAGGAGGATGCGGATTATGGTTACATAGACAACCGAACCCAGACCTAGAGCAGGACAGAGAGGCGGAGGTTTTCACAATGGGCTTATCTTGAGGAAAAGTCCCCTTTGCATCAACTATTATGGAGAATTTACGATTTAAGGAGGGTATCCATATATGCTGAGTTTATTATATATTAGTCGCAGGCGCACTGACAGGGGGTGGGGAATACGGGAGGAGGGGGGGCTTAGGTTTGTTCTTGCGGGTTCAGAGTATCATTTAATGCTATGTGATATGTCGGCCAACCAACCTGATGTGTTATTGTATATGAAGCTCTTCTTGTTTGCAAATAACAATAAAATCTATTTACAAAAAAAATAAATAAAAAAAAGTAGTACGGCTATGTAAAATGTGTAGTGCAAAATAAGTCCTGTATAAAATGTAGACTCAATTCTAGCCTAGTGTAACACACACACAGAACAATGAGTGAGTAAATGACTTTACAAATGTTGTAATAAGTATTTATGCGTCCATCAGAAATTAAGATGTACTTAATGTCGTCTATGGGACAGATGAAAAGTGAGTGGCTTTAGAGCAAAGACTGCACATTAACCAAAACCAAATGCTACAAAGTCCAGTTTACATAGGAAATGTCGTCACCCAAGATTACTAATTAAATACATACCTAAAGGAAAGTTTTTGCAAATCATACAGATCTGTATTGAGGACAGCAAATCTGAAGCCAAATCCCAGGAAGCCATTAACGGATTTAGAGAACTAGACCACAGTGATAGATACATTGATGTTTGTTCTTACTATATTTCTTCCTATTTGAAGGATATCAAGTTGTTGGAGTTTTGCGAAGACGGGGTCTTGAACATTCAGAAAGATTTCCTATAGATCCTAAACACCTCCAAATCGAGGTTTTGAGATTTGGAGATGCTAGTGGAAACACAGGCCTTTTTGATTAAAAAAAAAAAAGTTGGTTTGTGACCAAGGTAGTCAAAACTACATGTTGTGACAATTTCTTCCACCCTCCGTTCAAAATTAGGTAATGGAGCTTCATTGAGCGGAGGTCATTACCAAACCACTGAGAGGCAACAGAGTTTTCTGATGTGGCCTTGCAGGATTTGAAACGGCCCACCTGGCTTCGAGCACATGTAAACCAATTTTTAATTTGGTCATCCAACTCCATATGCACTGGAATTAGAAGACTCCTCCTCGCAGCTGTACAGATTCTCAAGGATGAGGTATTTTTAACATGGTCTGTGGTGCAGATACACCCTCTAGAATGTCTGCTCGGATGGATTAAAGGATTGCTTTGGATTAGTATTCGATGTGTGGACATACAAAGAATATATTGTAATAAGAGGTAGTTGTAGAAAACATCGGCACCCCTAGAGAACTCTTCACATAAGAGTTTAAAGTAATACTGTGGACGCTCCAGCCTGTCTACCATGTACTCAGTTCAGTTGAGGCATTCTGTAATTCGTACAGAAAGAGAATCAGTAAGGGTAGAATTAGAAAACACATTAAATCAAGTGCCAGTGTACGCCAAGTGAGGAGGTGGCTCCTGGTGATTACATCATGATTGTTGGAGGCATGCTTGATGGCTGACCTAGCATTGACAAATGTGATAACTGTATGTCTTTTTTGTTGTTACAAGGTCTCCAACATTTTGGACAATAGAACACATTACTGATACCTCTGATGTAATGAGGATGGAGCTGTAACTCAAAGGGTTCTTAAACACAACCATCACTTATCACAGAGCTGGCGAGAAGGCAAATACTTTGCTTATTCCAAGATAGCAGAACCAAGATTGCGGACTCCCACAGAAAGGGCAGTAGTATTTTGCCAGGACAGGAGTGAGCGGGAGGTCCACGAAAAACCTGTGCTTACCTGAAAAGGAAAAAAGCAGCAAAATTAGAGGAGGGGAGGAGGAAGACAGATGAGGTTTCCTTGAAAGGCCACAGTGGTCCCCAAATCCGTTGATGAAATCAGCACATTGCCGGGAAGAAGGGTGGGGGTTCCTTATGCATGGGGCAAGATTTTTTTTTTTTACAACCAGATTTTATTTGGTTTTCAAGACATCATCGACATAGTTTCCATGGCAAGAGCGAACAGCAGTGGGGAGAATGTATGGGGCAGGATTGTACACTCTTGATGGATTCTACTCACAAATCCAAATTTGGACAGAAATTGAGGGTGGAGATTTGAAGAATGAGGAACCTAGGAGAAGAGAGGGTCTCTATATAAGGCAATCTGTCCTAGCAGTTCGGTAGAAGCATTGGAGCATACACCTATTCTTTCACTTTTCCAGAGCAAGTGTGGGTACTGTGGGATAGTACTTGCAAAGGGGTGGGATTACCTTGAAAAGGGAGATGCAGTGGAGCAGGCAGGAGTTGTAGTCACCCAACCCTTCTCTCTTAAACTGGGTGGAGATGTCCCACAGCTAGACAAAGGAAAACTGAATCTGCTTGCACCTAAGCTCTCCATAAACTGGATTGACAAACCTAATCGGAGATATTGTGAAAAGACGAAATAGTAACAAGGGATTCTGGAATATCAAAACAGAGCCGAGCTTTGGGAAGAACTTTGAATAAATAGAATATCCTACGATAAAATCCTCCTGCTTTGCTGCTTTGGTCATTATTGTCTGGGTATCATCGGAGAGTAATGAATTGTAACACTTGTCAAAATTACCATCTGTGGTCCTAAATCCAGCACCTCTGCCTCCGCTTACATTCTTGACATTATTTTGTTTTTGTTTCCATGTGGACTGATTGTTAGTAAGGGCTTTGGTGATCTATTTTACTCCAGTGACACACCGGGAAATGTTGTAGTCCTGCAATTACACAACTTCTGCCTTTCACACTACAACTTGAACAGTGTCACCTGACATACCAACATCTTAATGTCTGTGGAACCTGGTCTCTGTCATGGTATGTCGAAGAGGGTAGCAGTGTGCAAAGTAAATCAAAGTAAATCCATCCTTCCAGTTTGATTTACATGGCAGTTCTGTTTTAAATTCCCCCTTAGTCCTATAAAGGTACTCATTATCTCTGCATATTCACATTAAATTAAAAACTATATAACGGGCAATAACAATGAATTAACGTTTGAATGAAATTATATAAAACATTTTAAACTGAAACTAACAAACAATCGGGAGTGTATATTTCTTAAGTATAAAATGTGTTACAGACCTGAAAATTCTTACGTATGTAGCTTTTTCATCCCTTACAGCAAACCTAGTTTAAAATGTTGATTTCGCACTGAATGGAATTTTGATTTATAGTATTTTTTCAATTCTGGGCAATTTTCACAGGTTCTACTGTACACTGCTGCTAACTTCAGAAGGAAATATATGCACTTTCAGCCAGACATACTGGAAATGTCCGTATCATTCAAACTAATGACAACTAAGAGCACAACTGCATTTTAAATTAGAACAAATTGAAGCAGGCTTACTAATATTACTACATGAACTTCACTTCACAGTTCATTAATCTATTCCTTTTTCAAGAGTGCAAGCCTCCTAATTGCAACCAAAATTGTACCCCTAATGTCTGCAATGTCTAAGTTATGCTGATTGGCATGAAGCCTTCCAGTTTCCATAGTCCACAGGTGAACAGAAGACCAGATAATGGGTAGCAAACCTAGGTTCACGTGGGCCAGGTACATGTCAAGTTTTTAGGATAACCAATGCTATATTGTAAGTTTATATTATATGAATATCATTAAAATCTGGTGTGGGTCAGGATCTCTCATATCTTGCTGACAGCATTGGCATTAGAATGGCCTTAAATTCACACCAGGAAGAAAGTGGCACATCATTACTCTACATTTAAAGAGTTGAACATGCAAATATCTGTTACATGTAAGTGTTATCTGTGATGAAAATATTTAACAAGACAACAAACACACGTGGCCAGAACTCAAACACGTCTTGCAGTCTGATGTGCTGCATTTATAAGTGATTTTGTTTTTAAAGACATTCCAATTTTCATGAAGATTGGTTGGGTCAATATTAGGGTTGGTACACAGCTCTGTTCTTCGTCAGAAGGAAGGTGTGCATGGAACAGACCAAGGTGGACGTCCGTTGCGATATCCGCTCTTTTCACTTGTGTGCAAGCAATTTGCCACAGTATCAGTGTGTGAATAATGTTATATCGAATTTCCCTGCTTCATGACTGTACAGGGGTAAAAGTAAACACACAATAAAACATACATATGAAAAATAAAGAGCAAACGCCTCAGCTCAGCCGTGAAGTATGTATGATTCATGCTTAAAGCAAATTCATGGAATAACTGAAAGAAACTACAGCAGACGTTAACAAGTAACAAATATTTTACTCACAACAAATTACAGCAATTGTACAGCTTTGCATACAGGTTCAGAAACGTGGACTTTAATGTACAATAAAGTGAAAATGTTCTCCATTTAAGATGTTTAAATAACAAAGTACATAAAAAACAATAGAAGAACCAGACACTTCCACCAAAATATCAACATATAAAAAGGTTCTCAATAAAAATGCTTTTTCAGTTTATACAGTTTCTATAGTAAAAACTGCAATGTTTCGTACAGTGTAACAAAAGATTGTGTCCATTTGGGTGCATTAGACTGTCCGCATATAAAAAAAAGTATTCCATGAAGAGTAGAAAAGGCATTTGTAAAATAACACAGAATCGCAGTATTCAGAAGTTGGTTATAGTAATGTAACCATTTCAAGAATGAGAACTAAAATTGTTCCACTTGCTTCCATACATTGGGAGCTCAGCACCGAAGTGAACTGCAAACGTTGTGAGCATTTCTTATCAAGCAGAAATACCTCAAGACTAAAAAAAAAAAGGCAGGAATAATGTATTCTATTGTCAATTCTACTAATGGGTACCTCGCACACCAAAATACAGTGTCCCACCCGCATGCTCCTTGTTTTTGCAACTGCAATGTTTGAGATGATCCACCTGAGTGGGAATCTTCCTTAGTTACTTTTAAAGTAGACGTTGATCGAGTTGCAACTCCTACAGAGCTCCCATAGCTTGGCCCTGGATACCAAAATCATGACTGTGAACTGATAATTGGTTAATCCACTTTCATTGCCTTGAATCACACGTTCAAGGAGGATCGGCAAATGGGGTTCTATGTCCTTATGGCTTTGCATGTGCTCTGTTATGCAGTGAAAGGCCTAAGGGACTCGTCCTTTAAGGAAGCATTACATATGCTCACTACAGACTGTAAGTGTCCATCGTCAATGTTGCTGATATTTTGAGTTCCTAATTGTGGTTAGCGATATCGTAGGAAGTGAATTTGCTAGTGCAGACTGTAATCGGTCTGTTAATTCTCCTCCCACCTCCAAACATTCACTATCTTCGACCTTTAATAGAGGATCCCTGAGCTCTTGTTTCATCTCCAAATAAACTTCTTGAATAAAATGATTGATTTATGGCTTAGAGTAACTAAATATGATGTGTAGCCGAAGAGTAAAATGTGCCTTCTATTTAGCTTTGGAGACTATAGATTCTTTCTCGATTCATGATAACAATAACCATGTCATGATGTACTATTATTTTATTACTTTTTGCAGGTATAATCCTGCATCTTTAATGTAAAAAGCTATTGTCATTACGCATTATTATTTACAACCTGTATGTAAGGGTATCTCTGTAAAAATATTTGTATAGTGTAAACCTAGTTAGGACACGGAGGACAAAAGCGAAGACCAGAGGTACAATTATTTGTCACTTACAAGAGATGATCAACAGATGGGTTCCTATTGTCTAAGGGAGATGGCTTTTCTTGAAGAGATGAGTCTTCAACTCAAAAAGGTGACTTTAGAGTCGCAATTCCTAAATCCTGATTCACACAATTAAACATTGAAGGCGTTTTCAATACAGCAATTTCTGACTGGAAAATCTGGCGCTATGGCACATGTTTCACTATTCAAATAAAAGGGCTAGGCTTGGGAATATTAGTGGTTCTGGCTGGTTGGCTATCTTGAATGTGGTGAACACCAAGGAACTGTGAGTATTCACAAACATTAATAACAACTTCTCACACCAACACTGAGCCCCTAACCTAATGGTAAAACTGGTGAACTAAAAGGGAAAATAGAGCGTAAAAATGTTACAAACACTTTCATGTTTTTGGAGATCCAAACAGAATGGATTCCCCTCTGCACATGTTCTTTCTTCATACATCAAACAGTCCAAAGTTCTTTGAGTTTAAATCTACCGGGTTATGGTTAAAAATAATAGATTTCCATGGGCAAGGAGAGGTAATTCTTTCAGTTCTGGAAAATTGGTAACTTTGTGAAAATCTTACACATAAGGCAATGCTACGTACCATAGGAATTTAAACATACTTGTAAATAAAGGTTAATGTAGGGTGGACTATAAATATTCTGGGATCACCCATCACTTATACAAAAATTTGGAAAACGTATTCTACTTGCAAATAAAAAAATACCACTGGAGTTTTTTTTATATTTGCTGAAGGGAACACCACAATATGAATACAATTATAATGTTTGATATTGCTGGAGTAAATGCAATAATCTGCTAAAATGTGTTAACAGGTACAATGAAAATAGTTTTATTCTGGCCTGCTTATTCATTTTCCTCCCCTTGTGCAAGGCTGTGTGTGCCTGCTTGTTTTAAACTTGACACTTTCCTTGTGCTGTTGCCAAGAATCAGAGAATTGTCAAGATACAAGGCCTTTGGAGATGTCACTGATGCTGCTCCCATTCCATTTTTAATTGACTTCCAGACAAGCTGGATTTAAACTAGAGTCAGCAGGCACGAGGAGTCCTGAACTGGTGGCAACAGAGTGGATTTCATGTTGAATTCTAGAACTGCCTATACCCTTCCAAGTTAATTACTACCTGCTAAGACTCTGTTACCACAAGTACAATAATTCTTTATATGAAGAGAAAGTTGCATTACACGATTTCTAAAAAACTAGCAAGTGATCCTAAATAATGGTATGTGGAATAATGTGGTGCAAACAAGTACAGGCAATATCCTGTACATTATGTAACCAACTGCAAAATATATGGTACTACAAATTATTAAGACTAACATCGATAAAACAATTTTAGAAAATCAGAGCAGATATCATAGCCTTGGGACAGAAACTAACCAAAATGGAATGGGGTAGGTTTCACACCACAGTTTTTGTTTAAAGTGCTGGTCTATAATCTGTTCATCATAAAACCCTCCATCAAGGATTGATCCAATGCAGGGTACATGGATTTTTTTTTACTATATACAGAACATAAAGATGGAAACAGGGAAGTAGGCTGGGAGGAATACTGGGTTTTAAAGAGAGCTACATGGGGTTGGTCATTTATGGAGGCAGACACATCCTGACAGATTCCTCTTCTCTTCCACAGGCAAGTGTAGTAGGTTCACAGAAGGCAGTGAAGTGGGGCGTGCTAATAAGGTCGGTCATGGAGGGGAGCAGATGTATCCTGACAATCTTCATTCTCTTCTGTGAGATAATCACAACCTCTTTTTGGCTGATACAAAGGGCCCTAACGTGACTTTGCAATATTGGAGTGTAAAATACAGTCTCAAATGGATGATATGCCATTATTCTTTCCTCAAATTCAATGATTCATTTCAGATCACACATAATGTATACTCCTAATTTTGCCATTAATGGTAGATGCCACTAGTCATTACGTAAATCTGGGTTATTTCTTTTTAGAGTTTACTAAGGAAATTCCTACTTCACTGTATATCCATCTATCACAGAGAAGCTATGGACGACCACCACCATCTCACCTTCTAAATCCATACAGTTTGCATTTATTTTGATTACCAAAGATGGTCAGTTGATTGAAAACCTTTGTCTATTTGCCTCTTGGTCACTAGTGCACTCTTGCTCCTATGTTCCTATGAGACAGAGGCGCCCACACTTTAAAATGGTAATCTATCTGATGGGCTGTGGAAAGTCAAGTGCGCAGTGAGATATCTTACGAGCTTGACTTTACAGGCAAACAACTGGAGAAAACACATTCCACAAGGATTCATGATATAAAACATATTGTAAAATGACAAGAATACACACCTTACTTTCTCTTTTCATTACTGAGAAAAACTTGATTGTGCACTTGATACTTTCTAGTCAACGCAGAATTTCTTCTGGGCGAAATACATTGTAGATGATGAGAAATACCCTCCCTTGAGGGACAATATTATGCAGTATATACCTCAACTGCAGGACATATTTTCTATAGGCTGTCTCCTATTTCACATATCGAAGTGGTTTAAAAACTCATGAATAATGTCAAACGCATTCATTATTAATGTAATTCAACTTTTTGGTATCTTGTAGTTAGTTTACGTTTATAATCACACATGCCAGCTACAACAAATAAAGAATCATGGAATGGATAGCTATGCTGACTAATCCCAGTGCCCAATGCAATGACTTTTTTCAGTATCTAGCCTTTGCTTTTGTGGAAGCTCTTGTTCATGCAGTCGAAGTGTCGAAGATCCCCAACTGGCGTCCAGGATCAGAACATAAGACAGCTCTGACCTGCCATCTTCCCAATTTACGAAGGACACTGACACAAGACAATGACAAATATGGGCATAGAGTGGGAGGGGCTCCAAGTCTATACTCGAATACAGCATGCCTCACAGAGCAGCGCATGCGCTGCTCAACTCGACCTAAAAAAGAGGGCCCATTAATATTTCCTTTTTAAGTAACTATTTCTCAGGATACTAAAAATTAGGCGTGCCTATTGAACACTGTGAAGGCACACTAATCAGCAATACTGCATGTGTTATATACGTGCAAAACACTTCATTTAGCACAGTGAGAAAAAGGGGTTTATTTCACTACTACTGAGTGAGGTCTTCAGGTGTAAATCACAAGAATTTGGGACAAAGAGAATATATAAAAAGAGTGCATTGATATCAATAGCACTATGAATACGCTAGCAGGAACCACCACCATTGTTGGCGGATGTCACTCTGTCAGACTGTAAATAAGGCCCACAGTTTTTGCTCTCAGATCTGATGAGGAAGAGAGATGAGGAGGCATTACACACAAGAGAGCAGTTTGGGGTGCAACGTAAATCCTACCGGAAAAGGTAAACTGTGCAAATAAAATTATGTCTAGTAAACATCCAATATTTTGTATTTATGTACATGACCTTATATGATTGCTTATAAATCAGTGGCAGTGATTTTTTACTTGTCTAAAGAGTTTATTGCAGAAACAAGTTTTTTTTTTCATTTTGTTTTTCTTAGAAACTACAATCCACAATTCCCTTTGATTTTTCTCCCTTCAATCATTTTTGGTGTTTTTCCTGTACAATGCGAATCGAGATACGTAGTCTGAAACGTAATGTCATTCTGCCACCTTTTGAATTATGAGATAATGATTTCCTTTTTATGGTTGTGATACATCATTTTCAATGTGCCTACACAAGCCACGTTTTAAAAAAAAAATTCAATGAAATACTACAAAAAATAGAAACTGCAGTGTTTTAGAATTAGGAAAGTTGGAAGGTCAGTGGAGGATTACCTACCACCAGTCTCAGGAGGAATTTACTCAGTTACTGTCTTCAATTACACTATTCATGGGGTATTGTTTTTCCTACCTGAATGTAATTTGTTTCTTCAGTAAGGCCTCCGTGGAGGCCAAATTTGAGGCCTGATGTTCTTCTGAGCTCAAGATCCGTCTTTGTTCTGTTTACACAGCGTATGAGGACTCACCTTTCACAATCAAGCACTTAAGTTCATGGGGATACAGGAAAAATAATTATGCATTGTTTCTGGTCACCATTCTTCATTTAACTTCTAATGTTATTTAAATTCGGGTAGAAACGTCTCCCCGCAACTGTGTCCCAAATTTTACCATGAAATCCTATATCTCTTTAAGCTTCTCAATGAGTAACTACATTCTGTCAAAGTGTGTGAAATACCAAATTGGTCACAATTGGTGCATGTTTAAGGATATTATTCTCAATATACAACATCCAAGAGAGAAGCAAGGAGACAGCATTTCTAATAAGTCGGATATGGAGGGTGCATAGGTTGCACATGTCGATGTTGTGCTAATATGGTGATTTTTAGTCCACATTCAGTACCACAGTGTGAATGGCAGGCAATATTGGGGAAAACGTGTGTGCCCAATGCACACATGAAAATGACAGCAATGCAATTCATTAAAATTCTGGTGTGTCCCACGCGGGTCCCCGGGGTCTGGATCCAAGCCAGATTTTCAGGATGACTACAGAGTCTGTAAATAATTTAGACTCATTGTATTTATATTTATCTCTTGAGGCTGTCCTGGAAATCTAACGTGGACCCGAGAACTTTGAATGGAGCCAGGGCACCCATTTAGTAACTGATTAAACTTGAAATGTGCACCATTTTTCACTAAGCATCTCAACAGTGCAAAGGCGACAAGCTAATTAAACCTGGCTTAATTGGTTCACCCAATGATTCTGATTCAAAAGGTCTGCTCATTCTTAGGGGCATTGCAATACAACGATTGGAAGACCTCATTTGTTTCAAATAAACTTTCATATCAAGCACTTTGGGAGTACCTTCCATGTGCCTTAGAACCTTTAAATAGTGGAACTGCAACCTTTCCAAGTTCAAAAGTGACATGTGAAGCCCCAGTATGCGGAATGAAAAGAAACATCAGACTGGGCCTTTCTTTTGCAGTTGTTCAATTTTTCTTCTAAGAAGGCTGTAGTTTTCTTTCGTCCCGGGAGCAGAGGGGTCAAGCTTCAGAGAGATTTCATAGTGTTTCTTGGCAGAGTCCAGATTTCCCCAGCGGTGGTACAGCACAGCTGAAACAGCAATAATGACTTTATTACTGAGGTTTTGAATATTGTATAATCTTGCCAGTTCACTTGAAAAACAACATCAGAGTCTTCATTCCAAATGCAAGATTCCCCCACCCCCTCGCGGGCACCCTGCTACCCTGCCAAGTGGAGGGACCGAGCATGGTTGCTGTATGAGGTAAGACTGAATGAATAATAATAAACGTTGCATTAAAGTGATATTTTTCTTGTTCTGTGGTCTCAAACTGCTTCACAAACATGTCTAAATGCATAAGTGTGCCACAAGCAGAGGAGTATGGAAGAGTACAGCCGATTACACCGGGTGATTACATAGTTTGCTTTATTCTAATTTTAAAAAGGGGTTTTTGGTGACATCACTAAAAAAGTATTAAAAAACATTTCAGAGCAGCTTCTTTTAATTAACTGTTAAATACATTTAAAAATCAGTGTAAATGCTTTTGAGAGGTTTAGAAAAATCAAGTTGCAAAACAAATTGAAAGATAGAAAATATTAAACATCAAGAACACGTGTCATACATCTACCTCGTATCCCAAACCCTCCATAAATATTTCACAACTACAAAAATATAAACGTTTTGAGCATCACTGTGCAAAAATATGTGATATTTGCATTTAACATGAGAAACAGATTCATCTAATTTCACACGTTCTCAACTAAACATCACATCTAATGAAAGAGGAAGTATAATAAGAAAGGAACCCCTCATAGAGGCCAAGATGGCCGTCACATTATCCATGGTGGTGGAGGCTGGGATTTGGGCAAGACGGGCCATGTTCATGACTCTAGATGATCAACATAGGCACAAGGAGCAAGATCCCCATTCCTAAAAAGACAATTACAGAAGAAGTAGTGTAGAGTTTTAAAATGGCACCTGTCTCTCTATGTGTGCTCCTTTGTCCTACCCATCAAGTGCCCATGCTGCTGGCTGACCCTAGCCAAAAAACAAGTTAAAAAAAAAACCTTCCCACCTCACGAAACGTGCAGGGATTTGTCTGACAAATTTACCTTTTGAAAGAGAATCTTTCGGATATATTCATAATCTCTTGCAGCATTTTCATAAACATGGCATACCTAGGTTTTCAGTGGGAGCAAACATCAGTGTTCATTCAGTTCAGGCTGGCACCCAGGAAGGGAGGGGAAAAGAAATCACTGCACAAAAACACTGCTCAAATAGAACAGCAGTGGCGTCTTTCCCTGACTCTGCTGGGCAAAGGTTCTTATCAGGAAGGAATTTCAGAAAAAGGTTCCAGGTCAGTAGAGGCATCCTAGTGTCACAGTGGAAAATGAGATAGAAGCCACAAGTAGTCCATCACTCATAGAAAAAGAATTAGGGGAAGGATACAAGAACAAGCATGATGGTAAAAAATAAATCAGAAATTAAATAGACTAGGCTAATTATGAGCTTTTCAACAACTTGCAATCATTGAAGGATTAAAAAACAAGAAGAAATAGATTCCCTTTCAAAGATTTTAACTATACTAAAGAAGAGAACAGGGAAACCCTACTAGAGAATATTAAATATCCCAATTAAAAAGTGTATCATTACATCTGGCAAATTGAAGGTAGCATGAACGCACTGTGGGAGAACAGCTTCTCACAGTGCCATGCACACTATTCCCAGGATGGGAGGGGGAAGGGCTGAAAACTGTTAAACACTCTAAAATAACCTGGCTGTAAATCAGGGTGTTTCTGAAGATGGAACACAACACACAAGTGCGCGGCATTCCACAGATAGATATATGCATAATATCTAGAAACAGTACAGAAAAAAAAGAGATTAATTGGCATAATAGCTCTTCACTGGAGGAGTCCTAAAGAAAAACCTTATCAAATCTGATACACCAGCGTGCCAATTGCAGAGTGACTGATTAAACACGAAGTGAAACACAAGAACCATTAAGGAAGACTCGCAGGATAAGATGTAGCTCACATCACAATAAACAAAACGGAATTCACCTACCTGAAACTATATTTTCATAAGAAAAGAGTGTACCTAGTGATGAAGGTGGTGGAAGAAAGATATTTGATCACAGAAAGTAAAACAAAAACACTTACAATAATACACTTACAATGAGTCAGTCACTGACTGACAATGAGTCATTCCTCTGACTGAATGGGGCATAAGAAGGTGACGGAATCGGGAAATACAGCAACTAAACATGTCCAAATCTTTGAAGGCAGGAGAGATACATAGGAGATTAAAGAACAGCATAAAAACTAAGAAGAGACAACCCCACAAATAGGAGAGTGAAAAGAAACCTAGAACAGCACTTAATAGAAGCATCATCGTTTGAAATGTGGCGTGCAAAGTTTTACAATGTATTTAACTTGGAATATAGGCTCTACAGTATAAAATCGATGAGGGGCCCAAATTTGGGGGCCTATGTTCCATCATATGGACATATCGCTGTGAATAACATCCAACCTCCTATATATTTATGTAATATTTTATGTATTCTTTTTTTGTTGCATAAATTATGTCTGCATCAATGATTTAATTATTGGTTTGGAAATATAAACATGCTATGAACTGAACAATAAAGAATCTTTGAAAAAAACAAAAGAAGAAAGCTGAGACAGCCGGTCTATGGTGCAACAGAATAACAAAACTGGACAAGACGTTGCAATAGAACTTACTAAACTTGAAAAAATCAATAAAAATAAAACATATCCAGAGAATGTCACATGCAGTCCCAAAGGAAAGAAAAGGAAAACAAAACAAATGAACTAGGGAGGGGGTGAACCTAAAACAGATATACAGAAAGAAAATACAAGAAGCAAATGAGTGGGTTAGGCTGTATAGCGGCAACAATTAGTATGGAAGCGGTAATGAGTATCTTCTGATGCATACAAGAAAATAATATAGTGTCACACCTAAAACTGACAGCAAAATAAGCACGATAGGGGGGATTCTTCAAATATTAGAATTGAAAGGAGAGAAAATGGGTAGCTACAAAGATAAAAAAAAGAAGGGAACAGTTTTGTTTTTGACAGAAGACAGAACACATGTACATGAGAAACATCTGAAACACAAGCAATAGAAATACTAAGCTAAAAGCCCAAAGTGAAAGGGCAGAACACAAGGTAATAAATAATAAGAGCACATTCATAATTATTGATGTTCTTGAGGGCAAAAGCAAATGTCTCCGGATCACATTCTATATGACTAATTTTTTAGCGTGTGTCTTAAACCTGGAAGACAGGAAAGACCTGGGGAAAGAAATCAACTATGATCACAGAAACACAACTTGGGAAAAATACAGCAAAGTGCGACCTCCAAACTTCTTGGGAAATTTGGATCCATATACAGAAAAAAACGTTAACATGGCAGGAAGACTTTACAAATTTGGTCTGACCTAATGAATTCCCAAGGACAAACCACAGAAGATAGAAAATCTAACCGTATTAAAAAAAAACATTCTTCCTTTCCTTCTTTCCAACTTTCTTTATATATTTTAACATGTCAGGTGGGGAGTCCTTCACAGATGGAGCTCTCTCCTTGACAAGGGTGGCCAGCCCCTGCATCTCCCTCCTACTGCCTCACAGCGCTTCCTACAGTGGCATAAAGGACTAACCCAGGTCTTGACACAACCATGGCCGCTGCTTGTCCCCTGAAGATTATATCCCTCAATGTTAAATGCCTTAACTCCCCAACAAGCGACAGCAAACGTGGCGCTACCTTCTACAGTAGAACCCAGACATTATCCTCCTTCAGGAAACCCATCTTCTAAAAGCTGATACCCCACGCATGGCTCACCCTAGGTACCCTCTTCAATTCTGGGCTACGGCACCCACTACAATGGCTGGGGTAGAAATCCTTTATAGAGCTGGCATCAGGCGGGGGAATCCAAGGTCTTTAGCAGCCCGGATGGCCGTTTTCTCAGGGCCACGTCTCTTTACACTGTGCAATGTGTATGCTACCAATCAGGCACAAAACCTCTACCTTCGGACGCTCTTGCGGGATCATGTCCCACAAGATGACCCCTCGCTAATTGTAGGGGGAGACGTTAACATGGTATGGGACTCCGTAATGGATCGCAGTGCTGCCTCCTTCAGCAGTACGGGGGCTATGTCCTCGGCCCTCCCGAGGTAAATAACAGACCTTGGTCTACTGGACACATGGAGATATCATTCCCCTGAGGTGCGCGACTACTTGTATTATTCACATGTGCATCGCTCCTACTCGCAAATAGATTATATTTTTATCTCTCAAACATTGATCAGTGACGCGCTCTTGGTGTCCATGTCCGCTAATCTCGCTATCCGATCAGGCACATCTTTAACTCCTACTGTAGGATCCAGCTGCTTGCTCCTCCCGTACCCCGTGATGACGATTACCACCACATATTCTACGAGATACGGTAGATGTGGAAAGCATACGGACAGCTATCGACTCCTATTTTACGATCAACGATATTCCCGAAACTCCCTTCCTAGTAGTGTGGGATGCGTTCAAGGCCACGATCTGTGGCCACATCACCTCCCTAGCAATTGCTTGGGCGCGCAAGGCCCGTCTCTTAGAAGACAATCTCTCCAAAGACATTAAGGAGCCGGAGAGGCAGGATCGGGAACACCCCACCCTAGCGAGCAAACACCAGCTTGCTAACCTTCGGGGACCACTCCATTCTCTTCGAACCAATGAGGCTGAGAGAACCTTGTTAATGCTAAAACAGTGCCATTTTGAGGGGGCGGGAATAAGGTGGGCAAAATGCTGGCAAGACGCCGGTTAGTGCGCACTACGAAAGCACACAACCAACATTCAGACTACCGATGGTGAGAGGGTCACCACAGAGAGGGCCAAACGTGAGGCCTTTCAGGCATATTACACAGCCCTCTACACAGGGAATGAGGCTCCTCCGGATCGGGTGAAAGAAATACTAGATCAATGCACCTGGGCGCCGATTAGCCCCCACCATGCCACGCAACTGGAAGAACCCCTTACTAAAGAAGAACCGGTAGGTGCGCTGAAGGACCTTCCCTTAGGGAAGTCGCCGGGTCTGGACGACCTCCCATTGGCTTTCTATCGCCTGTTCCTGCCGCAGCCCCAACCCTACCTCTTTCGATTATTCAACTCCATCTCCGACAGGGAGGGGCCGTCTCTATCTATGGGAATGGCCGAAATAGCCCTCATTCCCAAACCGGGCAGGGACCCTACATTACGCTCCTCTTTTCGCCGCATCGCCCTCTTGAACACAGACTTAAAGATCTATACCAAAATACTGGCGAAGCGCCTGGACCCACACATGCCTGGTCTTGTACATCTGGACCAGGTTGGCTTTATCCGGAAACGCCAGGGAGCAGACAACGTGCGCAGAATTGCCCACCTGGTGGTGAAGGCACAACACTGGAACATACCGGCACGCCTTCTATCGCTTGATGCGGAGAAGGCATTCGATTGAGTCAATTGGACCTTCCTGCGAGCGGTGCTCAATAAAGTTGGGCTGGGACAGAATAGGATAGCTAGGATCATGGCCCCCTACCTCTCCCCGGAGGCTTGGGTGCGAGTCAATGGCCAACTCACGAACCCCATCTCCATCCACAGAGGCACATGGCAGGGCTGTCCCCTCTGCTATTTGCCCTCGTGGTAGAACCCTTAACCATGATGATTAGGCGGGACCCGAAAATACACGGCATTCAACTTGCAGGGCAGCAAAATAAAGTGGCACTCTTTGCTGACTATCTTACACTCACTCTAACTCGCCCGAGTATTTCCCTCCCGGCGCTACACTCCTTGCTGCCATCATTTGAACTGGCCTCAGAGCTTAAAATCAACCATGGGAAGTCCTGGGCGCTAAATCTCACTATCCCTGAAGAGGAGATACCAGCCCTGAAAGCCCTTGTCCCCTACCAGTGGGCCTCGAGTTCCATCCGATACTTAGGGCTTCAGCTAACCCCCTCACTTGCCACCTGGACCCAAGGACCCAAACGAATTGGCAGGAGTGTACGAGAACAGTCTTGGATGACTTGAGGGTCTGGAAATCCCTGACTCTCTCCTGGCTAGGCCACCTGAACGCTGTTAAAATGTTGGTACTCCAAAAATTATTTACCTGCCCCCATACTCACCCCCATACCGCAGCACCAGATACAGAGCCTTCAACAAGATATCACCCGCTTCATTTGGGGCGGGCGTAGATCTCGCTTGTCCAACAGGATCCTGTTGCTCCCACGAGATAGGGGAGGGCTAGCATGCCCCAACTTACTAGAATACTATTGGGCTTCCCACCTCCGTATTGTCTCAGAGTGGACAGCCTATGAGAGTGAAAAGATCTGGTTCCACATGGACAGGGTGGTAACCGGATGACCCATCTGGGACCTAACCTGGCTCCACCGGACTGCGCGCTCTCACAGCGCCTATGTTGCAGTGCCCACCAAGACTGTGCTGGATATCTGGGACAGAGTGGCAGTGCCCAAGGGGCTCACTACTTTCCCCTCACCACATACTCCTGTTGCAGGCAACCCGTTATTTCCACCGACTACCAACCCGCAAGCGTTCTCGAATTGGCTAGAGGGTGGAGGCTGAACGTTTTGAGATTTATGTGATGGGGATACAGAAAGGAATTCCGACTCCCAGAGAAAGCTAGGCTTCAATATGTACAGCTACGGCATTGGCTGTCCACGCCTGAGATGCAACAAGCCGCCACCCGTCCCTTTACCTCCTTTGAGCGCCTGGTGCGCTCCTTTGACGAGTCAAGGGGACTTATCTCTCGAATGTATCAGATTTTATAGCACCCTCCGCTGGTAACTACGCATCCATACCAGCGTCAATGGCAGTCATCCTCGTCCAGAGACTTCACACCTGTCCAGTGGAGTTGGTTGTGGAGAGACATACCGAAGGTATATCGCATTGTGTCACAACAAGAAACTGCGTATAAGGTCATGACGCAGTAGTACTATACACCCACTCAATTGCACAGAATGTTCCCCATGACCACCTCACTGTGCTGGAGATGCTTGAGCGCCCTGGGGGACTTTATACACATTTGGTGGGCAAACCCAATCCTGGCCCTGTTCTGGAAGGAGGTCCTCAGCCACATTAACCCCTCCCATGCTCATGAAGAGCTCAGCTCGTCATGAGCCACGGTTCTCGTGTGCTCATGACAAGCTCAGCTCGTCATGACCTTTAGAACGCTCGCACGCTGGGCAAATTCCCCTGCTGTGCAAACGTTCTAAAGAAACGGGTGTGGTCACGACGAGCTCAGCTTGTCATGAGCATACGAGCACTGTGCTGCATGACGAGCTGAGCTCGTCATGAGCACGGGGGCGCTGTGCGCCCACCCCTCCCCCCCAGCACAGCGGGGGATTGTGCCCAGCAGGGAAGGGGTTAAACGGGTACTTGGCTTCCCGCTGCCTGATTCCACCACCACGATTCTGCTTGGCCTTAAGCCCGATCATTCAAGAGCGCTCACTTGTAGCGACTGGTACATTGCTCTCCATATGATAGGGGCTGCTAAACAACTCATAGCACTATACTGAAAAAAAGTAGAACTTCCCTCCATTGCTGCTTTGTTCTTGCGCCTACGGAAAGTAGTGACTATGGAACTCATTTCGCTTGGCAGTTCGGGCTGCACTGTCCCCATGAGGCACAGGGTCAAGGCTGATTTGCATATGGCCATGTCTGAACTGGGGTGGTGTGGAGTGCAAAAAAACGATGGATTTAGGCCCAGATCTCTGTACTGGGGCGAATTATGATATTGCTCTGCATTCTGTCCATCAACTGTTGTTTTGCATATGGAACTCTTTACAGCGCGCCTGCAGTCATGCGACACTTGCTTCACCAGAATTTGGCAGCCACTGGTTGAATATCTCTGTAAAATAGAGCACGCGCGCCACCTGCCCCCGAAACTCCGAATCTTGCGCCTCTTTGAAGATGCAGTAGCCTCACCTGAGCCCGACAGACTGATTGAATCACCATAATGCCCCGCTAATCGCTTGTCACGACGCACCTCCCCAGCCCGCTATCTTTTCCCTCTGGTGCCTCTGTTTTAACCTAGCTCCCTTGTCATAGAAATCTTACCCCCTCCAGGACCTCCAACCCTCTCATTTTTCTCTGTCTATTATTTACCTTCCTACTTCTTGTGGGCCTCTTTTCTACCTCTTTCTATTCATCTCAGGTTATGAAACTGTTCTTGTTAATTATGGGTCTTGACTTTCCTCATGATTGCAATTTAATGCTATAACATAGGCAACACACGGCCGGCCCAACACGGGTTGTAGGCGGCATGCTGTGTAAACACCACATCGGTGTGCTTTTGTCCTGTTATCCATGCCTCCCCTAAACAACACGGCCGTCCCTACATCGGGTTGTGGGCTTCACGCTGTGTATACATAGACCATTTCTCTGTTCTACATATGAAAATAAAACAGATTTGGAAAGAAAAAAAAAACAACAACAAAATGATCTTTTTGGTCCCATGTTTATTTTGAACAGCCAGCAAAATCTATTTTAACATTATTCAGAATGACAAACCCAAAGTAGCCAACAACCTAAGGGGCGCAGATGAATTTTAAAAGGATCTTTAAAACGATCTATCAGTCTCAAGAACCCTTTAAATCCCAATAAAAATATAAATGCAGAAGGTAACATAAGGATAGAAAAGAATACACTCGAACAACAGCAAGAAAATCAAGGACTTGTTGAGAAATCAGCTATAAATTGTGTGTGACGAGAAACTTGCTGAAGGTAAGGGAATCCTCAGAAGGACCAACAGTTATTGGTAAGAATATTCAGAAAAATCTGAAAAAACACATATACTCACTTCTCAAGATGACACCAAGTAAATAATGAGTAAACCAAAATAAAGTATAATGGACAAAATAAAATGAATAGTATAAAGCATTAAGGTTATCAATTATATACCTAAACATCAAATGATCGTCCAATCAAAAAAGACATATTAATCAATAAATATACAGGAAATTACCTGTTTCTTAAAGTCATAGGTCAATCTAACATACAAAAAATGATTCCTATCATTCGAAGATTGGAAGGTAGGGACCTTAAATCAATTAAAAAAACAAAGTTCATCCGATGACATGAGCACTGAACTGCAAATAGGAATCCCAAAAGCATATTCCATTATAAATGCTAGGACAATGGACTATTGGGTAGCTGAGAATTTAAAACATAAATTAAGATACTTATAGAGGTGCATATAGATACCAATGCTTCTGCGAACAATTTGAGATTTGGTAAAAGCATATTTAAGGTGAAATGCTTAGTAGTTCTTTGTGGGCTAAAAGGAGAGAATAAAAAATAGCCAAATGTAATCAGTCAACTAAAAGAAAGGAAATTGAAATGAATGGTTTATAACTACAGTTAAGTGAAAGAAGATAATTGTAATTAAGATACACCAAAGAGACCCAATGTACTAAAACAGTTTAGGATATCAAACCCAGCAATTCGCAACATTAAATGATTTGGAATGGCAAAATGACATTTTAGTATTTACTAAATATTTATTACAATTTAGAAAAGGTGTCCGGAATCGCCAATGTTGTTTTGCAACATATTCCAAATTGCAGTTAGATAGGGTAGCACTGCTAATTGTGATCTGGTATATAATGTATCAACTGTCTCCCACCCTATTTGCAGACTCAAATAACAGAAATGCTACCAGTTCCTAAAAGTTAGTAACATGTTTGCAAAAGGAAATCTGTTTCTACTGCGAAGCTTTACCTTTGAAAATAGTGTTGGGTGATATCGGGGAGACTGCTCTCTGGTCTCTTCCATATCTTCTCAAATGGGAAATGTATTTTTTAGAGCAGCACCAGTGTCTTTAAGGGACTCGGGTTGCTTTAAAAAAAAAAAAAAAAAAAAAAAATATATATATATATATATATATATATATATATATATATATAAAATTCTCATTTGAAATTGCACACACAGGGATGGTGGTCTGTTGCTCCTTGCGGGACATCCATCTCCGCGTTTGTAGCCAATCGCAGGCAGTCGCCAACAGCAAACGTCAAATTAATATTCATTAGGCAGATCATTTTGCAATCTCCTTTAAAAATGGCGATTACGCAATGTGACCTATTTGCACATAAGTCACATTCCAAAAATGATGACTGTTAATTTGCAACCACTTTTTGTGACGAGTCTCTTTGTACATCAGCAAATAAAATATAACATTCATAGAAGACATAAGAAGGAAAATAAAAACAACGGCTATATCATAGAGAACACAAAATAGGGTGGTTAATAACAAAAGATTCGACACCAAAGATTCACAAGGAATCATAGAAAGAGCATGTTTTAACATGATACAGCGAGTCAGATAAGGCAAAAAAAGAGTTAAGTAAAGTATGGTGTAAATTGAATCTGAAAGAAATTAGTTAGAAAATAATGATGAAGGGATTACAGATAAAAGTAAACATTTTGCAAAAAATAAAGCTCCAGCCCAGATATCATAAACTAGGTTTTAAGCTCAAAAACAAACTCCCTCCAGAAGCCACCACAAGGGACATTTTTACCATTGGCAATTACATTTGAAATAGGACTTCAGAGTATGACGGACAAAAAAAACTCTACAAGGTCTTATGTGCTCAGTTGAACAAGAACTAATTGAAGTGAAGGGACGTCAGTGTATCCACTACAGTGGGCAAAAATCCCTAATTCAAGACACGAATCCCTAACATCTTAAACCTTCAGGTCAAACCCAATTTCAAGCAGCCATTAAAGAATCCACAGGACACATGGTAGTCTATATTCTAGAACTCGCAAAGAACCAAACCCAAAGCTTGTGCAATTTTTTTTAGGGACATCTTAAGGATTTTGGGGGCACGGGCCAAACCTGATTTGGGACCCCCAGCTCACACCAACTCTGAACTTATTCTACATTTTCAGCTGGGATCATTGCCAACCACCTTCCTAGACCAGCCTACCTCTGGGCACAACCCTGCAACAAACAGTTTCTCTCCCGCTGGCCAGCATTAGTGAAGCAGAAAGACATGCAGCATGAACAAGCTATCTGCATATATTGCTGCGGACTGGTGTATCAACTTTTGGGCCTGTGCATAAGTAGAGTACAATTATGTTTAATGAACTCTAGTCCCTGCTGCGCGAAGAACAGTGATTCGGAGTCAGTTAGCACTAAGCTGTGATTGTACTGGCCCAGCAACGGCTCCACAAGGACGGTGACATGTGGTCTACATTAGTGGCCTACTCTGGGGTCCTACCTTGGCAAAATCAGTCTTCAACTGAACTGTGCCAGAAAAGCAGAAAAACTAGTGGTCGGCCCAAGCCTTCTACCCACAATGTGTGGTATAGTTTGTATGTTAGCACCATTCAGGAATACAGTGCTGATGGGCACATTTGTTTAATACACTCCCTCTGCTGCCTGGGACGGGTATGCAAAGTCTTGTGGTACTAGGCTGTGATCACATCTGTCTGGCAGTTGCTCCCCCCCCAAAAAAAAATGCATTCACAGAGCTAGCACACAATGCCACCCCCTGCCGAACAGTGAGCATAGCGCATGCTGCATAAAGGCGAAGGCTGGTGCAATTGTGCTGGCCCTACACACTTTAAAAGGTTAATCTCTTGCTGAATCCAACCAGAATCTAATAGGCATTTTTGTTTAACCCTCATTATCTCTCTATGCAGGCTAGGACCGTCACAATAGCCGAACGATAGGGGCCCTGGGCCAGAGCCCACTTTGCCCATGCCTTAAAATGTCTCTGATCTTTCTTCGATATGGTTTCCAGATACTGATGGTTGATACCAGATCAGTATACGTGCAGTATCCCTTTGTGAGATACCCTCAGTTTGGGAGGCTGCCTAACTTGTGCTTTGTAGCATCCTTAAATAATATGTCAAAAAACACTTACGGTCCTGGTCTTTTGTCTCACAGACTGAGGTGCATAGATCAGTATCTTATGTCTCTGGAATGCCACTCTTTTCTACCTACTGGCTGTCGTCAAAACCAAGACCTCTTTACAGCATTCATTCACTCAAGCTCAAGGGTTACATCTATACTCAACTGCCAGGGTTGGACTGGCACAGAAAATACGCCCAAGCACCAAAATAAAAGTGGCCCACATCAGGAAATTAGAAAGCTAAAAAAGTTGCCTATGTTTGCAAATTGGGGCAGTTTTGAACATGTAAAGATATGCTTATAAGTGCTTTTCAAGGTATGCAGGCAAGGTTTGTTTTTATCAGGGAAATCAATTAATACAGCCCAGAAGACCACAAAACAGACCCACACACAGCCATAAAAACGGCAAACACACCGACATGTCAGACCAGCCCATTGGGCACTGCCTAATTGTCCAACAGATTCCAAAAAACAGGACAGGAGCCCCCCTTAATCAAAGGGACAGGGCGCCAAACTGACAACCAGTTAAAAGTAAACAATTTCCCTTTAGATATGTTCAAAGAAAACCTGATTGCACATCATACACCATTCATCCCAAATTCAACCAATAATCTCCCAATAATAAAATTGTTTTATTTGCAATATGAAAAACATGAGTTAGCATAAGTGCTAAGTCGCACACCATTTTGTCTCTAACAAATATACTCTAACATGGATGTACGAAGCAATATTTCTTGTATATCTGCAATTGGCCTTACAAACACCAAATGTGTATCTGTAATGTGTATTACGGATGTTAAGTTTGTATTAATTCTGAAATTGGCTTTGTTTTGCAGTTTACAAAATGTCTTTATGATAGATTTCCAAGTTGTGGGAGACATCAAGTTGTTTCCTGAAGAAGGTGGTTGGATCACTCAAACCCACCGAAAAAACGTTGCTGATTTGCTAAAACACTAAATCGACACAGCCTTGGTTAAACAAGACTGGGAAAGGAAACAAGGGAACCCTACTCACTCGGAGCCTGGGTATAAAGTTTTAGGAAAACAACAACGGCTCCTGTGGATAGATATAAATCTTTTCTAATAAGTGTAAAGCACATTGGCAATGTGGGTGGTATTTGGGATGCCAAAGAAAGAAGCTGTATATACACTTGGTGAATGTGATCATCAATTCGCACAGTTTATGTAAATATACGTAAACAATTTTTTCAAAAAACATCTGCAATATTACATACATACAAATAATAACAAAGTGATGGTGTGACCCAAGTGAATATATAAAACGAACCTATACTACTAAAGTGAGACGTAATAGTGTATAGAAAACAGGAGGTTTCTATTTTACATGTTGTTACATTGGAAAGAGGTGACCTAGTAAAGTATAAACAATCAATATATAATAGTTGGAGAGTATAAGCAACTATTGTGCACGGTCTGTCTCTTTTTAGCTGTCGACGACGTTTCGACCTATTATGGATATCGGGTCTCCTCAGGACTGGTCAATGTGGGGACACCTGCAGGGGGCTTGCGCTGCTCAGTATCGAAAAATGGTGACACCGCGAGGTATATGTGAAAGCCAGAAAAAACTTATAGGGATTCCAGCCGGGACCCTGATAAGGGTGAAGTAAGCAGGCAAGTGTATGTTAATTATCGGTCCGTTGGATCCGTGGTACATACAAACTGGATAATAGCAGGAGAGGCACAAGACAAGATACACAGGAGGGCGCTCTCTCTATAGATGAGTCTGAGTAAATAGATAGATGTGGCCTTAAGCTTACATTCCGTGGAAGTCACTTCAGTATCAGGGTTATGGAATTGGACCACAGATCCTTGATCCCATCAGTAGTGACTCACCGTGAGAAAGGACTAGTTCAGCAATATTTGGCATTTTCATAGTGTTTGTCTTCCTATTGGTGGAGTTAAGGGCACAAAGGTCTTGTTTATCTCTCCTGTGTTTAATCCTAATTGCCACAATAATTTCTCTAAGCAATGCAGGACATCAGTTGCACTGGTTTAGAGTCAGCAGCACTCAAGGCTCACTAACAGTTTGGAGACAGTGCTCTCATGATGAATCTGGGAGCAAATGGCAATAAAACCATAAGGCATTGTGGATCAACCAACTTCTGTTTCTCCTTAGTTAGAAGTCCATAGAAAACCAAAAATTTCCTCATAGTGGGGCCTGCATCAGCTTCTGCTCCTCATTTTTCTACAACCACTTTAATGTCACACAGGCCTGAGTTAATGGCCATTTGGGGTTTGGTTCACATGGGAACTTACAGAGAAACATTGAGCTTGTTGTTGACCCTGTCACCAGGTAGGTCGCCCTACTCAACCGCCACACGGTCCTCCTGTGCCGCTTTCCCGCTGCCGCTACCCACTGTGTCATAAACTGCTTGGTTTGCCTTTGCCTGTTATTTCCTGATTCCGACATTTCATTGTGCTGCCATTGACTGTTTTCTTTTTACTGTTTTTCGCTAACTGGTGCCCTTTGTGCCCTCTCCCACCCTGCCCTCTTTTGCCCTCTGTATCACCCCCCACCCGCTCCCCTCCCTCACGCTTTCCCGCCGCTTCCTCCCCTGCGGGCCGCCCCCCTGGTGCCCGATTTGCCGCCCCACTCCCGCCTCCCAGATGCTACTTCCACCCACAGCCCCTCATATGGAGGCAACGCCAAAGGCAAGCCCGTCTGCGCCCGTCCGTGCCCAGTGCCAGAACCCCTGGACCCCGCCGAAACCAAGAAACCCGACGGAGATACGACACCACACCCTCCACGAACTCAACACCGGCCAACCATCTGCCTGCTACCAAGCCATCCCGAAGCGCACCAACGAACCCTTCTCCTGCCAAGTCTTCAAATTCACCTGCGTACGAACCTGCACCCTACCACCCAGACCAGGCAACAACAACAACCACCTCAAGTGCATCCTGCTCAACACCCAGTCCGTCCACAAGCACGCTGTCGAACTCTGGGACCTCCTCGACACAACCGCACCAGACGTCGCCTTCCTCACAGAAACCTGGATGAACGCCTCCCCAGCCCCCGACATCGCCATAGCAATCCTGGACGGCTACAAGATCACTTGAAAGGACCCCGTCAACCAAACCGGAGGAGGAATTGCCATCATCCACAGGAACACCATCGTCGTCACGACGAACTCCGAAGATGCCCTCACCACCGCCGAACACCTACACTTCCAGATCCACACCGACCCCAAGACCACCCTCAGAGGAACCCTCATCTACAGACCCCCGGGCCCACGCACACAATTCAGTGAAGCCATTGTCGACTTCATCAGTCCACATGCCCTCGCCTCATCAGACTACATCCTCCTAGGGGACCTGAACTTCCACCTGGAGAACAACAACGACAACAACACAACCGCCCTGCTCGCCAACCTCTCCAACCTCAGACTGAAGCAACTGGTGAACACCCCCACCCACTACGCCGGCCACACGCTCGACCCCATCTTCTCTGCCAGCAGCCACGTTGCCTTCAGCCACTCCACCGGACTACACTGGACCGACCACAGCTGCATCCACTTCACCTTTAAGAAGACCACATCCCACTACCGCCCGCAACAGATCCCCCGCAGATGCTGGAGCAAAGTCACCACAGACAAGCTAACCACATCACTGAGCCAGAACCCACCAATCAACACTGCTGACACCGACTAAGCCCGCAACCTCACTCAGTGAATCATCAACTGCGCCGACGCCCTTGCACCACTGAAGACCGGCAACAGGAAAACCACATGGTTCACCGACGACCTCAAAGAATCGAAGAAATCCTGCCAAACCCTCGAGAAAACCTGGCGCCGCGAACAGACGACAGAAAACCGGACAGCCCTCAAGAATGCCATTCGCAAACACCACCAGCTGATCCGCACCACCAAAAAGACATTGTTCAAAGAGCGGCTGGACAACAACATACACAACAGCAAGGAACTCTTCAGCATCGTAAAAGAGCTCTCCAACCCCAGCGCCAGCAGCAACGACATCACACCGTCGCAAGACCTTTGCAACTCCCTCGCCACGTTCTTTCACCGCAAGATCGCCGATATACCCGACAGCTTCGGCGCCCACACTCCCCCCCCAGCCACCGAACCAACGCCCCCTAAAACCACCCTCAGCACTTGGATTCCCATCAGCACTGAAGACACCACCCACGCTATGGACACCATCCACTCCGGTTCTCCTTCCGACCCATGCCCTCACCACATCTTCAACAAAGCCAACACCATCATCCCACCCCACCTACGGAACGTCATCAACAACTCCTTCGTGTCGGACACCTTCCCAGAGAGCTGGAAGCACAGAAAGATCAACGCCCTACTGAAGAAACCCACAGCGGACCCTAAAGACCTCAAGAACTTCCGCCCCATCTCTCTTCTTACCTTCCCTGCAAAAGTTATTGAGAAGATCGTCAATAAACAGCTGACTGCATTCCTCGAGGCCAATGGCTCCCTCGACCCATCCCAGTCCGGATTTTGAGACAACCACAGCACCGAGACCGCCCTCATCGCAGCCACCGACGACATCAGGACCCTGCTTGACAACAGAGAAACAACCGCCCTCATCCTCCTAGACCTCTCAGCCGCCTTTGATACAGTCTGCCATCGCACCCTAATAATCCGCCTCCACAACACCGGGATCCAAGGTAAAGCCCTGGACTGGATCACCTCGTTCCACTCCGACAGAACCCAGAGAGTCCGCCTCACTCCCTTCTGCTCGCGGCCACTGAGATCATCTGCGGCGTACCCCAAGGCTCATCACTCAGCGCAACCCTCTTCAATATCTACATGAGTCCCCTCGCCGCCATCGCACGGAAACACCCCCTCAACATCATCTCATACGCCGACACCCAGCTGATACTCTCTCTCACCAAAGACCCAGCCACTGCCAAACTCAACTTCCAGGAAGGAATTAAAAATGTTGCGGGATGGATGAAACTTAGCCGTCTGAAACTGAACTCAGACAAGACGGAGGTCCTCATCCTCGGACCATCCCCATCCGCCTGAGACGACTCCTGGTGGCCCACAGCACTGGGCACCGCACCAACACCCACTGACCTAGCACCTAACCTGGGATTCATCCTGGACTCCTCTCTCACTATGACCAAGCAAGTCAACGCCATCTCATCCTCATGTTTCAACACCCTGTGCATGTTCCGTAAGATCTTCTGGTGGATCCCTACCGGAACTAGAAAGACGGTCACCCAGGCCCTCGTCACCAGCCGACTAGACTACGGGAACGCCCTATATGCAGGAACCACAGTTAAACTTCAGAAAAGACTCCAGCGCCTACAGAACGCATCAGCACGACTCATCCTCGACATCCCTCGCCACAGCCACATATCAGCCCACCTGAGAGACCTGCACTGGCTTCGCGTCAGCAAAAGGATCACGTTCAGGCTCCTCACCCACATACACAAAGCACTCCATGACATAGGCCCCGAATACCTCAACAGCCGCCTCAAGTTCCACACTCCAACCCGCAAACTCCGCTCCGCCAGCCTCACCCTCGCCACTGTCCCACGGATCCGCAGGACCACCACCGGAGGAAGATCATTCTCCTACCTGGCGGACAAGACGTAGAACTCCCTCCCCGCCCACCTACGACTAACCCAGGACCACCTCACCTTCAGGAAACACCTCAAGACGAGCAGTAGCACCCCCCCCCCCCCCTTCAGCGCCTTGAGACCCTTACAGGTGAGTAGCACGCTCTATAAATGTATTGATTGATTGATTGATAGATTGATTAATCTCTGTTTCACTGGAACAGCTCCTAACCTAAGGTTATCAACTTCCTAAGCTGAAGAGGTTGGTGCCTTCTTGACTCTGAAATGGGTTGGTATGATGCTGTGTATCCAATAAGCAGCCACCGTGCTACATTCAATGTACCAGGTACCTTCCAAATACTCCAAAGGGAAGCACTGCCACTTCGACTTTCTCCAATTGCAATTCCAGATAATTTGCTCCTTTTTATTATTGAGAAAGCAGAAATAGGAAGCTATAAAGGCGGTAATACAAGGATAGATATTCTCTTACATTTTGGGTAGATGGTGGGAAAAGGAGAGAATGGCAGTCCCTACAGCAACAGCTCCAAGATCTAGAAGCCCAACATATCTCATTCCTGCAGGATGAAGGCTGCAGCAACTAGAAGCAGTCTGGCTTGCATTAAAACAGAATCTAACAGATAACACGCGATCGGCACTGACGGCGACGCAAAATTGCGTATACAAATTCGGGGACTACTCAGGGAAGCTATTGGCTAGCTGCCAAGGAAGATGATTTTAGACTAGTGCCAGGCCTGTAAGCGGTCAATGGGGATAGGATTCATGAAGCACAGAGAGTAGCAGTGGCTTTCACAGATTACTATGAAGCTTTATGCCAATCACACCCGCCCCTGCCATGAAGTCCTAGCGCCCCACTATATGGTATCTGTTGATCCCCAGGCTCTCGAGGCAGAGCAAGACTGACTTAGACATGCCACTAACAGAGGAGGAACTTTTCTTGTAGTGTAGTTCCTATATTCCCAATAGGCTCTGCGCATTGGAATAACAAACGATAGATTAGACGTAGGACTGAAGTCGACTAGGTCTCTATTGAATATGTTAGACTTAATTGTTAATGCCAGCTAGCTCAGAGGTCACTAGAAACTTTCTCGAATAAACAAGAAGGGATTAGTTTCTGACAACCATATAACATGACAACTTTGTTCCCCAAGAATAAGAAATATATCTTCAGAGTCGCGGAAACAATAGATGGCTATTTCACTCAGCCAATCGTGCATGCTTCGTTTCACCAGGGTTTTGCAGAGAAATAGAGAGATGGGCGTTTTCAATAAAAAGGTTATTTATTGAGCAGTCTTCTTTCTCATGCAAGAGAAGTGAATTGCTACAATCGTAATACTTGCTATGAAGTAAAGTGCGTACAGTAAAAAGAGTATTATGAAATAATACTGTAAAAGCATTTATATGGTTTCTAAGCCATAAGATACATAAAATAGATAAAATACATACATTGATAAATAATGACTAAAAGTACTCAACTGGTGCATCTAAAATATGCCTACCCCGGCGTACCTAACCTAAGCCTAGTTCAAGGGAAGAAGTAAGTGAGGTGTAGCTTGAGTTAAATAGTTTCTGCCAAGAATCTATCCAAGAATTCTCTAAGGGTCTAATCAGCTCCGTACCTTGGTTATAGAATGAAGGAGGTCTTGTATCTCTCTCTCAGGACTCGATCTCCCAGTAACCCGCAAGGGTAGCAGGGAAACACTGGAGCTGGATTTCTCGGCAGGAGAAAAGACAGCGTCTCTCTCAGTGCGTCAGCTGGTGGGTCGGCTTCCTTCGGCACTCGCTACAGCAGGGCGTCAGGCAAGTAGTTAGTCGATCTGCTCCAAAACCACTGCGTGTTTGCTAGGGCAGATGTGGGCATATTTATTCCTGGAAGGTGCCGAGTTTGACGTAAGGGTGGACATAATAACGTCACTAAGAACACGAAGTTCTTTAAACGCTCCAGGAGTTCTGGGGCAAATCAATACTGAAGCAGGGGGAATTCCCGTTCTACTGAAGGTTGGGCGTCTTGAAGAACTCGTTGTAGTCTAGGAGCTTAGTGGAAGTAGCCATGCGGTATTTGGACTGCATTGGCTGTGTCTAAATATGGTTATGATTCTTATGTCTATATAAGGATATGATAAGTTATACCTATATAAGGGCATGAATCGGAAAAATTACACTAGAGCCCTAAATACGTTACAACACCCACTCCACATAGAATGTCCATCTTTACTAAATACTAAGCAGATATAACATTTCTGAGCATGTGTTTACAATCCCACCCCAAAAATACATAAAATGCATTTGAAATGGTTTGTACATGAAAAATGAGTATTGTACTGTACGTTTTCTAAGCAGTGATATTAAAAATAATGCATGTAGTTTTACATTTGAAATGCTGGCTGAATGATTCATGAAATTACATTTATGAAATGGCTCTTATTACAGAAGAGAAGGTCGAGACCATTTCATCACAGATTTATATGATACTGTACATGTGCTAGAGGCTAAGTTGAAATATTGTCTCTAGGTATCAAAAATAGAAATCTTGTTCTCTAAGAATAGTTTTACATTAAGCAGATTACTCTGAGCCAAAAAAAGGTAAATATTTTGGTATTGAGAAAAAATAATTTCTTTGTAGTAAAAAATGTTCCAAATTTTTAGAAGTTCTGTTTATCAAAACTAAAGGCCGAAATCAAAGTTCAGGGAACGCTGAGTGCTTGTTTCTCAAGAGTTATTTTTGTTGATAGGGGAAAAGATTAACTCAGATAGGCTGGCAAAGAATTTGTCTACCACAGTAGGTGAAAGTTGGGCCATTTCCGAAAAAGTAGAAATAGTGCATATGTGAGATGCATTACCGTCAGCGTTATCTGGATCAGCAATGTTCACAGAAGGTTGTACCTGAGTGCCGCTTTCATCTCGTACCTCACTGCCACCTAGTCGTAATGGTGAGGTCTCAACGAATGCCGTCATCAGAATTGGTAGCCGCTGGCGACAACATGTTGCATGAGCCGTTACCGAACCAAGCAAAGTATTGACATCCATAGGTACTGCTGATGGGAGTGAGAGACAGATGTCTAACACGCATTCTTCTCCGAAGAGCAGGCATCGTAGAACAGGTAAGATGCAATCTTGCCAGATTAGTCTGAATGATAGAAACCATGTTATATTCAGATCTCTTCGATGAGCCAAACTGAGAACCTGTGTTATCCTATTTCGGTACCGCAGTGCCTGGATGGCTTGTTCCATGGTAACCTGGGTATCGCTGGTGCCTGGACTTGCCATATCGGAGCAGAAGGAACAAAAATAGAATTCCTGCTACGAGTCCCAAAATGAGAGGCAGGACGCCGAACACAGAGTGCACGAAATTCGGAAAAATGCTCAGGACTGCTTCAATGGGTGCTAATAGTCCGAAAAAATTGTCTTAAATACATGTGCGATGCCACTGGTATCTGACATTTTTAAAATTTTACCTAACATTTCTACGAAATGTATGGGGCAGTTTGTTGATAATAATGTATGTATCTCTGCTGAGGTCCTTGCAACTTGCAGATCATACGTTTCTCTAGACAAGGTCAAAGGCACAGTTTTTTTTAAAAGAATGGCTTTCATTCTGCTTAATGTATCAATTCGAATAGAAGATATATTCAAAGAAGGCCAAATTGTTGCCTCCTTGTCTGGCTTGCTGTTTGGATACAATACTTGCATACAACAAGTGACCCTGGATGTAACACTGACGAGATAGGGCGTTCCTGGCAACATGCCACAACAGCTGTGGTCACGTAACATAACATAGCTATCACTGGAAAGCTGCCTGAAAACAGATTCTATTTGTGTTGCTGGAGTGCCGTGCAAGTGGCAAGAAAGATCACAGGCTCCATGTAAATTAATTTCTTGACACAGAAGTGTACCACTTAGTGACTTTTCACAATTTTTCCACTAAGAAATACCTCTTTGTTACCCCCACTCCAACATCTATGTGTGTAAGGTAAATTCCAAGTCGACTTGAAGTATCCTTTATCCAACCTTTCATACAGGCCCGCTGGTATATGCTGTAGGCAGTATTGAAACTGGAATCTCGTTATTGGTATTGTTATGGTACCATGTATTATCCATTCAATGACAGGTTTCTCAGAAACTGTTAATGGTAATCTTTCTAGTTTTTCAATGCTCAGCACCGTATAGTCTGCTCCTTTTTGTGCCAAAGAGATTTGTTTATCTGTAAGGTTAAAGATAGAAAATAATGACGTTGTGTTGATAAGACGCCAAGGCACGTAGCCTGAACGCAGATTTTGTAACGTCCAGCCTAACTGTACAATAGAACGTAATTGGGACTGGCCATGTTGTAACATTAGCATATTCTGTTCTATTATATCAATAGCAGATGATATAATGCTGTCCAAAGAATAAGTTCTGGAGGACAGAGTCGTTAACCCCTCGTCCACTACAGACAGTGATTTTTCCAAATTAATACGATCAAATTCTCGTATTTTTTCAGCAGTTTCAATTTGTGTCTCTTTCCAAGCTTCGTTTTAAGCAGCATATATACCGGTGGGTATGAAACGTTTTTGACTCTGTTTGCGAGTTCTCAATAAGAAATCACGCAAGTCAGAACCTTCTTTAAGTAAGGTCAAATGTTGCTTAATTTCAGGTAGTGTGGATTTCTGTAGCCACTCGAGGCATAGTTTTCCTACACTATATGTTATTATCCCTGGATGTTGTGTCTGGGAATATCTTGGGTCTGGCCTGTTCTGTTTGAACCTCTGTGTTTTGTCCAGGAATCTATCTTGACAGTTATTAGTGTCTGTGGGCCAGATCAACCATTTTTTCCAATCAGGATTAGTTCTGTTTTGGTGTAAAATATGGGACACGTCTAACCCCTCATCTGTAGTGCTATTACTATCAGGCATAGGCTTTGGTATAGACAGGTTGTTTAAATCTTTTATCTTGGCTAGGCCAAGACAGGTAGCTTGTTGAATGGTGTCATTCAGGAACATTATTTGTTCTGGGATCATGCAGGCTCTGAATAATGATTCTAATCCCTGTACTTGCCAATCTTTTGAACCCCAGATTGTTATCTTTCCAGAATTCAAAACCAAATGTAGACAATTGTTCATAACATTTTGCAGAATAAATCAGTTTTGTATTGGTCAACATATTTTTAATTCCTGTCTTATTCATATTTTTGAAATAAAACTTTTCTGGATCTGTACATTAAACCCTAAGAAGTATGGAAATGTCTCATAAAATGTTTTCGAGCTGCCTTTTGGCGGTGTTGGACAATGTTCCCATTGATTATAAGTTAAAACATTTCTAGGTTTTGCAGATTTATGCAAATAGTGGTGCCCAAAATGATTAAAGCAATACATTTCTTCATAATCAGATGAACCTTCTAAATAATCATGATTTGTAAATTTTGCTGACTATTCTAAATCAGACATCATATTATTAATAGTCTCAAAGTCCCAATCATCAGAGAAACTGCTCGGTGAGACAAAGTCACTTAATGAAACCTTGAACTGATGTAGATATTTCAAGAGTTCAACCGGGCCATAGATGTCGTAATCAGTAGTGTCCCATGCTACACCACCAGGTATAGGAATAGCTGTGATGTTTACTGATGACATGTCTCTTTTTTCAACATGAGATGACTTGTGAGGTTTTAGGACCAAGTTGATGTTCTGACTTGCTGTGTCCATTGTACTGTATTTTCCATCAATCATTCTTCCCAAGCTTAAAACCAAAATTAGCCAGAGCAGGAGGAAAAGTACACCTAACGCAATCCACAATTCAATCCATGGTGAAATCAGATATATTTCTCCAAGCTGATGAAAGAGTTCTGTTATTTTTTCTTTGAATGTCTAGTTTTCTGGCTATTCTTCATGTTCACTGGGATCTTCAGAAAAGTCATCGAAATTGATGAAATAGCCAGAGGCAGTTCTGTCAATTGTTGGAATCGCATCATGATTGTTATTGATATTTGAAGTTGCTTCTTCCTTTGTCATATTAGTATATTCTGAGGCTACATCATTGTAGACAGGTGTTTCTTGAAGAACTGTTGCAATTTGGGTTTCAAGAGGCACAAGTTCCATGGCTTTGTTGCATAGTCCTTTTTTATTCACTGCAGGTTTATCAAATGTGATTAGTCTTTCAGTTTGAACCTGTTAAATTGTAGCCAGGTTTGGTCTTCTGCTACATCTTGGGAGTCCACTGGGCTTACTACTTATTATTGGCCACATGATTGTGGTTTTACCCAGTCGATTGATTCAGCTCTGTTCTCCTTTTTACCAGCAAGGGGCGGTAGTACTACTGATCTTGTTCCTTTGATTGCTAAGACAGGTACTGCTTTTCTGTAAAAAGGCCCAAATTCCTTTTTCACCGCGATCTTTTCTCTGACCAGATCCCCAATCTTTGGAATCCAGACAGGTCTTGCTGGGACAGGTGGTTTTTCTTGAGTGGCCGTTGGCTTTAGCTTTGTGTTACTCAGACTTCTTCTTTTTTCATTTAAGTCCTGTAAAACAGCCAAACGATCTTTGATATCAAAGGTTTTTTGTTCCACCACTGAAGTTTGACTATCGAGGTCTTCGATTATCATTCTAGTACCAAACAAAAGTTCATACGGAGTGATTCCACCCAGAGAATATCTTGGCAGATTATTTAGACTACGTTGCACACTTATTAGATGTTTGACCCACCCATCACCCAAACCTAATACCCTTGCTGTTATAGATTGCTTTATGTCACGGTTTTTTCTTTCCACTACCGCATCACCCTCAGGATGGAAGGGACTAGAGTACCGCAATGCAACGCCCAAGCTGGCCATGGCCTCCTTGAAAGCCCCGAGAGCTAAACGCAGGACCCTTGTCAGAATGTAGAGTGCCGATTGCGTATGTGCCGATAAAGACTCGCAAATCTTTTATAACAGTTCTGGCGTCAGCCGAGCACTGGGGCCACATCCAAATGAATCTTGTGCAGGAATCCACTGCGACCAAGATATATTTATAGTTACCGTCCCTTTGTAAGGGACCACAGTGGTCCAGGTAAACACACGCTAATGTTTTTTCTGAGATCAGAAGGGGCGCCTGCGCAGGACGTTTCACTGTTGGTACTTTCATTTTTTGACATATTTCACAGTCTAGAACATAGTTTCTAGTCTGTTTCCTCATGGGCGGCCACCAATATCTCTGTTTTAATAAAGATACTGTGGCGGAAACACCTGCATGTGCAGAGGCGAGCCCTTCGTGCGCTGCTAAGATTAGCCCTAACCTATGTTCCATGTTTGGAATTGCCCTATCCCCCACTCCAGGGATTTGAGCAAAAGGAACATTGTTTGCATCAGTTTTATATGAGTACTTTACTGGAAAGCCTTTCGGGAGCGTCTTACCACTGTTTTTTACTGACGCAGTGACAGCTTGCATTATTTCGCTCTCTATTTTCGTTTTTGAACAAGTGATTGCAGCTACGGAAGCCGTGTGGACGGCTGCCTTTGCGGCTTTAACAGCCAATGAATTCCCTGCAACGTGAACGCCATCACGTTGATGACTCAGTGTATGGATCACGTGAGTCTTTTGTAGTTCTTTCTGTAAAAGAACTACTTGTTCCCAAAGAATTTTATGCTTTATCGTGTCACCTTTTGCATCTTTGAAACTGTTTTGAACCGAGTTCTGCAAGTATTCATTGTAAGACTGGACGCAGTAATACGAATCGCACACTATGAGTGTGGGGAATTCGCGATCGGTATTCTCAAGCGCCATCTTGAAAGCCTGTAGTTCAGCTCGCTGAGCTGTACAATCTCCGAGTGATTGAGTTTTTGTGACCATAGGTCGGAATTTACCTTCGCGCCAGCGACCTTTTACAATCGCGCACAGCACTATAGGCTTGTTTACCCCCAATTGTGGGCTGTGCTGATCCGTCTGTATATATTATACAGCCGTAATGTTCAAGAGGCAGAATTTCGGTCGGCAGAGGACATTCGTACTCGTATTGGAGAAATTCTTGTGTTTTCAAGCTAGGGTCAAAAACGTATTCAACGTCTGTTGCAGCAAGAAAATTAACCCATTGTATCCATCTTGGATGTAAAGCTTTAGCATTTGGAATGCTCGCTCTTATCACTGCCTCTAAGGCAGGTACAGGTGTAACGACCAATATGCGTTTTCCCTGTGCGAGGGCTCTTTCTTTTGCTATAGCAGTTTGAACCGCTGTCAGAATTTTCTCAGTTGAAGTGAATTTTATTTCAGCTTGTGTGTACCAGTGTGATTTGTAAGCTATTGGTACCGTTTCGCCTTCGTTATAGGTCAGGTACGTGAATCCGCATCTTCCTGGGATGACTCGGATTACAAGGTTGCGTACATTTACGCATGTTTGTAGCTTTGTTTTAGCTAACATGTCTGTTTGTATTGAACGTAAAATTTCTGTGTGTGTTTGAGTCCAATTAGTTTGTTTGAAATTAGGTTTTATTAATTCGTAGAGAGGTTTAACCCTCTCTGCGTAATTCAGAACGTAAGTTCTTCCAAAATTCAGGAAACCTAGAACTGATTGTAGGTTTTTCAGCGTTTTTGGTGCTTGGAGCAGCGCACATTTCTCTAAGAAATTGTCTGCCAGGCTTTTCCCTTCACTTGATAACTCATATCCTAGAAATAGGACAGTGAGGTGGGCAATCCGTGATTTTTTAAAGTTGAATTTGTACCCTTCAGATGCGAACCCAAGTATAATGGTGTTCACTCTGTTCAAGTGCCTGTCCAAATCATCGTCTGTTAGATAGATGTCATCGACATAAGATAATGCCTCATCATCATATATTTGTAGTAACTCTGTTACTCTGGCTGAAAATAATCCTGGGCTATTCTTGAACCCCTGGGGGAGACGGCAAAATTGCCTCTGGGCCCCCATACTTGAGAAAGCGGTCAAATACCTGTTTACTGGTGCAATGTTTTGACAGAAGAAACCATTTGAAATATCTAATGTTGTTTTATATTGTTTGCGCCCGATGTTATTCATCAGTGCTGCACTGTGTGAATTTTGTACTGCAAATGTTTTGCAACAAGAGTTTAAGTGTCTGTAGTCCAATACTAGATGATATGAATTGTCTGGTTTGGAGACAGGAAACAAAGGATTGTTCATTTGTGAGGTGCATGTTTCAATCACCCCCCGGTACTCAAGTTGATCTAAGATCTCCCTCACTTGTTTTTTAGCTTCTTGCTTGACAGGATACTGCTTTTGTGCAGTAGGTTGATTTTTTAACTGGATTTTATGGTGAGGAGAATCCTCATCCCATCTTACATGATTGTTATATAATGCAGGGGCTTGGGCCACTGCCCATTTTCTTGCATATGTGTATTTTTTATGAATTGGAATATGAATTGAGAAGGCAGGCATAATCCTTTCTTCGCCATGTGGGCACTCCCTAACAAATTCTGGTGGCCAGTCTTTCTCAGCTAGAAGAATATCATAGCCTTTAGATAGCTTCTCCCAAAAGAGAGTTCTTATTTTCCTAGTTATGTCCCCTTCTATACGCAATGTTATTTCATATAATTTATGGGGTACACTAACTATGGTGTCTGCAGTTTCCACTTGAATGTACTCATTCATGTCCACTGTCTCCAGAAGATTCATCAGGATCTTGCGAGCTATGGTTACTTCTGCTGCGCTGTCTAGCATTGTTTGGGCCCACTCTCCGTTCTTTATGCTTGCTACCTTCTTTTTGGAAAATTGAGATTTTTTACTTTGGTGAGCGGGTTCCTTGTCTTTGGACTTGACGCGCTCTTCTTTATGTTCTGACTGTCCTCTTCTTTCTGATTTCTGCGAGGAAGTCTGAAAAGATCGAGAGGGACGTTTATCAATATCTTGATATCTGCCAGGTTTTTTTCAAATTATCCCTATTTCTGAGGTCATATCTTTTCTCAGAGGGCTCCCATTGTGGAGACTTACCCCCCCCCCCCCTTCTGGAGATCTATCTCTCCTTTGGGGCCACCTTCCTCTGGACTGAAACTGTTTTTCTCTGGGAGTGGTCTGTTTGGTAGTTTCCCATTTCTTTTTAGGAGTAATTAAAATATTTTTAATGAATGTTTTTTCAGGATTTTCTGTTAGTTGTGGTTTTAGTGGTTTCCCACCCAAACTATCTCTACCTAATTCTTCATAGGATTTTTCAATTATTCTGGCAAGTTCAAAAGGCTGGTCTGTTATATCTATTTCTTTTAATTTTTGGCGGATCGCCACAGTTGCTGCTTCTCCTTTTATGTTGGCTAGTAGTATAGCCGAGACTTGCTTAAAGTCTTTCAGTAATTTCGTACCAAGATTTAAAGCAGGCTCTGGACCGTATTTATTTTGAATCTGTCTTGGTACATCTGGTATAACCGCCACAGACAGAACACCATGTGTTTTCGTGTAGATTGAAGCAAATACTGTTCCCCAAGTGTCACAGTCCTCCACATGCGGTGCGATCCCCTTTGGTAAACAGATTGTCAGAATTCTGTGTTTTTCATGAGGTGTACTATCAGGGAATACTGCCTCTATTTGAGTAATCTTTTGAGCCAACCAGAACGGAATTTGTTCCCGTTTTGCGGGTAATTTACCAATGACTGATTGTATAGTCTGTGGTGTAATTTTATTTGTGTTCCCCTGTTGAGAGGTGTGCTGTGGAATTTTTATAGCAGGTTGGACTGTTAAAGTCTGCATGACATATTGGACTAATTGTCTATGTATTTTAATTAATTGTTTTAATTGAACTAATAGTTCTCTGTCTGACATTTCTTCAATGTCAGGATGTGGTGTATAGCTGACTAGAACCGGCCATGTGGCTCCTGGTCTACCTAGTGGACCGAGCCTGGTAATGTGATTTTGATGTTTTAGGGCGCCATTAAACCAGAGCTGATGGTCCTAGTAAGTTAGTGGAATTTCAACGTACTCGAAAGGAACGTATTCCGGTGGAGGTTCCTCTGCTTTGTAGTAGTGGAACTCGTGTGTTATAGCATTTGCTGTAGGAAAAGTTATCCATGAATAGAATACCTCTGTCTGCCGAGATTCATGTGCCTCTACCACAAATATGACTGTACGACCTCTTGATGGTATACCACTATTTATTAGTTTGTAAGGTACACTCTCTTACATTTATCGGGATGAATATTGCATCATCTTCATTTTCATTAAACCCTGTAACGTCTGAACCCCGTTGATTCGCATCTACTGCAGCTCCACCGGTTGCGTTGTTGTCGCCGTTATTTGACATTGTTTAATGAAAGTTTGCAGAGCAAGTTTCAAGGAAACAAAGATTAGGTGCACAATATTTTGGAACACTGTATCCTTCAACGTTGAATAAACCAAAAACTAATACATAGGATTCTCGTCCTATTTAGTTATGGCGGATACTAACCTTTTACCCACTCCAGACGTCTATTGGAGTTTTTACGGAAAAAGGGGTCTGTGTGAAAAGCACGACTGAGTTACTTTAGTATCTAGCGTTAAATTATCGCCTTACCAAACGTTGGGCGCCATGTGGTGTAGTTCCTATATTCCCAATAGGCTCTGCGCATTGGAATAACATAAACGATAGATTAGACGTAGGACTGAAGTCAACTAGGTCTCTATTGAATATGTTAGACTTAATTGTGAATGCCAGCTAGCTCAGAGGTCACTAGAAACTTTCTTGAATAAACAAGAAGGGATTTGTTTCTGACAACCATATAACATGACTACTTTGCTCCCCAAGAATAAGAAATATATCTTCAGAGTCGCGGAAACAATAGATGGCTATTTCACTCAGTCAATCGTGCATGCTTCGTTTCACCAGGGTTTTTGCAGAGAAATAGAGAGACGGGCGTTTTCAATAAAAAGGTTATTTATTGAGCAGTCTTCTTTCTCATGCAAGAGAAGTGAATTGCTACAATCGTAATACATGCTATGAAGTAAAGTGCGTACAGTAAAAAGAGTATTATGAAATAATACTCTAAAAGCATTTATATGGTTTCTAAGCCATAAGATACATAAAATATATAAAATACATACAATGATAAATAATGACTAAAAGTACTCAACTGGTGCATCTAAAATACGCCTACCCAGGTGTACCTAACCTAAGCCCAGTACAAGGGAAGAAGTAAGTGAGGTGTAGCTTGAGTTAAATAGTTTCTGCCAAGAATCTATCCAAGAATTCTCTAAGGGTCTATTTTTTTTTTTTAAATATGTTTTTATTTTAGAGTTATAAACAAAGCATCAAAGTAGGTCAACCTTCTCACTCTTGACATCTGAAAGCACATTCTCGTCAAAAGATTGCACACAGCCATTCAGCCCACATCCCGGAGGCTGGGCGGTGTACCAGTACATTCCAGCAAAGATGTCATGGTGGCTATCTCCTAGAGATGTCTGGTCAACAACATAATTTAGTATCTGCATTTTTTACCCCCCAAACTCCCCCCCCCCAATTTACTGCCAATTATAGTCAGCCACCCATTGTGGGTGACGCTAGTATCATCAGTGCCCGCACTATTCAGTCACATTCTAGTGCCCTCCCGTGGTGGTATTCTCTGGGGACTATCGATAACCAATCCGTGTGTACACAAAGTGTCTTGGCCCGGATATACTCTTCCTTCATTTGTAGCCACAATTCCCTTCCTCAGGCACCCCTCCTGTCGCTATAGCGGATCCCTAGTAACCCCCCACCCCTCCCTCCCCACAACTGCTGCTGATTTGGGTTGTAATTTAGGTTCTGACTCAAGAGTTCCCACCTGTTGATTCTATGCATTAGTTCTTACGTGCTCCATGGAACCCCCCTCTGCCTCTACTCTTCATCATCTGTCAGATAGTCTTTAAAAGCCTGCACTATTGTCTCCCAAGCCCTCGCCATCTCTAAGCTCTTAACGTTAGCGGTCCTAGCAGCCTGCCGCAACCTAATCACACCTTCACATCTGGACCATTTCTGCAGCTCATTCATCCATCTCCTAACTGATGGGCCCTCCTTGGATTTCCAGTGCCAGGTGATCTCTCTCTGGGCTAATATGAGTCCTAGGTCAATAAATTTACTCGTAATTTTTGTTCTGGCCGTGTGAGGGAACCAAAGCAGTAGGCATGTCGCCATGTCAAACTCCACTTCGCGGTCAGTAACTGCGTTCAGAAGCTCCCCCACCTCATGCCAATACGTCCTTAGCTTCGGGCAACCCCATAATAAATGGTCAAGCTCTACCTCAGGCGCTAAGCAACTCGGGCACGCTGCGTCTTGTACCCGGAAGTACCGTCTGATCTTCCCCGGGGTCAGATAGGCCCTATGTAATACAAAAAAATGCACCTGCTGGAAGCGGGCATTCTTGCAACCCTTCCATGTCCTCTTCAGAATATTTCCCCAGACCGTGTCTGGTATAGGTTTGCCTATACTTTCCTCCCATTTCTTTTTCAGTGTCGTAAGTGGCTCTAGTCCCTCATGTAGCATTCTAGAGTGGAGGCAGGTAACCGCTTTGATCGGTTCCACAGCCATCACCACATATTGACAGGCTATGGTCGTGTCAGGTTCCGCCAGCCCCCCTTTCCAGTGTTTCTGCATCGCCGCGACCACTGCCGCATGCAAGAGGTAGCTCCCATCTGGGAGATCAAACTGGTCTTGTAACACCCTAAAGGGGACCAGCATCCCATCAACATATAAGTCTCCCACCATCTGTAAGCCCAAATCTTCCCATTCCGATAGTGGAGACCAATCGCCTCCATGCGGCAGCGCCGTCAACATCCCCAGAGGAATCTCCGGCGCGTATGGTCTTGCCGCTTTCGCTCTCTTCAAGCTCCTATGCCAGCACAACCGTAGGGTTCTCTCTTCCATGGATAAGCCTCTCAACTCTAATTTCTGTTGCATAATTATATATGATAAGATGTGTCTCTGGATACCGGTCCCCCGTTCCTGGTCTGGGCCTCTAAATTCTTTAGCAATGCTCTGCGTTAATATCTGTAATTGTGCCGCTAGGTAATACAATTCAAAATCGGGATCCGCCATCCCTCCTTCAAGTTTTGGTCTTATCAGAGTATTCAATGCCACCCTGCGCCTCCCGTGCCCCCAAAGAAAGTCAATAACCATCGTCCTCAGTTCTTTAAAGATCCGCTGAGGAACCCACACCGGTAAGGTACGGAAGTAATAGAGCAACCTTGACAAAGCCACCATCTTCAATAGTGCCACACGGCCTTGCACCGATAAAGGCAGGGAGGTCCAAAAGGTCATACACCCCCTCAGAGCCCTTATGCAGCGCCCTATATTTCCTTCCAGCAGATTCATGGCATCGTGGTATATACGGACCCCTAGATAGGTAAAACAAGTTCCTTCCCAGACCACATCTACTGTAAGAGGGGGATACGGCGTATCCGCCCGCAACTGAAAAACACAGGTTTTATTCCAGTTTACCTTGAGGCCCGACAGCCTACCAAAGCTTGACAACATCTCTACAGCCCCTTCTAGTGCCCTTTCCGTATCCTCTAGGTACAGCAACAGATCGTCTGCGTACAGTGATATGTGATGAAACTCCCCACCATTTCCAATCCCATTGTACAGCGCCCCCGTCCTCGCCTGTGCTGCCAGTGGTTCCATTGCTAATGCAAACAACAGGGGAGAAAGCGAGCATCCCTGCCTCGTTCCCCTACACACCGGGTAGTCGGAGGATATAATAGACCCCAGTCGTACCCTGGCAGTCGCCGAGGAGTAGAGAACTCTCGTCCAGCGCCCAAATCCGCCCCCTAGTCCAAACTTATCCAGCATCCTATCAAGGTACTTCCACTCTAGGCTATTGAATGCCTTTTCGATATCCACCGATAATGCTGCTGGTTTTTGATCCGCTTCCAAGGTACCGTCCAGTAGTCGGACCAGTCGGCGGATGTTTATAGAGGTGTTCCTAGTAGGAATAAACCCGGCTTGGTCCCTGTGGATCAGCATGGTCATGTGCGGCAGTAATCTAGTGGCCAAAATGCGACTCAGAATCTTGTAATCCACCGTCAGCATAGACAGGGTCTATACGAGGTCACGTCGGAGGCCTCCCTACCAGGTTTCAGCAGCGGTACCACCAGTGCCTCCCTCATCGATTGGGGTAGATGCCCCAGTTCCATGGCTTCAGAGTAGACCGCTAGTAGCCTGGGCACCAAAACATCAATATATTTCACATAAAATTCAATCAGTAGGCCATCCACCCCCGGTGTCTTATTTCTAGCCATATGCTTGATGGCCACCCTAATCTCCGACACCGTTATGGGACCGCCCAGGTCCTTCGCGGTAGCGTCATCCAGCACTGGGAGATGAACACTCTCCAGGTAGTCGTCAATTGCAGGGACGTCCACCTCCAGCCGACTTTCATACAAAGTCGTATAGTACGACAGGAAGCGTGTCAAAACTGCTGCTTGCGAGTAGACTACCTCTCCCGTCTCCGTCTTTATACTCATGATCGGGCAACCTCTAGGTTCCGGATTAGCAAGTTTAGCTATTTGGGTTCCTACCTTATCTCTTTCCACATGCACCTTGGTAATATACAACTTATAATCATAACACGGCAGTCGCTCTGTTTCCGTCGCAACCAATTCCTTGGCCTCTAGCAGCCGGTCCTGTAAGTCTGGTCGCTCAGGCCTACGCTGTTCTAGATCTCTCAACACACATTCCGCCTTCCACAAATCAGCCAAAACCGTTGTCCTTTCGTTCGAAAACCTGCCCATGCAGATGCCCCTCACTACCACCTTCATGGCATCCCATTCTATCGACCTCGTGGCGGCTGAGCCCTCGTTCTCGTCAAAATAGCGCTCGATGGCCTGGTGGACCGTATCACTGAAAGCCAGGTCCCCTAATGTATCAGGCCGCAGTCTCCATGTTGGGACAACCGATCCCGTTCGCTGCCACTGAACAGTCATCAGTAAGGGATTATGGTCCGAAATGGTTCTAGCCAGGTATTCTGTGTGGGCTATCATGGCAGCCAGGGGGCCACTACACAAGATGGAGTCTATCCTAACATGTAATGCATGCAGCGCCGAGAAGAAGGAATAGTCCCTAAAATCAGGATGTTGCTCCCTCCATACATCAATAAGGCCTCACCTCTCTTGCCAGTCTTTCCTGTGTGTGGCTAACCTGCGCACTGGGGAGTCGGCTAATGGTGGGTGTGATCTGTCCAGTAAGACATCGGTGATCGAATTGAAGTCGCCTCCCAGTATTATGGGGCCCGCTAGGAAGTGTGCCAGCGAGCCTGTTAGTCTATCAAAAAAACGGGCCTGGTCAGCATGTCGTAATTTGACAATGGCCGAGTTCGCGCTTAGCTTTGCTACACGTTATTTCCCTTAAATTGGCCATATTAGAAAACGCCATTTTGTATGTTACGGCGGCCATTTTAGGGAATGAGCGGCCTCGTGGTCAGCATGACCTTTAGTCCGTTATCCGTACCACTGACCACTCGACTTTGCCCAGCAACAGGCTATTTTTAGCAACGGTCAAGCCTGTACATGCGCAGTTCCAACTGACCAGTCACCCCTCAGGAATGTGCCGCCAAACTGACCAGTGGGGTTGTAACCCCTCCCATGAGTTGGCTGTACTCCAAAAATGACCTTATATGTACATGAACTCTGTAACTTCGTACCGCCTATCTTTTTATTGCTTGTAAATTGTATAAAAGAAGGACTCACACCAACGTTCGGTGTGATACTTCTTGCATTGCCGTAGGGTGCTGTAGGAATGTACCACCACCCCATGGGGTCTTAATAAACTTGTCCTTTGTACTTTTCATTTTCCGTGCCAACAGTTCTTTCGGTGTAAGTGGGTTATCTACGGAGCATGTAGGCCTTGGGAACCCGATACCACAAATTGGCGACCACGAAGGGACTCATCGGTGACTCAGATGCCCGAAGGAGAGGTCGTGACGAAGGATTGGAAACTCGCCATGGACGCATACGCTGCCACTGAGTGACCCGAGTCTTGGCACCCACAGTGTTTTCTTCCTTTCCTTCTGATCTGACCTTCCAGGTGGCGCCGGTCTCCGACTGAGATCTTGATCGTCTGCGTTGCTGTACAGTGCCTGTTTGGCTGATTCGATTAAAGACCTTGGCAGTTGGAACCTGGATATTTGAAATTGGGTAAGATTTGTGATCAGTAAGGTAGTCTACGGACGCTTACTGAAGTTCTACGATTTGTGATCGGTAAGGTAGTCTACGGACGCTTACTGAAGTTCTATGATTGTGTCTATGATTTGAGTTAGCTAACATTTTGATTTTGTGAACTTTGAATATATGTGTAGTGCACTTCACATAGGCAGGCATGTAGAGATGTTTCTCTAACTGTGTTCTGTATTCTGAGCGGCACATTTGTGTGAAGTACTGTAAGTGCCATTTGTATAGAATCACGCTTTCGTGGTACTTTTTGAACATGCCTGTTTTAAGCACGCTCCGAGGGATGTGCTGTTTTGGAAATGGTACCACAATTAGGTTAGCGGAATCACAGCCGGCTCCCCCAGAAGGAACTCCAAATCGTGAGATGTATGTGAAATTTGGCCTTCCCCCTATACTGTATAGTAAATTATGGCATAAATATACCAGAACCGATCCCGAGTTGCAATGGCCACTACATGGGTCGTTTGATTTACGAAAGGTTCAGTTTGTGGAGCAATGTGTGTTTCAGCGCAGGTCTAGACAGAATATGTTTGATTGTGTACGAATGTGGGAGAAAGCGGTGCGTGAGCGTATGAAGCGTGAGATTGCCTTGGCAGACAAAGAGCAGCGCAAGGCTGCTCGAGATAAAGCTTTACAGCTTGAGGAAAAGGAGGCACAGGAAAAGAAAGAGAGGGAGGAACGGGAACGTAATTTGCAAACGACCGGTCAATTTCCTATTCGACGACCACTTTATCCTGTCCTTAATAATGAAATTGATGATTTTTCGTTGTTAGATCGATCGCCGCCTCCTTACGTTCCTCCTACGGCTCCGACTGCAGATTCTGGCGATGAAGACCAAGATAAAACTGATAAGTCGAGTGTCAGGTTATCTGCTCAGAGAGGAGCGGAGTTGCGTAGTCTTGCTAGGAAGTTGAATTTGAATCAAGTTACTGTAACAGAAGTTGTAACTGAAAGGGGTAAATGGACAGACCGAGAATTGTTGTGTTTTATGAATACTCTTGCAACTGAAGTTGTTACTCGATTTCGTAAATATTCAGACACTCTAGAGCCTAAAGCTGTGTCGGTTTATTGTGAGAATTTGGATAAAGGTTTATTTGTCCTTTCAGATGTTGATGACCTTTTCAAACAACTGCTCCAGCTACGGGATGAGGCGTCCAGATTGCGGGAAGAAGGGAAAAAGGCTACAGAGTCTGTGCCGGGGTCGACGGAGCAGTCCAAACTGTGTTCTCTCCGGGGTTCAGATAAGAATTCTAAAGTGCATGTTATGCCTATGCGTGAAGCTGCACCTTTGTATGTCCCCCCTAAAGGGGACGGTACAGATGAGGATAAAACATCGAAGGATGCAAAGGGGTATTTTGAGTATAATTGGGTATATACGCCTTGGAATGGAGCGGACGTTATGGCATTGAAAAATTCTTTACCCGATCTTCGTAAAAATCCTGCCGCATTCTATGAAGGGGTGGAGGGGGCTATTTCTTCCTGTGTTATGACTCTTGTTGATTTAGATCTATTTTTTGGATTAATTCTTCCGCCTGATATGTGGAGATCGATTCGAAAAACTAATGATGAAACGGCGTTTGGGGGAACTTGGAAAGAAATAAACAGGGCTGACTTAGATAGGGAACCTGCATGTAAACCATGTGATTTGATTTTAGACCTTCCAGCGGCTATCTTAACTAAACTAAAAACGCTTGTTCCTTCCAAAAAGATCGATTGGACTATGTTAGCCTCGTGCAAACAAAAGTTGGATGAATCGGTATCAGATTTCTTTACACGTTTCGAAGAGGCGTTTCACGATTACAGTGGTCAATCGTTAACAGATGATACGGGTAGGCATCTGTTTGTAGATAAGTATGTGGCTAATCTCCTACCGGAGATTGCAAAACGATTAAAGACGAGTGAAAGTTCCTGGGCCACGGCGACCCCTGCATCTTTGTTAACTATGGCTCAGTATTATGAGCGGCAGGAATTGGAGGCTAAAGAAAGTGTTGATAAGAAAGCGAAGGAATTGAAAACGAAGGTGATGTTGGCACAGGTTCGTGGAACGCAATCTAGAGGGAATGATAGGGGCAGGAGAGGAGGGAGTAATGCGTCGTATGGGCGTACGGATATAGCGGAGGACCAATGTGCCTATTGTAAGGAGTTTGGGCATTGGGCTGAAGATTGTCCGGTACTTCGTGAGCAACGTAGTCAGCGTGGTCGAGGAGGTGGAAGGTCAAGGAACAGTTATTCGGGGGCGAGAGGTGGCGGAGGTGATCGTGGTAGGGTTGAAGAGAGGGGCCGTGGCCAGGATGAACGTAATACCTTTGATAGACGGAACCAGTATCAGATATCGGAGGGTGAGAATGTGGAGCATCAGGATTATGTGCATGCATAGGACTGCGTAGGATGGGGTACGGAATCAGTTGAAGTGCCAGTAGATCAGAGAGGTCCATATGTATCAGCGGGCATTTTGGGTTCTACTGATCAGTTTTTAGTCGACAAAGGAGCTACTCGTAGCGCTTTGTCTAAAAACTTGGTTCCGAGGGCTCCCCTGTCTGGCGAAACGATAACATGTATAGGGTTTGATGGCACACCCTCTCCTAGCCCATTATCGAAACCTCTTGCACTTTGTCTTGATAAATTTTTCAGTTTTGGTCAATTTTTGTTGTCACCCCATACCCCAGATAACATTCTGGGCATTGATTTGCTCAAATATTTTCGAGCAACGATACGTTGCGCTCCGGAGGGAGTGCGAGTTATTTTGAACGACAATTATCTAGATTCAGACAGATTTTGCACTATACAAGAAAGTGAAGCATTAGCCTCTCTCCCTCACACGTTATGGGCGACCTCAGATACGGATGTGGGACAGATGCTTATTCCACCTATTCGAATAACTGTAAAGGAGGGAGTACTTTTGCAACGTGTACCACAGTATAAGATTTCCAGGGAAGGTGAAATTGCCCTGACACATATTGTTCAAGATTTGATCATTGCAGGAGTAGTGGAGGAGGTTCCTTACAATGTTTGCAACAGCCCTATTCTTCCGATTCTTAAGAAAGACACTGACGACAAGGTCTATCGATTTATTATTGATTTGAGGGAAATTAACAAAATTGTCATTCCCCAATATCCGGTGGTGTCCGACATCACGAAATTGCTCACATTGGTTCCCCCAACGGCGACGACATTCAGTGTCATCGACCTTAAAAATGCGTTCTTTTCCATCCCCATCCATCCTGATAGCAGATATTTATTTGGCTTTACGTTAAATAATAAATCGTATAGATTTTGTTGTGTTCCTCAAGGTTACACTGAGAGTCCTAGCATCTACAGCCAGGCTTTAAAAAGACAGCTTGATTCTTTTGAATTACAATCTGGAGTAGCCCTTATACAGTATGTTGACGACCTCCTGGTGGCTGCAGACACTTATGCACAATGTGAGGAGAGTACGCTTGCCTTGCTTTCCTTTTTGGCTCAGAACAATCATAAGGTTTCAAAGAAAAAGCTTCAATACTGTAGACCCAAGGTGACCTACCTCGGTCATCTTTTGTCTAAGGAGGGGCGTGCATTAACATCAGATCGAATTCAGGCGATTTTAGACACACCAGTCCCCCGCACTCAGAGAGATGTACGTACCTTTATAGGATTAACGTCCTTTTGTAGACAGTGGATCATGGGGTTTTCGCACATTATAAAACCTTTGTTAGCATTACTGTCAAAAACTACACCAATGCCCCTCGAATGGACAGATGAATGTCAAAATGCTTTTGATCAATTGAGACAAGTCCTTTGCTCTGCACCCGTGTTAGGTACACCAGATTATACAAAGATCTTCACGTTGTACGTGCACGAGAAAGATGGGTGCGCGTTATCAGTGTTAGTGCAGGCACACGGGGACAAGCAGAGGCCATGTGCATACTTGTCAGCGGTTCTTGACCCTGTAGCACGAGGGTTTCCTGGGTGTTTTCGAGCAGTTGCAGCAACAGCGGTAGCTATACGACAAAGTGAGGGAATAGTTTTATCGCACAAGTTGTTGGTGTTAGTTCCTCACGCAGTAGATGCCCTGTTGATTCAAACGAAAACACAGTATCTCACGAGCGCACGTTTGACAGGATATGAGCTCACACTTTTGGCGCCACACATTACATTGAAAAGATGCGCTACCCTGAACCCTGCCACTTTATTGCCCTATCCGGTTGAGGAGGGTCAGGAAGAAAAACATGACGATTGTGTTTTCCTGACCGAGGAACAGACAAAGGGTCGTGTCGACTTACAGGATATGCCACTTCCAGATGTGGATGGGGAACTATGGGTTGATGGATCGTGTTTGAGGCTGCCAGATGGTACGACTTCCGCAGCATATGCGATCACGACACTTAAGACAGTGGTAGAAACAGCTAGAATACCACAGAAATCAGCTCAAGCAGCAGAGCTGATAGCCTTGACAAGAGCCTGCGAACTGAGTGCTGGCCTATGTGTGAACATATACACAGACAGCCGGTACGCCTTCGGAGTAGCGCATGATTTCGGGCTACTCTGGAGAGAACGTGGGTTTTTGACTTCTCATGGAGTACACATTATGCACGGAGAACTGGTGCGTGATCTCCTAAACGCGTTGCTTTGTCCAAAGAAAGTAGCGATAATTAAATGCAGTGCACATAAAAAGATTACTGATAAAGTGGGTCAAGGCAATGCTTTTGCAGACAGCATAGCAAGACAAACAGCTATGTCCCGAACTGACTCCCCCATGTATGTAACAAAATCACAGGCTGAGCGATGGTATGATGCTAGAGCGGAGATACAAGATATCCAAAAATCAGCGACTGAATCAGAACTTGCGGCATGGGCAGCAGAAGGGGTACTAGATGATGAGGGTTGTTGGAGAAGCAAGGACATGGAGAGATGGAAATTGCCTGCAGCTTACTTGCAGGCGATGGTTCAGATGACACACGGATTAGCGCATGTGGGAGCTCTTGCAATCACTCGATTGTTAACACGAGTTTGGGAGCATCCCGAGATTGCCAATACTGCCAAGAGAGTAGTGCAGACCTGTCTGATATGTTTACAGCACAATCCTGCAAAAGGGACTCATACTCCGAAAGGAGGGTTCGTTCCACCTTCTGCACCATTCGAGGTACTCCAAATGGATTATATCCAGCTTGAGCGCTGCAATAACCTTAAGTATGTCTTAGTGGTGGTGTGCGCCTTTAGCAAATGGGTTGAGGCCTTCCCCACGAAAGATAATACAGCTTTGACAACAGCTAAGGTGTTGCTCAAGGAGTACTTCCCTCGATTTGGAGTTTGCACATTTTTGTGGAGCGATAATGGGCCGCATTTCGTTGGGAAAATTGTGGAGTATGTACTGAAGGGGTTGGGGATCCAGCAGAAGTTTCATGCTGTGTTCCACCCTCAGTCAGCAGGTCTTGTCGAGCGGTACAATGCTACGTTGAAGTTGAAACTGGCTAAGATTGTGGCATCCACGTCATTGAAGTGGCCGGATGCCTTGCTGCTAGCATTGCTCTCTCTTAGATCAGTGCCCCACTCTCGAACAGGCCTCACACCGTATGAAGTGGTGTTTGGAAGGCCTATGAACATATGGGGAGTGCCTAAGCCGCGATTGATACACGATGTGCCTTGCATAATGATGAACGATTATTTGGCACGATTAACAAATGATTTGCTTTCTATTCATCAACAGGTTTGAGAAGCGCTCCCTGACAATTCTACTGGAGAGGCTCACAATCTTCGTCCTGGCGATTTTGTGATGGTGAAGTCGTTTGAGAGGGAGAATAGCTTGGAACCGAGGTGGCGTGGCCCCGAGCAAGTCCTCCTGGCAACTCGAACAGCTGTGCGAGTGACCAACAGAAAGCGGTGGGTGCACTCAACTCACTGCCGCCGTGTCTCTCCGGATCTGGTGAATCCTACTGTGCTGTCCGACTACAAAGAAATTTTGGATAAAGAAAAGAGCCCAGCTGTGACATCGGCCGAATCTGAGGGAGCCTTCCCGGACCACACTGTTTCTGGACGACAGCGCTACGATCTGCGGCCAAGATAGGAAGAAGATTTTTGTGCGAGACTGGTTGGTTACCGCTCTGGGGTTTGTGAAACGGAAGCCGGGAATCTCAAGGGGGGGGGGATCAGTTCTGCCAAGAGTAGCGACACCGGTCTTGACCCCGGAGAAGAAAACAACGGCTACCTCGGAGCTCAGCACCATTGTTTTTGATTTTTGTAGTTGAACATTTGAGACATTGTGAACTATTGAACTATGGCGTCTTCTGCATCACGAGATAAAAGAATTCTTGGTGCCATTTTGTTCATACTGACAATTGTGGTGATAGCAGTAATAGCCTGGGTAGTAGAACTTGTGGTGCCTGTACGCGAACACTTGCTGCCGACTACCCTGGCTCCATCTGAACATTTTCATTTCACTTTGCCCTACCATGAAGAACGGCACCGACAGACTTACTTGAACAATAGCTTCATTCAGATCTTGCATCATACTCACAATATGACGAACACTTCAAATTGTTGGGTGTGTGGGATGTTGCCTGGTCATCAGAAGAAAGGGGGCACTCCACTCATCCCACTCCCATTCTCGCATAATGGTTCCTGCAATGCCTGGTATACTCTTCTATTCACTTTACGATGGCCAACGAAAGGGGGGGTGCTCTTCCGTTTGAACAAGATTTGTTACCATGACCGGGATGGGTATCCACGAGCTGAGGGTACTTGATTTGAATGGGAAGAGTACCGCCCCGATAATGTGTCTGCACCCCGTGTTTACAGTAATCAAAGGAATATTAATATGTCCAGTTCACATATTATTAATGTTATCACTACCAAGGCTGATCTCTGCATTCGCAATAAAGGTACAATCCCGGTGGGGAAAAGTGAATGTAACATTACACTTACATTTGACAGTCCGAATGGCATATCATTTGTGGCATCTCGAAATACCTACTTTATCTGTGGTAATAAAGGCTACCATCAGCTCCCTTTAGGATGGTTAGGCACATGTTACGTATCTTTTGTATTGCCCCCTGTATTCATTGCCCCACCAATGTATCACAATGACTACGTGCTTTATCATGATTTTGTGTTAAATCGAGTTAAACAAACTGTGGTTCTGGATGACATCGACCAGACCGATACCGCCTTACAACAATATGTAGACTTCAATTTGGGACTGTTTTCCTTTGTGGGGGCTGCCTTGAATAGTCGGAAAATACGACGACTGACTCGTGTTGTCGAGGCTGTAGCCAATGACACTGCTATTGCATTGGGGAACATAACAGAAGAACTCCAGATTTCTAGGATTGTTACACTCCAGAATCGTATGGTTCTGGATGTGGTTCTAGCTGACCGTGAGGGGGCATGTAGAATCATCGGAAGTAGCTGCTGCGTGTACGTGCCTGATAATTCGCCTTCTGTTTATGATGCCATCTCAAAGCTCCACAAAATAGCTGCTGAAATACACCCGGACAATGGCACTTGGACTCTTTCAGGGTGGTTCTGGTCAATGATCACCACTTGGGGTTGGAAACTGCTGACGATTTTATGTATCATTGTTGGGATACTGTTCTTTGTATGTTTATGTATACAATGTGGCCCTGCCTTATGTTCTATGTGTTTATCAGCTTGTATCCCATCCAGACGAGCTCTTGCTCAAAATGAAATGATGCTTCATAAAGAAGTTGCTCAAATAATGTTGATTGATATCGAAGATGAGTATCCCGACTACGTCCACTATGAGGTAGCTTCAGCTAAGCGCTAAAAGGGTCGTCTGTCGTAATTTGACAATGGCCTGCGGCTGCTCATCAAAACTATGTTTCCTAAAAAACGCAGAATGTATGAAGGTTGATGCCTCGTTTCCGTCCAAAATACATCGAGGACTTTCTTGATGAGCAGCCGCAGGGCTGTATACCACTCCCTCCCCAGACCAGCCTGTCCCTCCTAGTTCCTCTATCCTCCTGATTAACTCTACAAATACGGTTAATCTGTGTTAGCATAAAATAATGCTTTATTGTGTGCATCTGTTTGCCAAACCTCACAACCTTACCAACTGACACAAGAATTTTGTTGGTTTCTTTCACAGTTTGGAAATTCCAGTTTGCTACTGCTGTAACACACACAGAAGGTGTGCGTGTTGGATATATATTTTTTGTGCGTTTGTTTTTGTTACTGTCCTGACGAAAGCTCCCCTGACCCCTGTGGGCCCTGTGAGCTGAAACATGTCGACACTTTTTGAAAATGATATGGTAGCCCAATAACTCAACTACCTACATATCACAATAGTTTTTAACGATAGTGACTAGTCTTTCTTTCACATTAAAATTCCTTTTTTAGACTTAGTCATTATTTTTTAGCTTAAGTTTTTTGGCTTTTGTTTTCATTTCTGGACACTTCTGCATACACCAGAAGTAGCCTCGGGTGAGGCAGGCATCCTGCACGTTAATCGTTGACCCAATGACTATGCCAAGACTCCTGAGGGGGCGGAAAAAAGATATACCGCTACGATAATTCCAGGAAGTCTATGAGGGTTTTCGATAAAAAACTAATGGTTTTTGCAGACACTAGTGTCCATTCTCTTTTTTGATTATTAGATCAAGGATATCCATCAGTTTATGCTCTGCAGTCACCACCGCCGGTTTGAGTTCCTGAAGCAGTAGCTCATTTTCCTTCACTCTGTCAGCTAGTTTAGCATGATCCGCCCTCAAGAGACCCAGTCCCGTGGCGACCTGCGCTATATCCTGATGCAGGGACTCCTTGGTCGCGGCTATCGCCTCCAGTATCCCGTCTGGTCTTTTATTCAGTCTCTGTTCCTGCGCCGAGCCTTCTGGGTCGGTGTGGGTCCTGCTATCTGTTTCTGGCCCTTTCGCCTGGTCTTGCCCCTGTTTCACTTTCAGTTCACGACCACTGGTGGCCATCTTGATCACCGAGAGCGCCGTTTCAGTTTCACCTCCAGGGGATTTCTCGATCCCTACGTCCATCCGCAGAGTAATATTGGCCCCTCGATCTTTCTCCCCGTACAGTAGTCTCAGTGTTCCACCCGAGGTTCTCTGACGGAGAAAAAAACAGGAAATACAGAAATAGAGAAAGAGATTATCAAAATCTCCCCAATAAAAAAGGAAATTTCAAAATGGTACTGGGCTATAATCACTGCAGGAGACGATAATATCTCAATATCGGAATCAATTTGGAGTAAAAACATCACAGAGCCGGAACTTGAAAACTTATGGCAGAAATCATGGGAAAAATGTTGGACTGTTATTAAACCAGCACGTCTAAAGAGAAATCACTTGTTTACACTGCATAGGGCATACTGGACACCTAAAAAATTGTCTAAATTCAAAGGAGCAAGCACAAAATCCTGCCCTAAGTGTGGACTTGAAAGTGCAGACGATATACACATGTTTCATAGATGCCCGCAACTGGATCTCTTCTGGCAGGAAGTAGGTAACACGCTATGTCGGATATTGGGAACAAACCTAAAAGTGAGTACAACTTTAATTATTTTTGGGATATGTACCGAATTTAATGTAAGTAACGTGAGGTTAACTAGAAAACAAGAAAACTTGTTATTTGTTTTGATACTTCTTGCTAGAAGAGAGATATGCCTGAATTGGATTAAACCAGTACCACCTTTACCTGAGGACTGGCTAAACTCCATTATAACAACTCATAAACTTGATAGGAAGGGAAAACCCTCCAAAAAGTTTAACTTCTGGGAAATTTGGGAAAATTACTGTACTAGCAATATGTAAGGGAAATCTGACAACACATCAATAAGTCCAATGATTAATGCGATGACAATAATTCAGACGGGAATAATTCCCCGCCGAGTAGCCATGATGGCTAGCTCTCACCCCCTTCGCTATGAATTATTGAATATGGTTAAGGATAAGGAGGACTAAACACGACAGATCCACCAAAGGGGTACTCTATGTAATCGGTAAAGTAAAGAATAAGAGTGAAGGAACAAAAGTGGAAGTCCTAAAGTTCTCCGCTGCACTCCTTATACATTCATGCGCAAATGAGGACAAAAAAAAAAAAAAGTGTTCCACCCGAGCAGTGACCACCACTTTCAGGGGTCAAGTCGTCTTCAGTCAGCCTGAGGGCCTCATTTCCGTGTCCAAAATGGCTGTTCACTATCCGTTGCGCCTCTCTCCGGGTGGGCAGCGATCACACCAGACAGTACTCCTGCAAGCACCTAGTGGCCCAAGAGCTTTTCTTTGCTCAGTCTATTGTCGCCCTCTGTGTGGGCTCACCATGTCCCCTTGACAGAAGAGTCGAGGAAGTCCCAATACAATAATGTGGAGATGCCAGTAGTGCACTCCAGGTCTAGCGGGCAAATGTTGTGTTGAGCCTGATTTGTGTTCTGTGTGGAGTGTTGCTCCGTATTGATCCGGCGTGCAGACCCTCAGCGCCAACCGATCCCCACACAACCGCCTCCTGTGTGGCTGTGCCGTGCCAGAGTGCCGCTGCAGGTCTCCGATCTCGTCATCAGTCGACGGCCTGTGCCACCTCGTTCAACAGGTGAACCCCGCCCGGGCCCACTCCTCATTCAGCTCAGCGAGCGCCCTCGTGATCTGTTGCCCTGTGCAGGGAGTGAAGCCTTGTCGGGGCTCTTACTCGGTGCTATCGATCAGCCATGAGGTCGGGTTGAGGTTCTACTCGTCCCTACTTTCGCTCCTTCCCCGTTGTGCACCTCTTCACAAGTCCTCTATGGCTCGCCGTTGTTGGACTCTCAGCGGCAGCAATCGTCTCGGGCCACGTTCAGGAAACAAGATCTTCCTCACACGGTCGCCATCTTAGGCAGCGGGGATCGTCGCCTCGATTGTAATTCTCTGAAGTGGTGGAGAGTGCACTTTATCGCAGCCTCATCCGTTGAGCCACGCGTGGCATGAAGCCCACTCCGCTCACTCCTACAGATGTTTTTCTTCACTATTTCCCAGCCGCGGTCCTTCGCACCCCGTTGTTCATTCTCTTCAGCTCGGGGCTGCCGCCATCTTGTAGTCAGAACGCAGCACCTCCAACTCCGAAATCGGCTCTTATTACACCATTCGGCCTCCTGCTTCTTCGAAAGTATGCTCCTCCGCTACCCCTGGTGTTCCGAGCAGATTGCCCGCGCTGCAATCGGCGCGTAGGCGAGGTTTATCAGGAGAAATTGCGGGATCGGGCACGGAGCTACAGGCTCACGTCGCCATCCCTATCGGCGTCCAAGCCACGCCCCCAATTCTCTAAGGGTCTAATCAGCTCCGTACCTTGGTTATAGAATGAAGGAGGTCTTGTATCTCTCTCTCAGGACTCGATCTCCCAGTAACCCGCAAGGGTAGCAGGGAAACACTGGAGCTGCATTTCTCAGCAGGAGAAAAGACAGCGTCTCAGTGCGTCAGCTGGAGGGTCGGCTTCCTTCGGCACCCGCTACAGCAGGGTATCAGGCATGTAGTAAGTCGATCGGCTCCAAAACCACTGTGTGTTTGCTAGGGCAGATGTGGGCATATTTATACCTGGAGGTGTCGAGTTTGATGTAAGGGTGGACATAATAACATCACTAAGAACTCAAATTTCTTTACACGCTCAAGGAGTTCTGGGACAAATCAATACTGAAGCAGGGGGAATTCCTGTACTGCTGAAGGCTGGCTGTCTTCAAGAACTCGTTGTACTCTAGGAGCTTAGTGGAAGTAGCCATGCCGTATTTGGACTGCATTGGCTGTGTCTAAATATGGTTATGATTCTTATGCCTATATAAGGATATCATAAGTTATACCTATATAAGGGCATGAATCAGAAAAATTACACTAGAGCCCTAGATACGTTACAACATTCTCAGACATGCAGAGAATGCCCATGGCACCGGGCCCCAAAGGCTACCCTGTAAAATTCCACCAGCAGGTTGCTTCTGAAGGTTGAAACTCTGCCCCCAGACTTATGTGACACCATGGTCGTGTACTCCCCCAAGCTAAATAAACCCAGATTGACTGCATTTCCTACAGAAAATCAATTTGATTGATGTTGAGGCCATAATACTTGCAAAGGCACTTGCATTAAGGCTGGGGAAGGTGGTATGTTCCCTCAGAAACAAAAACCAGCAAGGCTTTATGATGGCTAGGGAAATGAGACACAGTATCCAAAGGCTCCACATTGTACTATTACTGCCCCATGACATACCCGAGCAGACATTTATAGCCCAGCTGGACTTCGAGAAGGCTTGAGTCAAATGGCCGTTCATTTACACGGTCCTAGAGCGCATGAACATTTGGTGCCCACTTTTGAAAGTGTGCCCAATGACTTTATCGTGACTATTATGATATGTATCCTGAAATGGGTGGCTTGCTGCTTCCATAAAAAGATTTTTTTAAAATATTTTTTAAAAAAACAAGAATAAACGATTATCTTTAATGAGTAGTACCCAAGACCTGATCTGCATACAGAGTAAGGTATTAATTTCTGATTGAGAGCAATTCAATGTTCCGCCAACACCAATCAATACAGGATTTCCATGTTTGAGGTGCCACAAGAATCAGCTACAGGAGTAACTGCCCTGCTTTGTTGCTCGCCATGCGTTACTTTATGCAGGATAATCATACACACAAACTATGATCAAAATCCTGTCATGCCTTTTAAATCATCAGTCTAGTACACAGTGAGTAAAGATTCATTTAGTATATAAATTCCAGAGACGTTCATCTATTTATAAAAAACTCCATTTGTTATTTAGCCATGCACGAGCAGTAGTCTAGGCATTATAAAAGCTCCACCAGAGCCACCTAAACTTGGCCATTTCCTCGGGTACTTTTGTGAAAGACAGCTGTTTGTTTTCAGGACTACTCCCCTGGCATTGCACACTGTCCTAATGCAGGCCCACCTAACTTCGACCTTAAATGCAACCCATTTAGCTTCCATGGTTATGGTCAAACCCTTGTTTTCCAAAAAAGAATCCCTTATGATATCACTCATTGTCTCCTGAAGTATTGAATCCTCGAACTCAGATGTTTGTCAGCACCATGATTGAATGAAACTAAGTTTCTTACTTCAGTGCAAAGACAGCAATATTAGGTTATGAACAGATAGGATATTACCAAAATATACTGTGTTGGTCATCCTGCGTCCCATGAAAATGGTTAAATCCATTAAAGTTGGAAAACAAAGTATAAGTTGTGTGGCCTACACAAGTAATGGGTCTACATTTGTCCTTCACTGGGAACCAAACACCCTATTGTAGCGCTTGACTCTCAGAGGGTAGCGTTGCAGAGCATGCTTATTCAAGGGAGGTGGTGTGGGCTAGTAATTACCATTGACAGACACGCAGAAATGACACTCAATAAATGATTGTCCAGTCTGTGCTTTTCTTTATAAAAAAGAAAAGTACATTTATTACACACTACTCCATACTACGCAACAATTTGCAAATATACATAAGCTGATGGAAATACTTCTTGATGACATTGAATAAACATTCCCACCTCTCCCGGAGAAGGGGGTATAGTACCATCACTCACATGTATAAACATCTTGCCCCCAAATGCCACAGGTTGACCATAAATGGCACCAAGCAAGTGGCTGCCCATAATATTATTTCAACAAGCATTTCATAATTGGAACACCTGCCATAGTGACGTATAACCCTGACTGAGAGCACCCAATACTGGCAATAAAATATACACACTTAAATCACAGTGGCTGACTGTCTGGTTGTTCAACTAATGCAGTAACAAAAATACAGGAGTGAGGAGTACCTATCAGAACCACTAGCATGATTAACGCAAGTCAAGTGCAGCCTCTAAAAGGCTTTACATTTATAACTACATAACTATGTAATTATAATCAAGCACCCTGTCAAGGATGCTAGCAATATATACTCCAAATTCACATTTAACATCACACATTGCATGTGAAAGCTTGTTCCAAAAGAACATTTATGTAAATGTACCTCCACACATTTACCATCTTCCGTCCCTAGAAAGTGTCTCCCCACATGAAGCTCTCCAGGGAGTAACTCTGGGCATACTTGCAGCAACCATAATCCTTGTCCTTCAAAAACAAGGATCCTCCACGCTGCAGAACAAAAGTTCCAGCATCAAAGAAACGTAACAATTCCAGAAAACGCTTGAGGGGTTATACTTTTCGGGTCCCCAGAAACCTATGGTGGGTACTTTCTCATTCTTGTGGAGGGAGTCTTCGCTGCTCTGGCAGCTCCCCTTTGCTGTGTTACTTCACTTTGGTGGTACACACCTTCTTCAGGGGTCACCACATACCATACACAAGCAGGTTCTCTGCTGAGAATGGGCCTAGCCCAGCAGGGCATTATGGGGCGCTCTGTCTGGAGCGTGCAAATTTGAACAGTGGCTCCCCCACTGCTCCAGGGAGAGCTGTGCCGGCCTGACTGGCGGCCTCACGTCGCGTTCCCCTCTTGTGTGTGTGTGGGGGGCACTTTGTCCCACCTGGGTACCCAGATGGTATGTAAGTCATTAGAGAGCAGCTCGGGAAGCCCACCCCAGGCTGCTCAGCCCTGGCTGCTCTCATCAGCTCCACGGGCGACTAGCACACTCACTTGCGGCCACATGGGCCAGCCCCTCCTCCTTTGGCCTGTCCGCTCCTGCAGTCAGACGGGCCAGCGGCAGCTTACAGCAGCTTCACGAGGAGCGCAACAGCACTCCCCAACTTCAGCCACCTTTCTGGGGTCCAGGGTCGGGATCCTGAGCCCCCCAGGAATCTTCATGGGAAGCGCAATGGTGCTCCCGGACTTCTCTGTTCCTCTCTGGGGCCCAGGTTTGGGATTCTGGAGCCCGCAGGCATCTTTATGGGGAACGCGAAGGTGCTCCAAGGCTTTGTCTTCCTCTGGTGGCAGGCCCCAGGACCTCACCCATCACAGGGGCACATCAGAGACTTGCGGCGGAACCTCACACACTTAGTCTGTCCAGTAGAGGTCAAAGGTCATCTACCTTCTGGGGGGTATATCTCAATCCCCGTTGGGGCGATTTCGGAGATCTTGGCCTCTATTTGCTGCTACTGGCCAGCCCTAGCCACTGGGAACAGTCTCCTTCTGCCTCCTGGCCTCCTAGAGGATGAACTCAGCAGGTTTCACTGGCTCCCTGTGCCACTTTTCACTTGGTTTCCTCTTCTGGGCTTCTCTCTTTATGCAGAAACCCAGGACTTCTCTCACTGGTCCTGGACTCTCTCAGAGGCACAGTCCAGAGTCCTGGAGGCAGTCAGGGGGTTCCTCCTTCCAAATGCCCATGGCGCCAGCCTCCAGCACCAGTCTTCACCAGTAAGAGCACATCCCAGAGAGAGCTCCTCTTCCTATGCAAACCTTTTAAGGAGGGGCGGTGGGTGCTGGCAGGAATGCACCTCTGCCCTATCCTGCAGTGCCACATCACCTTTCTGCCCCTGATCCCTCCTTCCTGCACAGGCCACTGGGATATTCAAATTGGCGAGGTCCAGGGGTCCTCTTCCACATGGTCTCTGGAAAGCCCACTTCCCCCACTTGCTGACATCACAGCCCGGGCTAGGAGCAGGTCTAGTGCCTGGCACTGGGTGACAGCTGCTGATTGATGTTACACAGCATCACCCCATCTCTCCTGCCTGTAGAGAAGACCTCTGCCCTGGGGAATGCTAGCTGTGAAGGGCTAGGCCTCTGATGCTACGGTTTGGTGAGGAAGGTAATTCATCCAGCCTGGCAGGGTCACACCAGGCTCTAGTTTTGAGTTGAGTCAGAGGAATATGACATTTCTGGATGACCCATAAGCAGTACAGACATGCCTGAAGACATAACAGAATGGTTCTTTTCACACAACTTACTGGGTACTTTTGTGCGTGTCTGGAGTTTGTAGTCCCAAGGGAACTGAAACTACCCTGAGCCTGGAGCCTGAGAGCCTGGAGGTAGAAGCTGAGCCCTGATCTGGTGTGAGCTCTCGAGAAAAAGTGCCTCCATCCGACGCCGGCACTAGAAACAAGATGTCGACCATCCACCACCGGAGCCTGGTCCCGATCCGCAGAGCCCGCGAATGATCGCGAGGCTCCCACATCACAATTTATGGGGAGAAAGACTCCCCTCTGAGGATCGGTGAGGCAGCGGAGCAACCGTCGGCACCTACGGAGCAAGTCGCAATGCCTACGGGAAAGAGCGGAGCCGGACTGGCAGCAGCGAACGGCCTCTATAGCCCAAGGATTCAGACCAGTACTGGCTGACGGCCTGGCAGCGAGGAGCCATCTTCTCGCCTGAGGTCAGCGGGCAAGGTGCACTGGTGATACGGCCTCAACCTGGATTCTGGTGCCATTGATCCCTCACAGACGCCTAACTCCAAAATGGCGCACGCCAGACATAGCAGCTGATTCTAAGAGAGTGGAATGTTGCAGCCCACCACCGGAGCACTCTGATAACCATGAGGAGGTAGGCTGCCATACCCAGAGACATCCGCTGCCTCCAGAGAGGGGCCACCGCATCCCTACATGTGCCCAGACGCTGCATCAACTCTGACTAGGCGTGGCTTTAAAATGGCGACCCTCTCTGGACCTACGTACTGAAAGTCTCCCCACCCAGAGGCAATCAGTGCGGATAACACCTGATACAGTGGGGATCAGAGGGGGGGAAGGCATCGGCCGCCCCCTGCTCATATTTGCGGACTCCGACTCCTGGAGGTGCCCAGCACAACCTACATTGGGCGGGAGCCTACAATGATTAGCAAGCATTAGTAAGATAGGTCAGTGGGTTGAGCTCATGCTACAGAGACTTTGTGCAATCTCAATGTTTGAACTTATTTCATCAATAAGCGCCATCTCGGGCTTTATACCGCGGAGGTTCATAAAATTCCCAGAAACAAGAACTTTTAGAGCATGTAAATAGTGCAAGAGCCCCTGAAAAAATAAATAAATTGTGTAAAGCGTTTAAGCCAAATAACAGGCCAAGCAGCAAATTGGATGCAATATAAGCACTAAGAAGGTGGCTCAAGGCACTTTAGTACAAAATGTAAATCATAGGAATGGGTTAAACATTGTTAGTTCTGAGGATCGTTCTCTGCACCCACAAACTTAATATGAAAATATCTGAATTGCTGATGCGCAGCGTACTATAAACTTCTGTTAATTATGAAAAATAAACGAATTACAAACTGTGTGCTTCATGTCCTGGATGGCAAAGATTCTGGCATGGCCAGTGCTAAGTTTTTACCTTAGAGATGGGGCAAACTCATGGCCACAGAGAGTAACAGTATGTCCCCCTAACTGATGTGGTCTCTTTCCCATTTAGTACTCTTTCTTTCTTTGTCTACTTCCTTTGCTCCTATCCCCTCTCACCTGAATCTCTCCCCTTGCCTGATACATCGCCTAGCCCCCTGTCCTTTTGTGCCCTTTGACTAAAAACTCCTTCTCGCCTTATTTGGGAAAGATGCAATATTTATACTCTGGAGTCTCAGCGAACTCGATGAGAGAGTCCACAGCACCAAGGGAGCCACTCACAGTAGAGGTATGGTATGGCACCCCTTGCCAACGAACTCCCTCTCCCCATTTTGGGGAAGGATCCAGTATGTGGGCCTTTGAGTCTCAGAGACCCCTCTGAGAGAGTCCACTGCGTATAGGGAGCCTCTCACAACAGAGATGGGATCACAGCTTACTGGACTTTGGACGCAGCTTTGACTCGTCTACCGGGTTGTGTCCCTTTGACCCGCCCCCTCCTCTTTCCATGCTGTGTGTCTCACCCTCCCCTCCTCTTTCCCTCCTCCACTCTGTCTTCTTCCCCTGCTCCTACCCCCCTCGCCTGAATCTCTCCCCTTGCCTGCTTTTTCCCTTACGTATTTGCCCTTTTTGTTTGTCTCAACCTTACATGTAACTATGTTTACCAAGCTCTAATAACTGTGTAACCTTTGTAACGATGTAACCTGCAACTATGGTTTGATACTCATGCAAAGCGCTCTGATACCTCCGGGTCTAGCCAACGCTATATAAAACCTTTAAAATCAATCAATCAATCAATCAATAAATAAATAAATAAATAAATAAATACCCTGTGTGGTCTCCTTTTCCGTAGGAGTATACTGGAATGTTCCTACAGTGAAACAGGAAAGCACACTGACTATCCCTTACCTGTGTACCCCCATAATATAAAGCTTATTCCAAGTCACCACCCAACTTTGCATAGTCTCTTCTATTCTATTCTATCTGTACCCAGCTGGGCTGCGCACAACAGGAATCTCCCCCGCACAGCCCTCACAAGGTTGCACACATGTAACCAGTCCGGTGCCCCTTACCCTGGCTGCAGCGCAGCTACCTTATCTCACAAGGCGGACACCAGTGGAAAACACATGCAGTCCATTTTACCATGAGTTCACCGTGGGTGAGTCCCAGCTTATTAGGCTCTCCCACAGTAAAAGCTAAAAAATCAGGTGATTGAAAAGCAAAAAATACGGGCTGCTCAGGTGGTCACAACCACTTTTGCACACCATTGCACTATTATATGCAAATAGTCAGCATATAATGAGATCATATACTACTCAAAAGCTATTTACACCGGGCTGACTGCAATGGGATTATTGCATTGAAGACAGGCCAGTTGCTGGACTGCCAATGCCAAGAATCAACAGCAATATCAGACACAGGAAAATAAAATAACATGTGCAGAAAAAACACAATTTGTTTTGATTTTAATTGATTTGTGTAGATAATTGCAAACCCTTTCAGGGCCAGCTGTGCCCATCCATATCAACGAAGGAATGACAAATATATCTGCCATGGGCCTTTACGCAAGCAAAATGGGCCCCTACCATGAAATGGGAGGTAACGGTCAGCCAGAAGTGAGGGGCAGTGCGAAGGTCAATCCTAGGACACTGTACCACTGCAGGCATCTGCTGCACTGCTGACAGCTATGTCCATGTAATTGTGCTTTTTTGCAATGGGCTACTTGTACATTCAATGTACTCACCACAAACAGTTTAAATTCAATCACTTTACTTTTATTGGTCCTGTGGTCACTGGGAGCTGGCATATATTTAGGGTGGCGGAGCGGACAACATATGGGTGGCATTAAGATAATAACTAAAGGCACTTACCTTGCGGACTTGCCACAAAACGTCCTCCTCGCTCTGGTGTTTTCACTGCTGGAAGCTCCAGACCAGAAAACTGCACTCATCACTCCTGACACATCAGGATTGAAGGGAGTGGACTCTCGCAGCACTTCTAAGAGCAGTGGAGCCTGTGCTTTATCTAACCTAGCTATCTAAGGCAGCTAGGTAAGAGAAGTTTAAAATGTGCGTGTCTGGCTGGCCGTCGCAAGACGGCCCGTCAAAGAGAAATGCGTACTATAAACATAAGTGCACAGCTCCCTGCTGCCGCTCTGCAGCACTAGCCCGCCCTGTCCTGACACTCTGTTCGGGACAGGAAGCTTCTTAATAAAATGGTAATAAATAAACTTTACCATATTATTTTTTAGCTGCTCTGGGTCAATTTTTTAGGGGTCGCACTCCGCTGCTTTCCCGGAGGAGCCGCTCCTGCATGTGCTTTTACACACTATAAGTTTTGACTGCCATCAAATCATACGCCTCTTTCTGAATCCCAGATAATGTTGTAGACTTTTGTCTTTACACTGGAAATTAGTAAATACATACTCTACCAGCTTTTTTTAACCACTGTAGTGTTTGCATTCCGAGCACATAACTTAGGGAAAACTTTATGCTAATTAAATGGAATGAATTTCAAACCTGCTACTTCTAATTCGTAATTTCAAGCGGGCAATATACGACGGTTTGGAGCAGAACCAGCTTGATGGCAGCTGTAGAGCTCTTATGGTTCCCAGTTCCATGCGTGAGTAGCTAATCCAGTTCAGGTTTTTTCGTTTGCAGTCTGGGGTTTGTAGTTCTTTTGCTGGCATTATAAAATCAAGACTACGAGTCCAAAAATGCAAATAAAACTCTGAGTTGCATAAGCGACTCATGCATCGACAGGGGAACATTTGGAGATCAGCTGCTCATGGCAATAGCTTTGATTCTACTTCATGACACAGCCCTGAGCCACTCTGTCGATCTTCCACTAGAAGTAAGTCTATTCCAGCTCTCACCGCACAGACCAACAGGAGCCTTTTTGCTCCTCATCAATAACGGTACATCAAATGTATACTGACTCTCTCACTACTGGAACGGAGCTTATAGAACCTGGTAAAGTAGAGAGCTCAAGAAGATCCGTAAAGTGTCAGGACACCCCAATTAAACATATAGACCCAAACATTAACTAATCCTCATTGAAAGAGATTATATTGACAATCCAAAGCAAACAATACTTCCTAACAATACTGTGGTTTCACACTCCTAAAAGCGAAACACATTGAAACATTGCTTTCAAACTCTCCTAGATCTCAACATTTATCCATACTGCTCAAAGGAAGTTTGGGAAAGATTAAAAACAATGCAGTATTTACAACTGTACTCTACAATTCTTACCTAAATTGCCATGATAGCTTGATGTATTAGGCTTAACTTTGATAGCTTTCAGGAACAAAGCTTCAGATTCCTAAATGGAAATAGAAATAGTCAGTAGGCGAGAATGCACAACAATGATCTAAATTATTCAATCTCAATAGAATTTTAGCCAGTCGTACCTAGCCCTACTTTAATAACAAGATGAGTTATCAGGTAAGTAGAAAGCAGAAGCCTTATCGTTAGCCTAACCAATCAGCTTCAAAGCCTCTTCCCAACGGATCTCCAACTCATAATGATGAGTACAAAGCAGAGGTGACCTTCACTGCGCCGAGTCACATAATTAAACAATAAACTACAAGACATCTTCCCCCTTTACACAAATAAAGAGGAGGAAGAACAAAAAAATAACCCTGAAAATACATTTCTCTCAGTGTGGAAAAAGGGTCCTCCTTTGGGAAACTAATAAGTGAATTACTACTATTAGGAAAGTGAATTTTATTCAAGAGGATAGTTCACTTAAGGAACGCTGTAACAATTTGTACTGCACTTTCAAATGTCTGAAGACAGAACTCAAGTCTTTGATAATTCAGTTATCCAAATTACAGGTGGGCAGTGGGGATGCATCTTTTGGAAAGTGCCCTACAAAAGAGATGGAAAAAGTCTAAAGTTGTGACAGACTCTCAATCAATCAACTCGGAGTTGTAGAGCATCACCAGCGAGGGTATCCAGGCGATAGGTTCTTGCTGGGATCAGCAACTCGGGGTCAGCGTTTGGTATTCGTTTTCAATACTTATTTCAACAAGCACTGGGCATGATCGATATTGGAGCCAAATGACTTATGATCCTTTGTGTTTGAAAGGAGTACAATACAAATGATTAGCTTTTTGGTGGCAATCGTTATTTTAGACTAAACACATTGTGGTCCAATGTGTGAGGCCAGAAATAGTGAATGTGAAATTGTAGGTGGTAATCAGGGCAACATTGAGATGTTGATAGAACAGGGGTCCAAGGTTCCTACTTACTGAAGGAGAGTAATAGAAGTAGGTGATCATTGAAGTACTTATTACATTCAAGAGTGTTTTTTACAAGAAACTGGGTAAGGCGGTAGGCTTTTCTCAACATTGTAAGCATAAAAATGCTAACTAGGTTTGACACAAATTAAGTAATATTCCATTTGCAGCCTAGACGGAATTAGTGGAGTTTTTAAGAGAGTTAGAAGGGCAAATTAATAGGTTGATCTGTCTGAATTGGTTTCACAGATTGTTTTTAGTTAACAAGTAATCTGGCTCACAAAGGCTCTGTATACTCTTTTAATGGTTAGACTTAAGTTGCCACTCACTGACTAAAATATATGAAATGTTAACCCTGTTGTGGGGGACTAAATATTTTTCAGTGCATGACCTTAGAAGCAGCATGTTACCTGATTTATTTTGCACTAGAAATCTGTCACTCAACTACCTTTCTCACTTCTGAAGGGTGATACAGCTATCTCAGGAAATTGCTTGGATTGGCATCTGCTTCCTCCATGTTGTACAAAATCTTGGCTACAAGGCCTGGCGGTGTGGAGAGGATAGGCTGCATTCAAGGAGTGGGTATTTCCTGGAAAATATGTAAGAGCATAACTGTAGTTTGTAGAAGGTGATGGGTGTGCTGCAGGGTAAGGGTGTGACCCTCCAGTTGGAGAAATCCAAATTTGTGGCACAACAAATGGGATAACTTTGGTATCAGTTTTCTTATGTGGCTATTCTGTCCAAGCATGATTTGTTGCCATTGAACAAGTCAAGTTTCCAGCACATAAAGACCGACTTAGTTCTCCTTTCAGGCTGTGTGAATATTGCTATAGGTTTGTTACTATCTTAGATCCAGGAATGATGTTCTCTTGGGAGCGGAAGAGCATGGTTTTCAGACTCTAAAGTGGCTTGTTTAAATGCACCACTCTTAGCATGTTTTCACAGGTGGAAAAGACCATTGTCGCTGTGAATGATAGGGCAGACAATTTTGAATAAAGAATACACAGTATCATTTGCTTCTAGGCTTTTAATAGATACAGGGAAAAGATATTCTACAATAGAGCAGCATCCCTCAATTTGGAAGTGTTGACCATTTCAAGACATACGTGTGGTTAAATCTTTTGAACCTAGAATGGATCATAAAGGTGAAATATTACATGAAAATCTGCAAGACTGGCTCACAATCTGAACATTAGACGAAAAAATATCAAGGCTGTTTATGAAGATGTACTGTTTTCTTAGTAAAATGCTGAGAAGAATAGTCTAAGGTCAATATAGCAGACGATGAAGTGCAAGTGGGTATCTTAAGGAAGAAGCATAGAATGAAGGTATGCCCAAAGATGAGGTGTTGTGGATGATGGTTGAAGAGATAGATATGGTTAGCTGAGAGAGAAATGTAATCTTCTGAGATGCAATTATTTAGAAAAGTTATAAAGCAAGTGTCCAGTGATTGGGATATAGTTATTTCTGGTGATATATTTCTTCGGGTGTGCTGTCCACAAGCAAATAATCAGAACTGTCATAAGGTCACAAGGGAGAGACTGCTAACAGGAAAAAGTTTAGGTGGTCTAATTAATGACATTGTGTAGATGGGAAGATTGTACAATTTGTGAAGTAAGTGTTTGTTTTGTAAGAGGTCTGATAAGGTTTTTAAGTTGTGGATAAGTCAACCATAAGCTCTTCAGATGGCCCATTGTAAGAAGTAGCAATTGAGTGTTTGAGCCATTTAGGGTTTTTGAGGCCAGGAAATTGTATATTGTGGTTGCAATGGATTATATTTCGAAGTGGGAAGAACATAAGTGACTGACTATTCCATTTAGATTGTTAGATTTATAGGAAGAGCAATTTTACATGTCAAGGTTTCCTGCGTGTGCTACTACTGACAACAGTGTTCAGTTTGCTTCTTTAAAAATTAAGACATTTTGGGGAAGAAAAGATATAACATAAGAAAATGACTTTGTATTCTCCTCTTGAGCAGTTTGGTTGAAAGAAATAATAAGGTTATTGTGGAGTGGGTGCACTTAGTGCTAGTCTATAGATTGAAAGTCAGGAAAGTGCTGAAATACAGTTTAGGCATATAATAGCACCCCACATAACGCTACCAGTAGTTGCTTGGAAGAAATACATCTATTTGAGAATTCACTCTTTTTGGTTATCCAGGAAAATGAAAATGTAGATTTATCAGTGTGTATCAACAGACAAGCACCCTTCATAAAGATACACCTTTCATAGAGATACCGGAAAAGGGCTGAGCTGAGTCAGTATGAAAGGAGGTGCCATTTGTATGGTTGACTGAAGGAATCAAATCAGCCTGCCATGTCTGACTCTTTAGGTCTGGCTACATATACTTTCCTGTTCATCAGATCTCATGGCACCACAAGACACAACATACAATGTACAGATAGGGCTTTGGGTAAGAAATCTTAAGCCATTAGCTTGTTTAGGTGAGCACCCTTCAGCTTTTAACTGGATGAGGTTTCCATCACTTTTTGGACCAGCTAACAGCATTCCACACATCAATACATGTAGAGTTAGCATTGTTAGGTGGTTAAACAGTAACAGTTCTTTGTGAAGGTAGCTTTGTAAACACAAACTGGTATTGCTCATGAAGCGGTTTGCTATACACACAAAGTGATGCTATTTATAGAATGATGTACCGGCAGTATCACAGAGCCTCTTTGACAAACTGCGCTTCACTTCAACTATAGAGATCAAGAGAGGGGCTGAAGATGTATATTTATGGTTGGCACGATGTAAATGTGTATTGCCAACCATACTATGGCATCATTCCAAAAGACTAACAGTATGTATGTGCATCCTGATAATTAAATAAAAGATGCATGCTTCTTCCTACTCACGAATCCCCACCAGACACTGCAGAAATAGTGCTTTTATTTTTCTTTAAATCTGCTCCCTTCCAGCTCTTGCGGCCTGAAATCACTGTTGCTGTGGCAGTTCAAACATATATGAGGCTTGGCTTAGTCCATGTGATCTTATCGCTTTTCAACAACTTAAATTTATGACTGCAGTAGCACCCATCTCCAGGTGGAAGGTCTTCGCACCTGCCTTTGGTGGCGTACATTGCTAGTCTGCTTTACTATTACTAATATGCAGCTACAAGCTATTCTTTCGACACCAAGGTTGCTAAGCGCTGGAACTGGTTGAGGAGCATGGCAGCAGAGAGACATAACTGAACCAAGCTGACCACTGCTGATCGGGAATGTCCCTCTGTTTGAAGTATGTAGTGACACTAACTTGAGTGGTAATCGACTCTCTGCCCCATGCTACAACTGGTTTGTGACCCAGTGTGCTGCAGATGCAATTGTTTTGCATTGGGTCATGCAATGGGTTAGCCCCCAATCAGAAACTGACCCTTGGTTGGTGATCATTTTCTCTTCTGCTATAAAATTCATGAAATATTGTGGCAACATATTGTTGGAGCACAGGGTTCCTCTCGTCACTTTACTCATCTACCAAGAACCTTGTGTAAACATCAGGTTGGTGGGTCTTTGTTATTGGCTGAGAAGTAAAAGGTAAATCTCAACATAAATCATTATAAATTATCATTACTTTAGTACATTCATTATTGAGAGTTAAATTGAGTTAAAGGCTTTTATTCATTCTTTTATTGAAGTATTATTCTTCAAGAGTTATAAGTAAATGGTTAGCAATCAATCAATATTTAGTAATGAAATATATCAATTCAATAAATCAGAAAAAAACATTATTACAATAAATGTAACCAGTATGTTAAATTAAGAAACACCACTATTCTAAGCTATGTCAGGATAAATGCAAAAGGAATTTAAGGTTTCAGTTCAGAAACTCATGAAGAGTTCTGATGAAAGAGTTGGGCATAAACATAAAACTTTAACAGAATAAGTTGGAAAGTATTCTCAGCTCAAACAATAGCAGATCAAAGAATAAACTAAGAATTCTTATAAAGAGATGTCCAGCAAGCTCAGTACAGAGTCTCCTCTCAGGGAGTCAGGAAAAGGGAATAGAATGAGATGCTACTCTCAGTCTAAGGAAAGGATGAGTTAAAACTCTATCAGTCTGCTCTGCATCAAAAGAAGCTGCCTAACTAGTCTTGAAACATGCACTAATATAAACGCACGTTTTCTATGTTACAGCATTAATATTTTTTCTTCTTCATGTTGACCAATAAGATTTTAGCACACTCCTGGGAACAGTTCTACTCCCCATCTTTTCAGCAGAGTACAATCGTCTTTCAACCATATGTCTTTGAAAGTTGCAGATACACCTTTTCTTATTTGCAATATTGTCTTCCCATGAATCATCCTCCCTGTCATCTACATGTTCTTGTGGTGTGAACCTCACTATCAATCATCTAATACAACAAATGCCTATTCATTAACTAATAAATAGTATCTTCCGAAAATGCAACGTCT